>NC_143514.1:30910691-32363191 GCF_031878675.1 Megascapheus bottae
TCACTTGACCCACAGCCCCACTTCCAGCTTTTCCTGTGTATGTGGTACCAAGGAATCGAACCTAGGGCTTCACTCTACCATTGGATAAGCTCCAGGCAACTTTAATAAACTATTGTTTATTAAAGGGACCTAGGAGTTTGTCCCTGAGCTTTCAGTCAGGACAAGTACTCTACCACTTGAGACACAGCATCACTTCCAAGAAAGATATTCTTAGGAGAGGATAACAAAGGTTCAATATCTATTGGCATATGGTCATATAAAATGATGCTTATTAAAATGAACTCCATAAAGTGAAGCAGAAGATTTATGCTATTTTGCATCTTTTTCTAACCCTTTGGCCCTGTTTTTTCATTTCTGTTCCTATTTCTTCTATGTAAGTTTGTCTGTTTGAGGGAGGGGAAACCAGGAACACAGAAATGGTGGGACAAAGGGTGAATTGCTGCAGCAGTGATGCTCACTAGATACTACGTTGAAAATGAATTATACAACTTGCAGAGAAGGGAGTCAGGAGGGAAAAATTTAGGATAAAAATGAAGGAAGAGGGACCCCGAGCCGGGGCGTCCATGGTCAGTTTTGTCTACCCGTCTCCCCCGGTCGCCTCCTTTCAACCTTGTCCACGGGTTGGCGCGGTTCCTGCTGCAGCCGCTGTGGCTCCATTCTCTGCCGCAGCAGAACCCGGAATTCACCCATCATGGCTTTACTCACACTGCGGCTCGCATCCGGCTGTTGGGAGCCAAGAATTCATCCTGCCTTGTTCTTGCTGCCCGGCATGCTAGAGCTTCTACGAACCTAAAAGATATTCTGGCCAACATGATACCTAATGGAGCAAGCCAGAATTAAGACTTTCAGGCAGCAACATGACAAGACGGTGGTGGGCCAAATTACGGTGGCCATGATGTATGGTGGCATGAGAGGCATGGAGGGTCTGGTATATGAAAACATCAGTTCTTGATCCTGATGAGGGCATTCGTTTCAGAGGCCGTAGTATTCCTGAATGCCAGAAAAAGCTGCCCAAGGCTGAGGGTGGGGAGGAACCCTCCCTGAAGGTTTATTTTGGCTGCTGGTAACTGGAGAGATTCCTACAGACCAACAGGTATCTTGGCTCTCACAAGAATGGGCAAAGAGAGCAGCTCTGCCATCTCATGTGGTCACTATATTGGACAACTTTTCCACCAATCTACACCCGATGTCTCAGTTCAGTGCAGCTATAACAGCCCTCAACAGTGAAAGTAACTTTGCCCGGGCATATGCAGAGGGTATCAACCGAGCCTAGTACTGGGAGTTGATTTATGAAGACTGTATGGATCTGATCGCAAAGCTACCCGGTGTTGCAGCGAAGATCTACCGGAATCTTTATCGGGAGGGAAGCAGTATTGGGGCCATTGATTCTAAGCTGGACTGGTCCCACAGTTTCACCAACATGTTAGGATATACTGATGCTCAGTTTACTGAGCTTATGCGTTTGTACCTCACCATCCACAGTGACCATGAGGGTGGCAATGTAAGTGCACATACCAGCCGTCTGGTGGCAGTGCCCTTTCAGATCCTTACCTGTCCTTTGCAGCAGCCATACATGGATTGGCAAATCAGGAAGTGCTTGTCTGGCTAACACAGTTACAGATAGAAGTTGGCAAAGATGTGTCAGATGAGAAGTTACGAGACTACATCTGGAACACACTCAACTCAGGACAGGTTGTGCCAGGCTATGGTCATGCAGTACTAAGGAAGACTGATCCACGATACTCCTGTCAGCGAGAGTTTGCTCTGAAACACCTGCCTAATGATCCCATGTTTAAGCTGGTTGCTCAATTGTACAGGATTGTGCCCAATATCCTCTTAGAACAAGGCAAGGCCAAGAATCCATGGCCCAATGTTGATGCTCACAGTGGGGTGCTGCTTCAGTACTATGGCATGAAGGAGATGAATTACTACACAGTCCTGTTTGGGGTATCTTGGGCACTGGGTGTGCTGGCACAGCTCATCTGGAGCCGAACCCTAGGCTTCCCCTAGAAAGGCCCAAATCCATGAGCACAGATGGTCTGATGAAGTTTGTGGATTCTAAGTCAGGGTAAAACTAGAGTTGCAGGAAGAAATAAAGTATACTTTTGTTTCATGGGGCCTTTAAAGACTTAAGATTAAATTGTATCTGAGGCACTGAATATATTTGAAGTTAAAATATAAACTAAGACTTTAAAAGATGAAAAGTGACCCCCCTTCTTCCCTAACTAGTTCCCTTTCTCTGCTTAGTATGAGTTGCCCATCAACTATAGGATGACCAGAACTAATTGCATGTGGTATGGGTTAGAGTCGGCCACTCACCTGTCAACTCTAGACTGAAAATCTGGCTCTTCTTCCCTCAAATCAAAGCAGGTTTCAGAGAATCTGCAATCACTCTGGAGCTTTTGCTTCTTCTCTGCCCAGCCCTGTAGGCCAACAGATCAGATTTTTTTTTCTTTTATTTCCATAGGAATTAATGCTGGATTGCCAGCCTTGTCAAACCTAATGGTCCTCTGCGCTATACACACAGACATCTCCTAGAAAGACTTACTGGTTAGCTGGACATGTTTTCAACATTTTTTTGAATGCTATCAGGTGTCCATAAAGGCATCACACTTGTGAGTGGCACCCCGTATTTGATTTGCTCTCTTTTTAAAATTAGCCCATTGAAATTAGGGTCTGGGAGTATTCGGTTTCCCGCTGCCTGAATACCTCCTTCCAGACTGTATACCTGCTGTACCTCAAGCTGAGGATACTCTAGGTCTTTCCCTGTTGGTCCGTATAGAGACCTCGAGCAGGTCTATCTGAACTGTGGTCTTTTAGTCATTTGGCTTTCTCAGTACTTAAGGTGAACTAAGTTTTTCACTTTTACAGAATCCAAGCCACTACCCAATGATCTGTTTCCTGGGAGCTTTTTTGTTCTCTATTAATAGGCTGTGGCGCATACACCAGAAGCTCAGGGATGGCCAGCCCTTTCATGGTCTGGTCGGAGGGTTTTAGCATTTCTTTTTTGAACGAAGTGATTCAGAGTTGGAGATGGTCCTCTTTGAGTATCCAGAACAAGGGCTGAGGGCATTCAAAATAGTAAGCCTCCCTGTGTCTTTTCCTGCCACCAGAATTGTCCCCTTATTTATCAGTCTCCTGCCCTTCCTCAAGAGCGCACAGAACAGCGTTTGTTTTAGAAGCCCCATTTGCACAGGTTTTCAGTGACTCAGAATGCTCCACTATGTTTTCCTTGAGAAAGGATTGAGACACACTCCTGCTGTGCCCCCTTTTCCCAAAACCCCTGCCTGTGTTTGTGTGGAACCCAAACCCCAGAACCACGTTGTTGAGAAGGACACACTGTAAAACCCTGGGAAACTGTTGTCATGATGCAAACTTCAGGTTGTTCTGTATAAAATTTAAAATAAATAAATAAATAAATGTTTTTATTAACAAAAAAAATGAAGGAAGAGGTGACACCATTCAAAAAGTAATGCATTTATTATTTGACTTATCTGTACTTATTACCTGCAACCCCTCTGTACTTCATCTTTACAATAACAATAAAAAAAGTAAAACTCCTACCAAATAAAGAATATTTTACTAGCAACACTCCCATCAGTTGCTAAGAATGATCTGACTAGAAATTGATAAGCAGAACACAAATTATTGTTCTTTATGTAGGTCAAAAGATGTTTCATCAAAAGAAAAAATGAATTCAAATTGAATAGGAGAATTATAATGCCTTCTTATATATTTGGTTCTAGGCATGGTTGAGTAAATAATTAAAATGTGCTTTCTGAGTCTCTGAAAGTAAATGTTTCTTAATTAATAAAAAAATGTTCTACACCAAACAATGATTCAAACCTCCTGAGACATTTTGTCATTTTATAAACCATGATAACAAAGCAAGAGCCGTTTACCACTTCTCATGTATGTACACGTTTGTTCAATTAGTTCAACTCATATGTACACAGAGAATTAAAGAACAGAGCAATATTTCATTTTTCTTAAACTTTGTAAACAATACTTATAAAAAACTGGAGGACAAATGCCATGATAAGAAAATAACTCCATACAATGTAAAAATAGATGTTTTTCATATCTTTCTAATGGTGCCTTTCCCATTCTTAAGGCAATCAAAGGACATAATGGGGCTGTCCCTTTAAAAACATAGAGTACTTATAATGTTAAGGATTTATAGAAGACATAGCTTCATTAAGACATTATTGTTAAGATGAAGCAGATTGTATTTGCCTCTTTTTCATATATTTTTATTGTAATTAATAGAAGGGTTACATTATATTCATCAGATAGAAGGTGCATTAATTCACATACATTGATACCCTTTCTCATGTCTCAGTCCCCATTTCCCTTCCCCCCACGCCCACCCCTCACCTTGTTTCCCCCCTTCCCTATCCCTTATGGGCATCAGAAAAAAGATTGAGAATTCAGTGTAGTATAGTGCTTTGAAGAAGTTACTTTAATATTTTACAAAATATAAAACAAGTCATTAGGAATTTTGAGTTCAAAATAAGAATTAAAAAGAATATTTCACTCTTAACATTTAGCTGGAATATTTTAATATATATGTCTCAATAATATTTTCTAGAATTATTTCCAATCATAGAATATGCAGAAAGTAGTGTCTAAATTTTTTTATGTGGAGGAGATAAGAAAGGTGGTTGTTTGTATTGGGCATTTCTGCTTTTCTCTCCATCTGCTTTGAAACTTTGTTAACTCTTCTGATTGTTTTAATTAGGAATAATAGAGAATTATTTTGATATGTTCATGTTAGTTAATAGTTTCCTGATAATTAGATGACCATTGCATGTTTAGACATGAATTCTCAACAACATGAAATCTCTTCAAAGGTTTCTCCTCTTCTTCAAGACTTCCAAAGTTAGCATTTCTGATCACAGTTCTCAAGCCTCCTCTTCCTCCTTACTGCCTCTTAATGACCATACAGAGAAGCTGGTGCTATGGACATAACAATATAGAAGGGATTATTCATTGTGCATCCCTACCCACAACTTTCCTCCAGATCTCTAGACACAACTAGCCATCGCCTACTGGGTATTTCTATTTCAGTGTTGAAGAGACTTAACAAACATAATGTGAGTGAAATCACACTTGAATAAAGGTTAAAATCAAGAGTGTGTGTGTGGTGTACCATGTGAAGTTATGTCTTCTTTCATTTTCCCCCTTTGGTTTATCCCCTACTATCACTTTTTTTTGGTTACCCTTGTCTCATATATATGTTTATCTGATTTGGGGAAGGGAAGAGAAATAACAAAATGGAGAGACAAAGGACAAAGGATGAACCAATGCAATGATCTTTACAACTTGGGGGAGGTGAGTCAGGGGGAGGGAGAATGAGAGACAAACAAGGGAGGGGGTAGCAATGAGTGACAGGAATTGTACTCACTACCTTCTTTATGTAACTGTAATCCCTCTGTACATCACCTTTAAATAAAGTTAAATTAATTTTTTTAAATTTTATGTATTAAAAATTTATGTATCCTAAAAACAAAAGATCCTAACACACACACACACACACACACACACACATACACTTTCATCAGTAAACATCACTATTTCTCTTTCCTTCCACTTCTACTCTGTTCTAGAATATTTTAATTATGAACCATTTTATTGCATCCATAGTTTTAACCAAAATACAAATCATGTAATTCCTTCTGAAGTATTAAAATGATTGTGAGCATTATCTCTTCGGTTCAATTTTGGCTCACATCTATCTTTCCAGTCTCCACGTTTTATCTTTTGTCTGGGATTATTGTCCTGGTCTTCACACATACAAAACTAGCTCTTTTTGCATCTTTAAATTATATGATGTTCTCCTAATAACTTCATGCATATTATTTCCCTTCCTTGGACTTTCTTACCTCATGTCTTTTCATGAATACCTCCTTTATCTTTTCCCTGTCACTTTTCCTAGTAATCTTTAACTGTGGCTCTAAACCAAATAGCACTCTTGACTCACTCTTTATTCTGCTTTTCATAGAGAATTGTCAAACCCCAGATGTTTCATTAAATTTTTGCTTATTTATATAAATTACTAAATTACAATGGTCTTTCTTCCTTATACCTACAGGGACTAGAACACTATGAATCAGTGGCTGATATATGGGAAATCTAAACCAAGTATTGTACATAGTAACCAATTCTAATAACAGAAAGAGATTTCTTTCCTCTGCTATACTCCAAGTATCTAGAAGAAAAATAGGTAAATAAAATTATTGGACCAGCAATGGTTTTTCAAACCACTGTCTTAAATACAGAAAAGGTAATCTATACCATAAATACATTATTATACATTTTTATTTTTAAATAGTGAAACTAAAATCACCTTGGAAAAGAAATGAATAGTACAGAGAAAATAATTGAAATGAGTTATTAACTTAAGGCAGTAGAAAATATATTGACAAAGCTTAGAAAGTTATTCTCCTAGAATGCAATACATACAGTTTGCTTACTAATACTAGTATATCTTCTTAAATCAAAAAAGAGAATAAAAAAGAAAATAGGACACAAGAAAGATATATGTTGATTGCAGATATATTTTCTGCAAGATAGCTGAATGAAAATGTACAAAAGTATTCAAGTGTGGCAAAAGTACATATTATTTTATAAACTATAGTTCCTAAATATCCTTGTCCCCTTTTGGATATCTTGCAGTGCATGAAGTGAATAAAATATTCAATTACGTTTTAATGTTTCAAAATCACTCATGTAAAATGAAATCAATGCTATTGCCAAGAGCCTTCTTTATGCAGTCAACTGCACTAATTCAAGATATGTCTCCTTCTTTGCCTCAAGTAACTTTACTTAGAACATTGTTTACTAAACTTAACCTTGGTGGAGATTGAATCTCTTAGGTTTTGAAGAATAAACAAAGCATCATTTTATCTGTAGACAATAGAACTGCATAAAGTCAGTGATCAGATTGCTAGGATATTGTAAATTCAACCTACTGAGTTGCACATTCTCAGATCTTTGAACTGCAGATAAGGTGATAGAAAAGTAGAGGAGACAATTAACATTGACATTCCAAGAGCCTAGTACCTAAGTTCCTCAAATTATTGTGTTATGTTCAAACAAATTCACCATGACACTACCATAAGTCAAAATGCATCTATCTGAGACACCTATCTAAGCTTATAAATGTATCACTCTAGAGTATCGTTCATTTCTCTATATGATCATACAGGCTGGTGGCAATAACATATCTTATATCATTGGCCTGGGAAAAACCAAGCACTGAGATTTGAACTACAACTTCTTCTGAATACATACTGCTTTTCCACCATTATGATGACAGAACATTACTAAGTTGAACCATCCTAAATCAAGGACCATCTGTATATCTACGTGGAAGTGGTAGAATAAAACAGATCTGTATTCAACTCATCATGAAATCCAATATGTATTTACTTCTCAAGAGACAAATGAGGAGCAAAATATTGCTCTTGATCAGGCATGTCTTGTGCAGGTATCCCATGGTTGGTTGAAGATGAATTAACATTCCTTATTTTTCTGAACTTAACTAGTGTGGCTAGGGATCAGAAGTATTCTCTTAATACGCTTGGCAAAATATCTAAGCTTTGATAATGAACCTTACTAGTTGTTGAGAACCATGTATCATTCAGATTATTCCTACAATGCTGCTGTGAGATCTGAAAGGGCCTCTGGGCTATATGTTCACTGAGAAAATATAACAGAGAAGTTTATATTTCACACTGTAAGGCCCATTTTGTGTTAGTTCTTCACTTCATCTGTTTAATATCACCTTTGGGAGAAATTCATTGCTTGGACCTAGGGAAAAATTGAAATAAACACATTCCCTATTTATCAGTTGAATAGATGACCTTTCTCAAGAAGTTATATTCACAGCTGGATTACTGTCATATAATAAAAAAAAACTTCATATAAATTTTAAGAGGGGTCTTTTGTAGAAATTCCTCAATGCTAAATACAGCATATTTACCATAAGGCAAACAGTAGTAACTTCTTTGAAATCAGTTGGCCTATGAAAGAACTTTAAAATAAAGTATGATCTTTAACCAAAAAGTTTCTGGCACTATTTGCCAATTTTGAAGGTTTAATTCAAGATAAAAATTGCAGTAGGACACATACTAGAATAAATAATTGTGTTTTTATTCATTCCTTCCCTTAAATAGGAAATTGGTTTTCTGTGTCCCCTAGTTGCAACATGAATACAGATTATAATTTTAATTTGAATGTAATTGCTCATAGTGAAAAGAACAAAAACATAAGAAATAATCAAGTCACTTGCCAGACTAGAGGGAGCAATATTCAAATAGATCCTTGAACAGTTATTGGTACAAAAAATTACTACAATTTTTAAAAGTTAGAGGGCAAGTAAAAAGGATATTTGTAGAAATATGATTTTTGATCACATATCTTTAAAAGGGCATACTAAATATGTTAACTTTTTATATTAAAATTTTTTCCAGTCGTGGGCCAAGAACTCAGGGCCTAGGCACTGTCCTTGGGCTTTCTCAAAGCTAGAGCTCTACCACTTGGCCACAGCACTACTTCCAGCTCTTTTCTATGTATGTGGCACTGAGGAATCGAACCCTGGTTTTCATGCATGCTAGGCAAGCACTCTACCACTAGACCAAACTCCCAGTCCAAGATGTTAAAATTTTTAAGACTTCAACTTGAGAATTAATATTGGAGGGAGCTTTAAAATTTTAATTTAGATATAATTGATTTGTAAGGAAATGGAAAGACAGAAAAAAATCATATTAAGTGAAGTAAGCCAGACTCAAAGGAACATAGGCTCAATTGTTACCCTCATTTGTCATAATCAGTAGAAACCTTGGGCTCTCCTAGCAGAGATTTACAAGATAACAAAATCTAGATACATAAAGCCATATAGTATGACCCTAAATGAAAGGACTTCCAGGATATAGAAACAAAGGCCATATAATGAGTGATTGTTGTCCTTAATGTATTATGTTATCTCTCATCTCTTTTGCTGTCCCTTAGTTATCTCATATTGTTACAGTATTTCACCTTGTTGTCTGATATATTGTATATATGCATATTTGGTTATTTAAAATCAGATAGGGAAGGGGGGAAAACAAGTTGAGGAGTACGGTGAGGGGAGGGAAATGGGGACCAAGACATGAGAAAGGGTATCAATGTTTGTGAAGTAATGCACCTTCTATCTGGTGAATATAATGTAACCCTTCTATTAATTACAATAAACAATATATGGAAAAAAGAAAGAAAGAAAGAAGCCAGAAGTGTTGCTGAGGCTCAAGTGGTAGAGCTCTTGCATTGAGAAAGTCCTAGGACAGGACTCATACCCTGAGCTCAAGCCCAGAACTGGTAAAAAATATAACATCTTTTCCATATATTTATATCTATAATATTGTCTACCTGTGGTGCATTTCAAAGGTGATTGAAAATTATAAGCATATCTAGTCATATTAGTTTAATTTGCATCTGTTTTATTACAAGTATTTTGGCATCATTAATCTCTGCCATAAATTACAAGTGTCCAACAGAGTGAATAGTTTTCGGAGTCCTCTGAGCCATAACAGAGAGGAGGATACAAGGGATTAATGATATCCATCCTTGCTCTCCAAAGAGAAAGCTATCTATGTTGTATTAACTCAAGAGATCTTTCCTCTTGTTCAGGAATTGTCATATTTGAAAAGCGATTTCAAGGCCATGTTCATCTCAATTCATAGAGTCCATAATTTTCAGGCTTTGAACAATTTACTTAATATTATTGAATCTTAAATGAACTGTAAGACAGACATAATAAAATATGTCATTTAGAGGCATTGGAAATCAGTGAGGTAAATGTATGGAATTGACCAGTACAGTTTTAGTTCATTAAAAGTGTTCAGCAAGTTACTCCTTTCTCTGAGCCTCCTTTTCTTTATCTGCAACACAGACAAAATAACTACCTTGTAGAATTACCATAGAAATGATAGAAGTATTAGGTACAAATAACAGCAACATTCACCATATGTTCAGAGGTCAACACTTGGTACTGATCATTCTTGATTTCTTCCAAGGCATATTTAATGACAAATATTCTGAACTATTCCTTGAATGTCATATTTTCTACTGTGAAGAACTTAGACAAATACAAGGAATCTAATCACTGATGTTAACTAGTGTGTAAATAACAAGCAACATAGATTAAAAACTATAGAAGATAAAAATCATAGAAATGGATCATTGTCAGCTGAAGTAAGTCAGAGAGGAGAAGGTATTCATCTTAACAAAACTTCAGAAATCTTTCACTTTTTCATATAGGAAAATGGAAAGGCACTTAGAATGTCAAATTACAAAAGAGAAGTCAAAGTCTCTGTGGGAAGATTTAGGAAATTGAGTTTCCTGACTTAAGATTGATGGACTGTATTCTTAGTCTCAAAAGGCTGAGGAGACCAGAAGCTTACTTGGGGTGGCAGTGGGAGGGTGTAATTCATGTTTCTTCACTGCTTCCTGCATTGGCTCACTGAATCTTAGAAATATGCACTGTTTTCTAAGTGAATGAATACAAACCTTAATATTTAGTATTTAAATGGTTAATTTCCTATGCTGGTGGCCCTTTGCCACTTTGGATACAGCTTTGAATTGAGATCCTGTTTCTTTGGCAAAGGCAAAGACGGTGAGACTCATTCTTCCTCGTATCATCTTCTCCATGAATACTATTACCATCCACAGCTACAGGATTGAGGTAAAAAGATGAAAGAGGAAAAGAAATAAGTGCTTCTTTTCTTACCTGGGCTGTTTTTCTCTAAATCACCAAATAGTTTTATTTCATCACCAGTGAAAAACTTCATGTTGGTATTTCTTTTTTTTTTCATTTTATTTTATTGTCAGGATAATGTATAGAGAGATTAAAGTTACATTCATCCAATAGTAGGTGCATTACATCTCACACATTGATACTCCTTCTCATGTTTTTGACACCATTTCCTTCCCTCTACCCCCTCCCAATCATCTTGTTTCCCCCTTCCCTTCCCTATTTCAAATCAACAAATAAACAAATATACAACATACCAGGTAACAAGGTCAGTTACAGTAACAATATGCAATTAAAGAAAGGGCAAAAAATAGAAAAGAAATAACAGTACATTAAGAACAACAATCACACAAGATAAAGCTCTTGTTTCCATATTAAGTGAAGTAAGCCTGACCCAAAGGAACATAGGCTCAATGGTTTCACTCATTTGTAATAATTAGTAGCTGGGACATTTTGACAATTTCTTCATTGGCTTTGCTGTTTTCAACCAACCTTTCTGGTAGCCAATGGTTACTAAGGGAGTGAACCAAATGTTCATATGTCTGTGGTCTAGAGCATCATTATATATAATGTAGTTGGACCAGCAACAAGGACACCATTTGAAAAGTTGTTACTATCTTAGACCTGCTGAGTTAAGAAACTAAATTTAATACAATATCCTAGAGATCTTTATGTACACTAACATTTAAACTATTGTGGTTAAGGCAGGTTTCTTTTGTTTTATTTTTGACATACATGCTTTTAAAGCGTAATAGAAATTAATCTAAAACAAATTCACTTGATTGGTAAAGTACATATGGAAATTTTTACCATCATTATCACCACACACACAATCACCAGAGTAAGGTAACATTACTTGCCTTTCACCAGAAACATATTTGAGACAATTGTGTTTAATTATGAGACACTATAAGACACCAGCCAGCACAAACTTGAACAGAAAAACATTAAAAAATTAGCCCTTTTTTTCTTACCCTTTTGTCTTTTTCTTTTTTGGTACTGGGGATTGAACCCAGGACATTGCACTTGCTAGGCAAGAATTTTGCCATTGATCTACATGCCAACTCTTACCTTTTTGTATAAAGACCTGGGCACAGTAAATGAAAACCATATAGAGCTGAGCTTTCCCATGCACCTAGAGTGTAAGAGACCAGGGGTCAGTGAATCTGAGGAGACTTGAACTTGGTCATTTAGAAAGCAGGTGGCTACAAAGTCTTGTTTGTTGTTAATCGTAAATTATGCGTTAATCTCTGTGGAAAGTTGGAGCTCTGTAAAACTGGGAGAAAGCTATGAGGAACCTGTAAGTTAGGCAAGCCCCAAATCCAACCAATCTTACGAAAATCTTTCTTGAATTACTGTCTTGGCCTGACTGTGTCTTCAGTATTTGAGAGGGAGCATAAAAGAAAAATGTGCATCAAAGCTTAGTCAAATTATTACTAACTCTTTTATTCATTGATAAAAGGTGACATGAATAAAGCATATATACTGTTCCTACTAGCCACTGCAAACACTTAGTAATTGTTCATACCACCCATTACATACTATCCATTACTAAAGGTTAGTAATTGGCAAAGTTTTCAACATGGCTCAATTTAGCAGTGATGATATCCTCCTACAGAGAAACAGATGGATTCCAAAGGCAAGCAAGCCTGCTTTCATTCTTAATCATGAAAGGCATATTATTCCAAACTCATTTTTCTCATGATTAAAAGAACTTAGTAGCAACTATGTCATTTTCTACTTTTGCACTCTAAACCAACTAAAGGGTATTCTTCACTTTTGCTGTACATTATTATGTCCAGGTTTGTTCTAACCCTGTACTGGCAATCTTATCTGTAAGCCAAGAGGACAGAGAAAGAAGAGTAGGCTCCAGGATCTTTTGCTCCATTTCATCATGTGTCATTTCCAAAAAGATTTAAATGCGGACATTCCCAAACTGTTAATATATAAAATTTTCCAAAACAATATTATGTACAGAAAAAGGAACAAATTTCCTATGACTTTTATGTATAATATTTATCCGTAAATTTGATCTGACTCAGTGTCTTAACCCCAGTATTTTTCTTCCTGTTTCACAATCACCACTTCCCTGCCTTCTCTGTATGTCCTTCATATACCTTAAAGTAATTGGAAGAAAGGCCTCTAGGCCATTAAGAGGTATTTTACTTATATAACTACTAATTATACATCCAACTTTGATCATATATAGACAAGTAATCTTTTATCAATTAATAAATATGTTAAAATCAGACTTGGCACCAACATTTAAAGTACTAACATTTAAGTGCCAACATTTAAAGTTTGTAGTCAAAGCTTTAAAAATATGTATAAAATTGTTTATATACATGTTTTGCTGCAGAGAAAAAGATTTGTTCATTAGAGAATTTTAGGAAAATAGCTTTCATTAGTATTAAATCCTGTGGGAAAGTAAGTCAGAATTATGATTTAATAATAAAAATGGTGACAAATTTCTCTCAAAATAAAAAGCTTATGTTTGAGTATGATTTTCCCATACTCCTGTGTTGGAAAATATGATGATCAATTTTATTTTTCAATTTGAAAGGACTGTGATATGTATAGATAACTAATGAAACATTATTTCTAAATGTCGTACTGAAGATATTTCCTAAAGAAAGTCATAATTAAATTAGTAAATCAAATAAACTAATCTGCCCTCACCAGGGTGGTAGGTACCAACCAAGATGCTGAGGAGATGAGAGAGGAAGAGGGAAAGAAAGAAGGAAAGAGAGAAAGAGAGAAAGAAGGAAGGAAGGAAGAAGAGAAATAGAAAATGAGAAAGAAAGAAAGAAAAGGAGGAGGAGGAAGGAAGGGAGGGAGGAAGAAAGGAAGAGAGGGAGGGAAGGAAGGAGAAAGGAAAGGAGAGGGAGGGAGGGAAGGAGGGAGGAAGGAAAGAAGAGAGAGAGAGGGAGGGAAGGAGGAAGGGAGAGAAAAGGAAGAGAGGGAGAAAAAAGAAAGGAGGAAGGAAGGAAAGGAAAGAGAGAAAGAAAGAAAGAAAAACAGAGAGAGAAAGGAAGGAGGAGGGAAAAGAAAGAAAGAAACAGCAAGAGAAAGGGAGGGAAGAAGAAGGGAATGAAAGAAGGAAGAAAGGAAGGAAGGGAAAGAGAAAGAACGAAAGAAAGAGAAAGAAAGAAAGAAGCAGCAAGAGAAAGGGATGGAAGAAGGAGGGAAGGAAAGAAGGAAGAAAGGAAGGAAGGGAAAGAGAAAGAAAGAAAGAGAGAAAGAGAAAGGAAGGAGGAAGGAAGGAGGGAAAAGAGAGAAAGAAAAAGAGAAAAAAAGGAAGTGAGAGAAAAAGAGAAAGGGAGGGAGGAAGGAGGGAAGGAAGGAAGGAAGGGGAAGAGAGAAAGAAAAAGAAAGAAAGAGAACAGAAGAGAGAGAAAGAGAAAGGAAGGAGGGAGGAAGGAAAGAGAGAAAGAAAGAAAAGAAAAGAAAGAAAAAAGGAAGCGAGAGAAAAAGAGAAAGGGAGGGAGGACGAAGGGAAGGAAAGAAGGAAGAAAGGAAGGAAGGGAAAGAGAGAAAGGAAGAAAGAGAAAGAAATAAAAAGAGAAAGAAAGGAAGAGGGAAAAAAGGAAGGCAGGAAAGAAGGAAGGAAGGAAGGGAGAAAGAGAAAGAGAGAAAAATAAAAAGAAATCGAGAGAAAAAGACAAAGGGAGGGAGGAAGGAAGAAGGAAAGAAATCTCTTGTTAAACAGGAGCATCTACATCTTCCTTCACACATCAAAACTCTTGGTTTTTGAGCTTTCAGATGTCCAAATTAACCGCTTCCTCTGCTACTCCCACCCTTGTTTTCATGTTTTTAAATGAAGTCCACTTTTCAATCTATCTGCCCAGCTACCACAGAATAGCAGAGACTGCAGACTATGTCTGCTTTCAAAATGGTGACTATAATCTAGTTTGGGATAGTAGGAAAGACAAAGGAGTCTAGGTCAGTTGCCTCCAATCCTTTCTCTCATGACTTAGCCTCCTCCCAAATGCCAAGCCTCCTACTTTAGTTTAGACTCAGATGAAGTGACAACCTTGTGTTATTCTAGAACTTCAGTAGGCCTGCAGATGAGAGATTATGGACTTCTTGGTTCACCACACATAAACTAATTATTTTTTATTGTAATGTATAAAGGAGTCACAGTTATATTCGCCAGACAGTGGGTACATCACTTCTCACACATTGACACCCTATCTCATGTTTTTGTCCCCATTTTCCTCTCCCCATCCCTCCCAATCATCTTGTTTTCCCCCTTTCCCTTTTGTATTTCAAATAAACAAATAAACCTATATAAAATATACCAGGTAACAAAGTCAGATACAGTAACAATCTGAGATTAACCAAAGGGCAACAAAGGAGAAGAGAAATAACATAGTACATTAAGAACAACAATCACACAAGATAAACCTCTAGTTCCACAACCTGAAATACTTTCATTTCGCCTCATCCTATGTGGCCTTATGTACCTATGTTTTGAGCTATTGTAGTCCTCTGCTAGGAGAGTCCTAGGTTTGTACTAATATTACAAATGAGGGAAACCATTCAGCCTATGTTCCTTTGAGTCTGGCTTACTTCACAAAAGTAAGTCACAAAAGGTAATTTTTTTTTTTTTGGCCAGTCCTGGGCTGAGCTCAGGGCCTGAGCACTGTCCTAGGACTTTCTCAAGACTAGAGCTCTACCACTTGAGTCTCAGCACCACTTCTGGCTTTTTTTTTTCCTATGTATGTGGTACCGAGGAATTGAACCTGGGTCTTCATGCATGCTAGGCAAACACTCTACCACTAGGCCAAACTCCCAGCCCCCAAAGGTAATTCTTGTAATAGGTTTCCTCGTAATTTCCTCTTATTAATTCTATGGCATATAACGTATTTAAATTAGAATTTATATTATACAATTTCCACACTGATTAGATTTCTATGGAAACTCTTGACTAAGGCATGTAGATTTCACTGAACTCACATACAAACATAATTTAAGATTTATCTTCGATGCCAACATTAACTATATATCAGAAATTACAATGTTCATTTCAAATTAAACTTAAAAATTTAAAATTCATCTGAGAGAGAGGGAGAAGTTGCCTTTGAGTGATTAAAAAACAAATCCTCTTGGGTCAAGCAAAGACAATCTTCCCTCATGGTTGGCCACAAGAGATTGTACACTTTGATATCAGTTTTATGTTCCCTTGTGGACTTGCCTTTGATAAATTTCATTTTTAGATTGGTTTCAGCTTTTATAGAAAGTAATTGCAACAAACAGCTGAATGGAATTAATAGTAGTCTGGAGAACATCATCACAACATGCTCTCTAAATAAAACCCCACATGACAAATTTCTTTTTCAGTTTCAGGAAAAGCTTGCTTTCCCTTGAGCACTTGATGTGGAATCCGTTCTTACCCTAAGACTTGCTATCATGGCCATGTCTCCTTTTTCATTTGGGGCCTCTTTAAGTGTGCAGTTAAATCTGATATTGAAGTAATGGTTTCAATTCCAAAGACCAAAAAAGAAATGTACTTCAGTCCTATAAATCTATTCTTCATTATTTTCTGAGAGTTTACTCTTAACTTGATGTTCCATTATTTTATGATTTTTTAGACCTTTCTCCACATTTTTATGGAGATTTTATGGATACAGATCAATAGGCTTAAATTACAAAGGCATGCTTCATTTAGTCAGCCATAGGTAAATATTTTCTTGCTAATGTATTCCTCTGATAGGTTCTATTCATACAATTATTACAGAAGAGGACTCATACAGAGAAAAGTCACCTTCACTAGCCTCAGGAAATTCTGTATTTTGTACAGTTTTGTAAGTAAGCTCACCTTGGGCAATCCTTGTTTGATGTCAACCTTACTCTAAATCTAGATGTCTGACTTTTCATCTACTTAGCTGCTCCTATTGTTTTTGTAAAAAGAAACCTTGATCGGATTCAATATTGTCAATAAATGTCTAATCTTCCTTTGTCTGATGTAATGCATAAGTCATTTATCTAAAACTATGGATGGATGCCTATATGGAATACCTTAGGCTGATTTGGAGCCTAAAATGTATGACTTTCCTCAGGAGATAATTCCTCTTATACAGGAGTCCCTCAACACATAGATTTTACCATAATATTATTCTTTTCTGCCTTCAGATAATGTTCAATTGTCTTCTGGCTTACACATGATCTCCTTGCTTGGTAAGTTTTCTCTTAATGAATTATTGTCTTCATTTCATACTACAAATGAGAAAAAATTCTCCTAAGTTTCAAGGCTGTTATGACACATTGTAAAATTTTACAAAATAGAAGTGTAGCTTGTAAAATGTCTTCATCTGAAAAATAAGAACCTTAATTTTATAATACTATGTGAAATGTAAACTTTTTCTAAGAGATAAGACTATTCATTAATATTCCTCTACAGACAAAGCACTTGAATTTCCTTTAGCAAAATTTTATATAATTTTATAATCCCCTTTTCTTGAGGTTTTGGCTTAAATGCATAATTACAACTATTTTATCTCTTGGAAATATTGCCATCTGTGGACTAAAATTAATACTTGCTCATGTCCTAGAAAATTAAAATACAAGCTGAGTGCAGTGGCTCATGAGTATAATCCTAGATACTCGGAGGCTGAGATCTGACGATCTCGGTTCAAAGCCAGCAAGGGCACTAAAGATCATGACTCTTATCTCCAATTAACCACCAGGAACTGGAAGTGGTACTGTGGCTCAAGGGGTAGGGTGATTGAGCCAAAGAGCTCAGGGATAGCGCCCAGGAACAGAGTTCAAATCCCATGACCAACAAAAAAAAAAAAGAAAAGAAAAAATACATTTTACACGATGATAAAATTGACATGGGATTTGAATTGGAGAGTTGATATATTTTTTATTTTCTTATACCAAAAGTAATTTGGAGCTGGTTGCTTAATATGAATTAGGATATCAGTATAATATAAATAACATGATTGCAATGTAAATAATGTAATTTCAATGTAAGTGCATATGCATAATATGTGGTTGCATTGCCAGTCATAAAAATTCAGTTCTGCATCATCTCCATAGAATCCCAGGGGAAAACTGCAGATTATGATCAATTCTAACAGAAGAAGTTTGAATTAAATGAATGAAGGAAGGAATAGGATAACAAATATACAAAGGTAAAGTAATATACTGTGTATTTTAGTTATCCATGCAAAATA
This sequence comes from Megascapheus bottae, assembly GCF_031878675.1. Lineage (NCBI taxonomy): Eukaryota > Metazoa > Chordata > Mammalia > Rodentia > Geomyidae > Megascapheus > Megascapheus bottae. The sequence goes on from NC_143514.1 coordinate 30,928,668, forward strand.
CTTGGAAGTGGCGCTGTGTCTCTAAGTGATAGAGTGCTGCCCTTGAGCCAAAAAGCTCAGAGACAGCACTCGGGCTCTGAGTTCAAACCCTACAACCAACAGCAGTGGCAAAAGAAAAAAAGCAAAATATTGATATGTAATGCTAACCTAATGATTACTTAACATATTACCATCCTTGATTTTAACAATTCCATGTATGTTTCAATGTTCATGCAAATGCTTTTCATTGTTTGTGCTTTCCAAGGATTTCTTAATCTTTTTGCTGCATGCTGAGAGCACATTAGGAACTACATAATTTTTTTTTAATATGAGGTTCATTTCTCAATAAGATGATATTTTGTTTGACAGATATAAACAGCATTTTTAACTTTAAACTCCATACTTGAATGGCATGTCTAACTTTTGACTAAGTCTATGTAGTTTGCAATAATTCTCATGTTTTTCTGTAATACGTACTCAGCAATACACTGGTAACCACTAAACTTCATATCTCTGCTTCCTAATGTCTTCTATTCTTAGCATCTCAGGACCATTCTACTATTTTTTTGCCAGTCCTGAGGCTTGAACTCAGGGCCTGAGCACTGTCCTTGGGCTTTCTCAAGGCTAGAGCTTTGCCACTTGAGCCACAGCACCACTTCCAGCTTTTTTTTTTGTTTTCTTTCCATATATTTTTATTGTAATTAATAGAAGGGTTACCTTATATTCACCAGATAGAAGGTGCATTACTTCACAAACATTGATACCCTTTCTCATGTCTTGGTCCCCATTTCCCTCCCCCCACCCCTGCCCCTCATCTTGTTTTCCCCCCTTTCCTATCCTATTTTAAATAACCAAATAAGCATATATACAGTATATCAGATAACAAGGTAAATTACTGTAACAATATGAGATAACCAAGGGACAGCAAAAGAGATGAGAGGTAACATAGTACATTAAGGACAACAATCACTCATTATATGGCTTTTTTTTTCTATATCTTGAAGGTCCTTTCATTTAGCGTCATCCTATATGGCCTTATGTATCTAGGCTTTGCTCTATTGTAAATCTCTGCTAGGAGATCCTAAGGTTCCTACTGATTATGACAAATGAGGGAAACCATTGAGCCTAAGTTCCTTTGAGTCTGGCTTACTTCACTTAATATGATTTTTTCTAAGTCTTTCCATTTCCTTACAAATGGTGTGATGTTATTTTTGATGCCAGTCCTATGCTTGAGCTCAAAGCTTGAGCACTGTCCCTGAGTATTCTTAAGGCTAAAGCCCTACCAATGGAGCCAGGGTACCACTTCGGGCTTTTTTATGTATGTGGTACTGAGGAATTGAACCTGGGTCTTTGTGCATGCTAGGCAAGCACTCTACCACTAGGCCAAACTCCCAGCCCCTCAGCACTATTCTATAATTAACTTTTCATTCCATTTGTCTTTAATCTTAGCATTTCATTTATTTGATTTTTTTCTTATAGTTTTGGCCATCAAGTTATGTATTATGCATCACCATACGTAATACATTAGCTGATCCATTTCTTCCTCCTATCTCATCAGATAAGTAGACAAGAAACAATCACTATGAAAACAACACAAGGGCAAGAATTAGTGTATACATTTCAGTTATACTTCTGCATGCTAATGATCTTAGTTCACCAAAAAGGCACAAGGTTACAGATACTATTAAAAAAATGGATGTGGCAGGTCACACATATAGCCCCCATGTATTTTGGAGGAAATCTGAAACACTGTGGTTCAACACCCGGCCTGAAAAAAAAATAATGAGATTTAATCTGCACCAGCAGGCCAAATGTAATGATGTACATCTGCTATCTCCATGAGTTTACAGCCCAAACCCAGGCCCAAGCATGAGACATGAGCCAGCATTCAAAACACTAGCTAAAGCATAAAAGGCTAGAGGGCGATCACATAAGTGCTAAATGCCTGCCTAACAAGCATGCATCCCTCAGTCTAAATCTCCATTACCACCAGAAACAAAACAAGCAAACAAAGAATAAGGTGAGTTATTAAAAGAGCAAGCTCTATCTCTGATGGTTTGTCATGGGGCTTGAACTCTGGGCCTCAGCGCTCTCTCTGAGCTCATCAGCTCAATGCTAGCACTCTACCACTGTGCCACAGTGCCACTTCCAATCAGATTTCTTTTACCTATGTTCAGTACCACCATCAGGCCACCCACATTTAGGCCTTCCATATAGGTCAAGTAAGTGAGGCTGCCCAATCCTGAACTGCATGTGACATTTTGAGGCATTTGGAATCCTTTGGGTCAGATTAGCTAGAAATATATAATTCAAGAAGTGCTTTATATAATACTGTATGCAATAAGTAAATGTGGCTTGAAGTTTCAACCCAGATTTATAGTGTAATTTAGATTGATTTAAGCTTTCTTCATATGTAGCGTCTTTCTCATAAGCAGCAAAGCCAGGGAGAAAATAATAGAAACACTTTGCACATTCTAGTTATGCAAACTTAATCCGAATGGAGTTCTAATAATCTTCTCTGTACTGCGATAAACCTCCAAATAGCTAAGAATTTTTTTATTGGGAGGATGAATCAGGTATCCCATTTAGATTATTTCGGCATTAAGGGATATGGTTTATTCACGCTGCCAGTGATCAAGCTGTATGGTCAGGTTAATGCTAAAACTGACAAATGCTATGCCAGATTTGAGAATTATATGGGAAATTTTAATTAGAAGTTTATAGAACTCTGAATAAAAAGAATCTCCAAAGGGTTTATCCTTATGAATGAAGTTAAAACAAATTTAGAGCTCACATATTAACTAATATGCAGACAATGATTAAGGGAAAGCAGGTGTCTGAGGGTAATTTCTTTTGCAGGCTGGCTATGGAAGCCAGATCTAGTTGTCGGCAGGAAACCACTCAACACAACACAGAACAATGAGAAGCTGGCTTCACTTTGTCAGAGAATATGACATGCTATCAAGTTTGGTGCTACTTTTATCTGACAGACATTTGACTCTGAGTCTACAAACTATTTTTAAAACTGTTTATTTCTCTTACTATTAATTTATAACCATTTCTCTTTCTTCACCGACCCAGAAGTTTATAGGAATGAAAAGCACAGTTTATGTAGAAAGAGGAAAGTTTTAGACTAGAGGTATTGATTATTGATTGTATATGCTAGAACAAACTATTTCCCTTAAAAGCATCTTAAATGTTCCTCTTAAGATGTTAAACCACTATTACCATGGAGTTATAACCCAGCTTTTAATGTGGTTATAATAGATACAGTATTTTCAAAAGAAAGATAAATCTAATGCATACACATAAAGTCATGTAGTCTTTCATTTATAAATATATTACTCATAAAATATACATTCACTAATCCTCCTTAATATATCAGTCAAGATGAGCATAATATTGTCTACAGATTTAGTACCCCCTTATACAGAAATATAATTATGTGTCCTCTTTTAAAATTATACCCTGATAAACAAAAACAAAGGATGTCTAGATTAATATTTTTTAATTTTATTTTATTGTTGGGGTGATATACAGAGGTGTTACAGTTACAGTCATCGGGCAGTAGGTACATTACTTCTTGAATATTGTTACCCCTTCTCATGTTTTTCTCCCACTTTCCCTACACCCCCACCCCATTTGACATTTAGCTTACTGATAATGCTATACTTATTGTTTCCCATCTCAAAAGAACCCTAACCCAGGAACTAATTTTAAAGTATAATACACACATCAGTAATTGAAACTAGTTGGAAGTACCCCGAAGCATTCAGGAACTTTTGGTCTACAAAGATGGTATTTTGATTATCAGTAAATGATTATTATGCCAGTCCCTGATTTCTAAAGGGATTTGACTCTGTGTTTGTTTCTTTTAATAGTCTTCTTCATTTTTCAGATTGAACAGCTCATATCTACTCTATGACATGTCTGGCATCCAAATAATATTTCTGTGGCAGAATTTGCCCAAAGCATTTCTTAAGCTAAGATCAAAACTTTGTCTTCAGAAGGAGGATTAAACTGGGTAATGGCAATGTGTTCCTTTCTAGTCTACAATTTTTCATTTGGAAAAATGACCTGTTAACTTTTGGGTTTCCTCCTATCCCTCTATTGTTCAAGTCCCATCCAACTAACAATCAGCTAATAATCAGGGTACATAAACTCTCTTTCTAGTAACAGTTGATGTATTCTATAGAATGCCTGAAACGTTGTCAGCATTCTTGTAATCAAAATTATGGTTTCTTACAGGAGTAAGGGAGACTTTAAAAAGATGATGGAAAGCAGTATTTACTTCTTCCTAACTCATGACAACTTTAAGGTTTTTAAGATTATTTGCTCCCACTGGCAAACTATACTACTCTTTCTAGTATCTGTTAAGGCATCTTGGTAAAGTTCCCTAGCAGACATGTCATTTGCAAAGGCAAGTACCAATTTACAGAAGGCAGGACACTGTAGGTATCTCTACATTTCCTTTTTCACTCTGACAAGGAAGAAACCACAGGACTCCTTTTCCAATGCTCATTAAAAAATGTGATTCTAGTTGCTTGGAAGGCTCATTAGTGCCATTGCTTATGATAGACCACATATCTCTCTTATAGGAAAGATGCATTGCTGGATTCCACGGTACACCAGCCATAATGAAACCCAAGTGAACAACCCACAATCCTTGAAATTTAGGTCTGCATTTCCTTTTGTGAAAAATGAGAATCAAGACCATGGGCATTTGAAAACACAGGTAGTTCCGTCTTTTCTCAATTACAGGAGGGCTTTACCATCGTATATGTGATGTTGAGGGAAACAAGTTAACTACATTCTCCTGTGCAAGTAGAGGACCGTGACAGGAAGAATGGTATCAATATTTCACAGGAGTAAACCTAAAGATATGCCTTCTTCCAGTGCTAAAGTGTGGTTTCTTACATGATCCTGTCCAAAGCCTTTAATTCAAATCTCTAGTTTCTCTTAATTTCTCTTCCAAAATGATGTTTTTCCTAGGTCACACGCTGTAAAAAGTTATCTGAATTAAATGCCACCTACCTTTTTGAAAGCAAAAGCTATGCCAGGAATAACTTTAAACAATAAAACAATGGCCGTGGGTCAAATCCTGGGGAAAACAAAGCAAACTTTCTGCTATCCAGTGAGAATTGCAGACCTCCTTCGAATTTTTTAAATAGCGTGCTTCTCTGCCTCTAATGAGCTATATGGTCAAATTTCCTATTTTTAGAGTATTTAATGGAACAGGACCCCACGCATGGAAACACAGTGGGCTTGCAGTCCTAAGATGATTTTGCCTGTGTCTGCCACTTAAACCCAGTGGGCTCATAGGTTTTACCTATCATTTTCAGTTTCCATTTGGAAATAAAAATAAAAAATAACATTTTTTCAAGAGATTTCTAAAGTTAATTGGACCTTAGAGAATGTATTAATTTTAAGTTTTAAATGAGCAGATTTAAGTCCAAGGAAGCTAAGGTCACCTAGTATTTAAGTACCAAAATAAAATTAAAATAAAATTGTGATGATCTAATGAGGTGATCAGTGGATTATTTTTAGTGGCCATGAAATTACACAAATTGAAACTGAGAAATAGCATTTACCCTAATTAAACTAAAATGCAAGCCCTTAAATGACTGTACACATAAATAGTATTTTTCAACACATTGTTTCTAAAGGTTAACTTAAAAAATCTTTGTTAAATTAACAGTTATATTTTCTAGGATTTCCCTATTTATTTTATCCAGTATTTTTAAAATGTCAATAAAGCCAAGTACTGATAGCTCATGCCTACAATCCTAGCTACTGAGGAGGATGAGATCCAAGTATCACAGTTGGAAGCCAATCCAGGCAGGAAAGTCCTTGAAATCTTCGTCCCAATTAGTGACTAAATAAGGCAGAAGTGGAACTGTGACTCAAGGAGTAGAGTCCTAGCTTTGTACAAAATCTCTCAGGGACAGTGCAGGCCCTGAGTTCTAGCCTCTGAACCAACACACATACACACACACACACACACGCACACGCACAGAGCACAGCACATAAATGCAGATTGGGACACTATACATATAGAAAACAATAATACATCCTTGTTTTTATTTATTCTTCATTTTAAGTAGCTGTACAAAAGTGCTTTATTAGTTTGAGTACAAGGCATCTGGATCCGTGCATCTGTTTTATCATTCTCCCCCATTTCTTTTAACCCCATACATTTTTTCAAGTTTATAGAATTTAGGAATAGAAATTTTTGAACTCTTAGTATTTCATTGCTTAAATTACCAAAAATAATTGTGTTATAAAGAAATTATAATAGTTTGGCTTTTTTAATTGTTAGTTTTGGAGTCAGTACCAGAGTTTGGACTCAGGGACTCACATTTGTTTGCCAGCACTCAACTCCTTACCACTAGATTCCTATCTCCATGTTGGCTCTCTGCTGGCAGATGGAGACCCTTGGACTTTTCTGCCCAGGCTGGCTTCCAACCATAATTCTCTGAATCTCGGTATGCTGAGAAGGAAGGATTACAGGTGTGCATCCCCAGGGCCTCGCTTTTTTCTGAAGATTTGTATTTTCTCAAGGTATTTGTTTTCTTTTAAAAATAGAGAAAAAGACTAGGCACAATGTAGGATCCTAGAAGAGAAAATTGATAGTTATGTAGAAGCTTGTGGAATCTAAGTAGAGTCTTTGGTTAACAGTAATATACTGTTAATTTCTGACACATATTTGTAGCTAGGTAAGACATGAACTTTAAGAAAAAGTAATGAATGAGCATTGGGAAATCCTCTTTACTAACTTTCCAAATACTTTATAAACTTAAAATTATTCCAAATTGAAAAGGTTTAAAAACTAGATATAAGCGCTGCACCAGTGGCTCATGCCTGTAATTCTAGCTACTCAAGAAACTGAGTACTGAACATCATGATTCAAAGCTTGCCTGGGTACAAAAGTCCATGAGACTCTTATCTCCAATTAACCACCAGAAAATCAGAGTGATGATAGCCTTGAGATGAATTGCTCAGGGACAGTGCCCAGGCCCAGAGTTCAAGCCCCATAACTGACCAAAAAAAAAAAGATATAAAACTGAAAAATATTCTTCTGAACCAATCAAAACATTCTTCACTGACCAGATAACATACAGAGGGATGGTTACTTTAAAGGAAGGTTGAAAGGCAAGGTATTGTTCCAACTTTTGGGGGCCACGTTTCTCTAATTCCACAAGTGACCTATTTCCTTATTTATTAGCTGAATATTAACAAAACAATGGGTGGTTATTCTTATTTTCACCATTTAGAGATGAGAAACCTGAGCCAGAGGTGTGATCACAAGTTAACTGACTAATGTCACATGTCCATTGTGAGGACAAAATTAAATTAAGCTCTATTAAATACCAGTTTGGGCAAAAAAAAGTGTGACTGGCTTTCCTTACTCTGAAACCCTGATATGCATGTGCTCTATTACTGATTTGTAACCCTTATGGGAATTTTTTATTAATTTTCCTGCAGCCCATCAGCTTCTATACTTATGCAGACAACTGGGCCCAGGATGTCCACAAAAACTTTTTATCTGTATGTGTCATGAAACATATACCCTTCCTTTATCCATCATGGGCCTAGAGACTCATTGTTAAAACCTCCTGATAAAAAATTTCCTTCAATTTTTTAAATTAGTTTTCTTTATAAGTCTCAGAATCAGTCATAGCTGCAAGACTTGGTGATAGACACACTACCTTGTAATTAATCCTTTTTGTCTTGCTGCTTCACACTGTTCTATTTTCCTATCTCTCCCACTTCCACATTCTGAGCTTTTATGAAGCATCTTTCTCAGAGGTTACCTCATGAGGACTGATGAGTCAATGTGAGCTATCTAGGCACTCCAAATGCAGATGTAAGATCAGCTGTGACACCCTGCTGTAAAAATAAATATAGTAGGCAAGTAGGTAGAGAAGAAAGGATACTATTGCCATGAACTTAAAGATCTGTCTCTTTATATCACTTTCTTGAAGTTTCCTGAGGAAGGCTAAATGTCTATGAATAGAAGCATCCTTCTATGCATGTGACAAAGTCTAAAGAAAAAAAAAAGGAAAGCCACGGCCACTTAGCAATTTCAAATTTACAAATTAAATAATAATTATGTTTAAAAAGGAATAACATTTTCCCCACAAAGTAGTTCCAGCTGCCTGTATATCTATGCTCCCAAGCCATGCTCAAATAACAGTCTCAGGAGACACAGCTCATTCAGTGACAAAATACATCCACACTTCCACATCTACAAATGAGCTCAGCCCCAGGGAGCCATTGTGAGAATTAAATGAGATGATATGAAAATATTTGAAAACCCTAAAGTCTTGCCATGGTAAACAATTATTGCTGACGTAATTTTCTCATATTCTAAAGATACTAATTGTGATTTTCCCCTACCTTTCTTTTTATCCTGCTTGACAGTATAAAGTGTTAGGGAAGAAAAATATCAAATTCTTGGTTTAAGGTGTCAAAGCCCTCATTCCTTGAGTAAACAAACGAGTAAGAGCAGAAGTATTTAAAATAATCTTACCTCCATGCCGCACTTAATAATGATCATGCATGCTTTGGAGACTAAAACAAGAGGCCTTAGTTACTTCCAGGGGGACTGGTCTCACAATTACTAGGAAAGGATGACCTAAACCCAAGAACAGTTGTGGGATACTTGGACAGAAAGGTAAACATCTAGTTACATCTAGTTACATAGGAGGTCATGGATCCTGATGTGAATAAACTACCTGCATAATGCCAGGAAGAAAGCCCAAGGCATCTTTAGTAGAGCTCTAGCATGCCACAACAGATGATGAGAATGGCCCAAGTCTGTTGGCCTTTCATTTCTACTACATGGTACAAGTTTTCAGAAATGGGTAACCAAAGTAAGAATCCGAGTTGTAATGGGAAAACATATCCACAGACTAAAAGTGTATTCCTGAGCTCCTAACTCAGAGAATATTACCTAAAGCAACAGGGAAGACCCCTCTGCCCACTGATCCCATAGTCATTGTCCTAAGACTGAAAATTGCAATCAAAAAGAAGAAAAAATAAAATGCCTTGATATTTTTTCTTTAGTTTAAACTTGAATTGAAAAAAAAGAAGTCCCTTAATCCTACTCAATTTCCCTACAAGAATAAAGGAATAAATGAAAAAATAAGGCTTTTTCTGGCCTTTAAGAAAAATGAGTATGGCTTCTGACAGCAAGTAAGATCAAATACAGGAAAAGATGTTATATTTGCATATACTAATTTATTCCATATCTACTAGTATCTGTTATTTTGTTATTTCTGATAAAGCAACATAACAACACAATGGGGAAATATCTTTCACTCAGTGACTCAACTTCAAATTTCTTGAATATTTGTCTTCTCAAGCTTCCAACAACATTTCCTTTAAAGTTTTACCTAGTCCATGAATATTATCAGGTCAACTGATATCTGAAAAAAAAAAGAAAAGGAAAAGGAAGTAATTAAATTGATGTAAGAATATTTTCTCGTGTATACTTAATTTCCACTTTGATAGAAACTTTGTTTTTATTTTTATTGTCTTACCTCTTCCTTATGAATTTACCTTTTTTTCTTTTTTCCATATATTTTTATTGTAATTAATAGAAGAGTTACATTATATTCACCAGCTAGAAGAAGGTGCATTACTTCACAAACTTTGATACTCTTTCTCATGTTTTGCTCCTCATTTCCCTCCCCCCACCCCTGCCCTTCATCTTGTTTTCCCCCCTTCCCTATCCTATTTCAAATAACCAAATACGCATATACACAATATATCAGATAACAAGGTGAAATTACCTTCTTATCATCAAATGTCACTAGATTCTCATCCTTGAGCTTGTACTGGCCAACACTTTTTGTCAGAATGGTTGGTGACTATGTTAACCTGGAAATGTTGTGGCAGGACTCTAACTCACAGTTCACACAGACTGATTCATACTCCTGAAATTACAATTATCTCTTACTGTTTGGACATGCTTTACAAAGCATACACTAGAGAAAATCATGTTTCATGCCCCTCTAACAATGTGCCTGGGTCTGGAGTTTGTATTCCAAGAGATTGGATACTGGCTCCCTCGAGAAAGTTAGCCAGTTTTATTTTAACTTTTTAATAGGAAGGCATAAACGTCAGCCTATCTAACAATACCAAGCCCTTTCCAGAAACAAAGAAGAGAAAGATACAAGGAATACTGGCAATAAATCCATTAAGTAAATCCTCTAGCTCCACTCCTTTTGGGACAAGAGATAACCAGAAGCATCGTGGTCACGCGATGGTCTCATGGTTTGGATATGGGCACTTCCAAAGACACACATGCTGAAAGCTTTGTCACCAAATGAAGCAATGTGCTAAGGTGTAACTTCCTTGATTGGATTGGATTATGAGAACTCTTGACTTCATCAGTGGATTAACCCACTGATGTATTCTTAATTTGATAAGGGTCTTGGCAAGTCAAGAAAATTAGGAGCTGGTCCCTAGATAAGGAGAAGGAGGTGAGTCTGTAGGGAAGGCTTGTGCCCTGGAAGAGTTGATTTGGTCCACTTTCTCTTTTCACTCCTCTCTGCTTTCAAGGCACCCACGGAGGAAGCAGTTTTGTTCTAGTACTTACCGGCTCCCCACAGTGATGAAGCTGCTTTACCATCACTTCAGAAACAATGGAGTCAAGAGACCAGGGACTGAAACTTCTGAATCAGAGCCAAAGTGAACCTTTCCTCTTCATTTCTCACAGGTCTTTTGTCACAATTATGAAAACCTAACACATGATCCTTATGAGATTTTTGGCACTATGTCAGCTAACAATAAGTGTGGCCAAAATGTGGTATATGAATATAAAACAGAAAGAATCTGGGGCCACATGAGGGTCGTAGGGGGTGGAATTGATGTGAAAGGGGTGGGGGTGAATGAATAGCCTGATGCAAAGGCCTGTTGCCTCCTGTCTACTGTGTTTCAACATGTTTCAGAAATTCAGACTTGGTTCTCAAAAAAACCAGCAAACACAAACCAAAACAACAAGATGTGGCCTAAAATGTGGGAAATGGGATTCTCTAGGTTCTCTGGGGGATTATTCTCTTAAAACTATTTTAAAACAGACACAAGCTATGATGTATTTCTTCTAGGAACATGACTTTATACCAACTTTTTCTAAAAATAAATAAATATTCCACGAAGAATTGTATTATGAACACTTACGCTATATGACACATAATCATAATGAAAATACTTCTATATAATATCTTTTGAAATATTTTAGAGCCATTCAAGAATATTAAAAGGCCACATTTTTCTATTTAGTCTACAGAAAAATTCCTATTGACTTCAAAAAAAATCAATAGCAAATCGTGGTTCTTAATGAAAGAGGAAATTATAATTATGTCATTGCTGGTAGCATCACTACAGTTAAAGCTGAGCAGCCTTTCCCATTATCACTTATCATTATTTAATAGCTCAGATCTTTTTAGTCCTACTTAGCTAAAATGTGATATACAACTCATTGAGTTGATGTAATTAGTTACTATTATTTTTGCTACATAAATATTTTAATCAGTAAAGCCAAATCATGAAGTTGAAGAGGGTACTTTTTTTTCTAGTGACAAGTACCAGGATGGGAAAGAAATAATTTTTAAAGGGTCAGTTAGCCCTTTTTAATGCAGCAGTTCCTTCGATTAGAAGGCATCCCTTTCTTTTGATTATAAGCCCTAGCATGGCCTGATAGAGAAGAAATTCCTGCAAAAACAGCACAATAGAATTCAAGGAAAGCCAAAAGCTGACTTTGCTATACCATTTTTGCAACCTTATATAAGAGTTATATTTGTATGCAATGAATGAGGATGGGCCTTACATCCAATGTTTACACAGATTTCCATGGGAAATTTTGGACCACTGTCTTGCAGCTCTCCAGGTAGACTAATCATGATTATCCATATTGCTCCTCATGCATAGCAAAGAAACTAGAGCAACGATGTCTTCTGTCTCTTTTCATCTGCTTTTTGCTTTCACCCCAGAGCTTCTTGGCAAATGGGACACTTGTTACATTATGGTTATGATGTTAAATTATGACTACAATGAGACACGGGTGTTAGCAAATGTAGTCAGTGAGAGAGGCAAAAGGAAATCCTTGAAAATTGTCTCTTAGTGTGTATTATCCATTCTTATCACAATATCAGAGTAGGATGTTTTATTTTTATCCTCACTTTATAGAGAAGACAAATGGAATAAATGACATGAAGTAAGCATGTTCTGCCACAAACAGTTCTGATAGTGAACAGCAGAGAACCACTGTACTTTGGTTTTGGTTTTGTTTTTTAAAACCATGGGGCTTGAACTCTGGGCCTGGGTGTTGTCCCTGAGCTCTTCAGCTCAAGGCTACCACTCTACCACTTGAGCTACAGTGCCCCCTCTGGTCTTCTGGTAGTTAACGGAACTTTGGGCCTGGGCTGACTTTGAACCGTGATCCTCAGATCTCAGTCTACTAAGTAGCTAGGATCACAGGTGTGAGCCACCAGTGCCCAGCTCCGCTGCAGTCTTGAAGCTCCTCAGATAAGTTCAGTGCCCATCCTGATTTCCCATTCACCTCCAAGACCTACATTACTCATACCTTCTTTCAGAGAATCTTCTCTCATCAAGCCCATTCCCAGATCTCATAACTGCTTTCCTGTTTTTATCCTTAACAGCATTCCTAACCCAAGGGAATCTGGCCTCTTTTGCCTTCTAGTAATCCTCCCTGATTTTCAACTTTCATCATGCCTACCAGCCAGAGGTTAGTATTCTCCTTGGATCCCTAGCAGCTTGTGATACTCTTTGGCAGCTCCTCTTCTTCTTCCTTCTCTTCCTCCTTCTCCTCCAATCTCTAACCATCCATCCCAAGGCTCAGTCCTAAACCTTCTTCACTGTTAACTCCTCAGCCAGAAGCATCTATGAGGTGGTAACCATTTTAATCCATATCCCTACTGGAAGCACTTATGTCACCATTCTGTATTGAGATGTGGGCTTCAACTGGAAGCACTTATGTCACCATTCTGTATTGAGATGTGGGCTTCAACATATAACTACCTACTCAGTAATTCCATAACTTCTAGTAACCATCCCATGTGAATTATGCCCTAAATAGACTCTCGTGTGCTTCTTAGGAAAGAAAAAACTGTTATTTCTAACTTTTGTCATCTTAGTAGCTGACATCACCCTTTTATGGCTATCTAAAACAAAAAGTGTTATATTATCCCTTACTATCTACTTATAATCCACCCATCCTGATGCCTGTGCATCAAAATATCTGAAGTCTATTCAGTCTTTCTTGTACCAAGATTCTAGGCCTGCAATGCCTCTTTTTTTCTTAATTCTTTGAAGAACGTGTCTATATTCTATCTAACATAAAATCCTCTGATCTTTTCCTACATTTTTGTTAGCATAAATTCATTGTACAAGGAGACTTCCTTTGGACATTTTCATACATACATAAAAAGTGCTTTGCTCAGAGTCAGGACCTCTGTCAACCTCATTCATCTTTCCTTTCATTTCCCAGCATGCTTCATTGTTCCATTGTCACACCTGTATTTGAAGTATTTTGACAAAATATGGCACAAATGATAGAATGCTAGCCTTGAACCAAAATACTTCAGGGATAGCACCAGGCCCTATGTTTAAGTTCCAGAACTGGCAATGACAACAACAACAGCAAAATTGTGGATTGACAATATTCACCTATCTTCATCTCTGTATTTGCACCCCTCACAATAGTATCCACACCCCCAAGCCAGAACTTTTTAAATTCTTGTATTACATTTTTTCACATATGATCATTTTTCAGAGGATTTGATCTTTTGTGTTGGACACAGATATATCCAATATTTTAATCAGATTGGCTCTCATTTACTCTTGCTTTCCTCATTCCTGATGTTCCATGTTATTCAACAGCTTTCAGGGAGCTTTGTTTTGACATTTTTATTCACAGATGCAATGTATTTTGCTCTTGCTCAACCTCAAACATTCCCTCCCCCGTCTCCTCAATCAGTCACACATTATTTTATGCCTCTATCTTTGTGTGTATTTATATTTCTCTTCTTCTAGAACATCATTTGAACAAGAGAGAAAATGTCTGAAGGCAAAAAAAATGTAACTTTTAACCAAGCATATATATACTTGATCAAAAATGTAATACTTAGTAGTAATGAGAAATAAGAAGCCCCTGGAAAATGCTTGCAGGAATAGGGAAAATTTCTTTTTTTTTTTTGCCAGTCCTGGGCTTGAGCTCAAGGCTTGAGCACTGTCCTTGGACTTTCTCAAGGCTAGCACTCTACCACTTGAGCCTCAGCACCACTTCTGGCTTTTTGCTATGAATGTGGTACTAAGGAATCGAACCTGGGTCTTTGTGCATGCTAGGCAAGCACTCTACCACTAGGCCAAACTCCCGGCCCCATAGGGAAAATTTCTAATAGAAGTATCAGAATGTTTTTCACATCATACACACACACACACACACACCTTGTTCTTTATACCTGTGAGCTGTTTGTTAAATTGTTATAAGCCATTTGACAAAATATATTCTTTTTCTAAAATCTAAGGATGCTATAATAAAAGAGAAAAAATAAAACATCATCCCTCAGCAGCCAAGGCTGTCTTGTTCATGACCATAAAATAGAATAATAGTTGAAATTATTTAGAAATTAAAACATTTGAACATTTAGTGTTGATGGTGAAGCCAATATATCACCACTTATGAAAACTAAAAATATCTTCCTGAAGAAAACAGCAAAAAAGAAGAAGAAAAGGGGACCTGGAATGTAGCCTAGTGATAAAGTGCTTCCCTAGCATGTTCGATTCCTTGGTACCACATACACAGAAAAACTGGAAATGATGCTGTGGTGCAAGTGGTAGAGTGCTAGCCTTGAGAAAGCTAAATGATAATGCCCAGGCCCTGAGTTCAAGCCCCAGGACTGGGAAATAAAAAAGAGAAAAAGATTAAATCTGAATGGAAATCTGCAACCAATGCTGAAAGCATGACAGAAATTTTTATGGCTCAAATATTTGCATCTGAAGAAAAGTAGATAGAATAGTGAAGAGAGAGGGAAGGAGGGAGGGAAGGAAGAAGGAGGGAGGGAAGAAAGAAGGAAAGAGAGAGATGGAGGGAGGGAAGGAGAGGAAAGGAGGGAGGGAGAGGTAGGGACAGACAGACAGACAGACAGGGTAATGGTGATATATTTGTTTCTGATCTTAACATTTCATTGTGTTTTTAGCCCTTGTGCTTATGGACTATTTTTTGAATGTGGAATTAGGTCACAGTAGTAGCTAAAGATGCTATGACCAAAGAAACAAATAGCACAAGCTTAAACAGAAAAACACAAAGCTGCCAAATGCTCTGTTTTTTCTTTCACTGAGCTTCTGAGTCTATCCTGACTTATTATGCCATCTGCTGGTCTTTCCCATTACTTGCCTTTTCTAAACTCCTTCCTGCTGTTTGGTTCAATGTGTATTACTAAGGATTTCTCGCTCAAGTACTCTGTTCTTACAAAAGATAACTTCTCTGAAGCAATCTATTACCCCAGATGGCATAGTCCAAACTATGTCTCTAATAGAGAAATTCTGCACAATTAACTCCTTTTCTAGAAAGACTTTTTCAGAGCGAAAGAAAACATGATTGCTGATAAAGGTAAGGAAACCATTTCAAAAATTTAGTGTAAGCAGCAGTTAGTTATATTCAATCTTTTCTAAAGCTAGATGCTGGATGCCTGTCTCAAATAGAGGTAACCTTTTATCCATCTAAAAGATATTTGGTAACAGCTACCTATTTAAATTTAAAACATATTTGCAAGTTGATTATTTTGGAACAAATTTCTAGAAGTTTTTAAATCTTTTCATGTAAACTTCTGTATGATATTACCATAATCCATAAGCTCTCATTATTTCCCTGCAATTTTTACTGACTTTACAACTTCTTTATTTATTAAAGCATTCTCTGCCTTGACTCATCAAGAATAGTAGATGCCAACATTTATAACATGATTTCATTCATCTACTGCATTACCAATCATCCTTCTGAATGTGTACAGGAATCTAATTGGTCTTACATCTGTTCATAACTATCAGTCATTCATTAGCAAATATAAAACTTCACCACTCAAAATTCTGGTCTCATTTCACATTTCCTTCTTGACAGAACACTGAAGTATATTAAATCATTTCCCATTCACATATAGAATCTATTACTTTGAAGAAGAAAAATTAAGGAAGTTATTTCTGGAGCAAACTAACACTGGCATACCAGTGATGTGGCTCTTGAGCTGCTGATGTTAATACCTCCAACAGATTATGTCTGAACCTTCCCACTGAATCCCACATGGACAATCACACACTTGTTGCAAAGGAAAGAATGTTTTATTCATGTTGTCGCTGGGTGTCAGGAGGAGCTTGGGACTCCAAAGCAGGGACCAGAAAACAATAGCTATGTGTGCTAGATGTGTGGTAGGTACTGTGCCTACCTACAGCCATTGGCTAAAACTACTCCATTGCCTACTTTGGTATAATCTAGAAGTAAAGAATGGTCTTCAATTGTAAATTAGATAAACAAAGGAACAGAAGAATATTATTTTGTGATACAGTAAAATCCTATGAAATTTAGATTTCAGTGCCCATAAATGAAGTTGTACATTTTTTAGTTGGTGTGGAACTGCACATATTCATTTTTTCACTCTTATTTCTAACTGTGTTACATAAACACTGAGCTAAAACATTTACTGACTGGCCTGCTACAGAACAAAAAAGGCTGACCTCTATCCTGAGGTCAAATTGATGAAAGGACATGGAGGAGGTATTGGAGAAATCCATAATTCAATCCACACTCAAGTGTCCAGATAAAGAAATTTCTAAAAAAGGAAAAATGTAGTTCCTACCCAGAAGAATCATTAGTCTTGTTTCCTCTCACATTTAAATATTTTATCACAGATTCTGTGCTCAAGAAACTAGAGGTTCTGTCTTGAGATTCATCTTGAATTTTACCAAAGGTAAAAGGTCTCAAACTGAATACACCTGATGCAACTCTCCAAAAATTTTGTGTGGTCTGTGAAGATCACTTCCAACAAAGACTTGGAAAGCTGTAGGTATATCCACAGAACACAAGCTGAGATCCATCAAAGTAAGTTACTGATTGATTTTTTTTTTACAAACAAAACAGGACAAGGACAAAAGAAGGTTGAGAAGGAGATTCACATTTTGGTGTATCCTTGTTTCTTCAAGACTTTGCCTGTGAAGTCATGAATTTTTTGTTATCTCTGATCCCTTGTAGTTTATGTCACTAACCCAGTAAAACTCTGCGCTTCTGCTTTTGTTTAGCCTTTGGCCTTCAGTACTGTTAATCACCAAAAACTTCAAGAAGTAAAAGTGACAGAAAAGAATGAGGTCACCTTGGAGGTTTGGGGGTTTTTTTAATCTCATGTCTTGGTCCTTTTCCAGTGTTTTCAAAGAGATGCTTTTATTTATTCCTTTCTAAAACTGCATCCAGCTTTTATTATTTGTCTTAAGACAGGAAGCTTGTTCTGATGTAAGCTGCTGCCTTAAGACCAGAAGTAGAAATATTTTCTTTTTTTTTTAAATACTCTTAGGGGAATTTTTCAGTTTATTTTTTATATTTATTATAAAAGTGATGAACAGGGAGTTTACAGTTACATAAGTAAGGTAATGAGTACATTTCTTTATGAACACTTCAACACTGTTCCCTCATCTCTCATTTTCTCCAAATATTAAATATGGATACTTCATTACCATAAAATGTAACCTTAGACTAGAAATCCCAGCAGTGTCTGTATAGCATGAAGTATGTTTGCACAGTGTCAAGTAGGATGCTGTCTACAACTGAGAGATGATACACAGGAGTTTAAACTATCACCTACAGAAGAGAAATCTCTCATGGAGATCTTTAGCAAGTAGAATTGAGGAAGGTATGAATCAGTAATGACACTTTGGGTCTGGGTTTTCATCAGATGGCCTCAGTTGTCCTTTCCATCATGCTTGTAGGCAGATATCCAGCTTTTAGAAGGAGGACTAAGGACCTGAATACATTCATGTTTTCCTCTTCACTGCTATCTCTATACTTAGTCACCAGAAAATGATCACCTTCTCAAATTTGGAAATCAAAACATCCAGTATGAGCCCAGATAACTTCTTAAAGGCAGTGTTATATTCTCAGTACAGGCAGTGCAGGTTTTAATTTAGTACAGTGAAAACCCTTGAACCCATTTAATTAAAGTCACAAAATGTCTATCAACTTGAAATTCATTGACTTTTCCAAAATAATATTTTCATATATCAAAGTGATCTCATAATACTGCAAGAAACAGACTCCTATGAGAGGTAGATTTAAGATGTTCATAAAGAAAGAAATGACAGCCAGCCATGGTGGCACATGCCAGGAATCAACCAGCAGGATGAGGCAGGAGGATCATGAGTTCAAGACCAAACTGGGTTACACCTTCTGGGCCAGGAGCTTGGTCTAGTGGTAAGAGTGCTTGCCAAGCATACAAGAAGACCTGGGTTCAATTCCTTGGTACCACATACCCAGAAAAATTTGGAAGTGGTGTCATGGCTCAAGTGGTAGAGCACTAGCCTTGAGAAAATCCAAGAACAGTGTTTAGTGCCAGGACCGGCAAAAAAATAAAGAAAGAATTGACAAGGTTAAATGTTCATTAGAATATTAGTATAAGAATAACAGTGATCCTCAGGAAGATGGGGGAGGAGGGAATAATGTTAAACAGTGTATTGCAGTGGAATTGCAAGTGACTGGAAAGAATGAGGGAATACTGCAAAAGGAAATGTACTTATGACTTGACTCATGTAATTATAATCCCTCTTTACATCATTTCTAAAATTATATTAATTAATTAAAAAATAAAAAATAATCATATAGTGAAAGGCAAAAGGTTTATATGATCAGAAAGATGTGGAAGGGAGTCCAGAAGGGAAAAAACTGGAAGAAAACAGGAAAAAGGTGACATATTTCTTTCAAAAAGAAATGTACTCAGTACCTAACTTACGTAACTGTAACACTTTTGAACATTGCCTTTACAATAAAAAAAAAATTTAGAAGGCCAATGCACTATTCATTGAGCAACAGAGCCTGCCAATAAAAATTTTTAAAATGAATCATCCAGTGAAAAAAATTCACTAAATTCACTAAGTATGACTTAAGATGACTTTGGTGGCTCAAGAAAGGGAAAAGGTCTTAAAACAAAACCTTAAGGAATATAATAAACAAGATTGACTTATGAATACAGTAGAAACTTGGGTAAGATTCAGTACAGAATACAGGAGTGCAGGGGCTGGGAGCATGGCCTAGTGTTAAAGTGTTTGTCTAGCATGCACAAAGCCCCAGGTTCGATTCCTCAGTACCACTTACACAGAAAAAAGCAGAAAGTGGTGCTGTGGCTCAAGTAGTAGAGCACTAGACCTGAGAAAAGCCCAAGGATAATGCTCAGGCCCTGAGTTCAAGCCCCAGGACTGGTAAAGAAAAAAAGAAAGAAAAGAAAAGAGGAGAGCATCCCAGATTCTGAGATTCCCATGACTATCTACATTGTTCATTCTGTGGCTGAGGATGCTCCTTTACAAGGTGCCTTCCTCTGGTTTACTGTGTTTTTTTTTTTCTCTAGGGGTTCGTTATCTCATGTAATCTCAGCTACTCTGTAGTTAGAGACCAGGAGGACTGTGATTTCTGGACAGCCAATAAGCTAGAAATGGTAGCGTCTATCTATAATCCCACCTATACTGAGGGATAAGTAGGAGGATTATGGCACTAGGCTTGCCTAAGGGCCAAGTACAGCTCTGTATCTGAAAAATAACTAAAAGCCAAAAGGGTTTGAGGGCACAGCTCAATGGAAGATGTTGAATATTTCTTTCATGTATTTATTTATTTATTGGCCCAAAATGTTGAATTCTGGTTCACAGAGTCTCATTTTAATGTTTCCTCACTGTGATTATAGGATCTAGGGAAATATCATGCATAGTAGACAACCTTATGAAGAATTCACAAGAGAGAAGAAATTAATTTTCCTGAATACAAACAGCAAATCTGCTCTTCTAACTTACCATTTGTGTGATTTTTCATAATAAAAATTTGGAAGGTAGGGGCCGGGAGTTTGGCCTAGTGGTTGAGTGGTTGCCTAGCATGCATGAAGACCCGGGTTCGATTCCTCAGTACCACATACATAGAAAAAAAGCCAGAAGTGGTGCTGAAGCTCAGGTGGTAGAGCTCTAGCCTTGAGAAAGTCAAGGACAGTGCTCAGGACCTGAGCTCAAGCCCGGGACTGGCAAAAAAAAAAATTGGAAGGCAAAGAAAATGTGGCCCAGATGAGTACCAAATATTTTAAAGACAAAATATACCGAAAAGAGCAGCAAAATTAGAACAGTAAAACCATAAGCTTAAACAACCTGTAGAACAATGTTCTGTTTTCAGAGAATACAGAGGAATTCCATGGTTCTAGATGATCATGGGACAAATCACTGAAACATGCATCTTGATGCCCATTTCCTTGACATTGCTATGATGCAGCCACAATGTGCTATTTTAATAGCTCCAATCCTAACTCCACAAAAGAACTTCCTCATCACCCCAAGAATCATTACAAACTCATGTAGACCTTGTCCTCCCTACAATATTCCCATGGCCCATAGACCATAGATGCACAGTAACTAATGATATTGCATAGGTGAATTAGCTTTTCACAGGATGCTAGAAAAAAATGTCTCTTTTGACATACTGGGAAAGTATAATTTCAGGTTATATCTACAGTTAAAAACCACCTCTAAAGTTTATTCTAAGCAACTAACTTCCATATTACTTGTACAAGAAATATAGATCTGCTCCACTATCTTAGATGTATCTTGAATGTCAGATAAAGAGACCTTCTCTGTATTTACAAGAAGAAATTATCTCCTAAAAAATGCATTTATTTTTAAACAACCACAGCTTAGACCAAAGCTGAGGAGGCTATAAAGAAAGTGAAAGAAAATCTCTTCACCTTCCCATTCTTCAGGGAGAAAGTCCTTTATCTATCAGTTCTGAGCTAAGTCCTCCCTGGGCTTCATCAAGAAAAAGCAAATTCTGTAGTTTCCAAGCTGTGGGTAGAGGTAGAACATTAAGGCAGTGTCCCTTGGAATTAATGCACAACCTTGGGTGCTTTCATGGTAGCCCTTAGGGGTACAGTGCCAGAACAGCAGGATAACAGCAGTGATAACTAATGACAGGAGTTTCTGGGAATGTGAGTATAAAGGATATTTGGAACTGAATCTAGCAACAGCCACCCTTAAAGCCCACTGCACTGATGAGAAAGGATCATTCAGGCAGTGCAGGACTCAGGGAACTGCTTGGTCTTCATCTGTTGGAAAACACACACACACACACACACACACACACACACACACACACACACACTCACAAAGGTCAACAATTCTAGCAGGTAAAATTTTGTCATGGAAAAAATTTTAAAGAAAATTTCATTCACAGTACATAAATCTAGACAAAAATGGATATATGTGTGTGCATGTGTGTGTTAACAGTATGTTATTTTGGGATTATTATTTTAACCTGTAGTTATTGTTTCTCTGCCCATTATGAGAAATATGCCTAATACTCAGATTAATTGAAAATATTTGGCAATTTGATAACCCAGCCTATGAACAATGAATACTCAAGTAGTCAATCTCTATGTACATAGCATATCTGTGAGTGAAATTTCTTGGGTGGGACAATGTCTTTTATTTTCCTACGACAGTTAGTTGTACTCTCAGTGAATCTCTGTGACTTTTTAGACCATTTTGACCTTCATATAATTTCAAAATACAGCTTAGTCTTGGATGTGTCTGAGCAAGTATGGGCTCCTGGGGCTTGCACTCAGGACCAGGGCGCTGTCCCCGGGCTAGCACTCTACCACCTGAGACATAGCTCTATTTCTAGACTTTTGGTGGCTCACTAGATCTAAGAGTTTCACAGACGTTCCTGTCCAGGCCGCAATCCTCAGATATGAGCATCATAAATAGCTAGGATTATAAGCATGATCCACTGACACCTGGCTTAAATGTTTATTTTTAAATGCAACTTTAAAAGGCAAGGTTATAAAATTCAGACTAAACCTTTTTAAAAGACTTACGAAGAACACAACTTTCTACTATCCTTTTGAATTTTAGTAATAGACATACTAAAAAGCAATAATTTGATATTAAAGGGTTCACATAAAAAATATTTAAATATTGACAAAAACCATATCTAACGTCCATGGTTTTGGTAATATTTTCTTAGAATACCACTTTTTTTGTAATAATAGAAGCACTCCACATAGCTTAGCACTAAAATTAATATTAAATCTGTGAAGATTTCTAGCCAAAGCAATAGCCCAAACAGTTTGAACATTACCAGAGGGGGACATGCATAGTAATTACTGTACTACATAGTAAAAAGTTTTGTTGGGAGAGCTGTCCTCACAGTGCTGTGATGTATAGCGGGAAGATGAAGCACCTTGCCTAATAATGCCCAAAAGCTATCTAATAAAGCAGCATTCAAACTGAGTTTTAAGCAATTCATTCAGTTCTTTTCTTATTTTACTTTTATTTTTTCTGAACTTAAAAAAAAATTGTACAAGGGAGTTTCATTCAACATGTCCATCTAAGTGTCTAGTGCTTCCTGCTGTCACCCCTTCTGCCTGGACTCCACCCCCAACTACAATCATACACATAAAGACATATGCTTATAGACACTTGGGTATAGGAGTGACTCTTCCTGGAGTGAATATTTCAGACGACTTAAAGAAGTTCTAACAAAAGAATTGGCTCCTTTCCCATTGGAAGAACCGACACTGCAATGAAAGCCAGGAGAGCAGCATGGTGGGAGGTGGGGGTCAGAGCTTGAGCACACTTCCCATGCTGAGATCCAAAGCAGACCAGAGCCAGGCTGTAATGTAAGCTATAGAGAAGAAAAGGGGTAGCAGGCTGGTGAGCAATATTTTCCCCTCCATTTGTCAGGCTCCCAATCCAACTACCATCACAGTAAAGGAACCCCTGCAGAGGGCTCTCTCCCTGTCCCTCTTCACCTTGTTCTCCACTAATTTCGTCCAGATGTAGATACTGGCTAGGGAGAGATTTCAGGGCAGGAGGACAGGAATCTCTGGGTAGGAATACAACCCTGTCTACTTGGGGCATGTTTTCCCCTACTAAGCCTTCAAGGCCTCAGATTCCCCTCCTGAGGAGCTCCTCTCTGGGCAGAGTCACTTCTCAGCAGGAAACATCCACTATGCTAACTACAAGCTCTCTCCCAGAAGTGTCAGCATCCAGGATGGGCTAGCTTATGCCTGGTTTCCCTGGATCTGCTTTCTGAGCTTCCAGAAGGCAAGTAGCTAGTCAGTTCTTTAGCCGAGGCAACCTTCTCTCCTGCCCCACAGGTATCAGAACTCCAGGTTCTCTGGACTTTGCACTAGGAAGTTTCTTTGTCCTCACACTGAGATTCATGTCATCCCTTTCTGGTTCTCAGCTCCTGGGACATAAACAGCCACATACCAATATCTTGATTCTTCAACTTGAAACCCTCTTGTGTTACTAGAAAATGAATTCTCTGACCAGAATACCAACTCACATATAATGAAAGTACTATTTGAGGAGAAAAAGAAGCAAATGTTTAGTCATTTAATCTGGCAAAATGAGAACCACTGTTATGTGATTGGGGGAGGGAAAAACACACACACACACACACACACACACACACACACACAAGCACAAGCACATGCACACACGCACGCACGCACACACACAGTCTTCCTTGGGGTACAAGACCAGTTTTAGTAGCAAAGCCCACAAAATAAGCTTCCTGGTGTAATGCGTAAGACCTGACTTCAGGCTGAATGCTGGCCTTGAGCCCAGTCACTTTTCAGTGTATTGGTGTTGGTTTCCAAAACTGTATTCCTTGTGGTCCAGAACAAGGCTTCCCTCCTGTGGTCAGTGGCATAGGAGAGAAGTGTGGTGACCCTTCCTGTCTTGAATTCTCTCACCCAAGAGATATGGAAGAAAGAGAGATGAGAGAAGGAGAAAGAAAAGGAAAACTGACTACCTTTAACAAGGGTGTAAATACCTTTAACATGGTGTAAAAGCATGCTGGTCAGTGAAGTGAATTATTTATTGGGCTGAAACTACAGTTGTAAATATATTTAAGTGTGCTTCTGTTACTATCATGTGACTTAGCCTATATAATACAGTGACCCTATATGTTTTATCTTCATTTATTCACTTATTTACATATTTATATTGTTTGTTTATAGATTTATAGATGCAACTTGTTCCATCTCTCTGGGCAACCTCACCTGAGACATTGTCTATTCTAGGTTACCAAAACAAGTTAATGACAAATCTCTACAGACAAAAGAAGCATTGGCAAGAAATAGGAATACACTGTCACTTTTGCAGTACTTTTCCATGGTAAACAATTCAAGCTCTGTAGCTTCTGTAGAGTGATAGGAAAGCTGGAGTTAATAGCCATGGAAGCACTATGTTTCTTGTATTTGCAAATGACATTCATAGGTAAGTGCCTTCAAGATTTCATTATCCAAAATTCTGAACTGGTGATCACATATAAAAAAATCAAAAGTATAATGCACCCTCTATATGGCAAATATAACTGCAACCCCTCTATACATTGAAATAAAAAAATTATAAATAAAATTAAAAGTACCCATTTTGTTATTATTGGTCATTCTAAGCCCTCAATTATATTTATCATTATACATATTTTTGTATCCCTACTGACAATTGGTCTGTTAAAATAAGATAGATTGTTGTTAAAATATAAATATGTATGAAAAATAAGTTCAATATAAAGCCATAAATGAGTAAGTAATAATACATAGATTGGCATTTTCAAATAGTTTCACTTATTCAACAAGAAAAAAATATCTTCAACTTGAATATTGTCTGTTTAATAGTTAATGCAAGCCAATGGTTTAAATTTTCTGTTGTGATTTTTTTTAAAGGGAAATGTGAAGATTTAGCAGTTTGAAAGAAAATTTCAGAATTTTGAATTCCATTCGCAACACTTCGCCAGCTCAGCATTGACCACCAGAGGGCAGACATTGCCAAGGTATTTAGAAAGTTTCTTCTACTTTAAAATTCAAAGGTATTTCAAATATAATACGTTCTAGTAGTTGCAGGTGTATTTTCTTTAAGAATGAAATCTTTGACATTTCACTAACAACTCAACTTTCAGTCATTCACTAAGGAGCTACTTTTTCTTAGTCATGGTGAAATTAAATGTGGGGCTGGGAGTGTGGTCTAGTGGTTGAATGCTTGCACAAAGCCCTGGGTTTGATTCCTCGGTACCACATACAGAGAAAAAAGCCAAAAGCGGTGGTGTAGATCAAGGCATAGAGCTCTAGCCTTGAGAAAGTTTGAGGTCAGTGCCCAGGCTCTGAGTTTAATTCCCAGGACTGGCAAAAAATAAATAAGAAAATAAAAACACAAGTTAATACAAGAACATCTTAAGTTGTCAGTTTGCTATCCTAGACAAGCAATACACACTAACAGGATTTGAGTATTTTTGTTTCTTAGTATAGTTACCATCTCATTTCATTTTGCAACATACCTGTAAAGTACTAACAGCCTCTCTAAGATTGGGAAATCAGAGCCTTTTGAAAAATCAGAAGATGTAAAGTGGAGCAGGCCTAAATTTGTCTAATTCTAAACTTTGTGTAAGTTACTACTTGTCAACTTTTCTGTATAACTATGAAACACATGCATGTAATGTATCCATACACATATAATGCTTCTAAGATAATTGCAATGCAGATAAACATTTGACCATCAGCCTATTCAAAACAAACAATTACAGCCTTGGCACAAGGGCTGTTCCCAGCTCTCTCTCCCCACCCCACCCCACCCCCAAGGCAACCATCATCTTCATTTATGTGATTATTGTTCCCTTTGGTTAGAACACTGTAAGATTTTTATGAGTTTGTTCACTGTGCATTGATTCATTCACATCTCTCTTCTTTTTATCAATGTTGCCTTTGTATGATTCATCTAAACTATGACATGCAATTGTAATTCTTTGGTTTACAATGCCATATGAAACAAATTTTCCTAAGTAACATACCACAATTCCTTATATATTCTTTAATTGATAAGTGTGAGGGCTAGTTGCACTTTGAGATGATCACAGACAATGTTATCACATATTTGTACACATACCTAACACATATATTTTCATATGGATATTAAAAAGTCTCCCTAACACTGTTCCTGGAATCAGTACTCATGCCAGGTAGCAGGTACATACCTAAAAAAACTGTGATAAAGCCATATACTGTAATCAGCAAGGAAAAGGAAGGGATGGCTGATAAATGTAGCAATAGGAATGACTGTTAAACTTTAGTTCTGAGTAAAGGAAACAAGATAACCAAGAATGTGTGCTTCATGGTTCCATTTGTACCAGTTCAAAAAGCAGAAACTAACTTAGAATGACAGAATGCAGACAGGTGGTTGTCTGAGGGCTAGAACTCCAGGAGAAACAGAGAAAATGAATCCCAAGGGCACCTGACACCTTGCAAGGAGATGCATGTGTTGTTTTCCTGTCAACACAGTTTTATAGATAGGTATCATCATATCTCAGAATGGGTCAAATGTGACATTTCCATTATATGAAGTTTGCAATGTTAACTAAATATTAATGAAGAAATAAGAGGATGTAATTGTTTTAATTTGGGTTTTAATTCTAGTGGTGCAAAGTATTTTTCTCTGTTGATAAACATTTGAATTTCCCATTTTGAAGAGCGATTTCTTAACTTACTTCTCCATGTATCTTTTAGAATTGAGTTTTCTTCCAGACGCAGAGGGATCCTTTATGCATTCTTTTGTTCATACTTTTGTCCAGTTTTGCATGCTGTCAACACATTTTATTTTACCGGTCTTTGCATTCTTCCAATGGAATCATTACTATATAAACCAAAAGTTGTGATGTATTCCAACTTTTATTTTTCATTTTTCAAGGCTGTCCTTTTGTGTGTTATTTTAAAAAATGATTCGGATAAAGAATTTTCTTATCCCTTGCATAAAAAGATACCTTTCTAATTTACCCCCTACAAATCTCATAGCATGTAGATATTTAGTACAGCTGGTATTTGACTTGTGTATAATGTGAAGGGAGTACTTATCTATTGGTTTGTTTTATTTAATCAGCATTCTTATATCAGTCATATAGTTTAACTTCAGTGCCAATGTTATTCCCAAACAGGAAAATGCAAAACTGTCATAATAAACCAGTTTTTAAATGCATTAGAAAAATTAAGTTGTGAGCTGAGAGCATGGCTGAAGTGGTAGAGTATCTGTCTAACAACTGTGAGCTTCTGAATTTAACTCCTAGCAACTCTCAAAAAAAGAGAGAGGAAAAAAGGATAAAGTTATATGAATTTAAAATTTGCTTCTCCTGATTATTGAAGATATTATATTATTGTATATATATATGTAGAGAGAGAGAGAGAGAGAGAGAGAGCGAGCAATGCAGTCTATTTGGCCTCAGCAACTAATCTTCTCCATTTTTCTCTACTCTTAGTTTCATTTTTCTGTGATGAATAAGAAGTATTAATACATGGAAGTACACCTATTTATTTTCCTTTTATTATAATGTATATAGGGGTTACAGTTATATTCACCAGATAGTAGGTGCATTACTTCTCCCACATTGATACCCCTTCTCATGATTTTGTCCCCATTTCCCTCCCCCACCCCCTTCCCTTTCCTATTTCAAATAAACAAATAAATGTATATACAATATACCAGGTAACAAAGTCAGATAATGTAACAATGTGAGGCTAACCAAAGAGCAACAAAAGAGAAGAGAAACATAGTACATCAAGAACAACAATCACACAATATAAAGCTCTTGTTGCCTATTTATTTTCTTCCTTGCCATCCTTTCAAAAAAAAACAAAACACACATTTATACTTGATAGCCTGGGGAAAACAACTGTAGGTAAGAGAAATGTTGAGTCACTGAATACCTAACTCTCTTCTGTGCATATGCACTGTGAGGAAGAAAAGAAGATAGTAGAAGAGAAAGAGGGCAATTCACAGAGCTATGCAGGCACTATGAGGACTTTCCCAGCACTATGAAATTAAGAGAGAATTTTCCAAGAACTAACATAATATATAATATATTGACATCTCCATGATCTTTCATTCTAACAGTAAAGTGCGTGCTATCTGCAGGTTGGTATGGGGGACTACACGTAGGCCAGTTTCTGAGTCTACAAGTATAAAAGTCCCATGCTTTCTCTAGCACTGACCACACTGCAGAAATACTAAGATGAAGGAAAGCACACACACACACACACACACACACACACACACACACACACACACACACACACAATCAACTAATCATAAAGCGAAGCATATAATCACAATATATCACATGTGATAAGAAAAAGTGTTGATCCCATCCAGTTCTAGGTCCCAAAGATAGAAGCAATTCTAAGACAACAGACTAAAAATAAAGCATGGGATTTTTTTTTTCCAGAAAGAGGAATGACAGATAGAGACATGATCATTTCCAGATTTTCACCTTAAAGCAGGGAGAAATGAACTGGTACAGATCTTCTAAGGATGTGTGGGGTGACAGAAGCAGAAAGGAAGGACATGTGAGGTTAAAAATCGATCTAGCCAGTGAATTAAAGGACAGGGTCAAGTACACAGTGCCACAGGGAACTGGCCAGGCTTCAATAGATGTAGGCAGACCATCACTAAGTAGCTGACACCTACAAGCTTTAACATGCTTCCTCCACAGGTCGATCCTCCAGAAAGTCAACTGCAGCCCACAGCATCTGTCTCAGGGCCGAGACAGGGGTCCAGCTCCCACTCAGAGATGTAACTGCTAACCACCAAATTGTCAGTAAGAACAAACCGAAGCTTGCTGTGGACTTCCTGTAGCTGCAAAAAATAAATTGAACCCCAGAAATCTCAAAAGAGCAAAAATGTGGTATCAGTATAAATGATAGACATCAAAGGAAGAATTTGTCGATTCTTTTTCCTGCTGGTAAAAAAAAAAAATGGAAATTTGACGCCCCTGCCCCCATGAAGTAATTTTTTTTTTTGCCAGTCCTGGGCTTGAGCTCAGGGCCTGAGCACTGTCCTTGGACTTTCTCAAGGCTAGAGCTCTACCACTTGAGCCTCAGCACCACTTCCAGCTTTTTTCAATGTATGTGGCACTGAGGAATCGAACCCGGGTATTCGTGCATGCTAGGCAAGCACTCTACCACTAGGCCAAACTCCCAGCCCCCCTGCCCCCATGAAGTAATTTCTTAAAGGAATTCTTGCATGGAGGATTAATATCACTCAATTTTTATTTAGAATACATGTAATAGGTTCAACGTGAGTTAGAAACAAAAGGCAACTAATGGTTCTTTAGAAATTATCCTGAAATTGAAGTACTTTTACATTGGAGTCCATAATTCTATTATTTTCAAGTTATTCTTGGGATCAGTAGGTTTTATTAGAATAATGTAATGCTTAGTTTTTCTTTTGTCATGTGTGTATGTGTGGAGCCTTGAATTCTTACATTCTTCTTTTGGACTTTTCACTCCGCTGGTTAATTGAAGATTCAGTCTCAAGGTCTGCTTCAAACCAAAATCCTCAGACCTTACCCTTCTGAATTTCTAGAATTACAGGCATAAACCATGTGTGCCTGGCTTACTGTTTAATTTTTAATCAGATTAGTTTATCTCTGAAGCCATCCCAGATAAGTCAATAGGGTTCACGATACAGCTCTGTCATTTCTTAGCATTATAAATGGACAGATGATTTATTCTGTGTTCTTTGATTTTCTTGTCTGTAATATAAAATAACAGTACCCTTGTAGGATTCTTATTAGGATTAAATAAGAAAATCTGCCCAGATTTAGTGGACAATAAATAAGAGCTAGCATTACATTCTTAAACCAAGTGTTCCCACTTCCACAACTTTTTTTTCCCTCCTATCTGTTTTGCCTACAGTGGCAAACAGCTCAACAGCTGAGAAACTTTATACAAACAAATTCTATGTTTCCCTATAATGCACTAATTCAATAACATCATTTCCTTTCTCCTTTGATCTCCCCAAACACAGATCCATCCCTCTATGAGACTGAGCAGCTTCATGATCATGAGTTATGTCATGTGTGGCTTTGCTCATGGATGGATGGATGGATTGATGCTGTCCTGGGAGGGAACGCCTCCCTCTCTTCACTTCCTCAAATACTCCTCCTTGGAAGCCCTGTTCCCATCACACCTCACCTATGAAACTTTTCTATGACAATTTGCCTCCTCTAAACTGTGAATGCACAAGGTGTTCAATCATTTTTCCACATATCCTTATTTTATCAACCTGTCCACACTTCCTTTTTCAACTTTTTCTCATTCCATTTTCCCACCCCTCATCCCTACCTATAAAAGTAAATTTTTCTTAGAGCTGGGGAATTTTTTTCATTATCCATGTATCTGTTTAGAGACTAGCATGCTGGCTTGTTCATAAAGGTAATCAGTAAATGTGGTAATGTATTTGGAATTAGGCTTCAGTGTATAGACATATCTATTAGGGTCAGTATAAAAACATTATATATTATTATTTAGATTTGATTTTTTTTTTGCCAGTCCTGGGCTTGAGGTCAGGGTCTGAGCATTGTCCTTGGACTTTCTCAAGGCTAGAGCTCTACCACTTGAGCTTCAGCACCACTTCCAGCTTTTTTCTATGTATGTGGTACCAAGGAATCGAACCCGGGCCTTCATGCATGCTAGGCAAGCACTTTAACCAGTAGGCCAAACTCCCGGCCCTAGATTTGATTTTTTTAACTGGAGGAATGCCTTCTAGTTCTTTTAATGTCTTTAAACTCCATAGGTATCTACTTATTTCTGTTCATACACAGTGAATAACATCATATAATACAGTGTCATAATCTTAAAAAAATGTGTCCCATAGAAAATACCACTCAGTATCTTGAGCTTCACAGCTATACATGTCCATTAAATCCCCTTTTATGATAAGATCCATTCTGTCCACATGAGTGAGCAAAGCCACGTGCATTGTGCCTATCTCAAGCAGGAACAGATGGGTTTTTATCATCACTGAGAGCATTAGTAATTTTTTTAAGTTAGCAAATAATTGGTTTTTGTATTAGGCATATTTGATATGCTGTTTTAGATTTAAGAAGCCTCCCTACACCCACCTCCCAAAAGAAATACCCCTGGGCTAATCATAGTTTCTGGCATTTCTCTAGCAAGTAAAGTCCCCTTCTTTGACTTCCTTGGGAAGAAATGAAGCCTGAAATGAAACCACTTCTCTCAGAAAAGCTAGGAAAATTCATGCTACAATTTTATTCATTTATATCCTCTCCAAATAGTGGTATTTGTGGTGGAGATTAGAGAAAAGACCATGATGTGTGATAAAGAAGGCAGGAAACAGAGTATACACGAGAGAGAGAGAGAGAGAGAGAGAGAGAGAGAGAGAGAGAGAGAGAGAGAGAGAGAGAGAGAGAGAGAGAGAGAGAGAGAAACCATAGTAGAGCACCAGAAACGAAAGCCATTTCAGAAGGGTTAGCAGCCACAGTCCTGCATGCTTCCTTTGCAAGATTTTATATTTCTGCAAGCAGCTAAGTAAGTCAATTCTTGCTCTCAAGTTAATCAAATTTGTGATAAACTGGTTTCTTTCCCACTCAAAATGGATAACAGGCAAGGCAAGTCAAAGGGGGGTGCCTTCATTACTAATCCTCTTGAACTTGTCCAAATCCTTTCTGCTCTCTCTCCCTACAAAATGGCGAACTTTCTTACTTCCTTTTCTTACGAAACTATTCCTTCCATTTTGTCATCATTTAAGGCCCCAGAGGCTATCTTATGATCCAGCAGAGTCTCATTTTCATTTCTTTAAGTAGTGTGACATTGAATTTCAATTTTGTTTCACAACCAGTAGTGTATTGAAATCTTAAGTTTTAATGCACATAACATAAATTTTCATCTATTATTTTTATTACTAGGACATCTGGCCTTAGGTTATAATTTGTTTGGTTATATGAATGCTTCATAAAACTGTACAGTAGTTGTTTCTATCTAATTATTTGTACAATCCTACCATCATTTGTGTGAGCTATTTCAGAATTAAACTAATTCATGACTACATTTGTTACTGAGATCAACACTGATATAAAACTATCCTGATGGATTTTTTAATCCTTCATTGAATTACAATTTTGTTCCTCTTGCTTTTTTCTGTTTACCCATGCCCTTTATCATTCTTTCATTTTTTTAACAACTGTGTCATGTTGCTTTCACAGGAAGAATAATGTTGAACTGTCCTAACATTATCATAAAATTATTAGCATATCAATCAATATGACAATGTTGCTAAGCGATAGGTAATATGAATCTACTTTATGTCTACATGTGTAACAGAAAAACAAGTACTACTCAGAAGGCTCAGATTTGAAGACTTGTACTTCAAAGAAGAGAGCAGGAAAAGAGAGAGGCAGAGTTATTTCTCTCCTTCATTCTCTCTTACCCCCACTTCCACACTACGATGTACAAACAGTGGTTGCCTATGTCTATGACTTCAGCTGTCTTTCTGTACACCCTCATCAGCCTTGGATTAACATTTCCCTTTTACCTTCAGGTTTAAGGCAGAATGGTGTACCACTCTGGCTGGCCTCCATGTGTCTCTACATCACCGCTTGTTCATCCCTTTGCCCTTTCCCTACCTTTGTTAAACTTGTTTCTTCCTTTTGCTTCTAATTTTGGTCTGAGACAGAAACTGACACTTTCACACATTAGCTAGCATTTTACCACCCCCTCCAAGCCTTGTTATTTCTTTAAGAGAATTCATTGAATGGAATTCTACTTCCCATCAAAACTTACTAATATAAAAAGATTCAAAACAATAGATGGAATATATTAGAGTACCTTAGTACAAAGTGCATGGTAATTAATAAAAGAATAGCTGTAATTCAATCTAAGACTATTATAATACCTTTTTTAATTTTCAGTAAAACTAATACTTCTCCAAAGGTAGACTCTTCTGTTTATTTCTTCTTATATATGAGAAAAAAATGGTATCTTTAAAGTATGTAGATTTAGCTCCATTGTTTTTAACACACATTTTTTTTTGCCAGTTCTGGATTTGAGCACAGGGTCTGAGCACTGCCCTTGGACTTTCTCAAGGCTAGAGCTCTACCACTTGAGCCTCAGCACCACATCTGGCTTTTTGTCTATATATATGGTACTTAGGAATTGAACCTGGGTCTTGGTGCATGCTAGGCAAGCACTCTACCACTAGGCCAAACTCCTGGCCCCTTAACACACATTTTTATAATGGCATCTAGGCCAGTTTAATGAAACTACTTACATGTATAACTTCCACATTGAGATGAATATTATTAATAAAAAGAAAAACTTTTTAGGATACGAATGTGTTAGGTACTGTGTGTTTTGGCCCACTGCAAGGTGAAAATTGAATGGAATTCTTTGGAATATTAGTTATGAAACATATAAGTTAAACACATCTCCAAATATTTACTATGGATTTCCAACTACTAAGTTCCCTAAACCATACAATTCTCAAATGTCAGTTATATAGCAAGTCACTGGGATAGCCAATAATATTCCCATATATGCAGCTATGATTTCTGACCTTCAAAACTGCTTGTCAGTTCCCTTATTATTTTTTTTTTGTGGGTCATGGGGCTTGAACTCGGCCTGGACTCTATCCTTGAGCTCTTCAGCTCAAGGTTACCACCCTACCCATGGACCTGGGCATTGTCCCAGAGCTCTTCGGCCCAGGGCTACCACCCTATCCTTGTGCCAAGCCCCATTTCCCATTTTCTAGAGGTTAATTGTAGATAAGAGTCTCAGGTCCTTTTGCGCCAGGGCTGGCTGTAGACTTTGATCCTCAGATCTCAGCCTCCTGAGTAGCTAGGATTTCAGTCATGAGCCACCGTGCCTATCCAGTTCCTTATATCGTAATCCATCATGGACATTTGTTTTCTGTTACAATCTGCATTTATCATAGCATGAGTCCTAGGCATGCAACACATGCACCAGCACCACACACACACACACACACACACACACACACACACACACACACACACACTATTTTGGAGAAGCTACCTAACTCAGAGTAATTTACAAATATGAATCTTTTAAGCTGTTGAATGGTAAAAACAAAACTAGAGATTTCCTAAGCTATTATTTACTTTTGAATTATAGCAATCATTTGGAAGAAGCTAATGAATGAACATGTAGAAAACAACTGCTGTGTTGTGGGCAGTTGGAGGCATGAGAGTGTTTAAATAAATGATTTCTATGGATAAAGTTTTATGCCATTCTAAAATATACCTGTTGGATATAGGAAGGCCACTTAAAAAGAGGATATGTAATGGGAACCCCAATTTTTATAAGTAAGACCAACTGCCATGGAGAGAGATTGATAAAGCACACTTCCTGGAGAGAGATGAACCTTTAGAGGTAGCAAGCCTGGCTTGAGAGAGATGTCATTGAGGAGGCTCTATTAAGTGACCTGAAATCAAAGGGTACAGGGGAACTTGCTAGTGAACCAAATTAGTCTGAAAATTAAGAGTTAATGAAAATAAAATTAAGAGTTCATGTCCTTATCTGGCAGTAATGATGTTGTAACTATAAATATATAGTCTATATAAAATACAAACTCACCTAAATTACTTATTCATTTATTAAGGGGTTCCAATTCCTAGGACTGTCATGGAATTGAATCAATATTGTGGGAGTCAAGTCTTTTCTACATAATAACTCATTGAAAGAAATGTTTACATATTTTGAACTTAATGCCTAGGGGTTAATAGACAGGGAGATATGTGAGTGCATGGATTTTATGCCTAAATATGAAAAGTTAGAATATGGAAAATTTAATCCCCAGATGGTGGCAATATTGGAAGCGCCTATCCACCTTAAGTATGTCATTGGAGATGTGTCCTTGTTTCCTGTGACCCAAAATTACTTTCTCTTCTCTTGAATTAGTTTACTCAGTGACAATAAAACTGATTAATGCAATGGATGAGTAGATTAACCCTGGACCACAGTCAAATTAACTGAGCAAAGACAAAAAAATGTGAGCAATAACTGAAGAATAATGGTTTATTAAACAATTTATATAGATAGGATGACTTATCATAGTTCCTAGTACATGGAAATGAAACAACAGAAACTAAACTTTTCTTTTTTTCCATATATTTTTATTACAATTAATAGAAGGTTTACATTATATTCACCAGATAGACTGTTCATTACTTCACATAAATTGATACCCTTTCTCATGTCTTGGTCCCCATTTTCCTCCCCCAACCCCTGCCCCTCATCTTGTTTTCCCCCCTTCCCTATCCGATTTCAAATAACCAAATACGCATATATACAATATATCAGATAACAAGATGAAATACTGTAACAATATGAGATAACCAAGGGACAGCAAAAGAGATGAGATATAACATAGTACATTAAGGACAACAATCACTCATTATATGGCTTTTGTTTCTATATTCTGGAGGTCCTTTCATTTAGTATCATTCTATATGGCCTTATGTATCTAGGTTTTGTTCTATTTTTAAAGATGAATTATTTCAGTGCTAAAAAGTTATTGGAATTTTACATGTTAAATGTGTTTCAGTGCCTGGAGAATCCCTAGTGGTAGAGTGTTTGTCTAGCATGCACGATATCCTGGGTTCAATTTCTGGGTACCGAATACACAGAAAAGGCTGAAAGTGGTACAATGGCTCAAGTGGTAGAGCACTAGCATTGAGAAAGCTCAAGGACAGTGCCCAGGCACTGAGTTCAAGTCCAGGGACTGGCAAAAAATGTGTTTCAGTTGTTTTCAAAGTAAACAAGTAGATTAATTAACCTTTATAAGTAGATAGTTCGACAATTCCTTCTTGACCTATACTCCACACCCACCAATGTGCCTTATTCTGAATTTTCACAGAACCCAAAAGAAAATTTAAACACAAAATTCCTTCTTCTGGCATCTATTATTGCTCAGCTGCTGTTTATTCTCATTGTTCATAGATGCAGCAACAGCACTGCTGAATGCTGATTCTCCACCCCTGTTTGTCCATGGCAAGTCCATAGCATTCCTTTGACTCAGCTCTGGCCAAGGCAGGCATGGTCCTTGGAAGAAAAATAACACTACACAATCTTATATCCTGAAGGAGCTTGTGTTAGACCCAGGATGGAATCTTGGTTCCAAATATCTTCAGCCATATGTCTATTGTCCTTTAAGGTCCTTGGTTCCTAGAGTCACAGAAATCATTTGACCTGAGCCTTAGGTCATCAACACCATACTGTGTTTTGAATCCTAGGAAAGCCAGTATGACTCAATTTTTCCATTTGGAAGACAATGCCCAAATCTATTCCATTCTTCTTCTTCTTGAATAAAAGATTGCCATTGACACAGTCCAGATCTTTGAAACCAAAGGATCTATTTCTGGATTTTCATGATGAAGGAACAACCTGGTTTTCTCATTTTTCTCCACACACAAAAGATTGCTCTGCCCATCCTATCCACTGCTTCAACTTTCTGAGAGGAAATACAGATTATCTC
Organism: Megascapheus bottae; assembly: GCF_031878675.1. NCBI lineage: Eukaryota > Metazoa > Chordata > Mammalia > Rodentia > Geomyidae > Megascapheus > Megascapheus bottae. The sequence goes on from NC_143514.1 coordinate 30,965,241, forward strand.
CAAACCAAAGAACTTTGGCATGTCCCCTCCATAGGGAGAAAATACCTTTAGTGACTCCGGAGTGATTTATCTCCCAAAGGTCAACAAAGTGATTGTTGTTTGATACCCTGAATACTTTACAAGAAGGGATAGATAATACACTAGGGCTCCTTGGCACAGGTCGAAACTTTCTTAATGAGGACCAAGAAACACAACAAGTTCAATGGAGTTTGGACAAATGGAACTGCGTTGAACTGCAGAGCTTTGTATATCAAATGACATGGCTAGCAAGCTAAATAGAAAGCCCACAGAATGGGAGAAGATCTTCATTAACCATACAACAGACAAAGGCCTCATATCTAAAATATATCAACAGCTCAAAACATTGAATCACTCCAAAACTAATCTCCAAAGGAACAACCATCCCATTAAAAGATGGGCAAAAGACTTAAAGGAGACTTCTCTGAAGAGGAAATAAGAATGGCCTATAGACACATGAAGAAATAAATGCTCAACATCTCTGGCCATAAAAGAAATGCAAATCAAAACAACTCTAAGATTCCACCTCACTCCATGATCATGGCCATGATCATGGCTAGCGAGGATGTGGCCGGGAGGGACCACTACTACACTGTTGGTGGGTGTGTAAATTTGTTCAACCACTATGGGAGGCAGTATGGCAGTTACTCAGAAGACTAAACAAACACAGAGCTCACCTATGGCCCAGCAATTCCACTACTTGTTCTTTACCCAATCATCCAGAAACATACTAAAGCCACTAGCACAATGATGTTCATTGCAGCACTATTTACCATAGTAAAGATATGGAACCAACCCAGATGCCCCTCAGTAGATGATTGGATCAACAAGATGTGCTACTTATACACAATGGAATTCTATGCTGCCATCAGAAAGAATGACTTTGTTCCATTTGTAAGGAAATGGAAAGACTTGGGAAAAAATGATATTAAATGAAGTAAGAAAGATCCAAAGGAATATAGGCTGAATGGTATCCCTCATTTGTAATAATTTGTAACATCTGGGACTCTCCTAGAAGAGGATTCTATTAGCACAAATCAATGTGTGAGAAGTAATGCACTTACTACCTGATGAATGTAACTGTAATCCCTCTATACATTATCCCAACAATAAAAAAGTGATAGTTTCTTACATATACCACATGCTTAGTATTGTTGTGAAAGATATATAGAACAGTGTGCTCATTGTTTCCATTGGCATTAAGAAATTCTAATTCACAAAGGAGAACTTGGATTTCTCCTTAAAGTTTGGAATCTTTGATTTTGTTTTTAAAACCATAACATAAATACTTAAAATAGTATCTATTATAGTTTCATTATACAGTAGCTATCTGATAGCTAAATGAAAGTTGGCTCTCTATTTTGCTACTTGAGGTTATTTGCATTTTTGCTTTATTGGGTTAGTAATTTCTTCCAAATTAGTTGAAGAGAAATCCTCCTTCAAGATTTTAATGTGAAATTTATGCTTATTATTGATATGTCTCTGGAAGTTCACATTGCAATGGATTACTGAGTTTAGCTAATTAGTTTTAATAGTTTCAGAACATCCACTTGTTTTGAATGTGCACAAAGAACAGAGAGTCATGCTTAGCAAGCAGTAGTGAAACAGTTCTCAGGGAAAGACCCAGATTCTCCAGAGGCACCTAGAGCAAACTCATTTTATGCATTGAACCTCAAACCGTGCACCTCATTTCTTCATGAATAAGGAATTACTGGAAAGTTAGTTGAAACTATGATGATTTACACAAAACCAATTAAGCAAAAGATTCGAGATATTCTTATTTTCTCTACTTGTCAAGGAAGCCTGAGTTTTAAAAGCCACAGGTGTGCCCTACGATTTCACCCCCTGACAAACCCCTTCTTCTAACAATAAGAGGCTGCACAATATGGGGTGGGGGAGAAGTATTAACATGACCTCTGTACATAGGCTAACTCCTTAACAACAGTGGAAAGGTGTATGAGACCCATAAATGCCTGTATCCTTGTTTCTACAATGTACTGCTCTGTCATATTTTATGGGGGAGACCAATTTTGCAGAAAACTTGTGTGTGTGTGTGTGTGTGTGTGTGTGTGTGTGTGTGTGTTTTCAAAGATGGGCTTAAAGCCATCTATGCAAATGTGTGAGTGACTCTATCTCCATAATAATAATCACTGAAAAGCCAGGTTAGCCATGCTTTAAGTTGCAAAGCACCAACTGAACATAGGCCCTGAGTTCAAATTCCAGTACTGTACTTAAGATGACATTTTTAAATGATTATGTATATAATTACTCAATCTCAATAAAGGAAAAAAAAGATGACATTTTCCATCAACAAAATATCCATCCAGCAACATTGTACCCTGGTACTACTGAGTTGTTCTGTGTGTTCTGTTTCAGTTATTGCTATGTTAATTTTAATTGGGAAATTGGTACCAGAGTAAAACACACACAATAATGTTTTCGAGTGAAAGAATACATTTGAAAGTTATCTCAAATCCCCCAAAATCTAATGAATTAAAATGTTTTATTTAGCCAATTCAGTTATAATAAAAATGTGACTGGAATTTGTACTTGAGCAATACTTGTGAAATGAGTATTTTTAAAGCTTCACAAGCTATCCATTCTACAGGTCCCTCATTATCCTTATTCTCTATATAAGAAAGTTACCTGTAAAATTCCACATCTATGATAAGATGTTCAAAGCAGATTCTGTGCACTCTATCAGAAAAACAGGGCATAAAATTTAAAATAATTTTTATTTTGCATCTTAAGGTTTTTGTTTTTGCTTTTGCCAGTCCTGGGGCTTGAACTTAGGTCCAGAACATTGTCCTTGGGATTTTTCATCAGGGCTAGCGCTCTACTACTTGAGCCACAACACACTTCCACTTTTCTATGTTATACCGAGGAATTGAACCAGGGTCTTCATCCATGCTTAGCAAGCACTCTTCCCCTAGGCCAAAGTACCGTTCCTGTATCTCAAGTTAGATTGCACAGATATTTTCAACTGATTTGAATCTTTCCATTGAATTCTTCCCATTTTAAAAATACATGTATTGTTAATGTAAAAGTGATGCACAGAGGAGTTACACAAGTCAGGCAATCAGTACACTTCTCTCTCTCTCTCTCTCTCTCTCTCTCTCTCTCTCTCTCTCTCTCTCTCTCTCTCTCTCTCTCTTTTCTTTTTTGCCAATTCTGGGGATTTAACTCAGGGCCTGAGCAATGTCCTTTCACTTTGCCAAGGCTACAGCTCTACCACTTGAGCCATACACCATTTTGGATTTTCTTATGTGTGCAGTACCAACAAAAACAAATGTGTCACACCCCTTCTAATTCTTCCCATTTTAAAAACAGCATGCATTTGAAAACATGTAGCAAGTAATTGCTGATTACAAGTTACTGCTTGTCTACACTTTGGTTGAAAAGGAGGAAATTATGAATAATTTATTTAAAATCTGTATTGCATCGATGTATTAATACTGCATAACTAAATTTGGAATCATTTTTTATCATTTTCATCATTCCACTTAATTTACAGTGAAGTATATTTTCTTTGTACTTCATTTGTAGAAGTATAGTAATAATCCCACAGAATTATTGATTATAAGAATAGAAAACATTATAAGATAGAAAACGTTAAAGTTGTTAGCGGAAGTCAATCACATTGTTTACTATAACAGGCACAATGCTGGGCTCTTTTAATAAGTCATCTCAGTTCCTAGCATAAAGAACTCTGCAAAGTTCCGGATAACTATGGCTGGAGTGTAAAGGTGGTAGAGCACCACCCTGGAGCAAAAATGCTCAAAGAGAGCCTCTAGGCCCTGTCTTCAATACCTACAACACACACACACACACACACACACACACACACACACACACACACACACCCCAGCACATAAAGTCATGCAAATGAAGACACTTAACAATAAACTGCCTTAAAGTACTTTTTAAAGATAAGCTCTGTGAGTTTGAAAGTATCACTGTAGCTCCAGCCAACCTCCTTAGGGATTCCTGTTAGGAACCTGAATAAAAGAAATAATAATAAAATAAATAGTTAAAAGCCCCATCTCAACTGTCAAAAAAATTAGGTGAAAACATGAGTGTCCTAAAGGAAATTTTTTAAAAAGATATCAATTCTTTACTCCTTTAAGAGTGATGAATACTTAAAGCTAAGGATTAAGAGCAAATGTGAAGAGACTTCTTCACTGAAGAGAGCTAGACTGTGAGTCCCATCTTCCTGTCATCTTAAGCATAATTAGATCCTTTTCAGATTGTGGTCCTGGGAGCACAATTTATTTTGTTTGTAGCTAGGATACAATGGAGTGCTTCCTGGTGCCTTGACATTTTCACACACACACACACACACACACACACACACACACACACACACACCAGCCTTAGTAGAAACTCATGGAAAAAAATCAAAGGAAAGTTATTGGCCATTGGCACTGACCAGAAGTTGTCAGTTGCAAAGATGTGCTGTGTTTGCACAGACCAGATAGGTGTCCTGTAAGAGTGCCCCCATGAACACTATATTTAATGTCCAACTGAACCAACTAGAAAGGGGAAAGCCATAGGAAAAACAACAACTACAAAAAAACCTATTTCAACCAGCACTCAAGATCAAAATACTTCAGTGGGTTAATCATTGCTACACTACTTCATTAATTATATGAAACTTGGGTAAACATAATGAACTGGATAACATGACACAACCATTTTGCAACACACATATGAGTGTTGATCTCCTTTATCCCACTCAAATCTAGCTCATCCACCTATCTAACTTTCTATTGGCATCCAATTTTGTTCAGCAGTTTCTCAAAAATTGCATTGGTTCCTCCTACCAAGCAATCCCTCTTTCTTTTAGCTTTAGCTGCTACATAGAACAGAGGGCATGTGGTTATTTACCTGAGCCCAGCTTAACAGAAGAATCTACACTTCCAATAATTCTCCAACAAATGAGATAATTTAATTCTTTATATATGGGAGAGATACTCTAAATTTTCTAGTTTGCCTGGTAGTTCATGTCTGTAATCCCACGCACTCAGCAGCGGGGATTGCTAGGATTACAGTTTGAAGCAAGCCTAGGCAAAAGTTAGTACAACTTCCATCTCAATAAATAAACCAGTCACAGTAACAAGAGCCTGTGATCTCAGGAAGGCACAAAAGACTTTAGATAGAATGACTAAGGTCCAAGGCCAGCCTTGAACTAAAAATGTGAGGCCCAATCTAAAAATTAACTAAAATACAAAGAAATGGGATTGTAGTTTCAGTGGTAGAACATCTGGCTAGCAAGCAGCCCTGTGTTCAAATCCTAATACTACAAGAAAGAAAGAAAAAAAAAGAAAGAAAGAAAGAGAGAGGGAGGGAGGGAGGGAGAGAGAGAGGGGGGAGGGAGATACTGCAGCTACCAGTCCCCAGGGCACTACACACTGTAGCACTGGGTCCAGTCTTCGCATGGCATCAAACCATAGCTTGGACCAGGGAGCATGGTTTAGTAGACAGCTTGGACTCTTACTTTATGATGATACAGCCACATACATTCTGGGTAATCCATCAAGGATTCTGGGACCTGTGGAGGCTCCTGTGCTGTCATCATCTGTGACAGGATGAACGCTAGGGGCATCTCCAGCCAACCTGTGCCCTGTTAAAAAGGCTGTGTTAACCAGAAACCTGTGGGGGGAGAGTGTGGGAGAGGCAGATGCCTCCCTCTCTTCTAAACTGCCAGCTTGGGCTTTCATCATGCATGAGCATCTTGTTACTTCCCTGCCACTCTCCACTCTGCTTTCCCTATCACTTTGGTTGGAAGACAGTTACTTATTCTTTGTCATGGTTTTTGTGAGGGGAACAAGGGACAGTTCTCCTTGGCCATCAGACTGTCGTAATCTCTTCCACCTCTGAATCTACCATCACGGGGACTACATTTAAACAATTTGGGATTAACCATAAGGGGAAAAAGGACAAGATAAAAAAAATAGTACATTAAGAACAACAAAGCTGCTGTTTCCATAAGGAAAGAGTTCTTTTAGCCTCAGTTTGTGCTTTACTCATCCTGTCTGCCATTGAGTCTTAAGCATCATGATTTGGTAGAAACTCTTAGAGTAGCATGATGTGCAGCACCCTTGGGAAGCAAAGTGCTTGCTTCCATGCTCCATGCCCCATTTCGCCCAGATTCTGCATTGATAACCAAAATGCCCTTATCGGGTCAGACTGTCCTCTAAAAAGCAGACATGACAAAGTTTAATATCACTGGTTTGTGGAGTATTCTGTGTACTTAATTTTGACAGATTTTCATTCCTATTAGAAACAGTTTCATTGAAACTTTAAAACCCTGAAAAAGGAAATCAAAGCAGAACTGAGGAAATGGAAAAACCTCCCATGCTCCTGGATTGGAAAAATCAACATCGTGAAAATGGCAATCTTCCCAAGGACTATCTTCAAATTCAATACCCATCAATATCCCAATGTCATTCTTTAAAGAAATAGAAGAGGCAATGCAAAATTTTGTATGGAATAATAAAAGACCCCATATAGCAAAAACACTTCTTAGCAGAAAGAACAGCTCAAGAGGAATTTCAATACCAAACTTTAGACTCTATTACAGAGCTATAGTGACCAAAACAGCTTGGAACTGGCACAAGAATGGGCCTGAACACCAAAGGAATAGAACTGAGGAACCAGATATTAACCCACAGACCTATGGCCACATAATCTTTGACAAGGGAGCCAGAAAAATAGAATGGAAGAAAGACAGCCTCTTCAAAAAAGTAGTGCAGGCAGAACTGGTTAAGCACCTGCAGAAAACTAAAGTTGGATCCTTCTTTGTCACCCTGCACCAGAAGTAACTCCCAATGGACCAAAGACCGTGAGGTAAAAGCAGATACACTGAAAACTTTACAAGAATGAAAAGGAGAGATACACTAGGTCTCCTTGGCACAGATTAAAACTTCCTTAATAAGGACCAAGAAACACAACAAATCAGAGAAAGGCTGGATAAGTTGGACTGCATTAAACTGCAGAGCTTCTATATGGCAAAGGACATAGCTAGCAAATTAATTAGAAAGCCTATAGAGTGAGAGAAGATGTTCACTAACCATAGAACAAACAAAGGCCTCATATCTAAAATATATCAACAGCTCAAAAAATTGAATTACTCCAAAGAAACAACCATCCCCATTAAGAGATGGGCCAAAGACTTAAAGAGAGTCTTCTCTGAAGAAGAAACAAAAATGGCCTATAGACACATGAAGAAATGCTCAACATCTCTGGTCATAAAAGAAATGCAAATCAAAACAACTCTAAGATTCCACCTCACTCCAGTTAGAATGGTCAGGATCAAGAAATCTAATAACAACAGATGCTGGAGGGTATGTGGCCAGGAGGGATCACTACTACACTGTTGGTGGGAGTGCAAACTCATTCAACCACTATGAAAAGCGGTATGGCTGTTCCTCAAAAGACTAAATATAGAACTCCCCTAAGACCCAGCAATTCCACTACTTGGCATTTATCCAATCATCCAGAAACAGGGACATATTTAATCCACTATCACAACGATGTTTATTGCAGCACTATTTACCACAGCAAAGATATGGAACCAACCTAGATGTCCCTCAGTTGATGAGTGGATCAACAAGATGTGGTATTTGTACACAATGGAATTCTATGCTGCTGTCAGAAAGAATAACATCTCCCCATTTGTAAGGAAATGGAAAAACTTAGAAAAAATCATATTAAGTGAAGTAAGCCAGACTCAAAGGAACTTAGGCTCAATGGTTTCCCTCATTTGTCACAATCAGTAGGCATTGGGCCCTCCTAGCAGAGATTTACAATAGAACAAACCAAGAAACATAAGGCCATATAGAATGATGCTAAATGAAAGGACCTCTAGGATAAGGAAACAAAAGCCATGTAATGATTGATTGTTGTCCTTAATGTACTATGTTACCTCTCATCTCTTTTGTTCTCCCTTGGTTATCTCATAATGTTGCAGTATTTCACCAGGTTATCTGATATATTGTACATATGCAGTATTTGGTTATTTGAAGTGGGATATGGAAGGGAGGAAAACAAGATGAGGGATGGGCATGGGGGGAGGAAAATGGGGACCAATGCCTGAGAAAGGTTATCAATGTATGTGAATTAATGCACCTTCTATCTGGTGAATATAATGTAACCCTTCTATTAATTACAATAAAAATATATGAAAAAAAGAAATAGTTTCATTGTACCCATAAACTGATAACTTCGAATTGAACCCCATTTGTACAACTACTTAAAGATTACTCTTTAAACATTTAAAAAGAAATAGCTTCAATTCTCATGTGGAATCTAAGCCACAAATTAAGTCAATAAATATTCCTGCTCAACAAAGAGCCCTCAATCACAAGTCAAGATCTTCCCTTGCCTAATTGATCTCCCACTTTTTATTATTTAGTTCTTGTTCTATCTGTGTACAACATTTCAGACTTAAAAGTAAAAAGTACATCTGATAGAATTTCCTATGAGCCAGCTCATTGCCAGCTTCATTTCTACTTTAAAACTCTCACATTGATTTCCAAACTCTCCAGTATAATGATTGCCTTATGAGTTCAAATGCATTGTGATGATTAATTTGTATTGAAGAAGTACACACCAACAAGATTAAATTAATTTTATTGGTGACTAATGTACTTGTTTATTCTATAAAGGGAAGGCTTTTGGGGTTAGTCATTTTTTGAAACATTTTTCAGCAATCATATGCAGAGTCAATAGTTGCAAAATAGCAAATGTTTTAATTCCAGGAATGTACTCGTAAAGAATTCAAAAGTTAATTGGACGGTGATTAGAAAATCTTTAGTAAAGATCTTTGAATGGCAAGTTTTATTTGAATTATTTCTGGACCTAGAATAAAAATCCTCTACTTGCTGAAAACAACAATCAATAAGTTAACAAAATAACAGGAAAGCTGTGAAAAAAGGCAAATATTGGAATATTACATGCATATTAGTGTAGAAATAATAACGTATTTAGCCACATGGTTTACTTCTTTTCTTCCAGAAATACATTTGTTTTTTGAATATTGAACTTAGATCCAAGAAAGACATTTGATCTTTCTTTTGAAAAGTATAGTTGCAGTAATAATTTCTTTTAAGGAAAAAAAGCCTATAAGCTTATTGGATATTCTATTCAGATATCCTTGGATACATATGTAGTGTGCTGTTAATTGGGCAGACCCTGACTTAGTTACACCCTGTAAGGGAGGCATGGTTGTATTGAACTAAGGATATACAGAATCTGAAATTTGTGATCAGGCATCTTTTATTTCATGGAGACTTACCAATATTTTAGCAAAGGCAATTTGCTATAATTCTGTTTTGGTTTTTTTTTTACAAGCTCAATATCAAACCATAGTTATTGCCACTGGTGCCTGAACTCTGTTCACTAGACAAACATCCAGTTTAAATTACTGTTTAAAATTTAGGTTAAGAACAGATGTTGGCTCTTATGTTGGGAGAAAAACACCCTAATACACTGAAGGAATTAACGCAAACTGGTTTAACCACTGTGGAAAATAGTTTGGGTATATCTCGGGGGGAAAAAAGCAGAGAACTACCATATGGTCAAGCAATACCACTCTTGGGCATTTATTCAAAGGTTACAAAAGATGGCAGCTCAATCTGTATGGGCAAAGGATATAGCTAGCAAACTAAACAAAAAGACGACAGAGTGGGATAAACCATACAACAGACAAAGGCCTCACATCTAAAATATATCAACAGCTCAAAAAATTGAATCACTCCAAAACTAATCTCCAAAGAAACAACAATCCCATTAAAAGAAGTGCCAAAGACTTAAAGAGAGACTTCTCTAAAGAAGAAATAAAAATGGCCTATAGACACATGAAGAAATGCTCAACATCTCTGGCCATTAAAGAAATGTAAATCAAAACATCCCTTAAGATTCCACCTCACTCCAGTTAAAATGGCCAGGATCAAGAAATTCAATAACAACAGATGCTGCAGGGGATGTGGCCAGGAGGGATCACTACTACACTGTTGGTGGGAGTGCAAACTCGTTCAACCACTATGGAAAGCAGTATGGCAGTTCCTCAAAAGACTAAACATAGAACTCCTCTATGACCCAGCAATTCCACTACTTGGCATTTATCCAATTGTCCAGAAACAAGGACCTACTAAAGCCACTAGCACAACGATGTTTATTGCAGCACTATTTACCATACCAAATATATGGAACCAACCCAAATGCCCCTCAGTTGATGAATGGATCAAGAAGATGTGGTATTTGTACACAATGGAATTCTATACTGCTGTCAGAAAGAATGACATCACGACATTTGTAAGGAAATGGAAATATTTAGAAAAAAATCACACTCAGAGAAGTAAGCCAGACTCAAAGGAGCATAGGCTCAATGGTTTCCCTCATTTGTCATAATTGGTAGAAGTCTTGGACTCTCCTAGCAGAGATTTGCAGAGATTTACAATAGAGCAAAACCTAGATACATAAGGCCATATAGTATGACACTATAGAAACAAAAGCTATATAATGAGTGATTGTTGTCCTTAATGTACTATGTTATCTCTTATATTTTTCTGTCCCTTGGTTATCTCATATGTTACAGTATTTTACCTTGTTATTTCATATATTGTATATATGTTTATTTGTTTGTTGGAAGTAGGATAAGGAAGGGGGAAAACAAGATGAGGGGTGAAGGTGAGGGAGGGAAATGGGGACCAAAACATGACAAAGGGTATCAATATTTGTGAAGTAATTCACTTCTATTTGGTGAATATAATGTAACCCATCTATTAATTACAATAAAAACATATGCAAAAAAGATTACAGCTCAGTATACAGTAAGCCATTTGTTATGAACATATTCACTATTGCACTATTAGCCACATTCCAAGTTATAGAAAGTGCTCAGATACCTGTCAGAGAAGGAATAAATCAAAATCATGTGGTAAATATATATATAAACAATGACATTTTTCTTATTCTTCAAGAATGGTGTTGCATCATTTGCAAAGAAATGAATGGACCTGAAAGCAACTATGTTAAGTGAAGCAAACCAGGCTGAGAGACAAAAGATGTGTGTTTTCTGTCACATGCGGAAGATAACTTTAGTTTACGCAGGGTCATATACATGTATACACAAATACATTACCTAAAGGAGGGTGTAATCCAGGAAGAATTCAAATCTTTGAACTATCTTACATTCTAACAAAATGAATACCAGACAATTGGTATTTCAAGGGGGTGAGGTCCAGAGGGGGTAGGTGAATATAGAAATGAGCAGTGGAAGAATACAGTTTATTCAAAGCATATCTGTGAAAATGGAGCTAGGAAAAGCTAAGAAAGGTAATTAAATTAGAATAATAATAGAAAAATTATATGAAATAAAATTTGGGTTAAGATTATGCTTTTTGAGGAGAACTAAGGAAATGCCCCCCCCCCATGCTCCTGGATTGGAAGAATCAACATTGTGAATATGACAATCTTGCCAAGGGCTATCTACAAATTCAACACAATACCCATCAACATCCCAATGTCATTCTTTAAAGAAATAGAAGAGGCAATCCAAAATTTCATATGGAATAATAAAAGACATTTCTTAGCAAAGAGAGCAGCGCAGGAGGAGTTTCAATACCAAACTTCAGACTCTATTTCAGAGCTATAATAATCAAAACAGCTTGGTACTGGCACAAGAACAAGCCTGAAGACCAATGGAATAGAAGTGAGGACCCAGATATTAAACCACACACCTATGGCTACCTAGTCTTTGACAAGGGAGCCAAAAAAATAGAATGGAAGAAAGACAGCCTCTTCAACAAGTGGTGCTGGCAGAACTGGGTAAGCACTTGCAGAAAACTAAAGTTGGATCCTTCTTTTTCACCCTGCACCTGGATTAACTCCAAATGCATCAAAGACCTTGAGGTAAATGCAGACACACTGAAAAAGTTACAAGAAAGAATAGGAGATACTCTAGGTCTCCTTGACACAGGTCGAAACTTTCTAAATAGGACCAAGAATCACAACAAATCAGAGAAAGGCTGGATAAATGGGACTCCATTAAACTGCAGAGCTTCTATATGGCAAAGGACATAGCTAGTAAATTAATCAGGAAGCCTACAGAATGGGAGAAGATCTTCACTAACCATACAACAAAGGCCTCATATCTAAAATATATCAACAGCTCAAAAATTGAATCACTCCAAAACTAATCTCCAAAGAAACAACAATCCCATTAAAACATGGGCCAAAGATTTAAAGAGAGTCTTCTCTGAAGAAGAAATAAGAATGGCCTATGGACACATGAAGAAATGCTCGACATCTCTGGTCATAAAAGAAATATAGTTGATTCTAGTGCAGGATGACAAAGACAGATCCAACTTTAGTTTTCTGCAGGTGCTTAACCAGTTCTGCCTGCACCACTTGTTGAAGAGGCTGTCTTTCTTCCATTTTATTTTTTTGGCTTCCTTGTCAAAGATTAGGTGGCCATAGGTCTGTGGTTTAATATCTGGGTCCTCAGTTCTATACTATTGGTGTTCAGGCCTGTTCTTGTGCCAGTACCAAGCTGTTTTGATAATTATAGCTCTGTAATAGAGTCCAAAGTTTGCTATTGAAATTCCTCCTGAGCTGTTCTTTCTGCTAAGAAGTGTTTTTGCTATACGGGGTCTTTTATTGTTCCATATGAAATTTTGGATTGCCTCTTCTATTTCTTAAAAAAGAATGACATTGGGGTATTGATGGGTATTGCATTGAATTTGTAGATAGCCCTTGGCAAGATTGTCATTTTCATGATGTTGATTTTTCCAATCCAGGAGCATGGGAGGTTTTTCCATTTCCTCAGTTCTGCTTTAATTTCCTTTTTCAGAGTTTTAAAGTTTTCTTCAAAAAGTTCCTTTACATTCTTAGTTAAGGTAATTCCTAGGTACTTTATTTTCTTTGAGGCTATTGCAAAAGGAGCTGCTTTCCTGATTGTTGCCTCATTCCTCTCACTGTTGGTGTAGAGGAAGGCAGTTGATTTTTGAGGTTTAATTTTATACCCTGCTACCCTTCCAAAGTTTTGAATCCGCTTGGGAGTAGAGTCTATGGAATTCTTTAAATACAGAATCATGTCATCTGCAAAGAGGGAAAGTTTTACTTCCTCTGTCCCTATTTGGATCCCCTTTATGCTTGCTTCTTGCCTTATTGCACTGGCTAGGAATTCTAATACTATGTTAAAGAGGAGTGGAGAGAGTGGGCATCCTTTTCTCGTTCCTGATTTTAGAGGGAATGGCTTTAGCTTTTCACCATTAAGTATAATACTAGCTGTGGGTTTGTCACCCTGCACTAGAATTTACTCCAAATGAATCAAAGACCTCGAGGTAAAAGCTGACACACTGAAAACTTTACAAGAAGCAATGGGAGATACACTAGGCCTCCTTGGCACAGGTCAAAATTTTCTTATTAAGGACCAAGAATCACAACAAATCAGAGAAAGGCTGGATAAATGGGACTGCATTAAACTGCAGAGCTTTTGTATGACAAAGGACATAGCTAGTAAATTAATTAGGAAGCCTACAGAGTGGGAGGAGATCTTCTCCAACCATACAATGGACAAAGGTCTCATATCTAAAATATATCAACAGCTCAAAAAATTGAATTACTCCAAAACTAATCTCCAAAGTAACAACTATCCCATTAAAAGATGGGCCAAAGCCTTAAAGAGAGTCTTCTCTGAAGAAGAAACAAAAATGGCCTATAGACACATGAAGAAATGCTCTACATCTCTGGTCATAAAAGAAATGCAAATCAAAACAACTCTAAGATTCCACCTCACTCCAGTTAGAATGGCCAGGATCAGGAAAACGAATAACAGATGCTGGAGGGGATGTGGCCAGGAGGGATCACTACTACACTGTTGGTGGGAGTGCAAACTGGTTCAACCACTATGGAAAGCAGTATGGCAGTGCCTCAAAAGACTAAACATAGAGCTCCCCTATGACCCAGCAATTCCACTACTTGGCATTTACCCAACCATCCAGAAACAAGGACATACTAAATCCACTAGCACAACAATGTTCATTGCAGCATTATTCACCATAGCAAAGATATGGAACCAACCTAGATGTCCCTCAGTTGATGAATGGATCAACAAGATGTGATATTTGTACACAGTGGAATTCTATGCTGCTATCAGAAAGAACATCTCCCCACTTGTTAGGAAATGGAAAGACTTAGAAACAATCATATTAAGTGAAGTAAGCCAGAATGAAAGGAACTTAGGCTCAATGGTTTCCCTCATTTGTCATGATCAGTAGAAACCTTGGGCTCTCCTGGCAGAGATTTGCAATAGAGCAAACCCTTGATACATAAGGACTTATAGTATGACACTAAATGAAAGGACCTCTAGGATATTTAAAGAAAAGCCATATAATGAATGATTGTTGTCCTTAATGTACTATGTTATCTCTCATCTCTTTTGTTGTCCCTTGGTTATCTCATATTGTTACAGCATTTCACTTTGTTACCTGATATATCGGATATATTTGTATTTGGTTATTTGAAATTGGATAGGGAAGGGGGAAAACCAAGACGGGGATGGGGGGTGGAGGGGAGGGTAATGGGGACTAAGACATGTGAAAGGGTATGAATGTATGTGAATTAATTCACCTTCCATCTGGCAAATATAATGTCACCCTTCTATTAATTACAATAAAAATATATGAAAAAAGGTTATGCTTTTAGGCTGGGCACCTGGGACTCATGACTGTATCCTTAGCTACTCAGGAGGCTGAAGTCTGAGGATCTTGGTTCAAAGTCAGCCCTGGCCCTACAAAGGCATGAGACTCTTATCTCCAATTAATCACTCAAAAAGGGGAAGAGGGGCTGTGGCTCAAGGATAGGGCTGTAGTCTTGAGCCGAAGAGCTCAGGGACAGCGTCCAGGCCCAGATTTCAAGCCCCATCACCCCCCCTCAAAGAAGTAAGGTATCCACTACCTGACCAATATAATTGTAACCCTTCTATATGTTACTCCGACAATAAAATACAATTTAATTTTAAACATGCTCAGGGACAGAGCCTAGGTCCTAAATTCAATCCAATGACTGACAATAAATAAAATAAAGATTCCTTTTTAAGATGTGTGTGTGTGTGTGTGTGTGTGTGTGTGTTAAAGCTAAAATAAGTCCCCAATTTCTAACAATTTTATATTGGGTAGTGACAATGTCAGGTAATGCATAAGATTCTTGGAGTGAGAAATGCCATATGTAGCTAAGTTACAAGGAAACCTTTACTCAGTGCCACCTTACATTCCCTGGTAGGTAGGAAAAACTTTATTTCATTTTCCTCTTATAGTTGACAGTTTCTAGTCCTGATTCACTCATTCATAGATTGATGACATTATATGCAATCCTTTTTTCTTTATTTATTTCAGGTTCTTAAAAGAGTCAAAAATCGCCAGGCACGGTGGCTCACACCTGTAATCCCAGCTATTCAGGATCCTCAGATCTGAGGTTTGAGGTTCAAAGTCATCCTGGGCACTAAAGGCCTTGAAATTCTTATCTCCAATTGATCACTAGAAAAAGGTATATAGGGCTGTGGCTCCAAGGGTAGGGTGGTACCCTTGAGCTGAAGAGCTCAGGGACAGCAACCAGGACCAGAGTTCAAGCCCCATGACCCACAAAAAAGAGTCAAAAATCACTAAGATTCATAGTCATTTCTGGAAAATGGTGAATAATTTGACCCTTCAAACACCTCAAATTGTAGACCAGGCTTGAACCATTTTAGGTGATACTATAATTGTGAGGAAGACTGTTTTGCCTGGCATACATTATTCTCAAATATCTTACAGCAAATAAAAATTTAGTCTTTGAAATTTTCAGGAATCCATGTCCTAAAGGAACTCCAAATCATAGATGGAACTCAAAGAGGCATAATAGAAATCTATTTGTCATTCTGAGAGAAATATTATATCCCTGTTTTTTTTTACTTTCTGTGCTCTATTTTCTACTTTATTTATGAAAAGCACATTTTATAGAGTAAGCTATCACCTGCTTACCTTAAGTTATTAATGCAAGGAACCTGGCTCCTTGAATTCCTGAGCTAACTCTTACATACTTTCAATACTAACCAATGTTTTGACTTGATTTGCTATGGGAAAAGCAATTCGAAGAATTAAATGTAGCAAAAGAGGCCTATATACAGGGCCTACTTTATACTAGATAAAAGCTGGCTGCAGATTTCTCATATCCATTTCAGAAAGTAGCAACATTTTCCTCCCTGGCTATTTTCCTCTCATATAATTAATGACAATCTCAGACATTCAAAGATGGAACTATACTTCTTTTGGAATGTGAAAAGAACAGATATATTTTATAAACAAGTAAACTTAGAAAGTAAAGTGATAATATGAAAATTACTTCATCTAGTCCTCTAAGTGATTTTATTTAAATCTTGCTGGTTTTCCTACCCTTTTGGGAGACAGGACTTCAAAATGGTGTATGCTGGAACTCTGGGGCCTCCTTTAACCTCTCAGGTTCTGAGATTATAGACATGCTCTTCCATACAGGTTTGTCCCTTGCATATTCTCTCAAAGATCAAGGATGAATGTTACATTGATAAATTGAATAGTTGCATTGATGAACTGAGTATTTTATGACTTTCTGCTGTACAATTTTTTATTTGTATTGAAAGTCGTTGTATTCAGAAACAGCTCACAAATTATAGCTGGGAACAGTAAAAAAAAAAAAAAAACTATTTTCCTGCTTCCCAAAATGGTGTTAAAGATTTCTAGCATGTCAAACAAAAACTTTCCACTCCAGATAAGGAATTTTTCAATCAACCAAACAGGTATTTTTTTTAATTCCCTGGTGGTTTTCAATAACCCTTAAAATAAATTTGGAATAAATTTCTCAAACATATTTGACCATAGAAACCTTTACTTGAACAGTCTAATTTACGAACTATTTCATGTATTACAGTTTTAAAGAAGTCTGTGTATGAATACACTATCCTGAAGATAAACATGCCAAAATCAAAAGGGAAATGCAAAATCCCCTTAGCTTTGTAAGTTTGCAAATACCTAGAATTTAGTGATTCCTGAGCTGCACCTTCTGCCTCCTGCCTCAAGTGTTGATCTAATCAATCCCTTTGGTGTGTTTTTCTCCCTTCCTTCCTTCCTTCCTTCTTTCCTTCCTTCCTTTTTTCCTTCCTTCCTTCCTTCCTTTCTTCCTTCCTACCTACCTTTCTTGCTTCTGGCTTGCATGCTTGCTGGCTTGCTTGCTTGCTTACTCACTTTCTTGCTTGCTTGTTTATTTGCTTCCTTGCTTGCTTGCTTTCCTGCTTGCTTTCTATTTTCTTGCCAGTCTTGTGGTTTGAACTGAAGGCCTGGGCCCTGTCCTTGAGCTTTTTTGCTCAAGGCTAGCATTCTACAACTTGAGGGCACAGCTCTACTTCTGCAAGTTTGATGGTAACTTGGAGATACAAGTCTCATGGACTTTCCTGTCATGGCTTGCTTCAAACCACAATCCTCATTTCTCAGCTTCCTGAAGAGATAGTGTTGCCAGCATGAACCTGACTTCTTTTTTATTTATTTATTTATTTATTTTTGCCAGCCCTGGGCTTGAGCTCAGGGCCTGAGCACAGTCCTTGGGCTTTCCTCAAGGCTAGTATTCTACCCTGAACGACAGCACCACTTATGGCTTTTTCTATGTATGTGGTACCAGGGTCTTCGTGCATGCTAGGCAGGCACTCTTACCACTAGGCCAAACTCCCGGGCCTTGATATTTCTTTATATTCAAAAAAGTACACATTATCTTTGAAACCAGATATACAAATATTTACTATCTTATTTTATGCCACAGTTGAATAACTCAGAGAGTAACACTATTTAACTTCCCTGATCAAAACTGACTCACTGAACAGGCTCAAGTATTCTAGATTCTGTCTCCTTTTGCCTAAACAATGTATCAGTGAAATTCTCCTCAACATTCTTTGTTTCTTTGTCTTGGATTACCTTGTTTTTAGTTATGTGGTTTAGGTTTCATATTTTAATTTATTTTGTCTGGTTTTGTTTTTCACTGCCACTGTGGTTCTCTAACATGGTCTCCTACCACATTAATATTTAATGGTAACATTATGATATGATGAATGCACAGTGAAACTCAGAATCCTGTGAGCTAATTTTTCTCTATCTCATCCCATTGTGAAGTAGTGGTAATAATATTTGTTTCATGGGGATGTATACTTGAGGATAAGAAATGTCTACCAAGTACAATGCCTGGGATAGAGAATACTTTAAAAAAAATCCTTTGCCATCCATTCTCTCCTGACATACACAGCTCCCTCTCCCGATTGGCATGAAAGTACATGAGTATCAACTTAACACCAGGTGGCTTTCCTGTTTAAACATGTCTTAAGGCAATTGTCCACAGAAATCCATAGATCTTTTTGAAATATACATTCATTCTTATTATCATGTCTTAAATATATTTACAATGCAGATTACAACTAGATGAACATGTTTCTGGAGAAATAAAAATGCTAAGTAGTATTTGTGTATTCATACACACATATATCTTCTAAAGAATTAGGGATGGTGCTTAAGAGATCAACAGCTTTTTCTTCTAGGACTATAAATATTATGATCCTTTTTCCTGTTCTCCTATGGTTCTCTATTCCACTAATGAGGAATGTGGAAGGTGAGTGATAGCAATATCAACCCACGGGCTAAATAGTGAGAATGAACTTCTGAAGTGCATAATCATCGTAGGTTAGTTTTTTTTTTAGCACAGGCAAAACAATACACAATATGTTTATATTTTAGTAGAATGTGAGCTATACTGAGCTTATGTCAGTAGACAATGAAATAGCCTATATCCACAAGAAGAGAAGATAGTTCAACAGTATGTTTGGGGAACATGGAACCAAAAACACCAGTTGATAAGATAGTTGAACTGCATCCATACACAAAGGCCCAGCCACCATACAAATCCACCTCTTTTCACCTCAAGGCCTTGGAAAACATTTTGTGAGCACCATAAGTTTGTGATTAGTGGATTAAGGGTGGGAGGTTCGAACCACAAGTCAGAACAATTCAAAAGACATAACTTGATATTCTGGCAAATTTTACCTTCTGGGAAATATCATTATTTCGTAAGCTTTCATCAAAATATCATACTTTACAATTTCAATCAATAGCTGTCTAACCACAATTTAGAAAGCAAAATGTCTACGAATAATTTCTAATTCTAATTTGTTAATTCTCAGGACATTTTTGAGCTCTCTGTTTTACATTGTCTTTTTGACTATCTGAGGAAATCACCAATTTTATAAAAGTAAACTCATAAAGTGGTGACAAATGTCATAATCTTAAGAAAATTGCCTTTCATTGGTTTCTAATCATTCATAATTAGTTTAGTTGGCACTGAGAGTTCAGGTTAGCACATTTAAAGCATTGACTATTGGAGTTTAAATAAGTCACAGAGACCAGTGATACAGTCTTCTTTGGCTAGTAGAACCATTCCTTGCAAAATAATGTGTTGTATTTTATTTTTGTAGCTTCTCTTCTCCTGTCTCATTCATTTCTTTTCTGACCTCAGAAGTACCATTTATTTGTACTGGAACTGGACAGTTTATATTAAGAAATGCTTTCAAAGTAAGATTTTGTGTCTATGTGTATTATTTAGATTCCAGCTATTTATTCTTAGATGTCATTCTAATTACTTTGAGTAAAATTCATATTACTACTACTACCCTGACTCAAGAGAAAAGCATTAAGATCACATTTTATTTGGAAAATAAATACCTCCCTAGAAAGCCAACAACTGATTAAAGATTTATTTAGCTATAGTGGGCAATCATTTTAACACCAACTAGAATCCAACAAGAGTGGAAAATATGGGATTAAAGAAGAGTGTAAAAATTGGAAATGTAGGAAGGAAAATACAAAACTAATCCAGATGGCCTCAAATGCTCCCTTTAAAAAAAAAGAATCCAATGAAAGAAAGAAAAACTTTGGCTAGGATGACTGAAAACAAAAACAAAAACAAAAATAATATTCCCAGAGATTAGTATAGGAATTCTGTTTGTTTACATTTTGAGAGAACTCCTGAAACAGGTAAGAAATTTAAGGCAAACTAAAGCTTTATTTTGGGATACAATATTTTATTGTGGATGAAGTATACTTTCTGACCACATTTTCCAAATAGTATAAAGATGGGAGTGGGAAATTAGGATATGAGTACAATATTGAGATTAAAATTGTGAACTTTTGCATGCTCAAAAATTGTATTGCTTCATTACATGTTTCTCTAGATATTCTGTGTGCTTCTTCTGTATGCCAGTGAGTACCTGGACTGATTGAGTAGGCCAATCATTCCTAAAGCATGTTCTTCCAATTCACAGTATCTGGGATCCTGCTATCACCCTGCCCCAGACTGACTGATTTAGTCAGTAAAAGGGGCTCAGCAAACTAATTTTTCATAATTTCATATAAAATGAATGCATGCTAGTATTTGTGAACTGAGCTAAAAACTCAACACCTGAATGGGCCGTTTCTACAGCTTTAACAACACATAACTTCTGTATGCTTCTTATCAACTGAATCCTTCCCTTCCAAATTTCCTATGTTGAAGTCCAAACTTCCAGCTTACTTAGAATTTATAATTTTTCTGTCAGTCGGATCTATACAGAAAAATTGATGGAATATAGGCAGTAGAATGAGTCCTAATCTATTAGTTTATGTGTGACCGCTGTCTTTGTAAGAGAAGATTGAGGCCTCTACACACCTAGAGCAAAGCCTCTGTAAAGACAAAGGAAGTAGATGCCAACTGCAAAACAAGGAGACATCTCTCTGAAGAAGCAACCCTCACCATTACAGATCCCAGACATCTGGCCTCCATAATTTTAGCAGAAACTATTCTGTTTCCCTAAATAATCCAGTCTAGCACCCCTAGCAAACAAAGCTGCTACATAACCTATTTGGCCATTTAAAGAATCTTTGCCTTGGCCACAGCAGGCATCTGGCACAGTGGGAGGGATGGGAGAAAAGGTTTAAAAGGGTGATTGATCAAGATGCACTGTACTCACAAACTGCTTTGTTAAGTGAAAATTTCCGACTAAAGATAATCTTAAAAGAACAAAAGAGGAGAACAGGTGTTCAATAAAATTATCCTCTTCACTAAAAAGTCTGATGATAGGTCTTCATGCCCAATGGAATCTATGCAACATAATATTCTACAAAATAATAATAATAAAGCAAACAATCAGGTTGTGCTGTGGCTCAAGTGGTGCAACACTAACCTTGAGCTGAAGAACTCGGGGACAGCACTCAGGCCCAGAGTTCAAGCCCCACAACTGACACACACGCACAAATAAAAATCAGATCATCTGGGCCACATTTATGAATGGTGGCCACACCAATAATGGGAGCTAATGGCTACCAATAATGGTAGCATGAGGATCGTTGTTTGAGTCTGAGTCTGGGGAAAATGTACAAAACTCTAAAAAAATATTTTCAATTTAGATTTATTTTTAAAATAGTTGAAAGGGTTGCTCCACTGGGTAAGAGAGAACAAAGGCCTGAGTTTGAACTTCAAAAAGACAAGGTTGTGACTAGCTAAGTACAATCACTAACTTATCAATTCCAACATATATCTAACTTTACTGATTTACAAATGATTAAAATATAAATTGCATGAAAATTGAAAAGCACCTGAAAGGAGAGGTGGGATGGAGAGAAGTTTTAGCTGTAGAAAATGGAGAGAAAGAAAGGAAGAAAATGTTTAGCATCTTTGAGGAGAAGTATTTTCTCAACACATATTGACAATGCAAATGAGTGTACCTAAACCCAGCAACTTCACAAAACTCACTTAAAAAAACATGAGGATAGCCACTCTAAAACAGCATCATGTGAAAAAAGGAAAAACTGGAAACAAAAGAACTATTCAGCAGTTTTTAAAAATTACTTAACTTATTTAACATTTATCTTATGTAATACTATCTAGATACTAAAAAATTTTTGTATGTGCTTACTAAATAAAAAATTGGAGAACCAATATATCTATGATGTCATTTTTAAACTAACATTATGTAAATATCTACTGGTAGAAATATGGGAAAGTCAACACAACAACAATTGAATAAATTTTATAATTAGAGATTGAGGATAACTTGAAGCAAATTAAATACAATATCCTGAGATTGTATCTCTTTTTAAAGTAGAAATTTTGAGTACACTTCAAATCCAAGAAATAGTTTCTTTAGATTTCGGTAATATTGCTTCTGCTTTGTTATAAATAAATCACTTACAGAATGTATTATTATATTTCTCAGTATAATGATATTCACAAGGCAATATGTTGGAAATGTACCCTAAACATGGGATGGGATAGGGGGAAAGAAAGTGGGAGAAAAACATGGGAAGGGGTGAGAATGTTCCAGAAGTAATATATCAACTACCTTATGAATGCAACTGTAACCTCTCTATACATCACTTTGATAATAAAATAAAATTTAAAAAATAAAAAGAATATGTTATTTTACTTCTATGACCAATCCAAACTGTTACATATATATATATATATATATATAACATGAGCATAATACATATATATATAAAGAGAGTATATATCCAAACTGTTACATATATACATATATATATATAACACGAGTATAATACATATATATATAGAGAGAGAGAGAGAGAGTATATATACTCTAGTTACATTGTAATTCTACTTTTTTTTATTGGGTGGATATGTGGCTTGTTCTCACTGAGTGCTGTTCAGGGCTTTTATTTGTTTGATTTGTAGAAGTCTGCCCTCTTCCTGTATCTCTTCAATCTTCCTTTTGTATTTCTACTGGGTTCAAAATTCCACCTTTTTCTTTTTCTTTTTTTTCGCCAGTCCTGGGCTTGAGCTCAGGGCCTGAGCACTGTCCTTGGACTTTCTCAAGGCTAGAGCTCTACCACTTGAGCTTCAGCACCATTTCTGGCTTTTTTTTTTCTATGTATTCGGTGCCGAGGAATCGAACCCGGGTCTTCGTGCATGCTAGGCAAGCACTCTACCACTAGGCCAAACTCCCAGCCCCTGTAATTCTACTTTTGTGACCAATCTAGATTAACTGAAAATTTTGTGGTTTCCATAGCATAACACTTTTAAAAATCTTTTATCCTAATTGAAAATGATATCTTTATCATATTTATTTTAGTTGATGTTTACACCAACAGAGCAGCCAGACAGTCAGTGAAGTGATTCCTTATAGCAACTGAGAACAAAACAGGTGGTTTACATTTTAAGACTGCAAAGATTTAAGTCTAGCCAAGTTTCTCATTTACTTCAAGATGAGCTTTCATGTTTGGATTTCAATAAAGAAATTGTCCTCACTAGGAGAAAGTAAAAGAAGTGTAGTTTGATCTTACACCAATGCTATTGCACTACTTTGAGTTTTCTGACAGTTTCATTCAGTGACATGAGATATAGCAGGATAAATACATGCTAACATAAAGAAATTAAAAATGCAAAAACAAAAGTACATTTCATCCAGTTTCCCTTAGAGAAATAGTCGTTTCAGATGTAGCTGGCTTGGGTATTGTATGTTTTCTGCATTTTAAGAACCAAAATTTCCCCATATAGTCTACAGAGGTTTTTGGATTCTAGAAGCTTTTGAATTAAACACAACTGAAATGGAGTCCATTCTGCATTATCTTTATGGATTGCAAGACTATGTTCCTGAAAAAAATCTTGAATGTTTTGATGCCAGTATGTTCCAACTAAAAGCAAAATATCATTGAAAAAAATGAGGAAAGAATGCAGGACTTATGTTCTGGGGCTTAAGCAGCAGGGCCTGGCCACCATCCTTGAGCATTTTTACTCACAGCTAGTACTCTGTCACTTAAGCCACAGCACCACTTCCAGCTGTGTCTGTGTCTGTGGTACCAAGCAATCGATCTAGGGCTTTGTGCATTCTAGGCAAGCACTCTACCACCAGGCCACACTGCTGGCCCCAATAACCACTCTTGATAAACATTATGCCAAGTTTATTTTAAAATCATTTGACATATGGAGCTAGTCAGCAATAAAATTACATGAGTTGCACATGGATACAAACAGCAACATATACACATCACTATTTAATCCCTTATACAATCTGAGTTTGAAAGCATAAGATACATTTCTTCATATAACAAGGAAAAATGTATTTCACCTCTGATTATAATGTCTCAACAACAAGGGGAGGCCACTCAACATTATTTTCCATGTAGTGAATTCTTTTTGAAAACAAGGTGAGGAATCAAGAAAATACACATTGCTACGCCCTGTTTATTCGAACTTAGACAATCAATTTGGAGCAATGTGGATAAACAACTAAAGCTAGAAAGAATTTTCACAAAAGCCCCCTCTACATGTTTAACAAATGCTCTTACTTAGTTCTAAATTCAAATTATGCATAAAACTAAATTGGACTTCTTTTAAGTCTACAAGTGAGCAAATGAGACTATTTGCTATGGAACAGAAACATCCATATATCTGTGTATTAAGTTTGCTTTACAATTAGAAGCAATTCTTACGTCTCTGGAAACATATTTAGAAAGAAGATTTCCATCATCTAATTGAAACCATTAATAAAAAGTCTCATGCTCTTAGAAGTTCTCCTAGCTAATTTCCAGTCAGCATTCTTTTTGGACTCACAACCATGAAACCCCATTTACATTCTCAGCTCTGTTAAAAATAAATCAGACTAAAAAAGTCCTGTTTTAGGCCCGTATTCCTCTTGCTTAGAAAAACATAATTTTCCAGAAATCATAACTCTGAGTAGTAGTGTGTGGAATAGTATGATACTAACTAATGCAAAGAAAACCCCAGTTATTCCGAAGGTCTGGTAATAAATTTTAATGCACAGCATAAAGTACTCTAACTCTGGAAATTGTTGCTAATATTTGTCTGAAGACATCAGCACAAATATACTGCCATTTGCAATACTTAGGAAAGTTATTGACAATGTTCCCAGCTAGGGTGCATTATCCAGTGCGCTATCAATCTCTGTGCTGCATCTATGGAACAGACATGCACACCATGACACTTTTTAAGTGCTGTCCCTAAAAAGCCTAACACTAAGAAAACATCCATTACATCCATTCTTTTACTAACTTTTTTTCAATTTCTGATGTCTAAATTATGAGTTTAGCATACTCGTAAGACCAATTTGTTATTCCAAAAGCAGACAATACATACTCCAGAACTCATAAAGCTATTCCTTTGTCACTCTCCAAAGTCTAGCATCTCACACAGGGTCAGTTCAGACAGTATCAATGCAGAAAGGTGTGTACAGGGTGACATGGTGGCAGTGAATGACAATTCCGCCATTATATTAGAGGGCTTCCATGCTTCTCAGTTGAAACTAGAGATGTTCCCTTCTGGATTTTTATCTAACACCATGAGGAAAGATAGAGACTGGGTTATTTGACTTCAGTTCACAAAACACCAATACTCTTAAGTATGGGAAATAAATATCTGCTTTGAAAGTAGACAACCCATTTGAAAGTTCTATGCTTGATGTACTCATGAGTGAATGACAGAATTTATGCACTGTAACAGTAATCACAAATGGCAGTAGCTTTCTTTTAGACATATAGTATACATGCATGCAGACACATGTGTATGTACAACAACCAATACATTAGTGTGCCAAAAATTTTAAAGCCCATATTTGACTTATACCAACATATCCTTCTCTCTAATTCAAAATGATCAATATTTTTCTCACATCTGTTTAATGTGCTTTTGTAAGAATGAACTATGGCTGGAGTGTATTTCTCAGTGGTAGACATTTGCTTAGCATTCACAAGGCCTTGGATTCAACTCTCAGCATTACCAACACAAACTTTTTTGACATGATTTATCACTGACCAGTCTTAAATTAAGAATACCACGTGCCTGTATATACCTCTGTGTGTATTTGTGTGCATTACTTTTTTTCTTTAAACTGACTATGAAATGATTACATTTAAACCTTCAGTGAAGCTATTCATTTAACTCCTTCCTTCTAATTTACTTGTGAGAATTTACCAACATTTACAAAAGTTAGCTTTCAAAAAGTTATCAAATCAAGAGCAGAAATTTGTAAACATAAGTCTAGAAGAATTCTCAGATTTGCCCTGCACATAGGGAAAAAATAATTTTAAAGTAAACCCAATGTAGAGGAAGTAAGAATTTTTTAAGAAGAAATACATTTCCTTATTACGAAGCAGAACTACCTACCATATTTTCTAATGTCCTAAAACATTTTGAAGGCATGATAAAAAAATAATTGGGGGGTAAAATTATTCAAGCAAGCAAAGAAAAAGTCCGCATTATTAAAGTGGGAAAACTGGGGGGAGACAAATGTCCTTTGGTCCCTGGTTAGCCATTACAAACAGCTACAAATATCTCACTAATTTCCAATCTCCTCAGCACTATTAGCAATGATTTCAGAAGATATGATTGTACAGGAAAAAAAGAAAAGAAAAAGAAAAAAAGATATGATCATACAGAATTGGCAAAAGCTACCAATAGAATTTTCTGATTTTCTGAGTGTGTGTGTGTGTGTGTGTGTGTGTGTGTGTGTGTGTGTGTGTGTGTGTGTCAGGGATTCCTGTTTTTACTTGTAATTTCATGGTAGAGCTCTTGAGGAATTACAGTCTGCAAGTTGCCTATATTAGTGCTTAGATAGATCTTTCATTCCTCCAAAATTTATTCAGTACCAGTACACTACATATTTCAAAATAAAGGGAAATTATTTAAACATTGAAAAATCTATAAGTTGCCAAAAATATCTTCAAATAACAACTGATCTCCACAATAATAAAACTGGGCAGTTGTACTTGTCAAGATGACAAGAATAGACTCATTTGAAAGATCCTAGCAAGACCAGGCCGACCTCCTTTCAGACAGATCTAGCTGAGTAGTAGTGGCTCTAATCCACCGTGAGTCCCAGGTATCATGGTAATGCATGCAAGGATTGAGGCAAAGATAAAGACTCTGGTAAAACCCACCAGACATAAAGACAGGATTCTGTATTTCATAGAGCATATCTATTAGAAATAGCTGCACAGCAGTAATCCCCAAATTGTCATTTCTTTGTACATGTATGATTAAGCTGTTTTCCAGGAAAGAGGTCAAATAAACGTACCAGGCCTCAACTGATTCATTTATTCCCAAATCATGAATCACACAGGGAATCTCAAAAGTTATTTTCTACTTGACTCCTGTAGCATTATTTCATTCTACATCCAGTTGACAAAAACATGTGAAATTGCGCATCCAGGCAGCTAACTTAAATTTTAAAAGCCAAATCTGACCACACTAACTTCCCCCCACACCAAAAAAAAATTACATACTGAGGTCTTAATTTTCCAGTTGGGGCTGTATATTTATTATCTTGTTAACTGAAATTTGACCAAAACTTCTCTTAACTTTGTTCTTGCCATACACTGACTTACTGTCCAACTAAATTAGGTGCTTGTGGGTTTATTTTCTCTGTAACTGGTGACTCAGAAATAGCAGCAACCTTTAGAGAATTTTTAATGGAGCTAAGCTCCCAAATGTGTAAGCTGATGATGTGCACTCCACAACAGCGCCTGGCGAGTTTGTAGAGGTTCTTCAGGACAGCCTTCCGCAGGAGAATGTATACCCAGGGATCTAAGATCTGATTCCATGTTGCCATTCGAAGAGCAAAAAGTATTGTTTCACAGTTCTCTAGAGAATGGTTTCCATTTATTCCGATGTTGGCCATAGTTGCCTAGAACGTAAAGAAGAAAATCAGTGTATGACATTTTTCAGTCTCACAGATTTTTTTTTAGTAGAGGGACATTCATTCTACTATCCACAAAGTGATATCACTTTGCACAGTAATGTGATGATATAACCACTTACAGGCATGTGAGTATTTTAGATTTAAGTTGGCAGCAAAGCTACAAAAAGGATTGCTGCCAATGTCTGTCGTCTGTGTCCACTCAGAATGACCCAAGGGAGAACAAGGTTGATAACCATGACTAGCCTTTTTATGTTTCTGGGATAGTGATCTCAACACCAACATACTTCTGAATATATCAGTGAAAACCCCAAAGGCAACACTTTGTCAAAATATAAACAAAATCAACTACAAATAAGTTAACAAAGCTCAGCACCAGTGGCTAACACCTGAAATCATAGCTTGTCTGGCTGCTTAGTAAAACCTGAGACTTTTAGCTCCAACCAACCATCCAAAAGCCAGAAATATAGCTAAAGAGATAGCCTTGAGCATAAAAGCTCAGAGACAGTTCCCAGCTCCTGAGTTCAAGCTTCAGGACTGCAGAAATAAATCAATTAACTCATCAATTAACCCATCATTATAAACAATGAGTTTAGTTCATTTGTATAAGGCATATAAGATATTTCTGGAAAGTTCTTTAGAATTAGTAATGGACATTGCTAGGATGGTGCATCTGTCATCCAAACTTTAATTTGGTTCAGATATTCCTGTATGCACACAATGGAATTTTCTGAGACGTTGTGAAAATGGGTCTACCTCCACACTGCCCTGACTTCCATTTCCTGACCACCCATGACCGCAAAGAGATCATTCCATAGAATCTGTTCTATAAATGGCCCTAGCTATGTGTCAGAATAAATATGAGCCCCACTTTGGCTTCCAAAACATTTTATCAAAGAATAAATAAAAAATACATGAATAAAAAAAGTGAACTGAAAATGTAAATAATGCTTGGATCATTGTACCTGTCAGATTGAGGGATGATAAGTCCTTTTAGAACTGAAAAACCAAAATAAAACAAAAATGAAAACCATTACAGAACTGTCTTCTGTAAGTAGTGATGTTTGCTTGCACTGATGGTATCAAATATTGAAGGACAAAGTTACCTTATCAAAACTTCCTTTGACTACAACATAAAAACGAATTCTTCACTAGCTCCTTGATGATGCACATGAAAAATATACCTCTAGTTGGCATGTCTCCTAAAATCACTCTGTGCTCAAAATCTGAGAGGAAGCCTCACTTGTTGCCAGGCACTATCACTTCCACTCCATTTCTTCTGAATCCCTACCTTTCATTTCTCTGCTTTACGAGCTTTCATCTGTCCAAGCCCCACATACAAATGACTTATTTCCATGTAACTTTCCCCTATCTCCAGCAAAGTGAATCAGCAGTGTAGGCTCTATTCTCCCAGCACCATGTCTGTGCCTCTGTCCAGTTACATCACAACAATGCATAATAATTGTTCATTTATCTATATACGTGTGGAGCACTTTTTTAAATGTTATTTTATTTTTTACCCATTCTGAGGCTTGAACTCTGGGCCTAGAGCTGTCCCTGAGCTTTTTGCTCAAAAGTAACTACCACTTGAATGACAGCTCCAGTTTTCTCTTTTTGGTGGCTAGTTGGAGATGAGTCTCACAGACTTTCCTGCCTGGGTTGACTTTGAACCACAATTTTCA
Organism: Megascapheus bottae; assembly: GCF_031878675.1. Lineage (NCBI taxonomy): Eukaryota > Metazoa > Chordata > Mammalia > Rodentia > Geomyidae > Megascapheus > Megascapheus bottae. The sequence continues at coordinate 30,994,698 of NC_143514.1, forward strand.
GATCACAGCCTCCTGAATAGCTAGGATTGTAGGCATGAGTCACCAACACCAACTTTTAATTTCTAATTCAATAAAAGCTGGTACATAAACTATACTAAGTAAGTGCTGTGATAGATTCAATTATGCTTTTATTTCTTAAGGCTATTTCTAAATGCACAACAACTAATCATCACAGAAACCTCTGACCATCCATCACAAGCATTTAGTTTTGTGCTTCTAAAAGTTTTAATATAGCAGCACCCGCCAGTGAAGAATTCTGGTGTGGTTTTTTGTCACAAAAAGAGATTAAATCCCTCAGGGAAATGGTATCTTTCCCAAGAAAATAATGTACCAAACTGCAGGCCTAAATATTTTGTAACTAAATTGAACAAAGAGCAATAGAGCAAAATCTTGATACATAAGGCTATATAGTATGAAGCTAATTGAAAGGACCTCCAGGATATTGAAACAAAAGCCATATAACGAATGATTGTTGTCCTTAATGTACTATGTTGTCTCTCATCTCCTTTGCTGTCCCTTGCTTATCTCATATTGGTATAGTATCTCACTTTGTTATCTGATATATTGAATTTATTTGTATTTGGTTATTTGAAATTTGATAGGGAAGGGGGGAAAACCAAGATGGGTGGGGGGTGGGGGGGGAGGGAAATGGGTACCAAGACATGTGAAAGGGTATCAATGTATGTGAATTAATGCACCTTCTATCTGGCAAATATCATGTAACCCTTTTACTAATTACAATAAAAAATGCAAAAAAAATTAAAAAAATAAAAATAAAAATAAAAAAATAGTGTTTTCTGCACAATATTACCTAGATCAAAGACAGACTCATATTACTGCTTCCCAAAATTATTCGGTAGGATTAAAGAAATAGATCTCTTCCTAGAATAAAACAGAGCTAAGACTTAATTGTCAATTGGGTCAGATATTTTCACCTTCTATTTTTCTTTATTAATCGATTATCTAGCAACATGCTAGAACCAAGGACATATGACGACCATAAAAGACAATGTTAGCATGAAAATTCTTGTTTCAGTGATGAAAAGATAATTATTTCTTCACATGTATAAAATACCTGCACCTTTGATTAACTATTAGATATATCTATGAGTATCTCATAGCCTGGTCAAGACAGGGAAAAATGAGCTCAGTATTTCAAGGAACAGTTTAGCTTTGCTTTAGAGATGTACACATTGACAGAGCTTCAGTTAGTGAGTAACTGCAAACAGTAGTGTGGTCACCAATGATGAAAAGAACATGAGTCCTGTGTTGAAGGAACCCACACAATTCTCTCCAAAGCATTGTTCTCTCCCTCCCCCACCCTCTCTCTCACTCTCCCTTTCTCCATCCCTCCCTCCCTTTTCTCCTTTCTCTCCTCCCCCCTCTCTTCTCTCTTCTATCTTCTTTCTGTGTCAACAGTATAGAGAAGCTGATTCAGAATCTGACTTTGGAAAAGCATTGGTTCTATAGCTATTAATATTTTATTGTTAATGTAGTTTTCATGATTCAGAATTACTAATGTATAAGAGATAACTTATGGTAATTTCACATAATAGAATGAAATACAGACATTAATGTTGGTGATTCAGCATTAAGGTTAAAAATTCACAAAATTTTACTAAGTACAGTTTCTATTTTTAAAATGTTTTGCTGCATAGAATAAAAAGACTGAGGTGGACGTCGGTATTTTCATTGGTTAATGCTAGACAAAGAACGAATGAGTTTGATTTTCTTTGATTTGTGTCTGATTTACTATTCTTTAGATAGGTTAAAAATTGCTTTTGGATGTTATTCTTTTTGCCCCTATGAAGTTGGTGGAAATACACTGAACGACTAAAGAATCAGAAGTCACATGGACTGTTTATGCACATCTGTGTATGTCAGTGAGCAGGAACTGGAGGTGCCCAGAATTGCCTGGAAACTTGCTTTAATAAAACTGGCAGGAGATGTGTGGAAGCTGAGGTCAGGATGAGGAATGTCTGAAAGCTGAGCCGACAAACACAATTTGTAGTCATTCTCCCTGGACCCCGATGACAGGCCCGTCTCAGGCCCTGAGAGCATTCATCTCCGACTGGCCCACCCAAGCTTACGTACCAGACATCTGTATACTGACTCCCAGCAAACACACAAGCTTTCATCAAGTTTCCAACAACTAAAGAAATTTTCATGAAACTAAAGAAGATACATTAATCTCCTTCCAACCTTGGTATATTACAGCTTGTTCATCTTTATTAGTGATTAGAATTTTAACCAAGAAATTAACAGAACCAGGAGTATCCAAATGATTGGTTAGTCTATTTTAAAAAATCAGGCTATGGTCGGGAGTTTGGTCTAATGGTAGAGTGCTTCCCTAGCATACACGAAGACCAGTGTTCAATTCCTCGGTACCACATACATAGAAAAAAGAGCCAGAAGTGGTGTTGAAGATCAAGTAGTAGAGGTCTAGTCTTGAAAAAGTCCAAGGACAGTGCTCAAGCCATGAGCTCAAGCCCAGGACTGGCAAAAAAAATCAGTCCAATAACCTGATAGTCTTTGTGACACCAAACGCTAAGAAAGAAACAATAATTTTAATGAAATTTATGAAAAGGGAGTTTCGTGCACTCCTAGTTTTCAAAGTGCAAAATACAGATGATACGATTAAAATATTCATAAACCTGGGCCACAGAATACAAGTATATCATCAGAACTAAAAAATTACCTGGGCTACTTCATTCATCATCAACAGAGCCCCTCCCAGCATATCCTACTTTGTGCACATTTGGGATTAAAATACTAAAGGCCATTTACAAGAAAAAGCAATGTTAAACCAATTGTAAGTTACACAGCTATAATCCTAGCCTTTGGGGGACCAAGGTAGCTGGATCATAAAGTCAGGTTCAGCCAGGCTAGGATAGTGAGACACTCTCTCAAAAAAATACACAAGAAAGAAAAAGAGAAGAACAGCTGTGGTAAATTCAAGAATTCATTGAACCTTCGTAAATGTGCGTCACTGTAGCAGCAAATAGTTCTCAACTGTCTACTCTATCCAAGTATTGTACTAGATGCCAGTGATACAAAGAAATCGTATCTACAAATGTTATGCTTTTCTTAGCTTTTGAAAGTCATCTGGTTGTTATTTGTCTCTTGTACTACACTATAAACTTCTTGAAGGTATTTATTTTGGGTCTGATTAATTCTCTGCTATATCCCAACACCTGGCATTTAGCCAGGACAATATTTGTTCAGTAAATTGAATGAATGAAGATTTTAGGAAGAGAAAGCAACAAGAAAATAGTTATCCTGCTGTACTTAGCGTAACAACGACATAAAAGGTGCCTCAGATAGAGCTGTTTACTGTTTCATACCATCATACATGCAATCATTTGAAACCATACATTTCCCCCTTTTCACATTTCAATTATTTCGACTTGACTAATTTTGAGTTTATAATGATTTTGCTACAGTTTGTCTTAATTTTTCCTTAACAAAACTACATTTATAAGTAAATTTAATTTAATACATAATTCAAATTCTTCCTGGTGGAATGTCCCACTTTTTAGTTGACAAAAAACATCCTTACAATTTTATCAACATATTTTTTGTTGTTGTTTTTGGTGGTACTGAGACTTAAAATTAGGGCCTCGTGTTTAGTAGTTGATACAACACCTTTTTTTTTTGCCAGCCTGGGGACTTGATCTAAGGGCTAGAGCACTATCCTTGGGCTTTCTCAAGGCTAGCGCTCTACCACTTGAGCCACAGCACCACTTCTGGTTTTCTTCTATGTATGAGATACTGAAGAATCGAACCCAGGTCTTGGTGCATGGTAGGAAAGCACTCTATCACTAAGCCATGCTCATGGCCCAGACAACACTTATTTCAATATAAACCATGTCTGTTAAAAAAAAATTTACACATAATTGTTAAATGATCATTGGAGCAGGTACTTGCCACTAGACTCTCCTAGTCCAAAAAGTAGATCACTTCGATTCCTCTTTTTCTAGCAACATTGAAGTTCAGAGATACTTTCTTTCAAGTAATTAATGTGTATAAAAAGTAGAATCTGCTGAAGTACAATGTATTGTGCAATGACTAATTTTTAAAATTTGCACTTAAAAAAGCTATGGCAGGCCAAACATCATGATTTAGCTACAATCTACCTCACCATATAATACAAGATTTACCTAGAGATATTTACTTCAATTCTATGAACTTCTATGTTCAGATAAGTTTGATGTGTGTTAATTTGGTTCTTCTATGTGTTAGTTTCTCATAGCAGAAGAATTGTGTGAAGATAAAGTTTAAAGGACCAGAACACCTTCAAGTATTTGCATGGGAAAAGTTTAAATTTAACTTAACTTCAATGACAGGTTTGGGGTAGGAATATTACAAAAGTCGTTGACATCTCAATTTAGCAGGTTATCTTTAGAATTAAATATTTGTAATGACTTTATAGCCTCTATTACTTGGAATGCCAGCTCCTCACAATTGCTAGGTAAATAATGAATGATTGTTGTCCTTAATGTACTATGTTGTCTCTCATCTCCTTTGCTGTCCCTTGGTTATCTCATATTGGTATAGTATCTCACTTTGTTATCTGATATATTGAACTTATTTGTATTTGGATATTTGAAATTTGATAGGGAAGGGGGGAAAACCAAGACGGGTGGGGGGTGTGGGGGGGGAGGGAAACGGGTACCAAGACATGTGAAAGGGTATCAATGTATGTGAATTAATGCACCTTCTATCTGGCAAATATCATGTAACCCTTTTACTAATTACAATAAAAAAAAGAATTCCACTACTTAAGCTACAATCAACTCTTATTAGCACTTTTTAAATTTTATTTTCAAGATGGGATCTTGCTAACTTCGCTGAATTTGCTGACTACCACTTCTTGAGAAGTAGGATTACTGGCATATACCAGTAATATTTTTGAAAACAGAATATTTTGTCTTAGAAACAGTGACTACAGGAACCTTCAGGGAACAAACACTTTTGTGAAATTCTAGAATGATATACTTAAAGAAAAACCTTCTGAAATAGGAAAGGGAAGGGGTAGAAAAGATGATTTGGAAGGGGTAGGGAGAGGAAAATGGGGACAAAAACATGAGCAGTATCAGTGTGTGAGAAGTAATGCACCTACTATCTGGTGAGTATAATTGTAACCCTTCTATACATTACAACAAAAAAAAGATTGACAAAAGCCCTATGTGCTACTCAGAAAGCTAAAATCCAGAAGATCACAGTTCAAAGCCAATTTGGGCAAAATAGTCCATGAGATGCCATCTTCAACTAACCATAAAATAATACTTAAGCCAATATGGAGGCGTGACCGAGTATAGAACATCAGCTGAGAAAATTCAAGCTAATAACAAAAACTGATAATATTTCAATTGTTCCTAATTTATTAACAATTACTCAAATGGAGAAATTATTTTACACATGGTGAGTGATTTAGAGGTAAGACAGAAATCTTCAAAAGGGGGTAAAGGGGCAAAGTGTGTGGCATTCCCTGTGTCCCAGCTCTGGAATCACATTCAAAGGTCTCACTCTCAAAGAAAACATCAGGAGTGCAAAACATACACATTTGCAAAGTCTCAAGCTTTTCTGCTTTGATTTGTTCATAGAGTACTAACAGATGGCCCAATTGACAGCACACATCATTTCTATCTTAAAAGGTCTTCAGAACTTCAAAGAAATAAGAAAATAGGACACACCATAAGGGTGCTATTTCCTTTGGAATGAGACAATTCCAAACCCTAACACTTCACAAAGGCCTATACTCTTGCAGAGGAGTTGATGTGCAAAATAAGCAGGGGAAATATGAATCAAATATATCTTCAAGAAAAGAATAAATGATCTGGGAGCCAGTGGTTTACACCTATAATCCTGGCTACTCCAGAAGCTGAGATTTGAAGATCATGATTTGAAGACAGCACTGGTATGGAAGATGGTGATACACTTATCTCCAAGTAACCACTTAAAAAGCCAGAAGTGGAGCCATGGCTCAAATGGTAGCATTTGCCTTTAGTTGAAGAAGCAAAGGCATAGCACCTAGGTTAAGTTCAAGCCTTGCTACTGGCACAAACACAAAGAAAAGAAGGAAATAGAAAGTAATGTTAGCAGTCTATATATGTATACAAACATATATATTTGTAATTACATGTATAAATATATGTATATTATAGATACAATAAAGAATACAGAATGTGAATATTTTATATGGAATATAATTAAATTTTAATTTTAGATTTAAAAGTATGCATACATATATTTACACTTATAAAATCCTTTTTATACTCACAAAATTTACAGAAGTCATTGCTGTTTTCCTGATATGATCCTTAAAAAAAAGGTTACAGAGATGTTTACTTGCCTATAGTCACACTGCTAGAAAGTGATAAAGGCAATATTCAAATCCAATTCTACCAGGCTTCAAAGACTCTGATTTTTTACTGTTGCATTCCCAGGAATGAATCCTCTGTTGGTATATTAGATTTATGAACAAGATGCTAGCATTAACTGTGTACTAAACACATACTGTAGTGCTTACTATGTTTTCATACTATATGTTATTTGGCTGATATCAATCATCCTGTTGTCAATGACAAGTAATATTATCCTTCCTGTAAGATATTGTTGCCAAGGCATAATGAGGTTAAATTGCCATTCAACTAGAGCAAATTCATGACTGGAGGGGAAGCAGCTAGCTAGGAATTGGCCTCTTGGGCATTAGTAGATCATAGTTTATACTTTCTAAAATTCTATTCTGTTTTTCCATGTCCACTTGTCCTCTAGCTGAGTCTAGCATGTCCTAATGTTTTTATTTCACTAACATCATTTTAAAAATAAAAAGCCAATGCTGAAAGGAGTGACATTGATCAAGATACAGTGTATTCATAAACCATTTTGTTAAACAGCAACTCCTTTATCTAACTACTTAAAGATAATTTTAAAAACTTAATGCCAATAAATATTTTGCTCCAAAGCTCTTGTGCCCACAGCAAAAGCTATAACTGACAAACAGGAAGAGTTGGGCATATGTAACTTAGCTGCCCATCATAAATTACATGATGAAGGAGTTATAATACCCAAACAGAGAAGAGTTGTCTGTCACAATATTTTAAGAATTTTAGAAAACATTATCTAACAAATGCAATGTAATATAAGACAATGTCCAGTATCTTTTTCTCCTCCTTTATATGTATCCCAAAACAAATGGAATGATTTACATTTTAGTAGCCTCTTCCAATCTCATCCTTTTGATTGGTATTCAAATATTTTAAATTATTCTTAATTATTTTAATCCAAATTTATCTGTTAGTCTAGTTCCTATCCTTAGTCCCTCGTTTCTATTTTTGTCGGTGTAGAAGATTTAAAAATCAATAGGCAAAATTATAAAAGTATAAATGTATATGCTTGTATATAAACTCTAGCTTGTTATGATAGGAATTTAAGGCACTTTAAGCTTTTAACAGCATTGGAAATTCAGACTCTTTGCTACGATTATGTCCATTAAACTTACAGTTAGGCTAATAAAATATTGCTTATGCTCCAAATATAGACATAAGACATTTTCATCCTAAAAAAATTGTTAAAATACCTTTGCCAGAACACTCATTAACATCATATCTATAAATTAAAAGGAAAACTTCTAGTTGGCAGTTAGCTGCAGCGTTGAAAGTGCCTTCTTACATGATCAAAAGACTATTTGACTGCTCACAACATTCCTTTTATAGCAAAAGCAGACACTTTGCAAAAGCAAGGTGTTTCGGGAAACCATCTGTCCTAAAATTTATTATTTTTTTCCAAGGAGAAATGTCCAAACAGCTCAGTTGGTTTATTATACAGTAGTTTGAAACAATTTCCCAAACTATTTTCTAGCACGTCATTTAATGAGAATTTTTTTATTTTTATTTTTTTTATTTTTTGCCAGTTGTGGGGCTTGAGCTCAGGGCCTGAGTACTGCCTTTGGACTTTCTCAAGACCAGAGCTCTACCACTTGAGCCTCAGCACCGCTTCCAGCTTTTTTCTATGTATGTAGTATCAAGGAATCGAATCCTGGTCTTCGTGCATGCTAAACAAGCACTCTACCACTAGGCCAAACTCCCAGCCTAATGAGAATTTTTAATGAAATGTGTGTCCCTTTAAAAATAAATAGCAGCCATACATTTTAGAGAAAATAAGTACACAGAAAAACAAACTGAAGCTTTCATTCAAGGCCCTTTGGTAACTTTGTGGCTATTATTATACAGAGAAACAAATGAAACTAGAGCATAGCTAGTAAGGAGGGAAGCCAAGATGACGGAACAATGGCTGCATAACACAGAAGCATAATGAAATATACTTTAAAATGATAACCATGGGTCGGGAATGTAGCCTACTGGTAGAGTGCTTGCATTCATGAAGCCCTGGGTTTGATTCCTCAGTACCACATATACAGAAAAAGCTGAAAGTGGTGCTGAGGCTCAAGTGGTAGACTGCTAACCTTGAGAAAGCTCAAGGACACTACCCAGACTCTGAGTTCAAGTCCCAGAACTGGAAAAAATGAAATCTATATACATTTCTGGTTAAGAAAGAAATGGACATTTCTGATTATCCAGTCATGCTTCCTTATTGTACTTGAGTAAAGCTGGTCATTTGGTTACACTGACAATACAACTAAATGTTTTGTTGACTTTGAAAAAATTTCCTGAACTATTTTCTCTGAATTCATACTCTTAAATTTTTTGAGGTACATAAGTAGTAAGCTAAAATGTTTCTTCCTTAGTTATATTAATATATTCCCTAGAGTACTCTAGATAGCAATTCATTGGCTTAAACATTTGATCTAATTCATTCTCACCTATGTAATTCTTAGCCCTTTGACTACACATCTTCTGTTATGGCCTAAAATATCAGCCACAAAGTTCCCTCCCTAATCCTTTTGCTCTGTGAATCATCAGTGCCCCACATCGTTCTTTCTCCTGTCACACGGCCATGTATTTATTTCTCAACTGCATCTGAAGCACATGCCATAGATTAAGGAAACCATCAAGAAAAAGACTCTCTTCTAGATACCTCAGGAGAAAATGTGCAAGGTCTATGCCTGATCTGTGATTAGCACTGAAATAAATCCCAAACGAAGGAAGGAGTAAGTGGATAAGAAGAAATTTTACCATGTGACTCTTCTTTGACCCTGAGCTGAGCACATAGTAGGAGTGCAGTCTTTAATTGGTACATAAACTCCGGAATGCACAGAACTATCCCAATATGTGCCGGGGGGAGGGAGTTGGCCTCATCATAAATAAATAAACCACCAACATTTATTCACCAAATTCCTTATGCTCTTCTGTTCCAAATGAAATAAAAGAAAGACTTGGTTGTTTGGGGGAATACTTTTTTTCAGACGGTCTTCTTTTCTCTTTTTGGTAAGAAGACGAGTTATTGAAATGATAAACAGTCCTTAAAAGCCTAGCCTAAGCACATCTCTACTGTCTATTTGGCATGATTTCAGGGATGCAATTTCAGCAATGTTTCTACATCTCACTGTCACTTCAGAAAGAACTCAGAAAGGCCGTAATTTACTAATGTATTTATATCGGGGATGATCAACAAATTACAGTGAATTCTTCTATCAGTTTAAGGACATTGAAGACTAAGTCATTGACTATTGCTTAAATATCAATGTTACTACAATGTGAAAGTTGCTACCTATATACTATTTAAATTTTTAGATGAAGAATGAATTTTAACTAACTCCACAGTGAAAATATGTAATTATTAGGTTGATGTTCTTTTTTTATTGTTGGGGTAATGTATAGAGGGGTTGCTGTTACTTTTGTCAGGTAGTGGGTTCATTACTTCTCACACATTGATACCCCTTCTCAGGTTTTTGGCCCCCTTTCATTCCCCCTACTCCCTCCCAATCATCTTGTTTTCCCCTTCCCTTCCCTATTTCAAATAAATAAGTAAATGTATATACAATATACTAGATAACAAAGTCAGATACAGTAACTACATGAGATTAACCATTAGGGGGTTACAAACAACAATCACAAAGATAAACCTCTTATTTCCATATCCTAGAATTCATTTCATTTAGTCTCATCCTGGTTGATGTTCTTTCTAGAAGAAAAAATATTAACTAGCACCAATAATATTCTCATTTTAATAAGTGAAAACAACACAAAAGAACTGTTCTTATTTGTCTAAGGCCAAAACAGATAATCATGAAAATCTGGCTCCAAATGTCATTTGTTTTTTTTCTAGTGCCTGAGGGTTGGCCCTGTGTTCAAGGCTAACATTCTACAATTTCATCCACAATTCCACTTCTGACATACTTGGGGGTTGTCAGTAAGGGTCTCATGGAGTTTCCTGCCAGGGCTGGCTTTGAACCTTGATCCTCAGATCTCAGTTTCTGGAGAAGGTAGGATTAAAGTTATGCGATGCCACTGCCCAGCTCCCAAATGTCACCTTCTTAATGGAGCCTTTCTCATCCATATGTGTGTGCCTGCAAGATGTCCATTTGTGTCACAAAATACCTCAGACAATTAACACATAAGAAAGAAAGATTTATTTGGGCTCACCATTTCAGAGGGTCCAGTCTATGATCAATTTGCAGTATTGTTTTGGGCCTGCTCTAGCATAGGATATCATGGAAAAATAACATGGTGGAGAAATGGCAGCCACAAAGCAAAGAAATAAAGAATTGAACTGGGGTCCCCAAAATCCCCTCCAAAGGCATGACCCCAGTGACTGAATGCCCTAAAGGGGTCACAGGCTGGGAAAAGAGCCTTTAATGCACAAGGTCTTTGGGATATAGGCAAGATCCGTATAATAGCAATATGATAGCAATATGCTTTAAGATAAGCATCAGAGAACACAAACAAAAATACAACAATTCTTATCAAAGATTGGACACATACTTTTCATAGACAGAACTTCTAAAATGACCCTGTAAAGAGGTCTTGGCCTAATCTCCTTAAGCTTCTAAATACAACAAGATTCAGATGACTATGCAACATTTCCTGGACTCAAGATAATGTCACATAATGCCTTTAAAAACAGACAAAGAACCAGAGAGATTCCTAGCATGAGATGATTCTGTGCATACTTTTTGGTTTGTTTAGGAAGGGGACACATTAAAGAAAGAATACAGGCTACCTCAGGAAGAGATGAAGCCAACAGCTGACAGGGCTACATGTTATTTCTCTAGATGGACTATTCAGTAATAGATACCAGATCCAAACTCAAATGGTTCTGAATGAGCTCTGAGGAAAATTCTTCACCCAACACTCAATGTGAAAGCAACAACCCTATACTTCACTTCAGCCTTGGGAGGTCTGAGCTGCATATCTGGTTCAAGTCATCCAGATTTCTGACATATAGAACAGAACTGAAAAAAAATGCAATGGACAATGTTTCATGCTGCTAAGCTCATAAGAAATGATTGCATATAAATAGAAAATTGTGATAATTTGGAATACCTTAAACTTGGAGACCTTGGTGAAACTTATGTACCAAATATCTGCTTAATCAAATAAAATATAAATGTACTCTAAAAATTGTAAAATGACAAGCATGTCCATTCATATCATCACTACTTAATGCAGTATTGTAATTGCTTGCCAATATTACTTTTTAAAGTTTTAAAAAATTAGATAGAAGAAAATGGGATATACAAATTAGAAGGGAAAAAAGGAGGAACTTGTTACCTGGAATAAATGATTGGAATCAACATCTATGACTGTATTAGTCAGGTTTGCATAATAACAGCAAAGTATCTGAGTCAAGAAATTGTAGAGAAAATATGTATTAAGTTCAGTTTAGGATGTGAGCATTCGAGCAGCATAGCACAGATTCAGCACCTACCCTTTGTCTTCACCTACAGTGAATGATCACAGCAGATCCTGAGGTAGAACAAGCAAGTGATTCCATCTCAAACCAGGAGCATGGAGAGAAGGAGAGCCACCCACACCTCAAACTTCATAGCAACCTTGTTACAAGACATAACAAAGAGGCCCACAAGATTTACCTCCTGAGGATACACCTTCAATAACCTTAAGAGCTCCCCACCAAGATTCACCTCCCAACAGAGCTATCTTAATTCTAATTAGCAACCAGAAAACTGGAAGTGGTGTTGTGGCTCAAAGTGCTAAAGCACTAACCTTGAGCAAAAGAGATCAGAGACAGAACCCAGGCCCAGAGTTCACACACCATGACTGAAAAAAAAATTAAAAATTAAAAAATAGCAGAAATTTTTCTCTACACTAACAGGTCCAATGATAAAACATTATGAAAAATAACTCTCAAACTATTGTATATAGTATAAAATCTGGAAATTAACTTATTGAATAATATTTTAGAAGACCTTTAAAGTCAAACTTCTGTATTTTCAAATCTTATTTCCCTTTGTTAATAATATATACCAAATCAATGATATATAAAATATTTAGAACAGTGACACCAATACATCAAAATAATAGCAGCAGTAAATAATTTATTCAGGCATATAAGGATGTACTAAGCTGAACAAGAGCTTGGCACCTTGCAGTTGTTAACTGAGCATTACATTTTTCTCATTGGAATAGCTGGAGATGACAAACATCAGACAACTTTCTCCATGGAGAATTTATCTCATTTACTTATATGATTGCAGAGAGAAAAAAATCATAGCTGGTACACTGGGGAGAAGGAGCTAGAGGATGGGAAATAAAGATGTGACTACTAGTTTACATCATCAGACCACACCAGCATGGTGATTATCCTCTCTTGCCCAAGAGAACAGATAAAATGTGTAGCTTCTCCTTGCATGAACACAACTGTGAATGCCAGGACCCTTGCCAATATGTCTTGGAATTGTAAAATGACAGGGATAGACAGAAACTTCTCATGGATCTTGATTATCAGTCTCCAAGGACTTCAGAGGATAATGGTTAAAGCACGTGGACATATTTAGTAAGCACTTTGATCAAGTTCATCAGAATGATGTCAATAAAACAACTTAAAATGGAAAACAGCTTAAAATGTCCCATTGTCTTCAATTTATGAACACACTCGTATATTCACCGGTAATGAGGACATCTCTGTATACCCAAATCTAAGGCTAATAATCACCAAATTACACTTACCTTTCATTCACATCATTTAGAAAGGACTCTGTGAGCCTAGGAATCAGCCTGGCATACACCAAAGTCTGTACTCCTGTTCTGCAAAGATGGCCAGCAAATGCTCAGGAAATGACTGTCTTGCATGACTGTAACACAGCAACTCCAACTCCACTGCCATCTTTCCGGTGTATTAATTCTGTTATTTTTTCCATCAAGTTACTATGCTTTCTGGTATTATTTGCAATAGCAGAAAGCCAGGCTCTTCCCTAAAAGTTATGTGGAAGATATTTTCTCTTAAGAGGTTTTCACAAAAAATACCACAAAATGGCCTCACTTGAAACGTGTTTTTTTTTCCCAGAAACAATCAAGAGGAAATAAAATGAAGATTTGTCTTTAGGTAAATTATTCAATAAAGAAGATAGGCTGGATTAATTTTCAGATTACTCTACGTGGACTATCCAGTAATAGATAAAAGATCCCAAATTCCTCTAACCTTGAACTGCAAAAGTCCAAACTCTACAAAAAAAAAAGTATGTGATTGCCAACTTGGAGTAGAATTAGCCTTGTATAGCACATTCTTATTTTCATCAATAATAAAGCAAAAGAAAGAGGGAATTTATTATATGAAAAGATAGCATTTAAATTAATACAGGCAAATTTATCAAGCATTCTAAATTTCAAGTGTACTATCTTTAGAACTTTTAAGCCATTTCTTAATCTCTTTCTGATTGGTTTTCTCACTGTCAAAATGGGTATAATGTTATCTCTTAAGATTTATGAGAATGTGTAGAAATATTTTTGTACTATATCATTTTAAGTTAATATTTTAGTTATGTATGTGGTTTCAAAAATTCATAGTATAGAGGAAGTTTTCAAGCTCATCAAAATAACTTTTCTAGAACTAGAAAATAATGTGTATCTTATCTTTTGGGATAATTTTTGCCCATATTAAATCATCTAAGTGTTCGCTTAATGCCTATAAAGCATAACATATTCTCTATTACTTTTTTTTTTCTTTTTCTTGGCCCTGGAGCTTGAACTCAGGGCCTGGGCTCTGTCTCTGAGTCTTTGTGTGTTCAAAGCTAGTTCTCTAAGCTAGCACTCTACCATTTGATCTACCGTGCCCCTTCTGACCTTCTGACCTGATTAATTGGAGATAAGAATCTCATGGAGTTTCCTGTCCAGGCTGGCTTCGAATTGAGATCCTCAGATCTCAGGCTCATGAGTAGCTAGGATTAAAAGCATGAACCACTGATATCTGGCTTCTCTATTACATTATTATTGTTTGTTTTTGTTAGACTTGGTGCTTGAACTGAACTGAAGGCCTGGGCACTGTCCTTGGACTTTCTTAAGGCTAGCGCACTACCACTTGAGCCACAGCACCAGTTCCACGAAGCACATTCTTATTAAAAAGCAAGGATCATGTGGGTCAGAAGCCTAGAGGTAGAGTGCTCATCTAGCATGCATGAAGCTCTGGACTCCATTCCTTGGTACCACATACACAGGAAAAGCCGGAAGTGGTGTGGCTCAAGTGGCAGAGTGCTATCCTTGAGCTAAAGTGCCCAAGGACAGTGCCCAGGCCCTGAGTTGAAGCCCCAGATCTGGCAAAAAAAAAAAAAAGAAAGAAAGCAAGTATCATGAAGCAAAGTGGTGGTAGTGGTATGAATGGTATTTGCTCCAGGTTATGGAAATGAAATAAGTGTGAGGCAAAGAGGTGATCCTTTAATCCAAGGAAGAAGAGAAAAAGGAAGTTTATAAATCAATCGTGAAATTAAAAACTTGCATTTCTGAAAGAGAATCTTGCCTCTCAAGAGTAAAGTCCTTACTCCACAAACCCAAAGACAACGAAAGGCCCCAAGAGACTCAAATGTGGGGCTTTTTGCTCAAGACTTCATCTTCTCCGGAGATGAAGTTTCTCTGCAAAGATGCAGTTTGGAAGTGTGCAGGCACTTACTCACAGGTCCATTGAGAAATCACCCATGCCTTCTGCCAACAAACTACAGATTTCTTTCACACCAGGTTTCCATTTTAGTCACACTTGTATACAATCATGTGATACATGTACAACTTTCCAGGGCCAAGGTAGGTACTCAGTAAATGCTTTTCAAGTGACCACTGAGTCTTACTAGAGTGTAAATGGAATCACCCTTAATAGTAACATTGTGTGAAAACACATGGTATCTGATCATATAATGATATGCATGTTTTACAGGACTTATAAGTGAATGATGGTTCAGTTCTAGCCAGGCACTGGTGGCTCATGCCTGTAACCCTAGCTACTCAGGAGGCTGTGATCTGAGGATGGCAGTTCAAAGCTAGCTGGGCACAAAAGTCTAGAGACTTTTGTCTCCAATTAACCACCAAAAAAAACCCCAGAAGTAGCACTGTGGCTCAAGTGGTAGAGCAACAGCCTTTTGCTGAAAAGCTCAGGAACAATGCCCAAGTCCAGAATTCAAGCTCCACCAAAACAAACAAACAACATTGACTTGCTCTACTATGTGTGTGAGTATACATGTATTTCTGTCTAAATTAGCAGAACAGTAAATTGGTGTAATTTTTAGTGTGCGCTCCAAGGATTTTAATGTGCATTTTTAATTTTTCTCAGGCTACATTTAAATAATCAGATGATTTAAAATATTTAAAATTTTGAATCTGGCTTACTTCACTTAATATGATTTTTTCTGTCTTTCCATTTCCTTACAAATGGGGCAATGTCATTCTTTCTGACAGCAGCCCAGAATTCCATTGTGTACAAATACCACATCTTCTTGATCCATTCATCAACTGAGTGGCATCTGGGTTGGTTCCATATCTTTGCTATGGTAAATAGTGCTGCAATGAACATCATTGTGCTAGTGGATTTAGTATGCCCTTGTTTCTGGATGGTTGGGTAAATGCCAAGTAGTGGAATTGCTGGGTCATAGGGGAGCTCTATGTTTAGTCTTTTGAGGAACTGCCATACTGCTTTCCATAGTGGTTGAACCAGTTTGCACTCCCACCAACAGTGTAGTAGTGATCCCTCCTGGCCACATCCCCTCCAGGATCTGTTGTTATTACATTTCATGATCCTGGCCATTCTGACTGGAGTGAGGTTTATGCGTGTTTGGTTATTTGAAGTCAGAAAGGGAAGGGAGGAAAACAAGATGAGGGGCGAGGGTGGGGGGAGGGAAATGGGGACCAAGACATGAGAAAGGGTATCAATGTATGTGAAGTAATGCACCTTCTATCTGATGAATATAACGTAACCCTTCTATTAATTATAATAAAATATATGAGAAATAAAATAAAATCATTAAAAAATATTTAAAATTTTACCAAATTTACTTTCATTATTTTTCTTTTTTTTTTCGTCTGTACAGGAGGAACTCAAATCAATTATTAGAGTACTTTCAAACTAGGTTCTCTAACGATAAGAAATGAACCATTTGTAACTAAAACATTGTATTGCTCAATTTTTGTGCATACATAGATATTCAAAATCAATACAAAAATTAAGAGTAATAAGGACAAATAATTTAATCACAAATAAAATGAACATGCAGATGGAAAACTACATACTCTCCACCAAATAAAGTCCATCCAAGTAAAGTAACTTCTATTGAACATTTTTTTCAACAACTTTCTAAGCCTTAAGGAGAATTTTTAAGTATTTATATTGTTAATAATGAGCTAATCTTTATTTAATAGTGGTTTCTTATTTGCTTTACTTCCCAACATAAGTTCTAGTGGTGTAATTTATTTATAATTCATGCATCAGATGAAATTTCCAGCATAGAATTTGTGTTTTAATCTACTTTATCAAAATCAAATGATCTTTAATCACGCATGCACTTATATCTATCCCTCCAATAGCTTCCAAACAAAGTTTAATGTGAACTTCTCATAGCTTGTAAAATCTTAGAAAATCTAACACCAATCTTCCTCTGTATGTTCAAAACCTACCCACTTTTTCCTGGGCTCTCTTTATGTCTGTTAATAATATTGCTTTGTCTCTCATGACAAGAAACTCTCCCTACCTTTGTGGTTTGTCTAGGACTTCCCTCCATTAAAATACCAGGCTTCATGGCTGGCTTTTTTTCAATATACAGAGCTAAGTTGATCATCAAGCCATATGTGATCATCCAATCTAAAATACTCCCATCTAAATTCTCAGTCACAGAACTCTCATTCTTTGAAATCATCCTGTTAATTTGGGGGTTTTTCCCCTGTTTCTATCCTTTTCCAAATTGTCCTAACCCCCTGCTATAAATTCAGTCTCCAGGAAAAAAAAAAGATACTTCTTACCTGAAACACCATCTGACAAATGGAATATACCCAAAAAAGTACTGAGTAAGTGAATCACTATCTCTGAGAATATTGTATTTATGTGTTTTGATCATTTTCATTGTGCATTCTCACTAAGACCATATCTTTGGCTGTCTTCAAAAATCAAGGACTTTAGTACTCTCTAGATACAAGTTCACCTGGGTCTGATTGCAATCAGCAGTGTCCAGACAGCAAAACCATCAGATTTTGCAAGGCATTTGGGATAGTAAACAGAATGTTCAGTGGCAGCTGCACACAAAATTGAGACAAAAAATGCTTTGTTGAAATCATAGTTCTGAAACTGCTCCTTTTGGCCCCCTCCAGTTTTAATCAGAATCCGACTGGTCCTCTCAGAACACTCACAAGTCAGTGGCTGGTCTCCCCTGGATGGAACTTTAACCTTTCAATGATAAAGAAGTAAAGAAACTTCTCAAAAGAAATACAAAATGGTACAACATTTAATTTAATGGTACTCAGTGCCAGCTAATACATCTATTTTTTTTAATTTGTACGTTTTAAATTTATCACCATAAATTAGACCTAATTTAGATGGGAAGTAAAGAACAGTAGGAGACTTCAGGAATTGTTAATGCTCCAGAGGGAAAAGAGACATCAGAAGTAATTTGGGGGAAAAAATCTTCTTGAAGACAATCTTTTAAACAAATGCATTTGAAGGTAGCCCTTTGAATCAGGTCTCTTTCAACATAGTATCAAAATAGAAAATAATCCTCCTTTTGATTGTACTTATTGCTCTCTTCAAATCATAGCCAATTTAATATATTTGCTGTTTCCCTCATATCAGAATTTTGCCTTCCATCCAAAGACATTTCAGCTCTCCACTAGAATTTCAGATATAGTTCACGGCTCATGACACAAACTGTATATAATGTCTGATGTTAGTGGAATATAACCCTTAAGTAAACCTTCTAAACCTAGGCAGTTGTAACTGTTCTGCAAGGACATACCAGGGAAAAATGCCATAAGTATTCAATGGATTAACTTCTGTAGAGCACTATTCCCTCCCTGTCTAGTGTACAAGGCTCAATGTGAGAGATATGTATGTGGGTTTTTTGACTACTTTAAACTAATTACCTAGTAAGCCACAAAAACAGCACTTGTAAGAATGACCTTTGAATTTAAAGTGATCATCACATTTACAGTTTTATTATTATATTTCATAAAAATATATGTGCACTTTTTTTCAAAAAATCCTTACAGGACATTCATGTGCATTTAATTATCATAACCATAAGGATGTTGTTTAATTCCCTAATTTCATTTGTGATTAAAGGATGCTAAAGAATGAGCTGCATTTTCCTTGAACCTTTCCAAGTAGTGTACTAGGCACTGAAGGAAACAGAGTAAAAACATATGCCATTGGCTCTGTCACTAAGGAGATCCCTATTTACTAGACAGATGAGACACACAAAACAAACAGTATAAACACTGAATAAGTAGAATGAAGTATTATATTCTACCCAAAAAAAGAGGGAAATACAAACCTAGAATAATCAAAGTCGGGTTTTTTTTTAGAATACTAAAAGAAAAAAGGGAAGAAAGGGAGGAAGGGAGGAACAAAGAAGGAAGGAAGGAAGGAATTCTTCTAAGAAAACAGGCTAAGGGAAATGAACTCCAGGATATGGAAACAAGAGGTTTATCTTTGTGATTGTTGTTCTTAATGTACTATGTGAAGTTATGTCTTTTCTCTTTTTCCCCTCTATGATTTATCTCATGTGGTTTCTGTATCTGATTTTAGTACCTGATATATTATATGTACCTTTATTTGTTTATTTGAAATATGGAAGGGAAGGGGGAAAACAAGATGATTTGTAGGGGGTAATGGAAGGGAAGGGGGAAAACAAGATGATTTGTAGGGGGTAAGGGGAAGGAAAGTGAGAGAAAAACATGGGAAAGAGTATCAATGTTCAAGAAGTAATGTACCCACTACTTGACAGGTGTAACTGTAACCCCTCTATACATCAAAAAAATCAAAAGTTAAAAATTTTTGAAAAAAGAACACAGATTTGACATGTTACAATTAAAACAAGCCAATAAATACACGTTAATGATGGTATATCTTGTCTGACATCAAGATACAAGCCTAACAAAGGAGGAATCAGAGACAAGGTGTAGTAATACCTAAAACATGTGGCTCCTTCCTCTTCATAGCCATACATAAAGTAGTTTCCTAATGTGGAAATCCATTATCAGTCTATAACAATCTAAACAAGAACATTGGCACTTGTCAAGATAAACTTGTCAAGATAAACCTAAAGTGGTTAATTAGAAGAAAATTTTAGGGGCACAGGAGTTTGGCCTAGTGGTAGAGTGCTTGCCTAGCATGCACGAAAATGCAGGTTCAATTCCTTGATACCACATACATAAAAAAAAGCCGGCAGTGGTGCTGAGGTCCAGAGCTCAAACCCAGGACTGGCAAAAAAAAAAAAAGAAGAAAATTTTAAAACACACATAACAATTACTCCTAGGCAGATAACTATCTTCTCTACCACATAGCAAAATGACCTTGACATTCACATTCACAGCTCATCTTGCTATGAAGTTAGAGGCACACATGATAAGGCAGAGGTCTCTTCTAAATTACATGCACTTAAAACAATTTTCTAGTTAAATTTCTTGATAGGCAGCAGCAATTCTTTATATTGGTTTGAAATAAAAGCCTGTCTTAACTGGGTGTGATGGCTCATGCCTGGAATCCTAGCTACTCTGGAGGCTGAGATCTGAGTATCATGGCTTAAAACCAGTCCCGGCACAAAAAGGACCTGAGACTCTTATCTCCAATTAACCTCTAGGAAACGGGAAGTAGGGTTTGGCTAAAGGGTAGACTCACCAAAAAAAAAAAAGCCTGTCTTAGCCATCTTTGGACTTGCAACAAAAAAAGAATCACCAGATAACTTGTAACAGTTTCAAAACCTACCAGTGTTTATAAGGATGGGGTGTGTGTGTGTGTGTGTGTGTGTGTGTGTGTGTGTGTGTGTGTGCTAAAATTATTTAAGAAATAGTATTTCAGATACTATTTCTTATTCAGGGATAGTATATAGGAAAATGCGAATTTATTGGTCATAAAAATGTATTCTCTTAGATGTATATGAAGATAAACTATCAGAAATGAATTCTGTACTCACTACAATGAATACATGCATAATGCTTGCATCTATTATAATTTGGAACTAAACTTTATACAAGTAAATGATGAATAATTAGGCATGAAAATAGATCTTTTATTTTCTATGCGATTTTCATCTAATTTTTCTCAAAGGGTGCATTTCTGATTTAAGTAGACCCAGAGAATATTATAGGAAAATAATCTCAGAAGTTTCATCTTAATGCATAGATCATAAGCAATGGAAAAATTAAATGGTGGCAGATGCTGGAAGAGGTCAGTTAGAGGCTAGTAAGTACCACCACCACGGTCAACCTCAAACTACTGACACTGGGGAGAACTTAAGTTCCCATGCTTTTCTGTCTGTTCTCTTCCCATTTAACCTTAACTAGCAAACTTAAAACAGCTACCAGGATGCTGGCAGCAAATTATCATTTTTTAAAAAAAATGCTCTACATATTATTAACTTTTAAAATGTCAAAAATTTTAGAGACAATTAAAGAAATACTGAGATCATAAGAAAATAAAATCTCCACTGCTTCAGTATGAATAATTCTATAATCCATTAACCCAGCAATGAACATATCTAAGGTTATATTAAATGACTAAAACACCTCAACAGTACAAGTTGAAAGTCAAATCCAATGAAAAGAATTTCTTTTACCATTCACTTCAGTATCTTATATGACTAAAATTCTTAAAAATCATAATACTGTATTCAAGAACTAATGTACCCACTGCCTGAATGAATGTAACTATAACCCCTCTATACACATCACTATGATCATAAAAAATAAATCATACATACTAAATTAAATTTCCATTTTAAGACCAATTTTTATAATGTATTTATAATATTGGTAGGATCACAAGTTGGGTTGTTTGGGGGTTTCATTTGTTTGGTTGGGGTTTCCCTGAGGTTTGAAGTCAAGACCTTATACATTCCAGTAAGTGTTCTACTGCTTGTGCTACACTCACAATCCAGAAATATGTCTTAAATAAGTAAAAATGACAATGACCTCTTCAGTTAAGAAGTGATCAAACTTTACATTTTGCTTTCTTCATGCCCAATTCCTGTTATAAAGAGCCAAGATAGCAACTATATGTACCTGCCAACTTTGGTGAAAGGGAAGACAGAGTTGACGGAGAGTACAACAGGAACAGACACAGGAACTGGGAATACTTGAACCTCATAGCATGCACAGTGGAGTAGCGCTGGCACATTCGATGACTTACCCCTGAGTTGTCTTTGGTATAGGGAGGGAGTGACAGCTGCTACATGAGGATTCAGATGAATCCAGAGAGCAGAGTACCAGGTAACTGGGCTGTATAGCAAGAAGTGACAAAGCCATGAAGTTTCCAGTCACACACCAGAGGAAATTGATATTAACAAATTTCAGAATACAAGAAAGTACCTAATAGGAGCACTAAACTTCTTTAGATATCTATTGCAGAAATTTTTATAAAAAGAGCAAAATTATATGCAGAGAACAATTTTTTCATTATAAGCATTGCATGTAGGAAGAATAAGCAGGAAGAAATCCAAACAGGGAAAAAATATTTTTCTGAACTTAAAATAATATTAAGCCAGAGTAAAAGGGTGCAAGCAAATAGAGTAACAAATGTATTTCCCCATCAAAATATTTTAAGGCTAATCCTACAACCATCCATTTAGGAAGGAAAATATTGAGGTTTATGTTTACATTTCTTTATTGAACTAAATGAAGAAAATAAAGTGGGACAAAGTATTTAAGTAAAACAAATCTGATGCAGGAATTCAATAATCCGGAGATGGCCCTGAGTTCAACCCCTGTATCAAGAAGGAAGGAAGGAAGGAAAGAAGGAAGAAAGGAAGGAAGGAAGGAAGGAAGGAAGGAAGGAAGGAAGGAAGGAAGGAAGGCAGGAAGGAAGGAAAAAAGGAACGAAGGAAGAGAGCACAAGAAGGAAGAAGAAAAAGAAAATTAAATAGCCAACAAACTATTGAGCAAATGGAGCACATAGTCAACATAGAATTTCTTCATATTCTTCACATTATAAGCTTAAACATTAGAATTACAGGACAATGTACAACACAATCGGAGTGCAGTTCCAGAAATAATAAATTCAATTAAACATAACATCAAAGTCTATAGAAACCGCTCAGTTTGTAATGTGTTTATGAAACTCATCTTATTTAACCTTTAACAAATTTAATTGAAGTTAATTATGTCACAGGTATTATGCCCAACAAATACAATGACCAGCAGAACAGACACAGATCATTCTAACATGGAGCTTCTGAAAATATCAGAAATTATTTTATATGGAGAGACACGAAGGAAAAAAGACACTGGTGACTCAACAGTGAGATCAGAGTTCAAGGCCATCTGACCCTTCTCAACCCATAATGGAGTATAGGGACACAGTCTGCAATCTCAGTTTACATAAGAAGCTAAGATTGAGAAGATTATGGAAAAGACTGACCCCACAGAAGAAAAGTTGGGTGTAATGGTGTCCCATTGTAATCCCAACAGTAATGAACAATGATGAGATGCCTAAAATAGGCTGAAGTAATTGTGTCACAACTCAGTTATGCACCGTAGTTGGAAGTTCAACTCTATGATTAAATGAAATTCCCTGAAAAACAGGGCCAGAGGCATAGCCTAGCAGTATCAGGGCAGCCTAGTAAGCGAGAAACCCTGAGTTCAAATCCCCAGTATTTCCAAGAAAAAATTAAAGATTGGAATCTAAATCCAAGTATGGTATTCCATTCCAACATGGGAAAACAAAAACTTCTTTAGCAAATCATAGCTATAAATTCCAGGAAGGAAACCAAAGAGCAACTGAAAACAATGATTAACAACAAAAAGCAGACTAGTTCTGATGGAGAAACAACATGAAAGTACTTTACTCCACCCAACACTGCCAGCTTTCTTCATCCTTGGCTGTTGGACTCGTCTGTGCAGTTTCCCATCTCCCCATTCTATCTCTCAAGTCATTCCTGTGACTTTTGTTTTCTCTTCTTTTTTCTGCTCTATGCTCTGAGAATATATATATATATATATATATATATGAAAAGAAGAAAAGAAAACAAAGGATGCAAGTAGAAGTTGGAAAGATAATGCAAAGTTCATGAATACAATGAAGGAGCTACAAAATAAACTGAGAATTTATATTAAAAATATTTTCCAAGGTCCTTTACATTTGACTTTATTGCCTCTTGTGTGACAAAGTCAGCTGAAAGAATAGTTCAATATGTGAATTTATGTGTAAATTAATTTATGAGTAAATTAAAGCTTAAGTACATTTTTATGTTTATCATTCTGATGCTTAAAGTTCACTGTAAATTGTTTGTTCTGGTTTTAGTTCACATCTAAAATCTTAACCCACATTCTTAGAAAATCAATAGCTCTTTGTGATGCTTCATTTCACTACTTCTCTATTCTGAGTTACTTTGTTTAGCAATAGATAGTATAAATACTTAGTTTTAATATTTCTTATCCAAGGTAAGTTTCCTACTATTCATTTTATTACTTGAAAAAGGCCATCTGATTTTTTCCAAGTTTTTTAAAATATATTTTTATTGTAATTAATAGAAGGGTTACATTAAATTCACCAGATAGAAGGTGCATTACTTCACAAACATTGATATCCTTTACAAACCATTGCATTCTATTCTGTTTAAACCCTGGCCCAAAGACAAGAGTTTCTCTTATACTTACTGCCTCTAGGACTTATGTACATTACATCCAGTCTCTTTGGCTTGTACAATTCCTATGTACAATTCCTATGTAACTTTGTGTTACATTTCAAGTAGTTATTTTGCTACATGATACCCTTTAGGACATCTTTCCCTTTTATAAGTGGTCAAAAATAATCTCCTTTGCAAACATTCACAACAGAATAGATTAAGGTGACAACAGAATCTTCATGTTTCAGTTTCCAATATCTTTTCATTCTCCACACCACTGTTGATTAAAGTCATAAATATTAGGAACGGTTAAGTCATAATGATTATTATTTTTGCATGTAGCACATTGCCAGATATGAGAGGTGCTCAATAAGTATGCCAAATCAATTAACAAATAAGTACTTATGAATCTCCAAATTAGAAATGATAGCTCCTCTCTGTAACATCCATTATTCATTATTAAACAATTATAAAGTGTCTGATTATTTCTTTGACAAATGTATCATGTGGCAGCACTGCTGCTTAATAGTAATAGCCACAGTCACAGTAATAGCATAATAAGTAAAATTTATGGTTCCTAATATGTATCTGACACTTTCAAAATGTTTCACATAAATTGCCATATTTAATACTAACATCAACTCTACACAGAGTATCATTAATAAATTATTTTAAATATGAAAAATACAAGAACAGAGTGCCATGAGTCACGTGGCTTGCAAATGAAAGAAATACAACTTGAACTGAGACTATAGCATCTTTCTAAGAGCTAAAATCTTGCATTATTTACCTTTCCCTACATTATAAACTCCTTCAGAAATGAGCTGTATCTTTTACTCTCTTCCCACTCAGTCCCCAGCATAATGTCCAATGATCTCAACCAATTTTTGCTAATTTTAACTTGATTCCAATTATCTACAAATTAACACTTTATAAGTTCATAATGATTATATTTTAAAATTACCAGCACAAAATGAAAGGATTAACAGGGCATACCTTTTTCTACTGATGAGAAAATACAATTAAAATGGCCAGGAAAACTTTCTTAAGTTCTGTGCCTCATCCTTTTCCCCCACAGTCAAGTCCTTTTAGTGGGGAAGGTAACAGAAAACATCTGAGCTAAACACCAAGGATTATTTTTGATGGAGATGGTGGGCAAAAGCAATCATTTCTATTATTATTTTTTTTGCCAGTCCTGGGCCATGAACTCAGGGCCTGAGCACTGTCCTTGGACTTTCTCAAGGCTAGAGCTCTACCACTTGAGCCTCAGCACCACTTCTGCCTTTTTTTTTCTATGTATGTGGTACTGAGGAATTGAACCCGGGTCCTCGTGCATGCTAGGCAAGCACTCTACCACTAGGCCAAACTCCAAGCCCAAGCAATCATTTTTATAGTGTTTGTAAATTTTGTTGTGAATTTACTGTGGAGTAATCGTGTTATTATAGGATTTTAAGAGAGCCAAGTTTTCTAACGTGATAGTGTCTGTGATTAAGTACTATTACTATAATCAGCTCACAGATGTGCATCCTTATCTTAGAGTAACTCCAAAGTCATAGTTAAGTAGTAATGAGGCTGAGATTTGTCTTCCCAGCCTGTCTGAATGGCGAGGCTAATCTCAAGGGAATTGACTTGGGACACTGCACATAAAGCTAAAATAATCCCTTTACAATCATTTAATCTAATTGCCCCTGTCTCCTTCACCATCCCACCACAACCACAATCCATCTCCACATTCCACAGTCTGAATTTTATTTAGGGTTCCCACTGCTGAGGTGGAGTGAAGACAGCCACTCCACTGTCTGTGTAAACCGCAAGCTTATTCACTCCTCTATAGCATCACACCCAGGACAGAGAACAGAGTGACAAGTTTATACAATCTTTGAAAGGTACGTTTACTTTGGCCAAAAATCAAATGTCTCCTAAAGCATTCTCTGAATATAAATAAATGACCTTCCTTAACTAAGGTCCAATTCATGTGGCTCTAAAAGCATTCCAAACCAAACATAGGAATGTATTGAATATGCTTGCTATAAAAATGAGTGTAAGCAAATCAAAGGAAAACTGGCAACCCACAGAGATTTCAGACACACCATCATCTTGAATTGTTCCTCAAATGTGTTAGGGCTTCAGAAAAAAGCCCCAAACACATTGAATCAGATTTTTATTCCCAGGAGGGTATAAATTTATGCCACATGTTTCTGATTGTAATATATTTACACCAGCCAAATGCTGTTTTGTAAGTACTGTCTCCACATCTATGACATCTTTGGGCATATTTTATAAGTCTTTCTCATTAAAAACAGGAAGTCCTATTTTGACAAGAGCAAATGAGCTTAAAATAACAAACTATCCCTGACCACCATGCTCTTTTTAAGAAAAAGGTTTTGCTGTAATTTTTCAACTTAGCAGAGTCTATTGTAATGGATCAATCTTTTACACTATAGACTCTCATGGAGGGAAATGATATTCTTCTTGAAGGAGTTTGCTTATACAGGGTTCAATGCATATATTTTTCAAATCAAAGCCCAGTCATAAATGCTTTACCTGCAGATAAGTTATTAACAGAGTCTTAACCTCTTTTTCTAAAGCATGCTCTATGGGAAATTGGCCTTGAGACAGAGATCTGCACTCAGAATGCTTTCCATGGAAGAGAGTGAGGAGAGCAGGATTGGGCAGCAGCAGCAGAGCCACTTGTAGATGCAAGGAGAGCCTTCAGCAGGAAGTGCCCTTCTGAAATGTCCCATGTGATGCAAGAAACACGTACTTTGCATCCTCCCATCCACCTGTCATACACATGGAATGTCTAGAGGGCACAAGCAAGACAGCTACCCTTAGCTGAGGAAAATTTCACCAAGAAAAACTGACCCAAAGGTCTCTGGGGTGCTACCAAGCCCACTAGAAAGGTGGGTTGGGCTTCTCAGAATTCACATTTACAAATACAAAAGGAAGTTAATCTTTCATTTCATTCATAATACCATTTGAGACTGATATGTAGGCACAGATACATAGGTGCCTGGATATAGCCAACTAGTCATTCAATCCACTGGTGAAGTCACAATATTAGCAAACCCACCTTTCAAGAAAATTTCTACATGTGACATCAAGAATTTTTTTCTGACAATGAATATGCAGCATCTGCAAATTCTTACTTCATGCTCTCCTTTTATCATCTCACATATTCCCCTCAAAAATAAAATAACCAATAAAATGTAGTAAATAAATACAGTATGAAAAAAATATGTACCCAGGGGGGAAAATGGTAGGGCTAAGATTATGGGAAAAATTAATCTAAATTTCTATTGCCCAATATTTTCCTTTGCCTCAGTATTTCCTATCTAGCACTTGGTTTATTATTCAATACATATTGACTAATGGCCCACTATCCTTAGAAACTGAAATACAAACAACATTAAACTTCACCACTGAGGACTATTGAGAATAACAAAGGAAATGACACAGAATCAAATTATGCTAAGATCATAGAAATAAATATCAAACATAGTTTATCTATGGAATTAATTACATGAATTCTAGTCCAGAGTCCAGCTTCAAAATCCCAGGATTCTCCATGAGTCTACTTGGAAGCCTTTTGAATGGAGACTTTCTCCTATTCAGACCTCTCTAATACCAACAAAAAGATCACAATTATTAAAAAAATATGTATATATTGCCTCTTCATAGGGGTTTATTGAGAAATAAAGATCATGTTGAGAAAGAAGATGCTCTAAACCTACCAAACAGGCCCTGATTCAGAATGAATCCAAAGAAGAGACTAGCTCTGTCATGGAATGATCTTTCCTTTACATGAGATTTAGCCAGCAACTGCTATGACACAGAGCATGTGTCCAGCATTGTTCTAGAAATTGGGAATGGAACAATCCACAAAGATTCCTCCTGTAAAAGCTTTCATGCAAGGTGAAAAACCAAACAGTAACCAGATAAGCCCAAAACATATACTCAATACATAAGTATATTGCCTTTAAAATTAG
The DNA here is from genome assembly GCF_031878675.1 of Megascapheus bottae. Classification (NCBI taxonomy): domain Eukaryota; kingdom Metazoa; phylum Chordata; class Mammalia; order Rodentia; family Geomyidae; genus Megascapheus; species Megascapheus bottae. The sequence goes on from NC_143514.1 coordinate 31,022,853, forward strand.
CAGCAATTCAACAAGGGAACCAAAAGATGTTTTTTTTTTCCAAAATCTGAACTAAAACTAGAAGGACCCTTTATTTTCATTTTAATAGAAGCTATCTTATTTGTTGTAAACAGACCTCATGGTTAAATTATTTTTTTAATTTAGAGAAATTTTATCTATTGCATGCATATGTACATATAATATATAAATGTATATTTCCTATATTCACTTAAGTACATATATACATATTACTTATGTATAGACAATACTATACACAAATACTCATGTAATATAAATGAACATGTATATGCAATTTTTGTATTTTCTTCTCATTTAAAACATGCCAGTGAACATCTACTCAATGTCCGTTATCGTTAAGGATGGAGAATACACGTACACAGGTCCCTACTAAATTATTTTTAAATGTGGTGATAAGAGAATGATCTTTACTTAATACCCAATACATTCTTTTTTTGCCAGTTGTGAGGCTTGAACTCAGGGCCTGAGCACTGTCCTTGGACAGGCTAGAGCTGTGCCACTTGACCCACAGTACCACTTCCAGCTTTTTCTATGTATGTGGTACTGACAAATTGAACCCAGGTCTTTGTGCATGCTAGACAAGCACTCTACCACTCGGCCAAACTCCTGGCCCCTAATAATCAACGCATTCTAAAATGTTCTGTTTCTCATTAGTCACCAATAGTTCTTTAAGACTTGGTTATTATCATTCAATACCTTTAGCAACTTCTGTCAAAGTTCAGTTCACCCATTTTTCAATCAGTATCTGATAATCATCCAGCGACAAGTGATATTTAACTACCCTGACTAAAAACATTAACATACAACCTTAGAAAAAAATCAAATAGAACACACTTTTAGTAAATCAAACTTCATAAGAAATTATTTCACTCCTCATTTGCTTTATATTTTCTAAATTAAAGATGATCCCGTAATCCTACAGCAATGGTAAAATGAGCATATAACCATCTAAAGGATGGCTAAAGTGAATAGTTCATGACCTAGAAAACATATTAAAATGATCATTCAGTTTAAGTATTTGCCCCTTATTTACAAAACTCAGAATCTATGTTCTGGTCAATCATTCTAACCTTTTCACATTCATATAACTTAAGTTACAGTCAATCAGTCAACAAGTATTTATTGCTTTATCAACTGGTAAAATACAGAGGCTGAGATGTGAGAGTCATGGTTTGAAGTCAGCCCAGGCAAGAAAATCTGTAAGGCTCTCATTTTCAACTAACCATCAAAAAGCTGGAAGTACAGATGTGGCTCAAATGTTAGGGTGCTAGCTTTGAGTAAAAACAGCCCAGGGTCAGCATTCAGTCCTCGGGTTTAAGCCCCAGGATCAGCAACATACACACACACACACACACACACACACACACACACACACACACACACACACACACACAAGGGGTGGCACTAGGAACAGTAATTATAAACTCATTTTTCTATAAAATTGTTCAAAAAAGTTAAAGTCTACTAGAGAGAGAATGAAAATGAAAATGATAATTTTACCTATGTGCTAAAGCTCTGCATGAAAAAATAAAGTGTATAGATTCAAGTAGACTTAAAGTAGATTTAAAAATTATTTTACTATTGATGAATTTTGACACACATGTTCCTCCAGCATAAATAGCAGCATCTGCACTTTAGTCACCCCTCCTTCCAGGCACACACCTCTACCTTCAGTTTAGTTTGAAGCTAGGAAACGACAGCAGGTCGAACTGTGTGTGAATGTTTATGCAAATGACAAATCCTGCCTTCTCATTTCCCACTCATACAGAAAAGGCACAAGGTAGAAGCTTCACCATTACAGAAAATTTACAGAAAGTCTACAGAAAATCAAAAGTTTTGTTTCAGTTAATACTTTAAAAAGTGAATAAAACATACAAGTCAGATGGGGTACAGTCACTTGGGAGACAGACACAGGCAGATCAGGCATTCAAGATCAGCCTTAAATACAAGGTGGACCAGAAAATCAGGACTCAGGAAAAAATCTCTGTGACTCTCCTAACAATGAGTTATTAAAAGGAAAAGGTCTCAACTGAGGGGTTAGGAGTGAATGCTGTTATAGTGTTCTCAAACCTGGATGCTTCTACTAGGATTACGTTGATACCTGTGTGGTGACCTTAACTGAATCACTATATAAACACTGTGTCCAGCCACAACAGCGATAAATCTTTTGGCCAGAAATAACTATAAAGACACATCTCTCCACTTAAAGAAATTTGAAGTACAAAGAATGCTTGAAAAAACTCAAAGCATCAATCCACATCCATTTTCACATTTCCAAGCATTTCGAAAGTATCAGTTGTCATGATTAAAGATGAAATTAGACCTCAGAAGACATCTCATGAAAAGTAAACATTCCACTAGATGATGTGTTGGAAACATGAATCAACTTGTACTATCGATTTTCACAATGAAGGAAACCAAAAATGCAGGAAAGGAAATCAGAGAAAAACATGAATTTTAAATACACATGGCAAAAGTATGAAATGTTGCTTCTTCCATAGCCTTATATTATGACTCAATCATCACTCCTATATCTTCAAACTTGAAGGCTAAAAGTAAAGTGTTTTTTTCCCAAGAGACCTCAGAACAAATACACAGAACACAATTCTGTGAAAAAAAAAAGATTGCTTTTCTCTTGTTAACTGCACTATCTCATAGCTTTAAGATTCTCAGGCTCATTTCTCTGAAGTTTTTCACTTTCCCTTCACTAACTCCAATAACTACACATTATTCCAAATGTTCATTAAAACAGATCTCTGTTGTGCAGTTAAACAACTATGCCACCAGCACAAACTGTACCCTCATTTAATTCACCTAAACTGAGGGGATCTTTGAAGGTTACCAGTAATTAATAAGTTCAGTTTCTTTTGAATAGAACCTTCAGTCTGACCAACTCAGAAACAACATGGGGGGAAAAAAAAGTTAAAACTTAAATCAAAATTGTAAGGCAATCAAACAAGTAGAAATAAAGAAATACTAGCAAATAAATCCCTTTATAAAACAAAATATAATAAACTGTACCTCAGGCTACTGGGCAATAGCAGTCCTCACTAAACTTATTAAGTGTGTCAAAATCATCTGATGGTGTAATAATACAGAATTGGCAGCAGTTCTTGGACAACAGGGCTCTTTGGGATCTGGGAAAGCTGTGTTTCTAACCAGTTCTGTCATGCTTCACCTTAGCCTTGAACATGACCTTTGTCTTGACTTAACCTTTGCTTTATCTCACCTCCTCATTGGCCTCCTTCCCTTCCACCTTGTGTAACCTGCCCTCTTAATTATCTCTGGATGCCAGCCTGCTTCTCCACTGCTATTATAATACAAGAGGGGATGAACAGTCTTCGCTGATATTTTTTCTTCTTCATGGCTTGGTAAAATAGTGGGAGAAAATAAGGTCATATCTCTCCTGAAGTTCTTGATCTTCCATCTGGAAGGTAAAGTGAATGATGTGTATTTGCTGCTAATTCTTTATTTGTAGCCTCTATCACTGAATTAAAATTCCAAGCTATCACATTTGCTGGCTGCAGACTAAATCTTTTTTAAAGGGATGAAAGCAAAAGAGAAGAATCTTGGCCCTCCTGCCAGTCGTTCTTACCCTGTGTCATCAGCATTGTTTGGGGTCAATAAACTAATGAGGATATCTTCACTTCAATTACCCATCTAGTTTGCCTAAACTCTCTAGTTACCTCACCTTCTCCCTATACTTTAAAGTTGAGTCCTAGTCATTCTGAAGAATCCAGAAGTCACTATTCCTTATTATTATTATTATTATTATTATTATTAATGCCTGTATCATTTTGTATAAGGACTTCCTAGATTGTGATCCAATTTATCATAGCTAGTCCTTTTGCACATTTTAGAAATTAATCGTATCTAGCATAGCAAAATATATATGTTAAAGCTATATTTCATACAAACAGGCAACTCTGTGGTTAGGGATTTTCAGCAACACATTCTTTCAATTCAAGGCCTGTGGCTGAGCGGGTTGGGGGGATGTGAAACATAACCACATAGGTCATTGACAGCTTAATTCTAAGCCAGAACTGAACTACTGAACTGAATGCTGAAATATTTTATATAAGAGCAAGTGCAAGATTTTTACAAATTGAAATTCCGGACCAACAACTTTGATCACAACAATAAAGTTTAACGTGAATGGAAATAAACACAGGAAAACAGAAACTGTCAAAATCTTCAGGTTCTTACCAGAAATGGACTCCAGCAAATGCAGGAGACACACATTATGGCCAGGAGCTGGATAACCATTTCAAAATGATGAGACCTTCCTTGTCTATGCTGCTGACTTTTAAATTTAACTCTTAACAGTGTAATTCCTGTGATGGCATTGCACAAGAATGAAACACCAAGTGCCAAAAGGCCCAGAAAAGAAAAAAGTAGGAGATAGAATCTGTCTTCCCAGTCTTCAATGTGTTCTGTTTTATAGAAACACCAAGTCCTCGATGCTTGAATTTTATAGTCTCGATGCCCAACAATTGGCAACAGAGCCACCAGCACGGCAAACAAACACACCGCACTCAGCATCATCTTCACATGTTTGGATGTAATTTTTGTTGAATGAAAAATAGGTTTGGTGACTCCAATACACCGTTCAATGGCCATCACACTGCCTAGAAAGAGCGGGCACAAACCAGAGAATACCATACACATACCAAAAATACTGCAAAGGATATTCGACTGGTTGAATCGAATCCAGTCTTTATCGGATGAATATACAAAGACGGCTATAGCTCCATTGATGAGATGACCAAAGAAGTCTACGATTACCAAGCCACTAGCCAAAAGCAGAAATGACGCTTTAGACTTCTGTCTAAATCTCTGATAGGCCTTCATGAGAATGGCAATGGCAAGGCTATTGGATAAAATCCCCACTGTCATGAAGATGATTGAAAAAAATACTGAAAGTCGGTTTTCTGTCTGGCAGGTTGTGTTTGAAAGGAGCACAGCTGCAGGAGACTCTGGCTGTTTGGACTCGTTCATGGACATTGTTGTGGAGATAGGTGCTGTCCCCTCAGCTCATCTCTCTGTCACAACTAGACAGGCTCCAAGTTTTCAGGCATCTGTAGCATCAAGAGAGAGGAATTATAAGCACCAAATTGTTGGTTATGTGACTTGGAAAGCAAAGTGCCAGCACACCTTGCGATGAGCTGGGATTGGCCTATCATAAGCAAGGTTGCATCACACTCAGAGCAGAACCCATGAGCCTTGGGTTCTATTCCATTTGAAGGGGGTGGGGGTGGTCGCCACACTGAGACTTCAGCTGGTTAACTAACCTCCCAAATGTCCCCTTGACACTTGAGAGACATCTGAGAACTTTTAACGATTACAAAATCACTAGCAAGATTCCAAGATTCCACTCAAAGCCAATAAAATTTTTTAAAGAATACTATCTAAATGACTAATTGAGCTTTAAAAAAATATTTTTCTTTTCATGATGTCCTCAAGTTGCAGATTTTCCCTGAGGTACAACACCTTTGGGTCAGCAGACCTGAGTCTTCTCTAGACAAGCTCAGTGATGTTCAATAAACTTTCTCAACATCTTTCTACAACACAAATCACAGGACCGCACACCACACATACTTTGACCCAGGCAAGCATAGTGGAGAATGTCTGAGAGGGTTTTCTGGTCCAGATTCCACCTGCGCAGAAATCCTTTTAAGTAGTACTGGGTTTCTGTCCTTGGTTTGAGTTTATCTGCAAGGTGCTGTTAAACTAAAGTTTTAGAGTAACCAAATCCAAAGCGCTGTATTAATTGTTGTCCTTTCCCTAGGGGACTAAGGTCTGACTCAAAGACACTAGATACAAAGAACCACAGCCACCTCGCCAGAAAGTAATTGGGCTGGCATTGCCCAAGCAGCTTTCCGGGAGGCTGGGAACCCCAGAGTCTGCCTTGCTTTCCTAGGACCAATGGAGCCGCTTGGCTGCCCCCAGGGCGGCCTCCTCCTCCAGATCTTACTCACACAGTTCGACTTTCGCCTGGCACAATCTCTAAACCCCTAGCCCCTGCTTACAACATCCTCCCTGAGCCTAACTGGATGAAACTTTCCTGCAATTGCTCAAATGTCAGGGGGCTGTTTGCAAAGGCCCGAACCCACCCAACTAAGGGACTCTGTCACCCACTGCGAAACTTGCCTATGGAGAAGATGACTCCCCTTTTTTTCTTTTTCCTTTCTCTGAGACCTGTTTTCTTTACCCGGTCCTTATCCACCCGGCTCACAATCAGCAGCTCTTCTCTCTCACAGATTCCCACAGCATAGCGCAAATCTGATCCAAAGTTGTCGCCAAAGCACAACCTAAAATGCCTTCTGGCTCGGCCGTGGCAGCCTTCTACAGGAGTCTCCGCGCAACGAGGAAGATAAACCTGAGTCAGGTGGAGTATCCAGAGGCTCATGGCGTGGAAATCCATCTCTGGTACAGATGGTTACCTTGATATTCCTGGCAGCCCGCTGACTGTCAGCGGAGCAGCAGAGCACGCTGCTTGGTGATCCATGGCGCGCCCTGTCCCGCGCAGGTTCGGCGAGCACAGAGCGGCGCGCGGGTTTGGGCTGCGCTGGCGTCCGGGGCTGGTGTCCTCTGCGCTCAGGGGCCCTCGTGCTGAGATTGTGCTCCGCCTCCGCCGCTGCTCCTGGCCACGCAGCGCGCACAGTTGGAGAGCAACGGAGGGCTCCGGACCGCCGCACCGCCTCCACGCTCTCCTCTCCGCCCCCTTTTCCACCCAGAGGGAGACACCAGAGCGCCCCAAACAGAGGCTAAATTGCCTCTTTCAGCCACCAGACCAGCTACTCACAAAATACACTGTGAAGGGAAAGAGGCCATGGCTCAGCGTTTGAGTGAGGAATCCCACCATGAGAATTCTGAGCGCCAGGAATCTGAGCGCTCAAGAAAAGAGAAAGTCCAGGGACTCGCTGAGGAGGGAGTTGTCAGTATGGCAGACCCAACAGGACAGAAGAGTCAGGGAGAAGGATGCTAGGCCTTTGAAGGAGAGCTCTGTTATCCCGAGGGGATGTAGACAGGTATCCTAGACAGGTGTCCTGGCTGGAAACCCTCAGCCTGAGGGCTCATTGTTGCACAAAGAATTCAAAAGCTTAGCGGTACACAAACCTTCAGGGATCACAAAGTTCAACTGGAGAGGAAATTTCTGGTGATATGTACACGTAATGACATTTGCATTTAATAAATTTGATAGAGATCAGTTTATGATTAAAAAATCTTTTTTCCGTTAAGAATTATGGCTTTAACTATCTTATACTACAATTTTATAATTTTGATTTATTCTGTGATTTGAGCCACCGGTCTCTTTTTTTTTTTCTTTTCTGCTCCTAGCATGTGAATACCAACCTAATAACTATAACTGTTTTTTTTAACCAAATATTTATGTGAATCTGTTACTGATTTTCACTCCTATTTTAGTGAAATGTTCCTAGGTGAAGAAAACAATGTCACATGGAAATAAACTGAATTTATCCATTTTAGAAGCTAAAGGCACCCCTAAATTCCTGGAAATGAATAAGGACCATAAGATGTAGAAGTAAGATAAAATAACTTAACCATTAACCATAGAAAAGAATGATTGCTCAGTTCACCGCTGCAGCAGATATTGAGAGCATTTAAATTGTGAATACTTGTAAAACTATTACTTACTTGTGTGTGGTCAGAGACTTGAGTGCTTTGGTTAATGAAATGTTTTGATTAGTACAGAAACATTATACATGGATGACAAGTACCAAAAAGCAACTATAAAATAAGCTACACAGAAAATGCAACACTGAGCACTGCTCTGTCCTTTAATGAATTCATCACATTTTGTTTAATTTGTTGGTTTACTTATATCTGTTTGGCAAGGGGGGTGGGGATAATGGGGTTTGCTCTTGGCCTAGGAGCTGTCCCTGAGCTCTTCAGCTCAAGGCTAGCTCCCTGACCTTGAGCCAAGCCCCATTTCCCATTTTCTAGAGGTTAACTGCAGATGTGAGTCTCAGGTTCTTTTGTGCCTAGGCTGGCTTTGAACCTTGATCCTCAGATCTTAGCCTCCTGTGTAACTAGGATTACAGGTATGAGCCACTGCAGCCGGCTGATGGTTTACTTATGTGTTTCCCTGAAATAAATTCCTGTGTAGGTACTATTTATCCTTTCATCTCTCCATCTTCACCTGGGATAACTGCTAGCCACTCATCAATCATTTGGATTAAGAAATGGCTATACCACAATAGTTCTACAACTTTAAAACTCTCAAGCTTTCCCTGGAACATCTTAATAACACCATCTGCTGTAGGTATTGGGTTAAGAAAGTAAGGAAATTCTCACTCATTGTGTCAACTCATAGCACTCATAACAATAGATTTTAAACAACATTAATTTCCTTTTCAAAGCACTACATAGCCTTATTTTTGCAAACTTCCTTTATATGTATTGTCAGAATGCCTAAAACATCTTCATGCCTTTTCCTCAAGATAAAAAAAAATACATTGTTATTGGTAAAAGGCCTAACAAGTTTTTCCAAAGTTACATGTGCATTATAGCTGATCATATGTAATGCAGATCTAATCCCTTATTGTTTCAAAAGATAGCCCTTAAAATGGATAAATCAAAAGCAAAATGTTGAATCAGTATCTATCACAATATGGAGCTTTTGCAACTCAGTTGGACATTGGGTGCCTGTGGTCATGCCTATAAATCCTCACAACTAAAAAGGATGAGATCTGAGGATCATGGTTTGACGCCAGCTTGGGTGGGAAAATCTGTGAGACTCTTGTCTCTTATTAGCTACCAGAGAACTGGAAGTGGAGGTGTGAGTCAAAATGATAAAGCAGTAGTCCTGAGCAAAAAGAGCTCAGGGAGAGTGTCCAGGTTGACTCCAAGCCCCACAAGTATGAAGCCCACCACCATCATCAACAACAAAGATCTCAATGGATTTAATGTTCATAGTAAGTCTAGGAAGTAGATTCTATTATTTTCGATGAAATGAGAAAAACAAAACACAAATAATTTTGGTATTGGGTACTGAGTGCAAGAACTTGAGTATGAATTTGGTTAACCTGCTTTGCATGGAAGCGATAGAGTGGAGACAAATAGGAATGGATAAATTAGGAGGGCATTATCACTATAATCCAGATAAGGATGGTACCCACTTAAACTGCACATTTATTCCAGAAATGGAATAGCACAATTAGAGTACCAAGTATAATTTCTACTACAGAATAGATAGTTAGCAGGTGATTGTTTTTTACCTTTATATAATGGAAATTTGACATGTGAGAAGTATGTGCTTCAAAGCACCAAGCTAGTGCTTAGTGCAGAGCTTGCAAGTTTGTTATGTTGCTACAATGACTTATTGCAAAGGAGGGAATGAAACAATACAAGTTAATGGTCTCATAGTCTGGAGGCTGGAAGTCTGAAAGTGAAAGTGTTGGCAGATTGGTTCCTTCAGAGGCATGTAGAGGAGAGTTCTGTTGAGTCATGCCTTGTTTGGAGATGGCCATATTTATATTCACATCTCCATGAATTCATGCTGTCTCAACATTGCTTTGGTAAGGGTATCAGTCATATTGGATTATGATCCACCTAATGGCCTTGTTTTAGCCTTGTTATTTCTATAAAGATCATACCTTCAAATAAGGTTGCCATTTGAGGTACTGAACATAAGAAGTTAGACATACAACATTTGGAGGACTGGGGATGTAGCTTTATGGCAGAGTTCTTGCCTTACATGCATGAAGCCCTAGGTTCAATTTCTCAATATCACATAAACAAAAAAGGCTGGAAGTGATGATGTGGCTCAAGTTGTAAAGTGGTAGCCTTGAGCAGAAGAAGCTCAGTGCCCAGGCCCTGAGTTCATGCCCCAGGAATGGCAAAAATAAAATCTGAAGGATAAAATTCAATCCACTATACATAGAAGGATAATTTAATAATGGCACTACAAAAATTAGTTGTGTGGAGAAAAATAAGTCTGGATTCTTGTTTTATCATATTAAAATAACTATCAGAAGGATGAAAGACTTAAATATGAATGCTGGTAAATGCTTTTAGAAACCATGTAGTAAAGCATCTCTGTGAAATGTCTAGATAATTTACGTTTTAGAAAGGCTTCCTGTCCACAACATTAAACTTTTAAAAATACAGCAGATGAGGTTTAAAATATTTAAATCTGATTGCATTAAAATTGAGGACTAGAGAAAAGACAGTATAAAGATGAGAAGACAAATTGATTTGGAAAGATATTTAAAAAGCATATAACTTATAGATGATTAGTATCCAGAATAAATAATGAATCAATACAACTCAATAAATCAATGGAAAAGAGAGATGAACAAACTTTTTATGCAGGAGAAACAGCCCTACCCAGGGGGGAGATAATTTAATCTCACAATAGGAGGTCATTTTAAAGTTTAAATCTAGACAATTACTGGCACTGACATAAAGTAGATAAAGAAAACTCAAAATACACAACTTGGGGGAATAGAAAGTAGTAACTACTGTTCAGCACTGTCTTATAAAGTTGAATATTTGCATGCCCTGTGACTCAGTAATTTCAGGCTAGGTATATATTGCAGAGAAACTCCTGCAAACATGATGAGTTCAAGACAATGAGCCATAAGGTTTATCACAGAAGTGCTTGGAGACTCTGAGATCCTCAATGCAGGGTGCCAAAAATAGAACAATGTACTGAAACAAATTTGGCTTCTTTCACTCTTTCCTTTCGTACTTACCTGTTAAAAACCTGAGGTTTACAAATCTTGACCTTTGTCTATATCTCAAGATCTATGCTCAGCACTTTGCATTTACTAATCAGTTAACTCTGTTAAAGATTCTATGAGAAAAAGCAGAACCATAATCCATTTCCACTGACGATAACTGGAACACAGTATAAGAAAAGAGTCAACTCACATAAACACAAAGAAGGAACTAGGTCTCCAGTCTGTTCAGCTCCCAAGCCCCTCTGTCTTATGCTATCTTTATTGAAAGTGATTAGTAGTCAAGAATTCCTGCACTAGATCTGGACACAGAGAACTGTCCAAAGGCTGCGGGCTGTCAATGGCATGGCTTCTTATAGCTAAGTTACTGGAGTCATTGTGATTCCTTTGCTAAGAAATCAATACGTGGCTGCAATTTTCACATAACTTTCACTTTAGGGAAGCTTCAAATGCTGACATCTAAATCTAATATGAACTCCAAACCGATAGCAAGGAGGATGAGAGCATCCTTAGAAAAGTGAAGAAAATCACTTCTCTGAAAAACCAGTAAAAACTAATCTAGAAATGTAATTCAAGTAAAGGAAAGTCAAAGAGGGAAATAATGACAGATACACTGTACCTCTAATTCAGCACAAGAGAAAATAACTTTCCCTGAAAGACAGTGTCATTTTTGCCATGTGAATAATAATGTCAAAATAATTTGACATTACCATTAAACATCATAATTTTGTATCATCATGTATTTATATTTCTGTTTATGTTACATATTATATCACTTGTCAGTTCTATCAAAGTCTTACTCAGATTCTTCTTTTGAATTTCAGACATAATCAGAATAAACCTGTTCTCAAAAAAAAAGAAAAAAAGAATTTGACTATGAGGCTGGCTTCTCATAGGGCCTGAAGTTCAGATGGGCTTTGTAGCTACCTAAAACTCAGTAACTGCATTGTGGAGCTTGTATTTTGCAAATGAAGTTCAGGGAAAGCAGAAATTATTCCACCAGGGTCTTGGAACTCCATCTCACGCAGTCTTCCTGGGAAAGGCCAACCCTCACCAACACCATCCCCAAATTCTCCTGCCGACCCTTGTCCAGTAACCATTATCATACTTCATTAGGAAAGAGGCTTGATACATTTGGACAGCCACACCTTGTGGCATCTTGGAGAATGGCATGGCAGCTTTTAGTTCCACCCCAGGTAAGACAGATGGTGAGAAAAGCCTTTCACTTATACTTTTTATGGTCCTGGCACAAAGGTTTTTGGAGTCTGCCAGAGGTTGAGTTATATGCAACTCAAAGAATTGGGAGCCACCTGTCTTATCTATCCTGTACTCCACCTCCTCACCAAATGTAGTCTCTAAGTCCCTTGACTGATGAGGAGAAGAGAAATTCAGAAGCCATCGGGTCCAAACAGCGTTCACCCCAAATCAGAGTGAGACCCTTGACCACTAGTGAGATCATCACTGACCCTAGCAGTGTTTCTCTGGGCCAACTGCTTTATCAGTCAGCTCTGTGCTTCAAGAGCTCCCCATTCTTCCCCCCAGCCTTCCCCTGTTCCTTAGGACCAGTTAGAAAACAAGTGATTTCTAAAACAAACGAAATGTTCTATTTGCATTGCATAATATAAAGATGGCCAATAAAATTCATGCCAACAACTTAACATTTTAATTTCATTTACTTGGAATGGAAATAAAGATTAAGCAAAAGAATAAAACATATCATGACTAATCTAGAAAGCCCACAAAAGAAACAGCCATTTATTTTATTTCACTTCTTTTTATTATCTTTAGTTGTACAAAGCAGTTGAAACTTAACAAAGCAGTGTATGAATACAATATATCTTGATCAATGTCACCCCTTTAACATTCTCACCCATCTGTCCCTTATTCACCCCTCCCCTCCCTTCCTCTTCGCCCAATCTTTTTAATTGTATAGCACATACATCGCATTCTCAACTGCATTCTCCCACTTTTCTTTATCTATTGTTTTCCTTTCCACTTTATTCCATACATTTCTGGTGTTTTTATTTTATTTTATTTTATTTTTTTGCCGGTCCTGGGCTTGAGTTCAGGGCCTAAGCATTGTCCATGGGCTTTCTTGAGGCTAGAGCTCTTCCACTTGAGTCTCAGCACCACTTCTGGCTTTTTTCTATGTATGTAGTACAGAGGAATTGAACCTGGGTCTTCATGCATGCTAGGCAAGCACTCTACCACTAGGCAAACTCCCAGGCCCTCTGGTGTTTTATTTTTAAAAGCTCCATTTATTTTAATGTCTTTAATAGCATGGATTTCCCCCCCTGCACTTTGCATTATTTCTTTCTCACCTTCCCCACATTAAATACAACAAGCAGGTCTTAGACACTTAGGTACCTCTTATCATAGTGTCTGAGACATAAATTAAAATAAGTGAATTGACTCCTACAAAATTTTTCCTTCATTATTGCTCTTACTAAACACACAAAGAAGATGAGTTTGTGCTTAGGTCTTCATCAAACTTAGCGCAATTCTTTTGTTTATATTTATTAATACATGTTAAATACGTATAGACACTTGTGTTTTTCCTGTCTCATAATCTGAGAGAGAACTGAAGGCCCTGAATTCAAGCTCTGTGGTACCAGCAATTTTAATAAAAAAGAAGATGAGTAACCATTATTTACAACAATATGATGGATTTCAGAATAGCTAGAAGAGTATAAAAGTTCCCCACACATTAAAAAATAATTAATATTGGAAGAGATGGGGAAGATAAAAATGCTTATTATCCCAATTTAATTATTCCTCATTGTGTAAATAGGAAATTAGCTGGGTGCTGGTGGCTCATGCCTGTAATCCTACCTACTCAGGAGGTAGAGATCTGAGAATTGTAGTTGAAAGCCAAGCCACACATAAAAGCCACCATGAAATTCTGTTCTCAATTAACCACTCAAAAATTGAAAGTGGCACTGCAGCTCAAGTGGTAGAATGCTAGCCTTGAGCACAAAAAGGCTCAGGGACAGTGTGTAGGCCCTGAATTCACACCCCATGACTGGTACAAAAAAAAAGTCAATCTAAGCATATTGTACAACACTATAAATACTACTTCTTAATAAGTAAAAATTGCAAAATAAGCCTCTCTTCTTCCTTCTCCTCTTCTCCCCACCTTTTCTCTACTCCTTGAAATAGAAGACAGTACCTACAGGAAAACTCCATACATATATACTGTTGGACTCCTTTCAAATCTAATCCTGCCTTCTAAGTCTGCTAAATAAAATTGGTTCTCCTACATACAATTCAAGAGATCAGCATAATAGTCAAATGGACTAGTATGCCATACAAAGCATCAGTCACACAAGGAATTTTATCATAGAAGCCACAAGAGAAGCCAATTTGTACAAGGCCTTTAGAGTACTTGGATTAAAGGAAGACTCAGTTCACCATACCTGCATAGGACTCATCCCATGAAACACTCTCTCTCTCCCTCTCTCCCTCTCTCCCTCTCTGTCTCTCTCCCTCTCTCTCTTTTTCTCTTCCTCCCTCCCTCCCTCTATCAACTCTCTCCCTCCCTTTCTCCCTCCCTCTCTCCCTCCCTCTTTCCTTCTCCCTCCCTCTTTCCTTCTCCCTCCCTCTCTCCTTCTCCCTCCCTCCCTCCCTCCCTCCCTCCCTCCCTCCCTCCCTCCCTCCCTCCCTCTCTCTCTCTCTCTCTCTCTCTCTCTCTCTCTCTCTCTCTCTCTCTCTCTCTCTCTCTCTCTCTCTCTCTCTCTTTCACACACACACACAGTCTGCTCCAGCTTTGGCTGGTCCGGGGCACCAATCTTATCATCTTATATCACATCCCTTGCTCATTCATTCTAACACTAGATTATTTGTGTAGCCAACAAATAAGTATTTCTTTAGCACAAACAAATTTCTGGATGCAATAATTCTAGAATTCACTGCACATTTCATAGCCAAAACTGAAGTGAGAAAGGTATTTGATAGAACTGGCATGGTAAACATAACCGAACAGAACATGGGAAGAAGAAAGCGAGGCTGAACCTCTAATTGTACCACATCTGCAGGTGATTTTAGAATTTAACCACATCCAGGGTGTGGAATGGAAAACATATTGGGTAAACCTTGCTGCTGTTAAAAGGCTAAAGGTAGTTGGAATACAAAATAAATCCTTGGGCCAAGACTATATTGGCAGTCACTCTGTGGCTGTGACCTCCACTCTCCAGGATGTTGAGGCCAGGCCATCGTGCCAGGCTGCCCTGCAGTTCAGGCCTGTAGCTGACACAGCCAATTAAAATGCAGCAACATTTTGCTCCTCAGACATTAGACACTTGGGAACTTAACTCAGGACATTCCCCCAGTTATTTTGTTTTCAGTTTCCTTTATTCAGATAACAGGTGGTCTTGCATCCTATTCTCTACCTTCACCACCCAAGTACCTGGGATTACTCCCACACTTGGCTGGTTTATGAAGCAGAGTCTCCCTAACTTTTGATTGGGTTGGACTCACTCCTTTATCCTTCTGTTTCTGCCTCTGAAGAAGCTGGATTATCAGTCAGTATTTTGTGGTGTCCCTGCCACATACCAATACTCTACTACAGTTTCAAGTCACCACATCCATATGTTAATAATCCCAAATATGGATTCTGTAACCCCAAAACTACATGTTAGCAAAGGGAAGAAATAAAAAATTATTTCATCAGGACTGGGAGTTTGGCCTAGTGGTAGAGTGCTTGCCTAGTATGCACAAAGACCCGGGTTCGATTCCTCTGTACCATATACATAGAAAAAAAAGCCGGAAGTGGCACTGAGGCTCAAGTGGTAGGGTGCTAGCCTTGAGCAAAATAAAGTCCAAGGACAATGCTCAGACTCTGAGCTCAAGCCCAGGACTGGCAAAAAAAAAAAATTATTTCATCAAAGTTCTGAAAGTTTGACTTCAAAGCAATCAATCAAAACTTTATGAAACATTTTAAATAGATCTCTTGGCATTTCCATGTCTTAGAGATTGTTAGGCATTGAGCCTTTGTGTTTCTCTACTAAGAGTACACTCTTTGTGTTTCATTGTGAATATCTAGAATCTTATATAGTTTTCATATCCCAGTACATTTTAGATCTAATTTCCACACATCAGAGAGGACATGCACCATATCTCTCCGAGCTTGGCTTGCCTCACTTAATACAATTGGTTCTAGTTCCTTCAATTTCTTTGCAGTAGACATTATTTTATTCTTTCTAATGGCTATATAAAATCACATTGTGACTTGTTTGTTAAATTTGTCATTTAAAATGTGATGTAAAAATCAACATTAATAAATTCTTTTAAAAAATCATATTGTGTACAGGTACCACATGTTTTTATCTACTCATCTATTGTTGGGCATCTGGGCTGTGTCCATATCTTGGCTATTGTGAATAATGCAGCAATGAACATGGTTGTGAAGGTGTCTTTATCATATCCTGACCCATGATGCTCAGAGTAGATACCCAGGAGTGATATAGCTGGGTCACAGGGCAAAGTTTTCTGAGGAACCTCCGACTGCTATTCTGAGTGGTTGTACTAGTTTACATTCCCACCAACAGTGTAACAGGGTTCCTCTTTCACCACACCTCCACTAACATTTATTGTTACTCTAATTCTCATGGTGAGATGGAGTCTCAGAGTTGTTTTCAATTTTAATTCCTTTAGAACCAGGAATTATCAGCATTTCCTAACATGTTTCTCTTACATCTTTATCTGAGAAGTTTCTCCTTAGTACCCTTGTCAATTTAGTGATTAGTTTATTAGGTTTCAGATGGGTTAGTTTCTGGAGCTTTTTGTATATATTGGCTATTAGGCCTTAATCTGATATATTGCTGGTAAAGATCTTCTCCTGGTCTGTTGTCTGTCATTCTAATTCTGTAACTATATCCTTAGCTGTGCAAAAACATTGTTATTTTGATATAGCCCTGCTTGTCGTTTCTTTCTTATCTGTTATACCCCTGGAAGTCTTTTCAAGAAGTTGCTCTCTATAAATTCTAATGTTTCTCCTACTCTCTTGCAATAGTTTCAAAATTTTCTCTGATGTTGAGGTCCTTAATCCAGTTTGAATTAATATTAGTGCATGGTAACAAATAGGGATCTACTTTTAGGGGTCTGTGTATGGACGCCCGGTTTTTCCCATTGTGTATCTTTGGTTCCCTTATCAAATATCAGATAGCTGTAAAGGTATGGCCTAATTTCTGGGTCTCTTAATCTGTTCAATTGATTTTTGAGTTTATTTTTGTGCCAATTCAAGCTGGTTTTGTTATTATATCTCTGTAGTAGAGTTTCAGGTCTAGTTTTGTGATACCACACACATTATATTTTGTGTAGAATTACCTTGGCTGTTCTAAGTCTTTTGTTGTTTATGAATTTTTTGCCAGTCCTTGGCTTGAGCTCAGGGCCTGAGCACTGTGCTTGGACTTTCTCAAGGCTAGATCTCCACCACTTGAGGCTCAGCACCACTTCAGGCTTTTTTCTATGTATGTGGTACTGCGGAATCGAACCTGAGTGTTTGTGCATGCTAGGTAAGCACTCTGCCATTAGGCCAAACTCCTGGCCTTGATTATAAATCTCAGTGAAGAACATCATTTGGATTTTGATGGAGAATGCATTGAATTTGTATATAATTTTTGTCAATATGTCCATTGACAGAGCACTACCTCTACTGATGTAGTAAAGAAGAGATTCAAAACAACAAATGAGAGATGCCAAAGTAAACCTTATAACAAACATCCATGAAATCCAAATGATTACAAACAAATAATTTCAAAACCTATGCTAAAATAAAATGGAAAACCCAATAGAAATGGACAAATTTCCAAAGACTTACAAATTACATAAGCCAAACCAAGAAGATATAAACCAATTACCCAGGCACATACATGCAACAAAACTGAGAAAGTAATAGAAGTCTTTGAACAAGGAAAAGTCCAGATCTCTGTGGATTCATGGTTGAAGTCTACATGACTTTCAAATATGAACTAACACCAATACTTCTCAAGCTTTTCAATAAAAGAAAAACAGAAGGAACAATTCCAAACTCACCCTATGAAGCCACATTTATCCCCAAACCTGGAGAGGATCCAACAGAAAAAAAAGAGAGAGAGAAAAGTATACACTAATTTCTCTAATGAATACAAATACACAAATCTTCAATAAAATAGTAGTCAAGGGTATCCAGAAACTAATAAAAAAAACATACATTATGATTATAGGCTTCATCCCACAGGTGCAAGGCCACTTTAACAAATGTAAATCAATAATATCATTCATCATAGAGCCAAGAACAAGAACCACATGATCATCAGAACAGGTGCAGAAAAGAAGCCTTTGACAAAATATAATATCCATTCAGGTTGAAAGCTTTGGAAAAGCTAGGAATAAAAAGAACATTCCTTGAAATAATAAAGGCTATATATAATAGACCAACAGAAACATCATACTGAAAGGTAAAAACTAAAATCATTTCCCCCAAATCAGGAGCAAGGCAAGAACATCCACTCCATTCCCTCCTCTTTAATATGGTTCTGGAATTCCTAACCAGGGCAATAAAAGAAGAAAAAAGTATGCAGTGGATTTATATAGGGACAGAAGAGGCAAACTATCCCTATTTGCAGATGATATGATCTTATAACTAAAGGACCAAATGGTTCTACTCCCAAGCTTCTAGAGTTGATCAACAATGTAGCAGGATACAAAATTAACACAGAAAAACCAGTAGTCTTTCTATATGATAGCCATGTACAAGTAGAAAGGGAAATCAGAAAAACAACTGCATTTGCACTAGCCTCAAAATTAAAAAAAAAAAGGTGGGGGTGGAGTTTAGCCTAGTGGTAGAGTGCTTTCCTAGTATGCACGAAGACCCAGGTTAGATTTCTCAGTACCACATTCGTAGGAAAAAAGCCAGAAGTGGTGCTGAGGCTCAAGTGGTAGAGCCCTAGCCTTGAGAAAGTCCAAAGACAGTGCTCAAGCCCTGAGCTCAAGCCCAGAACTGGCAAAGAAAACAAAACAAAACTATTTCAGTGCCTAGGACCAGAGTTCAAGCCCCATGATCAAAAAAAAAGTTTAAAAAAAGCCTATCAATAGACCTAACCAAAGACCTAATAGTGAAAACCATAAAAATATGAAGGAAAAAAACAAAGATGGCTCCAGGAAATGGAAAGACCTTTCATGTTTACAGATAGAGAGAATCAACATTGGGATTTTTTTTATTCTTGGGAAATATGTTTCATTAATTTCAAAGATCACTTGGCATTTGAAACTGACATGGCATATCTAGTTTGCTCTGTCAATATTTAATAACACTTCTCAAACTGTAATTTTATCAAACATTTTCAAAAGCATTTCTTGATTTTTAAATCATCTTAATTCCATGTTAAATACATAAATATCCAATCTTTTATACCTTGGTAAATGTATATCCATATACATATATATATATATACACACATACACATTACATGTGTTTACATAATTTCCAAAGAGGTCTTATTGTAATTCATGGTTTATGAAAATCCACTTCAACAAATGAACTACTTATAATGACATCTGGAAGGTACAAAAGAGCAGCCATCTGGCTGTTTAAAGTTTCTGGATCACCTTCCCACTCAATACTTATACCATTCAAGTAGAGCATAGAGAGCACAGTTCTATGAAGTTTTACTGTACATTGGCAAACTGCATGATTCCTCTACCCCTTTGTTTTGCACATTATAACATGAAGAATAATGGTGCTATATAATTCCATGTGGGTCAATATGGAAGATCAGTTCTTTAACATACTGAAATGTCTTTTCACCAGTGGATTAATAGTTGCCTATTCAAATGCCCTGCCCCCTCACACACATAGAAACCACACAGCCTCTTCCTCTGGGTGGCCTGTATTCCCCTGGGTTGCAGTTAAAATACTAAAGCTTTGAAGAATGGAGCCCTCACAACCCTGCTCTGGCTTTGTGGCCAGAATCCAACAATCTATTCTTATGGGCCAGAACACATACTTTGTGGATTTGAAATTCCTTCAATTTCATTTCTGCCTGCCTCAAAGGGTTCTTAGAAGGAGAAAATAAATTTCCCATGGAAAGTAAACAGATAATAAATGTGTCGTGAAACTTTGGTCCATATTAATAATCAATAATACCTCTCAACTAATACACACACCACTTAAATATACTGCTCCTAAACTAGTCATCACATAACGCAATTTTCTAAGCTATTTGGATGACAAAACAATGCTTTTCAGAACAATGCAAGTAATCAGTAGAAGAGTTTTCAAGAAGAAAGCTTCATAAATATATTTATTAATAATGCAAAATAGTGTTTGTAGAATTACTAAATTGAGGAGGTTCAGAATTTATTTAAAAGCAAATAATACTGCTATATATAGACATGGAGTATTTCTACCTCTTCAAATAGATTTTAAACATGACAAATGCTTTTTTAAGAAGTCTTTCCTTTAGTGTTCAAAAAGGAAAAGCAAAGTTTTAAAGTAGTAGTCCAGAGAAGTTTTGAACTTATTATATCACATATTTGTTTAAATAAAAATCTGAATCCTATCTCTCAGACATTAAAATGATTTCATTCTAAAATCATGTGGAAAATTGTTTATAGATTATGGCCTTTTTGTTTCTCTTAGTGGTCCTATGTCCAAACCAAGTCTTTATGCTCATGTGAGCGAATATGTATGCATAGTGTGCAAAGTAGGCTGAAACTGCACTAGTGGGAATTAATCAACCAGGCTCAAATTCATTCTTTTTGTAAACCCAAATAATGACTTAGAAAAAAAAATTTAACTACTGTTATGTAGTGTGAATTACACTGTGACTGTGCTACTGCTTGCACTCACTTTCTACAAGTCTTAAGGACAGATTTTATGACTTGATGTTCTAAAAATTAATTCTTAGCATATGTGGTTTGAGGAACCTTTAAGTAAACTGGAACTTAGATTCTAGCTATCTTCCAGAAAAATATTAATACAAAATTGTAATGCTACCTACCCAACATCATAATTCTAAGGCCCAGGAAATGCAGAAGACAATGTAGAGAAGGGAAGCTAAGGTCCAAAGATTAAAAGGAACCCCTACATAACTTTCAGTCCTCATAAAACTAAATGTAGAACTAACCTATGGTCCAGCAATCCCACTCTTAGGCGCTTATCCAATAGGATACATTATCATCATAATCATGTTCATTGCAGCATTATTCACCATAGCCAAGAGATGAAATCAGCCCAGACGCCCCTCAGTGGACAAATAGACTGAGAAAATGTGGTATGAAATTTTACTCACCTATTAAAAATATGACATTGTACTATTCAATAAGAAAATTGACAGACTTGGAAAAAATTATATTATGTGGAGTAAGCCAGACCCAGAGGAAAAAGATTGCATGTTTTCCTACATTTGTGGTAGGCAGTATGTACATTATAAGTGTATAAGCAAGCCAGTTGCCAGTGACTCATCCTACCTACTCAGGAGGCTGAGATCCGAAGATCATGGTTCCAAGTCCAGCCCTGGCAGAAAAATCCTCCAATTAACCACTCAATGACCTGAAGAGGAGCTGTTGCTCAAAGAGGTAGCGTATTAGCCTTGAGTAAAAAATCTCATGGACAGTGTCCAGGCTCTAAGTTTAAGGCCTATGACTGAAAAAGTAAAATAAAATACAAATGTGTAAGCAATTGTGTTGGAGTGGGCCATACACAAGTGGTTACAAATGAATTAAGTGAAGTAAAATGAATCCTATGAAGAGGCCAAGTAGGAAGATTTTAGAAAGAAGATTAAAGCCCAACAAAATAAACATCAGAAAATAGCTACATCCAAGAGAAGTGAGAGGGTCCAAGAGTTGAGAGGTAGACAAACGGAGAAAGTGGGGAGCAGAAAATGAAGTCAAGGATTCATCGTATATTCTACAAAATTAAGCAAAGGAAGAGAAAGGATGGGTGGAAGAGAGATGAGAATCTTAAAGGAGGTACCCTGATCAAGTTACAATGCATTCACAAATTGTGTTGTTAATATAGCACCTCCCTTATACAACTAAAGATAATAAAATAATAAAAAGATACATGGATGGCAATGTTTCCCAAACTCGAAACAATAGCAATAGAGAGAGACACATCTGATTTAGGAGGGAAAAGTACTTCACTCATGAGCAGTACCTTCTCTAAGGAATTCTAGTGTAGGCCTTAGACTTGAAATCTAGTACTAGACACACCACGGTAAAAACCGCACCTGAACACAGAGCTTTACAATCTCTGCTTCTTGGCTACTGCCTGCCAACAGGGCCTATGCAGTCTCATTGATCAAATGGCCAATGGCCTACTTCTATTATCCCTCCTCCAGCAAGATGCAGCACAGAACAGAACAGGACTCTGATTGCTGCTGGGAGGGGATTTGTAAGAAAATGAACAAGGTCTTTGGCTTGGAACTTGGTGCCAGGACCATCACAATAAAACCAATTACCAGGGAATCAAGAAAATATACTAGGAAATTTTACTCATTTATCTAAAAAAATGATATTGCACCAGTCATAAGGAAATGGAAAGACTTGGAAAAATTATATTAAGTGAAGTAACTCAGACAGATGAGAAAAAACATTTCCTTCAATTGTAGTTGCTAGATAGTACCTAAAAATATATAAGCAAATATGTTGGACTAAGCCATATGCCTACTGCTCCTGGATAACACCTCTGGACCTTCCCAGCTACCAGGCAGAGATTTGTGCTCCAATGGTAAGGTCTCGTGATTTTTCCAGTTATAGAATGGGTCTGGGACATATATCCAAGATTGCACATGCCTCTGCAACCTGGAGACTCCCCACTCCATCCTTCTCCCAAACCCAGGAGTAACAGCAAAGAGTCCATTTGCAGGAAGGACGGAAAGTTAGTTGCTAAATTATAACACAGGAACCTTAAGCTAGTCCTTCCACTGAGGCCTAGAGTCAGCCATGCTATCTGAACACAGAAAGTAGAGGAGGCATCCAGGCAGCACTTGCACTATGTGGAGATTTGCAACATGCATAGGTTACCATTTAGGCACTCCCTCAGTTTACTTTGATCAACTGTGGATTTGGAACACTCCATTTGACCCCTAAGTTGAAACACTAACAACATCTGCAAACATATGGCTGGCAAACTGTTTTCTTTTTCTTTCTTTCTTTCTTTCTTTCTTTCTTTCTTTCTTTCTTTCTTTCTTCCTTCCTTCCTTCCTTCCTTCCTTCCTCCCTCCCTCCCTCCCTCCCTCCCTCCCTCCCTCCCTCCCTCCCTCCCTCTCTCTCTCTCTCTCTCTCTCTCTCTCTCTCTCTCTCTCTCTCTCTCTCTCTCTCTCTCCCTCTCCCTCCCTCCCTCCCTCCCTCCCTCCCTCCCTCCCTCCCTCCCTCTCTCTCTCTCTCTCTCTCTCTCTCTCTCTCTCTCTCTCTCTCTCTCTCTCTCTGTCTTTCTTTCTTTCTTTTTGCCCATCCAAGGGCTTGAACTCAGGGCCTGAGCACTGTCCTGAGGCTTTCTCAAGGCTAGAGCTTTACTACTTGAGCCACAGCATCTCTTGAAGCTTTTTCTATGTATGTGGTACCAAGGTGTCGAACCTGGGTCTTCGTGCATGCTAGGCAAGCACTCTACCACTAGGCCCAACTCCTGGGTGGCAAACTTTCTTAGGAGACAATCTACTACTAGAATGGCAAACGTAAGCATGGAAAAAAATAATCTCCTTACAATTACCAAACCAAATTATGAAGGCAAGAAGACAGTCCTAATTCTTCAATGCATAAACAGTTTTGCATACCAACAAGTTAGGGTTAGGATGAAGAAACTATGACCTCACATAATAGAAAAAATAAGGGACCAGAAACTGAGATGACAGCAACTGATATGTAACTCTCAAAGAATTCAAAAGAGCTATTTTAATAGGCATGGTAGTACATTCCTGTAATCTTGGCACTTGAAAAGAGCAGGAAGGAAGATCACAAACTCAAGGTTATCCTCAGCAACACAAAAAGGTCTTTTCTCAAAACAACTATAAAAATAAACAAACAAAAAGATCTATCTTAAGAAAATTCAAAAACTTTAAGGAAATAGAAAAATAATTCAGCACTGTGAAGAAAAAAACTAAAAGAAAGATTAAAATAGTTCTTTTAGATCAAAAACAAATCCTTCAGCCGAAAAGTATACTCAGAAAAATTAAAAATAAGATTCGAGGCACTAATAGTACAATAGATCAAATAGAATAAAGACTAACCAGACTCAAAGACAAGCTTGTTCAAAATACAGTTAGAAGTGACTGACATTGATAGCTCATGCTTGGAATCCTAGCCAGTCAAGAAACTGAAGAATTTTAGTTCAAAGCCCATTCAAACACAAAAACCCAAAAGACTCCTATCCAAAACAGCCATCCAAAAACAAAGCTAGAGGCATAGATCCGGTGAACAAGCCAAGCAAATTAAGCAAGTCAGACGAGCTCAAACCCCTCTACTGCCAATAGAAAAAAAAAAAAGAAATAAAATATCCTTGAGGGAAAAATGAAAAGAATAACAAATGATTTTGAGAAAGTGCTTGTGAGAAATTTAAGACAGCATTAAAAAATGAAATATTTCATTTATTGAGCTTTGAGTAGGATTAGAGAATATAAACACTTAGAAAAGTTACTCAATAAAAGAACTGGGCTTACAGGTCAATTTAGAACATTCTAGCATGTTCAAGGCCTTCTTCTTCCTTCCCTCATTAATTATTTGTTCATTCATTCAGTGATTGATCTAATCCACAAATTTTTTAAATTATCATAAGATTGCATATTTGCATAATTTAATAATATAATTTTTCAAATATAGAGAAGATACAAGAAAGTCAAAGGTTATAAGTCAAATTCAATTCATACAATGCTAACGCCAAGGTATATTGTAATCAAACTTTCTCTGAAAATAGCAAGAGAAAAGAAATAGCAAATTCACCCCTAATTCACAACAGACTTCCCAAAAGATACTTTTAGAACAGATGAGAATGCAAGGGAAAACATCATCAACCAAGAATAGCTTGTTCTCTTTTAGAAATAAATAAATTAAATATAAAAATAATCCTAGAAAATAGCCAAGTGAAAACATCACACACAAGACCCACCTACAAGAAATGCTAAGGTAGGTTAGTAAACTGAGATAGTAAGAAATCAGCAGGTATCCAATTCACTAACAATACTATATATAAAAATCCAGAATGTTCTAAAATTGTAAATGTGATGTATAAACCATTTATATTTTTCATTTAATTTTTCCATTCATATTTGTAACATGAAGACTAAAAAACAACTAGAAATTCTATTTTTTTATTTCATAATTTTTAATTGTAATGTATAGAGGGGTTACAGGTACCTTTGACAGATAGTAGGTGCATTACTTCTCACACATTGATACCCCTTCTCATGTTTTTTGTCCCCATTTCCCAATCATCTTGTTTTCCCCCTTCCCTTTCTTATTTCAAATAAACAAATAAATGTGTACACAATATGCCAGGTAACAAAATCAGATACTATAACATGAGATTAACAAAAGAGAAGAGAAATAACATAACAACTAGAAATAATAATGACTGGATCACCATGTTAAGAGTCTGGTAATATAGAAAAATTTTAAGTTAGACAAAAAATGTTAAGTATGGAAAAAACAAAGGACAAATGTGGAGATTTTAGCTGGTACTTTCCCTTTTGTTCTTGCTTTAAAATCTGTGCTATGTTGATATTGGTCAAATGTAGCTTGTTATAATCAAACCAATTTTATGCAAGCCACAAAGAAAAAAATATATCTCAGGCACACCAAAACCAGTAAGCAAAGAATCAAAACATAATACTAGAGAAAATCAAATATGAACATGTAACACAGAAAGAAAGGAAGTAACAGCAGTGAAACTAGAAATAAGTAGCAAAACAACATTAGTAAGATACCATGCATTTTAATTTCTTTATATGTAAATGGGTAAGGTTTCTTATTAAATTAAAAGATAATATACAAGGTTATCTTATAATTTAATCAGGAACTTTATCAATTTATATGATAACACATAGGAAGCTAAGGCATGAATTTGGGGATAGGAAGATCATGTCTTAAGAAGACAAAGAAAACAGAAAGAAAAAACCTCAACTGATAAATAGGAAAACAAGCCAAAAATTGCTATTTCTAAGAAACTTGCTTCAGCTCTAAGAGCATACATGCAGTAACAGTAAAAGGGTGGCAAATTTTTTTTTCATCAAATAGGCAAAACAAGAGTACATGATCACAGACTTTAAATCAGAGAAAAAGAAAGAACATTATATAATGATAAAGGGGTCAATTCAACAAAAGAAAATAATAATTGTAATTGTATGTGGACATAACATCACAATACCAAATTATATAGATCAAATTTTATAGAATAAAAAGGAAAAATGTCTTTTATACAATACTAATGAGTCTTTGACACAGCTCTTTTAGCAATGGACGGGCCATCTCAACAGAAAATCCCCAAGGAAACAGCAGAGCTGAAATGTACACAGAAATAAATGGACCTAATAGACACTCATAAAGTATGTTACCCAGTAGCCACAGAATATCCATACATTCTTCTCAACATTTCTGATTTAGTTTTTATTATTTGTTTCTGTCTACTGTTTTTCAAGGAGTTTAAGGTACATCATTAGAGAATTGATTTGAGATTTGTATCATCTATTACAGGACTCAGAGCTATAAATTTTCCTCTAAAAACAGCCTTTGCTGGTCCCAGTGAAGCTGGTATTTTGTGTGTTCAGCTTAATCAAATTCCATAAATAAAATGCCACCGATAAATATGATTAATTAAAAGGTAGAAAGCCCATACAAGGCAATTCATGAAAGTGATGAGGTTACCAAAGATTAATAGAATAATCCACAGACTAAAAATAGAAAGCCGAATGAGTTTCATGAGAAGGCAAAGGAGTCCAATGAGAATATACATGCCCAGTTAAAGGATATGAAAGAAGACAGATAAACAAATTAAGGATGTAAAGAAGTCCCTACATGACATTAAAAAAAAGACCTTACAAACTCTGAAAATGACTAATAGAAGACAGAGAACAGAGGTAGAATAGATATAATATATATCTAAAAAGAGGAGAAAACTATCCACAAAAATACAAGAAACCAAGGGCTGTTATTTAGGTCTCTAATTACGCATCAGAAAATTTGAAGTAAAGCTCTGGCTCACATTGTAGAGTGCTAGCCTTGAGCAAAAAATCTCAGGCACACTCCCAAGCCTTGAGTTCCAACTAAGAGCCAGCACGAAAAAATAAAACATAAAACCTACTTTGAGGCGGGTGAAGTGGCTCATGACTGTAATCTTAGCTACTCAGGACACTGCTATCTGAGGATTGAGGTTCAAAGCCAGCCCAGGCACAAAAGAACCTGATACTCTTTTTTCTTATTCTTTTTAATGTACATTGATTATATAGAATAATGGGTATAACTGACATTCTCATGCCTGCATACAACATTCTTTAATCATATCCGTCCTTGTATATTCTCTAAATCTTCCCAGCTCCCATCCTCTTCTCTTCCCCATTTACTTTCTTTTTTTATTGTAATTAATTGAAGGGTTACATTATATTCACCAAATAGAAGGTGCATTACTTGAGAAACATTGATATCCTTTTTCATGTTTTTGTCCCCATTTCCCTCCTCCTCATCTTCCTTTCCACCCTTCCCTATCCTATTTCAAATAACCAAATACAAATATATCCAATATACCAGATAACAAGGAAACATACTGTAACAATATGAAATAACAAAGGGACAACAAAAGAGATGAGAAATAACAGTACATTAAGAACAACAATCACACATTGTATGATTCTTGTTTCCATATCCTGGAGGTCCTTTCATTTAGCCTCAACCTATATGGCCTTATGTATCTAGGTTTTGCCTTATTGTAAACTTCTGCTAGGAGAGTCCAAAGTTTATACTAATTATGACAAATAAGGGAAACCATTGAGCCTATGTTCCTTCAGTCTGGCTTACTACACTTAATATGATTTTTTCTAAGTCTTTCCATTTCCTTACAAATGGGAAGCTGTCATTCTTTCTGATGGCAGCACAGATTTCCATAAATACCACATCTTGTTGATCCACTCATCAACTGAGGGGCATCTGGGTTGGTTCCATATCTTCATTATGGTAAATAGTGCTGCAATGAACATCATTGTGCTAGTGGATTTAGTATGTGCTTGTTTCTGGACCATTAGGTAAATGCCAAGTAGTGGAATTGCTCGGTCATAGGGGAGCTCTATGTTTAGTCATTTGAGGGAACCACCATATTGCTTTCCACAGCAGTTGAACAAGTTTACACTCCCACCAACAGTGCAGTACTGATCCTTCATGGCCACATCTCCACCAGCATCTGTTGTTATTAAATTTCTTGATCATGGTCATTCTTTTTTTTAAATTTTTTTATTGTATTTAATAAAAGGGTTACATGATATTTGCCAGATAGAAGGTGCATTAATTCACATACATTGGTAGCCTTTCACATGTCTTGGTACCCATTATCCTCCCCCCCACTCCCCCCACCCATCTTGGTTTTCCCCCCTTCCCTATCAAATTTCAAATAACCAAATACAAATAAATTCAATATATCAGATAACAAAGTGAGATACTGTAACAATATGAGGATCATGGTCATTCTAACTGGAGTGAGGTGGAATCTCAGAGTTGTTTTGATTTGCATTTCTTTTGTGGCCCGAGATGTTGAGCATTTCTTCATGTGTTTTTGGCCATTCTTATTTCTTCTTCAGAGAAGACTCTCTTTAAGTCTTTGGCCAATCTTTTAATGGGATGGTTGTTTCTTTGGAGATTAGTTTTCAATTGATTCAATTTTTTAGCTGTTGATATGTTTTAGATATGACACCTTTGTTGTATAGTTAGTGAAGATCTTCTCCCACTCTGTGGGCTTTCTATTTAGTTTGCTAGCTATGTCCTTTGCCATACAGAAGCTCTGCAATTTAATGCAGTCCTATTTCTCCAAACTTTGTTTGATTTGTTATGTTTCTGGGTCTTTATTAAGACAGTTTCAGCCTGTGCCACGGAAACCTAGAGTATCTCCTATTCCTTCTCGTAAAGTTTTTAGTGTCTGTGTTTGGAGTTAATCCTGGCACAATGTGACATAGAAGGATTAAACTTTCGTTGTCTCTAGGTGCGTAACCAGTTTTGCCAGCACCACTTGTTGAAGAGGATATCTTTCTTCCATTCTATTTTTTGGCTCCCTTTTCAAAGTTTAGGTGGCCATAGGTCTGTCTGTTGATTTCTGGGTCTTCAGTTCTACTCCATTGGTACTCAGGCCTGTTCTTGTGCCAGTACCAAGCTATTTTGGTTATTATAGCTCTGTAATAGAGTCTAAAGTTTGGTACTGAAATTCCTCCTGCACTATTCTTTCTGCTAAAAATTCTATTTGCTATATGGGGTCTTATATTATTCTATATGAAATTTTGGATTGCCTCTTCTATTTCCTTAAGGATGACATTGGGATACTGATGGGTATTGCATTGAATTTGTAGATAGCTCTTGGCAAGATTGCCATTTTCACGATGTTAATTCTTTCAATCCAGGAGCATGGGAGGTTTTTCCATTTCCTCAGTTCTGCTTTAATTTCCTTTTTCAGGATTTTATAGTTTTCATCAAAAAGGTTCTTTACATTCTTTTAAGTTAATTCCTAGGTACTTTATTTTCTTTGAGACTATTGCAAAAGTATATGTT
This sequence comes from Megascapheus bottae, assembly GCF_031878675.1. Taxonomy (NCBI): domain Eukaryota; kingdom Metazoa; phylum Chordata; class Mammalia; order Rodentia; family Geomyidae; genus Megascapheus; species Megascapheus bottae. The sequence goes on from NC_143514.1 coordinate 31,052,291, forward strand.
TTCCTGATTGCTGTCTCCATCATGTTGGCATATAGAAAGGCAGTTGATTTTTGAGGGTTAATTTTATACCCTGCTACCTTGCCAAAGTTTCGAATCAGCCCACACAACTTGGAAATGGAGTCTATAGGGTTCTTTAAATACAGAATTGTCATCTGCAAAGAGGGAAAGTTTCACTTCCTCTTTCCCTATTTGGATCCCCTTCTTGTTTCTTGCCTTATTGCACTGGGTAGGAATTCTAATACTATGTTAAAGAAGAGTGGAGAGAGTGAGCATCCTTGACTCATTCCTGATTTTAGAGGAAATGGCTAGGACCTGAGACACTTATCTCCTATTAACCTCTAGAAAACAGGAAGTGGGGCCTGTATCAAGGGTAGGTTGGTAGCCTTGAGCTGAAGGGTTTAGGGTCAGTACCAGAAGAAGTTCAAGTCCCATGACCCCCACACATACACAAAAACCTGCTTTAAATACTCAAATGTACTTTATTTTCCAGACTTCCTTAAATTAAATTAATTAAATATGAAAAAGGCGATTTTTATTTTCTTAATTTGTCTAAATAACACACCACAATTACATAAATACATCTAATAAGATATGTGAGTATTACATATTATGAACTGCTGTATTACGTTAAAGTACAGTTATTCATATGTCTTGACATTTCAATTGGATTTCCAGAGGTATCTAAATGAGTGTCTATTTCCAGTCCTACATTCTTCAGAGGAGCTTCCTTCAGCTTCAAGCTGTTCCAGGGACATTGACACCACAACATCCTCTTTCAACGTAAATCAAGTTCATAAAGGTTCCTTATTAAATAAATCTGAACACTTTAGCATTTTTCCTTGCATTGTTCTAATGCTTTTCCAAGCCTTTTAATTTTATCACAGTTTTCCATGAATCCAACCCCCAACAGAATTTCCAAGATTCATGTTTGGTGTTTGTCCTGTATTGCTTCCCAAAATCTACAAAGAATAATTTACTACTGGGTTGAAAAACAATACTATCAGGGGATTTATAAATCTTTCCCATAAGATAGTTAATATGGCCAGGTGCCACCCCCTGTAATCAAAGCTACTCAGGAGGCTGAAATCTGAGGATCATGGTTCAAAGCCAGTTCAGCCACTGAAGTCCGTGAGACTCTTATCTCTAATTAATCACTAGAACACTGGAAGTGGTGCTGTGGCTCAAGGGGTAGGGCAGTAGCCTTGAACTGAAGAGACCAGGGACAGTACCCAGGCCCAGAGCTCAAGTCCCACAACCGACAAAAAAAAAGGAAGATAGTTAATGTGGGATACATGTGTTTGTATGTGTATATGTGTGTTTATATAGTTATGTGTATATTTATGTGTATATATACATATATAATCACGTTTAGCTTTAGCAATAATTTTACCAGTAATTACTAAATTTACTGATACATATACAGATGGATGGATGGATGGATACACTCAACTAATAAATAGAAATAAATACACATGTAATTTAGTGCATTTGTTATAGATTATAAACTATTGTATGAGTATATATTCCAGCAACAAGTGTCTTCTTCTATTTTGATTTTAGTGCCTCATTAACTCCATATTATTTTCTAAAAATACTTACCACTTACATATAGGTTTCAGAGAACCTGACTCTCCTACAAACAGTAAGGCATTGGCTTGTTTTTCTTTTATTTGGTGGTTTTGAGTGGTTTGCCTTAGTTTTGGTTTGTTACATTTATTTGCTTTTGTTATTTTGTCAGTCCTTGCTTATTTCGTTGTTTGTGTGTTTGTTTTCTCTGACATGATATCAAACTACATAGCTCTGATTGTCCTACTTTCAGAGTTCTAGATTATGGAACCCATTACATCCTGTCAGAATGCTGTCTGAGCATGTAGCCAGACCTTGGTGTCTTCATAATAGTGAGATGCTGCCAAACTTCCTCAACATGTTGATCATCAACTTAGCTTAGCTATGGATGAATAAGCCATCGTTGAACGCCAAAGGCATCTAGCATGTCTCCATTAACAGGAAAACTCTGTTCATCAACAAAAGATAATCATGAAACCCTGTCAGGGGCTGGCAAATCATCTCAGTCATCTTCACATTGTCATTCCTAGTGCTTTAAACCTTTCTGCAGACTTAAATAATACACTTCCACCAAGCTAACAACTTAAAACTTTCTTTTTAAATTATTCTTACTTCTCTGTGTCTTATATGTAGCCTGTTTGTGAACATAGTTGGCCTTGTTTAGGTTATCAATTGTATGTCATCTCTTCTGATTTCTCAACCCCTCAACTTAATCAAAGTCAAAGCATAAATGTTACCTGGAAAGATAACAGGCCCTGTACACATTTCCTAGCTTCTACTTTGTCTACCTTCAATGTTCCTTGTAAAACCAGAATTTATTTAAACATAAATCTTATTAATGTCACTGGTTTCCTTAGTATGCATCAATGAGTTTCAATAATCTTCAAATAAAATCTAGTCCCTTTTTATGGTAACCATATTTCTGCATGATGTAGACTATAATATTAAAAGAGTGAGAAAAGAAAAGGCCACTTTTCAGCTACCAATGGAAAAAAAGTTTTGAGAAAAATGAACCATAACCCGGTAATATTTGTCTCATCAAGGTGAGACAAACTTATCATCTTAAATATCTGGAAAAAATGATTTATTAATATGTAATATGTAATATTAAAATTGCCCATTTTTAAATACCATAGAGTTTTTTTTGCCAGTCCTGGACTTGAGCTCAGGGCCTGAGCACTGTCCTTTCCTCAAAGATAGAGCTCTACCACTTGAGCCACAGCACCACTTCCAGATTTTTCTATGTATGTTGTACCAAGGAATTGAATCTGGGTCTTTGTGCATGCTAGGCAAGCACTCTAGCACTAGACCAAACTCCCAGCCATAGGTTGCTTTTTTAACAAAAAAATAAATGATATAGTAAACCATAAAGGAAATGATAGTAGATTCACAAGAGTAAAAGACTTTAAACAATTGTCACTGAGCATAAAAAAATGAAACCAGATCATAACAATATTCATATCCATCCTTGACATCCCACCTTTTATTTAATTTAATTTTATTTTTTTGCCAGTCACAGGCTTGAGCTCAGGGCCTAAGCACTGTCCTTGGACTTTCTCAAGGTTAGAGAGCTCTAGCACTTGAGCCTCAGCACCATTTCTGGCTTTTTTCTATGTATGTAGTACCGAGGAATCGAACCCGGGTCTTCATGCATGCTAGGCAAGCACTCTACCACTAGGCCAAACTCCAGGCCCCATCCCACCTTTTATCTACCCACTTACAATCTTAATAACCCTCTTCTAAATAATTTGATTTAAATTGAAATCAATGTCTAGGGCTGTATAATTTTAAAATGAAAGGCAATGATCTTGCTACACAACTTATAGGTAAGATAAAGTCAAGAGACATGCAATTTTAAATAAGAAGTACCACACTTGGATTTGCTTAGTGTTTTTCTAAAATAGTTAATAAGCACCACTAAGTAAGTAAAAAGAATTAAAAGCATCCAGGAAATAATGAACCAGAAATGTCATAATCATAGAAAAAACAAAAATAATATTGGAAATTTATTCTAGGACCATAATACAGACAAATACAACTCTGAAGAAGAGGAAAAAATAAAAATAAAATATAAAATCAGTAATTAGTAATAAAGAATGTTTTTTTTTAATTGTTATCCTTTATTGGTTGCCTGATACTCACCAAGCACTGCACTGAATTCTTTCTACAACTCTGTTAGGTAATTACTTCGTCAGTAGTACTTCACTACACTTTATGAACAAGGAAACCGAGACAGGCAAAGTTAATTTGTCAACTTTCACCTAGCTAGTAAACAGCAGACCAGTATTAGAACTGTCTATAAAGAAACAATAAAACTCATTTCTTTTTTTCTTTTTTTTTTGCCAGTCCTGGGCTTGAGCTCAGGGCCTGAGCACTGTCCTTCGACTTTCTCAAGGCTAGAGCTCTACCACTTGAGCCTCAGAACCATTTCCAGCTTTTTTCTAGGTATGTGGTACTGAGGAATCGAACCGGGGTCATCGTGCATGCGAGGCAGGCACTCTACCACTAGGCCAGCAGTGCCTCAAAAGGCTAAACATAGAGCTCCCCTATGACCCAGCAATTCCACTACTTGGCATTTACCCAATCATCCAGAAACTAGGGCATACTAAATCCACTAGCACAACAATGTTCATTGCAGCATTATTCACCATAGCAAAGATATGGAACCAAACTAGATATCCCTCAGTTGATGAGTGGATCAACAAGATGTGGTATTTGTACACAATGGAATTCTATGCTGCTGTCAGAAAAAACGACATCGACCCATTTGTTAGGAAATGGAAAGACTTAGAAAAAATCATATTAAATGAAGTAAGCCAGACTCAAAGGAACTTAGGCTCAATTGTTTCCCTCATTTGTCATAATCAGTAGAAACCTTGGGCTCTACTAGCAGAGATCTGCAATAGAGCAAAACCTTGATACATAAGGCCATATAGTATGAAGCTAATTGAAAGAACCTCTAGGATATTAAAACAAAAGCCATATAATGAATGATTGTTGTCCTTAATGTACTATGTTACCTCTCATCTCTTTTGCTGTCCCTTGGTTATCTCATATTGTTACAGTATCTCACTTTGTTATCTGATATATTGGATATATTTGTATTTGGTTATTTGAAATTGGATAGGGAAGGGGGGAAAACCAAGATGGGGGGGAGAGGTAATGGAGACCAAGACATGTGAAAGGGTATCAATGTATGTGAATTAATGCACCTTCCATCTGGCAAATATCATGTAACCCTTTTATTTATGACAATAAAAATATTATTAAAAAAAGAACAAAAAAACTCATTTCTTAAGCTTTATGTTATAGGCTGGAATGATCTGTTATTAAAAGAACACTTTTTACAACAGGTAATGAAAAAATATTTTGTATAATCCAATAATTTGGAACTGACATCTGACAAACTACAGTATCTATTCCTAAATCAAAGCAAGTATTCAACTTGCTTTACATGACTGATTTATTTATGTGTTTCTCAAAAGCAAAAAGCAAACATAATACTGAACTGTGAAAAAGATGGAAGTTTTGTCCTCCCTTGTATTAAAGGAAGAAATGTCCTCAAAAATACATGTTTTGAAAAAGTAAGTTTTCCCCAAGAGCAAATAAAATGAGTACCTAAAGAAATTAGTCAGAATTCATTTGCGCTAGGGGATTTCTCAGAGGTTTCAGTATGCTAACCTGTCTGTTCTCTGACTGACCTGGAAAATAATTTACAGCTTCTCTGTCTACTGAATACTTTATTCTCTCTGGGAACAAGTGTTCAAATTGATCTGGAAAAGGCCACACTGTGTACAAAAGACATCTGTACTACAGTTACTAACAAATAGGGTGCCCACTAGACAACTACAATTCATCATTGCTTTATATAATTTACTCAATGCAATAAAAAATGAGACATAAATATTGAAAAAGATATGCTTATAAATAATAGAAACCTATAAATATTTTTCTAAATAATATAAATAATGCATTATTCATAAATGACATGCTTACCCAAAAGGAAAATATAACCTCAAAATAATCAGTCAAAAACTAAGCATCACCAAAGCTGATTCAACATATGCAAATCAATTAATATAATTCAACACATCAACAGGAACAAGGATAACAATCACATGATTGTCTCAATAAATGCAGAAAAGGCATTTGATAAGATCCAACACCCCTTTATGCTAAAAGCTCTGGAGAAACTAGGAATCAATGGAATATTCCTCAGTATAATAAAGGCTGTGTATAACAAACCCACAGCTAGTATTATACTTAATGACGAAAAGCTAAAGCCATTCCCTCTAAAATCAGGAACAAAACAAAGATGCACACTCTCTCCACTCCTCTTTAACATAGTATTAGAATTCCTAGCCAGAGCAATAGACAAGAAGCAAGCATAAGGGGATCCAAATAGGGAAAGAGAAAGTGAAACTTTCCCTCTTTGTAGATGACATAATTCTGTATTTAAAAAACCATATAAAAATATATGGAAAAAAGAACCCCATAGATTCAACTCCCAAGCTGCTTGAGCTGATTAAAAACTTTGACAAGGTAGCAGGGTATAAAATTAACCCTCAAAAATCAACTGCCTTCTTCTATGCCAACAATAAGAAGAAGACAACAATCAGGAAAGCAACTCCTTTTGCAAAAGCCTCAAAGAAAATAAAGTACCTAGGAATTGACTTAACTAAGAATGTACAGAACCTTTTTGATGAAAACTTAAAAACCCTGAAAAAGGAAATGAAAGCAGAAATGGAAAAACTTTCCATGCTCCTGGATTGAAAGAATCAACATTGTGAAAATGGCAATCTTGCCAAGGGCTATCTACAAATTCAATGCAATACCCATCAGTATCCCAATGTCATCCTTAAGGAAATAGAAGAGGCAATCCAAAATTTTATATGGAATAATGAAAGACCCCTGTATAGCAAAAACACTTCTTAGCAGAAAGAACAGCTCAGGAGGAATTTCAATACCAAATTTTAGTCTCTATTACAGAGCTATAGTGACCAAAACAGCTTGGTACTGGCACAAGAACAGGCCTGAAAACCAATGGAATAGAACTGAGGACCCAAATATTAAACCACAGACCTTTGGCCACCTAATCTTTGGTAAGGGAGCCAAAGAAATAGAATGGAAGAAAGATAGACTCTTCAACAAGTGGTGCTGACAGAACTAGTTAAGCACCTGCAGAAAACTAAAGTTGGATCCTTCTTTTTCACCCTGCACCTGGATTAACTCCAAATGGATCAAAGACTTCGAGGTAAAAGCAGACAGACTGAAAAAGTTACAAGAAAGGATAGGAGATACTCTAGGTCTCCTTCGCACAGGTTGTAACTTTCTTAATAAGACCAAGAAACACAACAAATCAGAAAAAGTCTGAATAAGTGGAACTGCATTAAACTGCAGAGCTTCTGTATGGCAAAGGACATAGCTAGCAAATTAATTAGAAAGCCTACAGGGTGGGAGAAGATCTTCACCAACCAAACAACGGACAAAGGCCTCATATCTAAAACACATCAACAGCTAAAAATTTGAATCACTCCAAAACTAATCCCCAAAGAAACAACCATCCCATTAAAAGATGGGCCAAAGACTTATAGAGAGTCTTCTCTGAAGAAGAAATAAGAATGGCCTATAGACACATGAAGAAATGCTCCACATCTCTGGCCGTTAAAGAAATGCAAATCAAAAAAACTCTAAGATTCCACCTCACTCCAGTTAGAATGGCCAGGATCAAGAAATCTAATAACAACAAATGCTGGAGGGGATGTGGCCAGGAGGGATCACTACTACACTGCTGGTAGGAGTGCAAACTCGTTCAACCACTATGAAAAGCAGTATGGCAGTTCCTCAAATGACTAAACGTAGAGCTACCCTATGACCCAGCAATGCCACTACTTGGCATTTATCCAATCATCCAGAAACAAGGGCATACTAAATCCACTAGCACAATGATGTTCATTACAGCACTATTTACCATAGCAAAGATATGGAACCAATCCAGAAGTCCCTCAGTTGATGAGTGGATCAACAAGAAGTGGTATCTATTCACAATGGAATTGTATGCTGCTGTCAGAAAGAATGACATTGCACCATTTGTAAGGAAATGGAACAACTTAGAAAAAAATCATATTAAGTGAAGTAAGCCAGACTCAAAGGAACGTAGGCTCAATGGTTTCCCTCATTTGTCATAATCAGTAGAAACCTTGGGCTCTCTTAGCATAGATTTACAGTGGAACAAAACCTAGATTTATAGGGCCATATAGAATGATGCTAAATGGAAGGACCTCCAGAATATAGAAACAAAAGAATATAATGAGTGATTGTTGTCCTTAATGTACTATGTTATCTCTCATCTCTTTTGTTGTCCCTTGGCTATCTCATATTGTTATAGTATTTCACTTGGTATATTTCTGATATATTGTATATATGCGTATTTGGTTACTTGAAGTCGGACAGGGAAGAGAGGAAAACAAGATGAGCGGCTGGGGTAGGAGTAGGGAAATGGGGACCAAGATGTGAGAAAGAGTATCAATGTATGTGAAGTAATGCACCTTCTATCTGGAGAATATAAAGTAACCCTTCTATTGACTACAATAAAAATTATATTAAAAAAAAAAACTAAGCATCACAAGCCAGACACCAATGGCTCACGTCTGTAATCCTAGCTACTCTGGAGGCTGAGATCCACGTATCATGGTACAATGCCAGCCTGGCATAAAAGTCCGTGAGATACTTATTTCCAATTAACCACCAGAAAACTGCAAGTGGCACCGTGATTCAAGTGGCAGAGCAGAAGTCTTGAGCTGAAGAGCTCAGGGAATGCACTTAGGCCCAAAGTTCAAACCCCAGGATGGACTGAAAATTAAAAAAGGGAAACAACAATAACAAAAAAAACCCCTAAGCATCACAATAGCTTAAGTAGATTGTGAGATACAGAAGAGAATGTGTGCTATGTTGAGCTATTCTCAATGAGCTCCAGACAGATTTATATAGAGTGAATAAAGAGGAGAGAAATAAAATCAATGAAAATATATAAATTCTCTAATAATTCCTCTCATCTCATTTCACAGTTTCATGACTTCAGGAAACATACATTTCCTTTGTTTCTGAATTCTCTATTATGAGGAATTATAGTAATCTGATGCTGATGAGTAATATATACAGAAATAACTTGCCTCATAATTAGCTGCATGTTCTTCTACAAGATGTATTAGACTCAGTATTATGAGAAAAAATTTAAATCACCCAATATGGCTCAAAGAGCTTTGTAATTACACCACACATATCAATTTCAGGAAAGCTAAATTTGATTATCCCACTTGAATATAATTTCTGATTATTGCTATTAAAAATTCCTCTAATGTTTCCTTTTCTCCAAAAACTGCACCAATTGTCAAAAAAATATAGATACAATCATGTCTTTATCACATTTCCAGATTATATTAACAAGGTCAGTATGTATACCTAAAAGACTCCCAAATATGCATCCACCTAGGTATAGAGGTGTTAAAAATTATGAGAACATACAAGAAAGTATTTACAGTGTAGTAAAAGAAATACAATTTACAAAACAGTGTGTGCAGTATAATCTCAGCTTTGCAAGAACAATTCTTAGTTCTTTGTCTCTAAACAAATAGTTGGGATAAATCAACGTGAGGAAAGAAACACTCAGTGAGGTGGGCAGTCTGGAACCTGAGGGCACTTCCTCTGTAAGCAGGAGCTCCTGGAAACACCCGATAAGGGCACATGTCTCAGGATACCATGGCTGACAGTTGCAACAGGAAGGCCCAATTTGCTTCTGGTGGTATGAGGTGGCTGCCATTGGATGATGATCTCTATATAAGCAACCACCTTTTTTTTTTTAATAAAGTTAGATCTGTCCCTTGAATCTGGTCTCCAGAGTCTGTGTTCCAGGAATTATTCGTGGGCTCCCTTGCCACGTCACCCCACTCCCAAATGTCTGACAAGGATCCCAAGGATGATATATATGTATGTATAGTCCCTTGGTGGTTACTTTTGAACATATCAAAATATTATCAGTGTTTCTCCATGCTTAAAACGATGATAGGTGACTTGTATTTTCTTCTTAGTCTTTTTTTTTCTATAGCTACACCATTGGAGACAAGGTTAAATGAATGAACTCATACCTTAGTTCAGTCACAAATCCTATTTTTAATCACATTGAATAAGTTTCACAGTATGTTCTTCCATTCTGTGCTGAAAGGTTTCTATGAAATGATCTTAAGACCATCAGGATCTGCTCCCAGTTGTTTGAAAATTTGTTTTCACACTTGGCTATAATGTAATTTCCTTACTACTTTTATTAAATTAACATAAAAAATAAATTAATTTCAATATAAATAATAGTTCTTCAAAAGTTTTTCAGATATCCAGCATGTTCCCTATATTCTTCCCTCCATCATTCCTTTTGTCCTGTACATAGTTTGATTTTGTATTATAGATTTGCAATGTTTCCCTGAATATATTAAAAAATCCTCTCATTTGTAGAGAGAAACACAGTTCTAACTACAGACTAGTTGTCAAACTGAAAGAAATATAATAATAAAAGCAATAAGTAGATTATCAATTATAATGCAGTGATGACTTGATCATTGTCCTGTATTATCTCAGAAGAAAAATACATACCTTGAGTTATATGCCAGGTAAAACACAGAGATGCTAAGGGAACTGCCTAAGATTCTTTCCCAAATGAAAAGTACACTGCTAGAGCTCTAGGAAGCAATTGCACCACATGAACTTGTGAAATCACATCATTGACCTATAGACCATGTGGGTGGACCAATAGTCATGCAAAATAAATGAAATAACCACAGATTCCTGTAAAATTAATTCCAACTGTTAAAAATGTGATTATTCTTCAATCCTAACTCTCAATATCAATGGAATTAACTGTCCAATTAGAAGACATAGACTGACTAGTAAAACTATCCAAAAATTGGCCCCCATAAACAGGCTGGAATTGCCATCCTTATATCACAGAAAATAGTGTTCAAATTAAAATTAGTGAGAAGAGACAAAGAAGATTATTACATACTACTAAAGAGATTTCTTATTCAGGAGGATATAATCATTCTAAATATCTACACACCAAATGCCAGGGGACCCTATTTCATCAAACATATATTACTTACACTAAAAATACATATAGATAAAAACACAGTGATTGTTGGTGACTTTAACACACCACTGTCACATATGGATTGATCAACAAGGCAAAAACTCAACAAAAAAAATCTCACAAATAAACAATTACAGAGACCAACTAGACCTAACAGATATCTGCAGAATATTCCACTCAGCAACACCAGAATACATGTTCTTTTCAGCAGCACATAGAACATTTTCTAGAACAGATTACATTTGAGGGTACAAAACAAATGTGTGCAAATTCAAAATACTAAAATAATTCCCTGCATTTTCTCAAACTACAATGGTCACAAATCAAAACTCAACACCAAACACCGCCATAGAAATCCAGTAAATCATGACTCACCAGTGAATCACCAGTGGGTGATTGAAGAGATCAGAACAGAAAGTCAAAAGTTTATGATATTTAACAAAATGGATCCCACAAAATAGCAGCTCCTTTGGGGCACAGTAAAGGCAGTATTCAGATGAAAATTTATACTTCTGAATGTCTACATTAACAAATTGGAAAAATCTCAAACCAAAAATTTAATGATGTACCTTAAGCTCCTGGGAAAAGAAAAACAAACTAAACCCAAATCCAGTAGAAAGAAACAAAATATTAAAATTAAATCAGAATTAAATACATTAGAGTCTAAAAAACTACAGAATCAACAAAGCAAGGAGTTGGTTCTTTGAAAACATTAATAAAATTGACAGAACCTTAGCAAACTTAACAAAAAAGAAGTGAGCACACGCAAATAAACAAAATCAGGGTTGAGAATGGAAATGTCATGACAGAAATTACCAAGATCCAGGGCCAAGTGTTTAGCCTAGTGTTTGCAAAAAGCCCTAGGTTTGATTGCTCAGTACCACATACATAGAAAAAAACAGAAGTGGTGCTGGGGCTCAAGTGGTACTGTTCTAACCTTGAGAAAACCCAAAGACAGTGCGCAAGCTCTGAGTTCAAGCCTTGACTGGCCGAAAGAAACAGAGAGAGAGAGAGAGAGAGAGAGAGAGAGAGAGAGAGAGAGAGAGAGAGAGAGAGAGAGAGAGAGAGAGAGAGAGAGAGAGAAGAAAGAAAGAGGAGAGAGAGGAAGGAAGGAAGGAAGGAAGGAAGGAAGGAAGGAAGGAAGGAAGGAAGGAAGGAAGGAAGGAAGGAAAGGAAAGGAAGGAAGGAAGAGAGAAAATACCAAGATCCAGAACATCATAAGGAAATACTTTTGAAACCTCTATGCCAACAAATTTGAGAATCTGGAATAAATTGAAAAATGCCTAGCAAATATTGATATATCCAAACTAGCAAATATTGATTTATCCAAACCTGAGAGATTCACAGCTGAAATCTTAAGGCCTTCAAAACAGAACTCACACCAATACTCCTCAAACTCTTTAATGAAACTGAAAGCAAAAGTTCTGTACCAAATACAGTGTAACCCTCATTCCAAAACTGGACAGGAACTCATCAAAAAAAATGAACTAGAAACCCATTTCTTTTTTTCATATATTTTCTATTGTAATTAATACAGGGGTTACACTTATATTCACCAGATAGAAGGAGCATTACTTCCCACACATTGATACCACCTCTCACCTTTTTCTCCCATTTTCTTCACCCCACCCCTCCCCTCATCTTGTTTTACACCCTTCCCTTTCCTATTCCAAATAAACAATATACTACATAACAAGATTACATACTGTAAAAATATGAGAATAACCAAGGGACAATAAAAGAGATAAGAAATAACATAGTACATTGAGAACAGCATTCACTCATTGTATAGCTCTTATTTCCATATCCTAGAGGTCCATTATTTAGCCTCATCCTATATGGCCTTATGTATCTAGGTTTTGAGCAATTACAACCCTCTACTAGGCAAGTCCAAGTTTTGTAATAATTATGACAAATGAGGGAAACCATTGTGCCTACATTCCTTTGGGTATGGCTTACTTCACTTCATATGAGTTTTTCCAAGTCTTTCCATTTCCTTACAAATGGGACAATGTTGTTCTTTCTGACAGCAGCATAGAATTCCAGTGTATGAATACCACATCTTGTTGATCCACGCATCAACTGAGGGGTATCTGGGTTGGTTCCATATCTTTGCTATGGTAAATAATGCTGCAATTAACTTCATTGTGCTAGTAGATTTAGTATGTTCTTGTTTCTGGATGATTGGGTAAATGCCACATAGTGCAATTGCTGGGTCACAGGAGAGCTCTGTGTTCAGTCTTCTGAGGAACTGTCACACTGCTTTCGATAGTGGTTGAACAAATTTAAACTCCCACCAACAGTGTAGTAGTGATCCCTCCTGGTCATATCCCCACCAGCATCTGTTGTTATTAGATTTCTTGATCCTGGCTATTCTAACTGGAGTGAGGGAGAATCTCAGAGATGTTTTGATTTGCATTTCTCTTATGGCCAGAAATGTGGAGCATTTCTTCATGTGTTTATAAGCCGTTCTTTTTTTCATCTTCAAAGAAGTCTCTCTTTAAGTCTTTGGCCCATCTTTTAATGGGATGGATGTTTCTTTGAAGATTAGTTTGGGATTGATTCAATTTTTTTAGCTGTTGATGTATTTTAAATATGAAGCCTCTGTCTGTTGTATGCTAGTGAAGATCATCTACCACTCTGTGGGCTTTCTATTTAGCTTGCTAGCTATGCCCTTTGCCATACAGAAGCTCTGCAGTTTAATCCAATCCCATTTATCCAAACTTTCTTTGATTTGTTATGTTTCTGGATCTTTATTAAGAATTTTTGACCCTGTGCCAAGGAGATCTAGTGTATTTCCTATTCTTTCTTGAAAAGTTTTCAGGGTATCTGCTTTGACCTCAAGTTCTTTGATCCATTTGGAATTAATCCTGGTACAGGGTAACATAGAAGGATCAATTTTACTTTTCTGCAGAGGCTTAACAGTTCTGTCAGCACCTGTTTTTTGGCTCCCTTATCAAAGATTAGGTGACCATAGGTCTGTGGGCTGATTTCTGGGTCTTCAGTTCTATTCCATTGGTCCTCAAGCCTGTATTTGTGCCAATACCAAGCTGTTTTGATTACTATATCTCTGTAATAGAGTCTAAAGTTTGGTATTGAAGTTCTTCCTGCACTATTCTTTTTGCTAGAATTGTTTTTGCTCTACAGGGTCTTTTATTATTCTATATGTATTTTTGGATTGCCTCTTCTATATCCTTAAAGAATGACATTGTGATATTGATGGGTATTGCATTGAATTTATACCCTTAGCAGGATTGCCATTTTCACAATGTTAATTCCTCCAATCCAAGAGCATGGGAGGTTTTTCCATTTCCTCAGGACCCATTTCTTTGATGAACATTTATGCAAAATTTTTTCAACAACATACTGAACAATAGACCTGAATAACTAATCAAAAAATAGACACTATGATCAAACAGTATTCATTGCAGGGATTCTAAGTTGATTCAACATATGCAAATCAATTAATATAACTCACCACATCAACAGGAGCAAGGACAAGAACCATATGACCATCCCAATAGAGGCAGAAAAGGCATTTGACAAGCTCTAGCACCTTTGTGATAAAGGCTCTGGAGACACTAGGAATCTATGGAACACTCTTCAGTATAATAAAGGCTGTGTATGACAAACCTACAGGTATCAGTATACTTAATGAGAAAAACATAAAACCATTCCCACTAAAATCAGAAATGAGACAAGGATGCCCCCTCTCTCCACTCCTCTTCAATACAGTATTAGAATTCCTAGCTAGAGCAATAGGGCAAGAAGCAAACATAAAGCAGATCTACATAAGGAAAAATTTCCCTCTGCATATGACATGATTCTTTATTTAAAGAACCCTATGTACTCCATTCCAAAGTTACTTGAGCTGATTCAAAACTGTGGCAGTGTAGCAGGATATAAAATTAACTCTCAAAATCATTTGGCTTTCCTGTATGCCAACAATGAATTGAGCAAAGCTGAAATCAGGTAACTAACTCCTTTTGCCATAGTATAAAAAAATACTTAGGAATTAACTTAACTAAGGAAGTAAATGACTTCTAGAATGAAAGCTTTGAAAAAAAACCGAAAAAGAAAATTAAAGTAGAACTGAGGAAGTGGTAAAACCACCCATGCTCCTGGATTGGAAGAATTAACATCGTGAAAATGGTAATCCTGCCAAGGGCTATCTACAAATTCAATGCAATATCCATCAATATCTCAGGGTCATTCTTTAATGAAATAGAAGAAGCAATCCAAAACTTCATATGGAATAATAGAAGATGCTATATAGCAAAAACAATCCTTAGCAGAAAGAACAGTGATAGAGGAAAATCAATAACAAACTTTAGACTCTATTACAGAACTATCGTAATCAAAACAGCTTGGTACTGGCACAAGTACAGGCTTGACAACCAATGGAATAGAACTGAAGATCCAGAAATCAACCCACAGATCAATGACTACCAAATCTCCAATAAGGGAGCCAAAAATCAGGATGGAAGAAAGACAGCCTCTTCAACAAATAGTGCTGACAGATTTGGTTAAGTAGTCCAGCACAGTGGCTCATGTCTGTAATCCTAGCTACTCAGGAGGTTGAGATCTGAGGATCAAGGTTCAATGTCAGCACTGGCACAAAAGGACCTGAGACTCTTATCTCCAATTAACCTCAAAAAATGAGAAGTGGGGCTTGGCTCAAGGGTAGGGTGGTAGCCTTGAGTCTAAGAGCTCAGGAACAGCGCCCAGGCAAAGTTCAAGCCCCATGACCCCCCCAACCCCCCCATCCTGCAATAAAGAAGAATTGGATAAGTACTTGCAGAAAAGTAAAGTTGGATCCATTATATGTCACCCTGCACCAGAATTTATTTCAAATGGATCAAAGACTTTGCGGTAAAAGCAGGTAACCTCAAAACTTTACAGGAAGAAATAGGAGATACTCAGTCTACTTGGCACAGATTGAAACTTTCTTAACAAAGACCCAGAAACACAACAAATAAAAGAAAGTTTGGACAAATTGGACTGCATCAAACTTCCATAGCAAAGGACATAGCTAGCAAGTTAACTAGAAAGCCCACAGAGTGGGAGACGATCTTCACTAGCCATACAACAGACAAGGTCCTCATATCTAAAATATATCTACAGCTAAAAAAAAATAACAAATCCCCAAAGAAACAATTCCATTAAAAGGTGAGCTAAAGTCAAAAAGAGACTTTTTTGAAGAGGAAATAAATATGGCCTATAGACACATGAAGAAATGTTCAACATCTCTGACCATAAAAGAAATGCTAATCAAGAGCCAGGAGTTTGTCTTAGTGGTAGAGTGCTTGCGTAGCATGCACAAAGACCTAGGTTCAACTCCTTGGTACCACATACATAGAAAAAAGTCAAAAGTGGTATTGTAGCTCAAATGGTAGAGCTCAAGGCTTAGAAAGCCCAAGGAGAGTGCTCAGGCCCTGAGTTCAAGGACCAGGACTGGCAAAAAAAAAAAAAGAAAGGAAGAAATAAATGAAAATCAAAGATTCCACCTCACTCCAGTTAGAATGGCCATTATCAAGAAATCTAATGACAACAGATGGTGGTGATGATGTGGCCATAAGAGATGCTACGACACTGTTGGTGTGAATATAGATTTATTCAACCACTCCAGAAACCAGTATGGCATACAATTCCTCAAAAGACTAAACATAGAGCTCCTCTATGACCCAGCAATCCCACTCCTTGGCATTTACCCAAACATCAAGAAATAAGAACATATTAAAGCTACTAGCACAATGATGTTCATTGCAGCAGTATACACTATAGCGAAGATATGGAACCAACACAGATTCTCCTCAGTAAATAAATGGGTCAAAAAATATTGTATTTATATACAAAGGAATTCCATGCTGCTGTGAGAAAGAATGGCACTGTCCCATTTGTAAGGAAATGGAAAGACTTGGAAAAAATCATATTAAATATAACAAGCCAGACCCAAAGAAACATAGGTGCCATGGTTTCCCTCATTTGTAATAATTAGTACACATCTAGGATTATCCTAGCAGAGGATCACAATAGCTCAAAAGCTATGTACATATGGCAAAGTGAAATTAACTCCAGGATATGGAAACAAGATGTTTGTCGTTGTGATTGTTGTTCTTAAGGTACTATGTGAAGTTATTTCTTTTCTCTTTTTTCCCTCTTATGGTTCATCTCATGTTGTTACTGTATCTGGCATTAGTACCTGGTATATTTATTAATTTGAAATAAGGAAGGAAAGGAGAAAAATAAGATGATTGGGAGGGAATGAGGAAAGGGAAAGTGGGAGAAAAGCATGAGAAGGAGTCTCAATGTTCAAGAAGTAATGTACCCACTCCTGACAAAAGTAACTATAACCCATCTATATATCACCCTGACAATAAAACACTATTTAAAATGGGATTATTCTACATAGATTGCCCATCCTCATGAGCCATCTTTCTCTAGAATATAATGCGCTGTTACATGTTACTTAGGCCATATCTCTGAGTTATATAACAACTCAATTATCTAAATTTACTCTGAAGCTGAGCCAGTATAATAATACTTGATCCAATAATGTGTCCAAGCAAGAGTCTGTCTAATGTCATATATCTGGAGCATAAAGATAATAAACTTGTTTTTAATAACATGAATTTATGTGGAAGAAAATCACTGATATCACCTGTGAATACTGATGGAACTAAAACAGCATATCCTCAGCAATTCATTATCACATCAGACATAGAATAATATTTGATATGGAAAATCTAAGATCTAATTAGTGCTTTAAAATGTGACATCTGAGGGCTGGGAGTTTGGCCTAGTGATTAAAGTGCTTGCGTAGCATGCACGAAGACCCGGGTTCGATTCCTTGGTACCACACATATAGAAAAAGCTGGAAGTGGTGCTGAGGCTCAAGTGGTAGAGTTCTAGCCTTGAGAAAGTCCAAGGACAGTGCTCAGGCCCTGAGCTCAAGCCCAGGACTGGCAAAAAAAAATGTGACATCTACAAAACCAACAACAGTCCCTCTATTTAATTATCAAATAGTGTGCATGAAGCTCGAGCAGTGGAGAGATCTGTAAAACATACCGCCATTATTTCAAGGCCTTCATAAATCTGTAGAGACATATAAGAACAGAGAATATTTCATGTACATTAATGGGCTGTGTGTGTGTTTCAGGAATTTTTCTTTTACAGTACTTCTTCAATTCAAGATCCTATCAACAAAAAACCGCACTAAATGTAAAAGGAAACTTTATAATGATAATAAATTGATGATCAAAAAAAGACACAGATTTAGAAAAACTAGTAACACACACACACATACACACACACACAATCAAGTTCAATTTTAAAAAGGATTGAGTAACACTAAAGTTCAACCATATCAGAGTTAAGGAAATCCCATTAATCCCTAAGAAAACAATGCAGATTACACAAGCAGATATTGCCTATTGCAAAACAAGTTCAACGCCTGAGGAAAAAATGCTGAAGAAAGATTTCCTACACATTGTTTATCAGTAAATGATAATACAACTCATGAAATAGCATGAAAACTGACAGTGACAGAGGCAAAGTTACTAAAGGCAGACTCCACTCTCTATTTTGATGGCTTGGATGAGCTATTCAGCTTCTTGGTGTCTATATTACCAGTTATAAATTAAAATAAGTTCAATAGTGGTTTCTATATCACATCATTATTGTTATGCTTCCATTAAGCAATCCATTTAAAGCACTCAGCATCTGGCACTAGACAGTGTTCAGATAAGCACAGTCTGTTATTACTCACTTTATGAAGAATTCATGCCTTTATTTTCCAAATACTCACTGAATAGACTAAGATTATACTCATCTTATTTAAGCTATCCCTGAACATCCAGTAGGGGCAGGGTAAAATTGACATAATCCTAATCTACAAATCACCATGGCTCTATTTAATTTCCATACAAATAATACACAACAAAATGGTACATTGGTTGGCTTCTATTTACTAACACGTTTATCAGTTAGCTGGATTAAATTAATGAACTGTTAAAGATAACCATTTCAATCTTGTTAAGCTCCTATATCATTTCATGAAATTTTTAAGAGCAAATGTTAATTACATAAAGAAGTTTCCTTCTAATGGAAAGACTGAGAAAAAAATCATATTAAGTGAAGTAAGCCAGACTCAAAGGAACATAGGCTCAATGGTTAACCCCATTTGTCATAATCAGTAGAAACCTTGGGCTCTCTTAGCAGAGATTTGCAATAGAGCAAAACCTAGATACATAAGGCCATATAGTATGAAGCTAAATGAAAGGATCTCTAGGATAAAAAACAATAGCCATATAATGAGTGATTGTTGTCCTTAATGTACTATGTTATCTCTCATCTCTTTTGCTGTCCCTTGGTTATCTCATATTGTTACAATATTTTACCTTGTTATCTGATATATTTTATATATGTTTATCTCGTTATTTGAAATAGGATAGGGAAGGGGGAAAACAAGATGAGCGGCGGGAGTGGGGGAGGGAAATAGGGACCAAAACATGAGAAAGGGTATCAATGCTTGTTAAGTAATGTATTTTCTATCTGGTGAATATAATGTAACCCTTCTATTAATTAAAATAAAAATACATAAAAAAGAAGTTTCCTTTCTACAATACTTACAATGTAATGAATGAATTTACCTTCTTTCTTACTTTTTCTTGCCCCCTCCTTTATAAACCAATTTTAATATGTTTCACTATTCTATTTTCATACATATAAAATACTTCAATAATTATCACCCACCACCATCCCTTTTGACTTTTCCCCTTCTCACTGACTCCTCTGGACAAACAGCCCTGAGTTGTCATTAGGAGTCATTAAATTAGAGCATCCACAACCAACTAGTCTAAAAATAACTACCTTAACTATGATATATAAATCCTCAGCCTAATTTTAATTATGTTCTAAAATCTAAGTGCCAGTGATTGTATATAGCGATTCCCTTCTTGAATACTTGTTTGTTAAACACATCATTTGAAATATGTTGAAAAAATTTATGTTAATAAATTCTTTAATAAAAAAGACTTGGTATTGATTCAGAAAAAAAATTTTAAACAAAAGTTTAATCTCTTTTCTAGAGGCTGAAATTTGTTACAAGAATGTTCAGACACTATATTTAGCATGGTCCTCCAAAGTAAACAAAGGCTACTTACAAGAAAGGCAAATGACATGCTCTCCTCCAGAGAAAGGCCTGATAGTACTATAGATCTGGTTCTAAATCTACCAGCATAAGTATCACATCCTTGGCTACATTGAGAAGTCCCTCCAATCTCTTTCTGCCTTCACTTGACTCACTTGAAATCTGTTGCTTATTCCCAAAAAGAACTCTTAAAGAAATTTTTTCTAAAAATTTCTCCAAAATGTAATACAATTTTTCTTTTAAAAAAGGCAATGCATGCAACTATATTTAAGTAATTCAAGACATTTTCAATACCCCTCTCTCCAGGTATGACACTGGATAGCCACAGGTAAACTTTGTGGAAAGCAATCTGTGGGAGGCTGCAAAGATTAAGGGTAGCCATAGAACACTGGCCACCAAGAGAGAAGCTAAGGATTATCAGAGTAGAAAAAACTTTGAGAACATGTGGAGGAAATGATGATATTTGCCTGCTCACCGAGTTCAACAGGCAACCAAGATTCCATTCTTAGACATGCTTAAATAAAAGAATGAAACACAGAACATGGAAAGAAGAGCAAGAGAAGGATGAGAAAGAGCAAAATATAGAGGATAGGAGATGAACTCTTCCATTCTCTTCAACTTTAAAGAGACCATGAAGAATGAAGAGAGGACAATTTCTGAACATCATAACTCAACTGTAAGTATAGTCCTTCTGTGGATATTTAAAAACAAGTAAACAACATGCCTGTTAAATTACTGGGCTTTCAAATTATAGTAATTCACCAGAAAAAGAAAATTTGATCATCCTTGAAATTGCCATGAGTAGGATTTTCTTTAGTAAAAGAAAACAAGTGATCAATCATTAGCCTTCAGGAAGAAAGCAGCAGCTTCTTTGGAATGAGCTAACTTGGGAACACATTGGCCTTGGTGATTATTGCAAAATATGTTTTAAGTATCTATGATGGCTCTACCAAATCCAAAACATGTTTTGTGTTTTACCAAAGCCCCAAAAGCCATGTACTATTTTAACAATTTTTTCCAAATCATGCATTATTTAGATGAAATTTTATTCATACGTTTCCAATTTTTATACACAAATAATTTTAAAACTTTGTTTTGTGGGCCAGGAGTTTGGCCTAGTGGTAAAGCACTCACCTAGCATGCACGAAGACCCAGGTTCAATTCCTTGGTACCACACACATAGAAAAAAGCTGGAAATGGTGCTATGGCTCAAGTGGTAGAGCTCTAGCCTTGAGAAAGTCCAAAGCGCTTAGGCCCTGAGTTCAAGCCCCAGGACTGGCAAAACAACAACAACAACAACAACTTTGTTTTGTAAGAACCATGTGATGTCCATATGGGCATTTTATAAACTGTCCCGAAGTACATTAACAATCTTTCAAAGACTTTTCCTAGTAACAAGAGATTGTTTTTCCCTCTTAAATTCATTTAAGGCTCTTTCTTGTTTCCCATACTTATACCATAAAAGAGGAAGTGTAAGTGAATGTAATTCTAATAGTCAGTGTACATGTGTGAAAATGGAACCAGGTAACTTGAGGGGGTCAGAGGGCCTGGAAAAATGATATAGAATGATAGAAAAGGTGACAATGACCAAGATAAACTATACTTAAAGGTCATTAAAATATAAATGCCAGCAATTTTTATTTTGTTTTATTTACAAATAAATATAAGGTAGTCCCATGTATTTGTAATATGAAGGTAGACACTGGGGAGATTGGTTAACTCATTCTTTCTTTTTTTGCCCTGTATTTCCTTTTACTACATATTTTAATTAGATATATATTATATTCTTAAGAAAATGATATAGTGTAAAGGACTTAAGCTCCTATACAAAGAAGCAAGTTTAGCAGATAGTCTTAAACATAAGCAAAGGTAAATGGTAAAAATGGTATATTGTGCCGGGAGTTTGGCCTAGTGGTAGAGTGCTTGCCTAGCATGCACGAAGACCCAGGTTCGATTCCTTGGTACCACATACTTAGAAAAAGCCAGAAATGGTGCTGAGGCTCAAGTGGTAGAGCTCTAGCCTTGAGAAAAATCCAAGGACAGTGCTCAGGCCCTGAGCTTAAGACCAGGACTGGCAAAAAAAAGGTATATTGTATATAGGTTTATTTGTTTATTTGAAATAGGAAAGGGAAGGGGGAAAAACAAAATGAGTGGGAGAGGTGGGGGAAGGAAATGGGGACAAAAACATGAGAAGGGGTGTCAATGTGTGAGAAGTAATGTACCTACTAACTGGCAAATGTAACTGTAACCCCTCTATACATTACTCCAACAATAAAAATAAATAAATAATTTTAAGTGATTGCAGCACTATATTAATACTGACACTCTCTTAACCAGAAGACACAAAGCAATTGCTGAAGAGAAAGTAATGGCTTGTTCTCTAAAACAGGATATTTATCAAAAGAGTTAATGACATGTCTATACCCTTTTTACTCCATTTTCTCCATCAGCCCGACATATATATATATACATATATATATATATAATATCTCTCCCTCTCTCTCTTACACACACACAAATACATTTTTAAAAATCTGTCTTTAAAGTTTAGTATGATAGTGATATGATAGGAGCATCCTTCACTTTGTTTCTTTCTGAGTCACTGGAAGAATTATACAGATTATGTTTGCTCATATGTAGAATTTCTTTGCCTCTTGGTAGTATAAACACCAATAATTTTTAAAAGTTTCCATTAAAGAGATTTAACAAAATATGATTATTTCCATTCTGATGTTAATAAGTTGGCCCTTTAACATTCTGTGCCTCTGATAAAAGTTCTTTTGCTCACAACTTCACTAGAGTTCAACTCCTTTGCATACTGCCATTTATTTTTAAACTCTTTGCAATTTCTCCTCACATATACACACATCCCTGTAATTAAAATAGCCCTGGTGGATGCCAATCACTCACACTTGCAATCCTAGCTAAACAAAAGGCTGAGATCTGAGGATAGAGGTTCAAAGCCAACCTGAGCAGGAAAGCCCATGAGATTCTTATCTACAGCTAGTCAGCAAAAAACCAGAAACGGAGATATGGATCAAAGCTAGCCAGCACTGAGGGGGAAAAAAGCTATGGAACAGCACCTAACCCCTGATTTTAAGTCCCAGTGCTGACACAAAAAATTTTTAAATAAAAATAAAATACAGCCCCCAAATCTTTATTAACACTATTCTATTCACATTTCCATGGGGGTAATACGCCACTGAGTCTCATCTACAGATTACATAAAGAACTCTCCACCTGTGAAGCCTTAAAGGCCTTATAACCTACTTATTTCCTTACTCCAAAGTTTGTGACATCAGTTTCCCTTGAATTTAATCTTTATATATAAATTTGGAGAAGTTCTTGTCAGAGGGAAACAGCTCCCTGCAGCATTTGGCTTGAAAAAAAGGATATTAAGTAATTTGCACAGCACTGTACCTCAAGAATAGAAATAATAAAATGCAATTCCTCTCAGTAACTAAATTGTTTTCAGAATACATTTCAGCAATAATACACTTTTGCTTTGAATGTGTGGTCAACAATACCTCCTTTGATAGGAAACAAAGTTTCCTATCAAAGTCCCTCAGTGACTGAGGGTAAAGGGCTTTGGGGAACTTCTGTCTACTTACTGTGTGACATTCACTGGGTTGCTTTAATGTTGCCCAAACCTATAAATTCAATGTACTGTCTGTCTATCTTCCTTAATCCTCACAATAATCCCGTGATGATGGGTTGCTTTAACGTTGCCCAAACCTATAAATTCATTGTAAGAATTCAATGTACTGTCTGTCTATCTTTCTTAATCCTCACAATAATCCCGTGATGATTCCATCTATAATGCTGTAATCATTTAATAGATACCTTACAACTGAAGGAATAATTCAAGCAAAATATCTACCAAAGTACTTGGCACATAATAAATACTAAAGAATCTGTTTTGCAGCCTACACCATACAAGTATATTAATTCCTGTATACTCGTAACCAGACTAAACATATATGCATTTGTTTAATTCCTAATCACAGTATTGCTTTTGGTCATAACAAGCTCACAATATCATCCAATTTATAGATGGCTCTTGGATCACTGAGAGCAGGTAGAAAAGTATAGGCCCCTATCTATCCATTGCTCAAAATTAGCCTTCTCTGGCATAAATCAAAACCAGCAAGCCTTATTATAAAGACTAAAGACAGATTAACTCTATTATTTTGATAAATTATGTGTGTGTGTGTGTGTGTGTGTGTGTGTGTGTGTTTACAAATGAAATTTTCTATGAAGATAGGTGGGCTTGTCTTTCTTTAATTCCTTTTTTCTTCTTTCAATAATGTTTTCTATTATCTATTTCATTTAAGGCATTGGAGAAAGATGCATGACTGTCTACATTCCTCCCTTTCTTTTTCTTTTTCTTTTTCTTTTTCTTTTTCTTTTTCTTCTTCTTCTTCTTCTTCTTCTTCTTCTTCTTCTTCTTCTTCTTCTTTTTGTCAGTCATGTGGCTTGGACTCTGGGTCTGGGCACTGTCCCTGAACTCTTCAGCTCAAGGCTACTGCCCTACCCCTTGAGCCACAGTGCCACTTTCGGTTTTCTAGTAGTTAATGGGAGATAAGAGTTTGATGGTCTTTAGTGCCGAGGCTGGCTTTGAACCTCTATCCTCCTATCTCAGACTCCTGAGGAGGTAGGATTGCAGGCGTGAGCCACTGTGCCCAGTTTACATTCCTCCCGTTCTTTTTCAAAGCCCAAATGAGATGCCCCTTACAGTCTGGTGGATTAGAAATTGGAGAAAATACTCACAGAGGAAACAAAAGATCTCTCCTTGGCCAACCAACAAACTGGAGCTTTCCTGAAGAAAGGAACTAGTAAGAAGTTAACGAAATATTGTCTGTTGTTTAATTACTATTGTTCCTGTGATCCTTTCATGCAACACTGAATTCTTAGTCACTAAAGCACAACTTAAACAAATGTGCCCACAGAGAGCACTGTAGAACCAGGGTGCTGAGACAGCCAGGCCACAGCTCTTCCCTGTCTTCCTGGGACTCTGTCCTGGGTGTGAACTGTTGACCTCTGAGGAGGCCTAACAGAGTTTCTCTTTTTTTCTGAAGAGTTTTTTGGGGGTGTGGAGCTGTTATAACACATATTTTAGGTGAAATGATTATACTAACATATTTGTATTTTAAGTGCAAACTTCCACTTGCCACCTTCCTTGTGTGCGTGGGTGCCTCTCATCCTGTTCCTGTACTCTCGAACCCGTTCCTGTGACCCCTATTACCCACACACATTTTCATAGTTGCTTTAGTATTTATAGATTGTTCTTTGTACAGGAGTTCCTGTTTGTAGTAGGAGTCCTCTAACTCTGTGCTTTAAAACAGACCTCAGTCATGTTAATCACATTTTAAAAGTAGATAGCTTCTGCCTAAGGCATTATAAATTTCTGTAACTACAGAAACACATTTAAAATTTTACATAAGCCCAGGAAGTTCTGTTGTTGCAGCTGTGGCTCAAAGCTACAGTCAGGTTTGGTCACTTCCCAGAGAAAGCCTGTCCTGGTCAACATTAATTTGTTTTTTCCTCATAATTGGCAGCCTACTCGTATCTAAAATATATCAATGGCTAAAAAAATTGAATCACTCCAAAACTAATCTTCAAAGAAACAACAATCCCATTAAAGATGGACCAAAGACTTAAAGAGATGCTTCTCTGAAGAAGAAATAAGAATTGCCTATAACCATATGAAGAAATACTCCACATCTTTGGCCGTAAAATCAAAACAACTCTGAGATTTCACCTCACTCCAGTTAGAAGGGCCATGATCAAAAAATCTAGTAAAAACAGATGCTGGAAGGGATGTGGCCAAGAGAGATCACTACTACACTGTTGGTGGGAGTGCAAACTCATTCAACCACTATGGAAAGCAGTATGGCAGTTCCTCAAAAAACTAAACATAGAGCTCCCCTATGACCCAGCAATTCCACTACTTTGACATTTACCCAATGGTCCAGAAACAAGGACATACTAAATCCACTAGCACAATGATGTTCATTGCAGCACTATTTACCATAGCAAAGATTGGAACCAACACAGATGTCCCTCAGCAGATGGTTGGATCAAGTAGATGTGGTATTTATGCACAATGGAATTCTATGTTGCCATCAGAAAGAACATCGTCCCATTCGTAAGGAAATGGAAAAACTCATATTAAGTGAAGTAAGCCATACCAAAGGAACATAGGCTCAATGATTTCCCTAATTTATAATAATTGGTACAAACCTTGGATTCTCCTAGCAGAGGATTACATAGCTCAAAACCTGGATACACAAGGTCATGTAGGATGAGGCTAAATGAAAGGACCTCCAGGATATGGAAACAAGAGCCATGTAATGTGTGATTGTTGCTCTTAATGTACTATCTCTTTTGTTGTCCCTTGATTATTCTCATATTGTTACAATATCTTACCTTGTTATGTGCTATATTGTTTATACAATTATTTGTTTATTTGAAATAGGAAAGCAAGGGAGAAACAAGATGAGGGGAAGGGGTGGGAGTAGGGAAATAGAGACAAAAGCATGAGAGGGGATATCAATGTGTGTGAAGTAATGCACCTTCTCTCTGGTGAATATAACTGTAACCCTTCTATTAATTATATTAAAAAATAATTGGCAGCCTATTAGCCCCACTCTCTGGAAAACATATTTCATTTCATTTTAAGTGGTATCTACTCCATATGCTTTCTTTTAATCAGCTTTTTTTTCAGAAGTGAAACTGTGGCTTAAGTGGTAGAGCACCAACTTTGAAGGAAAAAGAAAAAGTTCAGGGACACCACCCAGGCCTGCATTCAAGTCCCAGGACTGACCACACATACACACACACACACACACACACACACACACACACACACATACACACACACACACACACTAGTCTGCTTTATTCCAATTTAGCAACATATTAAAGTAGCTATTTCTTATGCTACAAAAAAATTCAGAGACTAGTTTTATAGTATTTTGCTGTATACAGTTATCTGTTTCAGAACCTGGTT
The DNA here is from genome assembly GCF_031878675.1 of Megascapheus bottae. Classification (NCBI taxonomy): domain Eukaryota; kingdom Metazoa; phylum Chordata; class Mammalia; order Rodentia; family Geomyidae; genus Megascapheus; species Megascapheus bottae. Next base: position 31,079,156 of record NC_143514.1, read on the forward strand.
GCAAAGTATCTTCTGCAGAAAAATATGTCTTTTAAAAAATTGTTTTCAGCAAGGTGCTGATGGTTCACACCTGTAACCCTAGCTACTCCAGAGGCTGAGATCTGAGGATCACAGTTTGAAGTCAGCCCAGTCAAAAAAAAGTACATGGAATACTTATTACCCATCAAAAGGCCATATGTGGCGCTGTGGCTCAAGTGACAGGGTACTGGCAAAAGCTTCAGGACATCATTCAGGCCCTAAGTTAAAGCCTCAGGTTTGACAACCCCAATAAAGATATTTTCATGTCAATTGATATGTAGTTGACAACTTTCATCTGCATCTCTGTATCTCTGGTTCTTTCCTTTGAATCTCTCTCTCTCTCTCTCTCTCTCTCTCTCTCTCTCTCTCTCTCTCTCTCTCTCTCTCTCTCTCTCTCTCTCTCTCTCTCTCTCTCTCTCTCTCTGCTTTGTTGGTGTGGGGCTTAAACTCAAGACCTGTACACTGTCCCCAAGCCTTGTGTGCTCAATGCTAGTGCTTTACCACTTGAGCCACAGCACCGCTTCCTCCTTTGGGTAATTCTCTACAAGCGAAATCTCCGAGACAAAGCTGAAGGATTTTGATAGCATTGACAAATTATTCTCCAGAAAGTTGGTGTCAGTCACTTTTCCCTCTGTCCTCTGCCTTACTCCTTGTCCTACCCTTTGCCATCAATTACTCTGGCTTTTTTTTTGCAAAATAATTAATTACACCTAATTGGGTAGCCTATGGTAACAGGGATTACACTTAGAAAAAATAATATCTTTTGAGCACCAGATTTTTGTCTTATGAATTTTCAGAGAACCCTGTTGTCTTAAAAGGCTAATTATCTACTTATCTCAAAGAGAATAATATGAATTGTACCATTCTTTATGCAGTTGCCTGGCTAACTTCAAATGCCCACGAAAGGAAGAAATATATATTTCTGTGGACATCTATCTGAGTTCTGCCCTAGTCATCTCAAGGGTTGTTAGTTCTTTTTTGCCAAAATCAGCCCATTCGCAGGCTGTTTTTAATTAGCTATGGTTAAGCCGGCATTTGCATTTTGCTCACCCTCCATCCCATGTCAGAAACATAAATTTCCAAAACAATTATCTATTATACTGAAAGTCTCATGATTTTTCAAAGCCTAGGGGCAAATTTTGGATTGTGATTGTTTTGGAAAATTTGAAAATCCATTTAACTCTGTCAGAGGATCAGATACTCAAATAAAATAGGTGCCATTTTTGACAGGTCAGTTTGTAGAATACTGCACATTTTTTGGCTATTCTATTTGGGTTTGATTTTCCTTAATACTACCACAGAAAACATGTAACAATATGGTTTCTATTCATCTTAATTTAGGGTGAAGTACAGAGAAACAGATGACAAATTGGCTTAGCTGACAGTATATAAATGTCCCTATTTACAGTGCTTCAGCTTACAATTTTTCAACTTTACAGTTACATGGCATATAGTGAAAGTTATCTGCATTCAATAGAAATTGTACTTTGAATTTAACTGTTTCCAATCTATGCTCATCTTTCCTGTATTGCCAGTATATAGAATTTCCTCTCCTGGAAATCCTATCTTTTTTAATTTAGCATAGCTACAATAAGGATGATATTATGATAACAAAGAGGGTCTTATATCATTATTACTGTGTACTCAATAGATTTTAATTTTTGCCTTGGCATAATGACAATCTCAACCTAATTTTGCATAAAAACCCATTTTTGCATTTCAATGTCCTTGCCTTTTGCACAGAGGTTTATTTGAAATGAGGAAAATAGAGTTTGAATTCTGCATTAATTAACTTACAATAACATGCTATGTGAAATTTTTTAAGTACTTTTATATGCTCCGAACTATGTCTCTCCCATTGTCTGATCTTGTCATACAAGGACAGAATAAGCAAAATTGTCATTGTTTATCATACCAAAAACTAAGCAGTAATAATAAAGGAGCAAACACAGTCTATGAGATTCCCCAGTCCAGCAGCTTAGTCCCTTTAATAGTTTGTTTTTCTAAAAACAAAAGCATTTCCATTTCAAATAGACTTTTGTTATTATTTGACACACAGGGATTTGTTTGTTTGTTTTTCCTTTCTTTTTTTGTTTAGCTTGGGAATTCTGAGTCCCTGGAGAAGCTGTGTTTATTTATTTGGGCAAATACAAATAATTTTTAATAGGAGAGCAAGCAAGCTACTATTTTATCAACAGAGTTCAATACATTGCCCAAGAACTCTATCTCTGCACAGGGTAGGAAGCAAGTCCTGAAGAGCCTGTGCCTACCAATGTCAAGTGATGCTCCAGACATAAAGACCTGCAGAACAGACCAGTACAGAGTCAGAGATGTGTGTCCTCTCCCTACTGCTGCCACTTGCTGGCTTTGTGATGCTGAATGAGCCTTTGACTTCAAGTCTCAGCTTTCTCACCTGTGAAATGGAGGGTAGCCATACTTTCCTGTGACCAAGAGCAGAGATCAAGAGTTATGATGTTTACGAAGCAATCTGCAGAATTTAGAACATTATCAGCGTGGTATTATATTAGCTATTTTATTATCCTTACTATTTTATTTTTTATATTCCTGAAAACATATAGAAAAAATCAAGTGATTGCTTTGAAAATTACACAAACGATTTTACTATTTTTCTTCCTTTGATAACTCACGATTTTTCAAGTTTTATAAATTGCAGCATGTAATTTAATTATATATTAGATGTAAAATTAACATTTTCTTATTTGCTTATGTTTAAGAAAATATTTTAAGCTGGGTGTGGGTGGCTCATGCTTATAATCCTAACATCTCAAGAGGCTGATAGGACTGCTGTTATAAGCCAGCTTGGGGAAGACAGTCCATGAGACTCACATCTCCAGTTAACCACCAAAAAGCCAAAAGCAGGTCTGTGGCTCAAATAAAGGACTATTCTTGAGTGAAAACTCATGGACAATGTGCAGGGCCTCAGTTAAAACTGCAAGACCAAACACACACACACACACACACACACACACACACACAGAAAATTTAGTCAGGCCTAGTAGCTCACACTTAGAATTCTAAAATCCTAGCTATTTAGAAAGGGAAGATAGAAAAGACTGTGGTTCAATGACCACCTTGGAAAACAACATCCTTGAAACCCCCATCTCATTCAATAAAGGTCTGTCTGTGATGGTGCAAACTTGTCATCCCAGCCTAGGAAATGTAGATAGAAGGACTGTGGTTGTGGCTGGTCTAGGTTTAAAAAAAAAAAAAAGATCATACTGAAAAATAATAACTGCGCAAAGGACTGGGACATGAGTCAAGTGGTAGAGCACCTGCCTGGGAAGCACAAGTCATGAGCTAAAAAACAGTTTAAGCAACTATAAAAATCAAATGTTCATTTAGAAGGATTCAGAATAGCTTTGAAAGCTATTTTAACTTTGATGTGTAGTTATGCTTTTGAAAACAAAATTGTCAGTGACAAACTTATTTTAAAGGAGATTTTTTATTGTAATTAATAAAAGGGTTACATGATATTTGCCATATAGAAGGTGCATTAATTCACATACATTGATACCCTTTTACATGTCTTGGTACCCTTAAGGAGATTTTAAATGATACATTTTTCCATCTTAAAAATTTATTTAGGAGAATGCTAGGAGTAATGGTGATAAAGGCACACTGTCCAATAGCAACTCCTATTTATAACTATAAAGATCATTTTAAACTAATTTATTCAATACATATGATTAAGTACCTACACTATTAACTATCTAATCCTTGTATTTGGCAATGAATAAGTGGAAATCACCTCTAACTTCCTCACAGAACTTGATATCACTCAATGCATACTGCTCACTGTCCTAGAAAACTTACCTTTTCCAAGAATACATCTGTTTTTTTAATGTATGAGCAGAACATTGAGATTCTATTTACAACCACCCTTAAGTTTTCCCTGCTTGACTAGAGCCAGGTATCTAAATCCTTAAGGAGTACTGAATTTGTCCATTTTATAAAGTCCATTAGCTATGACGATGTAGTACCAAAAGTAGTTACTTCTGAAATTTATTTTCAGATAAGCTGGTCATTTGAAAGCATATGAACCATCCCTTAGATCATTTTAAATAATAATGGATGTGTCTGCACAATTTTCTATTACAGAGTAAGAATTCAATGCATGATAGCTATTAACCTCATTACTCACATCTATGACTATCCACATTTTAAACAATACAGTGTCAGCTATTCACCTTTTCTGATCTCTTGTTATACAGAAATTATTTCTCAATCCCAGCAAATCTTAAAGTGACTTTATTTTGACACTTTAACAGATTAGCATTTGGACTGAGGGTATGCATCTCCTTTCTTTCTTGACTCTTATGCAACTGAAAGAAAGGTGGAAAAACTTGGAGAAAGGATCACTGTATGGAGAAGATCCAAATACAAGACAGGACTTTGTAGAATCTGGCGACATATGAAGATGTTTCTATGTGACATATTTTACTAAAAACTAGTGTTATCTGCATCATTTACCTTATTAATACATGATAACCTCTAGACTGGCAGAGTAGTTCATCAGGAGAAATGTTTTAAAGTGATGTATGATAAAATACATATTTATAGGGAAGAATGCAATACTTTCATATGTGCATACATTGTCTAATGACAAAATTAGCACAGGAATATCTTTTCAAACATTCTTTGCTTTATGATAAGAGTATTAAAGATTCTTCCATTGTTAAGTGCAATCATAGGATCATACTTTCTGACAGTAAAATGAAATAAAAAGCTACTATGTAGAGAGCTAGCTGTGAGCACAAAGAGACTAGGGACAGCCCCCGAACCTACATTCCAGCCTCAGGACCAGCAAAACAAAAAGCTACCATAACCATAAAAACAGACACCACTGAAACACAATAAAGACTCATAACTAAAACTACATATCTACAGTGAATTGACATTCAACAAATGCTCCAATAACATAAATTTGGGATAAGGTAGTCTTTTCAATAAATATTCTTGGTAAAATTGGGTATGTACATGCAGAAGAATGAAACTAGATTCCTGTCTTGCATCAAATACAAAAAATAACTCAAAATGGATAAATGGTATGCAATCCCAAACTACAGAACTGCTATCAGAAAATGTAGATATGATAATGTATATGAAACAGTTTATGATGCTGGACAGGGCAGAAGTTTTAGATATGGCTTAACAGCACAGTTAACAAAAGCAAAAATAATTAAGAAAGTAAACATTTTCCATAAAGAAAAGTAAATAATCAATAAAGTGAAAAGACAGCTACAGAACAGGAAGAAAATTTGCAAATTATACTCCTAAATACAAGGTCTCAAGAGGAGACATAGAAGGCGCCAGCAAGTGTATGAAAAAATAACATTAATCAAATTGCACTGTACTCATAAACATATTTTGAATTGAAACCCCTTTGAATAACTACTTAAATATAATTTTAAAAATAACTTTGAAGGAAGCTCACATTAAAACTAGAATAAGTTATCACCCCATTCCTGCTAGAATGACTTTTATCAAAAAGGCAAAGAAATTATGTATTGGCAATATGATGAAAAAAGAGAAACCTTAAACACAGTGGGAACAAAGATTCTTACAACATGGGGAATTTAGTTCAAAATGTTTGTTCCCTGGAGGAACACCAAGAGAAATGGCAAGGCAAATGAGAAGTTCATATTGGAAAATAACAGTATATTCTCTTTACAGAGCAGGCATTTCTATGATACACAGAAATTAACATGACCATCTGTATTTTTAAAGAAGAAAATGAGGCTTAGAAAATGAATACAATTTATACTCGCTGTATGATTTTCTTTTTTTTATGATTTTCTTAAATTGTTCAATGCTCTTTAGAAAGCAACAATGCATTTAAACATATGGGATTGCTTTGCAATTTCCCCTTGCTTTTTGAATTAACCAGTTTCTTAGTGTATTCACAGATGGTGTGTGTTTTGTACTATCCCTTACTTAAGTGCAGAATCCATCTTATCATTCCATGCTGAGGAGATGGAGTAAGATGGAAGGAATACCTCCTCCAGACTTCTTTTGCCTAGTCATTCTGATCAACTCACAAGCAAAGCTGACTGAGCCAAACATATATCAGTACAAATAAAACATTGCAAGAGACTTGGCAGGTTTTTATGGTGTGTCTAAATATTTTCCACTAGGCAACGCCAGCACCGCCACTGCTCAGCTACTCCTATTCTAACTGCAATCAAAACTCCAACATCTGGAAAGAATCATTGTAATTTTTAACATGTTAGTCCTTAGAAGCCTCAAGAAAATATAGAGGATAAGAAGCCCCCAATTTTCTAATCACTTAGAAAATTAAGTTGTAAAAAGCATTTTCTTCCCTTTACATTTGTCAATGAGAGGAAAAGCAAAACTTGAAGATGCACAAAACTGCCTTTTATCGCTGTTTAGTATATCTTGCAAAGTCTGCAGATTTCTGATGGCACTGTGGCATTAGCATGACCAGTCTCACAGTGAACTCAAGTGCCATTGGCAGGATAATGCCAGGCATGCTTGTTGAACTCTCAAAAGCCTTGACTTTAGATCCTAATAGATCCATTCTGGGAAGCAACATAAAGGAAAGGAAAAACTCAGGCTCTGAGATTTACACAGACTGGAATTTTTCAATCCCGGCTCTACCACTCAGTAGTACTTCTTTTTTGAATAAAATGAAATTTTAAAACTCAGATATCTGTCCCTTACAGCCCCTTAAAAAAATAATCAAGGAAGGCCATTGGATATAACATGTCAGGATTAGTTCACTAAGGATACCAGGAACAGCCCTGGCTGGGGCAGGAAATTATCACCTAGAGGAAACCCATACTAAAGTAGGCCAATGACAGCCAAAACTGATCATGGCTGGGGAGTGATGATTATGAGTTCTGAAAACATAAAAGTTGATCATATCCTCAGGTAAATTGTGTGAGCTCAAAAATCTCATACCCAGAGGAAGAACATTTTCCTCGTGTTCAGAAGGAGACCACCAACACTGCTGCTAGAGCAGTGGTGGAAGTGGAGAGGCTTCCTAGCTGGGGTCAAAGCAAACGAATTAGGCCAGCAGCAACATTAGACACCACAGCCCACCTCCAGGAGCTCGCAGAACCCACAGGCCAGAGCCAGAGAAACCAGTAATAATATATGGCAGGGTTCAGCACAGAATCCATTACTACACGCTCTGGGGCTCTGGAGAGGAATCAGATTTCATCCACTCAGTATTTATTCTATCTAGTGTAGAAGCCACAGCTTGAGCCCTACTTCGAATCTAACTACAATTACATGGGTAGGAAATAATTCTGGTAATTAGCGAAATAAATACAAATGGGCTGCTAAGAGCATGGTAAAATAATCCCAATCCATCCTTAAATTATTTTGAAACAAAAACCCTACAGATTTGAGCTTCTGATTTAGTGATAAGGAACTGGTGCATTTCTACCCGCCCTGAAATCCTTCACAGGACAGTTTCAGTTTTGTAATGAAATCTTGTGCATAGGAGCAGAGATTTGCTCTTGACTCCATCACGGAAGAGGCAATGTATGAGTGAGTAGGAATTTGACAGAAGGATCAGCCTGGCAGTAATATACACCACAGGAAGGTTGACCCCTTCCATGTAGAAAGGAAGCCATAGATAGAGGACTGAAAGCACTTGACATTCGGGAATGGGCAAGTACTCTTCTTTGGCTACAACCTATGACCCATGCGTAGTAGAAACTGGAAAAAAAATCAAAGATCAGAGTTTAAAGCTCAACTAAGGAATCCGGTCTTTTCTTGTTAAGCAATGAGAACACTGCTCCAGGTTTTTAAGCAAGAAAAGTGACATAATCTGATTCCTGTCTCCGAGAGTTTAACTCAGAACCAGTAAGCAAAACAAATTGTAGATAATTGCAAAGGCTTTGTGTTTAATGCCAAATATGTGTCATTTGAGTGCTTTTGTTTCAGGAAGCCAACAACAGTGCAGGTCACTGCAGTATCTTATTGAGATCAAAACTTAACAGTGTCTGACCTATGGCAAGTCATCCTAAATGTAGTGTTAATTCGTTGTTATTAAGAGGTGTTGCTGAAGCATTTTGTGCAGATGTATTTTAGCTTTATTAGCCCTTAGTGCTGCAATACCGGTCTGTATTCTGACATACTAATAAGGTTATCATCTTTGTATTCCAAAAGCCTACCTCACTCGCTGCCATGTAGTAGAAACTCAACAAACCATTGTTAATTGGCCTAAACATCTTGTTCATAAGAGAATGTGGAGTACTGAGTGTAAAATGACAATGTCATAATTATTTCTGACACATTTCATGTTAGCTTGAGTTTGCAAGTGAGGCAAGTCCACTCTTGAAAAGAGAAACAGTCTTCCTACAAAAGACAAATACATCCTTTTACTGACCTGTACATTGTAAAGTAGGAAAATGTCATCATTTAGCTAGTCAAGCAATAATATCCAGAGCAGAAGCTCATAATTAAATGTATTTCAGAGGTTAATAAACATAAAACTTTAATTTCTAAGTAGTGATAAAAATTAAATTAGGGAGGGAAAGAAATTAATTAAAAATCATTAGATATATGAGTTAAAATTTTTATTAAAAATAGTACAATAAAAGTCATCTCACATAGTTTAAGTTAATATACTCAATACAACACAGTATTTATGTTTTTGTTTTGGATTTTGGGGGAGATTTCTTTTGGCAGTACCGGGCTTCACCACTGGCTAAGATGGCATTCTAACACTTGGGCTATACCTCCAGTTTATTTTTCTTTTGCTGATTTTAGGGTGGGGTTTCACTCTTTGCCTAGGCTGGCCTAGACTTCAAACTTCATCTTCATACTTGCTGCATTGCTAAAATGAAATATATTGAATGAATTATATATCTAGCATCTAAACTAAAATGATTCTTCTAGAAAAAATATTATATTATTTATTAATGTACAAAATTTAAGACAATACAAATTGAATAGACACTTTATGCTTTTTAAAAAAACTATATAGTACAACCAATATACAAATGGTATTATTGTTTGTTGTATGAAAATTAGCACATTAAATCTTTTGTTTCTCTCTTTTCACTTTTGTTTTTCTTTTGATAGTGCTGGGGTTCATGGAGCTCACACCAGTGCTCTAACACTTGAGGCACATCAGCAGCTCTACTTTCCTGTTAGTTATTTTGGAGATGAAGTCTAGCAAACATTTCTTCCTGGGCTGGCAGCAAATGGAAGTCAGATTTGAGCTTTCTCAGTGGTTAAACATGCAAATATGAACCACCAGTAGCTATCATTTAAAAAAATGATTCTTCAAAAAATAAATAAATAAATTCCTCAATAATATGTTCAAACAAGTTTAGAGACAAAAACATTTATAACAAAAATAAGTATTTTAGGCACCATGCTAAAGATTAAGTTCTTAAATTTATTACCAATGTAACAAGGTAAATTAAGGGGAAAAGGCATTTCATTTACGATAAAGATTTTTAAAACATTTTAAAACCTGTAACAAAATTTTTATGTGAGTTAACAATTGTCATAGATTCTTTATTCAGGACTAACTCTAACATCCAAAAATTTGAAAATATCATCAAATAAGTTATTTGTCATTATTTATATAGAATGATGAGACCTAATTATTTTTACTAAATCCAGTCAAATTTAGTTGCATATGTGGACAAAATCACATTATAGGGAAATTTTACAAATGATGTTAAGACTCCTTATGTCCTAAAATACTTTTGCCCAGAAGACATTTAACTTGGAAAACAAATAAGACAATTTATAAATAAATAGACCTTAGCGGTACAAAAAGCTGCTGTTCCAACAAAAGAAAGAGAGTAAAAAAGAAAAACATAAAATACAGTGCCAGAGAAAGAGGGCTGTGGCTGGCTCTAAGGAGAATTTGCAACTTTCTGACAGGGATGTGTCAAATATGAGAAAATGAGAGCAGACCAAAAATAAACAAACAAAAGATAACTGATAAGTATAAGGTCACTATTAGCAATGCCTTTTTCACCTCAGTGTGTACTGGCTTAATGGTGTTTTAGGAGATATTCTCATTCCCAAGTAGCATGATTCCCTGTTTGGCAGAGCCTGGGACTCCATATGAGAACACAATGTCCATGTTAGCACCATAGGACGGAAGCCTGAAGAGACACATAAAAGAGAATATTGCATATATGTTTATCTGATTTGGGGAAGGAAGGGGAATAACAAAATGGTGAGATGAAAACAAAGGGTGAACCAATGCAACAGCTATACTTACAAGACACTATGTTGGAAATGAACTTTACAACTTGGTGGAGAAGGGGAGTTGGTGGAGAGAAAGTGAGAGAAAACAAGGGAGGGGTAGCAATGTTTGACAAGAAATGTACTCACCACCTTACACATGTAACTATAACCTTTCTGACATCACACTTGTAATAAAATTATCTTGAATTAAATTTTTAAAAGGGAGAGAGCATGTGGGGCCTTTGAGACAAAGAACTGACTTCCCCTAATTTACATCAATAAATTACAAAATAACTCACAACAAGCTTATTTCAACAAATTCCTTAAAAATATATTACTTGAGTCAGGAACCAGTGGTTTTTGCTGTAATCCTAGCTACTGGGGAGGTTGAGATCTGAGTATCACAATTCAGAGCCAGCCCAGGCAGGAAAATCTGTAAGATTCTTGCCAACAATTAACCACCAAAAACCTAAAAGTGGAAATGTGGCTCAAATGACAGAATGACAGTGTTCAGGGACAGTGCCCAGTCCCTAATTTCAAGCCTTAGGCACACATACACACACACAGACACACACACACACACACACACACACACACACACACACACACACAGAGCACCAGTATTCAATTCTGTAAAACTCTCTTTAAAACCCCGCATTATGACTTATAAGTGTAAATATCACTCAAACCATTCAGAAACTAAAGGTCATAAGTTTATACATGTCAGCTACGAAATAAACCATATTCTGGGGGCTGGGAGGTTAGCCTAATGGTAGAATGCTTGCCTAGCATGCACAAAGACCCGGGTTAGATTCCTCAGTACCACATACATAGAAAAAAGTCAGAAATGGTGCTGTGGCTCAAATGGTAGAGCACTAGCCTTGAGGAACCCCAAGGACAGTGCCAGGCCATGAGTTCAAGGCCCAAGACTGGCAAAAAAAAAAAAGAAAAAAATATATATACCAGATTCTGTAAACTCAGATGGTTTGTTTATAGGTCCATAAGATAGTCAATAATGTAGCTCCATTCTGCCTTCCATACCAGAAATCATCAGGAGCCCTCTCATTTGATTATAATCTGATTTGGGAGATGTGGTTTAGTAATGCCATTATCTATAATTCCTGGAGAAATTACTGGTGGTGGAGCCATCTTTCCAATTCATTACATACTAATTTACAAAATCTTGTTAGTAACACATTTTTACCTGTGTTACAATGAGTAAACCGGCTCAGAAATAGAGATATAACTTCCTCAACTTTAACCAAACTAAGAGTGGATGCTGAACCATGTTCTAGTTCAAATGAAATGGAATTGAGTATAGATGGGACTGCATACAAATATAATCACTTCAAAGGCACATGATAGGCCACATAACATGAGAAAAGAACTCTGTAATTTTTTTAAAGGGTACAAACTCTAGTAACTCAATGGAAACAGTTATAAAGGTCTTTGCCTTTTACATTCAATTAGCAGTGTAGTAGTCCAAAATTCACAACTACTATAGAGTGGTAACCTCTCATTCTGCACTAATACTTAAAACAAAAACTTTGAAAGGAAGGCAAAAACAACTTTTCCCCATTCTATGTGTCTCTTTGGATGTATATATGCCAATACAGGGCTTGAACTCAGGCATCAGTACTACTCCTTCCATTTTTTTCCCCCAAAGCCAGAGCTTTACCATTTGCACCACAGCTCCGTGTCTGGCTTTTCTAGTGGTTCATTGGAGATAAAACTGTCTCAAAAGTCTTTCCTGTCTGAGCTGACTGCGATCCTCAGATCTAAGCTTCCTGAGTAGCTAGAATTACAGGCATGAGATACTGGCAACCCAGCTTATCTTTTAATACTTATTTCTTAAGTATAAACACACACTTTAAATATTTGTATAATCAGACATGGAGAATTTCACATTTTCTAGCAGCACATATTTTTTAAAGAAACTTTACCCTGTCTTCCAGCTCATTTTAGGAAAGAGAAAAGAAAATGCAATGTGAAATCTTGTTTTCTTTGACTTGAAGAAGGTAATGAATAAGAGGCCAACATGACCTACTGCAGGATGAGGTTCAAATAGTGGAGTCCAAAGTATGAGATAGAATAACAGCTATCTTCCCAAATCGGTCAGTTCGCTGAAAAGAATCACTTAGAATCAGCAAAAGATACAAAAATGCATGGCTAGTACTTTCCAAAATCTAAGAATCTCACCACTGCTTTCTTTCTGGGAAATCTTGCCCTCTTAAAAGACCACAAACCACTTCTAGGCCTTTATAATAATAGGGAAATTTTGCCAGCTAAGCTTTGAAATTCACAGTATATAAATTAAAGATAATAATCACAGATGGGTAACCACATATTACCATCAACATGCTTAGTCAATTGATGACCAAGAAACAAAGACATTTTAGACACAAGGCCATTCCATTCTTTCTATCTAAAATAATCACCATACCTTCTCCTGTCACCTCTGCCTATCCAAATCAGCCCCATGTCCCTGTTCACTCTTCTGTGTACTGTACTCTGCCAAGTACAACGTCTTCCTCTGAAAGTCCTCAGGATACGTTCTACCTACATGGCTGAGAGACACTGGTTTTTACTTCTTTTGTAATTGGTTCATATATCTTCACTCACAGCACAACCCTCACTTCAGCAAAGACATCTCACATGTGTGAACATGTGAATAAATGAGAGTTTTAATACACACACACACACACACACACACACACACACACACACTTTTGGCCAGATCTAAAGAATCTCAAACAGAGAATCAAAAATTATTTAATGACAAAGAAATTTCCTGTGTTAGACAGAACCGTCCGTAATTTTCCATGACCATTATCAATATTAAGGCACCCTTGATTATAAATGTATATAGGGTCTTGTTTATCTTGTAGTCATTTATCATACTGCTGTCCTAACTCTTATCATTCAAGTGAACATTAAGCTGTTTGTGCTAAATGACTATAGAAGGTAAAACTTTTGTGTAGATGAGATGAGCTAAATAGACATGTGGAAATGACTCACTTAAAGTGCTTGAAATGAAGGTTCATCTCTTTCAGCTTGTCACTTTCCTTCTATCTTGCTAGGTATCATAATTTCCTTAGGAAATCAAAGCCTGAGGCCACTGTCTTCCTTCCGTCTCTTAATCCATTCTCTGCTCACATTTCATTCAGCTTTCTACATCTTAGAGGAAAAAAAAATTATTTCCTACCACTACTCAAGCCCTTTCTTCTGTATTTAGACATATATAGACTTTCTTCGATATTTGTTAAAGTGAGCAGAACATCAATTTTTCAAAACACTTCCTAAAAGGATCTTCTACTTTGACCTCACTCAGTTGATCTGATTATTTATTCTTCATTAAACAAATTAAATGTTGTATCTATTACATACTCAATACAAAAGAAATAATTGTATGTGTGCAAAGATAAAAGTTCCTACCAGTAAATCTAGTAGTATCAGGAAGAACACACAATTAAACAAGCTAAGTCATGAGAAATTGATATTCACTTACATTTACATAATCTTTTTTATTTCTGTGGACACAATGATAAAACTGATGTTTATCTTCCCTTTATTGGAGCCAACTCTGGGCTCCTGAGTTCAAAGTGCTTTATCTCCTTGGCTAAGTAGCTTACTTTATGTTTCTGTATGGTTATGTATTTTAAAGTATAAGCCAAGTGAGGAAGCCATGCCAGGTAAGGTGAGGGTGTAAGAAACAGAAGTTGTCCCTTCCCAGTTATTTAAACCCAAAGTGTCCAGGGTTGTTGAGAGGTTAAAGGAAGAAGGAACAAGAAAGGAAAACAAGAACCACTTCAAACCTAGTGCCCCAGATGTAGCAGGATCTTATGGGGTGGATGTAAGAATATTAAAGACATTGCTAGACTCAAAGAAAACAGGTGCCCAGCAGTCTCTGCCGTTGAATAGTAAATATGTCCTTCCGACGTAACCGTCACAAAGTCTTGACCATTCTTCCATCAGTTTTAAGTTCCGAGACCATGACTCAACTCACATGATTCTCAAAAACAATATGATATTGTTCCTATTACCAACCATGGTTTGAATGGAAGCCAAACCTCAACAGAGAGAAATATGGTATTTCTTATGCCCTATATATCATAAACAACTCACAACTATTTATTACAAAACAAGAATAGTATGTAAGATGTCTTGACTAGTCTATCACCAGTTCTCTCTAATTATATTTCCCAGTTTCTCCAATACATTACCCTGCCCATCTTAGTCCAAGGAACTGCCCAGAATACATTTCTACTGGTCCTGCTAACAAGTCTGAACCCTCATTCGTTCCCTTCTTAGTTCCTTCTTGGAACAGCGTCCTCTCATTAATTATTTTTGTGTATTGATTTCAGCAAAAACAATAACAGCATTTCATATATAAGACCCAAAAAAATATCTTTTCTTTTTTTCCCATATTTTATTAGCATTATATTTTACAAGCATCAGTACAGGGGGATTCATTGTAATGTGTGTGCATGTGTATGCAATGTACCTTGATCAGATCCACACACACTGTCCCTCTTTCTCATCCCCCCCTCCCTCGGCCTCTCTTTCCAAGCCAGGCACAACAAGCTTCGTGGTTTTGTTTTTCTCCTGTGGAAAGCCCCTTTGAGTTCAACTTGGTAAAGGTTAGCAAGAAAGAGGACAGAAATCAAGTATGTCCTGGTCATCTAGGAGCAGACAAGTACTGTTGACAAACCCTGAATTCTACTGCCAAAATTCATTATGACTTTCCCAAGAAGTGGGAAATAATCCCCAAATGGGCATTTTGAGGAAAGGAAAAATTGTACATAATGATGTAATCCAATGAGTAATTCTTTGACAAACTTCATGTCACTGTCCAGGCCATTATAATGCACACTATCCAAGGAGCTGAATTCAACACAATAAATTCTTTGTTTAGATTTGCATAATTCCTGTTGGGACTTTCCCTGACACTCTCAAATTATCTAATCTAAAATTTCTGCCTCTTTTTAGATTTATTTCTTATTTTTATTTTTTAATGTCGGGATAATATATATAGGGGTTACATTCACCAGGTAGTAGGTGCATTATTTCTCACACATTGATACTCCTTCTCATATTTTTGTCTCCTTTTTCCTCCTCCCAACCCTCCCAACATCTTGTTTCCCCTCTTCCCTTTCCTATTTCAAATAAACAAATAAATCTATATACAATATACCAGGTGCAGTAACAATATGAGATTCATCATAAGGGCAAAAAAAGAGAAGAGAAATAACATAGTACATTAAGAACAACAATCACAAAGTTAAACCTCTTGTGTCCATATCCTAGAGATCCTTTCATTTAGTCTCATCCTATCTGCCCTTATTTACCTAGGTTTTGAGTTACTATAATCCTGTGTTAGGAGAGTCCTAGATGTGTACTAATTATTACAAATGGAGGAAAACATTGAGCCTATGTTTCTTTGGGTCTGGCTTACTTCACTTAATATGATTTTTTCCAAGTCTTTCCATTTCCTCACAAATTGGGCAATGTCATTCTTTCTGATGGCAGCATAGAATTCCATTGTGTATAAGTACCACATCTTGCCAATCCAATCATCTGCTTAGGAGCATCTGGACTGGTTCCATACTTTAGCTATGATAAATAATGCTCACGAGCATTTTTTTTTTATCATTTGCCATTTTGGTAAAGCCATTCCTATTAAGATTTTGATATGAATTTCCCTGGTAATTAGTAAGGTTGAGCTTCTTTCTTTAAAGAAATCTTTTATTTATCTTTTGAGAAATATTAATTTTTATATATCATCCTTTTTAATTTGGTTGTGAATTAATTGTTATGAATACCTTATATATTCTGGATAGTAATTCCTTGTAAGAAGTATAATTTGCAAATATTTCATTCCTTCTATGGATTGTCTTTTTCTTGCTTTCTTTGGTGACAAAAAGTATCTTAGTTTAATGTTTACCATTTTTCTATTTTTGCTTTTCTTCCCACTGCTTCAGGGATCTTCGAAAAAAATCCTTGCCTGCTCTAATGGCCTGAAGCCTTTTTTCTTGCATTTTAATCTAGAGGTTTGGCTAATACTTAAGTCTTTAACTCATTACCCTTTGGAGTTTATTTTTTTTGTTAGTACTAAGAGTTGCATTTCTAATTTTTCTAGTATCATTTCTTTAAAAAAGACCTTCTGACACATTTTTAGCATACTTGGCAGAAATTAATTGGTTGTAGCATTATTTCCAGATTCTCTCTTCTACTGGACGGTGTTTTTAATGTCAATGCTATGCTGTTTTGATTTCTATAGCTTTGCAGCATATTTTAAAGTTAGGTATTATAATGCCTGCTATCGGTTATTTTGGCTTAAGATAGATTTGACAATTTAGGGTTCCTTCATGGTTTCAAAACTAATTGTACCATTGGTTTTCTAATTCTAAAATAATGAGTGTGTGTGTGTGTGTGTGTGTGTGTGTGTGTGTGTGTGTTATAAGGTGCTTTGATTGGGACTGTCTTGAACTTGTAGATTTCTCTGAGTAGAAAAAAAAGATTTGGCCTAGTAGTACATTGCTTGCCTAGCATGCACAAGGACCTGGGTTCAATACCTCCATACTATATACATAGAAAAAAGCCTGAAATGGTGGTGTGGCTGAAGAGGTAGAGCTCTAGTCCTAAGAAAGCCCAAGGACAGTGCTCAGGTCCTGAGTTCAAGGCCCAGGACTGGCAAAAGAAAAGATTAATAGGAAAAAAAGAAAAAGAAAAAGCTTTTAACAGTATTGAATACTGATTTTTCTAGTCCATGAACACAAGCTATCTTACTACTGTTTTGCAATCCTTTTAATTTTTCTTTCATCACTATTTCATAGTGCTCATTATGCAACTATTTCACTGCTTCTGTTTACATTTATGTCTAAGTATTTTTGTAGCTATTGAAAAGGAGATTGTTTTCTTGCATTCTACTTCCAATAGCTTCACTATTGACGAGTTGCTATGCTAAGTTTTGTTTGCTGATTTTACATCCTGCAACTCTGCTAAATGTGTGTATTTTTTGAATCCTATTTGATAGTCTTTGAGCATTTCTGTGGTATAGGACAATTTCCTTAGTAAATAGTGAAATTTGATTACTTTCTCGCCAGCCAGGATGCCCTTTTGTCTGACTTCTGCCTATGACATCTCCTACAATGTAGAATGAAAATTGTGAACGTGAACAGACTCATCTTGTCCCAGGTAATAAGGAAAAGCTTCAATATTAAATATGAAATTATTATGCAAGGCCTTTGACATATTGAGATGTGTTTCTGCTGCAGCTAAATTTTTTATCGTAGAAGCAACATTGGATTTTAGCACATGCCTTTCTGCATGTATTGAAATGGTCATGTACTTCAGTTTCTTTTTGCGTGTGTGTATGCTTCAGTTTCTTGATGTGGCATCACATTTGTTGATTGACATGTGTATTAAACTAAAGAATTAACTTTCAAGGAAGAAAAAAATCATTCCTCCTCTACATATGAGAAAATCAGGCTCAAGTCTTTCAAATAGATTGATAATCTAAAACAGAGAAGTACCGTGTTAATGATTATTTTTTTCCTAACTGTTTCTCCAACACTTAGTCATCTGGTGGATAATGGGAAGAAGGGTTTGAACCCTGGCTTGGGCATTCAAGCTTAAATACTACGCTGTTCTGATAGCTCACAGAAACATCCCCAAGGCAATACAACCTTCTCTATTTTAATCAGATACTTCACTCAGGAGCAAAGTCTGTCATTTTTTTCCTCACATTTTAGTTTTATTAGCATAAATTAACTGAACAAAGAAGTTTCACAGTGATATTTATGTATGTGGATGTAATGTACTTCGATCAAACCATTCCCTCTAAATTCTTCCTTAATCCTCTTGCGGTGGATTCCATTGTTCTATTTTCGTGTATACATAAAATAGATATTCACTCCCTCACCGTCTCTTTCTATCTTCCCTCCAAGAATTCCCCTAGGAATCCTGCCATTATCTTAGCTAGACGTGATCAAATCCTCTAGTGTTATCTTCACAACATCTCTCTCTGCCCCATTGCAATATGCTTTAGCAGGTCCTCATAATTATGTAGAGAAAAAAGATACTATATGAATCCTGCCTTTGTTGTTGGCAAACTTTCTGGTACTTTAGCTAGAAATCCTAAAGCAATCAGATTTGTGTGATGAAGTCTCTTAGAACTATTTGACACTCAATCTTGCCAAGGGCTATCTACAAATTCAACGCAATACCTCTCAATATCCCAATGTCATTCTTTAAAGAAATAGAAGAGGCAATGCAAAATTTCATATGGAACAATAAAAGACCCCGTATAACAAAAACACTTCTTAGCAGAAAGAACAGCACAGGAGAAATTTCAATACCAAACTTTAGACTCTATTACAGAGCTATAATTATCAAAACAGTTTGGTACTGGCACAAGAACAGGCCTGAAGACCAATGGAATAGAACTGAAGACCCAGATATTAAACCACAGACCTATGGCCACCTAATCTTTGACAAGGGAACCAGAAAAATAGAATGGAAGAAAGATAGCCTCTTCAACAAGTGGTGCTGGCAGAACTGGTTAAGCACATGCAGAAAACTAAAGTTTGATCCTTCTTTGTCATCCTGCACTAGAATTAACTCCAAAGGGATCAAAGACCTGGAGGTAAAAGCCGACACTCTGAAAACTTTACAAGAAGGAATAGGAGATACAGTAGGCCTCCTTGGCACAGGTCGAAACTTTGTTAATAAGGACCAAGAATCACAACAAATCAGAGAAAGGCTGGATAAGTGGGACTGCATTAAACTGCAGAGCTATTGTATGGCAAAGGACATAGCTACTAAACTAATTAGGAAGCTTACAGAGTGGGAGAAGATCTTCACCAACCATACAACAGACAAAGGCCTCATATCTAAAATATGTCAACAGCTCAAAAAATTGAATCACTCCAAAACTAATCTCCAAAGTAACAACCATCCCATTAAAAGATGGGCCAAAGACTTAAAGAGAGTCTTCTCTGAAGAAGAAACAAAAATGGCCTATAGACACATGAAGAAATGCTCAACATCTCTGGTCATAAAAGAAATGCAAATCAAAACAATTCTAAGATTCCACCTCACTCCACTTAGAATGGCCAGGATCAAGAATTCTAATAACAACAGATGCTGGAGGGGATGTGGCCAGGAGGGATCACTACTACACTGTTGGTGGGAGTGCAAACTGGTTCAACCACTATGGAAAGCAGTATGGCAGTTCCTCAAAAGACTATACATAGAGCTCCCTTATGACCCAGCAATTCCACTACTTGGCATTTACCCAATCATCCAGAAACAAAGATATACTAAATCCACCAGCACAACAATGTTCATTGCAGCATTATTCACTATAGCAATGATATGGAACCAACCTAGATGTCCCTCAGTTGATGAGTGGATCAACAAGTTGTGGTATTTGTACACAATGGAATTCTATGCTGCTGTCAGAAAGAATGACATTGCCCCATTTGTTAGGAAATGGAAAGAGTTAAAAAAGATCATATTAGGTGAAGTAAGCCAGACTCAAAGGAACTTAGGCTCAATGGTTTCCCTCATTTGTCATAATCAGTAGAATCTTGGGATCTCCTAGCAGAGATCTGCAATAGAGCAAAACCTTGATACAAAAGGCCATATAGTAGGACGTTAAATGAAAGGATCTCTAGGATATAGAAACATAAGCCATATAATGAATGATTGTTGTTCTTAAGGTACTATGTTATCTCTCATCTCTTTTGCTGTCCCTTGGTTATCTCATACTGTTACAGTATCTCACTTTGTTACCTGATATATCGGATACATTTGTATTTTGTTATTTGAAATTGGATAGGGAAGGGGGGAAAACAAGATGAGGGGTGGGGGTGGGGAGGAGGGAAATGGGGACCAAGACATGTAAAATGGTATCAATGTATGGGAATTAATGCACCAACTATCTGGCAAATATCGTGTAACCCTTCTATTAATTACAATAAAAATATGAAAAAAAGAACTATTTGATACTGAACACCCAGGCCTCCATAAATAAATGGCTACAAAGCACTTTCCCATTGTAAAGGATTGCATAAATACTGACGGACAAAAAACACAAAACCACGCAAATGTGCAATAAAACCTCTGTATGAATTATAGAAGCAGAAACAGGAACAGGTGCAGGGAAGCCACCCTTGTCTCTGTCCTTCCCAAACTTCAAGAGGACTCACAGGGACGGTGCTAGTTGCAATGTCTGTTGTGGCGATAACATACTGGAGAAAACAACTAAAGGGAGGAAAGCTTTATTTTGGTTCAGAATTTCAGATGAATCAGTACACTCAGGTGAATCAGTGCACTCGGCTTTTCTCCACAGATCTCATGGCAGGAAGCCTGTGGTGAAGCAAAGCGGCTCATCTCATAGCAGAGAAGAGGCAGAGTGATGTTACCTGGTATATTGTATAGACGTTTATTGGTTTATTTGAAATAGGAAAGGGAAGGGGGAAACAAGATAATTGGGAGGGCTGGGAATGAGAGAAATGGGGACAAAAACATGAGAAGGGGTATCAATGTGTGAGAAGTAATGCACCTACTACCTGGCGAATATAACCCCTCTATACATTATCCCGACAATAAAAATAGAAATAAGAAATAAATCTAAAAAGAGGCAGAGTGAGAAATGGGAGGGATGATAGGATACTGAGAAGGGCCTACATTTTACTGGCTAGAAAAGGGAGGCCTCTCTAGTAGATAACACAGTCCAGGCCAAGAAATGAGTGTAGAAAGACAATCAAGATACACTGGGTGGCCCAAATGTCTAAGATGTCCCAAAGCTTTTCACAACTGCTTATTCATTTAGATCCTTTAAAAGAAACTAAGAGAGCAAGAACTTGAACACTTTTCAGTTATCCTAAGAGAAAGCAAAGGACAAAGAATTTAACAAAAGAATTCTTTCCCCTTTTTTATGAGGCCTTCCTGCAGGCCTAAACTAAACCAGGCCGCAGACAGATAAGTCATGTGTCTCTGAACGTGACTATTTCATTGAAAGGAGAGCACCAAGCTGTCAAAGACTGGGAGTAAACTGTAAAGCCAATTAGTCTCCAACACTCTTCACAAATATTTTTTCTTTACTCAAGGGAAGAATGGATTAAGCAATGCTCATGGGCCAGATGCTAGGTTAATTGCTGGAGACATAGCAGGAATACAACACCACCAATTGAGGTGGCGCATCTGTAATTATTGCCATTAGCTGAAAAGATGAAGGGTCAGAAGTACATAAGAATCAAGCCCTAGCCCCCAATCTGCCTCCTCTCTAGACAAGTTCTACACACACAGGGATGCCTCACGGTACCCTTTCTCTTCCATACCTGATCCCCAGAACAAAATGGAAACTGAACTCTCCATCTCAAGCACTTTGGGGTGACAGAGGCAATGTCTTGACTTCTCTCACAAGAAAGAAATTTCAAATGACCTCTCCAACCTATATGACAATTCTGAGCTCAAATGACTCAGATATTCCAACAACACAAAGAGGCACAACTTCATCACTGATTTTTTCTGGTTCTTATCACACCTACGGTTCATTCTGCCTCCTCCTTATTCTCCAATCCACAAGTCCAAACCACTGCCACACAGGAGCTGGCCTTCCCCAATCCTTACATCAAACACGTGTGCCTCCAATTCTTTTCTCTCATAGCATTTAGTTCAACATGCAATTACATCTGCATCTGTGGGTTTATTTAACAACTGTCTGCTGTGTTAAAAGAAAGCTCGAAGCAACTAAAATCCACAGTCCCTTTTCTTACCTCCTGATCTACAACTACAATAGGTTTTCAGTAAGCTCTACAATAGTAGGACTGAGAACCTACAATAGGGTTCTCAATAAATATTTTTCAAATTAATGCATATATGGGGATCTTATTCTGAAGCTATAACTAAATATCTGTATTCACCAGCTATTGAACATTATACTTTGTTTATTTCTTTATTTGAAATAGGGAAGGGAAAAAAAGATGACTGGGAGGGACAGGGGAGAGAACTAGGGACAAAAACATGAGGAGCGTTATCAGTGTGCAAGAAGTAATGCACCTACTTACCTGACCCCTCATGCATTACCCTGACAATTTTAAAAAATTGTACCTTTATCAACAGAGGCTAACATTACAATTTTATCTCTCTATTTTTTATTTCATGCTTATTAGCATTTATAACATAATTTATAACTGACATTTCTTTCTTACTTTCTAATTATTGTGTTTTTGAGATAGGTTCTTCCTACAGAATCAAGGTGAACTTCAGTGAATCAAAGCTTACCCAAGGCAATTAAGTTATTTTCTATATTTATCATTTAGAGTCTGTTTCCATTGCTACATTGTAAATTTCATGCAAGCAAAGTTGTTAATGTCCCACACCTGTGGCTAGCTCTAGCTCGTAAGGAGTGCACAATAAGATTTTTGTTAAATGAGTGAATGAGTCAATAACCTGTATTAACTTTAGCCTTTAGGGTTGCAGTTTTTGATCTGGTTCTATGAAAGTACATTATAGTTTCCTGGAGAGTTAAAATATCCACCATATGACTTCAAAATTTTTATTGTGATGTGTAGAGGGGTTATAGTTACATTCTCCAGATAGTAGGTACATTACCTCTCACACATTGATACTCTTCCTCATGTTTTTGTCCCTATTTTCCTCCCCTCATCCCCTCAAATTTTCTTAATTCTACTTTTAAATTTCCAAAAGGATCTCAGCTTTTAAACCACCAATGGAAAATGTTTATAGAATCCTGAATGCCTTAGAATCTAATATTTTTATTATTTCTAAAAGACCTTATTGCTCTGAAAATCTGAGTTAGTTTCCAGACTTTCTTTCTAGCTAAATGACCTATATGTAACTATTAATGAATTAAATAGTTTAGCAGAATTTCACTTTCTGCTTGTTTGGAGACAAGGCATTCCTTTGTAGCCCGTCGACTTAGATCTTGGACTTAACTCTGTGTCTTTTTGCCTTTGCCTCCTGAGTGCTGGGATTATATGCATGGGCTAGTATCAATAGCTTATCAAAATCTCTTATTTATCAGAGTTGTAGACATCTCCATGTCAGTATGCAACTAATAATACTAAAATTTCAGAGAATTCTAAGTGATGACTTTACTGACACTGTGACATGGTGTCACTGCTGGACTTCGAGGCCATTCTTCCTCTAAATTTCCCCCTCATAATTAATTTTCAGTGTATGTCCTTGGTATTTGAAACTATATCTTTCTCACAAGGTTTTCTTTTCTCCAATCTTCAATTTTTCTCTTCCTTTTTTAAAAATGTATTTTATCTTTTATGGTCAGAATAATATATAGAGGGGTTACAGTTACATTCATTAAGTAGTAGGTGCATTACTTCTCACATATTAATACCCCTTCTCATGTTTTTGTCCCCATTTCTCCCCCACCCCTCCCAATCATCTTCTTTAACCGGCTTCCCTTTCCTATTTCAATTACGCAAATAAACATATATACAATATACCAGGTAACAAAAGTCAAATACAGTAACAATATGAGATTTTTAACCAAAGGGCAAAAAAAAGAGAAGAGAAATAACATAGTACATTAAGAACAACAATCACAGAAGATAAAGCTCTCTCACAAGATTTTTCTTGAGTTAAATTGTAGTTTTCAGGTCCCCTTTAACAGCATTATTGCTAAAAAGATAATTAGGAGCATTTTAAAATTAGGATTTTTTTCTTTCCTTTCATGATTAGATCTGCTCAATAAATGCATCAATGACACCTTAAGCAGAATTCACAGAGCTTATTACAAAATATTTCGCCATTGTGACTAATAGGTGGGAATTTTTTTTTGTTTTTTTAACATCAGGATAATGTATAGAGGGGTTACAGTTACATTCCACCCCCTCCCAATCATCTTGTTTTCCCCCATCCTATCCTATTTCAAATAAACAAATAAACATATATACAATATATCAAGTAACAAAGTCAGATACAGTAACAATAGGAGATTAAACAGAGGGCAAAAAAAGAGAAGAGAAATAACACAGGGCATTAAGAAGAACAATCACACAAGGTAAAGTACTTCTTTCCAAGAGCAATGACTCAATATTTGCATACCCAATGCTCTGGACATGGTACTGGAAATATAAATACAACTACATAGACATAAAAATTTATGACTCTGTAGACATAATATTTTACTACATAGATTAATATGTATATATGAAATACAAACCCTCAGCCTGAGTTTAATTATGTTCTAAAATCTAAGTGCCAGTGATTGTATATAGAGATTCCCTTCTTGAATAATTGCTTGTTAAACATGTCATTTGAAATATGATGTAAAAATCAATGTTAATAAATTCTTTAATAAAAAAGTACTTCTTTCCATATCCTAGAGATCCTTTCATTTAGTTTCATCCTATATGACCTTATGTGCCTAAGTTTTGAGTTATTATAATCCTCTGCTAGGAGAGTCCTAGATGTGTACTAATGGTTCCAAGTGAGGGGAATCATTGAGCCTATGTTCCTTTGGGTCTGGCTTACTTCACTTAATGTGATTTTTTCCAAGTCATTCCATTTCCTTACAAATGGGACCATGTCATTCTTGCTGATGGCGGCATAGAATTCCATTGTGTATAAATACCACAAGGGCATCTGGGTTGGTTCCATTCTTAGCTATGGTAAATAATGCTGCAATGAACTCTGAAGTTTGACGCAGTCCCATTTGTCCACCCTGTCTTTAATTTGTTGTGTTTCTGCGTCTTTATTAAGAAAGTTTCAACCTGTGCCAAGTAGACCTAGTGTATTTCCTATTCCTTCTTCTTTTTTTTTTTGCAGCTTCATGGTTGGTTTTGGCCAAACTTTTTATTTAGTATTCTGTAGTTGTTTAACATACACTTAAATGGTCTTACTGGGGGAGGGGAAAGGGAGGCTCTTGCAGATTCCTAAGGAAATCTCAAAAGACACTATATGGCCAGCTTTAACCATTGTTGGTTTGTTTCTTTTTTGGGGGGAGGGGGGTTTACTGGGAGAGTAGCACTTTGCTAACATAGGTACCTGATCTCAAGTTTTTCACACTGAGAACATTTGAGATTTCAGTTGGAAGACACCCTGAAATCCTAAGAGGAGTGTACCCCGACCACCCTCTAAGAGCTAGCTTATCTGTATAGGCAGGATGATTCATCTCTCAATAGAGACCAATGTACATCTAGGTGGCTACTAGATGTTTGCAGAAGATCTGAGAATTGCTTGCCTCACTTACTGGGAAAAGTAGATAGGATGTGGCCTTTAAGTTGGAAAATTACAATACTAGCACAAGTCTTAAACACACTTAACATTTGCTTATTGAAAGCAACTTGAAAGCAACTTGTAATAACAAATAAAATTAAACATGGCTAACTGTTTTTCCTCACAAGAACATAAAAATTATGAAGGGTAACTTAACAGGAAAAATTTTAAAAGCTAACAATTTTTTTTCTTTTTAGTAGTCCTTGGGTGGTTATGACAGAATAGTTTCCACTTTTTGTTTTGTTTCTTTGAACGGGGATTTTGGTCCAAAGTTCTGTTTGTTTCTAGTATCTGCTTCTGCCTCCCCCTCTATCAGATAGGCTTCCTCCACCACCACCACCTCTTGGGGCTCCACGGCTTGAACTGCTGTAGGAATCATGTGGAGGAGGGTACCCCCTTTCCATAGAAGGGGGAAGCCCTCGTTCTTGTCTGCCAACCCGATCACGACCACTTGAGTAGAGATCACTTCGGCTGCTTAAGTAACTGTCTCGACTTCCACCATATCCGTCTCGTGAGCTGCGGTAATCATCATAGCGACTGCTTCCACCATAAGATGGCCGGGGCCCTCGTGTAGGTGGAGCACTACGTGAGTTACCATAACTCTCATATGAATCTCTGTAGGAGCCTCCACTTGGATGATCTGAGTAATCACGATCCCGACCATATCCATCTCTATCACTATAGCCTCTGGATGGATAATCATCACGGGAACTGGAATGACCATAGTCACCGTAAGTATAATCTCTTGGTGGTGGTGCATAATCTCTTGTGTCTCGAGAACTTGGGTAATCTCTACTTGGATAGCTGTCCTTAGTAGAATACCCATCGTCTCTTGGGGACAAATAAACATCTCTTCGCGAAGGCAGGGGCTCCCTTCGAGGTGGGCCTCCATAACTATCTCTTCCACGTGATACAGGGGCTCTCCCTCCCATTCCACTGCTGCTGCGAACTGGTCCCGAAGGTGCTGATCTTTTAGGAGAAGGACCCCCGCCTCGTGGTGGTGGTGGTCCTCTTTTTACAGGAAGAGGTCCCCTGGAGGAACTCATGTTGAAATTCATGGAGTAGCCACCATCATCCATGTGTCCTCCACGTGAGGGAGGTCCTCTAGTTCCACCACTTCCTCCTCTTCCTCCTCTGGGAGGACCTCTGCTTCTTGGAGGTGGAAGTGGTCCTCGGCTACCACTTTCAAATGATGGTTTGGTGGCTTGTTCCACCTTGATGGCTTTTCCATCTAAGGACTTTCCATTCATATCTCTGGCTGCATCTTTAGCATCTGCTGGACTCTCAAATGTGACAAAAGCAAATCCTCTTGATTTGTTTGTTTCACGATCTTTCATCAAAAGTACTTCCACTATCCGCCCACATTTGCCAAATACTGCTTCAAGGGCTTTTTCATTTGTTTCTGTATTAAGCCCACCAATGAAGAGTTTTCCTGGGCGATCTGCTTCAACCATTTTTTTTCCTGGTGAGTAATACTCAAAAGTCTCGCTCGCCCAACCCCACCTCATTCCTGCTGTGATGGGTTTTAAAAGACTACGGACTCATTCAAGGTCACTGGCCAGATGCAGCAACTTAACACCAAGCCCCTTTTCTCAAGGCTCTCCTTTGTCTCCACACGATTTCCTAGGAAGTCGGAGGAGATGGCGACTGGCTCCAGCCTACCGGACCTTCCAAACAACACGGTATCAAAAAAAAGAAAATGTTTTCTTTTTATGGCAGCTGCGGAGACCCTGAACAGAACGGAGATGCCGCTAGGACTACTGCACAACGAGGGCGAACAAAGGAGACAGCCTCCTATTCCTTTTTGTAAAGTTTTCAGGGTATCTGCTTTTACATCATGGTCTTTGATCCATTTGGAATTAATTCTGGTGCAGGGTGACATAAAAGGATCTAACTTTCATTGTCTGCAGGTGCTTAACCAATTTTGCCAGCACTACTTGTTGAAGAAGTTGTCTTTCTTCCATCTTATTTTTTGGCTCCATTATCAAAGATTAGATGACCATGGGTATGTGGGGTTGATTTTCAGTTCTATTCCACTGGTCCTCAAGCCTGTTCTTATGCCAGTACCAAGCTGTTTTGGTTACTATGGCTATGTAATAGAGTCTAAAGTTTGGTATTGAAATTCCTCCTGAGCTGTTCTTTCTGCTAAGAAGTGCTTTTGTTATACAGGGTCTTCTATTATTCCATATGAAATTTTGGATTGCCTCCTCTATTTCCTTAAAGAATGACATTGGGATATTGATGAGTATTTATTGAATTCATAGATGGCCCTTGGCAGGATTGCCATTTTCACGATGGCCTGGTAGGTTTTTCTACTTCCTCAGTTCTGCTTTAATTTCCTTTTTCAGGTTTTTAAAGTTTTCATCATAAAGGTCCAATACATTCTTAGTTAAGTTACTTTCTAGGTACTTTATTTTCTGTGAGGCTATTGCAAAAGGACTTGCTCTTCTCATTGTTGGCATACAGGAAGGCAATAGGCAAACATTTTGTAATAAAGAATATCAAAAAGGCAAATTTCCAGAGTGTTTGTGACCTGCTAAAACACTATTCTGACATATTCCTCTTCAATTAATATTCTTCCATGAGTTATTATTCATATGCAATAAAGCTCATCATTTTTAAGGGTATAATTCTGTGGTTTTCCATGTACTCAGAGTTTTGTAACAACTGACACTAATTAGAGTGCATTCACATTATCCAAAAACAAATGACATCTCATTCTCCTGGGAAGAACTCATTCCTAAATAAAATACATTTTTATTTCCCCAAATTTTTTCTTAAACAAAATAAAACATACATATTTCTCATAGTTAATCTTCTTTAATATGCTTGCTTCAAATTTTTCTTTTTTTATTTTTTTGCCAGTTGTGGGGCTTAAACTCAGGGCCTGATCACTGTCCTTGGGCTTTTCTCAAGGCTAGAGCTCTACTAGTTGAGCCACAGCACCACTTCCAGCTTTTTTCTATGTATGTGGTACTGAGGAATCAGACCAGGTCTTCGTGCATGCTAGGCAAGCACTCTACCAGTAGGCTAAACTTCCAGTTTGTTTCAAAATTTTCTAATAAGTTCAACTAAGGTTCTGGAATCTCTGCTCAAATAAATAATTCCAAAGAATATTTTGGAAAGTAAATACAGAGAAATTTCCTATCTGCCCCCAAGTTACTACCAATTAGTACTAATTTGGACTTTTGTATTCTAGTAAGTTATTCTGTCATAGTAATCCAGTAAACTAAATCTCACTGATTCCCTAACATCTGTTAACTGTCAGGATAACCAAAGTAGCAAAGTCAATATGGATAAAACATGTCCATGTAGCAAATGTTAAATTAACATTAGAGAATAAAGGGAATAATAATTATTATAAAACTCAGGTAGAATATCACTATGTTCTAAATGTTTACAATCCAGGTGGCACAGTTCTTACCATAGAGATGTAGCATAATAATATAATTTTAAATTATAGGATAAATTGAATGATTTTGGACCCAAGGATGTCTAGGTATAATAAAACACACTGTAAATATCAAATAAAGTGATGAAAACCATTGCTGATGTTGTGATATTGCTTCCCAAGGACAACAGTTATGACTTTTGATGACACTAGAGTAACATTTATCTTGCTTTTTCCCTATTGCCCACCATCTATCCTGGTATAAAATTATATGTAGAATCCCATTAAGAAAGACACAAAATATAATTCATTCAATCAGAAACATTTTTAATACTAAAGGAAAGACCTATGTTTAGCATCTCTTCTTTGGGGCAACTATTCCTATCTGTTCCATGAAAATTGTGTTCAGCCCACATGTCCAGAACTGGCCTCCTACCCAGCCCCAATCATTCCCCCAAACCTCCTCTGTGGATTTGTCTTATCATGAAATTTTCCAGTCTTGAATAATTTGGATGGCTAGGAGTTCTTTGATCGTTTGATGCATCCCAGGTTTCTTAAAAAGTTACTCTAAGGCACTCTTACAAGATTGTGGACAGGCCAATGGCAATAAAATTGTGTGCACCTGTCAAGAGAAGTTTCTATTTAATGAGAACTCTAATTGCCTCACTGTCATAGAATCTCTAATACTTCAGGAAAATGAGAATGGGAAGCTGAACCAAAATGCTCGAGTGCTTGAGAGAACAAAGGGCATGTTCAATTGGATCAGCTCTTACCACTTGAAAGGTATACACAAACAACCAGACTTTAGACAAAACAAGGGTCATCTCTGTCTCAGAAATAGGTCCACATTAACAAATTGCATCATATACTCAATACAGTAGCAGATCTAGAACTCTGAGCTGTTTTAGCATTTTGGAGAGTTTGTTTATCTTAGTTTTAGTCAACACTACTGCCTTCAGCAAAGGAAATCAATGTTAGCTGGTAAATATAACAGCATCTGTCCTCAACTTCTTGTATTCAGTGAACAGTTTACTTGGTATACTCCCCATATAATGGGGAAAAAATGTACTATTTTACTCATTGCATTTCCATTAAAGTTTAATTGAGAACTACAATTAAGTCTGTCTCATTCCTCACTACCAGTGACTTCCCAGAAATACGTATTTAAGCACATGTACACTTCAGAGTAACCCCAGAGTCTTCTCTGAAAAATTTTTTTCACATTAAGTTGTATAGTGAAGCATTTCATCATGACCTTCCCTTACATGTTTATTGTATATTTTGATCATATCCATTCTTTTCTGATTGCCCTCTTTATTTTTTATTTCAATGTATAGAGGGATTAGTTATATTCACCAGATAGGGGGTGCATTACTTCTCACACATTGATATCCCTTCTTATGTTTTTGTCTCCATTTCCCTCCCTCCACCCCCTTCTTTGCTCTCTTGCTAAACCCTCCCCCCATTTCCTCTCTCTTTCCTTTTCATTTTCCACTTCTCTAGTAATAATCTTTTATAGGTATAGGCAGTAGTTTTCTGAATAAGACTCCAATAACTCAGGAAATGAGAGCAAGACTCAACCACAAATAAGATTGAACCAAGTTAAAAAGCTGCTGCATATAAAAAGAAACAATTACAAATGACAAGAGACAGCCTAAAGAATAGAAGGAAATCTTTGCCATCTAGTCATTAGACAAGGGATTAGTATCCGGTATATATAAAGAGCTCAATAAATTAAACACCAAAGGATCAAATAATCCTACCAATAGACAAGTTGGTAAACCACATTGTTACAAGAAGGAGTACATGGGGCTGGGAGTTTGGCCTCCTGGTAGAGTGCTTGCCTAGCATGGGTTTATCCATCATGTTAACTGAAACAAGCTGAAATCAGAACCCCAAGAATTGCATTTTTTTTCTTACTTCAGCAAGCTATATCAGAAAACATACAAAAACTGATTAACATAAAAGAGGAACCATTGAGGGAGGAAAACAAACAGGAGAGAGGAGAAGGTTCAGAGAGAGTGATGGGTTGAATATTATTGAAGAACAATAAGACACGTATGGAAATGTCATAATGGAAACCATTACTTCATGCAATTAAAAAATAAAAAGTAATAAATTAAAAAGTAATCATTCCAAAAGCCTTAAGTAACCTCTTTGAGAGGAAAAAGATTTCAAAAATAAATCCAAATTAACATTGTGGAATTGAGCACCTAAATGTTTAACACATTTGCTAAGTTACAGGGAATGTAAGAAACAACCATAATACTAAATCAGGAGGAGGGCAGACATATATGTTGGCCTTATGCCAAGCAAGTGCAAACATGGTCAGAGGATAGCTAACAGATGACAGGTGGTATGGAAAAAAGTCCAGAATATCAACTCTTTCTCTTCTCTGTTCTCTCTCCCTGTTGTCTTTTTTTACCTCTGTGCATCTTTCTGTACATCTGTCTGTCTCTCTGTCTCTTCCTCTTTCTCCCTCCTTACTCCCCTTCCCCTTACACTCATTATAGTAGCTACTTAGGAGAATAAGATCTGAGGATCAAGTCTCAGATAAGGAAGTCTTAAAAGAAAATTCCATGAAACTGGTATCTCTAACTACAGAAAAAGCAGGAGCAGATGTTCACTACCTTGAATTCAGCAGAAATTTCCTAGATACGACATCAAAAGCCTAATGAAGCAATAGGAACCTTAAACTTCAGCAGACATTAAAACTTTTGTTTATCAAAGGGTACCCTCAAGAAAGTGAAAAAATTTACAGAGTGTGGCAAGCTTTATGCAAATAATTTATGAATTAAGGGCCCACTATTCAGGGCATTTTTAAAGAACTTTAATGTATCAACCACAAACAAAATGTAACCCAATTTTTGAAAGAAGATAAAGTGCAAAGATGGACATTTCCCCAAAGAGCCATGTAAAAACAATCAACAAGCACAGTGAAAATGATCAGTAACACTAGTCATTAGGAAAATTCAATCAAAATTATTCAAGATACCATATCACATGCATTAGCATAACTGCAATCAAATAACTGGAAAATAACAAATGTTGAAAAAGAGAAGAAATTGAAACCCTCATACATTTAGTGGTATGAATATAAAATGGTACATCTTCTATGGAATGAAATTTGTGATTCCTCAATAAGTTAAATTTGGAGTTACTACTATATGACCCAGTAATTCAATCATATATGACCCAGTAATTCAATCATATATGTATGTGTATTTCCAAGGGACATGAAAATGTATATTCATACTAGTACAATGACAAAAGGTGACAATAATTTAAATGTCCATCAATTAATAAATTAATAAAGAACCAAGTGGTATTACCCATATAATATATGCAGAATAAGCAAATTCACAAAACAGGAGATTATGATTTTCAAGGTTTGAGGGAGCAGGCAGACCCCTGTTCAGTGGTTGTGATAAAATGACATAGTGATAATGATTTCACAATGCTGCAATGCATTAAATGCCATTGAACTTGAAACTTTGAAACGACTACATGGGAAGTGGTGCTTTGGCTCAAATGGTAGAGGAGTAGCTTTGAGTTGAAGAGCTCAGGGACAGCCCCCAGGCCCAGAGTTCAAGCCCAACCACCACCACCACCAACAAAACAACAACAAAAAATGACCACATGAGAAAATTTTATGTATTTTTATCACAGTGAAAAAAATAAAGTTAAATATTTGTCAGTGTTGTCTTGCTGGTCATAGAAAATACATTCCATAAAAAAAGAAAAGATATTAATGTCCCCTCCATACCATAATGAAATACCTAAGGTCATTAAATTACAAAGAGAAGTTTGTTTGGGCTCATAATCCTTAAGAGTCTGGCCCAAAACAGAGAGGTCAAGACAAAGGCAAGGTCAACACATCATATTTAGTTCACAGTTTTCAGACCCTAGTGAGGAAACATCAATATATTAACTACAAGAGGAAAATGGTTCACTTACTACAGCTTAGACAGAGCCCATCAAAATTAAGGACAAATGAGGAGACAAACCTAAAACTTCTCTGGCCACCTACTCTTTGATAAGGGAGTCAAAAAAAATAGAATGGAAGAAAGACAGCCTCTTCAACAAGTGGTGCTGGCAGAACTGGTTAAGCACCTGCAGAAAAATAAAGTTGGATGCTTCTATGTCACACTGGAAAAAAAATCATATTGAGTGAAGTAAGCCAGACCCAAAGGAGCATAGGCTCAATGGTTTCCCTAGTTTATAATAAATTAGTACAAACCTTGGATTCTCCTAGCAGATGTTTACAACAGGACAAAACCTAGATAGAGAAGGCCGTATAGGATAAGGTTAAATGAAAGGACTTCCAGAATATGGAAACAACCATATAATGTGCGATTGTTTTTTATGTACTATGTTATTTCTCGTCTCTTTGTTTTCCCTTGGTTATTTTCATATTGTTACAGTATTTTACATTGTTGTCTGATTTATTGTATATATGTTTATTTGTTTATTTGAAATAGGAAAGGGAAGGGGGGAAACAAGATGAGGGGAGGGAGGAATGGGAAAAGGGTCAAAAACATGAGAATGGGGTATCAATGTGCGTGAAGTAATGCACCTTCTATCTGGTGAATATAACTGTAACCCTTCTATTAATTATAATAAAAAATTAAAAGAAAATGAGGGAATAGGTGACTGTTAAAAAGAAATGTACCTGACTTATGTAACTGTAATCCCTCAGTACATTACCTTTACAGTAGAAATAAATAAATAAAATTGTTTAATTAGAATGATTGCTTCACAATAAGACAAGAAGAAAGCATAAAGGGTATCCAAATAGGGAAACAGGAAGTGAAACTTTCCCTCTTTGCAGATGACGTGATTCTGTATTTAAAGAACCCTAAAACTAATAACAACAAATGCTGGAGGGGATGTAGCCAGGAGGGATCACTACTACACTGTTGGTGAGAGTGCAAACTCGTTCAACCACTATGGAAAGCAGTATGCCAGTTCCTCAAAAGATTAAACATAGAGCTCCCCTATGACCCAGTAACTCCACTACTTGGCATTTACCCAACCTCCAGAAACAAGGGCATACTAAATCCACTAGCACAACAATGTTCATTGCAGCACTACTTACCATAGCAAAGATATGGAACCAACCTAGATGCCCCTCAGTTGATGAGTAGATCAACAAGATTTGGTATTTATACACAATGGAATTCTATGCTGCTGTCAGAAAGAACGACATCCCCCCCATTTGTAAGGAAATGGAAAGACTTAGAAAAAATCATATTAAGTGAAGTGAGCCAGACTTAAAGGAACATAGGCCCAATAGCCTCTCTCATTTGTCATAATCAGTAGAAACCTTGAGCTCTCCTAGCAGAGATTTACAGTAGAACAAAATCTAGAGACATAAGGCCAAATAGTATGACACTAAATGTAAGGACCTCCAGGATAAGGAAACAAAAGCCATATGATGAGTGATTGTTGTCCTTAATGTACTATGTTATTTCTCATCTCTTTTGCCATCCCTTGGTTATCTCATATTATCACAATATTTTACCTTGTTATCTGATATATTTTATATGTGCTTAATTGGTTATTTGAAATTGGATAGGGAAAGGAGGAAATCAATATAAGCAGGGGGGGAGGGAAATGGGGACCATTTCATGAGAAAGGGTATCAATGTTTGTGAAGTTATGCACCTTCTATCTGGTGAATATAATGTAACCCTTCTATTAATTACAATAAAAATATTTTAAAAAAAGAATGATTGCTTCAGAAAGTCTCACTCTCCTATGAGAAGGGGGGAAAAAAAACCTCTCTAAGAACAACAGTCAGGGATAAAATTAGTTATCTCTAACCTCATGTCTCTCAGTGGGGAGCTACTGACTTTTGGGAGCAGATCATTCTTTTTTGGGAAAAGATTATCCTGTATACTGCAGACATTTAGCGATTTCCCAGGCAATTTCTCACTAGTTGTCTCTTGCAGTATTGTCAGTACCGCTCTATCCTCTATCCCCAAAAATGTCCCCTGCTATTGCAGTGATTCTTTAATTGTTTATCAAGAACCACCACACTCCTAAAAACACCAAATTGTAAACATGTTGTGATTCGATTAAGTGATTAAAAATGTAAGCTTCCTGGAAATTATTTGGAAGCCAAAGAGCCTTGATCTTTATTTCTAAAAGGTTTATTATTTGAAGCAGTCGAACTAATGCAGTCAAACCATAACTACATTAAATTTCACTATTTCATAGCATCCACACTAATCTTCCTTAGTATTCCATAATTCCATTCAGGTTTCCAAATTACCTTGAAAAAAGTGGTCACTTTGCTTTATAAAATAAGATTTGTGAAGTTGGATACTGGTGGCTCACACCTATAATCCTAGCCATTCAGGAGGCTGAGATCTGAGGACACAGTTCAAAGCCAGCTGGAATAGGAAAGTCTGTGAGGCTCTTATCCACAATAAATTCCTCAGGAAAGGCAAGAAGTGGAGCTGTGGCTCAAGTGGTAGAGCACTAGCCTTTAGCACAAAGAAGCTCAGGGATACCATCCAGGTATTGAGTTCAAGAAAAAAAATTGTGTACCATGTAATCATGGCATCAAGAATTTCATAAAACCATCCATCTAAGAGATAGCATACTTGCAAAAAATTAAAAATCACTTCAACAACAACTGTAGAACAGTGAGTAGAAGTAAGAATAGAAGACTACACACAGCATACCAGGACTTAAAAAATCCATCAAGGCTTTGGAACTTGAATAGAAATAAGTGAAATCTCATCAATATGCCTTTTCACAAAATTCAATTTACATAGCCTCAATCTTAGAGCTTTCTCCAAAGTTTTCAATACAGTTCATTAGGAGCCAAACCACACAACTGAGACATTAACCATCATGTAAAAGAGAAAGTAGGAGAAGTTTTGCCATCTCAGACCAGAGCCACTATTGCAAAGGTAGCCAAATCAGTCAGAAATTTAGCATGGAAATAGTTTTCACCGTATCTGCATTTGCCAACATTGGCAATCAGTCTTGCCAAGTAGATAGTCACACATTTAAGTTCTTGAAAACTTCGATGCCTTTGGGATTCTAAGCTGCCATTCATACACTGTCTGTCTGTTATTTGGAGCACTAAGTAGATACTACAGCAAGTAATTTCACAATTCTCTTAATGGTGATAAACTTTAGAATTTGGAAGACATAGCTGCAAATAATTTTCTCTAAAAGACTTAGTTGGACTCTTGTAATCTGTTTCTGGTTATAGTGTGTTAGTCAAATATGCCTAGCTTTAAAAAATCTCAGGAAGAGCCATAAATAAAATTACAAGAGTAGAAAAACATATAATGGAGTTCTGTATCCTCAAAGTTTTCATCAAAAGCAGCTGTGAAAACATAATAGCTCTCTTGGGATAAAAGTCTATATAATTATTCTGTTAGACATGCCTTTCCACTCTGTAAGAAGAACAGACATCTAGACATTCAGATGTCTGGGCAAGACAGGTTACTGACTGGGATAACTTTCCCAGTGGGTTGCTTAAAGGTTCCTACTTTGGCCTGGTGGCTTGATTTTGTTGATCTTCTGTTAAGAAAATATCAGCAAGTAAAGAAAGGGAAAGCAGAAATTCTTCAGAATACAAAAGGATTTTTGAAATGTAAGCTTTTATCTTAACTGGCTGTTCCAAAATGAGATTAAGATACATTTCAGTTTGTTCAAGAAAGTAACAGAGGATGTGAGAAATTAAGACAATCTTTTCCCGAAGTCTTTTTATAGTCATTTCATGTAAATACTTCTTACCCTCTTCAAACCAACCAGTCTCCATCAGATTATGAACTTGAGTTCACCTAATTGGAGCAGAGGGGCAGAGCTTGCTTCACTAGGGATAAATGTTTCTTGATGGCCGTGACATGCCAGAAGCAGAGAAGAAACTGCCAACAATACAAAGGAGAAACTGAATTTTAAACAGCAAAGTTGTAATGGCAAGATTCAGTCATCAGCCAAAATATACCTATTGTAAATCTGAGTAGAATGATGCAAAAATAAGACTTGTGTGTTGCATATACTGATAGCTGTTGCTTGGTTTGAAGACAAATTAATTTTGCTGAGCAGCAATTGGCCTCTCCACTTTCCATTGACACAGAATCTTGTAATGGCCTCATTTTATGATCCTGTCATTTCTAACAGTGAGTACCATTCATTTGTTTCTTGATTACTGTGTTCTAGGCATGGTACCAGGCACTTCCTGTGAGTACTATGGTGGTCCGTCTGGCCTTCAGGTTTCATTCCTGTGGGATGCCAATCTACCAAGGATGTGGGTTGCTGTGGGCACAAGGACAGTGGAGCATGCCCTGGGAGCACAGACAAGCTTGTTAGACTCTCTTTTGGGACCCATGAAAGTTTTGAAAATGAAATAAACTGGATAGAAAGTGGGATTTAAAAGTCTTCAAAAACGGATAAGAATACCATGGCCACTTCTTAGAGGTAATATATCAGTCACTTAGTCACTTTCGCATTGTTAAGGGAACAGTTTAAGGGAGGAAACATTTGTTTTGGCTCATTTTTATAAAGATTTCTGTCCAACATGACTGGAAGGATTGTAAAAGAGAGCAGAGCAGCTCTCATGGGCGCCCAGAAGCAGAGACAGAACACTTGTGTGCTTGGCTTTTGGTTTTTTTTTTAAATTTGACTGTAAAAGGTGATGTCCTGAGGGTTACAATTACATAAGTAAAGTAATGAATGAGTACATTACCTTACTTGTAATAAGTACATTAAAAGAGGTAAAGAGTAAAAAAAAAAAAGACATGGGTTAAGATATAAACTTTCCATATTGTAACACCATCGTCTTATTTAGCTACAGAGAGCGTGGTACCTTGTCTAAGTAGCTCCACAGTAGGTACTTAGTGCTAAAAGTGTGATTAAGCACCCAGCTCTTCCTTCAGTTTTTGATTTGTACAATAGGTTTAGCCAGAAACAGTTGTTCTCCTGTGCAGCTAATCAGCTATATCCTCATGGGCTGCCATAGTGTACTCTTCTGCCATGTTGCAGAGGGGAAACCATGCATGTGCTTTTTACCAATAAGGACCTCAATTCTCTTATGAGATTCTAATCTGACATAATCCATTTTGAACTCAAGTACCAGTAAAATAGGAAAATATACTCCTAGAACCTGATCTTTAATAAATAATGATGTGAAGCACCCTTACCATCTTGGTATCTTTCTGTTTTGGTATACTTCATTTAAGGCAAAAGATCAGAGAATTGGTGACAGAAGACAAATGACTTGTTCTTTTTTATCATTTTGGTATATTAAAATCAAAAAATATCCAAATATAAAATTGTTATATGAAAAGTTTTTTTGCTCTACTGATATTTTATTCTTTTTTCATATAATTTTTTATTGTAATTAATAGAAGGGTTACATGATATTTGCCAGATAGATGGTGCATTAATTCCCATACATTGATACCCTTTCACATGTCTTGGTCCCCATTTCCCTCTTCCCCACTCCTACCCCTCATCTTGTTTTCCCCCCTCCCTATCCAATTTCAAATAACAAAATACAAATATATTTGATATATCAGGTAACAAAGTAAGATACTGTAACAATATGAGATAACCAAGGGATAGCAAAAGAGATGAGAGATAACATAGTACCTTAAGAACAACAATCATTCATTATATGGCTTATGTTTCTATATTCTAGAGGTCCTTTCATTTAGCATCATTCTATATGGCTTTAGGTATCTAGGTTTTGCTCTATTGCAGATCTCTGCTAGGAGAGCCCAAGGTTTCTACTGATTATGACAAATGAGGGAAACCTTTGAGCCTAAGTTCCTTTGAGTCTGGCTTACTTCACTTAATATTATTTTTTCTAAGTCTTTCCATTTCCTAACAAATGGGGCAATGTCATTCTTTCTGACAGCAGCATAGAATTCCATTGTGTATAAATACCACATCTTGTTGATCCACTCATCAACTAAGTTTTAAGACAAGTATTCATTACCTTTTACTTTTAGACAAGTCATCTATATTCATTTAGATATTTTAGTGTGATTCATATAATTTTATATGTAGACTAACTTAAGCCCCTTCCCCATGTGAGCAAGAACTTTGATGTAAATAACAAATACTCCATAAATTAAAAACTGGAAAGGAATTCTAAAATAAAAATAAATGTACAGGAATGTGTTAGACAGATCTATATATCACTGTACAACTAGCTATCTGACTTTTTAAACTTAGCCTAAAAGAAACCTGTGAAATGGCATGGTAATTCTGTTTACTGCCTCTCTACAATAATGTATTCAAATTCAATCATTTTTCCTCTTCAACATTGTACTCTGAAAATCAAATTTGTTAGCCAAAAGATACTCACCATGTCTGAATTTACTTAAATTTCAGAGAAGTATGTTTGAAGAGATAAAAGAGGAAAATAATATAGTTAATTATTTAAATTACCTACATAGAAAAAAATGTGCACAGAACAATAAATTGGAGGGAACAAAACTAGATTCCTTAGTTAGTCAAAGGGAAAAGCCTGGGAAGAAGGAAAGGACAAAGTGACAGTTTTTAGCACACAATGAGTCCACTAAAATTAACTAGAGAAGGATCTTTCCTGTCCCTTACCTCTCCTCCTATACTCCTGTAATAGCAAAAACAGTAGCACTCCTTAGAAATGGAAATATTAATCAGACTTCAGCAAAAGCATTGGTGGAAGCATCTGTCTCCACAGTGAATGCAGAATCTCCATTCCTTTTTAGTATGAGAAGGTCATCTATCTACTTTAACCAATAAACTATGGAGAAAGGTTGCAATGGTTTCTGGGATCAGGCTTCGGTAGAGCAGCAAGTCCATTTCTTGTCTCTTGGAACACCTGATTGGGAAAATTCAGGCATGCCAAAAGAACTCCCCCAGGGCCCTTCTTCTGTTGGAAAAGCCCAGAGGCCCCAGTTTTGTTTCAATACCAGCACCAACTCACTAGCCAAGGATAGGCATCTTGGAAGTCACCCATCAGACCCCCTCAAGCTCCCATATGACACCACGTGAAACAGAGAGCCGCCATTCCCATCTGGCGCTACCCAAATTGCAGATTTGTGAGCACAATGAGCAGCATTGTCTTAAGCCACAATGTTTTGTTGTGGTTTATTACACAACCCTAAGTCATTAGAACAGCTTGCTAGCAGAAGGAACACATTTCACATTAAAGCAGCATCTCTGAAAGCAGGTGAAAGTTGAGACATGTTAGCTTCTAGATAAGGTGAAGAAACTTTGCCTAGCATCAACTATCTTCCTTTCTCTGACCTTTAAGATCCTGACCAACAATGTTTTGTTTTCATATAGTGAAAGAAAAATGAACCCCCCCCAAAAAAAATCCATCCTTCAGTCAGAACCATCTGTCCTTGGTTACATGTGGTTCATTGACTCATAAGAGTTTTTGGAGACCTCAAAACATTAGAAATGATGACAAAGAAAAGAACAGAGAAGAG
Organism: Megascapheus bottae; assembly: GCF_031878675.1. Taxonomy (NCBI): domain Eukaryota; kingdom Metazoa; phylum Chordata; class Mammalia; order Rodentia; family Geomyidae; genus Megascapheus; species Megascapheus bottae. The sequence continues at coordinate 31,119,490 of NC_143514.1, forward strand.
ACTGGCGTGCACCAGTCAATTTGTTCCAAGATGCCTGTTTGCCTACACAAAACTCAAACTTCAGTAGATGATATCTTTTAGAGGATACTTAAATGGATCTATTTTGCTCCCAAATATCTAATCAAAGCAATTTGCATTAGTAGCTTTCTAGACAGTCATGCATGGCCCACTTTGCATTCTATATCAGTTATCAATTTGGAAATCAACAGGAAGCCTGGTAAATTCATTCTGCTGCTTGGTTGGCTCCTGCTTTTAGAAACTCATGCCTTTCTGCCCCAGACACGTGGTACCACATGCTTTCTCTATCTTGGCATTTCCCATGTGTCCTGCACTATGTATTTATCTGTCTTCCATATTGGCCTTCCTCATTCCTGAAAGGAACCGTCAAGTCTCCGAGCCTTTGTATGCCACTTCTTAACAATGCTGGGCACTTGTTAAATGCTCCATTAGAATACATAAACTGTTTAGTAAGATGAATAATGTTAATACTTAAGCGCAGCTTAAAATTGTCTCCAAATGGTCTGAGGATTTTCGGAAGAAAAAGAAGCAAGTGACTAATCCAGAACTCCCGCTTTTTCTAATCGCATGCATGAATCTGACCTCTGACTCAATGTTTGTGGATTATACTTAGATTTTAAAGCATAATATGTATTCTTAGTAATATCTAAGCACATCAAGGGGCATAATGTAGGAATGGCTAATATTCTTACTAATGTCTTTTGAAAACTACATCCACTTTATTCTAACCAAAGCCAGAAAATGAACTAGTATAAAAGAATTTTAGATAAGGAAGTTACATTGTTGGGGATTCTTAGCTTCTCTTTTTTAAATATTCTTTTCTTTAATTAAAATTAATAGAAGGGTTACATTATATTCGACAGGTAGAAGGTGCATTACTTCACAAACATTAATAACCCTTCTCATGTCCCATTTCCCTCCTCCATCCCCTCCCCTCAACTTATTTTCCCCCCTTCCCTTTCTTATTTCAAATAAACATATATACAATAAACCAGATAACAATGTAAGATACCATAATAATATGAGAATAACCAAGGGGCAACAAAAGAGATGAGAAATAAAATAGTACATTAAGAATAACAATCACACATTATATGGCTCTTGTTTCCATATCCTGGAGGTCCTTTCATTTAGCCTCATCCTATATGGCCTTATGTAGCTTTTGCCCTATTGTAAACCTCTGCTAGAAGAATCCAAGGTTCATACTAATTATAATAAATGAGGGAAACCATTGAGCCTATGTTCCTTTGAGTCTGGCTTTCTTCACTTCATATGAGTTTTTCCAAATCTTTCCATTTCCTTACAAGTGGGACAATGTTGTTCTTTCTGGCAGCAGCATAGAATTCCACTGTGTATAAATACCACATCTTGTTGATCCACTCATCAACTGAGGGGCATTTAGGTTGGTTCCATATCTTTGCTATGGTAAATAGTGCTGCAATTAACATTGTTGTGCTGGTAGATTCAGTATATCTTTGTTTCTGGATGATTGGGTAAATGCCAAGTAGTGGAATTGCTGGGTCATAGGGGAGATCTACGTTTAGTCTTTTGAGGAACTGCCATACTGCTTTCCATAGTGGTTGAACAAGTTTGCACTCCCACCAACAGTGTAGTAGTGATCCCTCCTGGCCACATCCCCTCCAGCATCTCTTGCTATTACATTTCTTGATCCTGGCCATTCTAACTGGAGTGAGGTCGAATCTTAGAGTTGTTTTAATTTGCATTTCTTTTATGGCCAGAGATGTGGAGCATTTCTTCATGTGTCTATAGGCCATCCTTATTTCTTCTTCAGAGAAGACTCTCTTTAAGTCTTTGGTCCATCTTTTAATGGGATGGTCATTTCTTTGGAGATAGTTTTGGATTGATTCAATTTTTTTAACTTTTTTTTGTTTGGTTGGTTGGTTGGTTTGTTTTGAGGGGTTTTCCTTTTGTGGGTTTTTGTGTTTTGGTGGGGGTTGGGAGGGTTGTCATTGGTTATAGGGCTAGAACTTATGGCCTGGATGCTGAGCCTCTTCACTCAAAGCTAGCACTCGGTCATTTTGAGCTACAGAACTACTTAAGGTAGTTACTTATAGATAAGAATTCCATGAGAGCCAGGCACAGTGGCTCACTCCTGTAATTCTGCCTACTCAGGAGTCTGAGATCTGAAGATCGTGGTACAAAACCAGCCCCAGCACTAAAGTCCATGAGACTCTTATCTCCAATTAACCACTAGAAAACTGGAAGTGGGGCTGTGGCTGAAGAGGCAGGGCAGTAGCCTTGAGCTCAGGGACAGCACCTAGGCCCAGGATTTAAGCTCCACAACTGACAAAAAAAAGAATCTCATGGGCTTTCCTACCCCAGCTGGCATTTAACCATGATGCCCAACTGGCATTTAACCATGATGTTAAGATCTCAGCTTCTTGAGTAGCTAGGATTACAGGTCTGAGCCACTGTAACCCACCTAGAGTTTACTTTTTATATTCAATAATACTTATCCACTCAAGTATGAAAATATTCAAACTTTAGGACATTTGTTAGTTTTCAAACTTTCTGTATGGGTTTGCTTTATGTTTTACATGCATCAAAAAGAGCTCAGTGATTTTAATCCCATCACATAGACTTAATGCATGCATTTAATACATTCATACTAGTGATGACTGGCATATTGGAGTGATTTCTTCCATCTTATCTTGCATATTGTATTGTCATCCTCTTCCCTTGATATTTTTTCTTTTCTGTCTTCCATTGGATGAAGAAAGATTCCCATGTTCTTTTATTTTTTCTGCAAGTTTAGAAGTTAGAGTTGCAACTTTATTCTTTGGTGTCCTTGTTCAATTGTCAAAATTCATATTTGTGATTAATGGTTACTTATTCATAAAAGCCATCCTGTTTCTGTCGAAGGCAAAGAGCTAAACTGTATTTCCACATCCCCATTCCACTGAAGTTGTGAAGGCATGTCTACATGATTGAGCTGTGACCATTCCAGAAAAGTGGGTGAAGAAGTGAGGAATGTCAGTCTCAAGCTATGCCCATTTAAAACTCCATTCTGGATGGGAAAATGTAGCCATTTTACCATGAACTGATGGATGAGGTTCAGAAAGATAAGGGAGAACCATTGAAAGGATAACACTGATCAAAATGCATTACTCAAAATTTTGTATGATGACTGGAAATCTCTTTGTGCAATTGCTTGAATAGCAAGAATATTATTTTTGCCAGTGTTTGTGCTTGAACTCAGGGCCTGTGCACTGTCCTCGGAATTTCTCAAGACTAGAGCTCTGCCACTTGAGCTACAGCACCACTTCCAGATTTTTTTCTATGAATGTAATCAAACCTAGTAATCAAACCTAGGTCTTTATGCATGCTAGGCAAGCACTCTATCACTAGGCCAAACTCTTGGCCCCTATTTGTTTGTATTTTATTGTCAGGGTAACGTATAGAGGGATTACAGTTACATTCATTAGGTAGTGGGTACATTACTTCCTGAACATTGATACTCCTTCTCATGGTTTTTGTCCTACTTTCCTTCCCCCAACCCCCTCTCAATCATCTTGTTTTTCCTCTTCCCTTCCCTATTAAAAATATTAAGAATATTATTTCTTAAATAAAATCTTTGAAAGCTTTATGTTGAAAAAGAGCATTTATCATGGTGGGTCATGGAATAACATGGAGCACTGCCATCTATTTGCCCAACAATTGATATTTATCAGGACTAGGAATTCTGGAGTCGAATCAGTAGGCTCCTCTAGGTATATATTTCATGTACACATAGACACAAACCAGAAGGGAGGCTGGAAATCCAGGGATAAAACGCAACTCATAACTTGTTACTAGAAGTAGAACAGCTTTCAGTGGGTACATGGAGTCTCTCTTACAGAATTCTCCATCAAATCCTGTGCTAAATATTACAGTAATGTGTTCCAACATTTTTCAGGACCTTAAAATGTCACTCTTAACAAAAATATTTTTATTTTAAGTATTGATTATACAATTATGTTCAAATATATAACCCCTATCATTCTACATCTGTGAAAGTAACAAATGAGTCCCTTCAAAGGCCTTTTATTGTCATTCTTAAACTTGAGACAATTTATATTAAACTAGCTATGTTACTGGAATTCTCTAATCTACCTTAAACTTGTTTCTCTAACATTACTCCCACTAGCCACGACCCAGAAGAGTTACTTTAAAAACAATTCTTTAAGCTAGATCTTTTGAATTGAAATAATCAGTTTTTTTGCTAAGTGTCCTAACATATGTTACCGCTAAACTGAGGGAGGGAGAAGAGAGGATGAACAGGGAGAAGTTGAAAGGGGAGGAAAAGAGGCAAGAAGATTGTCATGCTGAAAGAGCTTTTTAAAAGCAACTAAATGATAAATAATTGAATCACATGGTAGGCTTACACTTAAGAATCTATTTGGACATTTTTAGGATTCTCAGTTCTCTTAAACTTTTATTCTATTGCCCTGAATCCAAAAACACATCCAAGTACTACTCCCCTCCCACCACAAACAAAAGGAAAGAATTATTACTCCTTGGATAAGATATTAAAACAAAAGAAGAATAACAGTGCTTAAAAAGAACAGATTAAATTCTAGTGTCAAATAAAGTGTATAAAAGAAATCACATATAGGGGCCAGGATTTGGCCTAATGGTAGGGTGTTTGCCTAACATGTATGAAGACCTGGGTTCGATTCTTCGATACTACATATATAGAAAAAGCCAGAAGAGGTGCTGTGGCTCAAGTGGTAGAGCTTAGGCCCTGAGTTCAAGCCCCAGAACTGTTAAAAAAAAAAGAAATAACATACATAAGAAGGTTTCTGGCTTTTTGGTAGAGGTAAGAGTCTCACAGACTTTCCTGCCCAGGCTGGCTTAGACTACAATCCTCAGATATCGGCCTACTGAGTCATTACAATTACAGGCATGAGCCACCAGTGCCCAGCTCGTTCCACCATTCTTAAAACATGGGTCAGGGCCAGGAGTGTGGCCAGGTGTTAGAGTGCTTCCTAGCGTGTTTGAAGCCCTGAGTTCTATTCCTTAGTACCACAAACACAGCGAAAGCGAGAAATGGTGCTGTGGCATGCACACACACACACACACACACACACACTCACGCATCATTACAAGGTCTATACACCCAACTGTGTGACTGTTAAATGAGACCCTTATGTGCTATCCAGTTTATACCAAGTCCTCAATAAATTTTATCAAGTACTAAGGCTTAAGCACCAAAAATTCACAGTTCTTCAGTCTGAGAAATTAAAGATGACCATGCTGGTGACAGCCCCTTACATGACATAGTGTGGCTGTACCCTGACATGGTGGAGAAGAGAGTATTCTCTAGGGCCTCCTTTATTATTAGGGCACTAATTCTATTCATGAGAGATCCCCTACTCGAATTCGTCAGCTTCCAAAGGATCCACTTCCTAACGTGATTACACTATGGATGAGTTCCACCTTTGAATTTGGAGAGATACAATTAATCAATCCAAATATTCCTCCTTTGACTCCTCAAAATGTGTGTTTTCTATAGAGGCATAGGTTTTTATGTCTATGTAGTTGTGTTTATATTTCCATTACCATGTCCTTAGCATTGGATATGCAAATATTGAGTTCTCAGTCTTGTACTGTTTGTATCTAATAGCCACATATTAAGGATACCATACGCCTTTTGTTCCTTTGGTCTTGACTTGTCTCACTCAACATGATTCGTTCTAGATTCATCCACTTCGTTGCGAATGCCATTATTTTATCTTGTCTGTTGGCTATGTAGAATTCCATTGTATATATATACCACATTTTTTTGTATCAATTCATCTGCAGTAGGGCATCTGGATTGTTTCCATCGCTTGGCTATTGCGAATAGTGCAGAGATGAACATGGCTGAGCATGACTCTATAGAACAATGTTTTAATACATAGATTAATATGTGTCTATGACATACAAACCCTCAGCCTAATTTTAATTACATTCTAAAATCTAAGTGCCAGTGATTGTATATAGAGATTCCCTTCCTGAATATCTGTTAAATATGTCATTTGAAATTTGATATAGCAATCAATATTCTTTAATTAAAAAAAGTGAAAAAATGTGGTTTTTTTCTCAAGTGCAAAATAATTCCTTCATCTCAACAGCCCAAAAGCCCTAATGCAGTCCAAAATCAATGAAGTCTGAAGTCCAAAGTCTTATCTGCATATCATGTAAATCACATATGGGTACAACTCAAAGGTATGAATTCCTCAGGCAAATTCTTCTCTCACTATGAATATGTGAAACCAAACAAGTTCACATGCTCCCAAAATTCAGAAAGCAGACAAGCAGAGGGGAGAGATTTCCATTCCAAACCAGATAAAAGGAAGAAAAAGGAAAACAGGTCCCTAATGAGTCTGAAACCTATTGGAGCAAACATTATGAAACCTTAATATTTTTTTTTTGCCAGTCCTGGGCTTGAGCTCAGGGCCTGAGCAATGTCCTTGGACTTTCTCAAGGCTAGAGCTCTACCACTTGAGCCTCATCACCACTTCTGGCTTTTTTCTATGTATGTGGTACCAAGGAATCTTCATGCATGCTAGGCAAGCACTTTAACCACTAGGCCAAACTCCCAGCTCCTGAAACCTTAATTTTTTAAAGAAAACTCTGATACTCTGTGTACAAAATCCACTGGTGCAGCTATCACTCACAGGCCTGGGGGGGGACCGGGGGCTGCCACATTGTGGCATGCTTGCAGTTCTCTCTGGGGTCCTCACCACTCCACCAGGCTTGATTTAGGTTTTCTCTGCAGATCTCTTCTTTTCCTTTTACCCCTCGCCAAAAATATCCTTAACACACACATTTCTAGCCATCACCCTCAAAACTCTTCCAGATGCTGCTATCCACTACCCAATTTCAAAGCCACTGCTGTATTTCTTTCTTTTTTTTTTTTTTTTTTTTTTTGGCCAGTTCTGGGGCTTGAACTCAGGGCCTGAGCACTGTCCTTGGGCTTTTACCTCAAGGCTAGCTCTCTGCCAATTAAGCCACAGCACCATTTCTGGCTTTTTCTATGCACGTGGTACCAAGGAATCGAACCTGGGTCTTCATGCATGCTAGGCAAGCACTCTACCACTAGGCCAAACTCCCGGCCTTCACTGATGTATTTCTTGAAACCATTTCTTCCAGAAGCAACCTGCTTTCTCATTTCAATTTCTGTATTGATTGACATTCTCTAGAAAAGCCAGAGCAGTAATGCACAGAGAAAAATACAGGAAGAGCTTTGCTAAGAGGGATTGGCTCACATAATGATGGCAGCTCAGAGGTCCCATGATTCAATGTCTGCAAACTAAAGACTCAGGAAAATCCAGGCTGTCCATCCCAGTCTGAGTCCTACGATTCAAGAATCGAGTCTAAAAGTAAGAGAAAATGGATTGCCCTAACTCAAGCAGAAAGAAAGTTCTTCATACCTCTACTATTTGGTTCTGTGCTGTCTCTCAACAGACCATTTAATGCCCACTTGAACTGGTAAGAGTTATCACAAATATATCTTAAAAAGATGTTTTACCAACTTCAACTCTGCCCGTCTTCTTGTGGCTGTCATCTCTGTGTCTATGACTAAATTTCTTCTTATCATTAAGATACCAATCATGTCATATTAGGATACATCCTAATTCCAAATAATATTGTCTCAACCTAATGATGTCTGTGTAAACCCTTCCAGATTGTCAAATTCACAAATATGAAATGCTAGTCTTTCACTGTATTTCTTTGGGAAAACATAATTTTTTCTATGACTCTTAATTTAGACTTCTATTCATAGTGTCAGTGTGACTGTCACAGCATGAAAAATGAAAATATGGAGGAAAGATGTGTTAAGTAATTGAGCTTACCAGAATCATCCATTCATCATGTTAGGAGTAGACAGTTTTGTTGACCAGTTCTGCTAGATTATGCCCTCTTAGTATAAAAACTGGAAGGTGTAGAATAACAACGCTGGTAGGAATTAAGGATGGAAGATGTTCTCCCTGTTCTTAGAAGACTAGTCATACTAGAGCACTATTGATACAGTACGTACTTTCTCAAAAACTGTTCTCCCCCACCCATTAGGCATCTAAAACCAACCTAATTAAGTGTCAATGACCCACTTTATCTGGTAAGATAATTGTAACAATCATAATTCCAACAAAAGCTTCATTTTCTGAATGCTTACTGTGGGTCAGGAATTTGGTGAATTGTGTCTGTTATGCATTATTTCATTGCATATTTCTATTGTTTCAGTATGATATGAGACCACAAGGGCCTTTTGTGATTAATGTCTTGGTCTCAATGTAGTAGCATTGGGAAGAACTGGAACCTTTGGGAAAAGGATCATTAGGTCACGAAGTGGTAAATTGTTTCCCATGCAATCCATTTCTCATGTGATCCCTTTGGTTCTCAAGAGAGGATTGTTATCAAAGGAACAAGCATGGCCCTGACTATCATCTTCTTCTCTTCGCTTCTGTTTCAGATGAGACTCCTGGCTCCTATGCGCATTCCCAACAAGATGTGCTACATCAGCTAGACCACTGGGCGCCATGATCTCATACTTCCAACTTCTAAAACTTTAAATGGAATAATCATCTTTTGGCTAAATATGTTGGGTATTACGTTATAAATACAAACATCTGAATAATAAAAGTGCTTGCAAATTATATTTCACCTTCAAAATTTACTGAGTTTTATTCATCTATCCCTGAACAAAAACCAGAAGGAAATACTGTATTGGGTTTTTGGTTGCTATTTCTGTGCAGAGCTAGAGATCAAACCCAGTATCTAGTGCATGCTTAGCAAGCGCTCTATATTCCCAGATTGCTCTGATCACACACACACACACACACACACACACACAGATACACACCCATCTACCCACTGCGATGCCTTGTGTACAAGGAATAATCAAATAATCATGTTCGAAGCAGCCCTTCCAGATGAGCAATTTTCGGCAATATGAACTATTCATGATGTTCCTTGATTATTGTGGATTTGATTTTTTTTTAACTAAAGTCATCAAAGTGATGGGGTTCTGGCTGACATTGTTCAAACAACTGTGAAATGAGTTAAATGAATGCTGAAGCTGCAATAGCTAAAACCATAGTCAGAAATTAAGATTGCTTCAGGATGGAATTAATTAAGGTTGGTTCAGGTTCAAGAATATAAACTAGGGGCCAGGAGCATGGCTTAGTATTAGAGTGGTCACCTGGCATGCACAAATCCCTAGGTTCCATTCCTCAGTACCACATACACAGGAAAAGCCAGAAGTGGCATTGTGGCTCAAGGGACAGAGCACTAGCCTTGAGCAAAAGCGAAAGTGTCCAAGGACAGTACCCAGGCTCAGAATTCAAGCCCCAGGACTGGCAAAAGAAAAAGAATATAAACTTGCTACATTAAGTTTCAAACTTGTCATACTTACCATACTGCAAAACTTAGTTTCTGTAGGTAACCATTTCAAATGAATATTGCTATAGAATCAGTAACATAGGCCCAAAGTATTTCCTGTGACCCAGATATCTGGTTTATCAGACATCAGCTTGGGTTAGTTTTAGGCCCCTGCCTAAAACCTTCAGGACTGCCTTTCAATATTCTTGTATGTCAAAAACAAAAACAAACTACAAATCCTTATTAAATTAGTATCTCAGATTTGAGATTCAATTCCCAGATTCATTAACTAAACTATTCATCTTTCTGTAGCTTTTCTGACTGAACAACTATTTATGCCAATTTAAAATACAGTATTCTCCAATTCAAAAGGCTCCATCAAATTCTTCACTATGTCGAAAATACAATCTAGTACCATAGAACTTCCTTCCATTGGGCCTAACTCTTTAATTTATTTTACCTTATTGTAAAGGTGAGATACAGAGGGGTTACAGTTATATAAGTAATCAATACATTTCTTATAAAACATTGCTACCTCCCCCACTCATTTTTCTCTCACTTTCCCTCCCCCTCCAACTCCAACCCCCCACTAAACTGTAAACTTCACCTCCAATATATTGTCTTGTAAGTATTGCTGTTGTATTGATTCACCCTTTGATCCCACAATCCCACTCCTGGGCATTTACCCAAATGACCACTGAATAAAGCCATACTAAATCTACCAGCACAACATGTTCACTGCAGGATTATTTACAGCCAAGATATGGAACCAACCCACATGCTCCTCAATAGATGAATGGATCAAGAAAATGTGGCTTATATACACAATTGAATTCTTTTTCCATTGGGCCTAATTCTACATTTGTCATATGTTAGCTCTTCAAGTGCTTGACAATAACTCTGATTTTTCCTCTGAGTCTTCTCTTTTCATGTGTGTTTAACTATCATCCTATGGTATTGTTTCTAGTTTCCCCCATCCTGCTCCTTTTCTTTCTCATTGTACATCAGTATCTCTTGTTACATATTTAATGCTAGGTTCTACAATACTGCATGCACAAACTGATCAACATTTTGTAAGGAATTACTGCTACTTTCCTTATTCTGGACACCACAACCTTGTGAATTCAAGGACTTCTAGAACTACTTATCATGGAAAACATCTCCTAAATGATGATAGGTAGCTAAGTCATCTAACACTTAGATAAAATTTTTTGGTCTGTGGTGGGGCTCTAGGTTTGCGCTCTCTGTCCCTGAGTTCTTCAGCTCAAGCCTAGGGCTCTGGTACTTGAGCCACAGCACCACTTCCTCAGATGAATTTTGTAGGGAAAACATAATTTACAATGGTTCCTTCCAGATTTCATCAAAATCATCAGAGTAAGTATTTTATACTTCTTCTTAGATTGGTTATTTGTTTCTTTCTCTTTTTTTCTTTTTTCAAAAACTTTATTGTTATTTTAAAGGTGATATACAGAAAAGTTCGTTAAGAAGTCAGGTAGAGAGTACATTTATTTTTTGACAATGTCACTTCCTCCTTGCTCTCTTGGGTTCATTACTTGTAAAGTGTATAATGTGTGAGGAATTTTTCCAATATTTTCCATAGGTCTGAAATAATTCATTGGAGATAGTATATTCGTGAGGTATATATTCATCTAACTTTATTGCCATTCAATTTATCCATCATATGTACAAGTGTATGTTAAGAAACACACCAAATACAACAACTCTCTATTCAAACTTTCAACAAAGAACAACATTAATTAAAACTGATCAGTGTTTTTAGTGTATCTATACTGATTCTTAACTATCCTACTAAACATTTTTTCAATAACATACCCTAGGAACTTTCCTGGGATTAAAACTAACCTCATTAATATATAATATACACAATCTTTCCTTTTTTGTCACTATGCTTTCTGCTTTAGTTCTTTCATGAGTATTCAAAAAAAAAGACCAGGGCCAGGAGTTTGGCCTAGTGGTAGAGTGCTTGTCTAGCATGCACTGCTTGTCTAGCAGGTTCAATTCCTCGGTGTAACAGACAGAAAAAAGCCGGAAGTGGTACTGAGGCTCAAGTGGTAGAGCTCTAGCCTTGAGAAAGTCCAAGGACAGTGCTCAGGCCCTGAGCTCAAACCCATGACTGGAAAAAAAAAAAGACTGAAATTAAGGGATTTCCCTTACTATTTTGCAGACTGCTTCAGAGTGTTCCTCCCTCTTGTACCATATCCATCTTGAATCATTCTTATTTATGATAAGAAATGAAAAAAGGAGGCAGGCACACTGGCTCATGCCTGTAATCCTAGCTACTCGGAAGGGTGAGATCTGAGGATCAAGGTTCAAAGTCAGCCTGGGCACAAAATGACCTGAGACCCTTATCTCCAATTAACCACTAGTAAATTCAAAGTGGGGCTTGGTTCAAGGGTAGGGTGATAGCCTTGAGCTGAAGAGCTCAGGGACAGCACCCAGCCCCTGTTCAAGCCCCATGATCCACAAAAAATAAAAAAGAAAGGAAGAAGAAAGGAGGGAGAGAAGGAGGGAGAGAGGAAGGGAAGGAGGGAGGAAGGGAGGGAGGGAGGGAAGGAGGGAGAAGACAACAGAAAAAGATTCCAAGAACACCCACAGGATTCAAAAGCCATTCAAGTAGAAATTATTATGCTAAATTAAAAAAAGCAATGGAACTCTGTAGCACTGGAACAATTAACCAAGAGTAAATTATTACCCATGAAAGATTGATTCAGATCTCCCTAGAGAGACCTGCAACGAAGAGAAACTTGAAACAGACCACACACATCAGAAAGGAGCAAACCATCCCATGACCATCCCAAGATGGAATTAACAGGGTAAGGTATCTAGCAACTTTCTAGAAGAAAAAAAAAATACAAAGACAGAAATGAATAACACAGCTAACAAAGGAGTACATTCTCCTTCTAAGACAACTTTCTGGATGTGGAGCAGCAAGACCTTAACATCTTATAATACTTCACTGAGCATTTCACTACAGTCTTCAAAACCCAGGAAACTCAGGTATGCCTGTATACCTTGTAGATAACTGTGTGTGACTTTGTAACCTGGTATATTGTATATACGTTTATTTGCTTATTTAAAATAGGGAAGGGAAAGGGAGGAAACAAAATGATCAGGAGGGGGTGGAGGATGGGAAATGGAGACAAAAACATGAGAAGGGATATCAATGTGCTAGAGGTAACGCACCTGCTAGCTAACATATGTAACTATAACCCCTCCATAGATTACCCTGACAATAATTTTTTTAAAAGAAAGCCTTTTTGCAGTTGTTAAGTTATTGTGGCTAGCAGCTAAAGCTAGAACTATAAGTTAGCTGAATGAAATACTATATATTTTATTATTTTATTATAGGAGATTGCCGTTTTAAATAAATATTAAGGGTCAGGAGTGTCGCCAAGTGGTAGAGAGCTTGCCTAGTATGCACAAAGCACTGGATTCCATTCCTCCATACCACATCCACAGACGAAAGCCGGAAGTGGCACTGTGGCTCAAGTGGCAGAGTGCTAGCCTTGAGCCAAAATTGTCCAGACAGTGTCCAGTCCCTGAGGTCAAGCCCCAGACAAAAAATAAAAATAAATAAATATTAGTAAATTTCTGAAAAAAAGTGAATATAATCTCAAATTTTTCACCAGACATCTTTCCTGCACAAATTATCAGCTGTGAGTGGCACAAATGATACAATTAATCACAGGGGAAAAAAGATTCAAGCATATAAATACATGGTTTGGGGCACAGATTACATTGTGTTTTCAAGAATGACTAAACAAACTGGTTCTTTTGGCAAGAAATTGACTCACCATTAGTTTCTAACATTCATTAGCAAATGTTCACTTTTTTGCCATTCTTGGGCTTGAGCTCAGGGCCTGAGCACTGTCCTTAGCCTCTCTCAAGGCTAGAGCTCTACCACTTGAGCCTCACCACTTCCAGCTTTTTTCTATGTATCTATGTACCAAGGAAGGAATCGAACCCGAGTCTTCATGCATGCTAGGCAAGCACTTTACCACTAGGCCAAACTCCCAGCCCTCAAATGTTCACTTTCATATATATATTACAACCCCAAGATGTGACATTGAATACAACCAGGAACAATATACAACGCAGTATGTACTTAGAAAATAAGGAAATCATTAAAATATAGTTCACCCTACAGGAAGTGATACTGCTTTTAAACTAATACCCCATTAGTTGCCAATTTCTAGGACTGTTGACTTTTAAGTCTGAAAGGAAAGAAATTTCGTGTTTCAGAGTTATAGTAGCCTAATTTGGCAGGCGGTTTAGCTCTCTTCTGTGACACCTCTGAGTGCCTGACACAGAGAGTTTTCTTGGAGTTGGAAACAAAGACACGTGGCCTGTCTTAGCTGGCTTGGAAGGCAGAAGACAGTCATGCTGCCACTTGTTCACCCTACCAGCGTGTTCTGATCTTCTCATCAGAGCCTAGCTCTCCAGAACCTAAATTTAAAACCCTAAATCTTTTGGAGAACTCATGGCTTCAGACAACATTTCTAATGCTTGTATGCTGAAGAGAAGCTGTTTCTAATCTAGGACTTTCACAAACAACATTCTTTTTAAGTGGTGTTGATGAATTGCCAAATTCTGTACTTCTGAGTACTGTTTTTGCAATATACAAGACCAGATTCTATGGTGAGGAAAGGTTCCTTTTACTTTCGCCATCATTAAGAATATTTTACTTCAACTAAACTTTCTAAGATCATTTATTTTCATAGCAGCTTTCTGGTACTTCTACCTTTCCTCCCTTCCATAAGATGTAGAGAGAAATGTACTGTACTTCAACTCAAGATCAGCAAATTATACTACCTCTTCTTCACTGAGCAGCTGTGTAATCTTAGAAGCCACTTGCCTTGCCAATGCTCCTTGTTCTCCCAGGGCAAACTGAGAGAGAAAGAGGAGATGAGATCCTTGGTTTCAAGAAACTATCCTGGACCTATAGAGTCCACAGCTCTGGAAACAACAAAGGATTCTCTGCAAAAAACATTTTTTGAAAAAGAATAAATAGTAGAAGACAAAAGAAGTGGAGAATTCATAAAAATGAAGAGTAAAGGAGGAAGAATGTGAGAAGAGAAGGGTGAGAAGCAGGAGCAAGAAGGGGAGGGAAAAACCAAAAGAGGAAAGACTGGGACCACACTACCTAAGGGACTATGTGTTGCTCTTGCCTTTCATATTCATTGGGGTTCTTCATGAGTTATACATAAGTTCTTTTGCTTATCTGTTTGTTTGTTTTGATGGATCACTGATTTTAATCACTGATTTAAATGAATCATTGATTTGTACAAATAATGGAACAAATGTACCATTCAAAACATTGCCTACATTACACCATGTAAATCAAGGACCTGAGCTTCACTTACAAAGCATTTATGAGGCTCACACCTCTGTAATCCTAGCTACTCAGGAGGTTGAGATCTGAGGATCAAGGTTCAAAGCCAGCCTGGGCACAAAAGGACCTGAGACTCTTATCTCCAATTAACTTCTAGAAAATGGGAAGTGGAGCTTGGCTCAAGGGTAGTGCGATAGCCTTAAGCGGAAGAACTCAGGGACAGCGCCCAGGCTGAGTTCAAGCCCCATGACCCACCAAAAAAAAAAATTCATGATTAAAATGTAAACAAATATTGCAACACTTAAAACAGAAGGCAGCTTTTTATTCAGATTAGTTATCGGTTTATCAGATTCCTTTGTGGGTCATTAACTGTTCACATTTAAGTAATAGTTGGACATGTGGTGGAATAACCTCAAGACTGAAAAGTTGCTCTTAATGTCTGATGTTCAAAATAACGTAAACATCTCAATAGACTACCTGAGCATCAATTTTATTTTAAATTTTAAAAAGCAGATATATCTGATATATCAGTATATATATATACTATATATATACTCACATACTATATATATGGGTACACAACACATATTAAATAGGTAGATACAGATATGTGTCTCTCAAAAAAAACAAAAACCAAAATAAATGGATAATTTTAAAAATTATGCTTTTCATCAGTAGAATAAAACGGTGCTAGACTATAAGAAAAATGATGACTAGATATTCCGATTTAATGACTATGATACCACCTTAATTTTGTGCCAGACCCACCTGTAAATCCTCTCCCAAAAGACTGCTTGTAAGAGGAAGGAGTCTTCACAAACTGCTATGTGTTCATATCCATTTGTTCTATTTGGAACCAAATCTATCCCACTAGCTCAGTTTGGGGGCTCACAGAGACATTTAAGCTTTTTGACACTAGAAAGCAATCAAGTCTTTATGTTTACAAATTATGAATTTAATAGTTCTACAAATTTGGCAAAGTTAGTGATAAAGTTTACATGTTTTGCCTAATTGTACAAATAAATATGCATCAAATCTGATAAAAATAGCCAAATGGTTTGGCTTCTACTTGGTAAATGACCATACCAGTCCTTTTCCACACATTTTCTTTGGTATGTTATTTGCCTCTCAGGCCAGCACAACCTCTCATGGTTTCCTTTTTGCTGGAGGAGAATCAGGAATGCTAAGAAGGTTGTCTTGTTTGTGATCATCTAGCAGCAGGTACATGTACAATATGGGATCTTTCTTCTTGTAAAACCATGCATTCGTGACACTGCTGGTGATAAGTCCATCTCTCTTCATTCATTTTTCTAACCATTCTCCATCTCAGACATACACTCCACTATTTTACTAGTTACTGTATTTGCAAAGTATGCATTGCAGACTCAAGATGTGGTAAGATGACTCAAGATGATTGTCAGGAAGGAAAATGAATGAAGAAAGTTTATAATCTTTACAAAGTTGTAGTCCATAAACACAGTCAAATCTATCATACTTCATACAATACAAAGAAGGATTTATGGTCAAATGGTACAGGATAATCCCCCTCCACTAGGTGATTTAAAAAATTAAAAACATTGCTCTCTATACACCCATGCTAGATCCTGTGAACTACATTTCCCCTCAAGGGCTGGAAGAGTCTTTCTTGGCTCCATGCTGCTCTGATACTTGCTTTTTTTTATGTCTCTGGATTTTTATTTTCTTTTGAGTTTAGGGATTTTATCCAGCAAATCTAAATCAAATTTTCAAAATTATCAGAAGGTACCTGAGATTCTTCAGCCATGTCATTGTAGAGATTTCAATAACTATGAAGGTTGTCCATTTTTCCAATTCTGACTGAGTCTCTATTCTAAAAAAAAATTGAAAAGCATTCTTTGCTTTCCCATTAGGATTTTTTCTTTTTTCCATATATTTTTATTGTAATTAATAGAAGAGTTACATTATATTCACCAGATAGAAGGTGTATTATTTCAAACATTGATCAAACATATTTCAAACATAGTATCAAACATTGATACTCTTTCTCATGTCTTGGTCCCCATTTCTCTCCTCCCACCCCCCACCCCTCATCTTGTTTTCTCCCCTTCCCTATCTGATTTCAAAAAACCAAATACACATATATGCTCTGATGTTTTCTTTGTGTTTGCAGACAGTCCAGCATGGTCTGCATCATCTCTGGATCCCTGACCAAGAGTCTTTTGAATTAAATATTCATTCACCAATATATATATATGAGTAGTAGAACTGTGTGACTCCTATGAAAATTCAATATTCTCCTACTTGAAACTTTCCACAGAGTGTCAGTAATCTTATTAAGACTCCATCTAAGTGTCTCTTTTTCAGGTTTAGCAGAAATGTCTGGAATCATAAGCACTTAATAAAAGTAGGAGTAGCTGGGAAATGGTGGCTCATACCTGTAATCCAGCTACTCAGGAGCCTGAGATATGAAAAATCACTTTTTCCAGCAGGAAAGTCCATGAGACTCATTTCCAATTAATCAGCAAAAAGTCAGAAGCTGAGCTCTTCATCAACTGGTAGAGCCCTAGCCTTGAGCACAAAAGCTCAGGGACAGTGCCCAGGCACTAGGTTCACAAAAATAAAAAGATTGATGGACAGCTAGATAGATAAATAGATAGACAGATGATAGATAGATAGATAGATATTGGTGATCATGATAGCTTACTCAGAGACCATTTCTTTAGTGTCTCACATGCCATGAATAGAATTGGTCCATTCTATCCATTATTTTATTTCATCTTCATGGAAACTCTGCTAGGTACGCATTTATATTTCATTCCTTTTCTATGTATTTCCATGTATTTGGGTTTCAGGCCATTGTCCCTTGGCTTCATTTCTCCTAGGCCCGTTATGAGGCAAACACTATGTGAGAAGTGTCTTACATCTGTAATCCCAGCCTCTTGTGAGACATAGATCAGGGAGATCATGATTCAAAGCCAGTCTGAGCAAAAAGTTAGTAAGGATTCACTTCAATCAGTAATCTAAGCATGGTGATGCGTGCCTACGACCCCCACTACACAGGAAGCATGGGTGAGAGAGGATTGAGGGCTAAGGTTGACCCCAGATAGAAATACAAGATAGAATCCAAAAAGTAACTAATTCAAAAAACTGCCTAAGTATAGGGCTCAAGTACTAGAGTCTTTTTAATAGCCACAGATCCTGAGTTCAAACCCTAATACTACAGTAATGATTAAAAAGTAAACATTTGAATGTCCTTGTGTCTTTCTTGAGAAATCAAGTAATATGTCAAAACACCAAAAGCAAATAAATCAGTGCATTAGCTTTTCATTGGTGTCCCCAAATACATGAGGAAAAGAATTTAATGAGGAAAGATTTATTTTGGATCACAATTTGAGAGGTTTCAGTTTACTGTCACTTAGCTTTATTTTTTCTTGGCCCATTGTGGGACAAATACCATATCAAGAGCATATGATGGGTCAAAATAGTTTATCTCCTGACCAAGAATGAGAAAGATTCAGAGAAAAGATATGCCCTTCAAAGGCCTGCTGTGCCCCAACTTCTAATAACCCATTCAGCTATCAATTCATGAGAATATTAATCTATATATGATACTGGCATCTTCATGAGTCAATCATCTCTCAGTGATTCCACAAGCTGGGAAACTCAGTGTTTTGAGTGGACACATCTAAACCACAGTTATCAAAAACTCGGCGCCTGGAGTTTGGCCTAGTGGTAGAGTGCTTGCCTAGCATGCAAGAAGACCTGGGTTCAATTCCTCGGTACCCCACATACATAGCAAAAAGCTGGATGTGGTGCTGAGGCTCAAGTGGTAGAGCTCTAGCCTTGAGAAAGCCCCAGGACAGTGCTCAAGCCCTGAGCCCAAGCCCAGGACTGGCAAAAAAAAAAAACAACTCAACCATGGGTTTGGGAGTTTGGCCTAGTAGTAGAGTGCTTGCCTAGCATGCACAAAGACCCAGGTTCAATTCCACAGCACCACACACATAGAAAAAAAAAAGCCAGAAGTGGTGCTGAGGCTCAAGGGATAGAGTTCTAGCCTTGAGAAAGTCCAAGGACAGTGCTCAGGCCCTGAGCTCACGCCCAGGACTGGGGGAAAAAAAAAAAACCTCAACCATCATCCCTGTTGAATCTATGAAATGTCTACCTGATAACTAACTAATGTTTTTTGTTTGTTTGTTTGTGAGTCCTGGCTTGAACTC
The DNA here is from genome assembly GCF_031878675.1 of Megascapheus bottae. Classification (NCBI taxonomy): domain Eukaryota; kingdom Metazoa; phylum Chordata; class Mammalia; order Rodentia; family Geomyidae; genus Megascapheus; species Megascapheus bottae. Next base: position 31,138,423 of record NC_143514.1, read on the forward strand.
AGGATATAGGCACTGTCCTTGGACATATTTTGCTCAAGGCTAGTGCTCTGCCATTTGAGCCACAGCACCACTTCTGGCTTTATCTGTGTATATGGTACACATAGCCACTAGGTTATGTTCCCAGCCCCTAATTTTTTTTCATTTTTTTATTGTAATTAGTAAAAGGGTTACATGATATTTGCCAGATGGAAGATGCATTAATTCACATACATTGATCCCTTTCACATGTCTTGGTACCCATTTCCCTCCCCCCCATACTCCCCACCCGTCTTGGTTTTCCCCCCTTCCCTATCAAATTTCAAATATCCAAATACAAATAAATTCAATATATCAGATAACAAAGTGAGATACTATACCAATATGAGATAACCAAGGGACAGCAAAGGAGATGAGAGACAACATAGTACATTAAGGACAACAATCATTCATTATTCCATATGAAATTTTGGATTGCCTCTTCTATTTCTTTAAAGAATGACATTGGGATTTTGATGGGTATTGCATTGAATTTGTAGATAGCTCTTGGCAAGATTGTCATTTTACGATGTTGATTCTTCCAATCCAGGAGCATGAGAGGTTTTTCCATTTCCTCAGTTCTGCTTTAATTTCCTTTTTTAGGGTTTTAAAGTTTTCGTCAAAAAGGTCCTTTACATTCTTAGTTAAGCTAATTCCTAGGTACTTTATTTTCTTTGAGGCTATTGTGAAAGGAGTTTCTTTCCTGATTATTGCCTCGTTCCTCTCACTGTTCAGCCCCTAATTTTTTTTAACAAGACTGACAACTCAGAACAACATCATAGCAAGGCTTTTCGGTAAATAGTTAACCCTAACGATCATGAACTACCTACCCAAGAAACCCAAAAGCAGGTTGCCATGAAATTATTTCAACAATAGTCGATTTACAGCAGCCATGTTCCTTTTTTTTTACCTTGCCAGTCTTGGGGTTTGAACTCAGGGCCTGACCACTGTCCTTGGACTTTCCTCAAGGATAGTGCTCTGCCACTTGAGACACAACAACACTTCTGGATTTTCCTATGTATGTGGTACAGAGGAATTGAACCCTGGTCTTCGGGCATACTAGGCAAGCACTCAACCACTAGGCCAAACTTCCAGGCCACCTTGTTCCCTTTTAAAACCTGAAACTGGATGTTCCTTTTCACTTCAGCTGTAAAGATGTGTTCTATCACAAGTTAGATCTATAGCAATAAATTGTGACTGAACATCCATTGTTTATTAACAATGAACATCTTTCTAGATTTTCCCAAAAGTATACTTTATGTGTTTCAGTGAAAGAAAAATGACTCTAATTCTCATCATAAGCCAGGTCCACTGAAAGTGTCTTCCCTAGTTCAATTCAACTTTTTGAAATTTAACTTTCCATTATAGGCAGTCATGAGGCCATCTTCCTGTGCCCAGTATTCCAAGTAGAAAATTTCGACACAGCTTATAAGTGGGAGTGTCAAAAAGAAACAAAAAGTTTCAAGAAGGCAAAAAAACAAATGTTTCATTGAAGGAAGAAAGAGGAAGGAGCCACTAGGAGCTAAAATACAGGGAAACTTGGCTCAAATGAAGCCATCCCAAAATTGAAAGAACCTCTTATTCTGCACTTGTCAGAAAGCACACCCAAGCTGAATAAAATATACTCAGCAGAGTCTTCATGTGCATGAAAGTCTTCTGGATATTTGATGAAGGATGAAAGTAGAATAGAGATAGAGGCCATGATAAATCAGTTTTCACACACGTCTGAAAATCACTCTCACAAATATTTTATTGCAACAGACTGTTTCAATTGTTTATTCTCTGCAGTATTTAGGGGGAAATTTCCAGGCAAAATGTCTCCTGATGCCTACTAATGGGCCATACAGAAATGATAAACAAAATGTCTCTGTTTGCCTCCACAGATATAAACCAGTCTGAATGATTTGATTACTTGTATCAGATTTCTCAGTCAAAAAAGGCTACTATGAGGTCAGTTGCTTGTTTATTTTGTTTCACTGAATATTAGGCTAAAACAAACCTTAAAATTAATTTATTCTAGTTCTTTTTTTAATGGCAGTACTGATGCTTTACCCAGGCCCTAGGTGCCGTCCCTTAGCTTTTTCATGTTCTAGGCTGGAGATCTACCATTTGAGCAGCACCTCTACCTATGTCTTTTTTGCTGGTTAATTGGACATAAGAGTCTCAAAGACGATCCTGTCCAGACTGACTTCAAACCTGGATCCTCAGACCTTAGCCTCCTGAGGAGCTAGGATTACATACGTGAGACACCAGCACCCATCCCCTACTTCTTTTATTTTACCAAGAAATGAACTTATCCAATATTCATAATCAATCCTTCTCTAAATGCTCCTAAAAGCAGATGATCAAAGCATGAAGCAGAATAAAACTAAGCTCTAGAGTACATGCTTTCCCCTAGCAGATGACTCACTCGATCCCAGGAATTGGAGGCCAGAAAAATACCATTGCTTAATGGTATCATAAGACACTTGTCCACCAGCTTAGATCAAAGAATGGAGCTGAGAGGCAAGTAACCCAATGGCCTCTAGAAAGATGGGAAGAGCATGGAAATAGAATGTCCCTGAGAAGAGCATCTACAAAGAAGTAGCACTACCCATATCTTTATTTCAACTCAGCAAGACTCATTATGGACTACAAAACAACCAGTTCATGTTCACTAAGCCATTAAGTTGTAGTAATGACTACAACTGCAATAGGAAGCTACACAGAGAATCTAGTCAGGTGCATGGGATCTCATACTTACAAAACCGATTGAAGACTGCCTGAATTTTTTCTATGACTATTTCTTCAAGATTGTTTTTTTTTCAGTCTTTTATTTCTTTTTATTTTTTTGTTTTTTTTCAGTCTTTTATTTCTTTTTATTTTTTATTAGTCTAGAGACTGTTAATTCACTACATTTATAAAAGTGCCTATTATTTGGAAATCCATCCTACTGTAAATGGTCTATTATTTTTTACTAAAGAATTTATTAATGTTGATTTTTATATCATATTTTAAATGACAAGTTTAACAAACAAGTGTTCAAGAAAGGAATCTCTGTAATCACTGGGACTTAGTATTTATAACTTAATCAAAATTAGGCTAAGGGTTTGTATGTAATAGAAACATATTAATTTATGAAATAAAACATTATGTCTATAGAATCATAGGTTTTTATGTCTATATAGTCATGTTTATATTTCCATGACCATGCCCATAGCTTTGGGTATGCAGTTATTGAGTCCTCGCTCTTGTAGTCTTTGGATTTAATAGCCACATATTAAGGATATCATGCGCCTTTTGTTCCTTAGGTCTTGACTTGTCTCACTCAACATGATTCGCTCTAGATTCATCCACTTCCCTGTGAAGGCCATTATTTTATCTTGTCTCTTGGCTATGTAGAATTTCATTGTGTATATATACCACATTTTCTATATCCATTGTATTTGACAAGGGAGCCAAAGATATACAGTGGAACAGACACAGTCTATTCAATTATTGGTGCTGGCAAAACTGGGCAGCCACATGTAGAAAACTAAAAATTGACCAGAAACCGTGAAACTGCTACATGATAAAGTAGGAGAGACACTGGAACTCATAGGCACAGGCAAAAGATTCCTGAACATGATTCCATGGTCACAACAGATTGGAGAAAGACTCAATAAATGGGATTACCTAAAAATAAAAAGTTTCTGTACAGATAAAAGCATAGTCGCAAAAGTAGAGAGACAGCCAACCAACTGGGAAAAGATATTCACCAACAATACATCTGACAAATGCTTAATATCCAGTATTTACAGGGAACTCAAGAAACGAATCCCCCCAAACCCAATAAACCATTCACTAAATGGGCAAGGGAACTAAAGAGAGACTTATCAGAAGAAGAGATTAAAATGGCAGAAATGCATATGAGAAAATGTTCATCATCTATGGTCATAAAGGAAATGCAAATAAAAACAACCCTAAGGTACCACCTTACCCCAACAAGAATGGCCAAGATTTTGAACTCAGACAATAACAGTTGCTGGCAGGGTTGTGGAGAAAAAGGAACCCTACTACACTGCTGGTCAGTCTTTTATTTTTGACAACTAAATTCATTAGTTCAATTTTATTCACCTTTAGTAATGCTCTGATTTTCCCAGTAAGAGAAAAATCATGTTACTTTGTAAAAGTAACAAAACACCAATGACTTATAAAATGACTCAGAAATGACACAGCACTCTACTATAAGTTATTTCAAATATGTCAAAGGGGAAATAATTTTAGGAATGTTTATGAAATCTGAAGCTGAAGGAGCAATATTCTTTTTTATTTTTTTGTTTTTTTAATTCTTTTATTGTAATTAATAAAAGGGTTACATGATATTTGCCAGATAGAAGGTGCATTAATTCACATACATTGATACCCTTTCACATGTCTTGGTACCCATTACCCTCCCCCCCACCCCCCACCCGTCTTCGTTTTCCCCCCTTCCCTATTAAATTTCAAATAACCAAATACAAATAAATCCAATATATCAGATAACAAAGTGAGATACTGTAACAATATGAGATACCCAAGAGATGGCAAAGGAGATGAGAGATAACATAGTACATTGAGGACAACAATCATTCGTTATATGGCTTTTGTTTCAGTATCCCGCAGGTCCTTTCAATTAGCTTCATACTATATGGCCTTATGTATCAAGATTTTGCTCTATTGCAAATCTCTGCTAGGAGAGCCCAAGGTTTCTACTGATTATGACAAATGAGGGAAACCATTGAGCCTAAGTTCCTTTGAGTCTGGCTTACTTCACTTAATATGATTTTTTCTAAGTCTTTCCATTTCCTAACAAATGGGGCGATGTCGTTTTTTTCTGACAGCAGCATAGAATTCCATTGTGTATAAATACCACATCTTGTTGATCCCATCAACTGTGGGACATCTAGGTTGGTTCCATATCTTTGCTATGGTAAATAGTGCTGCAATGAACATTGTTGTGCTGGTGGATTTAGTATGCCCTTCTTTCTGGATGGTTGGGTAAATGCCAAGTAGTGGTATTGCTGGGTCATAGGGGAGTTCTATGTTTAGCCTTTTGAGGCACTGCCACACTGCTTTCCATAGTGGTTGAATGAGTTTGCACTCCCACCAACTGTAGTAGTGATCCCTCCTGGCCACATCCCCTCCAGCATCTGTTATTATTAGTTTTCCTGATCCTGGCCATTCTAACTGGAGTGAGGTGGAATCTTAGCATTGTTTTGATTTGCATTTCCTTTATGACCATAGATGATGAACATTTTCTCATATGCATTTCTGCCATTTTAATCTCTTCTTCTGATAAGTCTCTCTTTAGTTCCCTTGCCCATTTAGTGAATGGTTTATTGGGTTTGGGGGGATTCGTTTCTTGAGTTCCCTGTAAATACTGGATATTAAGCATTTGTCAGATGTATTGTTGGTGAATATCTTTTCCCAGTTGGTTGGCTGTCTCTCTACTTTTGCGACTATGCTTTTATCTGTACAGAAACTTTTTATTTTTAGGTTGTCCCATTTATTGAGTCTTTCTCCAATCTGTTGTGACCCTGGAATCATGTTCAGGAATCTTTTGCCTGTCATTGTCTGAGTTCAAAATCTTGGCCATTCTTGTTGGGGTAAGGTGGTGCCTTAGGGTTGTTTTTATTTGCATTTCCTTTATGACCATAGATGATGAACATTTTCTCATATGCATTTCTGCCATTTTAATCTCTTCTTCTGATAACTCTCTTTAGTTCCCTTGCCCATTTAGTGAATGGTTTATTGGGTTTGGGGGGATTAGTTTCTTGAGTTCCCTGTAAATATTTTTATGACCGAGATGTTGAGCATTTCTTCATGTGTGTATAGGCCATTTTTGTTTCTTCTTCAGAGAAGACTCTCTTTAAATCTTTGGCCCATTTTTTAATGGGATGGTTGTTACTTTGGAGATTAGTTTTGGAGTGATTCAATTTTTTGAGTTGTTGATATATTTTAGATATGAGGCCTTTGTCCATTGTTTGGTTGGTGAAGATCTTCTCCCACTCTGTAGGCTTCCTAATTCATTTACTATCTATGTCCTTTACCATACAAAAGCTGAAGGAGCAATATTCTATGTCTAATGTTATACATTTGTCCTATTAAGAGACTGTTTTCATGTGAGTTATTCTAATAAAATAATTATCATAGGTTTTTTGGGATTTTTTTGGTTTTGGGGTTGTTTTGCCAGTCCTGGGCTTGAGCTCAGGGCCTGAGTACTCTCCTTGGATTTTTCTCAAGGCGAGTGCTCTACCACTTGAGCAACAGCACTACTTCCAGCTTTTTCAATGTATGTGGTACTAAGGAACCAAACCTGGGTCTTCGTGCATGCTAGGCAAGCACTCTACCTCTATGCCAAACTCCTAGCCCTCTCATAGGTTTTTTGATCATCATTTATACGTAACAAGTACGTACAAGAAAGAATAAACAACTTAAGTATGATGTAATTATGATATATGTAATATATTATATAATACATATATAATATATAATATAGATACATTCCCTTACCAGTGTTGCAAAAATACATATGACCAACTTGTAAACCTGAAAATGACTATATTTCTATGACAAATACATACATGACAAGTTGACTTGACTCTGCTACTCTGTGATATGAATCACAATAATTGAATGCTGACTGTAATTATCTATCAGTCTCTGGAACTAATTGAGCCAATAACAGTAATTACCTCAATTTCCAGGTTTTATAGGCCAATATCAAGATATTTTCCCCAAAATGTGTAAGTCATCCTCAGTCATCATCTCCCAAGTATATCAAAACCACTAACATCTGGCATTTCAGTATTACATATGAACTATGAGCATCACAATAGTCAGGTTTGTCCAGAAAAATAGCACAGACAGGATAACTTTTAATAGAAAAATGGATTATCCACATTCCTGGAAGCAGAAAAGCCCAACATCAAGGCTTGGCAAGGTCATTTCTAACAAGCAATCTCTTCCGGAGTAAAAATGATCAGCTCTGTGCTGTCTCTCATCTTCTCCCATCATGAGGGCTTCATCACTATGACCTCAACCTTAATAAGCTTTCAAAGGCCTCATCTTCAGCTACAGTCCTTAGGAACATAGATATGTGGATTTGGGAGAGACACAGACATTGATACAAAATACACATTATCAGCTCCTTCCTTGGTGTTATTCTTTGTGTCATTCACTCCATAAACAAATCCCTCACCACTAACACACCTACCCAATCCATCACCCACACTACTCTAACATTGTCTTCCTACTTGGAACCCTTAAATAGGGTTCCATATTCACACCTGCCCTGCCTCAAAAATTCTGTAATCCACTTAGATTTGACCTAAATAGAGCATCCTTCAGACATTATCTCCAGCTTCCCACTTCTTTGTGATTCCATGGGTTTTTAGTAATATATTCTTACAGTATTAATCCTGAATTTTGATAATCATTCTATATTGTGTTTTCATAAGACATAGAGAGGTTTTTTTCAGATATCAGGCTCCTTTATATTGAAGGCTGAATATTTTGCATCCTCCATAGGTAAATATTTCCTCTATAAAACATACAATGTATTTACATGTAAACAAGATTTTTTACATATACAACAAGGTATAATTTTAAAAATAACAGTGGTTAAGTGTTTGCCAGAATTTAAAATGCTGATATGAAACCGTATAAAAACACAACTTATACATAGTACAGTATCACTTCTATGTAATGTTTATAAAAGCAACCATTGCGGGGGCAAAATTCCTATCTCATACAATTTGGCAATGGTAACCCCACTGTTAAGATAATTTTTATAAAAGAAAAATTAAAATCTATTTAGCTACCTTTATACAAAGTTGCTATATTTATGCCTTTATGTAGGAAACAAACATTTATAATGCAAATTAGGACATACAATAATCTTACAATATTATACAATTAGATGAAAATAAAATGCAACATAAAAATTTGTCTTTTATAAAATGTGTGTTTCGCATTTATTAATGCAACTGTGCACACTGGTGACTACTGTACTATTAATACTAATCTGTTACATGCTATAAATTAAACAAGATTTCTTTTTTGATATTTTTTATTGTAATTAATAAAAGGGTTACATGATATTTGCCAGATAGAAGGTGCATTAATTCACATACATTGATACCCTTTCACATGCCTTGGTCTTCATTACCCTCCTCCCCACCCCCCATCTTGTTTTCCCCCTTCCCTATCCAATTTCAAATAACCAAATACAAATATATCCGATATATCAGATAACAAAGTGGGATACTATAACAATATGAGATAACCAAGGGACAGCAAAAGAGCTAATAAACAAGATTTCTTAATAGGCAGATGCTAAGCCAAGTATTAATTGTATGATTCTCATTTGTCAGAGAGGAAGTTCAAGGGGAAGAAGCACAGGAATGGACAGTAGAAGGGTGGGCAAATACAGTCACAATAGTCAATGCACATAAGTGAAAATGGGACCAGAGAATTTGAGGGAATGAGTGGGATTGGGACTGATCAGGAGAACAAAAGAAGGAGTGACATTGTTCAAGAAGCATTGAACCTAAAAATTCACATGATGAGTTGAAACCCTTTTGTACAACTATGTAAGGATAATTAAAAATAATAACAAATTGATACTTCCTTATGTTTGAAAAGTGACAGTAATAGTTATATTTTGTATTTCCATATGTGTAAGGGAACAGGGTATGTTATATATGGGTCAAAAGGTCACCTTGAAATCAATGATATAAATGGTGTCAAATAACCCAGTAATATTAGGACAGGAATGTTAGTTTAAAATGTCTGCTTCAGCAAATGGTTACCACAAATTTGGTGGCTTAAAAATAACAGGAATTAGGTGTTGATGGCTCAACACCTGCAACCCTAGCTGCTTAGGAAGCTGAGATCTGAGAATCATTATTTGAAGCCAACCAAGGCAGGAATATTTATGAGATTCCCCATCTCCATTTAACCATCAAAAAGCCAAACATGGAGTTGTGGCTCAAGTAAAAGAACACCAGCCTTGAGCCAAGAAAGAGAAACCCTAAGATAATCCACTGTAATGAAAGTTTACTTTGTCTTCTAGCTTTGTAGATTTTAGTCCAGGATGATTTGGCCTTAAGGTGAAGTGACACAACTTGGCCAGAATAGTGTAGGGAAAGAAGCTGCCCCCCTCCAGGCACAAAAAAAAGAAAAAACATGAAAAGCTTAAATCTCTATAACCACTTCAAAGTCATGTCTCCAAGAACCAGAAAACTGGACAGTGCGTTCCACCTCTTTAAGTTTCCACAGCCTTTCAGTGGTGCCAGAGGCCATGGATCCAGCCATAACACATTGGCCTTTGGGAGATGATCACCCAAACCATAACAGGTACTAGTCTACTTAGCTAAAATATTCAAAATATATAAAGCCAAAAAGACAAAAAGGATTACGAAGATTTCCAGGCTACTAAAGGAAGCAGGGGAAATAGAGAAGTTGCTTATTGAGTATGAGTTTCCTTTTAGGTACAGAAAATGTTCTTCGATCACATTACCACATAATGGTAATGGTTGTACTAGTTATTAATGTACTAAATGCCACTGACTTATACAGCTTTAAGTGGCTAAAAAATCTATTTGACTAGATATTAACCCACAGACATGCAGCCACCTAATCTTTGGTAAGGGAGCCAAAAAAAAAAAAATAGAATGGAAGAAAGACAGCCTCTTCAACAAGTAGTGCTGGCAGAACTGGTTAAGCACCTGCAGGAAACTAAAGATGGATCCTTCTTTGTCACCCTGCACCAGGATTAACTCCAAATGGATCAAAGATCTCCAGGTAAAAGCAGATATACTGAAAACTTTATAAGAAGGAATAGGAGAGGGGCCGGGAATTTGGCCTAGTGGTAGAGTGCTTGCCTAGCATGCACGAAGACCCGGGTTTAATTCCTTGGTGCCCCACATATATAGTAAAAAGCCAGAAATGGTGCTGAGGCTCAAGTGGTAGAGTGCTATCCTTGAGAAAATCCAAGGACAGTGCTCAGGCTCTGAACTCAAGCCCAGGACTGGCAAAAAAAAAAAAAGAAGGAATAGGAGATACATTAAGTCTCCTTGGCACAGGTCGAAACTTTCTTAATAAGGAACAAAAAACACAACAAATCAGAGAAAATCTGGATAAATGGGACTGCAGTAAACTGAAAAGGACATAGTTAGCAAACTAACTAGAAAGCCTACAGAGTGGGAGAAGATCTTCACTAACCATACAATGGACAAAGGCTTCATATCTAAAATATATCAATAGCTCAAAAAATTGAATCACTCCAAAACTAATCTCCAAAGAAACAACCATCCCAATGGCCTATAGACACATGAAGAAATGCTCGACATCTCTGGCCATTAAAGAAATACAAATCAAAACAACTCTAAGATTCCACCTCACTCTAGTTAGAATAGCCAAGATCAAGAAATCTAATAACAACAGATGCTGGAGGGGATGTGGACAGGAGGGATCATTACTACACTGCTAGTGGGAATGCAAACTCGTTCAACCACTATGGAAAGCAGTATGGCAGTTCCTCAAAAGACTAAACATAGAGCTCCCCTATGACCCAGCAATTCCACTACTTGGCATTTACCCAGTTATCCTGAAACAAGGACATACTAAATCCACTAGCACAAGGATGTTCATTGCAGCACTATTTACCATAACAAAGATATGAAACTAACCCAGATGTCCCACAGTTGATGAGTGGATCAACAAGATGTGGTATTTATACACAGTGGAATTCTATGCTGCTGTCAGAAAGAATGACATCACCCCATTTGTAAGGAAATGGAAAAACTTAGAAAAAATCATAATAAGTGAAATGAGCCAGACTCAAAGGAACATAGGCTCAATGGTTTCCCTCATTTGTCATAATCAGTAGAAACCTTGGGTTCTCCTAGCAGAGATTTACAATAGAACAAAACCTAGATACATAAGGCCATATAGTATGATGCTAAATAAAAGACCTCCAGGATATAGAAACAAAAGCCGTATAATGAGTAATTGTTGTTCTTTTTTTCATATATTTTTATTGTAATTAATAGAAGGGTTACATGATATTTGCCAGACAAATGGTGCATTAATTCCCATACATTGATACCCTTTCACATGTCTTGGTCCCCATTTCCCTCCTCCTCACCCCCACCCCTCATCTTGTTTTCCCCCCTTCCCTATCCAATTTCAAATAACAAAATACAAATATATCCGATATATCAGGTAACAAAGTGAGATACTGTAACAATATGAGATGACCAAAGGACAGCAAAAGAGATGAGAGAAAACATAGTACCTTAAGAACAACAATCATTCATTATATGGCTTAGGTTTCTATATCCTAGAGATCCTTTCATTTAACGTCCTACTATATGGCCTTTTGTATCAAGGTTTGGCTCTATTGCAAATCTCTGCTAGAAGAGTCCAAGGTTTCTACTGATTATGACAAATGAGGGAAACCATTGAGCCTAAGTTCCTTTAAGTCTGGCTTACTTCACTTAATATGATTTTTTCTAAGTCTTTTCATTTCCTAACAAATGGGGCGATGTCGTTCTTTCTGACAGCAGCATAGAATTCCATTGTGTACAAATACCACATCTTGTTGATCCACTCATCAACTCAGGGACATCTAGGTTGGTTCCATATCTTTGCTATGGTGAATAATGCTACAATGAACATTGTTGTGCTGGTGGATTTAGTATGTCTTTGTTTCTGGATGATTGGGTAAATGGCAAGTATGTTTGTTGTTCTTAATGTACTATGTTTTCTGTCTTCTCTTTTTCTGTCCCTTGGTTATCTCATATTGTTACAGTATTTTACCTTGTTATCTCATATATTGTATTATGTTTATTTGGTTATTTGAAATAAGATAAGGGAGGAAAACAAGATGAGGGGCAGGGGTGGGGGGAGGGAAATGGGGACCAAGACATGAGAAAGGGTATCAATGTTTGTGAAGTAATGCACCTTCTATCAGGTGAATATAATGTAACCCTTCTATTAATTACAATAAAACTATATGAAAAAATCTATTTGAATAAAAAGATAAAGAGAAAAAATTAAATATGTATCCTTGGAATGCAATGGAAAAAGAAACCAGGAAGACAATTATTTAGGATCTTTGAAGTGGTCTTTATCAAACCTGTCCTAGCCCAGCTTGCCCCTTGAAGTGATGAACTTATTGAACTGAAATAGTGAACAAGGAGGGCTCTAAGCAATGCCTGGAATAGAAGAGGAGGCTTTCACATGAAATTCAATACTGGGGAAAGAGCATTTCCCGATCACCAGGCTCTCTTCAACACTCATAGTAGTAGCCTGAAAAGAGCGTCCAACCTCAGTCACTATGCTACTGGTCTTAAGTTGATGGCTGGCTTCAGGAGTACCCTTCCATGGACCATGTCTGCTGAGGAGATTCAACTTGCCAACACTGAACACTGAATACTCTTTCCTCTTCCACTGGGGGAAAAAATAGCAACCACTATGTTTCTATGCTATCCAAAATGTACTCAACAATACTGGTCCATTGACACTTTTAAAGCTTTTAAAGCCCTCTTGTGTTCACTCAATACAATCTATAGTCATTTAGAGGGAGGGTTACTTCTACTGCTTTAATTAACTTTGGGTGTAGATATTATGTTCTTGAGAGTAGTAACAATCTTAAAATTCATTCTAAAAAGCCAGTCTGCTCTTGAGCCCTGTATGGTAACCATGAGGATGTTCAATAACTTATTCCTTAAATAGAAAGGCACACCATTAATCATTACCCATGTTCACTCCAGCAAGATAAATCTTCTAAGATTAAATATTTCTAGATATACAGTATATCCTAAAGAAGTTTTAGTATCTTTCTTCTGTTTTTGTATAAATATCCTTAAATTTTCAAATATTAATGCTATAGTTGACTAGTGAATGTAAAACTGAGGAAGTTTTTGTGATGAGAAAAGTCATTATAATAATCCCCATTAAGCTGTCTGGAAGAAGTATGGTTACTGAATTACTTACTCATTTGAGTAATTCTCATAAGTGCTCATGGTTTCATCATCACAATTACTTGAACTTCTGTACCATTCGAGGAAGACTCAATTGACACAATTGCTTTTCTGACTATAATTCATCTCAAGGCCCCAGAAGATGATGATACATTTTTTTCCTCAAGTATTTGCAACACAATACCTACTTGCTTCTAAAAAGATTTCAAATGTGTTGTGCTGTTATCCTCGTACCTTGTATCAAGCAGTGAAATACTGTTTGATTTGATAGAAAAGAGTCAAACTGTCAATACCATAAAGCAAAATAACTAGAACTCATTCCTTTAGCACAAATACATTGCAAATAAAGCATAATTGTTGGAAACTCTTTAATATGCTGAATATAGATGCTTCTTGATGATTGTCTTGGAAACATTTTAAGTTGTGACCATCTTCCTACTATTATCCAAAAGCTTCTGAAGTAGCTTCTTTCACCATCTATCATAAGAGGATTTATAAAAAAAATATCAATCAGACTCCATGAATGCATTTTCAAGTACTTCCTGTACATGTTCAATACACCAGGCACTGGGGTACCAGTGAACATATACACACATATACAGAGTATATATGTATGTGTATATATAAATATATATAATGAGTGTGTGTATATATACATATATACATTAGTAGATAGGATGGACAAATGCTACCTGTATTTCAAGAGATTCTTTCCATCTAGATGAAAAAGTTCTGTCCATTTGAACAAGGGCTATCTTCCCCAAGCAATAAGACTACTATTGTTCTCAGAACACAATACACACACACACACACACACACACACACACACACACACACACACACACATACAAATCCTCAGCTAAAACAAAGAGGTAATCCCCCTTTGAGTCCTTTGAGTGACTGTGACCTCTGCAGTCATTCATGATGGTTGTCAGGCAGATAATCTGACAGGCTGCCTACATGAATCACTTGGTTTGACTCAGCCTACTGAGTCATTCTTACTGTAACTATTGTTTCTTCCATAATTGTCATATGTCTTAGTTTACTCCAGTTTTATAATAATATCTTATTCTTCTAACTTAAATTTTTCAGGGATATAGCATTGAGTCAAATTATCCCTAAAAAGGATTTCGCTACCTTAAACAACTACTTCAGATTTTCCAGGCTGCAAATTAATCCAAGACTTCTCTTTTATAATTCTTGTTTTTTCTGTTCCTGCTCTTGGTCACCTAAATATAAGCACAGAAACATAACTTTGGCTTGATCTTCTTTTCATCACTTTTCTCTGGTGTAACGTCTTCCATACCTGGAGTGTCAAGAACCACCTCTCAGAGATGACTGTCTTCAAGATAGTTCAGCCTATTTTCTTCTCCTTCAGATGGTTGTGGTTGTTGCAGAAGCCAGGTGAGTCAGGGGAAGCCTGACCCTAACTGCCACCAGACCTACAAGGATGTTGTAGTATGATCTTGGAGGAGTAAGCCAGAGATGTGTTTAATGGGCAGAAGTCAGGGTCAAGCAAATCACAAACAAGAATTAGTAAGAACCCAAGATGAACTAACAAGACAAATAATTCAATGAGCTGGCCAGATGGTCTGGGTTTGTTATTTCTGAAATTGAAAACTAAAATGAGGGATAAATTCCTATGAGTGTAATTATATATTGCTGTTTTTGTCATGATATACAAGAAAAGTCTTCTTTGCAGCTTTAATCAACAGATACTAGAACGGGTCCCACTGTAGTAACAGGTAGATGATTCTTCAAGACAAAACTAGTGACCTTAATTCATATTTATCAAAGTACATTGCCTCTTGAGCAATTTGCTGCCACACTATAGAGATTGCCAGTGAAAAATTCTTTTATTTATCTTTAAAGCAAAGCTGAATGTCTGCATGGACTCAAATGATATGACAAAATACAAAAAGTAAAATTGAGGCAATATCAATAACATTTCATAAACATCTTTGTGTCTGGCTTCATTAGGCTTTTGTAAATCATTCTTGCGGAGGTATATTTGTCAATTTCCATTGATAGAAAACATGAGAAAGTCAATTATCCACATTTATTACCTAAGTCTGACTTTATTAGAAAATCATTTATCCATTCCAAGACTCAATTTCTTCAACAGCCTTATGAATAGCATGTACCAGAATATCCTTAAGAAGACTTCCAACTCATCTATGGAAAAACTTCTAGGATATCATTTCCAGAAGGATTCATAGAAGTAGTTGGCATATAAGCTATTTTCCATGATGAGGCAGAACTAATGAACATTTACATCTTCATTCTTGGAGACACACATCTTGGACTTGGCATGCTACCATTGTTCTCTTACCCACTATAAATTCTTAGTTAAAATCCCATGAACAGCTCAGAAACTACTTAAAGTTACCTATTCTGGGAAATAATGGGAATGACAAGAATGAGGCAGAATCAAGTTTCAGAGGACTACAGAGAATTGGAAATCTAGATATTGACCTTTTTAGGATATGGAGAAAGTAAGCACATTTTGAAACTCAAGAGAAGATGGCATTGAAGAAAAAGAATAATCCATGACTGGGAGTGTAGCCTAGTGGTAGAGCATTGCCTAGCATGCATGAAGCTTTGTGTTCCATTCCTCAATACCACCTACTCAGAAAAAGCTAGAAGTAGTGCTGTGGCTCAAGTGACAGAGCACTAGCCTTAAGCAAAAAGTGTCCAAGGACAGTGCCCAAGCCCAGAGTTCAAGCCCCAGGACTCGCAAAATCAACAACAAAAAAAGAACAGTCCATTGTTGCTCAAAATCCCTAGAAGTCCAACTATGAAAATACTAGAGCAATTTCTTTTTTAAATAATCCTGATAATCAAAGCAATAGTAATAGAAACTGTCCCTGCTAACTTGCCCACTAGGCATCATGTTTCTTTGGCACTTCTGTTGCCTCCATTAATTCTTCATCTTCAGCCTGTGGGTAAGTTACTGTTAATGGTTCCATTTCACAAAGAAGAGATTTAGAATGAATAAGAAATATGTCTAAAAGGCACACTACTAATAGACTGAGGGGCTCATACTGATTCCAGAGTCCCTGTTGGACCATTGCGGTGCTGCCTGTAAGGAAGGAAAAATGTGAGACTATATGAACTTCCAGAATGAACATAGAGAACACTAAAGTCCAGTGGAAGTTCTGAGTCACAAAGGAAGTAACCTCTGACCATCTAAAGGGTGGAGATGAGTGAGTCTAGGAACTAAGAAAAGAAGGAATACTTTATAAAAAGCCTCATAAAACTAGAAAAGGGACTCTGCTATCCTGCTGTTGATGAAAAACAAAAGGACAACTAAGCATCATCAGAGGCCTACCTGTACTTTAGATATCTGCACTATGAATAGCAACCACAAGGTCATTGGACTACTATCTCAGGTTCTTCTGAGAAGCCCCAAAGCATTAGTCTAGAATGTAGATTATGAATCCCTATCTGGGGAGCTCTGGAAAAGAGGTAAAATTGACAATAAATGCCTTACAGGAATCTCAGGGCTGGGTATATATGTTATCAAGGAGTCACTACCACACCTGCCCCATGGAGTCCTCCTCTACTCTTTCCCATGCAGTCTCCAGGCCTGTACCATTGTGAAGTCAAAGAAAAGGCACTTCAGGTCCCAGGTCATTGCTGGAGCTGCTAGTATCATGGACCCTTGCTAGTAGTGTCTGAGGAAGCAATAGTGTCTGAGGAAACTTTGATCACTGAAGAAGGGTTACCATTCCCATTGTAGGAGTGACAACACAGGAACTTCACCACTGCTGATATCTACACCACACATGCCTCAGCGATTCTTATCCTCATTTTTTGTATAGCATATGAAGACAATGAGCAAAACTGACCCTACCATAGTAGGCACGATGTCATTAATTACAGCCACAGAAGCTATATGAAAATTAAACATAGTTGGGAATAAAGTCAACATTGCATAACAAACTGACATTCCAAGACACAGGTTTAGGAGAAAAACATGTATTAAAGAAAAATGAACATTTACATCTTCAGGCATAGAGACACATCTCGGAATTGGCAGGTTGCCACTGTTAGCTTATACTGTTACCTTGCATCATTGTGGCAAACAGCTAAGAGAAACAATTAAAAAGAAAGAAAGAATCATTTTGCTGACAGTTTCAGAGGTTTCAGTCCATGGTCAGTACCATGGTCTGTGGGCCATGGTGATATAGAGCATCATGGTCAGAGGATATGAAATAGCAAGATTGCTCACCTTATGGCCAGAAGCAGAGAGACAGGAAGGAACCAGAGACAACATATCCACTAAAGTCATACCTCAATGGCATATTTCCTACACCTAGGTCCCCACCTTCTAAAGTTTCAAAATTGGCACCACTACCTAAAGACCAAGCCTTCCTCACATGAGTCTATGGAGAACATTTGCTATTTAAATTATACCAGCTAGCCACCCCATGAAAATAGTACATATACTTGATCCACCAGCACAAATCTCAGTATAGGAGCACAAGAAATGTGAATCAATAACGTGACATCTTCAGAAAGACACCATAACTCTGAAAAAATAAATTCCAAGGAAATCAAAAGGATGAAATGCCTGATAAAGAAGTAAGGGGGCCATACACAGCAAAGCATACCTGGAATCTAAGCACTCCAAAGGTTCAGTCAGGAGGATTTCCCTATTCCAGACAACTTGAACCTCAACTCCACTGCCAGTTTCAAAAAAGAAAAATTCTCCTTGTCTCAAAAATTTTCTATGGCCAGGAGTTTGGCCTAGTGGTAGAGTGCTTGCCTAGCACGCACAAAGACCGGGTTCGATTCCTCAGTACGACATACATAGAAAAAAGCTAGAAGTGGTGCTGAGGCTTAAGTGGTGGAGTTCTAGTCTTGAGAAAGTCCAGGGACAGTGTTCAGGCCCTGAGTTCAAGCCCAGGACTGGTAAAAAAAAAATTTCTATGGGGACAAAAGCATGAGAAGGAGTATCAATGCATGAGAAGTAATGCACCTACTACCTGATGAATGTAGCTGTAACCCTTCTATTTATTACCCCAACAATAAAAAAATTTAAAAAGATTCCAGAAATAAGAAATAATTTGAAAAAAGGATTAAGAGGAATTATTTTAAAATTTCAATGAGATCCAAAAGAATAACTGACAGTTAAATAAAATTAGGAAAACAATGCAAAATATGAAAGAGAAATTCTGAGAAAGTATTAAATTGAAATATTAAAAGTTAAGGTCTCCATTATTCCAAAGAGCCCTACATCTGGAAGAGAAAGAAAGACAACTACTATATATAAGGATACTAGTATAAATCACACTAATATAGTAGACACATAAAAGAGACATTGAAAAGGTTAAAAATATCAATACAATAAACCACAAAAATAAACAATTTAGGAAGAAAATGATATTTTTTATTCTTTTAAGTTCTTTTTGGTTTGTAATTAATAGAAGGGTTACAGTTATATTCACCAGATAGAAGATGATTTACTTCAAATACATTGATACTGCTTCTCATGTTTTTGTCCCCATTTCCTTCCCCCCACCCCCTCCCCTTATCTTGTTTTCCCCCTTCCCTTTCCTATTTCAAATAAACAAATAAACGTATATACAACATGACAGATAACAAGGTAAGATACTGCAACAATATGAGAATAACCAAGGGACAACAAAAGAGATGAGAAATAACATAGTACATTAAAAACAATAATCACACATTATATAAGTCTTGTTTCCAAATCCTAGAGATCAGAAAAGGATAATTTTTAAAAATCAACAAAATGATCAGAGCAAGCCCTTTCCTGGGGCAAAAATATCTACCAAGTTCTAGAAAATAAATGTTTGTTCCATCCTCAACCTTCATGGAGGACATAATGAAATGTCATCTCAATGAACATGAATATTGACACTCAAGGAGCTGATTAGAGTGTACCTTGACTACAAACAGAAAAACTTTTACTCAGGAAGGGCTGCTGCCTCTAATGGACCACTAATAGAAGTATTTAATTACAGAATAATTTAAAATGTGGTGTCTCCAGGAAGAAAGTTAATCAACAAATATTTATGGAAACTGTATTTAACGTTGAGAATATAAGGCACAGTTCCAGGGTATTTTACAAAGATGGTAGACTTGTAGCATTACCATCTTTGGGGACTAGCACTCCCACAGTTAGAGAGCAGCTGCCCTTCCTGGTGAGTGAACAGCATATGCCTTTCAGTAGTAACTTTCATCTCCAATTAACTACCAGCAAGACCAAAAGTGAAGTTATAACTCATGTGGCAGATCACTAGCCTTGAGAAAAAAAAGCCCAAGGACATCACTAGGCCCTGAATTCAAACCCCATGATGAGCATGAGAGAACGAGAGAGAGAGAGAGAGAGAAAGAGAGAGAGAGATTATGCGCAATAATGAAGTTCAAACTTACATTCATTCCAGAGATGCAAGAATGTTTAATAGAACCCAATCAGTAAGCATACATACTATACACAAAGAAATCAACTAGACATCTTGGTAGATACAGAGAAAAGCCTTTGACAAAATTCAGCATCTCAGCTGGGCACTGGTGGCTCACACCTGTAATCCTAACAATTCAGGAATCTGAGATCTGAGGATCAAGGTTCAAAGCCAACCCAGGCAGAAAAGTCCATGAAACTCTTATCTCCAATAAACTACTCAGAAAAGGCCAAAGGTGGTGGTGTGGCTCAAGTGATAGAGTTCTAGCTGTGAGCACAAAGTGGGCCAGCCCCTGAGTTCAAGCTCCAGGGCTGGCAAAAAAAAAAAAAAATCAACATCTCTTCGTGGATTAATTCCTGAACAAAACAGGAATGGAAGACTCATAATACTAAATATCACAGGTTTTATGCAACAGACAAAATACATGTGATCACTGATTTCTTTCTTTTATGTTTTGTCGACTATAGAAAAAGTTCAAATATAATCCTTATCTTTGAGGATATTATAATTAGCAATTTAAAAAATAATTGTAGAATTATAAGCCTCACTGACATTCAAGTGGACTTCAAGAATAAGATCATAGGGGCAGCTCAGGCTGACAGGAAAGATTAACCAAGTAACTTAAAAGGTTTGATGAATTAGAAATTGTTGCTTAACTCTGGATTCTAAGGGCGGGAGAGCTGGGTGCAGTGCTCATGTCTGTAATCCTAGCTATTTAGGGCTGAGATTTGAGGATTAAGGTCCAAAGCCAGATCAGGCACACAAAAACTACTAGAAAAACAGGATGTGGGGCTTGGCTCAAGGGTAGAGCGGTAGCCTTGAGCTGAAGTGCTCAGGGACAGAGCCCAGGCCAAGTTCAAACCCCATGACCCACCAAAAAAATAAAATGTGGGGGGAGGAAGTAATAGGAGTAATAACCCAGCTTTCCCATTGTCTGTATATAGTTTATGTCATTTCATCAGTATCTAAATATTTTGAGTTGTCATGTTCCAAATCTCATGAGAATCATGCAACCCTCTCAAAAGTTGAGCTATGTCTACTGGACTACCTAAATGTGTCTCAATCCTCATTCTTTGGAGAAGACCCTTTCCTATGAACCACCTACATGCCTAGGAAAGTAGACACTGCTACTCTAGGAAATGAGGTTAGGGTCACAGAAGAGATTTGGAGTGGGGAAATGAAAATAAACTTAGGAAAGAAAAGAGAATGACAGATTTCAAAGAAAAACCAAGGAAGAGTGGAGCATGGAAAAGGAGTTGTAAAGGAAGTCAAGAGAAAGGAGAAAGGAAGAGAAAATGTAAACAGGAGGAGAGAACAGATCAAATGAGAGATACTGGCAAAAAGGAAAAACAGAAGAAAGGAAGAAATGAAAGAGAAAGAAGATACAACATCAGGAAAAGGAGTAGTGACAGAGAAAGAGAGAAGAGAATAAAAGAAGAAAACAAAGAAAAGAGCAAAGTATAAGTGAAAGGAGGAAAAAGTGGAATTGGTCTGAGAAGGACTGGTATCTACATGTATGTGTACATATGTTGGGAGCCGAGCGCAGGGTCAGGCTGGCCCATGAATCTGCATCACTGAGTAAGATAACCACACAAAGAAATGAGCTGTCATGTATGAACGCCATGCCTAACTTTGAGCTATATGGTCGGTATTGTGAATCACTTTCTGCTGAGACTTGATTACCATTGGGTAAGAATGTGTTATTGCTTCATCACTCTCTGCTGAGACCTATAGTGAGAGTAAACACGTGGACCTCCCCCACCCTGCCCATCTTTGTGCTGATAGGCTCCTGCACCCTATATTAGCTGAAAGTACTTCCTCAATAAACGAGTTCCTGCCTCGACAGGTCTCCCTGACGTGTCTGATTGTCCCCCAGCTAGGTAGGGCTAGATGCAGGCGGTCAGTTGGCCCTCTCCTTTCTTGGCTTGTCCTCGTTGGGGCTTGTTCTCTCTATCCCTCCTACAGGTCAGGAGGGACGGAGGACTAAAAACCCCGACATACATACACTCATACGTATGGATTTGCACTCAAGGCTTGATACTGGTAAATATTTGAGTCACATCCCTAAGTCCTTTCGGCCTTTTAGTTTATTTTCTGGTAAGGTCTTTCTCTTTTTACCCCAAGCCAGCCTTAGAAAATAACCTTCCTATTTGTCCCTTGTATATATCTGGAATTACAAGGATGTATCACTTACTGGGCCCAAGAGTTCATTTTTAATGTGGACGTATTTCACTTAGGTAACACACATTATCCCTCCCACTTTCTATCTATGCTCTTCATTAAAGTAAGGATTTCTAGATTTCTTTTTCAAAGAAGTTCATAGAAAAGACTTTTGTCCCAGATTAATTTAGGACTATTTTTCCTCCTTGCATTTCATTTCAACAGTTGCTCAACTCGTACATGGGAATACCATGAAATGTTGACACTGCCCAGAAAGCTTTCAAGGACTCCACATGTTAACACAGCTGATCATTTATGCGTATGTATATGTATGTGTGTGCTCATTATTAAATAATGAATAGCTATTCCAATAAGCAAACAATTTAGACATGATGGTGAAGTACCATCTTAGTGCAAAATATGTTGCTTTATTAAAGTAATAACTGGAAATATTACCCAGAGATAATTAAGTTTAAAATCAGTGACATTCTGCTGCACTCCACTTATGTGACTTCAAAACTAAAGTCCAAGAAAACCTAAATTACAACTTGCTATGTAAGTATCTACAAAATAAAATTAAATAAATTGCTAAAACTTACAAGTCATAAAATATTATTCTATCAAAGTAACCCAGTTGAAATCAATAAAGGCTCAAATGTTAAATCCTACCACCAATTAGCCATTAATAAAAGTAACCATTGCGTCATAACAAAAATGTTTGTTGACTCTAATCATTGTTTTTTACTAATTCAAAAGAATTTTACCTTGTCTACATCAAAAGAAATTTAGGATCCTACCATAGGAACCCTGGCTTAAATATGCACCATAAATGGATAATATATCTTTTAGACATATAATATCAGTGTATGGTTTTTCATTAATTTCATATATATACACACCTTCAAGACTATAAAATGATTATAACTTTGATTCTAATTTTCAACTTTTGATTTCTTAACATGGAAAATATTTAGTGGTGTTTTGAAATCCTACCTCCAACAATAGAGAAAGTTATGACAACCATAGAAACAAATGTCAGCAGTGTCAGAGTAAACACTGGCTAGCTCTTAGAGACATTTTGAAATTCGCTTTTCTTTCAGATAGTTTTTCCCCCCAAAAGACAGACTGGCTTTTATGATCACTTAGCCTGACATCACTTGGCCAACTTAGTATTACATTGTTTTCACTTCTGTATCAGAATCAACTGCCAGAGAATATCCAGACTATGTCGTTCAGGTCTTTCTTGCTGTGAACATCGCCAACCAGTCTCCTTCCAGAGATGTCATCATCATTGTCATTAATATTGTGCCATAATTTACAAGTTGCCAAGCTTTTTAGTCTTCATATAATTGACATTTAAAATGAGACTCCAGCATTGAAACTATTTCTTGAACTCAACTATCATCAACAAAGTTTTGAACAGCTTTGAAGAGGTCACTCAAAGGGCTCCTGTCATTGTGCTTAAATAACAAAAAGTAATCACAAAATAAACTGATCAGATGATGACACTAATATTTTCAGGATATGTCAAGATATTTTCCAGAGTTTTTGCCTCACAAATACAAATTCAAACCCAGTAATAGTACGGAGTGGAAGGAAGGAAGGAAGGAAGGAAGGAAGGAAGGAAGGAAGGAAGGAAGGAAGGAAGGAAGGAGATTTTGTGGTCTCTGTTAGCCTGACCTGTATCTCATACTTGCCTGTGACTACAGGAAGTTTATACTATGACTTTCTATCTCATTTTCATTTATTTCTTTACTATATTTCTAGATCTCTTTCAGAGCTGAATTCTAATGTCTGGAACCTTCATCTTGTAAGGCTGAGAACAGAGGTTTTCTCTCCTTTTAAAATCTGAAGCCATGGTTTTTTTTTTGTTTTTTTTTATTGTAATTACTAAAAGGGTTACATGATATTTGCCAGATAAAAGGTGCATTAATTCACATACATTGATACCCTTTCACATGTCTTGGTACCCGTTTCCCTCCCCCCCCCACACTCCCCACCCGTCTTGGTTTTCCCCCCTTTAAGCCATGGATTTTTATATTCATTTTTTACATCTATGAAAGGTCAGAGCGAAGGAAGGACCCTGATGCACTTCCAAAATGTACTCTCTTTCTCTTATTTTTCCACAAAGGCTCCTATGGGTCAAACGAAATAGTGAAAGAAGACATGATCAGGCTTTTGAGGAGTTACTGGACATTGGCTACACAGGGCACCAGTTCCTAGAGATTTCAACTGCTGGTATAGTCCTATTGTTCCTAGAGATTTCAACTACTGGTATAATCCACTCATTAAAGGAGGTACTTATAGGAGTCATTAAGGAAGTTTTGACCTGGGTTTTATGATTTAAAGGCTGTGGGTTTTCAATCTCACCCTGTGATTTATCTCTCCAGTCTTTGTAATTACAGAATTGGAAGAGATATAGTGAAAGGAACTTAAAGAATCCCTTCCACCCGGCACCTGTGGCCCACGCCTGTAATCCTAATTACTCAGGATGTTGAGATATGAGTCTCATGGTTCAAAGTCAGCTTTGGCAGGAAAGTCTATGAGACTCTTCTCTCCAATTAACCACCAAAAAACTGGAAATGTGACTTAAAGTGTTAGAGCACTAGCCTTGAACAAATAGCATTCAAAGACAGCCTGAGTTCAAGCCCCACAACTGCAAAAAAGAAAGACAAAGAATCCCTCCTTGGAGTCTAGGATCCAGGAATGAGAGCAAACTATTATGACAGGAGTATTATAAGAGCAAATATGATAGGAAAAAATCAAGCAAATGCCTAAAAATCAATACTGGATTTCTGAAAGAAGTTCAGAAATTCACCTCATAAGAATTTAGTTATTCATACTAAATCCACTAGCACAACAATGTTCATTGCAGCATTATTCACCATAGCAAAGATATGGAACCAACCTAGATATCCCTCAGTTGATGAATGGATCAACAAGATGTGGTATTGGTACACAATGGAATTCTATGCTGCTGCCAGATAAAACGACATCGCCCCATTTGTTAGGAAATGGAAAGACTTAGAAAAAAATCATATTAAGTGAAGTAAGCCAGACTCAAAGGAACTTAGGCTCAATGGTTTCCCTCATTCATCATAATCAGTAGAAACCTTGGGCTCTCCTAGCAGAGATTTGCAATAGAGCAAAACCTTGATACATAAGGCCATATACTATGAAGCTAATTGAATTGACCTCTAGGATATTGAAACAAAAGCCATATAATGAATGATTGTTGTCCTTAATGAGCTATGTTATCTCTCATCTCTTTTGCTGTCCCTTGGTTATCTCATATTGTTACAGTATCTCACTTTGTTATCTGATATATTGGATATATTTGTATTTGGTTACTTGAAATTGGACAGGGAAGGGGGAAAAAACCAAGATGGGGGGTGGGGGGAAGGGTAATGGGGACCAAGACATGTGAAAGGGTATCAATGTATGTGAATTAATGCACCTTCTATCTGGTAAATATCATGTAACCCTTTTATTAATTACAATAAAAAATATTTTTAAAAAAGATCAAAAAAACAACAAAAAAGAGTATAAAGTATTTTTAATTAAAGTCTGAGATAGCCTACATTCATATGTAGTTGGAAATATAATAGAGACAGTTAGTATTTTTCCTTTACCAAGCTAAATATTGTCATTTATACAATCTAGTGACCCAATTTAGATTCCCTGAGTTTATGTTGCACACATTTTTTATGTGTGCACATTCAATTCTCCACTATGCTATAATTTTTTTTAGGTTCACAGTCTATCACCATTGATAGTGATTCCAATGTTAAAATCACTCATGGTGACTTTTTGTTGGGAGCCTCCTCCCTTCAATGCATCCCCCCCATAGTATATATCATAGCACAGATTCTAAAGGAATCTCCATTTTTATAATTTTTCCATTTTAACAAGAGCCATATAATGTGTCATTGTTCTTAATGTACTGTGTCATTTCTCATCTCTTTTGTTGTCCCTTGGTTATTCTCAAATTATTACAGTACCTTATCTTGTTATCAGGTATGTTGTATATATGATTATTTGTTTATTTGTAATATGAAAGGGAAGGGAAGAAAACAAGATGAGGGGAGGGGAAGGGGAGAGGGAAATGGGGACAAAAACATAAGAAGGGGTATCAATGTGTATGAATTAATGCATCTTCTATCTGGTGAATGTAAACTGTAACCCTTCTATTAATTACAATAAAAAAACAGGAAAAAATATTTTAAAAAAAGAATTTAGTTATTTACCTCATAAGGACATGAAGGACACAACAAGTAGGATTTTTACCTCACCACCATTCAAGTGACATACTTTAATTTATACAGAAGACAGATTTTCATAAACTTGATCTAGTGTCAATTTCAAATTCCACTGCTGTTGAGTGCATTCTTTCTGTGTGTTGCAAACCAATACATCCTCTAGTAATAAGTTACTGATCTGGGGCCAGGAGTTTGGCCTAGCGGTAGAGTGCTTCCCTAGCATGCACGAAGACCTAGGTTTGATTCCTCAGTATCACATACATAAAAAATAAAAGAAGTTACTGTTCTTTCAAATGTTCTTGTTCTTGTTCTTATAACTGTTTCACTTACCAACGTTAGTGTAGTTATCACAGCTATGAAATGCTAAGTCTTCCAATGACAGAAAGCAGCACTGATGGGCTGGGAGTTTGGCGTAGTGGTAGAGTGCTTGCCCAGCATGCACGAAGACCCAGGTTCAATTCCTCAGTACCACATACATAGAAAAAAGCTGAACGCGGTGCTGAGGCTCAAGTGGTAGAGTTCTAGCCTTGAGAAAGTCCAAGGACAGTGCTCAGGCCCTGAGCTCAAGCCCAGTACTGGAGAAAGAAAGAGAGAGAGAGAGAGAGAGAGAGAGAGAGAGAGAGAGAGAGAGAGAGAGAGAGAGAGAGAGAGAGAGGAAGGAAGGAAGGAAGGAAGGAAGGAAGGAAGGAAGGAAGGAAGGAAGGAAGGAAGGAAGCAGCACTGAGGTCTTCTTCCTATTTGACCATTTGCAGGGGAACTAGCCTGCCAGTTGTTGGCAGGTTAATTACCTTGTCCCAGTTATATGAAGGAAAGACCAGAGCTCTGCTCTCAATAAAATACACTTTGTGAATATGCCCTTCCAATCCTCCATGGATTGGCAACTCAAGCCTTGGTACGTCTTTTGTGCCTACTGTACAAGCTTATTGTAGGTAGCTCTTAATTGCACTTAATGTTCTGTAATTAAGTACTTTCTCCAGATAAATCGCCACTCTATGACCCTATTCTTGTATAGCCAAAACTGAAAGTATCAGAATGAAAAGACTGCCCTTACTTTCATCTCATGATCCACCAGCTTTTCTACTCCTTCAGCATTGCTTGTTTAGCTACCTAAGTCCACAGCGAGGAATCCCACCTCTACCAGGTGATGACTATAGCAATTCATGTGAACACTTCAGATCTCTTATTCCAGGAAACCAACAGAGAATGGAGATCATTGAAGTGGTTTATCTTGGCTTATCAAGAAAAACTTGATTCACTGAAATATATAAGGAACAGGAAGGAGTGTGTCTAAAAATGCTTGAGTTGTGTTCCCTTACTGGTTTTGAGTCCTGTGAGTAAAGTCAATAGAAAATTACAACCACTCAGTACAGACAGAGATGCTAATGCACAGAATCTTCCATTAGGGAGATTTGGATAACCTCAATTCATGACATGTTATAAGTCCTTTTTGTTTTTATTCCATTTTCATAGATGCAAAATGAAATGTATAAACTAAAAGAAGTTTGGGGGTTTGGGGGTTGTTTGTGGATTTTTTTGTCGGTCATGGTGCTTGAACACTGCTCCTGGGCTTTGTCCCTGAGCTCTTCAGCTCAAGGCTAGTGCTTTTCCACTCCAGCAACAGAGCCACTTCCCATTTTTGGTAGCTAATTGGAGATAAGGGTCACACAGATTTTCATGCCCAGGCTGGCTTTGAACCTTGATCTTCAGAACTCAGCCTCCTGAGTAGCTAGTATTACAGGGATGAGCCACTGGCACCCAGCCCTAAAATAAGTTTTATGCTTCAGGGAAACAGAGAAAGGATGACTTATGCAGAAGAAAAGTGGGCATTATCCAGGAATGCATCAAGTGGACTCTATATGTGCTCTGCTAAGTCCAAAATCAGCTCTGCTGGGCTGTATAAAAAAATGGCTAAAAGATAATAACTAGAAAGATCACTTGCTATTGAATTTACTTGGAAATGAAGCATGATTTTTGAAAAAAAGATTCACAGAATTCTTTTCCCAGTATGAAAGGAAAAGGGGAACTTGTTCAAGAATTGGAAGTTAGAAGTAAAATACTCTTATGGCTGGGGACAGAAGGGAAAAACTAGGAACGAGAAAGGGAAGGGATGACACTGTTCAAAAATCAAGGTACTCCTAATTAATTTACTAGCTATGTCCTTTGCCAAACAAAAGCTCTGAAGTTTAATGCAGTCCCACTTATCCAGCCTTTCTCTGATTTGTTGTGATTCTTGGTCCTTATTAAGAAAGTTTCAACCTGTGCCAAGGAGGCCTAGTGTATCTCCTATTCCTTCTTGTAAAGTTTTCAGTGAGTCAGTTTTTATCTCCATGTCTTTGATCCCTTTGGAGTTAATTCTAGTGCAGGATGACAAAGAAGGATCCAACTTTAGTTTTCTGCAGGTGCTTAACCAGTTCTGCCTGCACCACTTGTTGAAGAGGCTATCTTTCTTCCATTCTATTTTTTTTGGCTCCCTTGTCAAAGATTAGGTGGCCATAGGTCTGTGGTTTAATATCTGGGTCCTCAGTTCTATTCCATTGGTCTTCAGGCCTGTTCTTGTGCCAGTACCAAGCTGTTTTGATAATTATAGCTCTGTAATAGAGTCTAAAGTTTGGTATTGAAAATCCTCCTGTGCTGTTCTTTCTGCTAAGAAGTGTTTTTGCTATACAGGGTCTTTTATTATTCCATATGAAATTTTGGATTGCCTCTTCTATTTCTTTAAAGAATGACATTGGGATATTGATGGGTATTGCGTTGAATTTGTAGATAGCCCTTGGCAAGATTGTCATTTTCACAATGTTGATTCTTCCAATCCAGGAGCATGGGAGGTTATTCCATTTCCTTAGTTTTTCTTTAATTTCCTTTTTCAGGGTTTTAAAGTTTTCATCGAAAAGGTCCTTTACATTCTTAGTTAAGCTAATTCCTAGGTACTTTATTTTCTTTGAGGCTATTGCTAAAGGAGTTGCTTTCCTGATTGTTGCCTCATTCCTCTCACTGTTGGCATAGAGGAAGGCAGTTGATTTTTGAGGGTTAATTGGAAGTCTACAGAGTGGGAGAAGATCTTCACCAACCATACAGCCGACAAAGGCCTCATATGTAAAATACATCAACGGTTCAAAAAATTGAATCACTCCAAAACTATTCTCCAAAGTAACAACCATCCCATTGAAAAATGGGCCAAGAGAGTCTTCTCTGAAGAAGAAACAAAAAATGGCCTATAGACACATGAAGAAATGCTCCACATCTCTGGCCATAAAAGAAATGCAAATCAAAACAATGCTAAGATTCCATCTCACTCCAGTTAGAATGGCCAGGATCAGGAAAACTAATAACAACAGATGCTGGAGGGGATGTGGAGGGATCACTACTACACTGTTGGTGGGAGTGCAAACTCGTTCAACCACTATGGAAAGCAGTATGGCAGTGCCTCAAAAGGCTAAACATAGAGCTTCCCTATGACCCAGCAATTCCACTACTTGGCATTTATCCAACCATCCAGAAACTAAGGCATACTAAATCCACTAGCACAATGATGTTCATTGCAGCACTATTTACCATAGTAAAGATATGGAACCAACCTAGATGTCCCTCAGTTGATGAATGGATTAACAAGATGTAGTATTTGTACACAGTGGAATTCTATGCTGCTGTCAGAAAAAAATGACATCACCCTATTTGTTAGGAAATGGAAAGACTTAGAAAAAAATGATATTAAGTGAAGTAAGCCAGACTCAAAGGAACTTAGGCTCAATGGTTTCCCTCATTTATCATAATCAGTAGAAACCTTGGGCTCTCCTAGCAGAGATTTGCAATAGAGCAAAACCTTGATACATAAGGCCATATACTATGAAGCTAATTGAATTGACCTCTAGGATATTGAAACAAAAGCCATATAATGAATGATTGTTGTCCTTAATGAGCTATGTTATCTCTCATCTCTTTTGCTGTCCCTTGGTTATCTCATATTGTTACAGTATCTCACTTTGTTATCTGATATATTGGATATATTTGTATTTGGTTACTTGAAATTGGATAGGGAAGGGGGGAAAACCAAGATGGGGGGGTAGGAGGGAGGGTAATGGGGACCAAGACATGTGAGAGGGTATCAATGTATGTGAATTAATGCACCTTCTCTGGCAAATATCATGTAACCCTTTTATTAATTACAATAAAAAAAATTTTTTTAAATCAAGGTACTCATTACCTAACTTATATAACTGTAACCCCCTGTACAGCAAAAATGGCAGGAGGGGGGTGTTTGGCCTAGTAGTAGAGTGCTTGGCTATCATGCATGAAGCCCCAGATTGGATTCCTCGGTACCACATACACAGAAAAATCCAGGAATGGCCCTGGGCTCAAGTGGTAGAGAGCCAGCCTTGAGAAATCTCAGAGATAGAATTCAATGCCCTAAGTTCAAGTCCAATGGCTGGCAAAAAAAAATTTTTTTAAAGAAGTAGGATGGGCTGCGAGTTTGGCTGAGTGGTAGAGTGAGTGCTTGCCTAGCACGCACAAAAGCCCAGGTTTGATTCCTCAGTACCACATACATAGAAAAATCCACAAGTGATGCTGTTGCTCAACTGGCAGAATGTTAGCTTTGAGGAAAAAGTCAAGGACAGTGCTCAGGAACTGAGTTCAAGCCCTGGGACTGGCAAAAAAAAAAAGAAGAAGTAAAGTAGGAACCATGACTGTCAAAGTTGACCAGTCAGCACAGACACAGATGCAGAGGCAGCCAGCTTAGATCTCACCTTTACCTGCACCTCCTCCAGCTTCTCTTCCAAACTACTGCTCTGTTGACCAAGAACAGCCCAGGACCTAGGAGTGGAACCTTGGCTTAGACATACACAGTAGCCTTTTCCATAAGCACTCAGTTTGATATCTCAGAGCAACAGTTGGATATGTATGGAACAGACTCTCAGATTCTCCAGTAAGCTATGACTTCTCCACTCATTCCAAAACTGCCTTATTCTGCACCACTCTTACCTTTCCCATAGTTATATAATCTCTAATTCCTAAAATAAATATCATATTTTCACAATATCCAGAGCAGTCTGATGTTACTGACGAATTCTGATTGAACCCCAACTGATTATATTTCCAGTTACAAAGGCCTAAATGTTTTTAAGTCCTAATTCCAAGAATTCTGTGGAGAGGGAATATGTCTTTCTGTGGCTGTAAGCTAGCTATTCCAGTCCATTTTTATGTTTATAATCATGTGAAGATCTATATTTATATGTTATTACATTTACCTTCATTCCCATAAAAGACACCTACTCAATCTGCTTGATCTTTTGGGAGATAATGAGTTTTGCCCAGTACACTGTGTTAAGGAATGTCATATCATGTAAATGTGAATGGACTGCTTAATAGACTTTTCATTAAAATTTCATATAAGGAACTTGGATTCATTCACTCAATTTAAATCTACATTTCTTAACTCCCATTAGAGGAGTTCAATGAGTTTTGTCCCTCTTTAAAAAGCTGAGGAGTCAAATTGGGCACTAATGACTCATGCCTAAAATCCTAGCTACTCAAGAGTAAAGATCTGCAGATCAAGGCTTGAAGCTGGAAGCGGAGCTGTGGCTCAAGTGGTAAAGCACTATTTATGAGCAGAAAAGCTCAGGATAGTGCCCAGGCTGTGAGCTCAAGTCCCACAATGGCATAATGAAGAAGTTGATGAGTCAATGAGTCTTAACACAAGTATAAATTTTGTGAACCATACTTGAAGTATTTGCCAGTAGTGAAATAGCCACAGGAAGAATAGATTAATTACATCTTTTTATTGTATTTTATTGTAATTAATAGAAGGGTTACATTATATTCACCAGATGGAAGGTGAATTACTTCACAAACATTGATACCCTTTCTCATGACATGGTCCCCATTTCCCTCCTCCCCTCCTCCCCACTCATCTTGATTTCCCCCCTTCCTTATACAATTTCAAATAACCAATTAAGCACATATAAAATTTATCACATAACAATGTGAAATATTGTAATGTTATGAGATAACCAAGGGATAGCAAAAGAAATGAAAGATAATATAGTACATTAAGGACAAGGCCAAATAGTATGACACTAAATGTAAGGACCTCCAGGATAAGGAAACAATAGAACATACATACACATACACATACACATTAACCTTCTGAAACTAGTAAATTAATTTGGAAGCCTACAGAAGTGGAGAAGATCTTCACTAACCATACAACAGACAAAGGCCTCATATCTAAAATATATCAACAACTCAAAAAATTGAATCACTCCAAAACTAATCTCCAAACAAACAACCATCCCATCAAAAGATGGGCCAAAGACTTAAAGAGAGACTTCTCTGAAGAAGAAATAAGAATGGCCTATAGACACATGAAGAAATGCTCCACATCCCTGGCCATAAAAGAAATGCAAATCAAAACAACACTAAGATTCTACCTCACTCCAGTTAGAATGGCCAGGATCAAGAAATCTAATAACAACAGATGCTGGAGGGGATGTGGCCAGGAGGGATCACTACTACACTGTTGATGGGAGTGCAAACTGGTTCAACCACTATGGAAAGCAGTATGGCAGTTCCTCAAAAGACTAAACATAGAGCTCCGCTATGACCCAGCAATTCCACTACTTGGCATTTACCCAACCATCCAGAAACATACTAAATCCACTAGCACAATGATGTTCATTGCAGCACTATTTACCATAGCAAAGATATGGAACCAACCTAGATGTCCCTCAGTTGATGAGTGGATCAACAAGATGTGGTATTTATACACAATGGAATTCTATGCTGCTGTCAGAAAGAATGACATCTCCCCATTTGTAAGGAAATGGAAAGACTTAGAAAAAATCATATTAAGTGAAGTAAGCCAGACTCAAAGGAACTTAGGCTCAATGGTTTCCTTCATTTGCCATAATCAGTAGAAAATTTGGACTCTTCTAGCAGAGATTTACAATAGAGCAAAACCTAGATATAAGGCCATACAGTATGACACTAAATGAAAGGACCTCTAGGATATGGAAACAAAAGCCATATAATGAGTGATTGTTGTCCTTAATGTACTATATTATCTCTCATCTCTTTTGTTGTCCCTTGGTTATCTCATATTGTTACAGTATCTCACTTTGTTATCTGATATATTGGATATATGTGTATTTGGTTATTTGAAATTGGATAGGAAAGGGGGGAAAACAAGATTAATTACATCTTATACTTGACATTTTCAAGTATTGAAACCAAAGCTTACTTCTGAATGAATGTGTTTAAATTAATTTTACATAAAGATAACAACTAGGAATAAATACTCATTTATCATTAAAGAGATTATTTGGTTCTATCTTGTTAATAAATAAAAATGAACATTAATAACTGAAGAACTCTCACACAAAATTTATTTAAATCAACTGGTTTTGACCCCACAAGTCAAAATGTTCTTTCTTTCTCTTGAGAATTATAGCAGCTCTGCCAAGGTAAATTAACTGAATAAATGCAATTGTTTCTATCTTTTTTTGCCCTGGTTTTCTTTTTTTTTCAGTCCTGGGACTTGAACTCAGAGCCTAGGCTTTATCCCTTTGCCTCTTTGCTCAAGGGCTAGCACTCTACCACTTGAGCCACAGTGCCACTTCCTCTTTTTATTTTCAGTTCTCAGGCTTCAACTCAGGGCCTGGGCACATCCCTTGGGCTTTCTCAAGGGTAGCATTCTACCCTGGAGCCACAGCACCACTTCCCACTTTTTCTGTGTTTGTAGTATGGAGGAATCAAACCCAGAACTTCATGCATGCTAGGCAGAAACTCTACCACTAGTCCACACTCCCAGCCATGATATTGTTTCATTACCGGAGCAAGTAAATAATTGGTATGCAGTTACCTCCTAATTTTTATAATGACCATTGAAAGTAGTTCCTTTTTAGTCAGCAAAGCCACCAATACATTACAGTCCTACTTCAGAAGATCCACTACTGGAAAAACCTACAAAAATAAGATCTGGGGGCATAAAATAAGAGCTAAAGGAGGTCCCCTGAAACACGTGAAATACTTTCCAAATGTGTATCATTGACCTGGCTGAGGAGAAAATGATGAGATTCCTATAATATATTTATACTTGAATATAAGACAATCTGAGTGGGACAGAAGAGGTATCTTTAAAGAGAAGAAACCAGGCATGGGTAACTCACACCGGCAATCCTTGCTGCTCAGGAGACTGAGTTCTGAGGATCATGGTTCAAAGCCAGCCTGGACAGAAAAGTCTATGAGACTCTTATCTCTAATTAATCACACACACAAATAAAAAAAAAATCCAGAATTGGAGCTGTAGTTCAAGTGGTAGAACACTTGGTCTTGAGCAAAAGAAACCCAGAGACCGTGCGCAGACATTGAGTTCAAGCCCCAGGACCAGCACCCAAAAAAAAAGAATAAAGTCTAAAAGCAATGGCCTAAAGTTTACGGAAAGAAGCTAGAAAAACAAAGATAAGCAAAAGTATGGACCTCATTAAAGAAAGAACAGAATGCAAAGAGAAAGAGGGAGAGAGAGGGAGGAGGGGGAGAGGGAGGAAGACAAGCAGAGCCAAATTGTTCTTTGAAAATCAATAGCATCAATAAATTAGTTATTTTCATCAAGGAAAAAGAGAATTACAGGAAAAAGGAGATTAATACAGCCTATCATTGTCATAAATAAACATAGTTATTGCACCAATCACTACAGAATTATAAGAATAATGAAGTGACAGGAAAGATGGCAGATTAGAAACCTCCACTGTTTTGATTGTGTGAATGAGAAGTATTCAATAGGTAAAAGAGACTATACTCAGAAGAAAGAAAGGAAGGAAGGAAAAGCATCAGGAATCACAAAAAAAAAAAAGAAAAGTTGAAGACAGTGAGAAAGCAGAGGAGAAATGGGCTACAGAGAGAAGCATCAAACAATTCTAAGCCCTGTCCCAACTCCTGAGAGAAGGAAGAAAGTCTACAGCTACAAATCAAAAAGTAGATATCCCTGCTGACAGACTTGCAATGCTAGCTGCAGGATAAGCCTGCACTCCCCAAAGCCTGAAATCCAGTGGGAGGAGTCAGTGAGACTGAGTGTTCCAGTGAGAAAGGCCAGCCATCTTCTGTCACTTCCCTTATCTCTGAACACTGTAACAGGATGCCATCCTGAGACGGGCCAATTGTTTGAGTCTTGGCTACTTTAGGGGCTTGAAAATAAACCGCAATAATTATTCCAGAAATCTTGGTGAACCCTGCCAATGCATCTGGATGAGAGGCAATGTCAGATAGTCCTGGAGAATTAGAAAGTCTGATGAGGCATCCTGGAGAATTTCAGGCAGGGGGAGCCCCAGTAGCAGAGTGTTGTTGAGGTTTTCTGTCTTGCCTGGCAAGGAGTAAGTCTCATCTCTCAAGGGTTGTGGCAGAAACAAAACACCAAGGCCTGTGACAGGCACACTGGTCAGGCTCCATGGCTTACCTCTGGCTGCTACATGGGTCCGAGATCCTCCCCCACCCCCACTTCCTTCTTTTTCTTCTTAAAGACCAGTGAACTGCTGGACAAAGTCTGAAAGCACTGTGGCCCACCTCTGGGAATGGAATCCTGGTGGGCATTTGCTGTCATATGAACATGAGGATCATATCACAGAACCTCCAAGTCACATGACCTCCACAACCTCCTCCTCCAAAACATAGGTGAACAGCCAGGCACAGTATGAAAAGGCTTAGATCAGCCTCTGCCAACTGCATCCCCAGCTAGTGCGTGCTGCTAGGCAGTATGGAAGACCCCAAGTCCTGACATGCTGTGTTATGTGACTTCCAGTAAAATTAAAGACCTTCTCACTGCTTCTGACAGCCTACTGTACCATCAACACTGTATCCACCATACTTTGAAGTTCAAGGTAGCCTTGACCTTACTTTGTTATTTAGGTTGTTGTTATTATTGTTATTATTATTACTTTAAATAGCTGTGCAAAGTTGTCATTTAACAAAGTACATGAAAATAATGTATCCTGAGTACAATGTCACCCCTTTCAACATTGTCACCTATCCCTCCCAACCTACCCCTTCTTTTACTTTTTCTTAGTTTTGTAGTACCTATATTGAATTCTTGACTTCATTCTTCACCTCTCCTCTTCATTTGTCTACAGGTTTTCACCATTTTGACAAACACACACACACACACACACACACACACACACACACACACACACACAGTTTCAATTTGTTCTGGAAGCCTATGGTTCACACCCTTATTTTTCTTTATCATCATCCACATCACAACTCCCTCCTGTCAGCTGCTTCCCTACCCTCTCATCCTCATCTTGCTTGGAGCATCTTTCTTCCAAACTGATTATAATGTTCCCTTCTCTTAAAACCCATTTGAAGCATCATAGAAAAACTTTTCAGAGCTTTACAACACATTCAATCTCTTCCAGTTTCTTGCCCTCATTGAATTGTAAATGTTCCTCTAGTATAAACTTTCCCCACAGCTTTTCAGGGGGAAGTAACCCATTCTCTCATATTCTTATTCCTCCATCCTGCCATCTAGAATTTTTGTCTTTCTCATTCAGGAAAAAAAATCCCTCCATCAAGGATCTTACCTCTCTTAATACATCAAGTTGCTAAAGAGCTTGCTTCCAAAGGCATTAGCAAACAACCCTCTTTTTCTCCTGCCATCATCTTGGGTGACTTCCATGTCAGCATGCACAGCTCATCCACGTCATTTCTCTGTCAGGATATCTTTATTTCTTCCATCCTAGTGTCCATCCTACCCCAGCTATGATTCCTGAACAAAATTTGTGTTCATTTGTGAAGTGCTTACCATGTGCCAGGAAATACACTTAGTATTTAGCCTGATTGTCTAATTTAAGTCTGATGACACTACTACAGACTTGAATATTCTTATTGATTATATCCTTTTCCCAAATACAAAAACTGAATTTTTGAGGTTAGACAATATGTCCAGTCCATAGTTCACCAAAAAATAGGCAAATTTTAGGAAGATTCAGGCAGAAAAAAAGGAAAGCACATTTGGAAATTCCAAAAATATAAGAATTACTATCACATTTTTCCTTTGGCAAGAATCTTCCCTTTGATCAAGAACTGGTACAACAGCAGTTTGGAATCTTCTGAATCAAAATGGGCTGGATAAGTTGTTAAGTTGGTAAGTGAAATAAATCCTTTTTTAAAAAAGATAGATAGTAGATAGATAGTTGCTATGAGAAAGTATGTGACATAAACAATGTAAAAGAAGAGGAGGTTGGGGAGGAATAGGCTAGTCATAGAGTACTTGTCTAGCATGCAGTTTTAATCTCTGTTAGAAAACAAGACTCTTTTGCTAGAAATTCCTCTTGCTGACAGTTATTAGCAGAATATTTATGACACTGAGCAAAGTTGGTCCCAAGATAGTTTGTACAACCTAGCAACAGTGCTGAAAAAGTAATATAAATGTCTTCACCAACCTTGATCTATGAGAAAATTTGAGATACATTATCTTTACTTCCTCTTTTTTCAAAAGTTAGATTGTCTAATCCATGCATATGAATTTTCTACAATATTTATAAAAAGAGATATGATAAGAAAAAATAGAATACTAAAGGCATTAGTATATCTTCTTTTAAAATGAACAAAGCAGCTGGCTCAACATATGAAAGTTAATTAATATAATTCAACACATCAACAGGAGCAAAGACAAAAATCACATGATTGTCTTAACTGCAGAAAAGGCATTTAACAAGATCCAACACCCCTTTATGTTAAAAGCTATGGAGAAACTAGGAACTTTCCTCAA
This sequence comes from Megascapheus bottae, assembly GCF_031878675.1. Classification (NCBI taxonomy): domain Eukaryota; kingdom Metazoa; phylum Chordata; class Mammalia; order Rodentia; family Geomyidae; genus Megascapheus; species Megascapheus bottae. The sequence goes on from NC_143514.1 coordinate 31,176,041, forward strand.
CATAATAAAGGCTGTGTATGAAAAACCCACAGCTAGCATTATACTTAATGGCGAAAAGCTAAAGCTGTTTCCTCTAAAATCAGGAACGAGACAAGGATGTCCACTCTCTCCATTCCTCTTTAACACAGTACTAGAATTCCTAGCCAGAGCAATAAGGCAAGAAGCAAGCATAAAGGGGATCCAGATAGGGAAAGAGGAAGTGAAACTTTCCCTCTTTACAGATGACATGATTCTGTATTTAAAGAACCCTATAGACTCCACTCCCAAGCTGTTTGAGCTGATTCAAAATTTTGGTAAGGTAGTAGGGTATAAAATTAACCCTTAAAAATCAACTGCCTTCTTACATGCCAACAATGAGAGCAACGAGGCAACAATCAGAAAAGCAAGTCCTTTTGCAATAGCCTCAAAGAAAATAAAGTGCCTAGGAATTAACTTAACTAAAAATGTAGAGGACCTTTTTGATGAAAACTTTAAATTCATGGAAAAGGAAATTAAAGCAGAACTGAGGAAATGGAAAAACTTCCCCTGCTCCTGGATTGGTAAAATTAACATCATGAAAATGGCAATCTTGGCAAGGGATATCTATAAATTCAATGCAATATGCATCAATCTCCCAATGTCATTCTTTTTTTTGCCAGTTGGGGCTTGAACTCAGGGCCTGAGCACTGTCCTTGGGCTTTCTCACGGCTAGAGTTCTACCACTTAAGCCTCAGCGCCACTTCTGGCTTTTTTTCTAGGTATGTGGTACCGAGGAATTGAACCTGGGTCTTCGTGCATGCTAGGCAAGCATTCTACCACTAGGACAAACTCCTGGCCCCCCAATGTCATTCTTTAAAGAAATAGAAGAGGCAATTCAAAATTTCATATGAAATAATATAAGATGCCGTATAGCAAAAACACTTCTTAGCAGAAAGAACAGCGCAGGAGGAATTTCAATGACAAACTTTAGACTCTATTACAGAGCTATAATTATCAAAACAGCTTGGTACTGGCACAAGAACAGACCCGAAGACCAATGGAATAGAAATATGGACTCAGACATTAACCCACAGATCTATCGCCACCTAATGTTTGATAAGGGAGCCAAAAAAATAGAATGGAAAAAAGACAGCCTCTTCAACAAGTGGTGCTGGCAGAACTGGTTAAGCACCTGCAGAAAACTAAAGTTGGATCCCTCTTTGTCACCCTGCACCAGGATTAACTTCAAATGGATAAAAGACCTCGAGGTAAAAGCAGATACACTGAAAACTTTACGAGAAGGAATAAGAGATACATTAGGGCTCCTTGGCACAGGTTGAAACTTTCTTAATAAGGACCAAGAAACACAACAAATCAAAGAAAATCTGGATAAGTGAGATTGCACTAAACTGCAGAGCTTCTGAATGGCAAAGGACATGGCTAGCAAACTAACTAGAAAGCCTACAGAGTGGGAGATCTTCACTAACCATACAACAGACAAAGGCCTCATATCTAAAATTTATCAACAGTTCAAAAAATTGAATCACTCCAAAACTAATCTCCAAACAAACAACCATCCCATCAAAAGATGGACCAAAGACTTAAAGAGAGTCTTCTCTGAAGAAGAAATAAGAATGGCCTATAGACACATGAAGAAATGCTCCACATCCCTGGCCATAAAAGAAATGCAAATCAAAGATTCTACCTCACTCCAGTTAGAATGGCCAGGATCAAGAAATCTAATAACAACAGATGCTGGAGGGGATGTGGCCAGGAGGGATCACTACTACACTGTTGGTGGGAGTGCAAACTCCTTCAACCACTATGGAAAGCAGTATGGCAGTTCCTCAAAAGACTAAACATAGAGCTCCCCTATGACCCAGCAATTCCACTACTTGGCATTTACCCAATTGTCCAGAAACAAGGACATACTAACTCCACTAGCACAATGATGTTCATTGCAGCACTATTTACCATAGCAAAGATATGGAACCAACCCAGATGTCCCTCAGTTGATGAGTGGATCAACAAGATGTGGTATTTATACACAATGGAATTCTATGCTGCTGTCAGAAAGAATGACATTCCCCCATTTGTAAGGAAATGGAAAGACTTAGAAAAAAATATTAAGTGAAGTAAGCCAGACTCAAAGGAACATAGGCTCAATGGTTTCCTTCATTTGTCATAATCAGTAGAAACCTTGGGCTCTCCTAGAAGAGATTTACAATAGAACAAAACCTAGATACATAAGGCTATATAGTATGACACTAAATGATAGGACCTCCAGGATACAGAAACAAAAGCCATATAATGAGTGACTGTTGTCCTTAATGTACTATATTATCTCTCATCTCTTTTGCTGTCCCTTGGTTATCTCAGTATTTCACTTTGTTATCCGATATGTTGTATATATGCATATTTAGTTATTTGAAGTCGGATAGGGAAGTGGGGAAACAAGATGAGGGGCGGGTGTGGGGAGAGGGAAATGGGGACCAAGACATGAGAAAGGATATCAATGTTTGTGAAATAATGCACCTTCTATCTGGTGAATATAATGTAGCCTTTCTACTAATTACAATTAAAAATATATGGAAAAATTGAACAAAGGAATGTTTGGGTATGTATGTGGGTTTGTGAATCATTTCCTATCATAGTAACAAATGCATGAGAAAAACATTAAAGGGAGGTACTATTTTTTTCTGCTCACACTTTCAGAAGTTTTAATTCATAGTTCTGCTTTCTACTGACTCTGGGCCCATGGTAGGCAAAATATTATGGTTGTGGGACCATGTGGCAGATGAGGTGAACACAAAACACAGAGGGAATGATGGTACTTCTTGACTTTGTTCTTTCTCCCCTTGTATAGCACACCTGGACCTAGCCTATAGTATTGTGTAGCTTACATTCAGGGAAAGGACATGTCTGCTCCTCAGAGAATCTTTTCTAGAAAAGTATTTATAGACATACCCAAATGTGTGCTAATCCCCTCTGTGCTTCTTAATTGAATCAAGCTGCAAATCAAGATTAACTGTACAGATAAATAGACAGATAGATAGATGCACGCTATGACAAAGTATGTGACAAGCCATGTAAAAAAAGAAAGGTTAGGGCAGGATATTCTAGTGGTAGAGTACTTGTCTAGCATGCACAAAGCATGGACTTCAAGTCCTCGGTATCAAATACACAGAAAAATCCAGAAGTGGTGCTGTGGCTTGAGTGATAGAGCGCTAACCTTGAGAAAGCCCAAGGGACAATGCCCTGGTCCTGATGTCAAGCTCCAGGACTAGCAAAAAGAAAGAGAGGGAGGAGAAGGGGAAGAAAGAGGAGAAGGAGGAGAAGAAAGGGGGGGAGGAGGAGGAGGAGGAGAAGGAGGAGGAGGAGGAGGAGGAGGAGGAGGAGAAGAAGAAGAAGAAGAAGAAGAAGAAGAAGAAGAAGAAGAAGAAGAAGAAGAAGAAAAGAAGGAGGAGGAGGAGAAGAAGAAGGAGAAGAAGAAGAAGGAGAAGGGAGGGGGAGGGGGATGAGGAGGGGGAGGAAGAGGAAGAAGAAGAAGGAGGAGGAGGAGGAGGAGGAGGAGAAGAAGAAGAGTTTGAACTCAGTTTCAGAAGTTTCATTGTGGTGAGGCAGAAGAGCTTCTTACTTCATAGCAGGATAGCAGGCAGGGAGCAAAAAATGGTAAGAGAGAAGGTCCAAGGACAAGAACAATTGTCTTCAAAGGCACACCCTATAGCCTTCTTTCTCCAACGAGATCTCAACTCTTTTTTATTTTAAATGTATTTTGTTATTGGGGTAATGTATAGAGTGGTTACAATTACATTGTTCAGGTAGAGGATGCATTACTTCTCGAACCTTGATACCCCTTCTCATGTTTTTGTCCCACTTTCCCTCCCCCCAACTCCTACTAATCATCTTGCTTTTCCCCTTCCCTTCCCTATTTCAAATAAACAAATAAACATATATACAATATACCAGGCAACAAAGTCAGATACATTAACCATATAAGATTAACTATGAGTGCAATAAAGAGAAAGAAAAAACTACACATAGTACATTAAGAACAACAATCACAAAGATAAACCTCTTGTGTCTATATCCTAGAGTTCATTTCATTAATTTCATCCTGTATGTCCATATGTACATAGTTTTTGGGCTATTGTGATCCTCTGCTAGGAGAATCTTGGATGTGTACTAATTATTACAAATGAGGGAACCCGTGGAGTCTATGTTCCTTTGGATTTGGCGTACTTCACTTAATATGATTTTTTCCAAGTTTTTCCATTTCCTTACGAATGAGGCAATGTCATTCTTTCTGATGGCATCATAGCATGTGTATAAATACCACATCTTCTTGATCTATTCATATACTAAGGGGCATCTTGATTGATTCGATACCTTAGCTATGGTAAATAATGCTCCAATGAACATTGTTGTGTTAGTAGCCTTAGTATGTCCTTGTTTCTGGGCATTTGGATAAATGCCAAGAAGTGGGATTGCTGGGGAGTTCTATGTTTCATCTTTTGCGGAATCACCACAATGCTTTCCAGAGTGGTTGAATGAGTTTACACTCCCACCAACAGTGGGCCACATCCCTGCCAGCATCTGTTGTTATTAGATTTCTCAAAAACGGCCCTTCTAACTGGAATGAGGTAGAATCTCAAAGTTGTTTTGATTTGCATTTCTTTTTATGGCCACGATCAAGCATTTCTTCACGTGTTTATAGGCCATTCTTACTTTGTCTTCAGAGAAGTCTCTCTTTAAGTCTTTAGCCCACCTTTTAATGGGATGGTTGTTTCTTTGTGGATTTGTTTTGAGACATTCAATTTTTTGAGCTCTACGTATATTTTAGATATGAGGCCCTTGTCTGTTGTATGGCTAGTAAAGAGCTTCCCTCTAGGCCCAATCTTTTATGTATCTGAAGATGGAATATGAAAGATTGAGTCCTGCCTTATTCCCCAGGGTCTAACAAAACACCACGTGCATGCTCACATGCTTGTGTGCAGGCAGATCATTCTGACCTTGGTCCCCAGGGGATAATAGTCCCTGCCACTCCAGGTGGAGCATTCCACTGTAGCCCTAGACAAGGATATCATCCTGCACCCCTATATTCTGGGATTTAAACAGTTTACCTTCTGTTCAGTCTTCACTTTCTAAGTGCTAAGTGAAGCCATTTGTCAAATTGGGCAACTAGAAAATATTTATGAAGAACTGATGTATTCCCAGAACTGTTTTAAGCATCTATGTATACATTAAAAATATTCTGCCTTGGCATCACTGAATGATGTACTCTTGCGTTGTCAGCTCAATAACTACTTATTGGGTTCCTTCTAGGTGTCTGGGAATTGTGCTGAACAAACAAGGAAGCATAAAGCAGACAGTCTCTGAGTCAACAAGATTTCATCATTCTCATCCATGGGTTGATAGGTACATGGAAACAGGTTTTTGTAAGCTGCTAGGTATACATGATCTTACTTCCCCGTGCTATATTCAAACATGGATCTAGAAGGAACAAAAGTTTAAAGAGGTTGAAAAACATGGCTACTTAGGAAGAATTCAAGTCAATGTTCGGATGACATCAGTCTAATTCCATGATCAGTGCTAAGTGCTTGCCAAAGCTTCTCAAATTGAGATTCTCATTTTCATGGAAATACTTAATGATTGCAAGAGATAGGGAAAAAAATCCACAGGAATAACATGGAATGTTTTCCCAGAATAGTAATTGTATTAAATTAAAAATAATTTAAAACATATTTGTTACTAACATGTTTTGTAGAGTGTTATACCAGACCCAGACAAAATTTAGGATGACAACAAAAGCACTTGATTCTAGGTTGAGAATTAGTCTTTCTTACTCATGACAGGTCATATGTACCTTTTTCTATAATCTCCTGCTCTGCCTTCTTTATAGGGATAACGCTACTAACTCAATAACCAATATTAAAATGACTATGACGACTTTGATGACTCAATTTTAAGATTTATTTGGTTCACTGGGAGGTCTGAAAAAATGATTAAGATATCTATACTAGCAAATCTTTTCAATGTTCTAATCAATCCAATATTTAAGATGTGCTTCTAGAACAAAGACTAATTTTTAAATGAAACCCGAAGGTTTGAAAATGGCAAAGTTAAGCTATGACATTTGTGAGACTACAGTGACCTGAGTTCCAGTCTTTGGTCATCAATGCCAGGTTTAAAGCCTTGGAAAAAGCCAATGTATGTGCTCCCAAGATATTTACAAGTAGAAATGCAAAACAAGACCATGAGCAACACAAAGTTCTATTTCATCTTCTGGAAGAAAGGAGATAGAGGCATTTATCTGGTTCTTGCAATGGACACTTTCCCCCAGGTACACAGTCATTTCTGCAGCACTTGGTGGGGTAGGGAAGTGAGTCATGAGTCATCACTACCAGGACAGCCATCTGTTCTATGCCAAGCGTTAACTGGAAAGTGATGCAGAAGGTTAAAGAGTCAAAGGAGCTCAGTAGAGCTACCACTCAAATTGGAAAAGGCAAGCAGACAGAGAGATGCAATGAAGAAATGTACCATAGGTCAAAGATGGTCGGCCAGAGATGAGATCAAGACAGAAAAAGGATATAAATGGAATTGAACACAGCTCAGCAGACCCACACCAAATGATAGACAGGGACATCTAGTACTTCTTAAAACAAAACAAAACAAAAAAAGATTATGCAATGTACTTTACTTGCCTACTAAAAGCAGTCACTGGTGGAAAAGAGTCCTTTTTGGCCAAGATCTGGTGGCTCATGCCTGTAATCCTAGCTACTCGGGAGGCTGAGGATCACAGTTCAAAGCTAGCCAGGCACAGGAAAATCTGTGAGACTCTTATCTCCAATAAACTACTCAGAAAAAAAAAGCCAGAAGTGGTGCTGTGGCTCAAGTGGTAGAGGGCTAGCCTTGAGAACAGAGAAGTTCAGGGACAGAGCCCAGGCTCTGAGTTTTCAAGCCCCATGACCAACAAAAAAGAAAAAGGAAAAAAGAAAGAAAGAAAGAAAGAAAGAAAGAAAGAAGGGAGGGAGGGAGGGAGGGAGGGAGGGAGGGAGGGAGGGAGGAAGGAAGGAAGGAAGGAAGGAAGGAAGGAAGGAAGGAAGGAAGGAAGGAGATAACAAAAGAGAAATCTTTCTGGAAGGTCAAAAGAAAAACATAATGCCCAAGCTTAATTTAGCAGTATAGATGTAAACCAAATCTTCCAGGCCAACTTTTAACATATAATGAAATATTGTCTCCATCCTATGCTGTTTTATAAATCAAAGGATAAACAATATAATGTATAACATTAAGTAAATGTCTCAAAAGGCAATAAATTCAAGAGTCACTTATCTGAGAAACTAAGACTAGTCAGTTGGTTAATTGTTACTTAGTATCAACACTATGCCTCACACATACACACACACACACACACACACACACACACACACACACACACAGCATATCCACAATATATAATAAATAACAAAATGAAATTTTCATAAGTCTGGGTAATGCATCATTCCTGTGTCATAATTTCTCAGAAAAATTTCAATCTCTTTCTAACCTAAATTTCTTCAAAACTGTAAGTAAAATTTCTACTCTGAAATTTCTATATAAATATATAGCCAAGTCAGAAAGATTTCATTCTCTCAAGTTTGTTTCTAGAAATAATTCAACTTAAAAAGGTATGTAACTATGTAGATATTTTTTAGGCTTCAATCTTTACTGATGGGTCACTCGAGTTTCACAAAACATCATCTGCAGTGTTGGAGAGAGAATACTGCCTCTGAACCTGTCATACCATTACTTCCTGTTCCAGGGTCCATGTGAGCAGACTCAGAACAACAATGTATGGGACTACAGTTGTTAGAAAGTTTCTGCCCTGGAAATTCATACTTTATTTCGGTGTGTTCACAGTCAGTGAACACATAAATTAGAAATGATTTGAAATGAAGTGAATTGAAAATAATTTTACATTTTGCTAGATACATTGTGGGTTTTTAATAGATCATAATAACAACAATGCCTGAATAACCTAAAATGACACAGGCACTTAATCAACAACATATTTTAGGACCAATCTGAATCTTTAGAGAAAATCGCATTGAAAGTAAGAACTGACCAGAGATTTATCTTTGAAGAAGTCAAGGACTTTCAAAATTGCATTTCTACTTTCCATCAGCTTTCTTCCTCCCCATCAAAACAATCATTCTTTTATTTTTAAGATCACTTATAATGAAAAAAATTACTGTGGGAGCTTTAGAACTGGAAGAAGATAGGTCACAATTATTTTCATGGAAAGTCATCATGTTTAAGAAGTAATTCTAAGGATGCCTTTGGAAAAGTATTCATCCAGCCCATACTGATTAATAGAAACCAGTTAGTTATCCTTCTCATAGAGAAAATGCAAAGATCAAGCTGGGCCTGGTGGGAAGGTGTGTAGTTTTCAGACATTACATTGCAGGCATCATAACCCCTGAGCAAATACAAACAGAACAGGTGAGTCCTACTAACTGCCTAGAAATTTTTCAGGGCTGCAGAATAAAAAGAGTGACCCATGCAAGGCCAAAAATATTGGTGAATCAAAGATGCAGAAGTTAAAAAAAAAGCATATGGAAAACCTTGATACAAAAGGCCATATAGTATGATGCTAAATGAAAGGTCTCTAGGATATAGAAACATAAGCCATATAATGAATGATTGTTGTTCTTAAGGTACTATGTTATCTCTCATCTCTTTTGCTGTCCCTTGGTTATCTCATATTGTTACAGTATCTCACTTTGTTACCTGATATATCGAATATATTTGTATTTGGTTGTTTGAAATTGGATAGGGAAGGGGGAAAAACAAGATGAGAGGTGGGGGTGGGGGGGAGGGAAATGGGGACCAAGACATGTGAAAGGGTATCAATGTATGGGACTTAATGCACCATCTATCTGGCAAATATCATGTAACCCTTCTATTAATTACAATTAAAAAAATATATTAAAAAAGCATATGGAAGACAAGGAAGCTTGAATGTGAGAGAAGGAGTAACACACAGAGAATTCAGTGGGGCACACACACACACCCACCACCACCACCACCACCACCCATCTTGATAGTCAAAATAAGAATATCTTGCATGCCTGAGAGGTAACTTCTCAGGACAGGCAAAAACAACAACCCAAAGGCCAAACAATTCTCAGAACTAACACAGATCTGGGAATATGCCTGATTGGAAAATCCTCCTAATACTACTTAAGCTATTGGGTAGTACTGCCCCCATAGTAAGATAAATTAGCCTTAGACTAAATACTTCTCGAGATCATCCCTAAGAAAGTTTAAACCCATGCTATAAAATAATCAAACAGACTCCAAGTAAGTTTGACAGAGCAAATCCTGATACCGTTTAAAAGAACATGACCCAATCAAAACCTACCAATAGCCGAGCAAGCACAGTGGCTCACGCCTGTAATCCTAGCTACTCAGGAGGCTGAGATCTACAAAGGTACAAAGCCAGCCCGGGGAACAAAAGGACCTGAGACTCTTATCTCCAATTAACCTCTAGAAAACAGAAAGCAGGGCTTGGCTCAAGGGTAGGGTGGTAGCCTTGAGCTGAAGAGCTCAGGGACAGTGCCCAGGCCGAGTTCAAGCCCCATAACTTTCCTTATGCTCCACAGAGTTACCTTGGTTCTCTACAAACATGCATCTACCTGTAGGTCGGGCTGAGCTGCCTCTCCTTCTATATGTTTTAACAAAATGAGTGGAAGTGAATCATGGATGGCAGGCAACACTGCACCTTTCACTTTGTGAAATAACACAACTGCACCAATTCATCCTAAGTGTCTCACACTTTAAATTCCAGGGTCAAGTTGCTGAAATATGTATGGTCACTGCAAGAATGAAGCTTCTATACTAGTTTACTATCTGTTTTCTGAAAGGAGAAATAGCATTGCAAAAGAGATTTGCAGAGTAATCTAAATATGAAAAAATGTAGGGGCTGGGAATTTGGCCATTGTTTGATTCCTCACCTCGCTTTCCTTGGTCCCATATACACTGAAAAAGCCTGAGTGGTGCTGTGGCTCAAGTGGTAGAGTACTAGTCTTGAGAAAATTCAAGGATAGTGCCCAGGCCAAGTTCAACCCTCATGACTAGCAAAAGAAAAAGGAAAAAATGTATATGTTTACCATCACTTTTCATGTTTAGAAAAATACATGTGTCGGGGCCGGGAGTTTGGCTTAGTGGTAGAGTGCTTGCCTAGCATGCATGAAGACCTGGGTTCGATTCCACAGTACCACATACATAGAAAAAGCCAGAAATGGTGTGCCGAGGCTCAAGTGGTAGAGCTCTAGCCTTGAGAAAAATCCAAGGACAGTGCTCAGGCCCTGAGCTTAAGCCCAGGACTGGCAAAAAAAAAGAAAAGAAAAATACATGTGTGTGTGCATATACATATAGAGACATATGCATACACATATACACACTATAGAGATACTCTTTTAGATGGTATATACATATGCATATGTATGCATTCTTAAAAGATATGTTGATGGTAACTGTCACTAAAATGTGAGAGACTAATTAGATTTTTTTTCACATTCTAAGGTGAAATAATTGGCTTGACTTCACTGAAAAACTAAATGTTAAAATGTTCCAAAGAATTTGTCTTTCATGGTTCCAGGCTCTGAAATTTTATTATACAATGGTCCTAGGATCCTACATTTGCACTATTCAAAAATATTGATTTGGGGGAAGCTAGAGGAAGAAAATAGTATGGGTAAAAGGGATAACATCATTCCAAGACTCAGTTGGAATCTTTTTTGAAATTAAAGAACCTGTATTTTCTCAGTACAGTTTCATCTTGAATTGGTCAGGATAAGCTAGTTTCCTGAGTAACAAACAATTTCAAAATCTCAGAGATATAAAAACAACACAAGTTTACTTCTTGTTCAGGCAAAGTCTGTCACTGGACCTGGTCATTGTCCAGGGCAGCTGTTCTCCATGTGTTGGTTGGGCATTCCAGCTGCTTCAGTTTAATGGCATCTCCAACTCAACATGTACCTATACTAATGCCAAAGTGAAAGAAAGAAGGCAGAGGAAACACACTCAACTCAGCTGTTTCTACCCATGTTCATTTCTCCTCATAGTTGATTGGCAACAGCAAGTCACATGGCCAACACAGATTCCTGGGAGTAGAGAGCTCTCCCTCACATGACCAAAGAAAGAGAGAGGAGAAAAAGAGGACTAAGAATCAGATGCAGTGAAGAGAAATAAGGTTTACCATGAGTATTTTAAAATCTAGGAACAACAGGAATCATCAAATAGTTTTCATCATGGAAAGTAAAAAGAACCATCCTACTTTGTTTTGTGAAAGGATGGTGGTATGTCAGCTTTTCTTCATTGTAATTTCTAGTGATAGGTTATGTTCAGCAACTGTCTGTGACAAGAATCCAGTATTTTTCATTAGATTAAAACAAGACTGGAAAAGCCCCCAATTCACACTCATCCTGAAAACTGGATAAATCACAGAATATGCTTTATTTCCAGATCTAATTTTACATCCCACTAACCAACTAACTGAATTAATCTTTGGGGGCTGCTATAGAAATGCAGGGGAAACCTATCTCAGATGCTGAACTGATAATACAGATTAAAATGCCATTCTATTCTAGATCAAAATGAGAAATATGTTACTTAAAATATACATCATTCGAAAAATTAGAGTGGTTTAAAAAGTTGCCTTAGGGGGCCAGGAAGTTGGCCTAGTGGTAGAGTGCTTGCCTAGCATGCATGAAGACCCAGGTTCGATTCCTCGGTACCACATACATAGAAAAAAGCCAGAAATGGTGCTGAGACTCAAGTGGTAGAGCTTTAGCTTTGAGAAAGTCCAAGGACAGTGCTCAGGCCCTGAGCTCAAGCCCAGGACTGGCAAAAAAAGAAAGCTGCCTTAGAATTTAAATTTTGAGTGATAATATGTTAGTGAAAAGATTCAATTTAACTCTTACGATTTCCAGATACATGTAAAACAGATTTTGTAGGACTTTTGATACTGTTTAATGGTTACTTATTTCCTATTTGTATCATCCACTAGGCATCTCAACTCAAGGTCTCAAATAACCCTAATGAGTAGCATTTATGTAATCTCTTCTATGAGCTCACTGTCATTTTTGGCGCCCAGGAAAATGCATGAGGTGGTCCAAAATAAAAATACACTCAAATCAAACCCATCTGCTGATATAAACATAATAAAGCTGACTTGGATGTAAAAAAGGAAAAACAATCCATTTTATGGAATACATTTTGTTCTAGAAATAAGAGGAGCACATGTTTCTGATACTTGTCATTGCTTTCTATGTCCACATTATGTAGTTTGCCTATTTATAGCAAATTTTTATTTTAAAATTAAGTACTTATCTATTTGTCTAGTATTACTGTTTTTAATAAAAGATTCAAGAAGAATGTGAAGAGAGAGGGAAAAGACAGCAGGAAGAAGGTTAGAAACAAAGGAAGTAGTGATCATTTGAAACATGGGAGCAACCAGTCTAACAAAATCACATTTGAAGTTTATTTGAAATGTATGATTAGTTCTTTATATACAGAAATTTATTTTCCAAGCAATAAAATTAAAACCATTTTTTGGCTTAGCAGGGAACTAATGCAACATGGTGGAGCAAAAAAAAAAAAAAACAACCCAGCCCACAGATAGCCTTATAACTCTTTGGAGTCATCTATTAACCAATTTTATTCACATAAAATGCTTTTTCCACCTTTGCCCATTTTTCCTTCTGACTGGATATGACAATGTTTCAAAATAGATTTTCCATTTTAGTAGCTTGATGAGAAAAATCCATTCCGTATCAAACCAAAGAAATCAGACCTTTAACATTATTGCTCAAAATTTCATCAGGAGACATCATCTTAAGAGATGATTATCACCTTGAGCCAGGTGTGGTGGCTCATTTTTTATTGTAATTAGTAAAAGGGTTACATGATATTTGCCAGATAGAAGGTGCATTAATTCACATACATTGATACCCTTTCACATGTCTTGGTACCCATTTCCCTCCCCCCCCACACCCCCCACCCGTCTTGGGTTTCCCCCCTTCCCTATCAAATTTCAAATAACCAAATACAAATAAATTCAATATATCAGATAACAAAGTGAGATACTATAACAATATGAGATAACCAAGGGACAGCAAAGGAGATGAGAGACAACATAGTACATTAAGACAACAATCATTCGTTATATGGCTTTTGTTGAACCTGAGATTCTTATCTCCAATTAACCTCTAGAAAAAAGTGGGCCTGGCTCAAGGGGAGGATGGGAGCCTTGAGCTGAAGAGCTCAGAGATAGTGCCCAGGCTGAGTTCAAGCCCCATGACCCACCCCCCAAAAAAACAAAACAAAACAAAGAGTTGATTATCACCCAAGAAGTATAAGAATTGATTTTTTAAGTAACACAGAGTCCAGACTGAACTGGGTATCCTGAAAGAGTGATGGACATTTCATAAATATGGTTCTCATTTCAATCAGCAGAATACAACATTCTGTTAATGCCTCTGTAATGAGGCACCTTTTCTTTGTAACCTATATGTGGCAACTGTTTTGTGAAATACTCTGATTCATCGGCTTTTACCCCCACCCTTAGCATATTTTTTGTAAGTGAAAGAAACACTAAACATAACCACATACATTGAGTAGCCAGAAAAATTGTGCTGGCCCTGCCAAAGAGCAGTATGTTTCAAATTAGCTGAGCTGGCATAAGACAATGGACATATGGAACATACTGACTCCCTGTGACCTAACAATTTACTGCAATGGTCCAATGACTCCAAAAATCAGTCTACAAACCTAGAAATACAGCAATGTTTTTTGAGCATGCTCATTAAATGCAGCTTTTACTGGCAAATAAAAGCTATGACAAACTAGAAGACAGACCTGAACTGTAACCTCCCTGTACCAGAATGGTAGTTGGAGACACACATCCTATCAGTCATATGAGAATGCTGGTAAATAGAGCCCTATAAATGTGGCATGGGGAGAGGTCATTACTGGTCAGTGCATGAAATCTGCTCATGAACCATGTGGAAGTTAGAATGACTAGGCTGTTCGATCATTTGCTCTGTGTTTTCAGTCTCTTCATTAGGGAACATGGTGGCCCCACTCAAACTTAATAAGTATAATTGAGGTTCATTTGGAAAAATTCTCTCTCCTTGGTAATCTCCCTTTGACATTTTGATGATGCAAATTCTACCCCTAGTCATAACAAATGAAGCCTTTTCCATTAGTGTTACCTCAACAGTGAATTGCTGTAACATCATATTATGCTCTAAATAACAAGTTTGGAATTGATTTGTGAAGTCTTTTAGTCATTTGCATCAGTCATGTGAGCACAGGAGCTTTTTCAGAATAGTCACACTCATTTCTCTACAGCCTACTTAATGGTTGCTTGGGCTATAGTGGCCATGGGGAGTTGAGCAACTGACACAGAAACGGTACAAGTCGTAAATATCAAATTATTTACCATCTATCCCTTCACAGCAAAAACTGATCTATTCCTGATGTACAGCAATGAAACTGTGGGACATCCAGAAGGGAGAAACAAAGCAGAGAGAGATGAAGATCATGACCACACAATTATTGACTTTTCTAGACAGTGTGCTGCTGTTCAGAACCTTTACATAACTAATATAACCTACAGACGTAGATAGCAATGACTGGCACATGTAGATTTTCAGTAAATGTATGTGGCTTCACATAGCCACTTATTAAAAAAATTATCAAAACTTACTGGGTGCAAGTCACTGTGATAGGAAATATGAAAGGAGTAGAAAGCCAGGAAAAAGTGACAAAGATCTGCACTGTAGTGTGCAGAAACAAAAATAAGAATGTAAGTACATAAATGATTAAATAATAATGGACTTGTGCATATGTGCAATGTGGTTTTATAGAGCAGACACAAAGAGACCCCTGATTTTGAGACATATTACCCGAGAGCTACAGGAAGTGAGAAGAGATGGACAAATGAAGGGAACTGCAGATCCTTAGAGGCCACTGTGCCTGGAGGTGAGTGAGGAAAGAGTCATAGCAAGTCAGAGGGCAGAAGAGGAGCTAGAGAAGTGGCACTTAAGGCCTGCTGGGGCATGTAGTCTGGGTTGCCCTTGACTGGAAGCTACTGTTCACTAGCCACTTTGATCTGCTCAAGACTGGCTGCCATGTTAGTTGAGTCGGAATGGCCCTTCCCCACATCCCAGTAACAGGCATTTCACAAGGATCCTCCTGGACACAATGCCCTAATCCAAAGAAGTGACTGCAGCAGAGAGAACATCAGGTGTTTACTACCACAGCCAGCGTGGATTTGTCATTGCAAGGAATATCTGGCCACCAAGAATGAATTCATCAATTGCTTCAGCCAGTCATCACTGCAGTGCTGAAGTAGACGTCTGAGGGCTCTGAAGTGGTAGAGGGCCTGCCCTAGAGCCTGGATTCTGGACACACTACACATCTTTAGGATGCAGTTGGTTGACTACTCAGCTAACAGATTTGTTTTCCATCATCTGCCAATTATCATTCTTTCTGGGCTGGTGTGGATTTCACCTACTCCTGGACAGCGGCATGGGATTCTCAGATATCCACATGCCTCCCCTGATAGTATTGCTGATGCCTCTGAGATCATTAGTCAAAGTGTGTGGAACTCATGCTTCACTATGCATAGAGTAGCATGGCTGCAGCATGGCTGATACTCATGTCGAGAAGCCCTGGACCACCATGTCCCTGAACCCTCTGGTGCCAGAGCAACTGGAAGAGCAAGGTGTACTGAAGTCATTGTGAACCTCATTCTCTGCTCAAAATACAAGTGTCAGCAAATGTGGTCAGAATAGTAGAGCTAATTCTGCATGGAGTGAAGACCTGAAGACATTGGATGTGGGCAGATAGCTGTATTACTTGGTACCACTTCCTGAAGGGCAGTTGGAAGCCTGGTGATAACTCTGGTGACCCCAGTTTTGTGATGGAAGCCAGGAAAGGTGACTTGTAAGACTGGGCACCGATCCAGCAAGAGCAGGCCCCACCCTTCCCCAGCCAAACAGGACAGGGTTATATGCAGAAGGGGCCATAGTAGCAGCTGTCAATGTGACCCCACCCATTCTGCCATGCCCCCTATTTTTCATGTTTCTCTCTGACCAATAGGATACAAGAATTGGGGCCACACCCACATTCCATGCCACCTAGTATCCCCTCTGTTGGCTCACACCACTACCAGCAGTTGAGGGAGGTAGAGGTGCTGGATGGTGAATGAGGGAATCAAGGTGATTTTGAAGATATAGTCAAAAGCACACATAATGGCGGTGATTGTGAAAACAGAGGAGATTTTAAAGAGCCTAGGAATATAATCTCCCTTTCTCAACCTTTGCCATCCTAGTACTGTGATGTCTGAGCAAACAAAAAGAACAAAAAGCCACAGGAAAGAAACTACTGCAAGAATACAAACAGAAGAATTGCACTGATGGACCTTCAAAAGCCAAAATCAAAAGAAAAAGTTAAAAGTGAGGTAACCCCAAGGCAAACACCACTGGGGACTGTAATTCAACTGAAGGTACAGCCAAAGATCACACAGACCCTGTCTCCCACCTTTGTCCTCAGTCAGAGCTGCCAGGGTCAAGAGTTTCCAATAACATAGAGGACCTGGAAAGGTGCCACCAACGCCTGGTGCTAGCCCTGGCTGCTAGCCAAATGCAAAACCAGCAGCTCTGCAGTAAAATCGAACAACCAAAGCAAGAAAAGAAAGAACTGCAGAGGAGAAAGAGACTATGAAGATGACCTGTGTTCAGGAAGCACTGAAAGCAGATGCTGGTTTCAGAAAAATATGATTTACAGTCTTCCCTGGTTCACATGCAGCAGGTGGCCAATGAAAGAGAACTGGAGCACAAAGGTCAGGCCAGCTGCCTGCAGGCTTCTCAGCAGCTAGAGATGACATTGTCTGCAATCTCCACCAGGCAGAATGAGACTGAAAAGAACAACCTGGAATTCATGAGAGTCTCGAATCATGTGAAGCTGCAGCTCCAGGAAAAGGCCAAAAGCTATGATGATCTGGAAGAAGAGAACTCTGAGCTGCAGGAAAGGCCAGAAGTGCTCCTGACACAGACCAAAAGGAAGATCAAAATTCACAAATTTCAACAAGCACTAGTGGAGTAGGCATAGCTGGAAAAGCAACTAGATAACATGAAAGAGTTGGTGACATTAAAATTGGAGAGAGACAATCTTACAGAAGACCTGAGGATGGAGAGTTCTATATGGAAGGAAAAGGTCCAGAAGCTCTTGGAGCAGATGAGCCAACTGAGAGGAGAGAAAGAGCAAGGGGTAAGACAGATGTTGGATCTGGTGACCAACCTGATGGAACTGAGAAACCAGCTGAAAGAGCTGTCACCCCAGCAGATCCTGCAAGATCATATTCAGCTGAACAGCAGCTGCAGGCCCAGCCTTTCAGTTGTAGATGGAGGTCAAGAACCTAGAACAACTTCACATTCAGATACAGAAAAAACAAGAGCCTCGGTCTCCAGAACTTGGAGTGGCAGCAACAGCTGTGGATACTAGAGAAGGCCAAGGAATGGGAACAGCATGCCAAGAAACATGAGACCATCAGTTGCACACATGTGCACAACCAAGAGCTGAAAAATCAGCTGGACCAGCTTCAGCACGCCTTCCATAGGCTGAGCAGTGAAGAAGAGCTGGCCAGCCTCCTGCCTTCAGAGCAGCAGGTGAAGAAACCTCTGCAGGAGAACCTGGGCCACCTAGAGGAGAAATTAATAGAATGCAAGAAATGATTGAGGTCAACAGCAAAGAAACTCAGAAGCTGCAGGAGCTGCATGACCAGTCCTGGGCCCAGCTGGAGGAGCTCAAGGCCACCTGGGAAGAACACATGGCCTCCAATCAGCATCTGACCTCAGAGAAG
Source organism: Megascapheus bottae (assembly GCF_031878675.1). NCBI lineage: Eukaryota > Metazoa > Chordata > Mammalia > Rodentia > Geomyidae > Megascapheus > Megascapheus bottae. The sequence continues at coordinate 31,193,916 of NC_143514.1, forward strand.
GAGGCAGCCCCAGCTGCTGGAGCAACTGGAGCAGGAGCAGGCACAGAGCAAGTTGGGGAAACTACATGGTGCCTCAAAAGTTACAGGTCATACTGAAGTGCCTAGAGGCAACAAGACAAGAGGATGAGAATAGGCCCAGCTGTGCTTCCTGGCTGTCCCTAGGAAAGGTGAAGACCTGAGCAAAGAAGAAAGGGGAGGGGGCAGCTACCCCTGATGTGACTGTCCCGGAGGATGTAGACAACCCACAAACCACATTGGACTTTTACATAAGGAGTGCTGTCAGTGGCTGAAGGTGAAGCTCAGCTGGCAGCTGCAAGAGCAGCAGGCCCACTGTGGGTGCCTGGCTAACATGGAAGCCCAATGCCAGAGAAAGCTGGAGTGCCAGGCCCTCCTCCCCAAGAGTTGGAACCGTGGCTTGTCTAGGGACAGGAAGCAGGACTCACAGGTGGCCAAGAAAAAGCTGAAAATCTGCTTCATCCACGACCTGCCCAACAAAGTGGACTGCCAGAATCAACTGGATGACCTCCAACAACAGTGCAGCCAGCTGTCAGAGAATATCAGTGTCAGTGAAGAGTCCCTAGTATTCTATAAAAAACAGATGGAAGTCCTGGATGAGCTGTGTCAAGAGAAAGATGAGTGTGTCACCTGGCTCTCCCCAGAAGAGGGAGAAGAAGCAGGAGCTGCAGGAGCTGCAGGGGCTGCTGATGCTCCTTGCAAGTTAAGGCACAGAGTGCCAGGGCAAGATGTTTGGGCATTGTAATGGGCTTCTTTTGTTCAAGGCTAGCACTCTACCCCTTGAGCCACAGCACCACTTCCAGCTTTATCTGTTTATGTGGTACTGAGGAATCGAACCCAGGGTTTCATGCATGCTAGACAAGCACTCTACCACTAAGATACTTTCCAAACCCCAAGCAGCAAGGTTTTGAAGTGGTACAACTTGAAGACAGCATGGACCCTGGCCAAGGAGAGGCTGGGGGTCCTTTCACCCTGGAGAATCCCACCACAGAGCTGATGATGCCACTGCTGCCTGATATTCAGCAACACCCAAGAGTTTGCAGGCATGGACACTGAGCCCTACTTTACATTCTTCTCCAGGCTACTGCAAATGATGAGTGTGAGATAACTCCTATGTAAATATGTAGCAGCCACAGCCTAGAGAAACAGACTCCCATCTCCTTGCATTACTTTGGCAGATGGCAACTAGGTGGCATTCTTGTAGGGCTTGTTATAATGGGGCATGGGAAGGAATAACTGTAGGCAGAGAGGGAAGAGGCTTCTGGGAGGTGGCCCAAACTCTGCACATCTAATAGTTAATGTGGTTGCCAGGAAAGGGGCCCAAGTGATATTATGACCAAATAAACTATTTACAAAGGAAGATGGGGAGAGATGGGCATTTTCTATTAGCATATTGTATGGGTGATGTTGTTTTATAAATTACTTCCATATTAGCATACTAATTATACTATTTTCTACTACATTTTCATGCTGGTCTATGGACTATTCATAATTCTTTAGATTTTTTAAGAAAAATTTTATATTATTTCCTAAAATTAATTATTTCCTTTTTTAACATTACATGTTGGTACATTCATGCATTTTTCAAGATCGCACTCTATGCCAGAAACACTGAATCTTCTGGTTTTTATATTAATATGTTACAAAAATAGTATGAAACTGTGAAAAAAAACCTACAACCTGTGAGGGGGAAGAAAAAGTTATTAAAACTGACAGTTGTAAAGAAGAATATTAATAGGACAAATGTAACAGAAAATATATACTAAAGAAGTGCACAAATGCAATGCAAAATAATACATACAATTTTAGACCATCTACAGAAAGACTATCAAGCATCTCAATTTTTGACTTCTTAATTTTTAAACTGATAAATGTTGCATACTATTCATCGAATCTAATAAAATGTTAAAATTCAAACCAGAATAAACTGACAAAAAAATACATTACCTATGTGACAAAATATCTAAGTGAGGTAAGATTTGGGCTCACAGTTGAGAGATTTCAATCCACCATTAACAAAGAGCAAAGAGCAAAGAAAATTTGTTCATTTCATGGTGACAACAAAGCAGAGAATAAGCAAGAGCAAGACATAAGGTAGACTCTAACTAATCCCCTCCTCCAGCTAGGCCCTACCTACTCATTCTGCTATAAATTCTTCAGTGGATTATTTCGAAGTTACCACTCTATGGTCCAATCGCCCAATCAATAGCTTAATCAGTTTCATGCCAAGTCTTTTAGGGTAACACTTCATATCCAAACCATAGTAATCTGCAGAGTAAGAAATATAAATATGGACAGGGAAGGTGGTTTAGTGGTAGTGCTTGCCTAGAATGCATTAAGCCACGTATTCAATTCCATGGCACTCCATAAACAGAATAAGCCAGAAATGGAGCAGTGGCTTAAGTGGTAGTGTGCTACTCTTGAGCAAAAGAAGCTCAGGGACAGTTGCTAGGCCCTGAGTTCAAGCCCTGGGACTGGCTACAAAGAAAAAGAAAAGAAAAGAAATGCAAATGTTTGGTACTCTAATGTGAAATGAAGATGAGACATGTTGCTTGGAGACAGAAGTGGTCAGAGCCACACTACTGTGGACAGAACTAGGAATGGATGGGTGTGACAGAGATTTGAGTGTAATGGTGTTCAGTAGTCTATTTTAACCTGTTTATGTTGAGATGGAGCAACTCTAAACACACTCTAAGCATACATGAGTTATAGCTGCAATATATGATCATTTAATATTAGCACTGATTTTAGGATATGTTAGAAGAGCAAAAATGAAATGATGTTTAGTTGGGCTTCTGTTTTTTGTTTTCTTTTTTACCTGCGCTAATTAAAACCCATTCTTTCAACCAAAAATATAAAAGGGAAATTATTCAAACAAAAACACTGAGACCATGCTCACATTATGTTAGAAAACTAATGTTTCATGTAGATGATTTTTAGAGGTCCACTCTAGAAAGGTAGAGGATTCCTGCCAAATCTTATGCTGCCTATGCAAGTTCAGATTAAGAAGATCAAGGAAATATTAGGTAGATGAACTTGAGCGTTGGTGAGACCCTACAGCTGGCTTCCTGTGAAACTAGAGTCCAACTCCAGTCTACTAACTCTGGGTCAACTCCACTCCACTACTGCAGCCCTGCCAATAATTTTTCCCAAACCCAGATGTGCTGATGGTGTATTGAGCCAGATGTTCCCAAATGCTGAAGTCACATCCTGAAACAAATTACTCATATAAGCAATCAGGCTCATAGTTATGGGAAACAATTGGAAGACTCCAATGTAAACAGCCAGGATGCTTCTCTGCTTCCTACATTGTCTAGGATAAATGACTCTTTTGAATATAAAGCTGCCTATTATCAGATGCATGAACACTTTGAATTCATTGACCCAGAGTGCTGAAGAAAATGAAACTTTCAACTAACCAAGACACTCAAAGGAACTTGGGTGAGGTTAAAGCCCCATAGTATTCTTCTTCCTACTCCCTCCACAGTGAGTCTCAGATAAATCTTCCAGGCTTGGGATAGAATGCCTAAGAAATCATAAGATGCTCAAAATAGCCCAATAATTAGGTATATTGAATAGGAAAGATCTTTTTGGGCCATGGATGTTCAAGTAGAATTGATCAGCATTTTTTAAACTTTTATAAATCATCCATTACTACCATTTTTGGATATAAGAATGAAAGTAATCAGCCAGGTGCTAGTGACTCACTCCTTTAATCCTAGACTCTCAGGAGGCTGAGACCTGAGCCAGCCTAAGCAGCAAAGTTCCCTATCTGGGAGTTCCCTATCTGGTTAGCCACTAAAAAGCTAGAAGTTGATCTGTGGCTCAAGTGGTAGAGCGCTAAACTTGAGCAAAGAAAGCTCAGAGACAGCTTCCAGGCCTTGAATTCAAGCCTCAAGATTGGTACAAAAAAAAACCATAAAAAACAATGAATAAAACTAATCAAGTTGGGCCGGGAGTTTGGCCTAGTGGTTAAAGTGCTTGCCTAGCATGCACGAAGACCCGGGTTCGATTCCTTGGTACCACATACATACAAAAAAGCCGGAAGTGGTGCTGAGGCTCAAGTGGTAGAGCTCTAGCCTTGAGAAAGTCCAAGGACAATGCTCAGGCCCTGAGCTCAAGCCCAGGACTGGCAAAAAAAAAAAACTAATCAAGTTTTTATTAATTTAATATTGCAACTCACATAAGCTGTTTAGCATCCCTTATCCTATGGCCAGAGAAAGGGAGATAACAACTACTTCCTGATAGTAGGCAGAACTGGAGATCATACACAAAATATAGAACATTATGCCTGGAGGAGATGTTCTCAATAGTAATACCAGTTATTAGTAATTAATAACTTGAAGTCAGCAGAGCTGGTCCCATCCACGTAATTATGGAGCACTTTAGGGAACATTTGCTGGCAAGGGTCACATTTCAACGTAGGTACCATGAACTCCCATGGGATGCAGGGACTCCATGAGTACAGGGACTCAAGAGACACAGCACAGTCAAGAGACCTCAGGGTGTTGAATTTCCTAGAAGCATAAAAGCTTTTCCATACTCTAATCAGGTTTTTGTCTCCAAATGGACAATGTAGAAATATCATATACTAAGCTCTGTCCATGAAAACCTTCATAATCACCAGACTTGATAAACAAAAGCCATAATTTACTTTGTCACAAATCTTTGTAACCTTTATTTAACCAACTAAGTCTCACAAGGTCACAACTAAATGCAAGTCATTGAAAATTCTAGGGTTAGCAGGGCAAGGCTGTGAGGTGCCTTGGGCAAATTGAACCTGAGCCACAGTTCTGGGAAACAGTGCAAGCAGCAGGTTATGCAGAAGGCTACCTAGGCCTCTGACCAAAAGGACCTTGACTCTGGTCCGAACTTCTTCTATTTACCAAACATGACAACACCCCCAAGCCCACCATTCTAATATGTAACTAAAGGACAACTGACTCATGGTCTTCATCAGAATGTTGAAAAAGTATACATAAATGTGCTTTACCAGTTACAATGTGCTGTGTACAAACTATTACTGCAACTTGTCTGTTCACACACAACAAAGCCACTAAATTTTGAGGCTATAGTTGCCCAGGAAGGTAACAGTTAACTAGTTTGTATGGTTCTATACTTATAGAGTGACCTTGATCCTGCTGTGCCTGAGTGCCTAAAACAGAGAGTTGGCAATTCTCTCATGGGCCACTGGACTTTATCCTGTATTTAGTAAGTTTCCATTGTGCTCCAGAGCTTACAATGGGTATAAACTATGCAGTAGGCAGGATACACAGTGATTTTATTAAGATTTCTCTCCTTTTTCTATTTCTTCTTCTTTAAGATAGAATGTCATTATGTTGCTGAAAATGGCCTTAAACTTCGGGCTCTGATGTCCTCCTGTCTCAGCCTCCTGAGTAGCTGAGACTACAGGCATGTGCAACAGAGTTTCCTTTGGGTCATCTTAGGAAATGACTGAATCCTAAAGAAGAGATTATAATGATGGGATATTTTGCGAAAACAGTATAAGAGATGTTTAAGGGACACACACGCATGCACGCGCGCGCACACACACACACCCCTCCTCAAGCATCACAAACCTGGGGAAAAAGCTGCTCTCAGTCAAGACCAAGCAACTATATGTAGTCAATCAACATGTGTTGCATTATGCTATCAACAAGAGTCCAGGCACAATAAAACAGCTCATATTGCAATTCAAGATTAAATGAAAAGAAAATAATAATTAATTAGAAATTACAGGAGATTTTTTTGGCCTCCTGAAGATCACCTAATTACAAGAAAAATACACGCAAGACATATCAGACAAATATCAGAAACTAAAATAATTGTATGCTCTATTAAGACAAAGCAGGCAGCATGAAACACTACTTACCTATATAATAGAAACAGGAATAGCTTGTGCTTACCAAGAGCAAAATTTTAAGGGTGTTCTTAAGCTGAAAAATAATATCCAAACTCTTACCCTTGAGAGCAAATGGTATATTAAAAACAGGAATCTGCTGAATTTTCTTTAACAGGGCAGGAGTGTGGGCTCAGCAGTACTTCCGTTTACAAGATCAGCTTAATTCAAACTATTCTTTTAAAAATAAGTCCTGAAGGGTAAAGGTAGGGAAATGGGGACAAAGACAAGAGAAGGGGTATCAATATGTGAGAAGTGATGTACTTACTATTTGCAACCCCTCTATACATTACCCTAATAATAAAAATTTAAATTAAAAAAAATCCTGAAATTGTCACTTTAAGGCAAAAAATACAGGAAGATGCCGGACACAATGACTGTTGCCTGTAATCCTAGCTACTCAAGAGGCTGAGATCTGAGGATTCCAGTTCAAAGCCAACCCAGGCACTAAAGTCCATGAGACTCTTATCTCCAATTAACCACTAGAAAACCAGAAGTGGCACTGTGGCTCAAGGGGTAGGGCCATAGCCTTGAGCTGACAAGCTCAGGGACAACACCCAGGCCCAGCGGTAGGACAATAACTTTGTGCTGAAGAGCTCAGAGACAGCACACGGGCTCAAGTCCCACAACTGACAAAAAAAGGACTAAAAAAGAAAAAGAAAATGTGGGAAACAGATATTCAATCCTCTGTTATAATTAGACTGTCTGCTGTTGCATCTTCATATTTACTAAGATGGCCAATGCACAATTGGCACTAGTTATAAAGTGCATAAATATCTGAAGTGAAGGTGCAGTTCAGACAGCATGGTAGAAATAATAAAGATTGAGAGATATGTGGGACATTTGGTAAGCTGCTTAGACAATCACATTAAAATGAGTTTTAATTATAGCTTAGAAACTCAGAGGAAGTTTACACAGATGGTACATGCACACACACACACACACACACACACACACACACAGAGTTTTATAAGGAAGATCATCAATGTTGACTTGGATCTGTTGATATTCAAGTTCCTCAAAAATCTTAAACTTAATAAAAAAAATCTAAGTAAAGACCTTCATAAGGGCAGTGAATATTCCTATTGCAGAAGTAATATTCATTACCCACTATGTTGAAAATGAGCTGTCCAACTTGTGGGTGGCGGTGGGAGGGGAAAACAGAGACAGTGAGGAAATAAGTGACATAGTTCAAAGAAATATACTCATTATCTGACCTACGTAACTGTAACCCCCTATGTACATCACTTTTACAAAAAGAATAAAATATATATAATGAAATATTTAGTCCTTAACATCTCTAGCCATAAAAGAAATGCAAATCAAAACAACTCTAAGATTCCACCTCACTCCACTTAGAATGGCCAGCATCAAGAATTCTAATAACAACAGATGCTGGAGGGGATGTGGCCAGGAGGGATCACTACTACACTGTTGGTGGGAGTGCAAACTAGTTCAACCACTATGGAAAGCAGTATGGTGGTTCCTCAAAAGACTAAACATAGAGCTCCCCTATGATCCAGCAATTCCACTACTTGGCATTTACCCAGTCGTCCAGAAACAAGGACATTCTAAATCCACTAGCACAACGATGTTCATTGCAGCACTATTTACCATAGCAAAGATATGGAATCAACCCAGATGTCCCTCAGTTGATGAGTGGATCAACAAGATGTGGTATTTATACACAATGGAATTCTATGCTGCTGTCAGAAAGAATGACATCCCCCCATTTGTAAGTAAATGGAAAGACTTAGAAAAAATCATATTAAGTGAAGTAAGCCAGGCTCAAAGGAACATAGGCTCAATGGTTTCCCTCATTTGTCATAATCAGTAGAAACCTTGGGCTCTCCTAGCAGAGATTTACAATAGAACAAAACCTAGATACATAAGGCTATATAGTATGACGCTAAATGAAAGAACCTCCAGGATACAGAAACAAAAGCCATATAAAGAGTGATTGTTGTCCCTAATGTACTATGTTATCTTTCATCTCTTTTGCTATCCTTTGACTATCTCATATTGTTACAATATTTCACTTTGTTATCTGATATATTGTATATATGCATATTTGGTTATTTGAAGTCGGATAGGGAAGGGGGGAAAACAAGATGAGGGGCAGGGTTATGGGGAGGGAAATAGGGACCAAGACATGAGAAAGGGTATCAATGTTTGTGAAGTAATGCACCTTCTATCTGGTGAATACACTGTAACCCTTCTATTAATTACAATAAAAATATATGGAAAATATCGCTCATCTTTTTTGCCATCCCTTGGTTATCTCATATTGTTACAATATTTCACCTTGTTATCTGATATATATTATATGTGCTTAATTGGTTATTTGAAATTGGATAGGGAAGGGAGGAAATCAAGATAAGCAGGAGGAGGGTGGGAGGGAAATGGAGACCATGTCATGAGAAAGGGTATCAATATTTGTGGAGTTATGCACCTTCTATCTAGTGAATATAATGTAACCCTTCTATTAATCACAAAAAAATGTATTTTAAAAAAAATATGAAAAATACAAAAAAATATTTAGTTCTTAAAAATGATTAAAAATTAGAAATGGAACCAAAGATAAATGTTGGTAGAGGGAAGAGTTTAATAATATACTGGGTGCTAGTGGCTCACATATAAAATTTAGCTACTCAGGAGACTGATATCTGAGGATCATGGTTTGAAGGCAGTTGAAGTAGACAAAACTATAATAATATTATCTTTAATTAGGCAAAAAAGCAGAAGAGGATTACAATAGTTCAAACGCAGGTATATAAGGTTATATGGGATGAGACTAAATGAAATAAATTCTAGGATATGGAAACAAGAGCTTTTCTTGTGTGATTGTTGTTCTTAATGTACTATGTCATTTCTCTTTTCTTTTTCCCCTTATGGTTAATCTCATATTGTTACTGTATCTGACTTTGTTACGTGGTATATTGTATATATGTTTATTTGTTTTTTTGAAATAGGAAAGGAAAGGGGGAAACAAGATGATTTGGAAGGGGTAAGGGGAGGGAAATGGGGACCAAAACATGAGAAGGGGTATTAATGTGTGAGAAAGTAATGCACCTACTACCTGACGAATGTAACTGTAACCCCTCTATACATTATCTTGACAATAAAAAAAGAAAGAAAGAAAAAGCAGAAATGGTGCTACAGCTCAACTAGTAGAGCACTAGCTATACCTAAGCAAGAACATGAAGCCCTGAGTTTAAGCCCAGTGTGGACAAAAGAAAGATTTCAATAAGCTAGACACCCAAACAGAAACTTTCTTAAATATATGTTTCTAATTGACACAGTAATTGTACATATTTCTGAGATGCAGCATGACATTTCAATACAGGTATATAATGTGTACTGATCAGATCAGGATAATTATCATCTATTTCCCCAATCATTTATCATTCCTTGATGTTAAGAAAACTAAAAATCTCTCTTCTAGCTATGGGAAAGGAAACTATTGTCATCATAATTGTGCTGAATCACGAGGATCAAGGATTCAAATTTTTCAATGGAAAAAACAATGAAGGATTTGAGGCTATCCTGAGCTACATAGCAACAGTCTCCAGAAACAAGAAAGAAAGAAGGAAGGAAGGAAGGAAGGAAGGAAGGAAGGAAGGAAGGAAGGAAGGAAGGAAGGAAGGAAGAGATGGTAGAAAAGAGAACAATATAGGGAGGTGAGGGAGATACTATGATTGTTCAGATTAGCAAGGTCATCTAACCACTTTAAGTGTCAGAATGGTTCACAAATAGATCTTCACATCTGGGGTTATCCACCCTGCACATCTTACATCCCAAAACAACAAACTACATACCAAAAACCTTCAAACAAAGCTAACAAAGTGACTAGTTATTATGTCAAAGGACAATGACTTGTAAATAAAAGTATTCTGTTTCAACCATGGCCCAATAAAAAAATCCTGAGTAAACTACTGGCTTAGGTAATATAATAATAAATAATATTTTCAATCCAATCAAATGAGACATCTAAACCGTGATTCTATCAGACCACTGACCTGTTGTGCATAGACCATTCAGAGTCACTATGGTAAGACACAAAAGAAATCAGTCACCAGGTACAGCCCTAACCTCAGCTTCCTTTCCAAGCTAATCTCTTCACAACCATCAAACCCCAAAATAAAGCTAATCCTTCTTGAGCCCTCACACCAGGCTTTGGCTAAAGGTGTCACCCCTTGTTCCTACAGCATCTTGTGATTTCGTATACCAGTTTACTTACCACGTTATTAAAGCTGTTTGTCTACCTACTAAATTGTGAACTTCTTTGAAACAGGGATAAGATTTCTTTTAAGAAACATACTCTTTATCTGTAGATCATCTTTACTAAATGTATTTAAAAATACATTTTCTAAAAAGATTTATTTTTTTTATCAGTCATGGGACTTGGACTCTGGACCTGGGTGCTATCCCTGAACTCTTCAGCTCAAGACTATCACCTACTCACCACTTCCAGTTTTGTAGTGTTTAATTGGAAATAAGAGTCTCACAGACTTAGTGCCTGGGCTGGCTTTGAACAGCGATCCTCAGATCTCAGCCCCCTGAGTAGCTAGGATTACAGGCATGAGCCACTGTGCCCAGCTTCTAAAATTATTTTTTTAGCTTCTTTCTGAGTACCTTGAAATTCAGTACAAAGTCTTGCTTCAGGTTTTATGGTATCTCAACAGTACAGGTCTACATCCTGGAATGAAAAGATCTAAGTGATTTGCCTGTGACTTAGGTTCTGAGTGATTTTTGTAAAGAAATTAAATCAGAGCAGGAACTGGAGACATCCTCAGCCAAAATTTTTGCCTACCAATTAAGTAGTTCCCTGTCCTTGGAAAGCAGGAAAGTAGTACAGGAAGGTGATGCAATCTGGTGGAGGAATTAAGGAAAGAAAGCTTTGGCCATTTTTCAGCCACAAACAGAAACATGTTCTCATATTACTCGACCTTTAGGAAGGGAACTTCCCAAACTGCTTCTGTCCATGGCCCATCCAAACTTTACCTTTGAGTCACTGAAGAGCCCGTAGATTTTGACTCATGCCAGAGCCATGAAGATGTGGGCAGAACTATTGCAGCAATATTTTGCTTAAGCATCATAAACGTTACAACATTTTACTTTGCTAGCCATGGCCTGAGTTCCTGCATGGTAATACAAGTCGAACATCTGAAGCCCATCTAGATGTGAAGTAAGGGGATTGGCCTCGTCTATAAATGTCTCTGTGTTGGTCTTCTACATTAAATTATGAATGCTCTGAGAGTGTAGACCACGTCCTACTTATCCATGCACCCCTAAGTTCTATGCAAGATATCAGTACAGAGTAGCTGTTCAACAAATGACTCTAAAATATAGGTGGACAGATGAGTACACAGAGCCATACACAGGCAGAAATGGAAACCAGACAAGAATAAGAATACAGCTGAACAATGGTAATTGGAGATAAGAGACTCAAGTACTTTCCTGCTTAGACTGGCTTCAACAGAGATCCTCAGACCTAAAATCCTCAGATCCTCAGTTCTCAAAGTAGCTAGGATTACAGGCATGACCCTCCAGCTCCTGACTACATTGTATTTTTTACTAAGAGGGCTAGAGTCAGTGTATCAGCTGGGCTATGCTCCTGTTGCTTCAATTATAAAATCTCTTCATCTGACTCTCTCACTGTGTGTGTGTGTGTGTGTGTGTGTGTGTGTGTGTGTGTGTGTGTGTGTGTGTGTGTGTGTGTTGGTTCTGAAGCTTAAACTCACAGTCTGGGCACTATCTCTGAGCTTTTCTGCTCAAACCTAGAGCTCTACCACTGGATCCACAGCTCTACTTCCAACTTCTCGGAAGGCCACTGGAGATAAGAGTCTTATGGACTTTTCTGCGTAGGCTGGCTTCAAACTGCAATAATCAGATCTCTGTCTCCTGAATAGTAAAGAATATAAGTGTGAGCCAACAGCACCAGGCCTGACCTCTCTCACTTTTAGCAACTGCCTTTGTCCTCTAAGAATCATTATGGTTAATTGGGGTCCATTCAAAGTATTCAAAATATTCTTCCCTCTCAGATCTTTATATTTGTTTAAATTTTACTGTAAAGAAGATGCACAGAGAGGTTACAGTGACATAGTCAGGTCATGAGTACCTTTCTTTTTGAACAATGTCACCCCTTCCCTCATTTTCTGCCAGTTCAGTTCATTTTTCCCTTCCAATCCCTCCCTCCCCCCAAATTATGTAGTCCATTTCAAACATGGTGTTTAGAGACTGTCACTACTGAATTGGTGCACCTTTGTCCCACCTTTTCTGTGCTTCCCCTTCCACTACCCAAACCAGATAAACTTATATACAAGACTAAGGTTACCGAAATCAACAACAGTAATAGAAGAGAATAAACCAAAGGAAAAAAGAAAAAAAAACTGAAAACACTACAGTAAAACAAACAAGCAAAACTCATCTTAACCAACCTGTGGCCAGGTAAGATGTAAGGCACCATATTCACAGAATCCTACAACAAGGTAACACATTCACGGTTCTTTTTTTTTTCTGTTGGTCAGTCATGGGGCTTGAACTCTGGGCCTGGGCACTGTTCCTGAGCAATTTAGTTCAAGGCTCGCACTCTGCTACTTGAGCCACAGCACCACTTTTGGTTTTCTGGTGGTTAATTGGAGATAAAAGTCTCAGGACCTTTGGTGCCCAGGCTGGCTTTGGATAGTGATCCTCAGATCTCAGCCTCCTGAGTATCTATGGTTACAGTTGTGAGCCACTGGCCTGGGTGCTGTCCCTGAGCTCTTCAGCTAAAAGCTAGCGCTCTACCACTTGCACCACAGTTCCACTTCCATTCATGGTACTTTCAGGGGAATAATTCTGCCTAGAATCAAGCTGGGCTGAGATCTGAGGATCACAATTCAAAGTCAGCCAGGAAAGTCTGTTTTCAACAAACATGAAAAACAAAATATAAGGGACTTTTTTGTTAAGAATTTCAGGACACTTTAAAAATCACTGAATTTTATTAAAAAGTATGCGCCATTTATAAATAATTAAAGAAAAAACAGAAGTGACTTTAAGTGCCACAACCTTAATGGGAGTTTACATATTTTTCTGGCCAAATCTACCAGAGGCAAGGAAGGACGTGTGAGTACACAACCATGGGGAAGGTAGTAGAGGCCATTGCAGAACACAACAATGTTGCAGGGGCAGAACTATCCCTGAAAGCAACACAATCTACCCTCTTCTCCAACCAGAGAGAGAGAAAAAAAAATCACTGCCAACAAATAGCAGGTAACATTATGGCAAGTTTCTTCTTGACTTGTCTGTTTTTCTTCTTATTGACAGTGGAAGAAGGGAGATTAGAAAAGTTCAGCCCTCTTTTCACAACCTTGCTTGAAAGTTATTTTTTTCTTTTCAAAACAGCTTTGTCAGTCTCTGTAAAACTGCTTCTGTGTTATGACAAGAATTTGGTTTGGCTTTAAAAAAAGAATGAATGAAAAGTAAAATAACTGTGTCAGCACTTTTATCAGCACTAGGGAATAATCCACAGAAAGAGCTAAAAATATAGCAGAACAGGAAGTGCTTGCTTGAATTATAGAGGTAATTAAGGAAGGAGTCAATAGCTCAGAAAAAATGAGAGACTGTATCTTTCTCAGAAACTGAAAGAAAGCTGAAGTGTTACTATGAAACCAGATGGGATGAGGACAGGAAGCTAAAGACTTTCCTCCCTCACAACCTAGAAGTTTCTTTCATGAAGGATAGGACAACCCAATCAGCACCAAACAAGGAAGAGCTTCAGAGTAAATAATGAAGATTTAAAATAATCACTGAGGACCATTAGGAGAAGGAACAAGTGTGTTTTCCAACAGTTTTGAAGGCCCTTCTGAGATTGAGAACCACAAATGTATACAGACAAAATCTACACAACAGCTTAAGATCTTCCAGTAGACAGAACATATAATAGAGAAAGTGAATCCACTAAAAGAGTACAGATAAACAGGGAGAGCACAGGTGCACAGAAATACAAGCTGAATAAGTACTGAAGCTACAGGACAAGTCTGTGATACAGGAAAGAAAATTAGGCACATTCAAATCTAGAATGAATACAATTAAATGGCGTTCTGATGAGAACTAATCTGGATATAGAGTAGAAAGTGCAAGGCAAAAAAAAAAGACCATTATGAAACATTCTGACTAATCAAAGTAAAGATAGGAAAAGCAGGGATTTCCATTGGAAAAAGTATTCTAATAGGGTCCTGTGGCTGCTGTTAACAAACTACCACAAACTGAGCAGCTTAAAACAAGGAAAATGCATTTTCTCATAGTCTCAATTTCCTGGAAACCAGAAACCAAAATTGAAGGTAGTGTCGACTTCAAGTCTGTAGGAGAAGATCCTTCCTTGTCCCTTTCAGTTTCTGGCTCCTGTCAGCATTCCTAGACTTCCTTGGCTTGTAGCCATATCATGCTAATCTTTTCTTATTCATCTTCACATTACTATCTCTCCTGAGTTTGTATCATCTCCTCTTATCTGTCTCAATTCTCCTTCTGCCTTTCTCTTTAGAAAAATACTTATTCTTGCATTTAGAGCTAATCTAGATAATACAGGATACTCTCACCAAGATTTTTTTCATTATTTCTTCAAGTTCTAGGGTTTAAATGGAAATGTACCTTTTGTGGATCATCATTGGGTTACTCATTAGACTTAATAAACATGACAAGCCAAAAACTAAGACAGAGAACTATTTAGGAAGTACAGCAAGCAAACCCTTATAATTAATTGGTCATAGAAAGTAAGGAAAGATTCAAGAATGACTCCTAGTTGGGTTGCCAAATTCAATTTACAGCATGGACAGATTAACCCATTTAATGAAGAAGAGGATTACTTCTGGGCTGGGAGTTTGGCCTAGTGGTGGTGTGCTTGCCTAGCATGCACGAAGACCTGGGTTTGATTCCTCGGTACCATATGCATAGAAAAAAGCCAGAAGTGATGCTGAGGCTCAAGTGGTAGAGTTCTAGCCTTGAGAAAAGTCCAAGAACAGTGCTCAGGCCCTGAGCTCAAGCCCAGGACTGGCAAAAAAAAAAAAAGAAGAACATATCAATTTTAAAGTGCCTACAAGCATTTAGATGGAGATATTAAGCTGACCACAGGTTTTACTTGTGAGCTTATGAACATGTAAATGGTACTTGTAAAAAGGCTAATATTAGGGTAGCTCACAACTGTAATCCTAACTACTCAGGGGGCTGAGATCTGAGGATATTGGTTCAGAGGCAGTCCAGGCAGAAAAGTCTGTAAGACTCATCTCCAACTAACCACAAAAATCAAGAAATGGGGCTGTTATTCAAATGGTAGAGCACTAGCCTTCATCAATCAATCAATCAATAAATCCCAGAGACAGCACCCAGGCCCAGAGTTCAAGCCACAGGAGAAAGAAAAAGGCTAACACTACCCAAGAAAATAATGCATACCTAGAACTATATAATATGGCAAATGGATGCAGCAATTAAGAGGAGACAAGGATAGAAAGAATAAACAATCAACAAGGTACAATTAGCTCCAAGAAGATATATATAAAAGCCAAGAGAATAATCTCTACATACAAGGAATTGTGTACAGGGGTTATATAGAGTGACGAGAGCAGGGGAAATGAGAACACTGTTGAAACAGATACTGAAAGTGGAGAAGTATCATGTGGGTAACCAAAGGAAAAGCAGGCCACATGCATGAAAAGCACATGCAAAGCCATATTCAAAAGCCAATAAGGAGCTGGGGATCAGTAGCTCATAGCTGTAATCCTAGCTACTCAAAAGGCTGAGGTCTGATTATCACAGTTCAAAGTCAACTCAGGCAAGAAAGGCCTGAGTTCTTTTTTTTATTATAATGTATAGAGGGGTTACAGTTATATTCACCAGATAGTAGGTGCATTGTGTCTCACACATTGATACCCCTTCTCATGTTTTTGTCCCCATTTTCCTCCCCCCACCCCCTCCCAATCATCTTCTTTTCCCCCTTCCCTTTCTTATTTCATATAAATAACTACATATATATATATATATACAATATACCAGGTAACAAAATCAGATACTGTAATAAAATGAGATTAACCAAAGGGCAACAAAAGAAAAGAGAAATAACATACTACATTAAGAACAACAATCACACAAGGTAAAGCTCTTGTTTCCATATCCTGGAGATCCTTTCATTTAGCCTCATCCTAGCTATACTGCCAAAACTGATATAAAAAAATCAATGTAATCCCCATTAAAATCAAAATAATGTTCTTTACTGAGATATAGAAAATGGCCAAAAAATGCATATGTAACAACAAAAGACCTAGAATAACCAATGCAATTCTAGGCAAAATACAGATTGAGACTAAGTGAAATGAACTCCAGGATATGGAAACAAGAGGTTTATCTTTGTGATTGTTGTTCTTAAACTACTATGTGAAGTTATTTCTTTTCTCTTTTTTATCCCACTTATGATTTATTTCATGTTGTTACTGTATCTGACTTTGGTTCATGGTGTATTGTATATACATTAATATGTTTACTTGAAATAGAGAAAAACAAGATGACTGGGAGAGGGTGGGGAGGAAAGATGGGAGAAAAGCATGGGAAGGTGTATCAATGATCAGGACATAATATACCCACTACCTGATGAATGTAACTGTAACCCCTCTATGTATCACCCGATCAATAAAATACAATAAAGAAAGATTAAAAAATAAAGGCCTGAGTTCAAGCACTGATATCAACATCAAAAGATAGGGGGAGTGTTAGGGGGAAGGAAATAGGGACAGAAACATGAGAAGAGTATCAATGTGTGAGAAGTAATGTGCCTACCACCTGGTGGACATAACTGTAACCCCTCTATACATTATCCTAACAATTTAAAAAAGCATAAATAAAAAAGAAGGTGGGGTGGGGGTGGCAGGGAGATGATGAGTTAATGATAGTGAAATCACAGTGAAAGCTATGAAGTACAAGAAAGAGACAAAGAAGTAGTAAACAAAAAAAGACTAAACTTACGGGGAGGGGAAGGGGAATGTGACTGATGATAATTCCAGTGATCTTGTCCTAAGCTACCACAAGGTAAAAGGCAAGCAGCCTACCTTCTGTATGTAAGTGGTAGGCTTGCCAAACAAATGGACATTTAGTCCTTTATTCCAAACAGATCCACTACCCCATACCACTTCTAGATAATAACTTTGGTGTATGATGTTGTATATAGGATCTGTAGGGATATGTCAACACTACTGAGACCCCAAAGTGCAAAGGCAAAAAAAAAAAGATAAGGCTTCACAATAGGCATTAAAGACAAATGGTAATAACCTATAAACTATCCCAGCCTTTTGATTATACACCAGAAACTTGAAAACAGACAGATGTTCCTCCCGTCATCCACCAGGAAACCTAACGAATCATTTCTCAAAAGACAGCCTGGGAAACTTGGACTCAGTTGCACTCACCCATGCTACCTCATTGCCAAAAAATTCACACTTGGGGAGAAGAAACTAAGGACATCCTTGATGAGAAAAATAAGCCAACTGCATATCCTCAATATCCTACCCCCTACTTTGGGGGATCACTATTCCCATTGTGAAATGACACCACTAGCCAATGGGATCGGCTTTCTTCCCAAACTCCTTGAGTATTACTTGAGATATTTATGGGGTCAGGGCTTGGCCGAGGCTCAGTCTGTGTGGAAATGACTGGGGATTGTGTTCTACCTTTGGAGCCTTTCAGTCAGCCAGGAAACTCCAAATTATGGGAATACACTATTTCACATGCAAATTGTACTCACTGTGAAATTTACTAATGCTGATTCCAACATCTTCTATTCAAAGGCAGCCAAAACACTCTCCCAGAGGCCTATGACTTCCACTGAGCCTAAGAGGAATTATGCCAATCTGATTACAGAACAACAAATCTTTCAGAATTTGGAAACAGCCTGAATGTCTTACAGCTTAGAGTAAATATGAGCATCCCAGAATCCTTTCCCCCTGGAAGTACGTTGCACCTGGGGAGCTAGGTTCTCAAGCTAAGTGCACAAAGCTTTGTTTCATCCACAAACAAAAGCACGCTATAGTCCAAAACATTCTGCAAACAGTGCTCTGCTGCCTACCAACATGAAAACTTTGTTTTGTTGACTTAATATGTTCTTCAGAAGCACTGCTTGTGTACAGGTCACTGTGATTGTATGGGAGTGTCAGAGCTGCAAAACACAGAGGACACAGTCCTTTGACTCAAGAAACTTACAGGAAGGAGCACAGACAGGGTAAGAAGCAATAGCCAGTGTTGTAACAGAAGCATCGGTAAGATGTTGAGGAAGCTTTGGGTAGGTCTGGGAGGATGGAACAAGAGGGCTGACCCCTGAGGAAGAAAGCAGAGCCACAGCTGCAAACCAGCTTCAAGTGAACACTTAGGTCACAACTTTCTCTCCTGCAGACAACTCCTCACGGAGCCAGAAGCCCACCAAGTGGAAGGCCCTGCTAGGATGAGGCAAGACTTCTGGCAAAAGAAGAAACATTGAAGATGATGGAGAGCCAGAGAAAGTGTCAAGGTCATGGAACAAGCAGGGGAAATGCAAAAGGGGGAGCGATATCTCCAGAAAACAGAAACGAAACACTTTGGGGAAGGGGGTATCATACAGAAACCATCATGGAGAACCAATCTTAGGGTAAATTCTGAGAATATGAGGCATCTACCGCGGATGTTTAAAATAAGGATTACAAAACATAAGATATATTGCGAATATAACGTAACCCTTCTATTAATTACAATAAAATTTTTAAAAACATGAGATATACATCAGTATCTTTATTTGACTCATGGTTTTCCTTTCTTGTTAATTTCATCCTCCATTAGTATCCTTCATCAAATTCAACATCCATTATGTGTTTTCTAGTAATTTTAGAAAGCTAGAACAAAGAATATGCTTTCCAAGACACAAACCTACCAGAAAGTAAAGATATTCCCATCATATGAGTAATAAGATGTGTATTATTGCCATTTATTTTTTAATTTAATAAATAAAACTGAAAGATAATGGAAATGTAACTATAAACTCATAGTGTGCCAAATGATTTAGGTATTAGCAAATCAAATCTAGTTGTTCAAAAGAAATTACTACATCATAACCACCAATCCTTTTATTTCCAATCCAGAGGAAAATATAGGTAAATAGCTAACAATTTTTGAAGTGAGGAGTTCTTTAAAAGCAGACATAAATATTTTTGATTGGAAGGAAGTGTGACTTGGTATAAACTGAGAATAGGAGGATGGGCTTGCCAGACAAAACATTTCTAGATAAGTCAGGCTCATTGCCACATACTACAGTTCCAGCATTTAGGAGGTGCAGACAGGACCCTAAGAAAGAAAAGGAAATTAAGGAGAAGAAAAAGGAAGGGAGATGAGAGGGATGGAGAAAAGGAAGGAAAGGGGAGGGGAGGGGAGGAAAAAAGAGAAAGAAGGAAGGAAGGAAGGAAGGAAGGAAGAAAGAAAGAAAGAAAGAAAGAAAGAAAGAAAGAAAGAAAGAGAGAAAATAATTAAATTTTTATCTGGATTTTTTTCTTTTTTGAGACAGAGTCTCAGTAGCATAGCTGGTCTCAAACTAATGATCCTGCCTCAGCCTCCAGAATGATTCAAAGGTCCATGTTCATCCTAGCTACTAGGAAGTTGAGACCTAATGATCTCATCCCAAAGCCAGCCCAAGCAGACTCTTCTCTCCAATTAACTGCCAGAAAACCAGAAGTGGAACTGTGGCTCAATGTACTAGAGCACTAGCTTTGAGCTGAAAAGTTCAGGGATAGCACCCAGGCCCAGAGTTCAGAACAGCTTATCATCAGAAATACAAATTATAGGCACACACACACACACACACACACACACACACACACGCGCGCGCACGCACAAATCAAAAACAGAAAGACTATGAGAAAGATCTGTAATAAAATTTAATTTCACTAGTACCTAACAAATGTGAAGTTAAATGATATTCTACTTTTTCCTGCCAAACAAGAAGTGTCAAAAAGATAATGGAAAATGACTTCTCCTATATGCTTATGGTAGGGTTGTACAGTAGTCCAAAATTTGACAGCATAACTAAGAAAATTGCATTAAATATCTTTTTTGGCATTAAATATCTTTTAAAGATATGTACTAACTCCATTTCTAGAAATCTAAATGAATAATTTCACATATACAAAAATGCACGTACAGGATGTTTGCAATGATAAAAATAAAAACTAGAGCATTCAATAAATCATGGCACATTCATATAATAAGATATTATACAATCATTGAAAGTGATTTATTCAAATACTTAATGATTCGAAGATATACACTAATGTACCCTGAAAGCAAAAGTGGAGAAAATACTACCCACTATAAGATTAATAATGTTGGTATTATGAACTGTTCTGTTTTCTTTTTTGTCTGTTCTCAATATTTTTTCTATGAGAATATTCTACTGTTGAGCAAAATATCTACCAAAAAATTATAATCATATATTGAATAAGCTCAGATCCCCACTATAGCCCTACAAAATAGCTATTATCGCAACACTAAGTGAGGAAGTACAAAGCAGTAGTGACTTCACCAAAGTAATGCAGGCATGACACAGAAAAGCCAGGTTTCCTTCTACCAGAGCTTTCTGACATCAGTCATTACTGTCTTTACTAAATCCATCTACCTTTGAGATTATTGAATTCCTGACCAGCCAATAACCCATTTACAGCTATGACAGACTGCTAGCCATGCTTGGTATAATAAATCTCAAACTTGCTGAAGCAAAGCAAGAAACAAATAACACTTTCGAAATATTTGTATTAATAATAAGTTTTCACTGGGCACTGGTGGTTCATGCCTGTAATTCTAGCTACTCAAGAGGCTGGGATCTGAGGGTTTCAACTTGAAGCCAGTCCAAACAAGAAAGTCTATGAGATTCTTATTTCCAATTAACTGCCCAAAAGGTGAGAAATTGAGCTGTGGCTTAAGTGGTAGAGCATTATTCTTGAGCAAAAAAAATCTCAGAGACAGTGCCCAAGCCCTGAGTTCAAGCCTTAGGATCATCACAAAAAGGCAATAAAGAAATAAGCTTTTTCATTTTTATTTATTTTTTTTTGCCAGTCCTGGGCTTGAGCTCAGGGCCTGAGCACTGTCCTTGGACTTTCTCAAGGCAAGAGCTCTACCACTTGAGCCTCAGCACCACTTCTGGCTTTTTTCTATGTATGTGGTACTGAGCAATCGAACCCGGGTCTTCATGCATGCTAGGCAAGCACTTTAACCACTAGGCCAAACTCCCGGCCCCTATTTTTTATTTTTTATTGTGAGTAATAGAAGGGTTATATTATATTCTCCAGATAGAAGGTGCATTACTTCACAAACACTGTTACCCCTTCTCATGTTTTTGTCACCATTTCCCTCTCCCTACCCCTTCCCCCATCTTGTTTTCCCCCTTCCCTAGCCAAGTTCAAATAAACATATATACAATATACCAGATAACAAGGTAAGATACTGTAACAATATGAGAATAACCAAGGGACAACAAAAGAGATGAGAAATAACATAGTATATTAAGAACAAAAATCACAAATTTCATATCCTGGAGGTCTTTTCATTTAGCTTCATCCTATATAGCCTTATGTATCTAGGTTTTTCCCTATTATAATCCTCTGCTAGGCGAGTCCAAGGTTTATACTAATTATGACAAATGAGGGAAACCATTGAGCCTATGTTCCTTTGAGTCTGGCTTACTTCACTTAATATGATTTTTTTCCAAGTCTTTCCATTTTCTTACAAAAGGGGTGATATTCTTTTTGATGGCAGCATATAATTCCATTGTGTATAAATACCACATCTTGTTGATCCACTTATCTACTGAGGGGCATCTGGGTTGGTTCCATATCTTTGCTATGGTAAATAGTGCTACAATGAACATCATTGTGTTAGTGGATTTAGTATGTCCTTGTTTCTGAACGACTGGATAAATGAAAGGAATGGGATTGCTGGGTCATAGAGGAGCTCTATGTTTAGTAAGAAGCAAGCTTTTTATCAGGCAGTCTATACATGGTATTGAGCAAAGAAGCAGGTTACTCTTCATTAATATAATTAAGGGAAGTCAAGCCAAAGTCCTCTGCATCACAATATGTCAAGGTCTCATCCTGAAAGTCAAAAATGCTAACATAATTGTGTAATTACAACCATCTATCTTGTTCTCATTTTCTACATAGACTTAGAGGCACAGAACCATTCATTATGTGTAAGATTGTCAACCTCCATGGTAGATCATGAGTTCATGACCAGACTGAGCTGGATCTACACAAGAAGATCTGTCTCAATAATGGAAGGAAAGAAGGAAGGATGGAAGGTAGGAAGGAAGGAAGGAAGGAAGGAAGGAAGGAAGGAAGGAAGGAAGGAAGGAAGGAAGGGAGGGAGGGAGGGAGGGAGGGAGGGAGGGAGGGAGGGAGGGAGGGACGGAGGGAGGGACGGAGGGAGGGAGGGAGGGAGAAATCTTGCTGCAAAAGAATATGAATTTTAACACTAAATAAAGATATTTTCTTTTCTTCTAACTTGATGCAAAGAGAACAGAGAAATTAGAAAGATAATATCTGTAGACTATTCTATGATCCAATATTAAATTAAGTAAAATCTTTTAATACTGATTAGGATGTTGAATTTATTTGAATTACTTTAGTGCCTAGAAAAATACCAAATCAATAGACCAACTCCCTTCTCCCTGTTGTAAAATAAGAATGGCATTTTATTATTTCGATTTCCTCCTCCTCTTACCATTATGGTATATAATCTATTTTAAAAAGTCACCTATACTAGTGTTATACCCAATCTCTGTCCTTTTATCCTTAAGCCTGTAAAGGTTAGCCTGATTCTTTTCAAAAAGATTTTTAACACTAAAACAAAATGTCATCACCCCTGTAAACCTACACCTACATAATCAATTCATTAAAAAAAAAAACTTTCCAAAAAGTGTAAAGGACATCAGCCGCTGCTCGATTACACAAGATAATATTCTTGAGAAAAATTCAAGTAAAAGTCCAGAAGATCTAGAATGATTATCCTTCTGAAGCAAACATCTGAGTGGATGGGAAACCAAAAAGAAGAAGAAAAACACATCTGTTCTCAGAATTCAAACATAATTCCCAATTGAAACATTAGAATTTCATTGGTTTTTCTGGGAAAATATAGTTATTGTAAGGTTTGTAAATTTTTGCAAAGCAACAGCCAAATTCAACCACACAAAACCGGCTTTCATCTACATATTTTGGAAAAGAATTAGGAAAAATTACATCGATTATTTTGTTGTTGCTTTAAAAACAACTGAGTACCTTCAGTGGCCCCTGCATCAAACTTAAAAGTTCTGCCATGCAAGGAAGAGCAGCTGTGGCATTTGTGCTTAAGATGGGCTTTTCCCAATCTAGTCATGGATTTTTCCATTCTACAAAACAATCATGTATGTGATGTTTATAGGCTCTATTACAGAAACATTACCAGACACCACAAGTAACAAGGGCTATCACTCATGTGCCCTAGCTTGAAAAAAAATACATCTTCCTCTTGTCATTCCTATTGTTCCCTCTGAGAATCAGTCACAGTGGAAAAATTCCTTCACTGGTTTTATAAAATCCACGAGAAGGATACCACATCCTAAAGGAACCACACCCTGGTAATCAGCAAAAGAGAACACTGGTGACACATAAAACTAAGGAAAATGTGTCCTGTTTTCTTTTCAATGCCATCTCCTTATAACAGAAAATACAGTATTCAGTAGTGCGTTATAGCTCTAAGGACAAGTAAACTCACAAAAGAAACCAGTGGTGAAACCCAACAGGCTCTTCTACTCTTCCTTTTAATGCCTTTCTATAAAACATTATATGGATAGAAAGGAAGAAAGGGAGAGCAGAGAAAGCTAGAGAGGGAATGGTATAAGAAAGAGTATAAAAAAGTTGAATAGAATTTCTTACCCATCTCCAAGCTTTAAAGGCAATTACACACTTGTTTACCCATTTTACAAATGAAAGAACAGAAATTTGTAAGGGATAAGTAACCTGTCCCCAGCATACAACCAATAAATGATAGTGTAAAATTCCAACACTACCAGCTTACAAGTACCTGAACTTCAGTATTTCATTACCAAGTTGGTACAGAACTCTTGACCACTGAGCTATCTGGAGAAGGAAAGGAAATATTACTATAGGAATATCATTTCATTCTTGAGATTTTTTAGTTCACACAAAAAAGTTCATATTGGGCAAGGAGCATAGCCTAGTAGTGGAGGGCTTGCCTCACATGCATGAAGCAGTGGGTTTGATTCCTAGGAACTACATACACAGAAAAAGCCTGAAGTGGTGCTGTGGCTCAAGTGGCAGAACACTTGCTAGCCTTGAGCAAAAAGTGTCCAAGGATCATGCCTGGGCCCTGAGTTCAAGCCCCAGGACAAAAAAAAATTATGTTGACTATAAATCAGTCATAGGAAAATATCCATAACATTTTTTAATTGACATCACTTCCTAGTAAGTCCTCAGTCATAAAATATTAGTAGCAGAAAGTTAATATAATGAGGCAACTATGGGATTACTGGCCTACAAAACTAATGAAGAGTTGAGGTAATGTATTACTTTTCCATTGCTAAATAACAAATGATTGTGAATTAAACAGCTTAAAGCAACACAATTGTGGACAGGTAGGCAGAACCTGATTTGGGGAGGCCATGAGTAGCAGGTAAATGGTGTGGACACTACTAAGCCCCTAGCAGCCGGTTACCATATGAAGATTGGTGCATGAGGTGCTATGATCCAGGCCTGGCATGACAATCATTCATTCGGTGGTTATCATGATAATGAGTGCTGAATGAGGAGAGCTGGACAGAAGGCAGGGAGACAAACTACAAAATTAGGGAAGTGGTGGAGGCAAAAGGGGAGTTGCCTCCATGAGGGACTGAGCTCCTTACTCATACCAACCACTTCAAAGGCTCTTAACTCTCCAGTACACTGCTACTGACATTCCCTTTGAGTGGCTCACAAAGCCACAGAGGGGGAAAGGGAAGTTCTCTGAACTGAGAACACACATTGGCCTCTGAGTCTCCCATTGGTTTTCACTTCACCTCTTTTCATCTGCGACTGAGCCATGCCAGAGGGAAAATGCAGCCGCAACTGAAGGTCACATCCAGGGCAAAGGATACTGAGTATCTCACCACAAAGAGCCTAAAGATGGACTGAGATCCGCAAGGAGATAGCTCAGCTTCAGGGTCAGTAAGTGCTTCTCTCAAGATTCTGACAACTTCACACTTCCCTGGATTCCTTACCCCCTCCTCTTCACATGGTGACAAAATCCATCTTTCCTGTCTGGGACCCCCTCAAGAAACTATCTCAGAGGAACTCATCCTAAGCTCTTCAAATTAGTTTAACAATCTTATAGGCAACAAAATCAACACAGAGATCACTAGAAGAAAATTAATCATCCCTCAGAATCTGGGAAAGATTGGTGCCAAGACCCTTTTACCTGTCTTCCATACTATCCCTCAGATGCCAAAATCCACAGATGCTAAAGCTCCTGATATAAGTGGTGTAGTATTTGCATATAATATATACCATCCTCCTTTATACTAGAATTCTTTCTAGATTTTTTTATAACACCTAATACATTGTAAGTGCATAGAGGTTATTTAGTACTGTTTGGAGAATGATAAAAAAGAATCTATACATGTTTGGTGAAACATCTTGCCAATTGTTAAGCATGTTTGAACTTGGGATTCATGTTCATTAAGCTAATGCTTGGACACAGAAGTGTCCCCAGTGTATACAAGAGAATTGACAAATAGTAGGAGAAGCAGAGAGGACAGACCTGGACAGACAAAATTCATGCACTCTCGTGACTGTCATTCATACAGCCACTCTGTCTTCTATGATTCCTGGCTGCTGGCTTCTTGCTCAGAAAGCATCTCACTTTCCCAAGCCTTATCAATCTCAGGCCTGAGAATGAAGAAGAAAAGACACAAGAAAAAGCCATTCGCCAGACTTAAAACTATAATCCTAGCAACCGGGGCAGCTGGAATCTGAAGATCACAGTTCAAAGCCACCCCAGGCAGCAAAGTCCACTAAAAAGCAGAAAGGAATTGTGTCTCAAGTGGGAGAGTGCTAACTTTGAGTCAAAAATGTCTGTGAGACCCTTAACTTAGAGCACTATCCTTGAGCATAAAGAAGCTCAGGGACAGCAGCCAAGCCTTGATTTCAAGCCCCAGAACCAGAAAAAAGGAAAAGATAAGAAAGTGTTATCATTAACTCAGTGTCAAGCTAAATAATTGAAAAAAAAAACTTCCTACTCCTTTCCTGTATGTTAAAGAGCAAAATCAAGCTTGTATTCTGCTTTTCTAACCAACCAACCAAAAACAAAAAACTAGCCAGTGCTGGTGGCTCATACCTGTAATTCTAGCTATTCAGGAAGCTGAGATGTGAGGATCCTGGTTTGAAGGCAACCCAGGCAGGAAAGGTCATTAACTTTGTTTCTAATTTTATTTTATTTTTTATTGTTGGGATAGTGTATATAGGTGTTACAGTTACATTTGCCAGTAGTTGGTGCATTACTTCTCACACAATAATACCCCTGCTCATGATTTTTTCCCCATTCCAATCATCTTGTTTCACCCTCTCCCCTTTCCTATTTAAAATAAACAAATAAACATATATACAATATACCAGGTAATAAAGTCAGATACAGTAACAATATGAGATTGACCAAAGGACAACAAAGTAGAAGAGAAATAATATAGTGTATTAAGAACAAGAATCACTCAAGATAAACCTCTTGATTCCATATACTAGAGATCCTTTCATTTAGCCTCATCCTATAGATCTTATGTTCCTAGGTTTTGAGCTTTTGTAATCAATGCTAGGAGAGTCCTAGATGTGTACTAATTATTACAAATGAGGGAAATCATTGAGCCTGTGTTCCTTTGGGTCTGGCTTATTTCACTTAATATGATTTTTTCCAAGTCTTTCCATTTCCTTACAAATGGGGTGATGTCATTCCATGACAGCATGGAATTACATTAGATATAAATACTACATCTTGATCCAATCTACTGAGGGGCATCTGGGTTGGTTCCACATCTTTGCTATGGTAAATAGTGCTGCAATGAACATCGTTGTGCTAGTGGTTTTAGTATGCCCTTATTTCTGGACTTTGGGGTAAATGGCCATGAGTGGAATTGCTGGGCCATAGGCGAGCTCTATGTTTAGTCTCTTGAGAAATCATCATACTGCTTTCTAGAGTGGTTGAACAAGTTTATACTCCCACCAACAGTGTAGTAGTGATCCCTCCTGGCCACATCCCCGCTAGCATCTGTTATTAGATTTCTTGATCATGGCCATTCTAACTGGAGTGAGATGGAATCTCAATGTTGTTTTTATTTGCATTTCTTTTTGGACAGAGATGTCAAGAAAGGTCATTAACTCTTATTTCCAATAAACTACTCAAAAAAAAAAAAGCCAGAAGTAGTGCTGTGGCTTAAGTGGTAGAGCTTTAACCTTGAGCAAAAAGAAGCTCAGGGACAGTGTCCAGGGCCTGAGTTCAAGCCCCAGGACCAGGGAGGGGTGGAGGGAGGAAAGATTTTGCTTTATGAACTTTATGAACTTTGTATCCCAGGACTTTGCCAATTTCTCAGACTACTCCCTTATCTATGATCCATAGTAGTTTCCCTGTAAAAGATTTCTCTTTTGCTTCCCAACATTTTTATTATAAAATACCCTAGCTTGTTAGGTGCAGTGGACATTTTTCTGCTAGCTGGCCATCCTGCTGGTGTGCAGACTACACTAGGCCTCCGTGGCACAGGTCGAAACTTTCTTAATAAGGACCAAGAATCACAACAAATCAGAGAAAGGCTGGATAAGTGGGACTGCATTAAACTGCAGAGCTTTTCTATGGCAAAGGACATAGCTAGTAAATTAATTAGGAAGCCTACAGAGTGGGAGAAGATCTTCACCAACCAAACAACGGACAAAGGCCTCATATCTAAAATATATCAACAACTCAAAAAATTGAATCACTCCAAAACTAATCTCCAAAGTAACAACCATCCCATTAAAAGATGGGCCAAAGACTTAAAGAGAGTCTTCTCTGAAGAAGAAACAAAAATGGCCTATAGACACATGAAGAAATGCTCAACATCTCTGGTCATAAAAGAAATGCAAATCAAAACAATGCTAAGATTCCACCTCACTCCAGTTAGAATGGCCAGGATCAGGAAAACGAATAATAACAGATGCTTGAGGGGATGTGGCCAGGAGGGATCAGTACTACACTGTTGGTGGGAGTGCAAACTCGTTCAACCACTATGGAAAGCAGTGTGGCAGTGCCTCAAAAGGCTAAACATAGAACTCCCCTATGACCCAGCAATTCCACTACTTGGCATTTACCCAACCATCCAGAAACAAGGGCATACTAAATCCACTAGCACAACAATGTTCATTGCAGCACTATTCACCATAGCAAAGATATGGAACCAACCTAGATGTCCCTCAGTTGATGAGTGGATCAACAAGTTGTGGTATTTGTACACAATGGAATTCTATGCTGCTGTCAAAAAGAATGACATCGACCCATTTGATAGGAAATGGAAAGACTTAGAAAAAAATCATATTAAGTGAAGTAAGCCAGACTGAAAGGAACTTAGGCTCAATGGTTTCCCTCATTCGTCATAATCAGTAGAAACCTTGGGCTCTACTAGCAGAGATCTGCAATAGAGCAAACTCTTGATACATAAGGCCATATAGTATGAAGCTAATTGAAAGGACCTCCAGGATGTCGAAACAAAAGCCATATAACAAATGATTGTTGTCCTTAATGTACTATGTTGTCTCTCATCTCCTTTGCTGTCCCTTGGTTATCTCATATTGTTATAGTATCTCACTTTGTTATCTGATATATTGAATTTATTTGTATTTGGTTATTTGAAATTTGATAGGGAAGGGGGGAAAACCAAGACGGGTAGGGGGTGTGGGGGGGGAGGGAAATGGGTACCAAGACATGTGAAAGGGTATCAATGTACGTGAATTAATGCACCTTCTATCTGGCAAATATCATGTAACCCTTTTACTAATTACAATAAAAAAAAAAGAATTTATCCCAGACTTGGTTCTGTTGGCTAGCATGTGTGCAGCTCTATTAATCCTACATATCAGAAAACCCTTGGTCATAAAGATCTAATTTAACACCCTGTTCCATGATAACATAACTCTTTCAATCATTATACAAGCAGATATGTATGAAATAGCTTCTATGGGTCTGTCATAGGCAAGCAAAAATGTTCAATATTTACTTCCTAACTAGAGATTCATAACAATCTCCTCCTACCTGTCAGGGGAGCATAGCACATGCTTGAGAATTAGCTAGCTAATGTCTCTGGTACATGTGGATAGCTGGGACAGGGAAAGCTAACTTGTACTAAGGCACATGAAGAAAACTATTTAGCACAGTAGGTAGGCATATTGACTCTGAAGCTTATTGCCTTGGTTCAATTCTCATACCTCCTTCTTGCTAGATCAATTAAAGCAAATGATTTACTTTTGAAATAATGAACACAAAGGACATAGCTAAGGACTTTATATAAAGTAAGTATTCTATGATCCTGGTTTAACAGGATTCAAAGTTACTACAAAAAGAGTCAATGCCTGTCAAAGTGTCCTGAATCATCCTTTCTACTATCAACCAGCCTCTGAGGATGCTGCCCTGTCTTGCTGAGGACGCAACCCCAAGATCATAAATACACTTTACCACTTCCCGCTCCAGCCTCTCAACGTTGACCCACCAGTGTCCTACTTGGCCCTGTTGCTCTCACAAATGTCAGGGAAGAATCTCTTTTCATCATTGGTGTATCCTAATTATCACACTGCTAAATACAATCTTGACCTTCCATTTGTAATACACCTGCCATCAAGAGTATCTTTATCCTTTCAGTTTCAGATTTCTAAATAACTTGAGAACATTTTCCCCCTAGGCTAAGTCAGAAAGAAGGTAGCAACTCAAATAACCTGTTCAAAAATCACTGATTATAAATTAATGTCCACAGTTGGAAAAACAACTATATACCAAAATCAACTTCTTATATACAAAAATCATTATACTCTAAGCAGATTCACCCACATACACATATATACATAGGCATACATACACACATCAGCATACCCACATACAGAGTGAAGGGGGAAAGCACCTTGTAAAACATTTTACTAGAGAGTTTTCATCTTTTCATCTTGAAAACTTCGTAGTTTCAGATTCTCTTTGGCACAGTTTCAGGGCATCTATCAAGTTCTAAATAAACAGAGCTTTGAAGCCTGTTGAAGAAATACTGCAGTTCTGAGGGTTAGTATATAATGTCACTTTTCTCTCTTGCTACATGAAAGATTTCTTTGATTCACTTTCTCCTGATCTGTCCATGCTCATCTTTGCATTGGTGTAGGTATGGCTTGTCACCTCCTGGTTCTTGTGCTAGAAGACTGATCTCCAGATGGTCAGTGATGAGACATATTGCAGGTCTAGTGAGTGGTATTTAAAATACTAACACCTCTGTCCTCAAAAGCAGTGAAGGTACTTCTCATGAGACCCTGACTTAGCAAGTTGTGGTAAAAAGTCTGTCCCTGTGCCTGTCAGAGCTCCCTGTCTTGCAGTATGAACTCTCACTCCCACTTTTGCTATCATGCTCTCACCAGTCTGATATGTGACCTGGGACTTTCAGCTCCCCAAACTGTGGACTAAGTTCACTTGTCTGAGATATTTCATTATAGTCACCAAAAAAAATGAACCATCAATATCAAAATCACTTCTGTGGGTTTATTAAAAATTTAGACTAGAGCCGGGAGTTTGGCCTAGTGGTAGAGTGCTTACCTAGCATGCACGAAGACCCGGGCTCAATTCTTCGGTACCACATACATAGAAAAAAGCTGGAAGTGGTGCTGAGGCTCAAGTGGTAGAGCTCTAGCCTTGGGGAAGTCCAAGGACAGTGCTTAGGCCCTGAGCTCAAGCCCAGGACTGGCAAAAAAAAAAAAAAAATTAAAAAAACTTAGACTGGCTGATTCCAAATCTCTAGAAATAAGATGAATTTCTGAACAGGATTATTTTAGCTTATTAACACTTTAACAAAAATACCTGAGATAATTTACATGAAGGAAAAGTTTATTTATGGCCCATGGCTGCTGGAGATTAGCTCCATTGCTTTAGACCTGTGGCAAAGCCAGACTTCATAGCAGGGAAAAACATAGTAAACTGAAGCTACTTATCTATGCTCTCACAAATCCATGAGAACAATGGGTTAATAAATACATCAATGGATCAGTGAACAAATGAAAGGATTATAACTTTTAGGGATGAGTGATTTTAGCTCCATCCACAGAGTGAAGCATCTCTATAATAAGAATCGCTGCTAGACATACCTGATTGCTGTACACACACACACACACACACACACACACACACACACACACACACACACACACACACACACCCTCTGTCATTCTCCTACACACTTCACAAGGACCAACTCATTTAAATCCTTCCACAATATTACAGACTCAGGGGAGGAGAGGCCCCAGTAAAGTACTATGGAAACCTTTGTTGATAAGTGTTATCATTTAACAAATTTGGTCAAAATCAACTTCAGAACAGTGAATCCAACAGTCATTCATGTGCTCTTCAAATCATCATATAGTATACTGTATCCTTCCATCCAACCACCAAAATCTTCTCAGAAAAGTAATATACTTCTTGACCTTCTAGTCCAAATTCAGAACTTTCTGATCTCTCTATCTTCAGTCAATCTACTAGCGTTATTCAGCATCTATTCTCTCCAGAGCTATCTATAATATGATAATGCCTCTAGGAGTTTACAATCAGACCCAGAATGAGGATTCAAACCAGTAGAGTAGAACAAAGCAGGGGGTATACTTGCTCTGAGATACCAACAAAAGGACTTCGACCTCTCAGGACTAATATTGACTTCCAGGATGGAGAATACACGGGAGAAGTGACAATCAACCAATCCCTACACATAAGAATAAGCAGTTGTTCTCAACTCTAAATAATTGCTGCATGTGTACCAAAGAAAGGCCCTAATAAATGCAGCAGGGTGAGGCGCACCACAGATGATTTCCACAAAAAAGTCAGTCACAGGTAAGTCTAGTGGCACTCACATCGCTCTACTGGATCACATCTGAAGATTAAAGAGCTGGTTGAAAATCGGTAGTAATTTACAGACACTCTCAAAACTTCCAAAAACCTGACCCATAATTAGGAAAGAGAGGATTTTCTTTACCAGGAAAAACAAATTGCTACAACGGTAGGGTTGCAACCAGTCTGGGAAAAGTCATGCCAATTTCATGCTTTTATCCTCCCTAGGGTAGTGGTATTTGGAAAACAATAAGGCTTGAGCCAGAGAGGAAGTGGAGGGAACAAAACAGACAAACTAGAGGGATTGGTTCTTTTTTTTATTTTTTTTTTATTATGGAGGTAATGTATAGAGGTAATGTTACAGTTACATTCTCCAGATAGTAGGTGCATTACTTCTCACACATTGATATACCTTTTTATGTTTTTGTCCCCACTTCTCTCCCCCCATCTCCCTCCCAAACTTCTTGTTTTCCCCCCTTCCCTTTTCTATTTCAAACAAATAAAAGTATATAAAATATGGCAGGTAACAAAATCGGATACAGTAAGAATATGAGATTAACCAAAGGGCAACAAAGGAGAAGAGAAACAACATAGTACACTTAGAACAACAAGATAAAATCACTCAAGATAAAACTCTTGTTTCCATTTTCTTAGAGATCCTTTCATTTAGTCTCATCCTATATGACCTTATGTGCCTGGTTTTGAGTTATTGTAATCCTCTTGCTAGGAGAGTCCTAGATGTGAACTAATTATTACAAATGAGGGAAACCATTGAGCCTATGTTCCTTTGGGTCTGGCGTACTTCACTTAATATGATTTTTTCCAAGTCTTTCCATTTCCTTACAAATGGGATGATGTCATTCTTTCTGATGGCAGCATAGAATTCCATTGTGACCAAGTACCACATCTTGTTGATCCAGTCATCTACTGAGGGGCATCTGGGTTGGTTCCATGTCTTCGCTATGGTAAATAGTGCTGCAATGAACATCATTGTGCTAGTGGCTTTAGTATGTCCTGTTTCTGGACGATTGAGTAAATGCCAAGGAGTGGGATTGCTGGGCCATAGACGAGCTCTATGTTTAGTCTCTTGAGAAATTGTCATACTGCTTTCCAAAGTGGTTGAACAAGTTTACACACTCCCATCAAAAGTGTAATATTGATCTAGAGGGACAGGTTCTAATGACCGTGAAACACACATAGTCCAGTTTAACTTCTCTCAGGCATTCACAGTTGCCCTACTTCCTGTGGCCCTTAGCTTATGCTAATGGCTCATGTTCCTTATGTTTCCCATCACTATCAATATTGTCCTCATAATTGTCTGCCAACCAGTTCCTCAAAAGACTATCTCAGTAATTGGCAAAAATTCTTTCACTCTCTAACTTAAAAGCATGTGTCAGACATGACTATAGTTCTCAAGAAATATATACTCCAAAAGAAACAAGACATGTTGTAAATTTAAAAATCAAAGAACAGTAATGTACAGTAAATCTCTAACAAGTTCCTCTTTTTTCAACGTCTTTTAAAAATTAACAACTGGGATAATTCCCACTAACCTAAAACCAAAAATGTCTATACTTGTAGACTCTGGGATTCTTAGTGTGACCACATAGATTTTTATAACATATAATTTCAATCATGGAGAAATCTCAGACTTTTCTTTGCTGAGGAATGACTTTTCCCAGTTTGGAAGGCCACACAGTATTGTGGAAAGATGAAGGAGAGGGCAAAAGTGAGCACGAGATGCTGCTGTGGATCTCAGTGAAATATTTTTCAGAAATAAGATCCAAACTCAAAACTTACTGGAAGATTTTCTCACTTAATAAAGCTGTATGCTATGAGAAGAAATTAAGAAACAGACACACACACACACACACACACACACACACACACACACACACACACACACACACACCATTGATGCACCAGTGATTTTAGATTTTTAGCACCTTAAACATAATCTCTAATCTGCTTTTTTGTGAGACAGGTATACAGACCTAACAACTTGATCAAGCCACCATTAGTTTCTTCTTAGGGTTTTCTTTTTTTAGTTTTAAGAGGTATTGAAGATTGAGCTCAATACCTTGTACTTGATCATCCCTCTAACCCTTGACTCACACTCTCAACTGCTTTGCTTTTTATGAGTTTTTCTGACAGAATCTTAGAATTTTGTTTGAGGTGGCATTGAACCATTCTTCTATCTGTACCTCTTGAGTAGCTAGGATTATGGGTATAAGCTATGCTTGGCTCTGAGAGGTGTTTTCCTTTGTGGACATGAGTCTCCAGAATAGCTGAGGGTAGGGACATCATGGAAAGGGAAGCTTGGGGACAATTCTGGTTGAGAAGCACTTACTAAAGTCTTACCATTTGGGAGAGGGTGATCAGGAGAAGGTAATATGATGAAAACAAGCTGAAGAGTTTAATTTTTTAAGACATCATCCTACAAACAAATCAATGTGGGGAGCTTGTAATACTTAAGTCTACAAAATATATTATAGAGTATCTTAACCATTTCAAGTACCTCCTTCAAAGACAAATATGCGATGAATAAAATGCCCATTGCCTTCCGTGTCCAATAAATAATGGTAAGAGAAAAGCTTTGTAGGCCTTACCTGCTAAAAATTCATCTTAAGCATTAACTTGGAATGTGTGCTCCTGAGCCCATGTGGGAGGGACAATAGGAATTTCTCCCTCACCCCCACTTCTGCATAGCTAAGCACAAGACTACTGTTATGTTTTAAATCTTTAATGTTCCCGCAAAGACTCATATAGCAATATAGCAACTATTCAGAAGCTACATCTTGAGCTTCTCTCCATGATGGTCTGCCTTCCACAGACCCACAGTAATAGAGCAAACCAATCATGAGCTGTAACCTCCGAAACCATGAGCTAAAATAAAGTGTTTCCTTTTTCAAAATAGGTGGTCTCAAGTGTTTTGTCAATGATGAAAAGCTAGCATACTACTAATAAAATAAAGACTACACTCCCCAGGCTTCCTTGAAGCTGGGTGTGCACATGTGATCAATTTCTACCAATGGAGTGTAAATACAAGTGTCACAGCTTCCAGGAAGAGCTGGTACATATTGTTATCCCTCTTATCAGTGTCCCTCCTAACACAAAGATGTTGCCATCTTGCTTATGAGGGCCACACATTGTCAGGATGGAACAGAGTTTGCATCCCTGAGGACTTTTGAAGCAATAGTCACTACCCCAGCACTAGACATTTCTACATCTACAGGGTGTATGAGAAACAGAGACATGTTATTTGCAGGGCTTATGTTACTGCTGAAGCTAAGTCTCATTAATACAAAGTTCAATATCAAGAGAAATAAACAGCCCTCAACTTTAAGAAGGATCATAAATTTGAGAAGAATATAAGCAACATACACATAACGATAAATTCATACAAAGCAGAGCATTATGAGTCTCACAAGAGAAATCTATCTTGAGCATAGAATGTTATCTTGAGGATAGAAACAATAAAGAGGAGATAAATCACTTCTTTTAGAAAACTGGGGAAGCAATCATGGCTCAGTTGGCATCTAACAGTCCTGAAAGAAAAACAGAATTTGATAGGCAAAAATAGAGACCCAAAGAAAAATAGGCTCCAGGGTTTCCCTCATTTGTAACCATTAGTATTCTAGGATTTTCTTAGCAGAGGACCACAAAAGCACAAAAGCTCAAAAGCTGTGTACATATGAACATATAAGGTGAGGCTAAGTGAAATGAACTCCAGGATATGGAAACAAGAGGTTTATCTTTGTGATCGTTGTTCTTAATGTATTATGTGAAGTTATTTTTTTCCTTTTTTCTCCTTATGGTTTATCTCATGTTGTTACTGTATCTGACTTGGTACCTGGTATATTATATATATGTTTACTTGTTTATTTGAAACAAGGAAGGGAAGGGGGAAAGCAAGATGATTAGGAGAGGGTGAGGGGAGGGAAAGTGGGAGGAAAAACAAGAGAAGGGATCTCAATGTTCAAGAAATGATGTAACTGCTACCTGACAAATGTGACTGTAACACCTCTATGCATCCACCCAACAAAAAAATACAAAAGGAAAGAAAGGAAAGGAGGGAAGGAAGGAAGGAAGGAAGGAAGGAAGGAAGGAAGGAAGGAAGGAAGGAAGGAAGGAAGGAAGGAAAAGAAAAATGAGAAAATGATGCCAGCCCTCACTGGTGCATACTTAATCCTCACAACACAGGAGACTGAGATCTGAGAATTGCAGTTTGAAGTCTATAAGACTCTTATTTCCAATAAATTATATTTTAAAAAAAAGGTGGAAGTGGAGCTGTGACTCAAGTTGAAGCGCACTGAACAAAACCTCAAGGATGGTGCTCAGGCCCTGAATGCAAACGAAAGAAGGGAGGAAGAAAGGAAGAAAGGAGGGAAGGAAGGAAGGAAGGAAGAAAGGAAGGAAGGAAGGAAGGAAGGAAGGAAGGAAGGAAGGAAGGAAGGAAGGAAGGAAGGGGAGGGAGGGAGGGAGGGAGGGAGAGAGAGAGGAAGGGCAAATCAGGCTTAGAAAACAGCACTGCAGAAGACTGGAAGTGGGAAAGCATGACTGTGTACAGCAACTGGTAGGTGATCCAGTTTGACTGGAGCACAGTTGTAGCCTGTTGATCCATTTCCTTATCTTCATGCATTTTCTTTCATGACCTTGTCACCATCTGAGAGTATATGTGTAGACTCGCAGAATACATATATGTATGCATCCAGTATTATATTCACTCAATATTGTCTGTTCATTTTGCAGAATAACTGAAACAGAACTTCTTAGAATTTTTTTAGTTTCTAGATGACATTATATTCTCAAAAATTAAGAATAATCTCAAAGTGTTCATGTTTATATAAACCATATTAATAGTTACTGTAGTAGGCATTTATTTTTAATTACATCCTTATCATCTTTAAGTAGTTATACAAAGGAGTTACAGGTTTGTTTTAAATACAGTGCATCTTGATCAATATCACTCTTTCATTGTTCTCCCCACCCCAACCACATTTATCCTCACAATTTTTCTAGTTTTATTGAATATTATAATTGTGTTTTCCCAACTTCCTCCATCCATCCACCTCCCCCTGTATTAGACATTTAAACTGAATAGCTTTCTGGTATTTATTGTTTAGATCATGTTTAAATAATAGAGTAAACTCATTCCAGGTTAATGTAAATAATATTTTATTAGTCAGAGTTCTAGAGAGAAACAGAACAAAAAGCACAGGAACTAGGACAATCAAGGAGAATCAGGAAAGCCGATTTTGAGTCAAAAGGTCTGAGGGCACGGCATAGTGTTGCACTGTTACTCCCGCTGCTTGGGAGGCCAAAAACAGAAGCCCAGGAGGTTAGGGTGAGCTAGGGCAACATTAATTAATTTTGACTCATTAATTAATTTTAATATAATTTTGTCATTATTAGTCAAGTATTGTACAGAGGATTTGCCATTTCATAAATCAGGTAATGAGTACAATTCTTTTTGGACAGTATCACCCCTTCCTTTGCTCTCCCCTTGAACTTATTAATATTTCAAAGGCCTGAAAACCAAAAGCCAGTTCTAAGTCCCTGAATCCCAAAACTTAATCACTAGAAGTTCTCATGTTATAAGTATGAGATGATGGATATTCCAGTTCCAGAGGCGAGAATGGATTCACCTTTCCTCCACCATTTTGTTCTATATGGCTCTCGGTGGATTGTGTAATGCCTGCTTACACTGGTGAAAGCAGATTTCCATATGTAATTTTCTGATTCAAATGCTAGTATCATAAAAACACTCATAGCCATATGCATGAATCATGCTCTTCTAACCATCTGGGTTAAGATAATTAAATTATCATTCATATTTTCAGGAGAAAACTACTTTGCAAACAAAGTAATTAGAGAAGGAACACCACATCTTTACATCTACTGCTTTACATCACAATTCTCCTTAATGTCTGGCTTCATGGAAGACCTCTAGTTTTTCTGCTTCTACATTTAGTCTAGAAGCTTCATTGTACATGTACAAAAAAGTAAGATGACAAATAACATTTTTTACTCTTTTGTTGTCGGTCATGGGACTTGAAGTCTGGGCCTGGGTTTGGTCCCTGATCTCTTCAGGTCAAAGTTACTGCACCACCCCTTGAGCCACAGTACCACCTTTTAACATCTTTTACTCTTATTGTGAAACTAATGCTGACTTGGAAGAAGTCTCAAAGACCCTTGGAGCTTCCTGATATTACTCTGAGAGCCACTGAACTAGACAGACTACATCCGTAGTGAGGGCAGAGATG
Source organism: Megascapheus bottae (assembly GCF_031878675.1). Taxonomy (NCBI): domain Eukaryota; kingdom Metazoa; phylum Chordata; class Mammalia; order Rodentia; family Geomyidae; genus Megascapheus; species Megascapheus bottae. The sequence goes on from NC_143514.1 coordinate 31,232,235, forward strand.
ATATCCAATTCATTGCTGTATTCCAAGATTCCAAGACCACTAGCTTGGTTTATAGTAGACACCCATTAATTAATCTATGAACCTGAGAATATTTTGTAAATGACATTGAGTGCCAGGTAATGAGTTCTAAATGGATTGAATAGACACCAGACTACCAGTAAAGATCTCAGAGCAAATAAAGATATTAGTGATTCATATGACCACAATAAGGAGGATGGGCTAGAGAGAACAACCTAAAGACAAAGTGATAGTGGTACTGTCTGCTCATTTTAATTTAGGTAAATGATGCATGGCTCTAAAGAAGATAGGCAACACTAGGCAATGGAAAAAAGGAGGAGAGAAGTAAGGCATTATTGGATATAGTGCCTTATCTGTCAACTAGCAATTCCAGATAGATTTATGGATTTGCAAATGACTGACATACCGACTGATAAGTTAAGCAACTCATAATTATGATAAAATTGTGTCACAATATCTTACTGTTATTGTCACAAATCTCAATTCTTCATTGCCATCTTTTTCTCCATTCACAGATGTTAATATTGGCCATGAACCAAGCCAATAACATTAGAAAAATAACATTAGAGAAACAATATTCAGCTTCAATGATAGTTGAATGCTTGCTTGAGAAAGGAATAATTATCATTTATTAAGAAGGCCTTTTAACTTATTGAAATTCAAAGCAATTCCTATGATGAAGTTAGTTTCCACATTTGCAGATTAGAAGATGTAAATAAGTATGCTCAAGGCTTATCTAAGCAACAAAAACACAAGAGCAACAGATTTGTCTCATTGTAAAACCTATTACCTTCCCAGAACTGTCTCAAATAAATTGAGATGCTATCTAAATCTGGATGTTGTTATCAATCTGGAAGTCTAGATTATCCAATATATAAGAATATGCCCACCACCTTAATTAGAATGGAAATAGGAAAGAATCCTTGATTCTACAGGATTCAACGTGGCAACGAGTAAAATATATGAGTCTGTAGACAAAGATGAAAGAAAGAGTGCTTGCATAAATTTGAAGAAAACAGAGATAGAAAAAAGTACTCCCATCATTTCATCTTATTTTCAACTTGAGCACCGCACTGAGAAAGGAACGAGCTCTGGTCTTCATCATTTCTTTGTTCATTGTTGGCTGAAGTAAGTTGAAGTCCATCCTGGGAACAATCGGGATGTGTCCTGAGGTGGTTACCACATCGGCAGTGGCACAAATAGTACTGATCCCAAGCTCTATTCCAACTGTCTGACTCAGCGGGCAGCTCAATTCCCTGGAGGTAGTTTACTGTGATTTCATAATGACTTTTAAGAAAACATTTAAAGCTGGTGTTTTGTCCCAAGTAATAGAAAAGATGTATTTGTCCTGTGCTCTGAATGAAAAATATGCCCTACTTTGTAAAGACTGCCTATGTTGCACTACCTGTAATCTCAAATATTGTTTCTCATTTGCATCCCTCTTCCATCCAATTTCCCAGCAATTATCCAAGACCAACTTGGCAGCCCCTGCTTAACCCAATCCTGAGATTGTATATTTTGCAACTATGACACCAGAGCTTATTATTTTACAATATGCTTTGATGCATCAGTAAACTCCTGTGTGTAAACTCCTGCATATAATTCATTTATCCAGTAACTTTTGACTGACAGCCCATTAGATGTCAGGTAGTTGCAAATACACTATGGATGCCAAGATAAACAAGATGCATTCTTACCATCCAAGTGGCCATTTCTAGTATAGGGAGAGAAAGAGAAAGAGGGAAACCAGCAAGAGAGAGAGAGAGAGAGAGAGAGAGAGAGAGAGAGAGAGAGAGAGAGAGAGAGAGGAGAGGAGAGGGAGAGGGAGAGGGAGAGGGAGAGGGAGAGGGAGAGGGAGAGGGAGAGGGAGAGGGAGAGGGAGAGGGAGAGGGAGAAGGAGAGGGAGAGGGAGGGAGAGGGAGAGAGAGGGGGGGGAGGGGGAGAGGGAGAGAGAGGGGGGGGGAGGGGGAGAGGGAGAGAGAGGGGGAGGGGGAGAGGGAGAGGGAGGGGGAGAGAGAAAGAAATAGATACTTCTTTGATGAGTTCATACGAGGAACAGATTTTTGTGCAGCTAGAATATTCAAAGGGCTCATGTTTTAGGGTTACAAAGACAAACATCCATATATTGACAGGTTAAGCAGAAACAAATTGTGAAGGGAAACAGTATCTCAAAAATCAAAGAGAAAGCTGGGATCCTGTGGTTCATATCTATAAACCATGTAGCTCAAGTAGTAGAGTGCTAGCTCTGAACAAGAAATCTCAGAGATAGCCCTGAGTTCAAGCCCTCACACCAGCAAAACACAGAGGGGTGGGGGCAGGAACGGAGAGAAAGCAAAGGTATGGCTTAAGTTGTAGAGTAACAACTTTGAGTGAAAAAGCCAAGAGAAAAGTCAAGGCTCTGAGTTCAAATACCAGTACCAGCATATACATATATATCAAAAGAAAATTTATACACTGCAATGATCTATGTGGACAGGAGGAAGAGCTGGCCTGGAATTAACTACAACTTTAGAAATGGGAGGAAAGAATGTGAAGGAAGACAGAAAATGGAAAAGGAAGAGCATATACCCTGGAAACTGCTGGTGAATTAGCAACCTGAGAATGTGCCCATCTGGCTTTGAGGAAGACGACCAAACAAGGATACAGTGTTTTCCTTGGAGGTTTTTCCATGAGTTGCATTAATGCCACAGATTAGCAAATTGTTTATGGGACAATCAAGCCTGGGTATTGAGTGTTCGGAATGGAGAGTAATGGTGGTTAGTAGCTGAGGGTAAAGTTACCCTAAAGTAACTTCTCTGATGAGAAATAGTAACTGCTTTTTGGACACTTGCTTTGCCATTTTTTATTCCAACCCATCACCACTCTTTATATTTACTCATTTGGGAGTTTATATTGTCTTGCAATTCTTTCAGTTGAGTAATACTCTTCATTACTACAAGCACAAGTCCTTTATTGTCTCTAAAACTCTGCCAAGCTTTAGTCTCCCCTAAGGAAGAGGAAACTTAATTAATATTTGTGCTAACATCTAGAACTGTTTCAATTTACCCTGCCCCGTCATTTCTACTTGTTTTAGAAAGAGAAAACTGCTCACAGATAGAGAATACATTAGATGAAGCATAAAAATAAGCATGGAACTAACAAGTTTTTGGAATGACTCAAGAAATTCATACTCTTATGGAAACTGTTATAGAAAGAACATAATTATTAACTGTATATATTCAGGGATGTGAGGTGGTCCTGCCCTTCTCACTCCAACTTTAATCCTGGCTTCTTCCATCCACCAGAAAAGTGAAGCTAGAGTTGAAACACAAATACATAGAAAGGTAACTAATTTTTAGCTTATGAGCCTCCAGAGCCTGTGTTAGAAAAAGTGATAGATTTGGAAGGCTATTTATCCTTTGCCCATCAACAAGCAAATAAAATCTTTGTAGATTAGAGTAAGTGGCAAGACTTTAGAGAAAAATCTGAACATGAATTCTGCTCCCAGAAACTTCCAAATAAAAGAGTAGTTCTCCCTTTAAGACTGGGGGTATGAAATGAACCTCAATGAGAAATCCCTCGTTCCTTTGGTCATGGAAAGGAAAGATGGATGATTATGACCAGTTTGGGAAGAGTTCAGTCTATCCTCTCAGTCCTTAAATGGCCCAGGAAAGTGTCCAAAATTCCCAGACTGAAGATCCCAAGGGAGAGATAGACCTTAGCAGCAATCGAGAACTGACAGTCCCACAGTGGTATTGATGAAATTCTGAGACTATGATCTGTGATCCTAACTGTGATCAGTTTACCTTGTATGGCAAAGTGAAGTGAATTTGAAGATGTAATTAGGAGCCTAATCAGTTGACATTAAGTTAATCAAAAAGATTATCCCATGGCTCATGACCAACGAGAGAGACAGACAGACAAACAGGCGACAGACAGACAGAGACAGAGACACAGAGACACAGAGACAGAAAGTAATTATCAAAGGAGGGTATGACATCATCAAATGGGCTCTGATATTGAAAATGAGTGCTCTTCTATTAGCCTAATGTTAATGGATTATCTCTGTTCCATTGGTTGTTCAAAGACCAACAGCCTAACTGATGAAGATGTCCTGAATTCTCAAGTTCAAGATTTAAGAATGACTCTCAAGAGTGAATACCAATGAATTTAGGAAGAGAAACAGACCAGTCCCTGTTTCCCCTCCCACAGCCAGATCTTTCCTCTCTGTTTTGAGCAGAGAAGGAAATCTGTAGGGACTGCTTCCATCAAGCCTCACATCTGAATCTAGTAGCATGATGGATCTTTTAGGTGTCTTTAATTAGCCAATGGATGCCCATTTTGATGATCACATGAGAGACGAAACTGAGCCTACTTATTAAATGATGACTTTTTTCAATCTCTTGATTGGTTTTTCAGCTTTAAACCACATGACGATTCATATTTGTTTCCTTACAACTTATTGTCTTTTTTTTAAATTGTTTTGACTATACGTTAGTTGTACAATAGACCCCGGTGGTTTTTAAGGCACATTTAATAATTCAATTAGTAAGTACCTTCTGTATTCCATTGTAAGTAATTTTCAGGTTTTTTACTGATTGCATCTACAAAATGTAGAAATCAGAAGTGTTAAAGCTGACTGTATGTCCTCACTTTCCAAGAATTAGGATATTTGAAAAAAATGTTGGAATGCAGCAATTCCAAAATCATCATATAAACATGAGTTCGTATTACTGAAAATTTTCATATGAATTCTAACTAAGAAATGCACTTGACAAAGCTGCCAAGAAAAATGGTCAATACTTGTACTTGCTTAACTGCACCTTTTCCCAGCCAGTCACAGAGCTGGGTCCCCTGAGATAAGAGTTTAAAGTAAAGCTGAACAGGATAACAATAAACAGAACCAGACTAAGGGCTGTGTAACATGGGTATTAATTCCTTTTGTATATCAAGACCTAAAGCATACATTCATGCTGTAGCTACTCAGCCAAACATTGTTGAGCAAGAGAATGCAATAAATGCATTGATTTTAATTCTGAGTAACTTCTTCCCCATCTAACAAAGAATCTCTGAGAGGAGACTCTAGTTCTGATTTAAAATACTTAGCCAATAGGGCCAGGAATGTGACCTAGTGGTAGAGTGCTTGCCTTGCATGCACAAAGCCCTGGGTTCAATTCTTCAGTACCACATACACAGAAAAACCAGAAGTGGCTCTATGGTTCAAGTGATGGCGTGCTGGCCTTGAGAAAGCTCAGGGACAGTGCCCAGACTCTGAGTCCAAACCCCATAACTGGCAAAAAAAAAACCACTTAAGTGTTTTAATATTCCAAAATACATCTAATATAGCTAGAATAAAAATAAGTTGGGTTCATGCCTGTAATCCTATACTCGAGAAGCTGAGATATGAAGACCAAGGTTCAGTGCCAACCTGGACAAGAAAATCCAAAAAGACTCTAGCAAAAAAGCCGGAAGTGGGAATGTAGTTCCAAAGAGAATGCAGTCTTGAGCACAAAAGCTAAGGGAGACCTCAAGATCCTGAGGACAAGTCCCACTTAGCAGTACAGAACCAAATATAAATAAATAAGTAATGCATTGGTATTCATCCAATAAGATGAGTAGATTTTTTTTTATTATTCTTTGGGAAATCTTAGCCAGTCCCAGCCACACCCAGCAGAAGTTATATAAGAATGATTTCCGGTCACCAGAACTGTACAACAGATGCTTCAAGTTGGTGAAGGCAAGGCCAAGGTCTCAAGTTGGCCCAGGTGGTGTCATTCTTTTCTTCAAGTGTCTGACCTGCCAGAGAACATCACACAGGAACTACACAATCCAGCCTCAGTGCCTCGCTTGCTTTGCACCTTGCTCTCTTCAGAACCCAATTTCCTTTCCCGTTATTAGCTGTTAAAAGCCTTTCATTTCACTCTTGGCTCAGGTTTAGCTTCCTTGGTCCCTTTCGCCTCCCATTCCACTTCCAGATTCTAGAATCCCTTCACCCTTTCTGTTCTCAGCCCCAAGAAGACAGCACTTACCACACTTCCTTGTAGTCTCAGCTCCCTAGAGCACCGTGCCCCACTTCGGTGAATCTACTGCTTCCTAAGTTGCTTGACACATGGAAGTTTCTCAATCAACATTTCGTAATGAATATGCTGGTTTTGCTTTGTGTTTGTCTCTATCCCCAGATTGTGCTTTATAATTTAGCTTTCAACCACATTTCCTTTTCCAAGGTTGGAATCTTTTGTTTAAACACTGGCATAGGTTTCCCTTTGCATTCCAGCCCAGCTGCAAGGCCTTCTGATAAAAAGTAATGTGAAATTCTGCTGCTCCCTCTTTTGCCACAAATAATCTCTTTCTACCCAGGCACTCTCTCTTCTAATCCAAGTTAAGAAACAAGTATCCTTGAACACAAGGGGACATGGGAAAGAACAGAGAAGAATCCACATAAGTCTGCTTCTACTATTTGAAATTTAGTCCTAAGAATGCTATCTGATCTGCCAAAGGCCACATTCACAGCTAAGCATCTACCAAGTGGAGAATGCTTGACTTTCTATATAATATTAATCTTGCCAACACTTTGAAGAAAAGACTATTATTGTCATTTTACAGATGAAAAAACTACGATTGGAAATGTATATTGCTAACTAAAGAGGGAAAGGCTAAATTGCTAGTGAGGTTGGAACTTATACCCAGCTCTGTCGGAATCTAATACCAATGCTCTTTCTAAAATACCATTCATCCATACTACGGTGGTATCTAAATGGACTCTACCACATACATGTAAGTACACCTAAATATGCCAAGCATACCCTCTGTAAAGAATAAAAAATGTCTTCAAAATAAAGGCATCAGCTAGGCACAGGTGGCATACACCTATAATCTCAGCTACTCAAGGGGCTGAGATCCAGAAGATTATGGCTCAAACCTAGCCAAGGCAGAAAAGCCTATGGCATTTTATCTTGAGTGATTGTTATTATTAATGTGCTATGTTATTTCTCTTCTCCTTTGTTGCCCTTTCGTTAATCTCGTATTGTTACTGTATCTGATGTTGTTATCGGCATATTGTCTATACATTTATTTGTTTATTTGAAATAGGAAAGAGAAGGGGGAAAACAAGATGATTGAGAGGGATGGAGGAGGGAAATGGGGACAAAAACATAAGAAGGGATATCAATGTGTGAGAAGTAATGCATCTACTATCTGGTGAATATAACTGTAACCCCTCTATACATTACCTCAATAATAAAAAATAAAATGAGATATTAAAGATATTTTACAGAAAAAAATAACAACAGCAGCAGCAGCAAGGCAGGTCTAGAAGTGTAGCTCATGTGGGTAGAGCACCAGCTAAGTAAACACAGCATGCAAAGAGGCCTTGAATTCGAACCCTGGTACCAGGAAAAAGGAAAAAAAAAAAGAAAAGAAAGAAAAAGGAAGGGGAGCCAGGAGTATAGCCTAGTGGTGTATGCATGAAGTCGTGGGTTTGATTCCTTGCTATCACATATTCAGAAAAGCCTAAAGGGGTGCTGTGGCTCAAGTGGCAGAGTGCTAGCCTTGAGTAAAAAGTGTCTAAAGTCAGTGCTCTGGCCCTGAGTTCAAGCCCTAGGACTGGCAAAAAAAAAAAAAAGAAAAAGGAAGAAAGGAGGAGGGGGGAAAGGAGGGAAGGAGGGAGGGAGGGAAAAGGAGGAAGAAAAAAAGAAAAAGAAAGAAGAGTATAACGTTAAAAATTCATAGAAAGATACATAAAACAATTAGAAAAGGCCTCATAAATTATCTCTGCAATATTTTTAAATGACACTAAGCCAAGAGAGTACTGCATAAGAACCACAGTTGATTGTAAAACGTAACCATTTTCCCACTTTATTTTTCCAAGCAAAGAAACTATCTCATTAGCTGTGATTATAAAATAATCCAAGCCTGCAAATAACTGGACAAACCACACAATGTTCTCCCACACCAGATGACTGAGCCAGATTAACCAGAGAGCACTTTCCCTCTCAGATAATCTTCTCAAGCTTACTTAGAAAAAGTATTCAATGACTTCCTTGATCAAACAGCAGATAAGAATAGACGAAATTCAAGGAACCTGGTAAGCATTGTTTAAGGAAAAGCCAGTGTTTGGGGGTAAATAAATCAGTGCTCCTAAATAAGCTCCAGGTTAACTGTCTCTTCACCTGAAATCAATTCTCCCCAACTGACCGCCTTGATTTATTGGCAGCCATTTAAAAAAATGTCTGTTACCTCAAGCATTCCAGCTATACTGACCTTCTTCCAGTTCATTGGCTGCACTAGCTCATTCCCATGTCAAAACTTTCCCTCCTTTTCAATCTCCCCAGAATCACCCTGGGAATAGCAGCTGCCTCCTCACACTGCAAGGCCCAGTCTGGCAAGGTTTCTCCTCCAAGGCCTAGTAGTAGGGCTTAACCTCAGAGCCTGGCACTCTCCCTTAGCTTTTTTACTAAAGACTGACACTCTATGACTGGAGCCACACACAGCCCCACTTCAAATATTTTGGTGGTTAATTGGAGAGCTTCAGGGACATTTCTGCCCTGGCTGGCTTCAAACCACAGTTTTCAGATCTTAACCTCCTGAGTAGCTATGATCATAGATATGAGAGTCACTGGCTCTAGGTTTCTTTCTATCTGTATCTTTACTTTTATTTCTTGGTACTACAGTTTAAACTTAGGGCTTTGCTCTTGCTAAAAAAGTATTCTGCCATGGGCTGGGAGTTTGGCCTAGTGGTAAAAGTGCTTGCCTGGCATGCACGAAGACCAGGGTTCAATTCCTTGGTACCACATACATAGAAAAAGCCAGAAGTGGTGCTGAGGCTCAAGTGGGAGAGCTCTAGCCTTGAGAAAGTCCAAGGACAGTGCTCAGGCCCTGAGCTCAAGCCCAGGACTGGCAAAAAAAAAAAAAAAAAAAAAAAAAAAGTATTCTGCCAGCACATGCAGCCTTTTGGGTTTTGTCATTTTTCAGATAGGGTCTTACAGTTTTACCCAGGATAGCCTTAGCCCGTGATCCTCTTACTTTTACCTTCCACCTAGCCAAGACTACAGGTACGTACCACTATACCAATCTTACTTTTTGAGGTAATTTCACAAACTATCTGCCTAGGCTGGTCTCATACCACTATCCTCCCATCTCCAGCCTCCTGTTTAACTGGGGTTATAGATTTAAGCTTACAAAGCACTATTCTTTACAAAGACAGATTCATATGTGAATTTGTCTTTTATACCCTCCTCATGATGGAACTTGCTGTTTTGGTCATCAGCATATGTCAAGATCTAACGTTAGAAAGACTCTATGAGCTAGCCTTTCAAATAAGTCAAAATCTACAGCGACCCTATGATCTTTGCTACATAACTCCTCTATCAAAAATAAATAAATAAAAAATAAGAATACATCATCCCCAAGCACACACACTTTCTCTGTTACATGTGACTGATTCGAAAAGAAATCCCTTTCGAATAGAGTTCAGTGAGTTTTAAAGTAGATTTCATTTCAATCAAATCTCACTGCAGTTTATTTTTGCTATAAGTATGAATTGCCTTATTGAGAAAATCCTAATCGTTCTGATGATAATTGACCTTCATGCCCATGCAATATTTTTCACATTTTTATTAGATCATATTGAGTGTGCATTTCCTTACATGCAGATAGGATGTTTTGATCAGATTCACCATCTGTTATTCCATGTTTTACTTTAAAACATGTTTTACAAACCCTTTACAAAGACTTGATATGTCTTTAAAACCAGTTCTACATCCCAGAAGCCAATGGTTCACTCAGGAGGCTGAGTTCAAAGCTACCCCAAGCAAAAGTCTCAAAGACTTATCTCTAATAACTACTTAGAAAAAGCTGGAAGAGGCACTTTGGCTCAAGAGGTAGAGTGTGTCAGGTCCCTGAAGCACCTCTGACTCCCTCGGTCCACTCTCCAAAGCTAGGTGTGCCCACCAGAACAACTGAAGATTGTTCAGAACAACTGTACATATGCTCTCCTTGCTTTCCGACCACAGTGACCTCAGAGGCACTGAACACTGCATGCTTCCTCCCCCCACAGGTCCTTCACACGGGCTTTTCCCTGAGCTGCTGACCTTTCCACACCTGTTTTGTCTAGCCACTTCTTTTCCTTCAGGTTTCATCTGAGGCTTCTCTACTTCCAGGAAGACAGTATGATCAGCTGTCTCGGTCAAATTTCTCCCCTTCAAGCTGGAACACCTTGTACCCAGCCAGATCACAGGCCTGTAATAAAGATGCCTCTAAAAAGCTGATTGAGTTATATCTCTGGTCCCAAATTACTTCTTTCTTCATGTCTCTGAATTTTTTTATTTGATGTCAACATTGATTTTTACATCATTGGGTGCTGTCTCCTGTTCCTCCTCCTTCTCCTTCTCTTACTCCTCCTCTTCCTCCTTCTTTGCCAGTCGTGGGGCTGGAACTCAGGGCCTAGGAACTGTCCTTGAGCTTCTTTCTTTTGCTCAAGGATAACATTTGAGACACATTGAGTCTGTGTATGTGGTACTGAGGAATCAAACCTGGGGCTTTATGAATGCTAGGCAAGCACTCTACCATCTATTTAGCCACATTCTCAGCCCCATGTGACACATACTTGAAATCTCAGTGCTTGGGTGGTTAAAACAAATCATCAGTTTGAGTACAGCCTGGGCTACAGGGCAAGTTTCAGATCAATATGAATTATATGAGATTCTGTATAAAAACTACCAACAACATTGAGTCACTTCTGCCAGTCTATCATAAACTAATGAAAACCAAGAGGGTATGAAGAATGGTTTTCTATGCGTAGGTATTGCACAGAGGCAATTTAGTTAGATAAACCTGTTTAGTTATAAAATCCATCTAATCACAATATATAAATCCTTGGTTACAATGTTGATTCTGTTTTGTGCAGGGGGTAACAGTATTTAATCTCTAGCATCAGTTTGAGATAGCCAAGGAATCTAGGGAACTTTTTGTTCTGTACAGCTCAGTATAATGTGTCAGATTCTAAACTTATTACCTTAGAGAAAATTGAAAACACCTTAGCAAGAGGATTCGTATCCTTCCAACTCCAGACTTATTCTAGTATGCAGATGTTCTTAATATCCTGGGGTCTAAAGGATATAAAGTCTCTAAAGTCATAGATATTCCAAAAGTGAAATTATCCAGGTCACATTGTAACTATAGGAAGCCCTCCCTCTTTTTCTTTGCCTTTCAACAAATAGTATTTTAAAATGTTCAGAGAAGTTGTACCTTTGTGTTGCTCCACTAACGGCATCCTCCTTTAGTTTAACTGTGTGTGAGTGACTAGAACCCTATATAGATTATCATGTGCAGTTATGTTTTAAATCTAACTTCTATGTATGAACAAAAACATGTGGTGTTTGCTTCTCTGAACTTGGCTTACCTCACTTACCATGATTTGTTCTAGGGCTGTCTATTTTCCTGCAAATGACATCTTATCCTCTGTGATAGACTATGCCACATTTTATTAATCTATTTATCCTGTTGAAGGGTAATAAAAATAACATGGTAATAACACACACACACACACACACACAAACTCATAAAACAGACTCAGAGACCAATGGAACAGAAGGCCCACAAACAAAACTATCCACCTACAGCCATCTAATTTTTGACAAAGAAGTAAAAAAACATACACTTGAGAAAAGGCATTCTCGCTGAGAGTGATGGCTCACACCTGTAATCCTAGCTACTCAGGAGGCTGAGATCTGAGGATCACAGTTTAAAGCCAGCCTGGGCTCTAAAGAACAAAAGACTCTTATCTCCATTAACCACTTGAAAAGGAGACGTGACACTGTGGTTCCAGGGGTAGGGCTGTAGCCTTGAGCTGAAGAGCTCAGGGACAGTGCGCAGGCCCAGAGTTCAAGGACCAGAGTTCAAGCCCCATGACTGACAAAAAAAAAATAGAAGGAAGAAAGAAAGAAAAGTAAAACATAGGGCATATGATGGTAGTTTTATAAGAAATCATTTTCTCAATTGGAGAAATAAGTTTGTATCCAATTAAAAACATTCTGTTCAGAAAAAGAAACAATTATTAGAACCAAAAAATAATCCAGAAAGTGGGATAAAATCATTGCCAGCCATTCAACAGACCTAAAGGTTTAATATCTACTGTATACAAGTAACTCAGGGGAAAAAAAAGCAAATAAGTAAATGTAGCAATGAATTGAATAGACAATTTTTAGACATACAGTGAGGGATGGCTAATAGATGTTTGTTGACATTCTTTTTTTTTTTAATTTTTTTCTTTTCTCTTTTTTTTTTGCCAGTCCTGGGCTTGAACTCAGGGCCTGAGCACTGTCCTTGGACTTTCTCAAGGCTAGAGCTCTACCACTTGGGCCTCAGCACCACTTCGGGCTTTTTTCTATGTATGTGGTACCGAGGAATTGAACCTGGGTCTTCATGCATGCTAGACAAGCACTTTAACCACTAGGCCAAACTCCCAGTCCCTTGTTGACATTCTTCTACTTTATCTTATTCACCAATGTTTTCAGAGCTCAGCACAGGACTTGAAATGCTACAAGTACCCAATAAATGTTTGTCTTTTTTTAATAAACCAAATGAAAAAATAAAAATAAATAAATGAGTGGTTTTAAATGAAGGAAGACATGTCAGTCACTAATTTGTCAGTGCTAAAATAGATCTACCTGGTTTAAAGACTTTGAAAAAAGCAATCTAAATATATAACCCATATGGATAACTCCTACTTTGCATTTATCCTTTTTTTCCATTATCTAAGACAGAAAAAAAAAGTCAATTGACCTGAACAAATTTGTAATAAAACACTATCTATAAAATAGGCAAATGTTAATTGTGTGGTAGATTTTATTCCCCCATACTTGATATATATATAAATATATTTACTCATCCCAACAACCACCTCCTGTCTTATGGCTGAGGAATCTGGCACTGAGAGAGGAAATAAGGAGAGTTTGAATCAAATGACTACTCTCTGTAGAGCCAAGAAGGAAATCCAAGCTAGCTTGTGAGACTGGGCTCTTCAAAACTACATTAGAAAAAGATGTCCTGTCTGTAAGAACCACAGGTACTTTCCACTGCCTCTTTTCTCTCCTAAATGATCTATATCAATCATTCAGGCCAGAGATTGCAGAGCTGATAGCCAAGCCCCTGGAAGAGCATTTAAGGATATAAAGAGCACAGAGGAAAGGGAGGCTGGAATCCTACAGAGAGAAGTTCCAAAGAGAGGAAAGGTTTGTCTCTTATCAATTCTAACGATGGTCACCAATCCAAATGACCCACAGTGTCTAAAACAAAGAAAAAGCCAAGGGAGAGAAAGGAAGTGTCATTTGCTTGACAAAGTTTAATCAAGTAGGACATCATTTCCAAAGCTTCACTAATTCTCTGATTAGAGGATGACTCAAATGCAAAGCTAGTGGCTAGCTTTTGACCTCCTTTTCAATAATTTCTTATATACAAAAGTGACATTGTGAAGAATTAGTAGCCATGTACTTTCTACAGATAGGGTGAATCCTGGGGTCTGAGGAAAGTGGTTCTGCAGAAACTCCTGCAGATCTGGACATATTGTACAAGTCTTCATGTTTCTAACCTCCTTGTTACAATTAGTATATGGTTTCTTTACAGGTTTGATGTGAATGTTTTGGAACAGTTCTCCTTTAACCTTCCAAGAGATATTTTTCCCGAGGGGAGAATTTTTATTTCTTTCATTCTTTTTGTCTGCCAAAGCTGTTCCCTCACAAGAAAAGCACAGTTTTTGTTTTTGTTTTTTTTGTCCAGCCAGGAGCACACACACTCAAAAAATAAATAAATAAATAAAACAAAAATAAAACACCTTCAAAAAGAGGCAATCACCTGAAAAAATCTGATTCCTCCAGTAAATTAGATCAGGCACCTTGACTTCTAACACACAGAACACAGTCTCTTAAAAAACTCAATGACTTTTATATCGGGCCCAGTTGTACACTCTATCAACAAGCCCATCCGGGAAAGTAGCTTTGGGGTTTGCTTGCAAAAAAAGGAAGAAAAATTGGAAATCTGCTCTTGCTGAACACAGGAAGGTCAACAAGTCAGGCCAGCCAAGGCAATATAATGAGACTCATCACAAACAAAAACCAGAATTACATCTTTCCTGATTTCAAACGCTCATGTCTTTGACCTCAGTGGTCTTCATACACATACATACACACACAAACACATACACACAAACACACACATTTCCTAAAATGAAATTTATAAAAAATAAACTGCCTGCACATAGATTGTTTTGGTAAAACTAAAAAAAAGTGTTAAACATAATAATACAAAGGAGAAATAAGAAGGATGATATTTATAGTAAAATAATGTGTCCATACAGTTTCAGTAGGATTTGACATCTACAAATGCATCCTGATTTCAATGTGTTGTACCGGTAATTGGAGTGCTAAAGCTGCATGGCTAACCAAGAACAACTCTTAGGAAAGTTCCAAACAAATAAACTCGCCCATCAGTTTTCATGCTAGCCATGGAAAAGTTCAATCTATTGCAAAAACTATTGTGTGTTTATATGGAAACTGTATCTAGGTTCTATATTCAATCTTATAAGCAAGTTTCCATCTATGCAAGTACAGACTGTGAAGTATTAACGTTATGAACATTATGGAACAATTCTTTCTTATCTACACCTCTTCTGCAAATCATAATTTATGTTACAACCCCAGCCTTTGTCCATTAAATCCCTCTAGCCCTCCTCAGACAAGCCAAAACATCCTCAGTTATCTAAAATGCACTTTAGGAAGGCAGTATCATTCCTACCAATGATAGGACATACCCCTATCTGTGGGCTTATGCATATTTTAAAATAAATCTCATTTTGAAGTTCAATTATTCAGACTTAGCTTCGGCTTTAGTATTACCTATATCTGAAGAGTGGGAACATAATTACATCTTGATATAGATCTCCATTTCACCACCGAAGTCATTTCATTTCACGTCAATGATCTTTAATAATTCTTTAACATTTCTAGTTACCAATTCTCCCATAAAAGAAAGAATGTCTTAACAGAAGGATCACAAATTTATCTCAGACCCAATTCAATAATGATTTGGCTGCTCATAAATTAATGTGCAATTTCACACAAGTTCCCATTTGTTAATAGATTAAGAATATCATGAGCGCGGTGCTAGTGTCTCATGCCTATATTCCCACCTACTCAAGAGGCTGAGAAGAGATCTGAGGAATGCAGTTCAAAGCCAGCCTGGGCAGGAAACTCTGTGAGATTCTTATCACCAACAAACTACTCAGAAAAAGCTGAAAATAGTGCTATGGCTCAAGTAATAGAGTGCTATCCTTGAGCACAAAAAAAAAAAAAAAGAGGGGCTGGGAATTTGGCCTCATGGCAGAGTGCTTGCTTAGCATGCACAAAGACCAGGGTTCAAGTACTCAGTACCACATATATAGTAAAAAAAAAAAAAAAAAAAAAAAAAGAAAGCTGGAAGTGGTGCTGAGGCTCAAGTGGTAGAGCTCTAGCCTTGAGAATGTCTAAGGACAGGGCTCAGGCCCTAAGTTCAAGCCCCAGGACAGGCCAAAACAAAAGAAAAAAAGAAAAGAATTTCATATGCCCAGTGCATTTCAAATTTAAAATAACCTGATTGTGGGGCCGGGAGTTTGGCCTAGTGCTAGAGTGCTTGCCTAGCATACACGAAGACCAGGGTTCAATTCCTTGGTACCACATACATAGAAAAAAGCCAGAAGTGGTGCTGAGGCTCAAGTGGTAGAGCTCTGGCCTTGAGAAAGTCCAAGGACAGTGCTTAGGCCCTGAGCTCAAGCCCAGGACTGGCAAAAAATAATAATAATAACCTGATTGTTCATATAATCTTTTTCACTAATACTGAGAATTTCTAGGGAAAGAAAATACTTAGACTCTCAGATGGACTGGTTTTATGGGTTTATGGCCTTTGCAGATGCACTAGGCCTTTATGTTCAGAAATGCCCTACTTGGTCTAATTTTCTGTTGACATGGTCTTTCTGAAATTTTTCATTTCTAAACAAGAGGCTCCCATTTTCACTGTGCCCTGGATCCAGCAAATTATCCACCCAGGGCTGGTCTTTGGGCACCTGCTTCTCTTCATAGAATAGAACCAGGTACCTGAGAAGACAGTGTGGAGGAGGCCTCATAGCCCTGGGTAAGAGTCTCTTTTCCCTCGTGGGTCATTGGTAGGCAATAGGTAGTTACTTTTGGTCTCTAAGACAAGAAGTATTATAGCCTGGAAAAGAAGTAATGGGGGTTCATTCTTGGTCAGGACTTAATTGTATGTGTATACTATGCCTCCCTTTGTTTCGTTGACTGCAAACCAAGGAGTGATGGCTCTGTTCTTTACCCCATCTGCTGTCCTGGTGGTCTGCTCTGACTTGGTGCAGGTTAGCAGAGATACCTGGAAGACCAATTAGCAATTTACCCTAATCACAAAACATAGAACTTAGTAGCAGTAGGGGGAAAAAAAACACAGAACTCATTCTTTTGACTGCTATGCATGTCCAAGTTGTGGCCAAACCCAAAAGTAAAGTCAGAAAAAAAAATGATACAGCAGCAAAGATATGTGGGCCACCAGATACTGACCTTGATGTTCATAATTACTTGGAAGACTAAGACAGAAGATTGTGAGTGTGAAGCCGGCTTAGGCTGCATAGCAAGATCCTGCCTCAAAAAGCTAAGAGTAAATGCTAGACTCTGAGCTGGTATCTTACTTCACTCATTAGAAGAGATTGAACTCTCCAAATCTTCTTTACTGCAAAATATTCCCTTGTGAAGGGAATATTTGAAATCATCATGTTAGCTTTTCCCTTACACAATCCAGCAAGAAGAAAGCGGGCAGTTTTCTCCCTTTCTAATAGAATTCCATTAGCAAATATCAGTATGAGGGAAACTGAGAAGGAAGAATATTGACCATCTACAGTGTTCCCACACTGGTACTGTAAGCGCCCTGGTAGATAAAACTCAAGAGATAGATCAGCATTATTCAGTGTAGAATGTTCAAAGCCAAAAGTACAAAAAAAATCAATGTCTATAAAATAGTAATGTATATTAAATTTATTCACTAAGTTCTAGAAGATAAAAAAAACATATGCTTGATGTTTACTGGGGACGAATTTAAGGTAAATAAAAATATGCAGAAGATTTTTCTAAGCCAGATGCCAGTAGTCCATGCCTGTAATCCCTAGCTAGTTAGGAGGCTAAGATAGGAAGGTTTCAGTTTGAAGCCAGCCCAAGCAGGAAAGTTTATGAGATTCACCTCTAATTAACCACCAAAGGGCTGGATGTGAAGCTGTGACTCGAGTAGTAGAGCACTAGCCCTGAGCAAAAATAAACTCAGGGACAGTGCCCAGACTTTGAGTTCGAACCCTAGGACCAGCACAAAAAATGCATTTTTTTTCCTAACTGGAGTACACTATAGACATTGTTAATTTAGAGATAAAGTTTAACTTCTGTAAAGTGTATTAATAGAAATGTTTTCAGGAATGCTAACCAGTCTGTTTCTAAGACCTAGCAGCCACTGTAATTATTTTTCCACCAGTGTCAAAGGCAGCAAGCTAGAATAAGGCTCCTAGGTAGACCACAGATGCTCTGAGATCTTCGGGGAAAAAGAAATTACCACAATCATACAATTCTGTGTGCTGATTTGGAGAGACTTGGGATTTTAGGTAACATCTTAGTTTCTTACACAAAATCACTTTAAAATTTTCCTGAATTCAGGTGTGATTTTATTGCCATTAAAACATAAGAAGGGGTATCAATGTGTGAAAAGTAATGCACCCAGTATCTGGCGAATGTAACTGTAACCCCTCTATACATTACCTCAATAATAAAAAATAAAATGAAAGAAAATGTTTTACATTTTTATGAACCTTGAGAGTGGGTCACTGCTGGTTCACACTTATAATCCTTGCTACTCAAGAGGCTGAGGTCTCTGAGAATCACAGTTCAAAGTTAGCCCAGATAGGAAAGGCTGTGAGATTTTTATCTCCAATTAACCATTAGAAAACTGGAAGGGGCACTGTGGCTCAAATGGTAGAGTGCTAGCCTTGAGCAAAAAAGCTCAGAGAGGGCCGGGAGTTTGGCCTAGTGGTAGAGTGCTTGCCTAGCATACATGAAGATCCGGGTTCCATTCCTCCATACCACATACATAGCAAAAAGCCAGAAATAAAAAAATAAAAATAAAGCTCAGAGACAGTACCCAGGCCCTGAGTTCATGATGGATAAAAGGAAAAGAAAGAAACAAGAATTGTCACAGTGCAAAAGTCAAGAGCCAGTATTTGTAGAGCATGAGCCCATTCTGATAGGTATGGAGAGGAACAGAAATAAATGAGTCTAAGCCAGGGGTTGTGGCATATGTTATAATCCCAGCATTTGGGAGGCTGGGAGGGAGGGGATTAGGAGAGAGAATTCAGAGCATCATAGGCTGCAGAGTAGAACTCTGCTTCCAAAGGTGGGGGTGGGGAAGGGGTAGAAAGAGAACCTATCCCAAAACTCTTATCTGTGTTGAAACTTTGCAATTTATGTATTTCATGAATAATATTAATTTATAGAAGTACTTTTCATAATTCTCTTTATAGCAACTAGAATATTCGTTAGACATAGCTTTTATTTTCAAATATAGTCATTGAAATGAAACATGTGGTCTAGAAAAAAGTCTAAAATGTAGACATTGAAATGAAACTTTAAATATAGATTTCCAATTACTAATGTCCCCAGGGAACACCTAAACTTACTGAGACATAAAAGTGGCATTTGAAGGGGTTTTTTTCAGAGTTTAGATACTTTCTGATGAAAGCTTTGTGTATAAATTACTTTTCTCATTTATGAAACAGACAAATGAAAAAGGAAAAAATGCTCAAGCTGAGGAAAATAAGTTGAAAAAGAACAACTTAAATTACAAACAGCAGCTAATACATAATGCCTGGGCAGAAAGGGTAGGGGTAGGGAGCAGTAACTCAAACCTAGTCCTACATATCCAGAGCTGACATTAGAGCTAGTGTGTCAGGGTTGGGCTTCCCTGAGCCTAAGAATTACATCCTTACGATGCTAGAATTCAGTCTAATGCAAACCTAAAAAGAAATGCTCAAAAAAAGATGTTTGAAGCTAAAAGAATATATATTTGTAGAGAAATAATTTAATAGAGGGAACAAAAGAAAAAATGACATGTAATATAGAGATACGTAATGTGGTTGGTTTATTATGTCCAGAGGCCAAGTCTCCAAGATCTTCTCTCTGCTAACATGATTCCCCAGGCCTGCTTTGCTTCATTCAAGGAATACTTTCATTTTTCTATGGCAATAGAATATCCAAAACTTGGATATTTAACAAATATAATCCACCCAGCTTTTTCATTTTTCCCAGAGAACTAGTAAGCAACTTTTTTAAAGTTAACTAGGAAGAAATAATGTTCATTTCAAATTATCCTTTTCTAGTATTTTTCTCTATTGTTGGGGACCGACTGTGGGGTCAATGACCTTGGACCTGACCTTGGACCTACACAACTGTATACACAAGGAAGTAACTCTTATCAGGATAACTTTAAGCAATGTCAATCAGTTCTTATCAGGATAACTTTAAGCAATGTCAATCAGTTCTTATCAGGATGACTTTAAGCAATGTTAATCCTTTCTCATTTATCCTATATGTGACTTGTTTACTATTTTGTATGAATGTAGTCTCTGGCAGTTCCCTAGTTTTAAGAAAAGTATTTAAGGTCGGAACTAAAAATAAACAGGGGAGTCTTAGGCGGCAGTCTGGAGCTCACGGTCTTCTTGGACTGCTGACTTGGGCTGTAGTCCTCCCGAACTCCATCTGTTTGTCTCTCTTCTATTTTTTCCTAGTCCTTGCCCCTATTTCAGGAATCCCAATCCGCGAACCCTGGTTTGCTGCCGGCTGGCCCCGGCACTCTATCACCTTCAAACATCTGGACTTTGTTTCCCAGTTTTGAAAAGCATTGGAATTTATGTCTGATTAGAAACACAAGACCAGCTTTGATTTATGTGTAGCATTATGAGAATTCTGATACAGTCAGAAGTCAGGCACTCCCACACAGCCACAAAATAACTTCACACATATAGAAATCTAGGAACCATTTGTCCTTACACGGCATATTTCCTGAAAGAAACTCAAACATATCCACCATTAAACCATGTGACTCAGCGATTAAATGAAGACTTCTCAAAATGTTTAGAGCAAGACTGAACCTCT
Source organism: Megascapheus bottae (assembly GCF_031878675.1). NCBI lineage: Eukaryota > Metazoa > Chordata > Mammalia > Rodentia > Geomyidae > Megascapheus > Megascapheus bottae. The sequence continues at coordinate 31,252,448 of NC_143514.1, forward strand.
GGCCCTGGACTGCAGAATCTAAACCTCTACAGCTACAAGAGATGCTCTGAGATACTTCAAAAGCCTATGTTCTGTCAGAAAGAATTAGCACGATCCATTTATGGACACAGAATTACATTAGGAAGCAGAGATACAAAGGAGACTTTATTAAAACTCAGGTGTGCTCAGAGAAAAATACTAACCCTGGGATTTGATTTCACCTAGTCATTTTTCTGAACATTCTTCCTGATGAAATGTTCAAATCGTAGCATCTTAGGACTGCATGAGATGTTATAGCGTATCTAGATTCTACAGCAAAGCACACCAGGAGGTGTATGACTAACCATCTTTTGTCAATTCAGTCTGCGAATTGCAAACTAAAATGTATTTCAGAATGAGTGAAGAAAGCTTGAATTTTCTATTTCTTTTTTTTTTTCTTTTTGTGGATCATGGGGCTTGAACTCTGGGCCTGGACCCTGTCCCTGAGCTCTTCAGCTCAAGGCTACCATTCTACCCCTAGAGTCACAGCACCACTTCCAGTTTTCTAGTAGTGAATTGGAGATAAGAGTCTCACGTTCTTCAGTGCCTGGGCTGGCTTTGAACCACAATCCTCAGATCTTAGCCTCCTGGAATTTCCCTTTCTCTTAAAAGCAACTTTACATACATAAAAAAATGGTTTGCCAAAAAGTAACAAAGTACATAATGACAGAAAGTGAGTTATTTGGATTGAGAGGGGGTGGGGGAGGGCAAGTGGGAGAAAAACATGAGAAGGGGTATCAAAGAAGTCATGTACCCACTACCTGATGAATGTAACTGTAACCCCTCTATACATCATCCCAACAATAAAATTAAAATTAAATTATATATATATGTATATACATACATATATATATATTAAGAGAGACTTATTTGGGAAAGGCTGATAGTCGTTTTAGAACAAATATATTTAAACATTTACTTTGCAATTTATACTCAACAAGTCAGAGGAAAAGGTAAGATGTTTAAAAGGTAAAAGGCCAAAACATCACGTCTCTGTTTCAAACTTGTGCCCTGGAGCGACACTGATTCCACCGCTGTGAATCACAGCCTTGCTTCTTCCAGCGCCACTAGTCAGGTCTTGTGCTAACACTGTTCAGCAGCTCACAGCAGCAGAGTTTCAAGGTGTTAGATGTCTGCGGTCCAGGGCCTTGTTTAAATGGTGAGGTTTCTCCAACTTGCTACTATTAGTCAGTCACTTGGCTCATTTAGCTAAGGCTTTCAGAAACACAGTTCGGTAATGGCCCCTGTGAGATTGTGGAGTGACGATGCATTGTCCATCTGGAAGAACGAGCTTTATGAATGATGTCCTCTGTGAATTCATAACTTCATCTCAGAGATAAAACAACGCCTAAAGCAAAATACAACTGGCAGTATTGCAACCTTCATTTTGGGAGAATTCCAAATTTCCTGTATTTAAATGTAGTGTTAAAGGTCGAATATACAAGTTGGGTTAAATAAATTGTAATGCGTCATACCATGGACAACTATGCCTCCATTTTTAAAAAATAGAAAAATATGAAATTAGAAATGTCTGTACTATGTGGTCAGGCTGAAAAACCAGCTACAAATCACAGTTCAGGAAAAATATAAATAAAATAATAATGGTTGCCTGAAGTGGTGGCTCATGCCTGTAATTCTAGCTACTCAGAAGGCCGAGATCTGAGGATCATAGTTCAAAGCTTGGGCACTAAAGATCGAGAGACTCTTATCTCCAATTAATCACTAGAAAACAGGAAATGAGGCTGTGGCTCCAGACGTAGGGCAGTAGCCTTGACCTAAAGAGCCCAGGGACAACACCCAGGCCCAGATGTCAAGCTCCATGACCCACAAAATAATAATAATAAAAATCATCATCATCATTGCTATATCTAGTTGGATAATTACATTATATGTGATTGTATTTGTTTATTGAACTTTTCAACTAAAAATACTATTTTACTAAATAGATTTGAAATAATTATAGGAAGAAAATTAATTCCATTATTATCCATTCAGCAAAAGATAGCTTGAAATCTAGCCTTGGTAGTACACACCTGCAATCTCAGCACTTTAGGAAAAGGAGGATTGTAAGATGGAGGTCAGTCTTAGCTTTTGAGCAAGAAGAAAAGAAAGAAGGAAGGAAGAGAGAGAAAGATAAAGGACAGGAGAAAAATAAAAGAAGGAAGATGAAAAGAAAGAAAGAAAGAAAGAAAGAAAGAAAGAAAGAAAGAAAGAAAGAAAGAAAGGAAGGAAAAAAGGAAGGAAGGAAGGAAAAAAGGAAGGAAAGAAGGAAGGGAAGGGCAGTTCAGGGGTTTGACCTAGTGGTAGAGTGCTTGCCTAGCATGCATGAAGACCTGGGTTCAATTCCTTGGTTCCACATACATACAAAAAAAGCCAGAAGTGATACTGTGGCTCAAGTGATAGAGCTCTAATCTTGAGAAAACCCAAGGACAGTGCTCAGGCCATGAGCCCAAGCCCAGGACAGGTGAGAAAGAAAGAAAGAGAGAGAAAGGGAGAGAGAGAGAGAGAGAGAGAGAGAGAGAGAGAGAGAGAGAGAGAGAGAAAGCGAGCATGTGAGTGACAGAGAGAGAGAGAAAGCGAGCATGTGCGTGAGAGAGAGAGAGAGAGAAAGAAAGAAAGAAAGAAAGAAAGAAAGAAAGAAAGAAAGAAAGAAAGAAAGAAAGGAGAGGAGGGAGGGAAGAGAGAGAAAGAGAGAAAGAAAGAAAAGAAAGAAAGAAAGAAAGAAAGAAAGAAAGAAAGAAAGAAAGAAAGAAAGAAAGAAAGAAAGGCTGGGAGGGAAGGAGGGAAAGGAAATAAAAGGCAAAGAAATGAAAGGAAAAGAGAGAGGGAGAAGAGGAGGAAGGAAGGGAAGAAAAAGGAAAGAAGGAAAGGAAGTTGAGAAAAAGAATGCGGGAAGAAGAAAGGGAGAGAGGGAGGGAGGGGAAAAATTGAAAAAGTAAAATCTGAAATATTTTCTGTAATTTTAATATAAACTGCTTTTGCCGTCTTTAAATTTGTTCTTATATCTTCTTTCCAGTCAAATCTGTATTGTAACTCAAACTCAGCAGCTTAGAATAACACACGTGTATTATCTTAGCATTATTGAAGTCTCGGCCCATCTTCCATTTGTCTTGTTTCATGATCCATTCTTTCTTCCACACGCAGACCCATGGTCTATCTCGTGTGAAGGTGTGGCTGGGGAAGGACCCACCACTCAGGTTCACATAAACCGGGCACAACAGGCTGTTGCACTAAGAACCTCGGGTCCTTGCTGGCTGGAAGGAAGGATATGTTGGCCTCATTTCCATGACTTTGACTGCATAACATCTTACTTCATCAGTGCAAATAAGCTGGAAAAATCAAGAGATCTGCTAGCAACCCAGAGATTACAATAATTTGTAACTTAATCCTAGAATAGTCCATCACCTATGACATGTTCTATTGGCTAAAACTATGTCATTCAGTCCAGTTCACACTCAAACACAGAAGAGTGCACAGGGACATGGATACAAAGATAAGTATCATCAGGAACAATTTTCCAAGTCTATGTTAGTGTACATTCTTTTTCAATTAGCCTTAGACAGTTTCTCCTCTATACCCTAGAATCTATTCTCTTCTTTTAGAGCAAAGTATATAAATTCAAAGTGTATAAATTTAAGCAAACAAACATTTTAAAGTCTTCTGTGTTATACTTTACATCTTGGATAACATAAATAATACATTCTATAACATTTGCTTGCAAACAATGTAACTCTCACTGCAGGCTGTTTGGCAGTATGTCACAGTAATGGTATTTTTACTGGCATTGCTGCTGTATCTTAGAGTCAAAAGATTTACAGCAGTATAAATTTCTCAATATATGAGATTTGAAAGACCACATTATCTGCATTTTCAAAACAAAAGTGAAAATATCTATTGTAACAGTGCTAACTAGTACCTCCACAACCAAATTTTCAGAATGATACTAATGAAAAGTCACTGGCTAAACTAATTAAATGAGAATAAGCATTCAGTTCATAGAATATCATGTTGTAGTATAGCTTGTACAATCCAATTTAGAAAACAAATATGAAATTAATTGGAAAATACTTTAGCATGGAAAAGAGGGAGACAAAAGTAAGTCATTTGCTCATCTAGATCAGTTAACAGCATATTAATTCCTTATTCCACTTTATCTATATCCATCACACGAGGATACCCGGTAATGATGAAGATCCCTAAGATTCCCTGAAGGTCTTGCAGGTAACCCACGATTTGTATAAGAAGAGGGCTTTTTCTTGGTTACTTAGTAAATTACAACTCTTCAATCATCCAAGAAGGCGAGTGAAATAGAACTGCAATTAAAACATAATGATGGTTGACCACTCAGATGCAAACCAAAGCAGCCCTGATAAATGCATCCTTGCCAGAGAAAGGAATATACCAGCAAATTTCTCATACCACACATGTCAACAATTAATTTGAGTTAAATAAGGTCAGTTAAGGTGATGGTGGGGATCAGGAGGGTTGAGGAAGATCACAAAAGGGGGTCATTGATCACGAGGCATTCTACTCATATTTTACTTGAATATTTCATAAGCTGACATATTCAAGTGAAACCCTTTTATACAACTACATAAAGACCATTTTTAAGACTTAACATAATACAATGAAATAAGAAAGCAAGTATCTTTGAAGTTCTTATTGCAGGCTTCCAGAAATAAATCGTCTGACATAGATGGCTTTATCTGCAGACAATAATGTCTACCTGGTGGCATTGTCTTATCTCACATCCAGTAGTTATTCTCTCCAGCATTCACCTAGGCCTCCGAAAAGAGGCTAGCTATTTCTTGGTGGTGAAAGTACTGACTGTACGTAAAAATAGGAGTCAGGAGATTGAGAATAAAAGAAAAATAATCTATATAAATATGTTCTGGCTACCTAATAAATATCAGGCCAAAAAAATGTTGGTTAGATGGATGGATGGAGTTTTATCACTGGAAAGTTGGAATTGACTGAACTTTCTATCACAGTGACAAAACACCTGAAATAACAATTTAAAAGAACGAAAGATTTATTTTGGTTCAGTGTCAGTGGTTTAACCTATTGTTTCTGAGCAGCATACAGCAAAATGTAATAGACCAAAAGTTAGTTTATGGACTAAAAGGAAACCATTCTATATTATAATTGCAGGAAACCATTACAATTTCCATGCTGCTTGTTTCCAACAAATGTTAATTCAATATAGCTCAAGAAGCATCAAGGGATAATAGAACTAATACACAATTACTCAAGGGGAAAATGATAAATACACAATGTTATAGCTCAAAAGTGTTGGTAAAGTGCCTACATGTGAAAAATAAAGGCCTCATATCTAAAATATATCAACAGCTCAAAAAATTGAATCACTCCAAAACTAATCTCCAAAGTAACAACCATCCCATTAAAAAATGGGCCAAAGACTTAAAGAGATTCTTCTCTGAAGAAGAAACAAAAATGGCCTATAGACACATGAAGAAATGCTCAACATCTCTGGTCATAAAAGAAATGCAAATCAAAACAATGCTAAGATTCCACCTCACTCCAGTTAGAATGGCCAGGATCAGGAAAACTAATAACAACAGATGCTGGAGGGGATGTGGCCAGGAGGGATCACTACTACACCGTTGGTGGGAGTGCAAACTCCTTCAACCACTATGGAAAGCAGTATGGCAGTGCCTCAAAAGGCTAAACATAGAGCTCCCCTATGACCTAGCAATTCCACTACTTGGCATTTACCCAACCGTCCAGAAACTAGGGCATACTAAATCCACTAGCACAACAATGTTCATTGCAGCATTATTCACCATAGCAAAGATATGGAACCAACCTAGATGTCCCTCAGTTGATGAATGGATCAACAAGATGTGATATTTGTACACAGTGGAATTCTATGCTGCTGTCAGAAAAAATGACATCGACCCATTTGTTAGGAAATGGAAAGACTTAGAAAAAATCATATTAAGTGAAGTAAGCCAGACTCAAAGGAACTTAGGTTCAATGGTTTCCCTCATTTGTCATAATCAGTAGAAACCTTGGGCTCTACTAGCAGAGATTTGCAATAGAGCCAATCCTTGATACAAAAGGCCATATAGTATGAAGCTAATTGAAAGGACCTCCAGGATATTGAAACAAAAGCCATATAATGAATGATTGTTGTCCTTAATGAGCTATGTTATCTCTCATCTCTTTTGCTGTCCCTTGGTTATCTCATATTGTTACAGTATCTCACTTTGTTATCTGATATATTGGATATATTTGTATTTGGTTACTTGAAATTGGATAGGGAAGGGGGGAAAACCAAGATGGGGGGTGGGGGGAGGGTAATGGGTACCAAGACATGTGAAAGGGTATCAATGTATGTGAATTAATGTGCCTTCTATCTGGCAAATATCATGTAACCCTTCTATTAATTACAATAAAAAAATATTTAAAAAAAAAGAAAAGGAAGTTATTTTCAACAGAGAACTGTTGGCACAGTATTATGCAAATCAGTGTTGTCAGAATTCCATCTTAACGAATGTAAATCTTTTCATAAGGTAAATTATATTCATAATTCTAATTATTAAATTCAAAGATGCCTGTTTTATTTACTGAAGGAAAAATTAATTCACTATTACATGTTTAAATGTTATCCAAAAGTTTTAAAGTGATGACTTAAGTTTTAAAGTTTTTAATGTATCTATTTAATTTCATGCTTGGTCTGAAGTCATCTCTAACTTTCACAGAATATTAACCATAATTACCTCTGTAGCACTTCAGTGCTCAGTCATTTCTTTGCCTCTGAGATCTCCAAGAATTTTGGTTGGCTTGGTAGGATCAGGCATTTGCCCTTAATACCCTCTGTGATCACATAATACAATCTCAAAGGTTCAGAAAAGAAGGTGAATGTTTAAGACAGTCTTACCTGCCAAGAGATTCTCCCCAGTGGGATCACAGATAAATTTAAAAAACAGACTGGACCAATCCGAATGAATATAAAAATGCAATACCTACTTCAGATTCACAAAGGAGAGGCAAATGGAAGGTAGAAGCCAGGATAGATACTACCATCTATTGGTTAGCTAAGGTAAAACAAAAAGAAATAGCCTGGTGGATTCATTGGCCTATATACTTCATTGGCTGATTTAGGGTTATAAGACAGTGGAAATTTCTTTCATTCCATGAAACAAGCATTAAGTTACCTGGAAGAATAGTCTGAAATATAGTTCATTTACTTTTTTTTTAGTTAGTCCCAAGTGATTAGTGATGCTTATTAAGATACATGAAAAAGAGAGACATTGTCCATAGAAATTTTAATTCGTGGCCGGGAGTTTGGCATAGTGATAGAGTGCTTGCCTAGCATGCATGAAGACCCGGGTTCGATTCCTCGGTACCACATACATAGAAAAAAGCCAGAAGTGGTGCTGAGGCTCAAGTGGTAGAGCTCTAGCCTTGAGAAAGTCCAAGAACAGTGCTCAGGCCCTGAGCTCAAGCCCAGGACTGGCAAAAAAAAGAAAGAAAGAAAGAAATTTTCAATAATTCTAAATCACTGCCAATCTAGCTTCCTAGTTCAGAATTTAAGTTGGAGTGCAATAAACGTATCCCCATTAGACATGAATATTTGATCCACTGGAAAAGAATACGATTGATTACTTTTTTAAATCAACACAGTTCCAGTCTTATTTTGGGTTTAATATTGACAGAAGCCTTTCAAATATTCCTTGTTCATTTATTCACAAGTTATTTTGCTAAAATTGACCAATTTGTGTGTAGGTAAAAATTGAATAGGGAATATATTCTGGGAATTCATAACAATCACTATATACTTACCTTTTCAGCATACAAATTAGAATTTGAGCCCAGAAAGGGGCATTCCTAAGCAATAATTTGCCAATTAATTCTTTAGAACTTAAGTATTTCAGTTTTAAACACAGTTAATGGTAGGATTTCATGGTCTATTAAACCTCCAATACCAACCCCATATCAAACAGTAAATAACAGAAAAGGCACTTGGTGATAACCTACTACATTTTAATTTTTTTGCTCTTTCATTACTAACAAACACAGCAATTATTCTTGAAGGGTGTTTTTTTAAGCAGAAGTTAAAACAGTAATAAGCCCAACAAGCAAAATACCCAACATCCAAGTCAAATCAATTAAACCATGAAATGGTTTTAGCCAGAAGCAGCTTTGAAAGATTTCTAAGGCCAGGCTCATCTCAAAGAAATAACCAGGACCTTTTCTTTTCTTAATTTTAAGTCATTCTAACAAGAATTTATAACATCAGTAACTACACTGTTAAGTAAAACTTCCAGAGTGTAATTACTGCTAATGTGAATTCTTCAGCCTAAATAATTACTAAAATCCTTTGGCATATAGTTTCTATCCTAAAACTGTTCAGAGAGTCATTGAAATTTATTTCTTGGTGTGACCTCAGGGGAGCCATTCTTTGTGTAGGCAAGGAAAATGGTGATTGAATCCATAATCTTGTTTTCCTGCATTTTACAGTCTCCACTGTTTCCTCCAGTGACTAGCATATTTTTTATTTTACCTTGTTCTGGTAACATATTAACGGAATTAACTTTGCAGGGAGCTCAGGACTTAAACTCAAAACTGGGTTCAAATCCTTTTGTTGTCACTAACTAAATATGTGCCTAAAGCAAGTGATTTAATTTCCCAAAACCTGTGTTTTGTTTGTTTGTTTTCCTTTGCGTTTAAAATAGAGCATAATCATTACCTAACCTCTGGGGATCCATTTCCTGTAACTGGACATATAACTAACAGCAAATATTTGACATTCTTCATCGATATATAATTTTTTTTAATTTTAGTGCTTACTATAGAGCAAGCTGCACACTAAGTGCTGGAGATATGATGAGATGGAACCAAATTGTAACTCCTTGTACAACTACTTAATAGCAAATTTTGTACAACCCCATCTCCCCAAAGTGGAAAGTAGGACAAATTAAACGTGCATCAACAAAATAATTATAAATAGTGGTAAGTTAGAATGGGAACAAGGTCTGAGATAAAGTCCATGGAGAAACAAGGAGAGAAGGAACGTCAGGTAAGGCTTCTTTAAACAAATGACTTGTCAACTGATAAGTGAAGGCTGACATAGATCTGGCCATGTAACTAAGAGAGAGTGTGTGTTCAAGGCAGAGAAAATGACAAAGAAAAGCTCTGGTAGACTTTGGATGCACAAAGAAAGGTGGCATGGTGGGTTGTGGGTGCACAGATCCACTGCCTGTAATTAAAGAAATTCAAAACACCCCAACTCTAAATAAGAAGACGCTTCAGAAATATACCAGATCAAACACAGTTTGCATGTATACGAATGAGCAATTTCGATCCGGACTTGAAATGACTAAGTTTCAAATAAAAATGAAAGGTTTGGGCTGGGAGTGTAGCTTAGTGGTAGAGCGCTTGGCTAGAGACCCCTCTCTAGATTTCCCCCTAAAATATGGAGACCTCCTTTGAGACCCCTCTTCCATCCCCTATAGGTGTTTCCCATCCTCATGACAAATGTATGTGATTTGCCAAACATGAAACTGGGGGCTGTAAATTCCTGATAGTAGAACAAAGGCAAGAAACCAGGTGGACGCTGTAAACTCCTGATAGCAGAGCAATTTTATTGGCCACCTGCATGTGGTCAGCTTGTGCCTTTTGGTCAATTTACTATAAAAACTCCGCTAACTGGGGGATGGGAGTTTGGCCTAGTGGCAGAGTGCTTGCCTAGTACGCAAGAAGACTCAGGTTCAATTCCTCGGTACTATATACATAGAAAAAAGCTGGAAGGGCCTGGAGTTTGGCCTAGTGGTAAGAGTGATTGCCTAGCATTCATGAAGACCCAGGTTCGATTCCTTAGTGCCACATACATTAAAAAAAAAAAAAGGCTGGAAATGGTTTTATGGCTCCAGTGGTAGAGTGCTAGCCTTGAGAAAGCCCAAGGACAGTGCTCAGGCCCTGAGTTCAAGGCCCAGGATTGGCAAAAAAAAAAAAAAAAGAAATTAAAAAAAAAAGCTGGAAGTGGTGCTGTGGCTCAAGTGGTAGAGTCCTAGCCTTGAGAAAAGTCCACGGACAGTGCTCAGGTCCTAAGTTCAAGCCCCATGACTAGCAAAAAACAAAAAACAAAAAGACTCTGCTAATTGAAGTGTTGGGGCTCTCAATTCTGACCTGCTGTATCAGTGACAGTTGTGAGCCTAGGCTCCAGCTTGCAATAAAATACTCTCATGCACTTACATCAGATTCAGCTCCTCGGTGGTCTTTGGGGACCCCAAATCTGGGCACTTCACATGAAGCCCTGGGTTTGATTCCTCAGTAGCACATACACAGAGAAGGCCAGAAGTGGTGCTGTGGCTCAAGTGTTAACTTTGAGCAAAAGACACTCACAAACAGTGCCCAGACCCTAAGTTCAAGCCCCAGGACTAGCAAAGAAAAAAGAAAAGAAAAAGAAAGAGAAAATATTCTAGATTGGAAATGCATTTCCTGTATCTGAGCATTTACTATGCATAGTAACACATGGCTTAGCAACACAGCGTCTGGTGAAGAATCTCACTTGTCCTCAGTACTGTGTGGCGGCCTGGGAGCTGCCTTACTGCTACTGACCTGCAGCAGCAGGACAGAGAACCCTACCCACACATTGCTACAGAAAGAATGACCCAATTCAAGATGCAGAGTCAAAAACACCATCACATCACACCACAGAAACACAGACATGCTCTTATGGTTTGTTTCTCTGAGAACCTGGAGAGATACAGTAATCAAGATCGCCTCCTTGTGGGTCCTCACTGTCCCTGCACCATGCTGAAAGATCTAGAATCCTGAAGATCTTGTTCCTATCACATTGAATGCTCCATTTTGCCCAGATGTACCTGTAGAAAAATACTTTAAGCACCTAAAGTCACCACTCTCTCTTCTTTTCCTAAACTATCTCTCTCCCCTTATATCTCTCTCTTTCTCCACCCCCCATAGTCTGGTCTATTGTCGATACCTGATCTACACCTGAGAACATTCTTCCTTTGGCTTTCTCTTTCCAGCTCTGCCCCAATGAGCTCTGTGCACTCCCAGTTTAGGATTTCAGATGGCTATGGAAGCTCGAAGCATTTCCCATCTAAGACAACTTGAACATAACCTATTAACAAAATGGTCCATGTCCCTGCGTCAACAAATGATCAAGCCCGAGTGATAAGATTCGCCTCCCTTTTGCTTTCTCTATACAGATTGAGATGGTATGTGTTAAAACTTTAAACAAGCTAAAGCATTTTGTTCAATTCTGCCTTCCTATTTTCCCTGGGGGGTGGCGGGGGTGAAAGGTATAATCTATTTCTGAAAGAATCTTCTCTAAAGTTGAGTAGGCTGGAAAAGATGGTTCAATTCTTCCTCCTCAAAAAAAAAAAAGTTCTCCAACTTAGTTATTTTCCAAGTAAATATCTCTCCAAAAGAAAATACTACAAAGAATATAAAAATCCATCTTGAAGGACTATAAAGGGTAACATTTGTCAGGAGTGGTGGCTCATGTCTGTAATCCTAGCTACTCAGGAGGTTGAAATCTGAGGATCACTGTTCAAAGCCAGCCCAGCACTAAAGAATGTGAGACTCTTATCTCCAATTAACCACTAGAAAACAGGAAATGAGGCTGAGGCTCAAGGGATAGGATGGTAGCCTTGAGCTGAACAGCTAAGGGACAACTCCCAGGTCCAGGGGTAAGGCAGTAGCCTTGAGCTGAGGAGCTCAGAGACAGTACCCAGGCCCAGAGTTCAAGCCCCATGACCCACAAAAAAAAAAGGTAACATTAAAGAAGCTATGGGTGAAAAACAATTGGTTCTTCCATATGCCTCTTATTACTCTTCTTCTGAATGTTCTAAATGCATATAAACACACACACACTCACACACACACACACACACACACACATCATGCACAATAGATTTCAATGGAGTTTCAAATCACAAAGAAAGAAAAACAAAAATCAATCATCCTAAGTCATAGAAAACAGCAGACAAAAAGAATCTTCTTCTTCCTTTACTTACTGGATTTAAAACAACAATAACAACAGCATTTTCAGGCCCATCATAGGCATCATTCACATTGCATTTTCTCAAACATATCTTAAAAAATATACTCCCATCCTAATTTTCATCACATTAATACTTTGGGGGGAGAAAGACAGAAGCTACTGCCATCAACTAACTAGTGTGGAAAAGCATGAATGTTAATGGGGAGCAAGCCAATCTTGTGGAAATGCATCTTAAAACCTTTAAAACCCTTCAAATTAGAAGCCGGGTGTGATGGCTCACACCTGTAATCCTAGCTACTCAGGAAGCTGAGATTTGAGGATCAAAGGCACAAAAGCACTTGAGAGACTCTTATCTCCAATTAACCTCTAGAAAACGTGGAAGTGGGGCTTGGCCCAAGGGTAGGGTGGTAGCCTTGAGCTGAAGAGCTTAGGGACAGTGCCCAGGCCCAGAGTTTAAGCCCTATGAATCACAAAAAAAAAAAAAAAAAAAAAAAAAAAACTTCAAATTAGTAGAAAAGCTGATTCTATTTTAGGGAATTTATCTTCACAATAGTACGTCAACAACTGCAGTTAAAAAACACCCAGAAATCAAAATTATATTTCTAAGATTATCTCCCATGCATATAAAACTACACCAAAGTTCATAGAGATGTTTAAAAGAGTGGTTGTAGAGGTTTCTTTTTGAAGAAGAATGGTTTATTTCTTCATAGACGGTCATCCCTTTTTGGCATCACCAATGGCTTCCCAAACATCAAAGACAAATTCATCAGGGAATGCAAAGTCTCCAAGAGTCTCATCAACTGCCACTGCGAATTCATCTGGATTACTTTTGTCCTTTCCAGCTTCAAACATTGTAGTAGCTGTCAAGGATAATTGTTGAAAAACAAAAGATAATTATTGAAACATAGCAATAAATGTGATAGTAGTATCAGAGGATGAAGAAAATGGCATCAAGAAATTAATTTCCAAATCTAACAGGTAAGTGTATATTTCTAGTGCAAAATAAACCCACTAAGGTATCAACCTTTCAATCATCACTTACCAACCATCTGCCCACAGCATCCGATTTGTAGCTTTTCTACTGCCCTTCCCCAATCTTAGAGCACATCAGTTGAGACTCTCCAGCATCCTAACTTCCCCTGGAAACAAGAACACGCTGCTTCTTCCTAATAATCTCTCTTTCTCTTTCTCTCTCTCCTTTCTCTCACCATCCCAGCAATCCCCTACTCTCAGTAACAATGGGATCTAGTCTTCCCTTCCCCCAAAGGAAATCAGAAAAAGGATTACAGCTTGCAGTGCATAGAATGCAGCTCCATGGGTTGGTAGAAAGATGTCTCTCCACCCAGGGATTCAAGGTGTCTCTCGTGAGCCCCTCTCCAGTTTGGCATAGTGAGTGAAGATGGTGCTGCTAATCTGTCTTTCTAGTAAATTTCCTGAGCCTTATACTTGCCATCAGGAGACCAGAATCTTTAGGAGTATGTATCTCTTTGCACTTGCCTCAGAACTACATGCCTATGGAGACCTCCTATGCTGTTCTTTTGGGTTGGATTTTGTTTGTTTGTTTTTCTCACTTCTCTATAAGCACTAATAATCTGAAAGTGAGTACAATTATAATTTAGAACCTAGGTGAAGAACCTTCCAGAAAGAAAGGGAAATGACAATACTAAAGCTCCAACCTACTATTGCCTCAAAGGTCAAAGAGGAAGTAATCAAAGGAGTCACAGGTCGAATTGTCCCGCAAAAGAGCCACTCCTTTTGCCAGTGGTTAAATACTAACACAAGCAGGCTTGGAGGAAAGAGAGGAGGCTTACAGAAAGACATCCACTCCGTGCTGTGGTGGGGCATGGCTGGCCCATGTGTTTCAGGCATCAGTGCTCTAGTCAGGTTAAAGGTAGCCTGGTATGGGAGAGAAAGTAGGAGAGGAAAGAGAAGAGAAGGAGCAGGGAGTAAATAAAGCAGCTGCATCCAGGAGTGTGGATCTCAGAAGTATACTTCTCCTTCTCTGTCAGAGAAGGACAGCAGGGGGAGAGAGAAAAAAAGGAAGTACCTGTGGAATTTAGATGATAGCTACCCATAGAAATGCAGATTGAGTTTCCTTTATCCAAAATGTTTACCACCCAAAGTATTTCAGATTTCAAACTTTTCTTCAGATTTTGGAATCTCTATTATAAACAGAATTAAATTACTTCGTGATAAGGACTAAACACAAAATTTATTAATAGTTCACATATACCTCATACACATAGTCTAAAGGCAATTTATGTGGCCTTTTAGCATGCTTGCATTTTGATTGTGCTCCACTATACAAGACCAGATATGGAATTTTCCACTTCAAGAAGTTTCAGATATTGGAGCATTTCAGACTTTGGGCTTTCAGATGTGGGAGTGTGTGTGTGTGTGTGTGTGTGTGTGTATGTGTGTGTATTTCAATTAAGTGATGGAGAGAGGGATGGCCGGGAGTTTGGCCTAGTGGTAGAGTGCTTGCCTAGCATGCATGAAGACCCACATTCCATTCCTAGGTACCACATACTCAGAAAAGCCGGAAGTGTTGCTGTGGCTCAAGTGGTAGAGTGCTGGCCTTGTGGAAAGCCTAAGGACAGTGATCAGGCCCTGAGATCAAGCCCCAGGACTGGATAAAAATAAAAAAGAAATAGAAGGTATATTTGCAAAGGTTATAAATTTTTGCTAAATCCTTAAAATATAAACATAATTTTTAAGCAACATCACAGGAAATTTGAATAGAAGAGTGTTAGAAGAGTGCTGCCCTTTTGACAAAAGATTACATCTCTAATTTAGAAGAAAAACCAAAGAAACTTCAGACCAAAGTTTCTTTTAGAAAGGTTACATCATAGTAACATAAAAGAGATATTAAAATTACCCTTTGTTGACTACACTAGAGCTAAAATATATTTTAACAATATAGAACAACTGAATGTGATCTACAAAAAGAATTTTTATGCCAGCTTAATGCTGACCTCTCATGGTTACTCTGAGAATCATTTTGTCATTTTACTATTCCTTTTATACTTATGACGAACCTCCTTGGGTGATGCAGACCATATAGTTTCTATTAAGTTTTAAAATACCTAAAGAACTTTCAGATATAAAAAATTAATTAATGCCATAAAATATTGTATCAAAGTCATAGAACTAAATCTTAGTTCTTAATGTCCTAGCTCATTTGGAGCAAGTTGTTAAACTCTGAACCTGTTTCCAAATCTATAAAATGACAAATACCAGGATTTAGGTTAACATTGGTCACTGCTGTTGTTGCATCATGAAATCTGTAACTGTAGTTCATTCTATAGAAAGTCTCCGATAGTTGCATTTTCTAAGATTTTTTGCAATTATCGATGCATTTCAAACAATTCCTATCAGTTGAACACCCTAAGTTCAGCCAATGTATGATATAGTCTTCTTTTGTGGTAGAAGGGCCTGAAGTCAAGTCATGTTAACATTAGTTGGTTGAAAAGTCAAAAATCATAATTTTAAATTTACATTTAAATGAAGCATTTATCTTCAGAGTTACATCCTACAAAAAAATTCACTTGATTGGGGCCGGGAGTTTGACCTAGTGGTTAAAGTGCTTGCCTAGCATGCACGAAGACCCGGGTTCGATTCCTTGGTACCACATACATAGACAAAAGCCGGAAATAGTGCTGAGGCTCAAGTGGTAGAGTGCTAGCCTTGAGAAAGTCCAAGGACAGGGCTCAGGCCCAGGACTGGCAAAAAAAAAAAAAAATTCACTTGATTTATTTCCCATTTTCACATAATGAAGCTATCCTAATCCCTTTGAAAACAGTGTTGAAGTCATCTCATGACAGTGCTGCATGCCCTCACAATTCCAGAATAGCCTAATAGCAGTGTG
Organism: Megascapheus bottae; assembly: GCF_031878675.1. Taxonomy (NCBI): domain Eukaryota; kingdom Metazoa; phylum Chordata; class Mammalia; order Rodentia; family Geomyidae; genus Megascapheus; species Megascapheus bottae. The sequence goes on from NC_143514.1 coordinate 31,268,332, forward strand.
AGTTGCATTAAGAAATAACATTTCTGAAAGCCAATAAATATTAAGAACACACACAAGTAAATATATTTATCTGTGAAATTAGCCTCATGTGACTTGTATTTCCTGCTAATTATAGCTGAATAATAAAAATCCTTAATTCAGTAACCATTGGTATTCTTCAAATAATTGCTTTCCTTATACATTCTATCCCAGAACAGCTGATCTTGCTGTTACCCATGTATAATGATAATAATTTCGTGTCAACTGAAGGAATTTGCTACCGATGATTAATTAGCCTCATGAAGGATTACTAATTAATTTACAGATATTTTTGAGAAGGTTTAGTGACCTTCATATCCAAGAGTAAAAGAAAATTCATTTTAAAGGAACTATTCTTAAACTCATATATAATCATCTACACTACTATCCAACCCTCTACCCTCTATATCTCTATCCAACCCTCTACCTTCTATAAAAAAAGCAAAATTAATTTAATTGTTTCTTATTTATATATAAGTAATTGCCAGGCATTGAAGTTGAAGACTATTCTAAATTCACTGATTCTCAAGCCAAGCATGGTGACACACTTCTGTAGTTCCCATTTGGGGGAGGCAAAAGATCATGAGCTTGAGACCAGGCTGAGCTTCAGAGACACTGCCTCCAAAATCTATAAAAAATGAATTAACAGAATGTATATATAAATGCATAAGTAAGTAAGAAAGGAGGGAAAGAAGAGGAGGAAGAAGAGAAAAAGAAGAAAACTGTAGTTTTCCTTTGAGTTCAAGATCCAGCAGTTGTTGGTTTCACTGATAAGACTTTAGCAACCCAATGTTAACCTAAAATAAAAAATAACAGAAGCTTTGCAGAATGTAGTGTTGAACACTTGTAATCTCAGTGTCTTGGGAGGTAAAGATTTAGAGGATTGTGGCTGGAGGCCAGCTGGGGTATAAGAGGGAGGGAGGTTCGTGACAGAGAACCTGATGTGGTGGAACATGCCAGCTATGTGGGAAGTGTAAATTAGAGACTCAAAGTTTAAATCCAGTATGGGGAAAAAAATTCAAAGGCCCTATCTGAAAAATAACTATCAAATAATGATATAGTACTATAAGCTAGAGTTCACATTTCAGTCCTACAGAAGAAAACAAAAGTCCACTGAAATACAATTTTTCAATTACTCAATGGCTCTTTTCAGTCATGTGTCAAGCATGACCTTTTCTTTCACATTTAGGATACATTTCCTTTTTTCAGTCCTGGGACTTGAATTCAGGGCCTAGCACTCTACCATTTGAGCCACAGTGTCACTTCCAGATTTTTTTTCTGTTTATTTGATACTGAGGAATCAAACCCAGGACTTCATACATGCTAAGCAAGCACTCTACCCCTAAGCCACATTCCCAGCCCAGGAGTCATTTCTCAGAGGGCTGCAAAGGGTACACCCCTTTAATATCATAACAAGGTAACAAATCAATATGAATGTAGCATATCAGATAATAAAGCTTTTCACATCCATTACTTATGAAATTATTTTCATGTATACTTCATGTTGTTTCACAGTGTGTAGATTAAGAACCAACTAGACTTTTAAAAGTTGAGTTACCACTCATACCTCACAACGAAGGGAGCCCAGATCTTCTCATTATTCCTGACTATCTCTTTTGTGTTTCAGTACTGAGATTCTGAAGCTGAGGTTTCTCATCTGCTAGGTGGGAGCACGACCCTTATGTCATACCACCAGTCCTGTTACACACTGCTTGTTTTGAAACAGGGTCTCAATTTATGCCCAGGTTATCTATTTTAGAGTTCCTATCATAGCTGGAATGACAAGCACTGGTCACTGCTCCCAGATTCTTCGCCCAACACTTTTCTGTGGGCAAATGGCTTGGAATCATGATCCTTCTGATATCACCCCCACCCCCATAGAGCCAGAATGACAGACATGTGCCACCTCATCCAGTTGAGAGTTGCGAATGAGTCTTGCAAACTTTTCTGCCTGAGCTGGCCTCAAAAAACAATCTTCTTGCTCTTAGCCCCTTAAGTAAGGTTACAGGCATGCACATGTAATCTTTGCTAACCTTCATGCTCATTATTCCTTTTTATTATTCCACAAGTGCTCATTATCGTGAAGAGTGAATTGGCTACACAAGGTATGAATAGCATTCATTCCCATCAAAATAAAAAGGCTTTCTAAAATAAGAGTCTTACCCAACTCGAAATCACGAATTCCCATGTACAATTCAAGAAGATCATCAACTTTTTCGATGGCCTTTGCTTTGGTTTCAGAGGGCTTTAATGAAGAAGAAATTTAAAAAGATGTTATATTTTCATGAACTCTCTTCATTGTCAGACACATCTCTTGATTGTCACACAAAGGTGAAATTTTAATGTGGAGCCAGTTCACATACATAAGCAAATTGTAGTAGAAATGTATCTAGAATATTTTTGTAACAAAATATGAATACAATAAATACTTCTTTTGAGTGTCAGCATTCAATGTTAGGAATTCAAAAAAGAGAAGTCAGGGACATAGTTTCAAGTAGCTAACTATCCAGATGGAGAAAGGTAAACACAAATGACTACATAACCATTGTGAAGGTAGAGAAGCACAAATTTCATATTTCTCTCTTTTTTTTGCCAGTTCTGGGGCTTGAACTCAGGGCCTGAGCACTGTCCTTGAGCTTTCTCAAGGCTAGTGCTCTACCACTTGAGCCACAGCACCACTTCTGACTTTATTCTATGTATGTGGTACCAAGGAATTGAACCTGGATCTTCATGCATGCTAGGCAAGCACTCTACCACTGGGCCAAACTCCCGGCCCAAGATTTCATATTTCTAAACAGTCATGGAAGTCTTCAGAAGGACGATCACTTCCGAATTGTATTTTCTAAGACAAAGGGGTGTCAGATAAAAGCAAGAGACATTTCAAGTAGAAGATAACAGATATGAAAATCAGTCTATTGTAGGGCCTACTGAATGGCCCATGCGGCATAAATAGATGAAAGGGCCCCTGAGTGACACTAGATGCATTTTGGTCTTTATGGTGTAGGCAAGGATCACTCATCTCAATAGTAAAACACTTACAAACACCCACCCTGAATAAGTTTTAAGTGTGTGTGTGTGTGTGTGTGTGTGTGTGTGTTAGCTTTTTCCTTCAAGGCTGTGGCTCTACCACTTGAGTCACAGCTCTACTTCCAGCTTTTTTGGTGGTTAACTGGAGAAAAGAGTCTCTTGAACTTTCCTGACTGGATTGGTTTTGCCATCCTCAGATGTGAACCTCCTGCGTAGCTAGGATTACAGGCGTGAGCCTCCAGCACCTGGCCCATCTAATTTCATTCTATGTAGTTTTATAAACTTCACGCATGTATTACCACAGTAATAGATGTATACCAGGCAAGTGTTCTAATACAGAGCTATATCCACAGTCCCTTTATATCTGTATTTATAAGAACTAAGCCTTAAAAACAGTAGCTGACACAAAATAGACCTCTTTGAAATGTTACAGTGTATGGTGAATTGTCTATAAATGGCACAAGGCCATTCCAAGTAGCTTAAGTGTTAACTTTAGTATCCATCCAGCTATACTGGAAGGTGTGACAGCCAGTACTTATAAAAAAACCAATGATATTTCACTACTGTGCTGCTTGTAGAGCTCTGACACCTCTGATACCTCTTCTCTATCCGCACTTGGCTTGGGTCAAGTCTTCACCTTTGGTTATGGGCAGATGTTTCCAACATACTCTCAAATCTAGTATGCTCAAGAATGCTTGTCAAACATAAAACTGACTCGCTGCTGTCCCCTCACAATTGGTCAGTGGTTCCTCAGTTGTCCACAGGGCCTTTCCTGTCCTGAATCCAGACTCTTCCATCAGCCCCAGCACCCCCTCACTAGACATTTCCAGCCCTAGTCTCATGGATGGCCTCTAAGCTCCCCACACCCATTAAAATCTCATGTCTAGAACACTCTTCTCCCCATCTGCACCATCTTCTCTCTAGAGGGCGCTCTCACTGATCCATGACAGCCATGGATCAGCTCCTTCTTCGTGACACCCTGTGTCCTGTTCCTCATTCTATAGCCTTATTCCATTTGCTCACAATGACTTTCGTTCATGCCTCTTCATTCATCTTTGCCCAGGTCTTCCCCACTCCCCATCCTGGGGCTTGAAGTCAGAGCCTAGATGCTGTCCCTGAGCCTCTTTGTGCTCAAGGCTAGTGCTCTACCACTTGAGCCACAGTGCCACTTATGGCTTTTTAGAGAAGTTTATTGGAGGTAACCGTCTCTTCAAACTGCAATCCCCATATCTAAGCCTCCTGAGTAGCTAGGATTACAGGTGTGTGCCACGTCGTTACACGAAGGCAATTCAGGATGAAGGCTGCATCCTGATCAATGTCACCCTTTCACTGTTCTTCCCCAGCTCTCCCAACCCCTCTCATCCCTTCATTACCTGCCTTTACCTTCACATATGTACACGGAATATGTGCCCCCCTCAGTCCTCTGCACCCTTGACCTGACCTTCCCTGCTCCTAATAACATGTTCCAGCTTCCTGTTATTCATTTTGTTCAAGTCATTATTCATCTTTGTATGACAGTCACCTGGACCACATGGCTTTGCAGTGATATAAAGTACATGGTAGGCAAGTGGAAAGTCTTTCAGTTTCCTGAATTTGTGTCAGGTTATAAGAGATGATTTGGTTCCAATCCTGTAAATCGTTTAAAGCTTTCTACATTTGAAACGAGATTGTTAAATCACTGGTAGCAAACTCAATCTTTGCACCAATTTAGCTTCTTTCCCTTCAATTATGAGCTAATTTTAATTGACCTACTTACTTAAACAGGCTATACAAATAGGGATGGATTTTTTTTCAACCTTTCTCTTTGAGTAACTCTTTCTTCCACTACCCCAAAGATCTTACCCTACCCTTTTCTATCCCAGTGTCTCATCCATAGCAGGTGCTAGCAACATGAACTGTGTCAACTCTTACAAGACCAATACTCCTCTTGAACCAGCTTTCAGGTTTGTCTTGCTGACAACGCAGCTAGGCAAACTGGTTTGGGTTTGGTTTGGGCCGGGTAGAGAGGGAGGGCAAGGAGTAAGAATTGTGTGTGTGCCCATACATGGTTAAATTTTTTTGTTGTTTCCTTTGTTTATTTTCTTACTTGTTTGTTTTATGTGCCAATGCTAGAGGTTCACCTCAAGGCCTGGACACTCTCTTAGCTTTTCTTATCCACAGCTGGCACTCTACCATTTGTGCCACAGCTCCATTTCTGGCTTTTTGCTGGTTAATTGAAGATGAGATTCGCATGGATTTTTCTGCTGGACTGACTTTGAACCACAATCCTCAAATATCAGCCTCCTAAATCACAGCTGCAAGCTGTTCTAAGTCTGTTTAATAGTTCCGGATAGCCTGCAGCACAGAGCAGGGCTGGCATTCTCCCCAGTGCAGCTCCTGTCAGTGGAGCCATTTTCTTCCTCACTCTTTTCTCCCCCTGAGGATTGTTTGTTCATGGCCTTTAGCAATGTGCCAGGTAGTGTGTGAAGCCATGGCGAGAATGAAGATTTCCACTGAGCAGATGTGGCTTCCTTGTGGTTTTCCCCATGATTCACCATAACTCATTTTCAAAATGCCTGTGACTCTACCAGATCTCGGTTTCCATTTGCCTGCACATCTATGCTTTTATTCTTCTAGTCTCAAGGTACCTGACTCAAAAATCTTCTCTGGATTCCCCATAACACCCAATGTTTTGGGTGATTTAAATATTCCCAAGGACAATCATGGCCTCACAGTTCCTTGAGTGTCCACTCTAGTAAACCAGCCTATGACACTGTCAGTCCACAAGTGCTGAGATAGTACTGTGTAAATAGCCTCTTAACTGGTCACCTGATGCATACTCTCTTGTTCAAACACATGAGTGTCCCAAATGCAGTTCAAACACAGAGAGACTAGAAGAATCCTAGTGTCTGAGCACTGCCCACAGGAGCTATTGGCCTAAAATATCTGCCCAACTCTTCTCAGCCTAGGGAAGAAATGACTTTCTCGCCACCATTGTCTTCCCAGACCTGTGTAGCCTGCCTCTGCCACTCCACCCCTGCCCCTTCCTGCCTTCATCTGTCTCTCTCATTCTAGAGTTTTCCACTCAAATACTGACATTTGCACAGACACAGTTAGTGAACTCCCTCGTGTCCCCAAGCGAAAATAAATACCTTATTTTGTTCAACAATTCAGCAAAAAATAAAAAAGAGAAGATCTGGGTATTAAACACAGAGATGTGAACAAGGCTTGTAAGCAAAAAACAATAGAATTACACAGGTTAAGCTAGGAGTCCTATAGTGTTTAGTGCCTTGAAGAAAATTAAGATTTTGGGGGTGAAGAGGGTAGAGGGGTTGCAACTGCAGGAAATGTAGAAGCCTGGAGAAGGTGAGGGAATGTGCCACACAGGTCAGTGGGCTAAGAATTTAAGCAATGGTAGGAATACCAACACCCTGAGGTGGGGAGACACCGGGAGTGTGGACACAGTGAGGAGACCCAAGTGGTTGTAGCAGAAGAGCCACAGGCCAGTAGTGGGAAACTAAGTCAGAAAAGAAATGTGGAGTTGATGGGCTGGGAGTTTGGCCTATTGGTAGAGTGCTTGCCTAGCATACACAAAGATCAGGGTTCAATTCCTCAGTATCACATACATAGAAAAAGCCAGAAGTGGTGCACAAGTGGTAGAGCTGTGGCTCAAGTGGAAGAGCTCTAGCCTTGAGAAAGCCCAAGGACAGTACTTGGGCCCTGAGTTCAAGCCCCAGGACTGACCAAAAAAAAAAAAAGAAAAAGGAAAAAAGAAATATGGAATCGAGTCACAATGGTCAGTCTAAGGATCTTAGTTTTCACCCTTAGTAACACAGGAACAGAAAGGTAACACCTTCTCACTTGGGCCTCTGAAATAGAATCCCAGCTGCTATGCCAAGCATAGACAGATGATAAAAGAGATTAAAGAGGAGGGGGGAGGGACTGAACATGTATTTGCCACATCTAGGATAACACAAAGATGCTGGGACCAAAATCAGAGATGGGATGGTGAGTTGTTGTTGGATTCTGGTAATCTGTGGAGGTGATTGCACTGGGGTTTACTGCTGGAGGCAAATGTAGCATGACTAAGAAAAGATAATGACTATTAATTATTTTTACCTAAGGAGTTTGGGCTTCATGAATATAAATGTCAATCAAAATCACCTAACGGCTATCTAATTCTGAGACTTTTTCTTGGCTGTTAGCTTGGCTTGATTTGTTTCAAATTTTCAGGCAGTCTAGATGGCTATAGATGCTAGAAAAAGTCATTTGGAGATATTACTGGAAATTCCTATAGACGACAGTCTCATCCTGTGTACTAAGTAGGCAATGAATGACAAGTGTATGCTTTGATCCAAATGAGTGGTTTTACCTTCCTCTCCAGCTGTCAGAAACATCTACCCCTGGAAAAGAAGAATGAGAGTCAGATGAACTCGCTCTTGTGTTTGTGAAAGAATAGTCCTGATAACGTACCAGTTCTTCTACCATGGGAGGGCCTCCTGATCTCAGACGAAGTGTCCCTCTTGCAGTGCCAATTTTTTCTGCTGATGACTTTCCGGCTTTGGACCTTGGCCCTATTTCTGTAAATACAAAGAATATTTTTGAAAAGGTATATGTATTCAGAAATAATTCAATAAACTGTTATGAAAACAAATTACATTTCCATGGCAAAACTATTTACAACCATTACAGAGAGTTGGTGAAAGGTACACTTCCGTAGAGAATTGCCTAAAATAAAATAAGTTCACCTGCCACCCTTTATTCACATTATTCTCCCCAAGAGAATTGTATCACAAACAGAAGGGGAAAGTGTGCACGCAGCAGAGATAGGAAGTGAAAGGAAGAACCAAGTAAGAGGGTGGTTTTATTGACAGAGGTAGATGGCCAGAAGGCAGTAAGGAAAGTTCAGATGGACTTGATCTAGGTCGTAAAGGAGGGAAAGAATTGTGCCTTGATAGATAACAGGGACAGAGCACTGTTATTTGAATATGGACCCTCAGCTTGGTGCTTTAAAAGCACAAAATTCTATTTGAGCTGGGCTCACATGTGTAATCCTAACTATTCAAGAGGCTGAGATCTGAGGATCACAGTTCAAAGCCAGCCAGGGATGAAACATCTGTGAGGCTCTTGTCTCCAATTAACTGCCAGAAAATCAGAAGTGTTGCTCTGGGTAAAAGTGGAAGAGTGCTAGTCTTACGCTAAAATGCTCAGGGACGGTGCCCAGACCCTGAGTTCAAGCCCCATGACTGACAAAAATCCACTTGATCCTCATGCCAACTATAGGCCTTTATCAGTCCTATTTTACAAACAAGGGACTGAACTAAGCCAAAAGCGGTGCTGAGTTCTTGTGATCTCAAGGTCTGTAGGCTTTATTCTGCACTCCAATACTATAGCTCTTGGAAGCATAAGATAAATTGGAAGGTGACCTTCTGAGAAAGGGAGGCATTATAGGAAAAAGGCTGGAGCAGCTCCAAGGAAGGAATTCCTGCCAGTAAGCAGAGCTGAGTCCTATGAACTGCTCTTTCACTCTTTCTTATGCTGTGTGTGTGTTATTAGTATAAATTAATTGTACTAATAGGCTTCATTTTGATATTATATACATGCACATGATGTATTTTGACCAAATTTATCCCCTGTAGGCAGGCACTCTATCACTTGAGCCTTTTCATCAACCCTTCATCTTCCTTAGCCCCTTCCTCCTTTTTGAGTTATTAGATAGTTTAATTAAACAATGGTTGGTTGGTTGGTTTTTGTGTTAGTCCTATGGCTTGAATTCTGGACTTGAGTATTGTCCCTTGGCTTTAATCACTTAAGACTAGTGTTCTGTCATTTGAACCACAGCTCCACTTGTAGATTTTTGCAGTTTAACGGAGGATAGTTTCTGCCAGGGCTAGCTTCCAACCTCAGTCTTCAGTGCTGGGGAGCCACCAGCACTCAGAGAGGCCAGTCTAGGCTTGGAATCCAAGGTTTATTTTTTGATATAAATAAAAGGTGCTAGGAGTGTGGTTCAATGGTAGAGCATTTGCCTAGCATGGGCTCTCCACACCTACCACAAAATAAAGTGAAGAATACAGGTAATGGTCCTGTATGCATCCTTACCTTGAGAACTGACCTCACCTCTGTTGGTCAGAGTCTGCCTAATCACATTTATCAGTACAGAGAAGGTAAAACTATGCAAAATTGAAGATTAGGATGTTCGTTTGTTTGTTTCTGGTACAGGTTCTAGAGCCTGAACTCAAGGATTAGGCGCTGTCCTTGAGTTTTTATCATCAAGGCTAGTACTCTACCAATTGAACCACAACTCAATGTCTGGCTCTTTAGGTAGTTAATTAGAGCTAAGAGACTCTCAGACTTTCTTATTGGGGCTAACTTTGAACCAAAACCCTTAGATTTCAATCTCCTGTGTAGCTAGGATTACAGGTGTGAGCTATTTTAGAGCAGCTTTATTGAAGGGCAAATTGAACAGAAAGTATAAAAGTTCCCCACATTATTTAAGAGGTTGAGATTTGATGATGGTGGTTTGAAGCCAGTATGGAAGGAAAATCCATGAGATTCTTATCTCCAGTAAAGCTGTGGTACAAATGCTCCAAGGACAGCACCCAAGCCCAGTCCTAGTCCCGGGATTGGCATGTATGCATGCACACACACACACACACACACACACCCTTTCCCATATACTCCCTGTACTCATCCATGCACAATCACCTTCACTATCAACATCCCTACCATGGTGGAATGAGATTGTTACAACTGATTCACCAATATTGACATATCACTATCACTCAGTGTCAACAGTTAAAGTTATGGTTCACTCTTAGGGTTGCACATTCTATGGGTTGGAATAAAGGATCTACATCCACCACTGAAGTGTCCTACAGAAAACTTACTACCCCCAAAATCCTCTGCATTCTTTGTGCCTTTTTCATCTCAGCTGGCTTTTAATCACTAGGGATTTGACAAAGCATCTTCTTCTGGAAAAAGTCATGTCCAAACTAACCACTGGGTGGCACCAAAGCATAAGTTAAATTTTAAGGACTAACATCTGCCTGCAGAAGGCAGGTTTTCACCTCTAAGGAAGCAACCCTGTGATTCAAGTACGAAAGTCAACGTGTTTGTACAAGTAGGATGATCCTGTTCACCCTCAGGGAGAAAGGGCAGCAGACAAGTTGCTTGTTTGGGGAATGTTTTGAAGGTTTTTGAGTGTTATTGGTCTGGCCTAATTTGAAGGTATGGCCTGCCTGCCTAGGCGTGTCTGACCAACCTAGACCTAGCCCTAAATCTGTCACTTCATGTGAACTGGTCTTCAGGTGGCAGCTTCTAGGCTGTTTGGAGAAGCTGTGCTTCATATGTAGATGCTGGTGACTAGCCTTGAGCCTGCGACTCACCACCTCACCAGCCCTCTCCATTCCACCATGAGGCACTGTCATCTTTGTCTCCCAACCTTTTATGACAGTGATATCCAACATTCTATACATGTAACTTTATTTAAAAGTCCTTGAGCTGAGGCAGGCATTGGTGGCTCACACTTGTAATCATATCTACTAAGGAGGCTGAGATGTGAGGATCATGGTTTTGAAGCCATCCTAAGAAAGAAAGTCCATGTGACTCTTTATCTCCAATTAACCAAAAAGCTGTAAGTGGAGATGAGGCACACATTGTAGTATGCCAGCCTTAAGTGCTACAGGACAGTACCCAGGCCCTGAGTTCAAGTTCTACTACCAGCATGCACAACAACAACCTACCTCCCCCCACACACAAAAGGTCATAAGCTAATAGGTATGCGTGTGAATATTAATGTATCATTGCTATGAGAATAAAGGTGACTGCTCGAAAATTACTCCATATACAAGACACAAAAAATAGGGGCCGTGAGTTTGGATTAGTGGTAGAGTGCTTGCCTAGTATGCATGAGACCTGGGTTCGATTCCTTGGTACCACATACATAGAAAAGCCATAGAAAAGTGGTGATGGCTCAAGTCGTAGAGCCTTGAGAAAGCCCAAGGACAGAGCTCAGGCTCTGAGTTCAGTCCCCAGGAATGTCCAAAGAGCGGGGGGCGGGGAGGGAGACAGAGAGACAAAGAGACAGAGAGACAGAGAGACAGATGCAAAAAGTAAAAGTAGGTATGGGCAGGATGACTCCCATGGAAGATTAAGGTAAAAATTCTCTTTAACATCTATCATTTTGCATATCTGTGGATTTGTTGAGGTTTGTTTGTTTTTTTTAGTTTATAGTCCCTAGGAAAACATTGCCTGAAGGACTAAGCCTATTTTTTATTGAAAGATTTTTATTAACACTGATCTTGATTTTTACATCATATTTCAAATGTCATGTTTAACAAACAAGTATTCAAGAAGGGAATCATTATATGCAATCACTGGCACATAGATTTTAGAACATGATTAAAATTAAGCTGAGGGTTTGTATGTCATAGATACATATTGATCTGTGTAATATAACATTTATGTCTATGGAGTATACATCCCATCATAGATTTTTATGTCTATATAGTTATGTTTATACTTCCAAGACCATGTCTATAACCTTGGGTATCTGAATATTGAGTCATCCCTTTTGTACTTTTTGGATCTAATATCCACATATTAAGGAGACCATGTGCCTTTTGTTCCTTTGGTCTTGACTTATCTCACTCTACATGATTTGCTCTAGTTTCATCTACTTCCCAGTGAATGCCATTATTTTATCTTGTCTGGTGGCTATGCAGAATTCCATTGTATATGTACCACATTTATTTTGTATCCATCTACAGTAGGACATCTGGGTTGTTTCCATTGCCTGGCTATTGTGAATAGTGCAGAGATGAACATGGCTGAGCAGGTGTCCTTATCTCCTGGGTCATGATGCTCAGGGTAGATGCCCAGGAGTGGTATAACTGGATCGTAGGGAAGGTCTATTTTCAGTTTTTTGAGAAAAGTCCAAACTGCCTTCCAGAGTGGCTGTACTAATTTACATACCGATCAGCAGTGCAGTAGGGTTTCTCTTTCTCCACAACCCTGCCAGCATTTGTCATTGTTTGAGTTCAGAATATTAGCCATTCTAATTGGGGTTAGGCAGTATCTTAGGGTTGTTTTTATTTGTGTTTCCTTTATTTTTTATTTAATTCATTCATTCATTTATTTATTTATTTATTTATTTATTTATTTATTTATTACCAATCCTGGGCTCGAGCTCAGGGCCTGAGCACTGTCCTTGGACTTTCTCAAGGCTAGAGCTCTACCACTTGAGCCTCAGCACCACTTCCAGCTTTTTTTTTTTTTAACATAGAAAAAATGCATGCTAGGCAAGCATTCTGCCACTAGGCCAAACTTCTGGCTCTGCGTTTCCTTTATGGCCATGGATGATGAGCATTTTCTCATATGTTTCTTTGCTATTTTAACCTCTTCTTTTGATACGTCTCTCCTTAGTGCCCTGGCCCATTTAGTGATTTGATTGGTTTGTTGGGTTTGGGGGAGGGATTAGTTTCTTGAGTTCCCAGTAGATATTGGATATTAAGCATTTGTCTGATGTATTATTGATAAATATCTTTTCCCAGTTGGTTAGCTGTCTTTCTACTTTAGTAGCTATGCCTTTGTCTCTGCAGAAACTTTTTATTTTTAGGTAGTTCCATTTGTCGAGTCTCTCTCCAATCTGTTGTGACCCTGGGACTCTGTTCAAGAAGATTTTGCCTGTGCCTATGAGTTCCAATGTTTCTCCTACTCTATCATGTAGCAGCTTGTTGGGATTTTCTTAATGAAATAAAATACTGGACACCAATGGCTCACACCTGTAACCTAGCTACTCAGGAAGCTGAGATCTGAGGACAGGGGTTCAAAGCCATCCCAAGTAGGTAAGTCTATGAGACTGTTATCTCCAATTAACCACCAAAAGGCCAGAAATAGAACTGTGGTAGAGTGGTAGCCTTGAGCAAAAACAAAAAGCTCAAGGACAGTGCCCGGGCCCTGAGTTCAAGCCCCGCTACTGACACAAGAAAGAAAGGAAGAAAGAAAGAAACACATTTAGGCTGCTTAAGGAAAACATAAAATCTTAATTTGTATCTTTTAACCTTTTTACATTGAGTGTAGTAAAAGAATTAATTTCTTTTAAATTAAAATAAGACATTTATATATTCATACATAATTTTAGTCCCTATTGAAATATTTTGAATAACAGGAGTATAAAAACAAAATGAAAGAGAGTTTAACCAATTAAACCCCCTTGCTACATGTCGAAGCTCAAGTATGAAGACGGAGAAATGGAGAAATAGAAAGGGATCTGCCTCCATTCCCACTCCTATGCCTGAGTCCTAGGGAAAGCAGCACAGACAGAAGTTAAGAGGTTTTTTCAGAAGGAATATATACAATGTGGTCTAGTTTCTCAAAGGCAAAGAATGACATGGGGGGGGGAATGGGGGCGGTGCCTGCATGGTGGATAGCATCACTTCTCTACAGGATGAGGGCCCTAGCTAGCTGATCTGGAGCACAGAGCAAGAACAGAGGAGAACATCTGGGTCAGGTAAGCCCAGACGGACACATCTGTACCCAACAGTTGCTCAGTAAACAAGAGATGGTCCAGGGATTGGAGTATGTAGCTCAGATATATCACTTGCCTAGCATGCATAGAATTGCCCTGGATTCAATGCTTCACAGTTTGAAACTGTGAAATAAACGTTGTTTCAATATTTGTCATCAGCTTTCAGTTAAAGTACAGAGCCCTTTTCCTGATTTTTCACAAATATATCAGCAGATCCTTTCAAAACATCATACAAAGACTTTACTATTGAGGTTTGATTATCTCTGCCTTCATACTGAATTTCAAATGGGAGTTCATACTCAATTACTCGTGTGTGTGTGTGTGTGTGTGTGTGTGTGTCACATGCGCGCGCGCACATGCGCCTTCACACTTGCCAGTCCTGGGCTTGAAGTCAGGCACCGGACATTGTCTTTTAGCTTTTTTTGCTGAAGGCTAGCACTCTACCACTTAAACCACATCTCCATTTCTGGATTTTTGGAGATGAGTCTCAGATTTTTCCAGCATGGGCTGGCTTCAAGACATAACCCTCAGATCCCAGCCTCCTGAGTATCTATAATTGCAGGTCTGAGCTTCTGGCCCCTGGCTCCTCAATTACTTTCTGATGATGAATATCTAATGGCTTGCCATGTGAGAATGTCATTAGATCTATATCATTATCCAGAAGATAGTCAATCTTTGGAATTAAAGCACCTTAGTGAACAGGCAAGTCCTTCCATTTACCACTAGAGGAGTGAAGTCCTCCTCTGTAAAGTGAAAATACCATCTAAGTACAGAATTGTTTAAGCACTGGAGAACTAAATGTATGTGAGGTACTCAGCTCAGCAGCTCGCTGTTCCTATTAACAATGATGATAATGATGAGGATGATGGTGACGATAATGATGCCTACGACAAGGACCACAACAAAACAGTAAGGATGAAGGCAACAACACTGAAGACCATTCAACCTGGGGAGGCAGAAATCCACTCTTGGGCTTCCTCCCTAACAGGCCTATTTTTCCTGATTTCTTCCCCCTCTGAAAAAATACACAATAGTCTTTTTTCATGTATTATCAGAAAAGGTCTCTTTTACTTTATTCCTCTTTTATATGAAACAATATGTTTCCCCCATTTGATGTAGAATGTGGCAGCAACAACAGACTACCCATCCCATGTACCACTCAGACTCTCCTACAAGGACATTTGAAGGCCAGCTCCCCATGATGTTCAATGGCCATCTTGCTGCTGGGATGATTTAAAGATTGAGTGAAATCCTACAATTCTACTGTCTCTTTGTCCCATGTTAGAGTTTCGTGACAAATGACCAGACCTATCACCACTCCAGCCTGGGGGAAAAAAAAAATCCAGGCCCTTCCCTAGCCACGCACGTAGGATGAACTCAGCTGCCCCACCCAAATCAGCAATTCTGTAATTTCCATCTCGAGTTTCAAAGCACCAAGACAAGCATGAAAGAGGGGCCAGCTGGCTGCGCAAGCAGCGCATCCTGGCATGTGTCCACCTGAGCATTCCCAGCTCTCAGTCAAGAAACATTTCCTTGGGGTTCCCAGAACTGATCTGAATCTCATGGATCGATCCACACGAATGAATTCACAAGAAGCCATCCCTTTCATTTATGAGTGTGATTGGGAAAAGAAGTGATTTTACACAGAGATAAAGTACTCTTCCTCAAACCAGCCCTTTGAGTTCTTACACCACATGAGAACTTAGACCTCAAGATGACAGAAGAGCTGGGGTATCAACTCAGGTACTGTGATTTTAAAGTCCATGTGCTTACCCATTTATGCCATGGATACCAGAGGTCTAGGTAACTTTAGGAGCTTGAGGTATCCTAGAAAAACTGATTTCCAAGCAGAAACCCTGTCATCCAGGAAAAAGATAGCAAGATTTAGTAGGAAATGGGAGGGGGGACAGAAGGAAGCCGAGATGTCCTAGGCCATGGATTTGACAAGGTCAAAGATTCCAGAAACAAGAAATGAAGAGTTTCAGAATCCCTCCCAACTGGCTGAGCTCATTTCATCAGTTCTCTAGCCCTCTGGGGAATGATTCACTCACAATTCCCTTCCCATCGGATGCCTGAGAAGCTTGGTGTGCATGGCACCTGATCAAAGGATTTGGGCTTGAAGGACAGTTCCCTTAGGCCAAGGCTGTAAAAAGGGAGTTCACAGTTGGATAGAATCCACAAATATATACTTGGTAGATATATGATGTCTATAGTTTTTTTTTAATTAGTTGCCAACTTCTAAAAAACTGGATGATTTTTTTATAAACATTCAACTTTTAGGTCTCTTTTAGAAAAATACATTTTTCTACAAGGATCAACAGATTCATCTGCTGTTTCTTTTTTCTTCCTTTTTTGAGTCTTAGGATTTGTACTCAAGGCCAGAGACACTCTGTCATATGAGTCACATACCTTCAACCTTTTTTGTTCTGGTTATTTTTTTTTTTGCAAGTCCTGGCTTGAATTCAGGGCCTGAGCACTGTCCTTGGACTCTCTCAAGGCTAGAGCTATACACTTGAGCCACAGCACCACTTCCAGCTTTTTCTAGGTATGTGGTATCAAGGAATCGAACCCAGGTCTTCGTACATGCTAGGGAATCACTCTACCACTAGGCCAAACTCCCAGCCCTGTTCTAGTTATTTTTCAGATTGAGTTTTTTCTGGACTAGTCTATTCAGGAAATCTATTTACAATT
The DNA here is from genome assembly GCF_031878675.1 of Megascapheus bottae. Lineage (NCBI taxonomy): Eukaryota > Metazoa > Chordata > Mammalia > Rodentia > Geomyidae > Megascapheus > Megascapheus bottae. The sequence goes on from NC_143514.1 coordinate 31,284,575, forward strand.
CCTACTACAGCTATGATGACAGGTACATACTGCCACACCCAGCTTTTTTCTGTTGAGTTTGGGATCTTGTAAACTTCCTGTCCAGGTTGGCTTAGAACCGTGACCTTTCCAATGCCAGACTCCCACACAACTAGAATGACAAACATGAACCACTGTGTCCAGTTATTTGCTATTAGTCTCATGAACTTTTTGTCTAGGGGATCCTTGAACTGTGATCTTCCTGATCTCATCTTTTTGAGGATCCAGGATTACAGGTGTGAGCCACTGGTGTCCAGATGTTGTTTTCATACTAGTGTTATTCTTTGAATGAAATTTTATTTCAAAAAATACATACACACTATGATTGTCCTGGGGATAATAACATAAATTATCTGGGGAAAGCCAATTTAAAAGTAATTTAACTGATTCAGATAACAGATAATAAATCCTTTATATGCTCTGGTACTAAACATACATGCTACTAATAGGTGCTAAATATGGTTAATTATCCTAATTTTATAGTGTAAGCAACTAAGGTAGTATAAAGAGGCAAAATGAGATCACCATTGACATAAATTCCTCCATAGACATCTGGTAAGTAGGCAAAGCTGGAATAAAAAAGTAGGTAGACATGTCTACATGGAAGCCACTATTTGAGTTTGCATTCTATTAAAACATTTGACTTGCCAACTGGTCCTATTAGTTGGTCACTTTTCCAATACCCATTGGTCAGTTAAGGATTACTGTAGTCCAGGTAAAGTGAATTGCTCCCAGCTTCAGGAATGAGATTAAATGATCCTCGTTATCACAAGTGACTGTTCAGAAGGTGAGCACATGACTACATTCAATTAAGTCAGAATGGACTCTCAAGATTTTCAATAGAAAGTTTCTCCAAAGGTTATCCTGGCAGCTACTGGCCACCACCAGTACATAGTGTGGACTTATCTTAAGATGGCATCTGAAGCAAGGCACTAGTGGTTCACATTAGTGATCCCAGCTACTTAGGAGGCTAAGATCTGAGGACGGCAGTTCAAAGACAACCAGGGGGGAAAAAGTCCATGAGACTCTCATCTCTGATTAACTGTCCAAAAAAGCTAGAAATGGAGCAGTGGTTCAAAGTAGTAGAGTGCCAGCTTTGAGCACAGAAGCTCAGGGACAGCGCCAAAGCCCTAGGACTGGCCAAAAAAAAAAAAAAAAAAAGATAGCATCAGAATGATCAAGCTGATTCATCAAGCAGCTGACCAGTGAGAAAGGGCTGGAAACTGGGCCCTGGTTACATTTGTGTGGCATTCACAGAGTCCTTTGCTAATATGAGCACCACCCATGAATTGCTGATTAGAACATTTCCTTTTCTGCTAGGTCAGTTAGGAAGGAGTTTCTGTTCTCATCTGTTCAGATGAAAGATGCCTCGCAGATCCAGAATTCTGTCCGGGGAGAGAAGTAATTCATCCAAAAAGATAATCTGGATAGGCACCACCAGCTCTGTCCATAAAAAGTTCATGTCCATCTTCTCTAAAGCCACCCCAAAGCTTCTCAAAATAGGTGACAAGATCTAGCTCAGTGTCTCAGAAGCTAAAGTGTTATTTTGACTTCCCATATATCCTTTTCTCTCCCCAACATTTCTCAAACTTCTATAGAACAACTAGTAGGGGTTTACAGTTTATACAAAGCAAGGAAAAGAAGGATGCCTGATGCCACCAGCATGAGGATGCTAATTCACTGTGCATTGGAGCAAAAGGATGACTATCATATGAATGAATCTACAAAAACAGAAAGCTGCCCAGGCATCTGTGGCTCAAGCCTGTAATGCTAGTCACTCAGGAGGCTGAGATCCAAGGAATCACAGCTGACATCCCACCCAGGCAGAAAAGTCTGCAAAACTCCATCTCCAGAATAATCAGCAAAAGTCCAGGTTGGAGATGTGCTTCAACTAACAATGCTTGGCAATCCCCAATACTGGGTTTGGGAGAGCAGGGGGGAGAAAGACACACAAACTTGGCTCTGATTGTTCCCTTGATTAAACCAAAAAATGCCTAGTGAACACAACTGAAGACTGTTCTTTAAGTAATGCATCATATGAGGAAAAACCCAACCCTGTCTTTAAACGCCCTGATGGCAGGCAAAAGTTAATGTGCATCTCTGGGGAGATGATTCAAGGCTTTCATCTAGAGGCAAGTGCAGTGTAAAAGAATGATTATAAGGCAGGAGTGGTGGCTCATGCCTGTAATCCTAGCAACTCAGGAGGCTGAGATCTGAGGATCAAGGTTCAAAGCCAGCCCTGGGCACAAAAAGACCTGAGACTCTTATTTTCAATTACCCTCTAGAAAACGGAAAGTGGGGCTTGGCTCAAGGGTAAGGCGGTAGCCTTGAGCTGAAGTGCTCAAGGACAGCGCCCAGACCAAGTTCAAGCCCCATGACCCACAATAAAAAAAAAAATGATTACAAATTTCAAGACTCTAGTTGAAAAGAGAAATGCAGGATCAATGTTTTTAGAAAGAACTAGAGATAATTTGTTTTTACTTTACAATGTAATCTTTGTCATGGAAATTAAAAGCATAAGAAGTATCATTCACCTGTCATACTCATTTATTTTTTATATATATATATATATACACATATATTTCCTCTGAGAATTTAAAAGCAAATCCTGCTATCTTGAAGAGCTGGTTAAATGTGATAGTCTGCTATATTTCTAACATGGAACCCCCTACATAAGCATTAGAGAAAATTGTTCAGTAAGGAAATTCATAGGATTGAAATCTATAAAGCTACCAGATGTCAAATGAGTAGATTTCTTGTTTCTTGGAATTCTAGCCTTGTTTTATAAAATGACTGTTTTGTGCATATGAAAATTATATGTTCATTTTTTACCTGAAATTTAAAAAGCACAAAAACTGAAAGAAAATGCTTTCATTATTTCCCATGTAAAGGTAATTACTTAAATTTTTGATTTAATCACACTGCAAATTTTTATTCTACATGTAAAAACAACTTTTATTTTAAAAAATGGGCATTACATTGTTTTATAACCTGACTTTTACTTAATACTTGAATGGAAGTGCTTATCTGCTTAACTTTTCTGAAATTATACACTGGCCACAGTTTTAAGTTTAATTTGTTAGATCCAATTTCCCATAATTATATGAAAATTCCCACTGTAAAAGTACTCTCCAATAGGCTGCTTATTATTTGTAGTAATTGTGCTTTTTCTAGTAAGCTACATTGTACTATTCAGTCATATTAATGAGCCACTTATAATCAGTAGCATTTTTAAGCCATCATTAGTCTTAATTACAAAACCTAAGAACAGCTGAAAGCTAATGGCTACTTTCTAGTCATATCTACTAATTACAAATGTTCCTCAAAACACATTCCTATAAGTTCACTTCTATCAATTAAAAATGGATACATTTAAGAACAATTTTTTGTGCCAATCCTGAGGCTTGAATTCAGGACCTAGGGGCTGTCCCTGAACTTTTCTGCTCATGACTAGCACTTTACTACTTGAATCACAGCCCTCCAACTGCCTTATTTCTAATGACCATCTCATTGTCCTCCTGGGCATCTGGACAAACATCTTGGGAATAGCCTTTGCTACTGAAGTTTCCCTCCTTTTCCTTTTACTCAGGATCATTCACCTAACTCCAACCTGGTTTTACACTTCCAAAACTTCTCATATGCTTTCCTTTTTTTGGAATCCCTACCTTTAGTCCTGGCCCTTATCATTTCCTCCCAGGCAATTACAATAATATCAAACCTGGTTGCTCCTTAGCAACATACAGCCACATCATTCTTCTGGCCTTCATTCCTCACATTCTATTTCATCCCATCATTTTAAGTTCCAAAGTCAAAATGAGTCCTCCTCAAAACTGACTCAGACACCCCTCCTAGTTCTCAGAGCTCTTCCTAATATGCCTGTAGTTGCTTTTGCAGCCTGCATTGCTAGAGTTCCTGCAGAGTTATGCTCTTCACTGTCCTTAATGCTTCCCTCAGGAAACCTTCCTTCCTCGTATGTAATTTCCTTTGAATCCTCTAAGGCCAAGTTCAAGGCAATTTTCTCCAGTAATCTTTCCCACCTAGTCCAGCCTACTCATGCTTCTCTCTGAGTATTCAGTTAAATTTCCAGAGCAGATTCTAAATTTAACTCCACAATTATGGATATAAGAAATGTCAAATAGGAACTGGCACAGTTACTCAAGCTAGCGGTCCTAGCCACCGGGGAGGCAGAGATAGGGGTAACAAGCTTCAAGGCCAGTCCAGGAATACCAAGTTCAAGAGACCCCATTCCACTCAATTGCTGGATGCTGTTACCGAGCTATGAGGCAGTACAATGGCAAGGCACAAGAATGCACAACTGTCATCCCCAGCAGTGTGGAAAGTATCAATAGAAGGAATGAAATACAGGTCGGTCTGGGAATAAATAGAAGCCCTAATCGAGGTACAAAGGAGGTTGGTGGTAATCTAGCTTACTAGCTCCAGGCCCTGAGTTCCATCAGGAGAGGGGGATGTGAAATTGGATCTGTCCTCAAAACCCCATGGACACAGCACTGAGGAATTCAGTCTTGGCTCTATTTTGGAAATCTCTCTTGCCCTCCCAGGCTTCATAGGGCTGAATAAAAGCGTTCCACATACCACAGTGGACCCTGTTCTAATGTTCTGTGTCCAAATCAGTGTGCCCACTTGCAGCAAGCCCAGGGTGAGGGAGATCTTTCACCTCAGATACCAAGGCTATACCTCTCATGGCTCTGCATCTCTAGATCATTCCTTCATCCTGTTACTTCTCACAGTAAGGCACTGGCTTGATCTGTTAAAAGCCATCTGTTTTGTCTCTGGGAAAATTCCATTCCAACCTTACTTCTTCCGGTCCCAGCACTCCACAAGCCTCAGGACCCCTCTCAACCATGGATGCATCCCTTTCTGATAAACTACACGTGCTTCAACTCTATGTTACAATAAGTATCACAGTCTGAATTACACTCCCACAAGGTAGTACCACATAACATAAAGAGCTCAATGGCTGCCATGCTAACCTTGCATTCCTGTCCAATCTGCGTGACCTTGACTTAGGCCAGGGCCTCGGTTTACTTATCTGGAAAAACCATCACTGGAACAGCATAAGGATTAAATCAGGCCATCATATCAACCCAAACAGCAATGGCTTACATTTATATGATAATATGTGTCTAGCACTAGTCTAAGCACAGTATGTATATTAACTAATTAATCCTCACAGTGCTTTATGGATTAGGAAAGAGGCAGAGTTAAGTAACACACAAGGTCACATTGATAATAAGCAGCAGAAGAAAAACTCAAGCCAAGCAATTTGTATCAGTCTATGCTCTTCACACCAAATCACCCTAGTTAGTACTGAGTAAACATAACCCCTACTAATAGAATGAGTTGATTCTTTTTCTCTTGTTCTTTTTTTGTACCAACATTGGTGCTTCAATTCAGAGCCTGGGTGCTGTCCCTGAGCTATTTCACATAAGGTTAGTGCTTTGCCACTGGAGTAACACCTCCATGTCCAGCTTTTTGGTGGTTACTAGGAGATAAGGTCTCAGACTTTCCCATCCAGGATGGCACTGAATTGTGATCTTCAGATCTCAGCCTTCTGAGTAGCTAGGATTATGGGCACCAGCTGTCATGAATTGATACGTGCCTCTTTATACAAACACAAGTTCCCAGAGGACAACAAAGGCATGGGCTCACCCAAATAACCTGGGGAGAGCTGGTACTAAAGGGTAACTACAGCCCTCGCTCCTTCACTTCCTAAGACCTTGAGCAAGTTGCTTTTGTTCAGGATAGTTGTGAAGAATGTGAGTGATTTCCTACTCAAAATATGCTTAATTCATTCATTTGTTAATGGCCAATTCACCCACATCATCTTCCCATTTCATGTGAGTTTCTTAGGTACACCCTCATAAAGAAGTCCTTATCCAAGATGCTTAGGACCAAAAGTGTTTCAAGATTTAGGAACATTTACATTTGATTCCCCCTAAATAAATTGATTTCCCCTAAAATAGAGACCTCTTTGAGACCCCTCTTCCATCTCCTATAGGCATTTCTCATCTTCTTGACAAAGGAGTACCTTGACTCAAGCTGGGGGCTATAAATTCCCTGATAATAGAGCTCAGATTACGGAACATCTTAACCAGGTGGAGTTACCAGAGTTCTTCCCCACCTTACCCCCTTGGCCTGCTAGGAAACTCCCTCCCTTTCCTTTGTTGTGAGAGCAGTGAGCCAGAAGCCCATGGAATGATAGGTCAGTTCAAACAGCAAAGGTGTCAGTGATTGCCCCAGCCGTCACGTTGAGATTCCATTGGCCACCTGTGCATGGCCAAACCCAACCACAATGGTGGCCTATAAAAGTAGCCTGTGAGATTAGGCGGGGTCGCTCTCTCACTCACATCTTAGAGACGGCCCTGACCAGTCAGTATGATTCTTGATTCAAGGCACGGAATAAAACTGTTTAATTTCCACTTTTGTGTCAGACTCGTTCCTTTGATCACGGACCCTAATATTGGGGGGCTGGACCCTAACACATATACATAATGATACATCTTAGGAAAGGGAGCCAATCCTGTGCTCAAAATTAATTTATGTTTCACACAGCCTGAAGATCATTTCATACAATATTTGTGGTGAGCCTTGGTTTTGACTGTGACCATCCCATGAGATCAAATGTGGAATTTTTCACTTACAGCATCAGGTCCAAGAAGTTTCAGATTTAGGGATTTAAAAAGCTAACTAAAGCAGGGAGTGTGGCCTAATAGTAGAGTGCTTGCCTAGCATGTACAAAGCCCTGGGTTCAGTTCCTCAGTCCCACATACACAGAAAACACTGGAAGTGGCACTGTGGTTCAAGTAGCAGAGCGCTAGCCTTGAGAAAGTCTGAGGAAAGTACCCAGGCCCTAAGTTCAAGCTCTTGGACTGGCAAAAAGACAAAAGAAGGAAAAAGCTAACTAACTTTTTGTGTGTATAAGTGCTAGTCCTGGGACTTGAACTTGGAGCCTAGGAACTGACCCTGAGCTTTGTGCGCAAAGATAACACTCTACCTCTTGAATCATAGCTCCTCTTCCGGCTCTTTGATGTCTAAATAAAGAGTCTCATGGACTTTTCTTCCCGGGCTGGCTTCAAACCGCAATCTTCAGAGATCTCAGCCTCCTAAGTAGCTGGGATTACAGGTGTGAGCCACTGTAGCCTAATAATTAACTTCTACTATGTTTCAGGGACTGTTCTATGGGGTTTTCCATGTGTTTGATCATTTAACCTTCACAACAGCTTGGTATGATATACTTTATCTTCCTTTTAACTTTTTGTATGAGAAAGTGACAGTAGAGAAAGATGAAGTGACTAACACATCATCACACAGTTTGTACTTGGCAGAGCCTACACCCTTCACAACTATATTTCATACTGGTTACTTGTTTTATTGTACCAGCATATTCTGTAGAAGTCAGACTCTATGAAAAGGTATCAAACATGCATGTGTTGATGAAATTCTTTTCATCAGAAATAGCATGAATACTTTTAAAAATTATTTTTAAAGCCTTAAAATATCAGTCTTAAATAGTCTAGTAAGACTTAAAAGCCAAATTTTATCTCCTTCCACCAAATAGGCTCGGCCTTTAAAAGGAGTACATCCATCATTTAAGCTGAATGGGGAAGATAAAGTCTGAGATTTCCAGCTGTGAATGACTCAAAGGATTGATTCTCACTCCACATAGTTAACATCCTATTCTGATGGATACACAGCCCAGAAAAGAAACCCTCTAAAAGGAGATATGACTGACCAGTTGCAAAACCCAACCCCCAAAACAAATCTCTTAGGAAGTAAACTTTTCTTTTAACTCCCTTTCTGATTCTGAAACACAGAAATAGTTCTGGTATCTTTCCACAAACCTTCTTTCATCCAGGGCAAAAGTTACAAATTAAACAAAGTCTTCAGGAGGCATGAAGTCAAGATTCATGTCAGCAAAACAGAATCAAAGCTTCATTTTTCTGCAGTTACCAGGTCTCCTAGGAAAACCAATGAGTTGGAGAGATCAGGACTTAAAGTCTAAATCTTCTTAAAGAATAGATTTTCACAGGCTTGGGAAAAATCTAGGTTTACAGGGCAGCCTTCAGGGTTGAGCTCATTGTGAAGATATGGTTTTTTTTTTTTTTACTGCAAATGGGAAAGGAAGTGAGCCATGCCCTAAAAAAAAAAAAATACCTCTGGAGACATTCCAGCAGATACTTGATAAGGACTGGGAAGGCTGCCAGCAATGCATGGCTGGAAGAAGGAAGTCTGGATCAGAAAGTGAGAGGAACCATAAGAGGTGTGGGAAAGATTTCCCACTAAACTAGCAATGTTCAAGAGGGAAGTCATTTCAACCAGTCCTTTTTCAATTGCTTTTTGTTATGTTTCATAGTAAGAAATATACAAAATACTATAACCAATATATTCATACAAATATAAAGATACATGTTTATTTATTGTTTAATACAAATGTGTTTTAGTGCTTCATACTGTTCTGTGTGATCTTGATGGGCTTATCAGTCATATAGCCTGATCTCTCCCCTGTCTCCACTGTAAAGAACTATGTATATTTAAAACACATATAGATAGATATACAGATAGATAGGTAGATAGATACATAGATACATAGATAGATACATAGATACATAGATAGATACTTAGATAATTTGTTATGCTAAGTGATTCTTTTTTTGGCCAGTCCTGGGGCTTAAACTCAAGGCCTTGGTGCTGGCCCTGAGTTTCTTTGTGCTTAAGACTAGCCCTCTACCACTTGAGCCACGGAGTCACTTCAAACTTTTTCTGAGTAGTTTATTGGACATAAGAATCTCACAGACTTTCTTATCTGGGATGGCTTCAAATCACAATCCTAGCTCTCAGTCTCTTGAGTAGCTTGGATTACAGGCAGGAGCCACAGTCACCCAGTGCTAAGTGCTTTTTTTAAAAAAATGTTTTTATTGTTATTATAAAGGTGATGTACAGAGAGGTTACAGTTACATAAGTCAGGTAAAGAGTACATTTATTATTGGGGCCGGGAGTTTGGCCTAGTGGTTAAAGTGCTTGCCTAGCATGCATGAAGACCTGGGTTCGATTCCTTGGTACCACATACATACAAAAAAGCTGGAAGTGGTGCTGAGGCTCAAGTGGTAGAGCTCTAGCCTTGAGAAAGTCCAAGGACAGTGCTCAGGCCCTGAGTTCAAGCCCAGGACTGGCAAAAAAAAAAAAAAGAAGAAAAAAAAAAAGAGTACATTTATTTTTAGACAATGTTACCCTGAAACACATTTATAACAATGTGCTTACTAGAAACAAAGCACTAAGATGTGTTTGTGTGTGAGTGTGTGTGTGTGTGTGTGTGTGTGTGTGTGTGTTAGTACTGGGTCTTGAACTCAGGGCCATGGTGCTATCCCTTAGCTTTTTAGCTGAAGACTTGCATGTACTGCTTAAGCCACAACTCTACTTCTGATTTTTGATGGTTAATTGTATGTAAGATTCTCATGGACTTTTCTACCTAGGCTGACTTGAAACCATGATCTTGAGATTTCCATCTCCTAAATAGCTAAAATTACAGGCATCAGTCGCCGGTACCCAGTTCACTATGATATTTTTAACTGAATTCCACTTTGTGTTGTAAACATACTGGTTGAGATTTACTGGCTAAAAAAAAAAATGGTTTTAAATTGTATCCAGCACAAGAGATCCTAAGGTACATTTATAATGGCCTTTATTCTTCCCTTTGGGCCCAAAGCCAACCTGGGAAAGTTACAATGGAGTATCTGCTCTTGGGACAAGTGACTTGTTCTTCTATGCTTGTATAAAGACCATTTACAAGGCCATCTCCTCCATGCTCAGAATTGCCCAGTATGATGGTCCCTTCCTTTCCTATTCCCCAGAATGATGGCCCCTCCCCTTTCTATTCTATAGTACTATGACTCCTCCCCTTTCTGTTACACAGCAGGCTGGTTCCTCCTTGTCCAGTCCCATTAGAACACTACAGTTGGATTCAAAGTGAAGTGAAAACCAGCACTACTGTACCTACAGCACAAGGTAGAACACTTAGAAAAATTATAAAAGGAACATCAACTACTTATTTGTGGAACTATCCCTCTCAATATTCTGTGCAATCTTAGTAAACTATCTGGCATGCAGCTTGCTCTTCCCACTGTCAAGACAGGCATCTAACCAAATCAGCTCTCCCTTCCCTCCTAGGTATTCTAATTCTAAATTGAGCAACAAAAAACAATTTGATGAAGTCCCTTATGCAACTGTTATTAAAGGTTCTTGATACACATATATCTGAAGATTTCTTTCCAAAATTTGATCAATTTTGTCTTTGTTTGAGACCTGCCTGGCAATATTCCAACAAATGCTTGTCCTTAAATTACATAGTGTTTGTCCTATAAATCTCAAAAGAATCTTGATATACACACTGGCCTCTGCAGCATGTGCCTAAAATTTAATGCTCACAATTCTTACTATTCTATGCAAAGCAATGCTCACTGCATTTTGAGATGTAGCCCATGTGTGTTCCCATGGCTAAATCTTTAAAAATGTTCGTAGGAAATTACAAAATACTATGTACGCAATATGGCCATTTCTGACACATTAGATAATAGGAATGACAAGCTTCAGCCAGAGTGCAGAGAGAATCCTGTCTCACTTAGACTGGTCCTTTCTCCTAGTAAGAATCCAAGATGACAAATTCTTTGCTATAAATGGTGTTGTAACTCTATAATCCCAGCACTTGGGAGACCAAAGAGAGAATCACAAGTTCAAGAGCAACTAAATATCCAATTTGAAGCCATCCTGGGCTTCATAATAAGTCCTGTCTCAAATAAGAAGAATGAACTTTGCTGTAATGCCTGTAATCCCAGCTACTCAGGAGGCTGAGATCTGAGGATCTCAGTTCAAAACCAGCCTGAGAAGGAATGTCTTAAGACTCATATCCAATTAATTATCAAGAAGCTAGAAATGGAACTGTAGCCAAGTGGTAGAGTGCTAGCCTTGGGCAAAAAAACGCTCAAGTTCAAGCCTGAAGACCTACACAAAAAAGAAAGAAACAAATCTGAATTTCTGCCTTTGAGTCATTGATAATGCTAGAAAACATAAGACTGGAACCAAAAGCCAGGCATGGTGGCTTACACCTGTAATCCTAGCTATTCAAGAAAGCTGAGATCTGAGGATCCCAATTCAAAGTTAGCTGGGGCACTAAAGTTCCTGAGACTCTTATCTCCAATTAATCACTAGAAAACCAGAAGTGGCACCATGGTACAAGGGGTAGGATGGTAGCCTTGAGCTGAAAAGCTCAGGAACAATGCCCACCCCAGAGTTCAAGCCCCACAACTGACAAAAAAAAAAAAGGACGGGAACCAAGAAAATTGAAGGAAGTCTAATCAGATTTAGTACCTCTAAAAAACTCCTGACGCATCCTCTCCCTGACAAAGAGTTAAGCTCTAGAATGAGGTCAGAAAATGAAGAACAAACTAGTTTTGCTTTATCCCAAAGGCAAAAACAAAAGCAGGCTTGTTCTGCTCTTTTCTTTCTTTTTGTGATTCCAGGGCTTGAACTCAGAAACCAGGACCTCTTATCTACTCAGCTGGCAGAGTACCATTTAAGCCACACTTCCAAGCCTCTGTGTGTGTGTGTGTGTGCGTGTGTGTGTGTGTGTGTGTGTGTGTGTGTGTGTACACATGTGCACCCAAGTCCTGATCTTCAACTCTGGGTCTGGATATTGTCCCTGAGTTTTTATGCTCAAGGCTAGAGCTCTACCACTTGAGCTATATCTCTGCTTCTGAGGGTTGTGTGTGTGTGTGTGTGTGTGTGTGTGTGTGTGTGTGTGTGTGTGTGTGTGTGTGTGTGTGTTGGTGGCTAATTGGAGATAAGAGTCTTATAGTTTCCCCGCCCAACGTGGCTTTGAACTAGGATCCTCAGATTTCAGCCTCCTTAGTAACACCTGCTTCCAGCCTGCTTTTTGTTGGTTTCCTTTTAGAGGTGGAGCTTAGCAGACATTTCTGCCTAGTCTAGTTAGGAATTCCTATTATCCAGGTCTCAGTCTCCTGAGTGGCTAATATTACAGATATGAGCCACCAATGCCTTGTTTACAAGGCTCACTGAAGAGAAAAACCTCCATACTTGAGCCTAGAATAAAAAATTAACTCAGAGTAGAAAATATATATAAACCACCAGTTTAGAAAATAAAAATTTATCATTACTCCAAAATCATACACTAAGTATCCTAAACCTCCAACAGCAACACAATTTGGGATGCTGAAAAATCCCACCCAGGATATTTTTTACATATATCCAAGAAGCTCAAGCAGTAAAAAGAGATCAGGCCCAATAACAGTAAGGTAAATGAGTGAAGTATATTAACTACTATACATGTCTCTCATATAGAAGAAGAAAAAAGTTGCTAATCATAAAGCAAAACACGACAACTTGTATCACATTCAAGATGCTGAGCAAACTAGCACCCAAGTTTAGGTATATCAGAAACTTTTTACACAGAGACATAAGGACGAAAAGATTCATATGCTCGCAGCAGGAAAAATATTAGAAAACAATTACTTCGGCAAAACAGATAATGTGCTAGAGATAACTATAGAAAGAAATGATCATCCTTGAGCAGTATTAAGAGAATATCTTTGTATTACAAAGACTCTAAACCAAATAAGAATATTTATCTGGATGATGGTGGCTCACATCTGTAATTATAGCTTCTCAGGAGGCTGAGCTCTGTGGATCACAGGTCAAAGCTAGCATGAAAGTCATCTCCAATGAACTTCCAAAAAGCTGGACGTGAAGGTGTGGCTCAAGTGGTAGAGCATGAGCCTTGAGAAAAAAGGTAAGGGATAGTGCCCAGGCCTGAATTCAAGATTCAGTACTGATATACACATATGTATGCATACATACACATGTATACAGACACACACACACACACACACACACACACACACATATTTATCTGAAACTACTTGATCCTCTCTTTTTCTTTTTTCTTTCTTTTTTTTTTTTTGCCAGTCCTGGAGCTTGCACTCAGGGCCTGGCTTTGTGCATGCTAGGCAAGCACTCTACCACTAGGCCAAACTCCTGACCCCTCTGTCAGTTTCTTCACCACCATTCTATCTAGGAGTTGGACTAGCAAGTAAAGTTATTTGCAAAGGAACTTCAGAAATGGCTGAGTGGCCCCTGCCTTGCTCTAAGAGATGAACACTGGTGCCCCAGTGCACTGGGAGAATGACAGACACTACAGAGGTGGGGCTTAGAGTGGTCCATCCACAGCACAGGCTGGGGCACCCTTCCTGGATAATTTCTGTGGAAATGCCTACCACTGTCCCCTCAAATCAGTAGTCTGTGCTGTACTTCTACGGCAAAGAACCATGAGGGAGCAGAGGAAAGATAATGCTTCATAGGTCACTCGAATTGGTCTCTTATTGGCTATCTCTCTCATGAACCACCTTAACAAAGTAATATAAAAGACCAACTAGAAGATAGATTAATGTCCTGTAAGCTAAGGAAAGGACATAGCATGGGTGGGGTCACGGGTGAGTCACGGGTGGGCCTGGGATGATTTTGCTAAAGATATTTTAACACAGATGAACACTAGGCCTTCATCTGGCTTATTAAAATAGTGCTGGGGAGTGAAGGAGAGGCCGGCACATTGTTGTGTAGATGAGATGGCCCGGGGGATTTCAACAACAGTTGGAATACAGCTGCCATGGCTAAAACAAGACAATTACAGATGTCACTCCAAAGACAGAATAATTTCATACCATTCCAGGCTGCCAATTCAAAAAACCCATAGAGGAAAAGTATAGGTGAAGCAATCCTTAAAATAGACCGCACACCATTTTAAATACCAACTCTGTGGGGAACTAAAATCTTTGCTACTGAAATCTTTAAACATTCATTATGGTTTAAGGATCTAGTTCTAAAAAAAAAAAATCCTTCCGCTCAGCAAAATGAAAACTATACAAGCTGGTCTCAGAAACTAAAATTGCTACCTCAAATGCAATCTCATATTTTGTGATTCCAAAGATTTGTTCAGAAAATGTCAATGCCAAGTGGGTGCTGGTGGCTCAAGCCTATAATCCTAGTTACTCAGGATGCTGACATCTGAAGATCACAGCTCAAAGCCAGCTCACACAGGAAAGTCCACAAAACTCTTATTTCCAATTATGCACCAAAAAAGCAAGATGTGGCACTATAGCTCAAGTTATAGAGTGCTAGACTTGAGCAAAACAGCTCAGGGACAGTGCCTAAGCCCTGAGTTCAAGCCTCAGGACTGGCACACATGCGAACGCGCACACACACACACACACACACACACACACACACACACACACAACTTACCAAATGCCTTCTTAGGTTCTATTAATGTCATGGTGAAGAGTTCCTCTTTTTTTAATTCCTTTAACTTCTTAGCAACTTCATAGTGACGCTGCCCAATGATATTTTCTCCATTTATGCATTCAATATGATCTCCCACACAGATTGTTTTAACTGAGTCAATAACGCTACCATCTTTAATCCTCTGAAAGAGAGAAAATTAATTGTGATAACTTAGTATGAAATAGAACTGTATGACATCACTTTTTTCATCTTCATACATATATATGCACACACACATATATACACAATGACATTTGTAAATAAATGCAATGCTCAGTTGAAGATGGAGCAAAAAGAACAACCATTCTTCATTTTCAGTATCATTCAGAATTCAACTCCTTCAAAGCAACTACCTCTTCTTGGAAGTTTTTCTTGGCATCTTCCAACCCACTCCTCAAAGAATGAACACAGTGATATGATCATCTTACCTTTCTTGGTAATTTTTGCACTACATACTGACCTCTAAGTTAAGAATTTCATGTTTGCATTTTCACTGAACTCTAACATGTGACTCTCATATCACTGATAGGGAGACAGAGCCCTAAGAAGATCAGCAAGAATCAACACAGCATAGTACAAGTGTTTATTTACTTCTTGCTCTCCATTCATACTCTGTGATAATATTGGGTCAGCAATTGTGTGTTCATCCTTACATTTCTTGTACCTAGCCCCATGCTCACACAGTGATGAGTGATACTGAATCATTTAAAAACATGGGTCCCACTATAAATGTATAGAACTTAAGCTTTTTCTACTGGCTACATCTTTCAAGCCTTCTTTACAAATTTAAAGATTTGAAGATCAAAGCTAAGAAGACCAATATCTAATAGGCAAATATGGTTAACAATTTTGGGGGTCTCTAAAGGTGATGAAGGATTATGGCGATTATGATTGTGATTGTGTGTATATGTGTGTGTTCATGTACATGTACATGCGTAGTATTGAGAAGTCTTCCCCAGGCTTCGCATATGCTGGGGAACCATGTTCTCATCCCTTTTATTTGACTTTTTTGTTAGTGAGTTAGTTTCACTACCCTTGCCCAGGCTGGCCTCAAATTCCTAGTCCTCCTGCCTCCACATCACAAGTAGCTGGCATTATAGGCCTGCACCAGAACACCTGAATAGGTATGTTTTAGATGAGGACTACTTAAGATCCAAGGAGAAGCTTCAGGCTGGCTGGCCCTTCCCTCTGTGTGTGGGGGGGTGGGGGGAGGAGGTGTTGCACATACACCTATGCATGTGCATGCACACATACTGGTACTGGGGTTTGAACTGAGGATCTATGTAGTGGTGTCCCTTAGCGTTTACTCTCAAGGCTGACCCTGTACCTCCTATATCTCTTGACCACAGCCACAGCTCTGCTTATAGATTTTTTTTTTGTTTTGGGTTTTGGAGTCAAGAGTCTCATAGACTGCCAGGGCTCACTGAGTAGCTAGGATTAGGGGTATGAGTTGTGATTCTAGGCTGGTTTTTCTTGACTGGGGTGGGTAGAGGAAGAGACAGGATCTTACCATAAAGCCCAGACTGGCCTTGAATTTACAATCTTCTACCTCTCCTTTTTGAATGCTAGGATTTAAGATGTGTGGCAACATGCAAGGCCTCTTAAGTTTTCCCTACAATGTATCCGTTGCGCAGGCTCAAAACAAGATGGAAACCATGGCACCAAGAATTTCTGAACGAATTTTAGACATTGGAACTCCAGAAAACCCTGGCAGGATAACAGACCTTCTAGGATGTACAAGTTGCTCCACAGTGATAGAAAGTGAGCCATGATAAAGGCCACAGTATGCCTCGGGATACCCAAATCCTTCCTAGGAAGGAAGAACAGGCTAGACACATTGCAGCTGCTACTGCTTTGTCGTGAAAACATATATGCTTCCCAGCCTCACCAGGTGGAAGGTTAACATCTCAATGAGAGGAACCATGGATGGGGTGTTGAGTTTACAAGAATTCATGGTACTTACCCTGTTATCTCAACAATACTGTCATCAACATTAGAAAAGACAAATCTAAAAAGGCTGGGCACTTTAAAATGGTAAATTATATGATCGTATACCAAAACTCACAACATATTTTTAATCCCCAATTTTAAGTATATTGCTATATTTAATTACACATTGACCATTAACATGTCAATATGCAAATAGTATATTAATGCCTACTTCAACAGATTGTTACTTATTACCGTTAATTATAAGGTACCAGAAAGTTCTTAATCTAGAAACATTTATTAGCTAGTAGAAATGTAGTTGTCACTCAGTGCAACTACAACTGCTGAACTATCCCAGAAAAAGAAACAGGATGAAGATTAGGTGCCAGGGCTTGTACCTGTGATCTCAGCTACTCAGGAGGCTGAGATCTGAGAAAGAAACCATATTGAGTATACAAATCTAAAAGACTTTTATCTCTAATTAATGCAAAAAAAGTGGAGATACAGGTATGGTTCAAGTGCAGATAACCAGCCTTGAGCAGAAAAAGCTAAGCAAGAGTACAAGGTTCTGAGTACTGGCACATAAACACACACAAAAAGAAGCAAGATGAAACAACAGATGAAAGACAAAAGAAAAAGCAGATGGAGGAGGAGGAGGTGGTGGAGGAGGAGGAAAGAAAAAACCTATAATAATGGTACATAACTATTCTTAAGCCATTAAAGAATTTTCAAAATCTACACTTGCCCTTCAACATTTCTCTTTTTATTCTTGTTCACCTCTTAATACACCTTTAACCTATTTGATTAATTGTACCATACAAATTTCAACATCCTACCATGTATTTTTAGTTTTTAAGACTTATAATTATTATTACTTTATTTTATTGATTTTTTTTTTGCCAGTTGTGAGGCTTGAACTCAGGGCCTGTATGCTCTCCTTGGGCTTTCTCATGGCTAGAGCTCTACCATGTGAGTCACAGCAACATTTCTGGCTTTTTCTGTGTATGTGTTACCAAGGAATGGAACCCGGTCTACCACTAGGCCAAACTCCCCCCCCCCTCACTTTATTATTTTATTTTAAATATGCATTACATAAAGTTAATTAGGCAGAAGACTTAAAAGTCATGCAAGTTTCTTACCAGCGAATTACAGATCAGAGTAACAGCCATCTAGCATTGCCCAAGCCTGTGAGCAGCTATAAAGGTCACAGGAAAGTGCCCGGGCAGATGGAGAAAAGGCAGAAGTGAAAACAAACTGCAGGGTGAGAATCCAGGTGGCCAGGGGAAAAAAATGAAAGCCTATGCCACAAGCAGCAGATAAAGATCTGGAATGAAGAGAAAGGGAAATCAACATAAGAAACTTAAAGAATCCAGGAGGTGGATCAGATACAGAAATAAAGTAATATTTTAAATGTTATTTTAAAGATTACCTAGCCTTAGCCTCCTAAGTACGTTCAATGAACAAACAAGCAATGAAGGTAATGATATCCAATGTATTTTCACAATCATGCAATGACTTTATAGACATTGATAAGATTGCTAAGGGTTGTGAGTGAGGTCTGAATGACTAAGGCATGGAAAATATACTTATTCATGTTATAATTATTGAATTATTTACATTATTCTTCACTCCCTAAAAGACTTTCATCTGGCTTTGAAACTGAGGCTACAACAGAATGCAGCTTACTGAATATTCCTTGGGAGATACGAATACATAATTAAACATAGAGGTTTACAATCATTTTCAATCATTATGATATAGAAGCTTCCATCATACTCACCCTCTGAATTTCTAGCACAAATATGCCTCCACCACAAATATAAGCACTATCCTAGGGTTGCATCGTTCCAGTCCCCAGATTCTAGGCACAGGACTCCAGGTGGCCCTACAGCCACACTTGGCAATTCTGAGACCTACACCCTTGAGACTTTCAATACTGTCCTCAATTCTTGTTTAAATAACAAATTAATATTCACACATCACTATAAATCATTAAATTTTTAATTCACTGCCTCTCAATAAGGCTAGGAGTGGAGTAGTTATTGTTCCAATTAAGGTGAGTATGTATGGCTCAAGTGGTAAAATACCATGCCTTGAGTTCAAACCCTTGTACCACCAAAAAGAGAAAGAGAGAGAAAGAGGGAGAGAAAATTAAAGCACAAAATAATACCATGGCTTGGTCAACATGATAGCATTAATAATAGAACTACTTTTAAAACAGAGATGCTATAATTATAAAATTTTGAAAAATGTCTCTCCCCCCTTCTGTCCCTCTATCCCTCCCTTTCTTCTCTCTCTCCCTCTCTCCATTCCTCTTTTGTGTGTGTGTGTGTGTGTGTGTGTGTGTGTGTGTGTGTGTGTGTGGTGTGTGTGTGTGTGTCTGTCTGTCTGTATGTATGTATGTCTGTATGTCTGTATCTATAATGGCAGCATCACTTGGAGTCCTGCGCTTATAGTATTAAAATAGCAAATCAAAACACCTAAAAAGATCAACCCACAAGAGCGTGGTGAAGTGGTACATGCCTAATAATTCCAACATTCAGGAAGTTGAAGAAGGAGAATGGGGAGCTTAAGACCAGCCTGGGCTACATATAGCAAGACCTTGTCTCTAAATAATTCATTTAATAGAGAAAAATTTTAAATCCAAGAAGTAATATATAAAGAATGAAGCTGTTCAGGCACCTGTGGTTCATGCCTGTAATCTTAGTCACTCAAAATCCTAGCTACTGAGGAATGCAGTTTGAAGCCAACCTGGGCAGGGAAATCCAGGAGACTCTTATCTCCAATTAACCACCAAAAGCTAGAGGTAGAGGTAGGGCTCAAGTGGGAGCACTAGCCTTGAGCACAAAAGCTGAGGGACAGTGCCCAACCCCTGTATTCACTCTACAGTTCCAGCACCCCCCCCAAAAAAATTGACCTCAGCAGCATCTTTCTCCTACGCTGCTTTGTAGAACAGTACCATCATACTTTCAAATCAAGCATTTCTCCAAACATAAGACAAAGGAAAATACCCATCTCTAAAACCGAAACAGTCCCTCTGAGTTAGATGAGCTTTTAAATACTGACTTATATCAAGTGGTAGAGCACAGTAGATCCAGCAACTTCTTGCTGCTGTTTTCAAATCATGCATTTTCACAGCTATACCTTTAAAACCATATATATAAACCATATTCTTTAAAGTATTATCAACAATGTCCATGGTATCATCTGAATCCCTCTTGTAATGTGACCTTACAAGGGAAGGGGTGACATTGTCCAGAAAGAAATCTACTCATTACCTGACTTATAGAACTGCAATCCCTCTGCACATCACCTTTACAATAACAATACAAAAAGTAAACTGCAATAGAATCAGGTCCCTCTTTCTCCTTTGCTACCAACGTACCCTGTCTTCCCAGGGCTGTGATGAGTTCTCTGAGGCCGCACATGTCTGACAGGGCATATTTTAAAAAGTAGAAACACAATCTCTGCACGTCACAGGTCAACATCTAAAAACTCCAGACATGTTTGCAAACCTTCGCAAGCCTGCTCGGCTGACATTCAAAAAGTACTGCTGATGTCTCTCTTGTCCTGAGCTTCCCCAGGATTAGCCCACATGACTTGCTCAACTCACACATTTTCCACTGGCTCACATGCTCAACCAGAAGCACAGTCATATCTTCTACAGAGCTAAAAATAGCCGCTATTTCTAGGGGTAAACCAGAGTACCATTCACAGGCAAGATAACTTCTGTAGGAATAGTGCTTTAATGATTGTGTCAGCAAATCAGGGCTTAGATAAAATAAAGAAATATAGCACGTATTTTCTGAAGCCATCACTGCTTTTAGCTCAGGGCACTTAGGAGCACCAGTTCTGCAGTCAGATTTCCCAGACTTAGATCATGTATTTGCCCAGCTGTGTAATTTGGGGCAAGGGATTGAATCCTCCTGATTCTATTTTTACATCTGCAAAACCAGAGTTCCTAATAGGACCTACCATAGATAAAGCCCTTAGACATCATGTTAAAAAGAAATCCAGGGGCCGGGAATCTGGCCTAGTGGTAGAGTGCTTGCCTAGCATGCCCGAAGACCAGGGTTCAATTCCTCAGTACCACACACATACAAAAAAAAAAAAAAAAGCCAGAAGTGGTGCTGAGGCTCAAGTGGAAGAGTTCTAGCCTTGAGAAAGTGCTCAGGCCCTGAGCTCAAGCCCAGAACTGGCAAAAAAAAAAAAAAAAAAAAGGAAAGAAAAGAAAAGAAATCCAAAGCAACAGAGG
Source organism: Megascapheus bottae (assembly GCF_031878675.1). Lineage (NCBI taxonomy): Eukaryota > Metazoa > Chordata > Mammalia > Rodentia > Geomyidae > Megascapheus > Megascapheus bottae. Next base: position 31,305,144 of record NC_143514.1, read on the forward strand.
ACATAACATGTGATTGTGTATACTTCAAAAATAAGCCAGTGGTGGCAGAACACCCTGGGACAACAGGTGTTGATGGCAAAGCCTTCAGAGCAGTAGAAATGTGATTTCCGTGGATCCTGTTTTAGCTTCACAGGTGTTAATGCATAAACACTAAAATGTACCTCAAAATGTGTTACACTGAAAAATCGAAGTAAATAAAAAGAAAAGATATACCACTAGGAAAATAGAACTGTTGGAGACTTAAATGAGAAAATGCATGCAAAGTGCCTACTATACAATAAGCGTTCAGAATAAACCAGCCATTACTATTACTCCATTTAGCTCTAAGGATTACTTGCACCATGGCATATTTAGACAAGCCTGGGTAGCATAGCAAGGTACCAAAGAAATGTAAACAATGCATCTTTTCTGAATGTACATGGACATTTTTCATGTCTTCATAGCACTTACATTGCACTAGATATTATAAGTAATCTAGAGAAAGTTTAAAGTATACAGGACAAAGTGCATTGATTATGTGGGCATACTATGATGTTTATATTAAGTACTTAAACATCTATAGATTTCAGCATGCCAAAGGACTTGATAGCTATCCCACCACAGATAGTGAGGGACGGCTGCACTCACTACAGTAGAATTACTTCTAAAGAGATGTCTATTTTTCTTTCTCTTTAATTATAATTTTCATCCCCAAATCAGACATGTTCATCTTGTCTTTGCACCTCCATGTTACTCTTTATATATAAACAAAATAAGTCTACTGTTCAGATCATTTTAAATAATATTTTTTTAAAAAGTTACTAAGGGCCTGGGCACAGAGGCTCAAGCCTGTAATCCTAGCTACTCAGAAGGCTGAGATCTGAGGATTGTAGCTCAAAGCCAGCCGGGGTACTAAAGTCCATGAGACTCTTATCTCCAATTAACTACCAAAAGACTAGAAGTGGTGCTGTTAATCAAAAGGTAGAGCAGTATCCCTGCGCTGAAGAGCTCAGGGGCAGCACCCAGGCCCAGAGTTCTAGCCCTACAATTGAAGGAGGGAAAAAAAAGAAGTTACTAAGGCTGGCAAAAAGCTGTAGAAGTAGCAATAAGTCTTGAATGACATCAAATCTACAACTACTTAGAGGTACTTAAAAATATTTTAAAAAATAAATGAATAAATAAAGCTGGATACGGTGGCTAACACCTGTAATCCTAGCTACTCAGGAGGCTGAGATTATTTCATATTATCTCTGATTATCTTGGTTCAAAGCTAGCCTGGGCACTGAATATCTCCAGTTAATCACAGAAAATGAGAAATGGGGCTATGGCTCAAGGGGTAGGGTGGTAGCCTTAAGCTGAAGAGCTCAGGAACAGCGCCCAGGCCCAGACAGAGTTAAAGCCGCACGACCCACAAGAAAATTAATTAATTAACTAAAAATAAATATGAAATAGTCAGCCAAGAAAAAAAATGACCTTATGCTGGAGCGTTATAGAGAAAGTAAATTGACTTCAGGACCCAGCTCTCCTTTGCAGTAAGCCCTAAATTCTAGTGGGATGTTCAGCCAAAGAAAGAAATTCAAAAGAAGGGTCAATAAAAAATGATGCCTTTTGTAGTTTGTAGGTTTCTTAAAAACTGAAAATAGATCTTTCCTATGATCCAGCCATACCACTTCTGGACATCTACCCTGAGCATCATAACCCAGGATATGATAAGGACGCCTGCTCAGCCATGTTCATTTCTACACTATTCACAATAGCCAAGCGATAGAAACAACCCAGATGCCCCACTACAGATGAATGTATACAAAAAATATGGTACATATATACAATAGAATTCTACATAGCCACCAGACAAGATAAAATAATGGCATTCGCTGGGAAGTGGATGAAACTAGAGCAAATCATATTGAGTAAAATAAGTCAAGACCAAAGGAACAAAAGGCGCATGGTCTCCTTGATATGTGGATATTAGATCCAGATAGTACAAGAGCAATGACTCAATATTTGGGCACCCAAGGTTATGGACATGGTCTTGGAGATACAAACATAACTACATGGCCATAAAAATCTATGATGGGCTATATATTCTAAAGACATAATGTGTTATTACATAGACTAATATTTATCTATAACATACAAACCCTCAGCTTAATTTTAATTATGTTCTAAAATCTAAGTGCCAGTGATTGTATATAGAGATTCTCTTCTTGAATACTTGTTTGTTAAACATGACATTTGAAATTTTAAAAGTGATGCCTTTTGGTCACTTTTTTTCTTTTCTTTCTTTCTTTCTTTCTTTCTTTCCTTCTTTCTTTTTTTTTCCCACTTGTTGTTGTTATGCCAATACTGGGACTTGAACTCAGGGACCAGGTGTTGCTCAAAACTATCCTTCTACCACTTTAGCCACAGCTCCATTTCTGGCTTTTTGGGTGATTTATTTGAGGTATTACAGGTTTTCCTACATAGGCTGGCTATGAAGTGGGATTCTCAAATCTCATCCTCCTGAGATGATCCAGCTACCTGGATGACCATTTTCTTAAATTTGAACATGACCAGTTCATCCATCTGGGCTGGGCTGATCCAGCTCTCACGCTGAAGATCATCTCTGGTCTTGCTTTGTTGCTTGTTGTGCTGAGATGGGGTCTCACTGTGAAGCCCAGACCAACCTCAAACTTGTGATTCTTCTGCCACTGCTTTGAGAGTACTGGAATTACAGACATAGATCATCTCATCCAGTTCATTTTTTCTTTTTTTCTTGCCAGTCCAGGGGCTTGAAATCAGGGTCTGGGCACTGTCCTTGGACTTTCTCAAGGCTAGAGCTCTACCATTTGAGCCACATCACCACTTCCGGCTTTTTCTATGCCTGTGGTACCAAAGAATTGAACCCAAATCTTCGTACATGCTAGGCAAGCACTCTACCACTAGGCAAAACTCCCCCTCCACATCCCCAACTCATTTTCAACTTACTCTGATGTGATAAAATTTCCTAAATGTTAACCTCAATTAGGTCACCATGTTTTTGTTTTTTCTTTTTTAACTTACCTTGATAAAAGCATAGCCAACACCATTATCAGTAATGGTGAGTCCTAGCGAATCCTCAGACTTATACACATTCACTTCTTTTTTCAGTCCTTTCACATGGGCAAATATGAAATCTTCAAGACCTAACTGCCCGCCTAGGAGTCTCTTCATGTCAACTTTAGGTGTGTTTAAAGTGCAATATAAGATCTGAAAATGAAAAGAAATATTTTAGGTCAGTTTCCATGAGGGAAATATCCTCCTCATTGTCAAACTCAGGGGGAAAAATAAAACCTGGTGAGAACCCCACTGACACTCACCTGTTAACTATATGAGAAGTTGATATGCAAGGATCAAGGTTCCAGACCAGCCCAGGAAGAAAAGTTTGTGAGACTCTTATTTCAACAGAAAAAAAAAAAAACTGGGTATTGTGGTGTGCTTCTTATTCAGCTACAACAGGAAATGTCATGATTCCATGCCAAAAACAAGCCTTGATCTCAAAACTAACCGGAGAAGAATGGCTGGAGGCAGAGCTCAAGCAATAGAGTGCCAGTGAAACACTAAGCCTTGTGTTCAAACTCCAGAACTGTCAAAAAAATTCTCACATGTCAAACCAAAGAAGAAAAAAATCTTAACAGGCCTTTTATGCCCAGATGGCTAAATGAAATTTCAATCTTTTCATAACAATGTTGAGCACAGGTATTGCTATTTCTTCTGTGTTCATCAGTGTGGCAACAAAATACCTGAAGCACCAAAGATAAAATGACAAGATGGTTTACTTGGGTCTTTTTTGTAGAGGTTGAGAGTCCAACAGCAATGGCTCCATTTGTTTGACCTTTAATGAGGACAACTGGTTGCAGTACACTTCTGTGAACATGCAGGGGTGGGGAGCTTACATGACCAAATAGGAAGTCAGAGAAAGACTAGAATCCCACAATCCCTTTCAAGGACCTGCCTAATGATCTAAGCATCTTTCACTATACGCCACCTCCCAACTGTGCCAGCCTGGGACCAAAACTTTAATCACAGTAGATTTTTGTGGGACACTCAGACCACAGCACCTTCCTTCCTCCTTTCCAGAGCCCCACTTCAGCCCTCAATCTCCATCTCTCCACCACAACTTTGATTCTTCTTCACACATCCATGAAGCTCAAAAAGAGCTATGACTACTTAGTAAATGATTTTCCAGGCCATGTTAGAATTAGAAGAGCTTTATAAAACTTTCTTTACTAGATAGTTGAAGTTTCAAGGTGGTCCTGAAACTCTAAAGATGTGAAAGACGTGGAAGAAGCAAGGGAAAAGCCAGCTGGGTTCACAACAATGAATGCCCACACCCTCAACCCTTCCTCTTCCCCTGCTGGTTTTTATCTGTCTTCTTTTATTTCTCTGTGTTCCTGGCACTGGTAAAACATAATAAGCTTTGTAGTTAGTGAGTTTTGCGAATATCCTAACAAGAAAACTATCACCTTGAGGGAATAAAAAGTGGCTTCTATGGTTTTTTTTTATTTGTTTTGTTTTGTTTTTTGCCACTGCTGAGGCTTGAACTCAGAGCCTGAGCACTGTCCTTGGGCTTTCCTTAAGACTAGTGCTCTATCACTTGGCTCAAGTGTATGTGGTACCAAGGAATCAAACCTTGTCTTCATGTATACTAGGCAAGCACTCAACCACTAAGCCAAACTCCAAGCCCCACTTCTATGTGTAATTGTAAAATTAGTGCATTATGAATTGTCAGACATAACAGAAATACACAAAGAAAGTAATTTTTCTAACTTCTGTTTTCAAAATCATGATGAGTAGAAGAAAAAGTTTGTGTGTGTGTGTGTGTGTGTGTATGTGTGTGTGTGTTTTAGTGAATCTGTCAATCATAGTCATAGTGTATCCTAACAATGCTAACGTTAAGTAACTTAATAGTTAAATAGGAAATAAAAGGTTAAAACACAGTGTTTGTATAACAGAATAGGAGGAAAGCTACCCAAAATGGAAATCTGGCACAATCTGAGCCTCCAGACACCAAGCTGCTTCCTTCCTTTCTTTTTTTCCTTTCTACACAAATGCTACAGTGGAGAGCAAATGCTATATTTCATTCATGTAGAGCTCTCCTCTCGTCGTGCTTTCTCCCCTGCAAACTGTTCTAGGCAGCACACATTGGCAGATGAGGCAAGAGGAGGCCTCCTTGGGAGTGAAGATGGAAACCCTTGGAGGATATGGTAAGCCCTGGGAGGTGGAGGAAGAGACTCTGCTGCAGGGCAGAGGGGAACCAAAGTTTCAGGACATTATTCAGAAGCACAAGAAGAGAGAACTTTAGAGATGCAGATGAAAAGAATGGAAATTCAAGGCCAGCCCAGGGAAAAATGTTAGTGAAACACTATCTCAACTAACAAGCTTGGCATGGTGGAATAAACTGTAAGCCAAATTATATTGAAGGCCATATATAGGAAGGCCAAGACCATTCCCATGTGAAAATATAAAACATTAGCTGAAAAATAACTCAGCAAACTAAGGCTAGAGGGGGGGCTGGGAAAGTGGCTTAGTAGTAGAGTGGTTGCCTAGCATACATGTAGCCCTGAGTTCAATTCCTCAGTAACACATAAATAGAAAAGGCTGGAAGTGGCACTGTAGCTCAAGTGACAGAGTGCTAGGCTTGAGCAAAGAAGGCTCAGGAACAGCGCCAGACCTTGAGTTCAAGCCCCAGGACTGGCAAAATAAAGGCTAGAGGTATGGTTCAAATAATAGAGCACTTAGTACAAGGTGCTGAGTTCAAAATCCCAGTACTACCAAAAAGAAAGAAGGAAAGAGTAAAGACAGGGAGAGGGAGAAGGAGGGAGGGAGAAATACAGAAAGAGACCATTCCTTTTTCTCTTGGATGTTGACTTGTCTGTAATTGATCTAGAAATTTCCACCACTATCTTACTGCCAGCTAAGGAAGAAGCCAGAGGAAAAAAAAATAGCAAACTAAGAAACCTTAGTAAGCGTATCTCCTTGGTGATTCATTTAATCTCTTTTATGTAAAATAATAAATGATCTTTGCTTTTGTCAATTTAAGCTCTTCTGGGTTATTTGCATCTGAAAACACCCCTTCTGATACACAATCTCATTCTTGAAAGCTTAGTCACATTAGTCAGTGATTTCATTAAGGTTACCTAGGTTGGATTTTCTGTAGTTTTCATCAAGACACTACTAAATAATAAAATTATGATGGCTTCTGATAAGGGGATAGTAAGTAGACAGCAAATAATAATAACCCAAAGGAGTCAGGCAAATAGGTACCTCACAGTATCTAGGTACATTCTGTTCTGCCATTGCCCTAGAGCCATGTTGACTATAACTGAGGCTATTTGTAGCACAGAACCCAATGATGCCCAGCAATGACCTCCACAGACTTTCCAAACTCAACAGGTTAGTCAAGGTCTTATTTGCATCTCATAATAGATGTGGTTTTATTCACATTTCTCCCTTCAAATCTCCATCTTGGCTCCAAGGACACCTTGCTAGGAGGTGAGGAGCTACAATATTAGGAGCTAGGAGCTCAGGGCACTTGGGTATTAGCTTAAGCTATCTCCGTAGTTCCTTGGAAAGTATGCAAGTGATTTATCTTCAGTGCTGCTGCAACTTAATCAAGCTTTTGCTTGAATAAGTCTAAGACTCAGTTGAAGACCCCTCTGGGTTTCTTCCCCCTCAATTGTTTCCTGGGTGAAGTCCAGGTTTTGCCATCTTCTCCTCTAACACCTCTGTCTTTTATGATTCCTTTTTTTTTTTTTTACTATTTTTGAATTTTCACATTAATTTTGAAAGTGTACTTAGTTGTTATTATCTTCAAGTAGTTCTTATTTTTTTTTTCTAGTTGTGGGGCTTGAACCCTGGGCCTGGGCCCTATCCCTGAGCTCTTCAGCTCAGGGCTATCATTGCGCTACCACTTGAGCCACAGTTAATTGAAGATAAGTCTCATGGACTTCCATGCCAGGGCTAGCTTTGAACTGCAATCCTCAGATCTCAGCCTCCTGAGTAGCTAGGATTATAGGTGTGAGCCACCAGTACCCAGCTTCAAGTAGTTCTTTACAGTTTAAAAGTTCTTAAATCTAGCCAGATGCCAGTGGCTCACCCCTGTAATAGTATCTATTCAGGAGGCTGAGATCTGAGAGTTCTGGTTCAAAGCCAACTCCTTGAGACTCTGATCTCCAATAAGCCAGCAAAAAAGCTGGAAGTGGAGCTGTGGCTCTAGTGGTAATCTCCAGTACAGCACTAGACAGATAGTTGGATAGGTAGCTAGATAGCTAAATGATAGATAGATAGATAGATAGATAGATAGATAGATAGATAGATAGATAGATAGATAGGTAGATCTTAAATCTGCTGTCCCCTGATGGCTCACATGTTAAAAGCTGACTAGCCAGTGGATAGACATTAGGAAAGAGATTGGATTATAAGGATTCTGACCTCACCAGGTGATTAGGATTAATCAATGGATTCCAAATCTTATGAGGTCGCTGGAATTCTAGAAAGGTATTTGTTTCCACGGTCCTTCCTCTTTTCTTTCCCACCCCAGAAGTGGGTTGGCCAGAGGTAAGCACCTTTGCTCTGCTACATTCTCCTTGCCATAAAGGTCTGTCTTGCCTCTAACCCATAGTAACAAATTCCGTGGACCATGGACTAACACCACGAGTCAAAATAGATTTGTTCAAAGTACACTGTGTGTAGATATGAAAACACCACAAGAAAATTACCTCATATTATAATACATGTTAACTGCTGAAACATAAAAGTAAATCCTCCCAGCTTTAAACTGGAGTACTCAGGTGCTTTGTCACACCAACAAAAAGGTAACTAATTTATCCTCTAACAAAAATGAACTCCTTAAAGGTTCAGGGCACCATGGTGGGTGGCAGAAGAGTGAACAAATGTAGTCATTATATTCAAGGCACATTATGCCAAAAATTGACTTTGTAATTTGAGGGTAGGGACAGGATGAGGGAGATGGGGAAGAATGATGAAAGTGATAGCATTGACCAAGAAATATTATACTCACAACTTGACTTATGGAAATATAATCCTTTTGTACAACTATTCAATAATAATAATTTTAAAAAGGAAAATATTTTAAAAATTCTCCTGGTAAAATTGGCCAAAATAAATGGATGTCTAGTTAAGAGTTACCTTATCCTCCTAATGGCCAGGAGACAGAAGGGAATTAGAAGAAAAGGTTCCCTGTGGTGTAGAGGCAAAGGCTAGCCTTTTACCACCTGAGTATGGTGGCACACACCTGTAATCCATCACTCAGGAAATCAAGGCTAGCATTCTACCACTTAAGGCACGGCACCACTTCTGGCTTTTTCTATGTGTATGGTACTAAGAATCGAACCCAGGGCTTCACGCAAGCTGGGCACACAATCTACAACCAAGCCACATTCCCAGCCCACAAAAAGAAAAAAAAATAAAGGCAATAAAAAATAATAGATAAGCAATAGTAGCCTAGAATCTAGTCCCAAATCTGTCCTTTTCAATCTAAATGGACTTAATCAAGTCATTTAACCTCTTGGCCTGTTACATGAACTATATTGTGGGTTAGTGAAGCTTAGACTACATCAAAGAGTTGTTACACAAGTTCAAAAAGAGATTATCTATGAAAAGCATGTTATAGGCTCAAATCACAGCTCAAGTGGTTGAGCACCAGCCCAGTAAGCCCAAGAATTTCTTAAATTGTGTGGCTTTTACAGAAGATAATAAGTTTTGGTCTTTTTCTCTCATAAAATTACATTATCCTTCAACTTGTTTATTGTAAGATAACACATGGAAAATATGCTGACTGTGCCTCTATATTTCTTTGTGTGTGTGTGTGCCAGTCCTGGGGCTTGAACTCAGGGGTAAGCACTGTCCTTGGGCATGCCTCAAGGCTAGTGTTCTACCACTTGGGCCACAGTACCACTTATGGCTTTTTCTGTGTATGTGGTACCAAGGAATGGAACCCAGGTCTTCGTGCATGCGAGGCAAGCACTCTACTACTAGGCCATGCTCCCAGCCCTGTGCCACTATATTTCAATTGCGACTTTCCTCTGCATATTTTGATTCTTTTCCCCAGTTATGGGTATTTGTCACTGAAATTTACATGAATAGGATGGTAAAAGTTTGAGCCATTGCACAGAGCATTTAGAATAAATTACTATTGTTTTTCCTCTGATGGCAGCATTATATATTCTACAAATGCACTTTGTGAAGAGTTCTAAATTACTAATCTGTCATTAGTGCTTCAAAAGTTATGTCCATAAATAGATTAACAAATTTCTCCCAAGACACACCAAATTGCACATTTGTACGCATCTGTGCATACCAGTGAACTCAGTGCCTGAGCACTGTCCATGGCTTTTTCTCTCAAGTCTGGTGTTCTACTACTTGAGTCACAGTTCTACTTCTGGCTTTTTGCTTGTTAATTGGAGATAAGAGTATCCCAGAGTTTCCTACCTGGGTTACCTTCAAACCTCAATCCTCAGATTTCAGTCTCTTGAAGAGTTGGGATTACAGGTGTAAGACATCATAGATCATATCAAAATCTCTAAAAACTCCAGGAAATCAAGTTCTGACTTTCCTTTCTGTCATGTTTATCTAAAGCTGGAACTGAGCTAGTCAATGATTCTACATTTCCCCAAAATATCTGAAAAACAATTATAAATTTGTGCAGCCAGAATTGCATCACTTGTGGATGTGATTTTAAATGCAAGCAACTGGAAAACTTACCTCTTAAGCAAGTATGCTTGAATAAAGTAATAATACTACTATTTTTATAAGACTATATTCTTCCCAAGAACCTTGCTTACTCTGTACACTTGGTCTTAAATGAGCATTATAGAAACATTTGCCAATGACACAAAGAATAAAACAAAATGCTTAATAAACCTCGTAATTAAGTAAATATAGCTTTCATCACATAAGAAAATGACTTGGAGAAAGTGGAGCTGTGGTTCAAATGGTAAAGCACTAGCCTTGAGCTGAAGAACTCAGGGACAGTACCCAGGCCCTGAGTGCAAGCCCCACAACTGCAACTGAGGAAGAAAGAAAGAAAGGAAGGAAGGAAGGAAGGAAGGAAGGAAGAAAGAAAGAGAATTGAATTATGGTTTTTTTGTTGTTAATTACTAGGTTTTATCTGGGCTGTTCTTATTATCTGAGTTTCAAAGACTTTTACCTCAAAGGAAAAAAAAGTTTATTTTACCTTCATCTAGATAATTGCCTTTAAAATATCAGGAATTAAAACACTCTGAATCTAAGAACAAAATAATTACTGAGGGGAAAAGTTTACCTACTTGCCCTGAGTGCTTAAACAAAAGAAATCAGGCCCAAGCCAAATTACAGAGAGAGAATTACCTCACTCAAAAGCCTTGCAAAAAGAAAGGTGAACATGGTGGTACATGCCTATAATCCCAACATCTGGGAGGATAGAGTAAGAGTAAGTTCCAGCCAAGATTACATAGCAAGGCCCTTTTTCAAAAAGAGGTAAGGGGATGAGGTTGGGAGTTTGGCCCAGTGGTAGAGTGCTTGCCTAGCATGCACAGAGATCCAGGTTCGATTCCTTGGTACCACATACATAGAAAAAGCTGGAAGTGCACCAGGAACTGCCACAGCTCCACCATGGAAACCTGGTGCTGCGTTGTGCTTGGCTGTATTCTAAAGATGCTGTCGGTCAAAACTGGCAAGGAAAAAGCTCTGGCTCACAACATACCCAGATCTAGGTAAAAGGAGGAAAAAGGAAAAGGAAAAAATCAGCTCAATTTAATGAAAGAAGAAGAAGAAGAAGAAGAAGAAGAAGAAGAAGAAGAAGAAGAAGAAGAAGAAGAAGAAGAAGAAGAAGAAGAAGAAGAAGAAAAGGCTGGAAGTGGTGCTGTGTTTCCACTGGTAGGGCTGGTTCTAGCCTTGAGAAAGCCCAAGGACAGTGCTCAGGCCCTCAGTTCAAGCCCCAGGACTGGCAAAAATAAATAAACAAACAAACAAAGGATTAATTTCTTTAAAAAAAATCCAAAACATTGTGTATCATCATGATGCCATGAGTGGAATATGCTATAACATGGACATCAGTGGCTCAGTTGCAATCCTAGCTACTCAGGAGGCTGAGATAGGAAGATCATGGTTTGAAGTTAGCCCAGGCAGAAAAGTTCCCATGGTACTCTTATCTCCAATTAACCACTCAAAGACCAGAAGTGGCACTGTGGTTCAAAGTTTGTTTCCTGGACAAAATTACCTAATGATATTATATAAAATTGTCTTGTGTTGATATGTAAATGGTAAACATAAAACAGAAATTAATTTCTTGCTAAGACTTGGGTCGTAGGCTCTGGATATTTCATGGCATATATGTAAATATTCCAAAATTAAAAAAAAATACCTGGAATCCAACACTCTTCTAAGAATTTAGAAGAGATATCAACCTATGTACCATCTTTTTCTTTCTTCCTTTCTTCCTTTATTTCTTTGTGTTAAGGATTGAGTCCAGGGTCTCAATCATGCTAGGCAAAACTCTACTACCAAGCTATATCATCAGCCCTGTCTATTTTTTACAGCTCAGAAAACAATGGCTTAACAAGAAAAAGTGGCTTGTGTGGATAAGTAGAGCTTATTCAGTGTAACTGGGAGGCCCTCTCTGGTTGACTGACTCTAATCTTTTCCCTATAATGCTTCTCTTACATCTAACATCTGCATGTGGACATCTACATTACTAATCACTGCCTAATGACTCCCCAATCCTATTAATTGGGCTTAAAGGTAAGTGCAAATAAGAAGATCAACTCAGACCCATTATGCCATTTGACTAAGGTCATAGCTTTAATGACACTATGGTACCCAGAATTTAGACTCCAAGGTTCTTTCTAATTCATGATATTGTCACTTTGATGTAGCTACAAACTCAGTTAGAAAGATATGACACTAATGAAAACGCGCTATGCTCATAAATTGATACTTGAATTGAAACCCTTTTACAACTCTTTAAAGATAATTTTTAAATTATAACAAGTGAGCTCAGTTTTGAATTTACAACTCCCAAAAGGGGGAGACAATGAAGTTTTATAATCTACATGTAGCCACAGAAAGTATGTTTATTTCATAAACCAACCACTTTCTAAAAGGACTGGGAAAGGTGGCAAAAAGGAGCCATTTATAGATGGACTCTAAAAGTGAAACATATTTAATGGTTATATAAATCACAAAGCAGTAATAATGCACTATTCTTTATGCTAAATAAATGATTAGGTTTTTTAAGAATGTAATTTCCTGGGGCCGGGAGGTTGGCCTAGTGGTAGAGTGCTTGCCTAGCATGCACAAAGACCTGGGTTCAATTCCTCGGTACCACATACATAAAAAAAAGCCAGAAGTGGTGCTGAGGCTCAAGTGGTAGAGCTCTAGCCTTGAGAAAGTCCAAGGACAGTGCTCAGGCACTGAGCTCAAGCCTACGACTGGCAAAAAAAAAAAAAAAAGAAGAAGAAGAAGAAAAGAAAAAAAAAAGAATATAATTTTTTGATTGGGCGTCAGTGGCTCACAGTTGCAATCCTAGCTACTCAGGAGGCTGAGATATGAGGATCATGGTTTGAAGTTAGCCCAGGCAGAAAAGTTCCCATGAGACTCTTATCTCCAATTAACCACCTAAAGATCAGAAATGGTACTGTGGCCCAAAGTGGTAGAGTGCTAGTTGTGAGCAGAAGAGCTCAAGGACAGCACCCAGGTCCTGAGTTCAAGCCCCATAACCAACAAAAAAAGGAAATATGTGTACATTTATATGAATATAAATATATATTTATGTTTATGTATTTACATTTCTTTTATATATTTATTATAAATATATATAATATATATCTTCCCCAAAAATAATTTTAAAACTGACTAGTAACACACATTTCTTTATGTTATGAACATTCATTTAAAATCTCATGCTTCTTAAATTCCACTATGATACATGTACTTAATCCCTAAGATAGGTTTTAAAATACACATTATTTTACACATTAATGCAGTTCCTTTTCCTCTATCTTGTCAACAGCCATAGTCACCTACAAATAAGTTTCACAGCTTGGAAAAGATCTAAAATTGGCACCACAACAGATATTTGGAAATATGATACTGTATGCTATATTTAGACTTTCGTGAGGATATTATACAAAGCCTTGCCTTGAACTGGGTAGAGCTTTCTATAAATGATTCACTTCTAAATTGGTCATGGTAGGTCAGCACTGGTAAGCCTTAAATAAAAGGTGAATCACTCTGTACTCTTTTCTTCTCTGGAACAACCACTTTTTTCCAGTATTTTGAATGACTAAAATAATATGACAAAAGAATTTTATGCCCACTAAAAGGAAAGATATAGTCAAACATATTTTAATCTGCCAAGTGACTTTCCAGAATAACCAAATGAACTTTTCTCTTTTTTTTTTAATGTATCCCTAAAAGTCAAAATTGCTTAGTTTCCCAAGAGGCTGAGGTCTGAGATCATGGTTCAAAGCCAGTCTGGGCAGAAAAGTCTACAAGAGTCTCATCTAAATTAACCAGCACTGGATATGGAACTTGTGGCTCAACTGTTAGAGTGCCAGCCTTGAGTGGAAAACCTAAGGGTGTTCAGGCTCTGAGTTCAAGATCCAGCACACACACACACATCCAGCACACACACACACACACACACACACACACACACACACACACACACACACACACACACACGAATATGAAAAGGTTTTAGTCTGGCCTTTGTTGACATGCCCAGCCACTAATCTAATCTAACAAGTAAGATAAATCAGGTGTTTTGGCTCCATATATCATCCTCTTCCCCAATATTCTGGCACTCAGAAGAGACATCTGAGCTTTGCTACCCAAATAATACTACAAGGTTAGACAGCAATTTAAAAAACACCATAAATCATTGCTCTCCTGCCTTGTCAGGTGCTGTGTCAAATTTTCCAGCTTTCCGAACCACTTATCTTCTTTAAAGCCTCTTCCTGCTTCACACTAGCAGCAGGAGAAAACCTAAACAGTTGAGGAGAGACTGGAAGGGCAGACATTTACACACTGATACAGGAACATAGGTTATGAAACATCATAAATATTACAGATTATCATTATTAGTAAAGAGATTTGTGGACTAAACTTTGCAGATATGCAAGCAGTTTGTAAACAATGTCATGGGCCATGAGGTTTGGTTGGTTAGTAGCAGAGCTCTTGAAGCCCAGCTCCATTAGCCCTGAGGCTGAGGTACAAAATTTAGAATGGCATGTCTAAAGTGCATATGAAGGTGAAAAGAACTTGCCACGACAGAATTCTGTCACAGACTCAGGCCTAACTGAAAGGCCCTCTCCTTTGCTGGGTGTTGTTTCTAACTAGCTCTCTCCTTCCTGTTCTCACCAACCAGCTGCTTCCTGCCCTCCCTTTGTCCTTTGCCCATGAGAGTCCTCCATTGGGTTTTGCAGAGCACTTAGAAAAGATGGGGAGAGAGCCCAGACCAGGAAGGCTTCCCAAAAAAAGCTGACAGGCTACTGCAAGTCTCCATCCTCAACTGGCAGGAATGTGTCACCCACCAGGCCAGAACCAGGACGAGCAGTTCCAGTCCCCTGGCTCTAGGCTTTGTAGTAACACTGTATCCTCACTACCTGCTTCTATTTTTATGAGCACACACACCACCATCCTCAAATGCCCACGGTGTGAAATCTCGCAACTGCCCTCTAAACAGGCTTTGAGACCTGCTATCCTTCACTGGTAAATGTGTCACACACCTTCTCATCTAATATTTCTCTTCCCTCTTTTACAGCAAGAGAACTTAGTGATAAGAGAGGATGACTTTAAATCCGAATTTACATTTTGTCACAGAGTAATTATAAATACCACACCCCTTCTGTTCACCAAAGTATCTGGAATATAAAGTATATGTTTATATACTCATAACTCATAAGTTATGAGTTCATCTGTGTATGCTTCACTTCCTATTAAGGTGACCGAAATGAGCATGCTTGCATTTACATGAGATGAAAAGAAAGTCCTGTGATTAGGATGTTGAGAAAGTCATTGAAGTAACTTCCTCCAGATTCCCATACCTTGGGCTTTATGAGAGAAAATATGATTGTTAGATGACTTCAGCACAGTTACTAAGATTCAAGAGGACTTGTGAGTGTGAGGAGAGATGTTCTGCTGTTCACTGAAGGAAAGTAGAATAATAGAATGATATACTAAGGCAAATTCTTGCATTCTATTTGTTTTATTGGTTGATTTTTTTTTTTGATTTTGGGTTTGGTTTCGCAATGTTGGAAATTGGCCCAGGACTACATCATTTGAGCTATGCTCCCAGTCCTTTCATTGATATATTGTTGTTGTTGCTCTTGTTGTTGAATGGCAGTATTAGAGCTTTGAAGTCAAGGTCCCTTAGCTTTTTCACTCAAGGCTGGTACTCTAGCCACAGCCTTAGTTCCAGCTTTTTGCTGATTAATTGGAGATGAGAGCCCCATGAACTTTCCTAACAGGCTGGCTTCGAACTATGATCTTCAGATCTCAGCCACCTAAGTAGCTAAGACTTCTCGCATGAGAAGTCCTGCCCATCTGTTTCTAAGATAGACACACATGGTTAGCTTTGCTGAGACTGACATTAAACACAGTCCTCTCACTCTGCCTTCCCCATAGCAGGGATCAAAAGCATGTACCATCACACCCAGCAAATGCTAGGACAAATTCTGTCAAAAGTACTCTATGCCTAGAAATATTAGGAAAAGTAATGCATGTATTACTGAAGACTTATTTTGGAATGGAGGGACAAAGTGTGAACAAATGCAGCAAGGGTAGTCACTAGACACTGTGCTGAAGATAAACTATACAACTTATGGGTGAGGATAGAGGGGAAAATTGAGAGAGCACAAGAGAAGGGGTGACATTAAATAATATGTATAGATGGGTAATATTTAAATTTCTATTTCAGTGTAGTAAATACAGTATATTTGATATTAGAGAGGAATTTGTGCAATGAAAAAACAGGGACTCAAAGGCCAAGCATAGTAGCACATGCCTGTAACCCCAACCCTCACAAGACAAAGGCAGGAAGGAGAAGGGAGGAAGAAAAGAGAAGGCAATGGGAGGGGAGAGGAGGAAAGAGGGTGATAGTTTGGCTTTTGAATTCAGACAGATTTTAGGATCAAAGATGTGTCCAGACTGTGTGACTTGGGTTATTTACTTGTTCTCTAATTGCCTCCAGTACTGATTAATTTCTAGGGATTCTACCAGAGTTACCACTTCAGCAGAAGTTAAGGGTAACAGTAGGTACTCAACAATAACTCCTTTCTTAATTCTTAAAATACACTTCCTTTCCCCCACTCACCTTTATAGAGTGAGAAAAAAAATCAAACTAGGAAGGTCGTACAAGAACAGAAGGAACAAGAAAAGTTCGAAGGGTCACAGCATCTAATAACTTAGCCACACCCAGAACACATATATGACATGAGAATGAAGGTTCTGGCCAGGGATGGTGGAGGACACAGTGTTGCTACCGCTCAAAACCACTACACAAGCATGGACACAGTAGAGCAAGCATGGTAAGGGCGGAGACAGAGCAGTCCTTTCCTCTACTTTGCTACTGTGTATCCCTCAAGGCCACTTTTAACACTGTAATTGAGGAAGGTATAACTTATACAGAGTGAGCTGTAGGTCCTGGACTTTAGCCATATAATCACAACAACAACAACAAAAGTTGTAACAGTCTCTCCATGTGCTTTCATTTATCTCCAGGGAGACTCTCATGCACAGCAAACATGCTTTCTGAACACTTGAGTTCTTAACTCCGTTAAGCCACTAACAGAGGGTCAGATGTGTTTTTAAAAACAAACATTCCATTACTGACAAGATCTAAAGTTCCTTCCTGCCTTTCACTCCTATCCAAGCCTCAACTCCCTAGGACACATTCTAATTACCCAAACCTCAGACCCTGGCCACACCTCAAACAGCCCAACCAGAGTTTTTTTTAAGACTAGTAAGAATGCCTGCTTCTTCTCCGTGAATGCAGAGCAGTGATCAAGCCATACACCTTCTTCTTTACTTGGACTCACTCAGCAAACATCTAGCCAACTTATTTTCTAACCAGTCACTCTTCTTTGAATGATCAGTACACCTCAGTTAATGGGGGTTTTCCTCAGGAGACACAAGGAAGCAAACATAGTGGTTACAAGAAATCCTTTCCGGAGATACAAAGACTTTTCAGACATTATTGAAATTGGCTCATCACCATTAAAGACACAGTAGCATCTCTCCTAACACCAAGGACACTCTGGTGACCTACAGGACACTGCAAGATGCCAGCAACTGCCATTTCTATGTCTTTTGTTCTTGATTCATTCTTCTGACGTTGCCAACCGCACAGAGCACTTGAACATTATGCTCCTAATTGGGTTAAAAAAAAATACATATGAGGGGCCAGGATTGTGACCTAGTGGTAGAGTGCTTTCTTAGCACACATGAAGACCCAGGTTTGATTTCTTGGTACTACATATATAGAAAAAGGCAGAAGTGGTACTTTGGCTCAAGCGGTAGAGGTCTAGCTTTGAGGAAAGCCCAAGGACAATGCCTAGGCCCTGAGTTCAAGCCCAAGGCTGGCAAAAAAATACATAAGACAAAACAGCACACAGACATAGGAAATCATGGGGAATTGTTTGGGAAGAGCAGTCAAGGACACGGTCACCACTGATGATTTTCGTGAAGAGGATAAGGGAACTGTGGTTCTACATGATCCACAGTTGGTAATTTTTTTTTGCCAGTCCTGGGCCTTGAATGCAGGGCCTGAGCACTGTCCTTGGGCTTTCTCAAGACTAGAGTTCTACCACTTGAGCCACAGCACCATATCTAGCTTTTTCTATGTATATAGGGTACGGAAGAATCAAATTCAGGTCTTTGTGCATGCTAGGCAAGCACTCTACCACCAGACCAAACTCCCAGTCCCGTCACTTGGTAAATTTTTTTCATGTACATACATTGTTCTCTCAATTAAAATAATGCCATTTCTTGTGCACCTCTCCATTTCTGCTGCACTGACTAAATTAACCAGAAGCAGCCAGATCACTTTCCTTAGACAGCATCAACATTATTTATACTAATAATCATTAATGACCCATCTCTGGTCAAAGATTACAGATATTTATACCAAGAACCAACAGGTGAAAGGAGATTTGTTAGGAAGACTGCAATTAATACTAACAAGGAAGTGAAAAGATGAGAAAAGTTAGATTAGGTGTTAACTTTAGGAGACTGATTATAAGTATCCTAACTACATCCAGAAAGCTTTGAGGCAACAATAAAAGTGCTTGTATGGTAATTCATTCCAGGCATTGCATCCAATATCTGGAAAGTAGAAAATATGCCTTAGATTCTAAAGCATCTTCAAGTTCATATTACTATGTCTTCCTGAATTGTATGCATGGGATTCTATTTTCCAAAAATATTTCTTATCCAGGCTCAGGTGGTGCACACCTGAAATCCTAGCTACTGAGGAGGCTGAGAGAGAAACAAGGGAAGAGAGAGAGAAAGAAGAAAGAAGGAAAAAAGAAAAGGAAAGAGGAAGGAAGGAAGGAAGGAAGGAAGGAAGAGGAGGGAGGGGGGATGGAGGAAGGGAGGAAGGGAGAAGTACCTGTTAGAGTTCCTCAGAATGATATAAAACATAATCCTTAATTAGAATATTAATACTTATCACAAATAACCATTTTATCAGAGAATAAAACATGTGAATATCTTTTAAAACATTTTTTTTCTTTTGCCAGCCCTGAGGCTTGGACTCGGGGACTGAACACTGTCCTTGGGCTTTTCTAAAGGCTAGCACTCTACCACTTGAGCCACAACATAATTTCCAGCTTTTTCTGTATATGTGGCACCAAGAAATTGAACCCAGGATTTCATGCATGCTAAGCAAGCATTCTACCACTTGGCCACACTCCCAGCCCAGGATAGATGTAAAGAGGCTGATTATATTAATTTTTTTCTTGGATGATGAAAATGCTCTAAAACTGACTATGGTAATGTTTACACCTCTGTAATCATATTAAAACCCCCGGGGATATGTACTTCAAAAGATAAACTGTATGATATGTGAA
This sequence comes from Megascapheus bottae, assembly GCF_031878675.1. Lineage (NCBI taxonomy): Eukaryota > Metazoa > Chordata > Mammalia > Rodentia > Geomyidae > Megascapheus > Megascapheus bottae. Next base: position 31,324,214 of record NC_143514.1, read on the forward strand.
TTACATGTCAATAAAGTTGTTCACAAAAGTTAAAAAGTAGTAGATATAGACGGTTTATTTAGTAACAAATCAAGTTAAAATAGAATTAAGGTATTTTGAAGCCAGGTGTGGTGGCTCATAGTTGTAATCCTATACTTTGAGATCCGAGGATCAAGGTTCAAAGCCAGCCTGGGCACTAAAGACTGTGAGACTCTTATCTCCAATTAACCACCAGAAAACCAGAAGTGGCACTGGGCTCAAAGTGTAGCCATGAGCAAAATAGCTCAAGGACAGCCAGGAGCATGACCTAAGGGTAAAGTGCTTGCCTGGCATGCAGGAAGTCCTGGGTTCAATTCCTTGGTACCACATACATAGAAAAATCCAGACGTGATGCTGTGGCTCAAGTGGTAGTGCACTAGCCTTGAGCAAAAGTGCTCAATGACAGTACCCAGGCTCTGAGTTCAATCCCCAGGACTGGCAAAAAAAAATATAGCTCAAGGACAGCACCCTACCTCTAACTTCAAGCCCCTCAAAACCAAAAATAACAATAGGTAACAGGACCACACATGTCTTCTACTGAGTTCGGGTGGTGTCATCATTAACTCAAAAAGCACCCAACTCATACGATAAAGAACTGGATGCAAGCTCCATGCTGGTAGAAGGTTTGTCCATTTTGCTCACAAGTATATTGCAAGATCTGGATCAGTGGTTGGTACAAAGTCAGTAAACAAAATAATTTTTAGGAAACTTGGGGCTAATATATGCACTTTCTCTTTTAAAACTGGATTCTAGGCTGAGCACCAGTATGGTTCACACTTAAATTCTTAGCTTCGCAGATTTGAGAATCCAAGTTTGAAACCAGCTCAGGCAGACAGATCTGAGAGACTCGTATCTCCAATTAACTAGCAAAGAGTTAGAAGTGAAGATGTGAGTCCAAAGATAGAGAACCAGTCATGAGCAGAAAAAGCCAAGCAGGAGGGCAAAGCCTTATGTTGTAGCCCCCGTACCAACACACACACACACACACACACACACACACACACACACACACACGAATATTATCCATTAAATGGTATATATTTGTTTTATATGTTTTCCCTATTTGGGGGATATTGAATCATGAAAACTTCAGTGGCAGATGCAATAAAAAAAATCAAATGCAGTTGAGGCAGGGAACATAGTTAATGATACTACAGTTTTCTTATAGTTTTGTGTATAGTTTCCATAATAAAAAGTTAAAAATTAAAATTAGAAGGTTTACTGCACATAAACTGCTAGTGCTTACACAGAACAACTGTCAATCTTAGGGCAGAAAGAGACAATACACAATAAACCAGTAACCATTCAGTCTGATAAAGGTTGTAGAACCTCAGATGAGAGGAGTAAAACCAAGCCTCGAGGAAGAGAGAAGGCATGGGGTACTGACTCTTGAGTCCTGCAGTATTCATATAATTAATAGGAAAATGACAGATAAAGGGAATAACAATGAGGGAAAGCTATAGAAAACAATGCATAGAGCCGGGAGTTTGGCCTAGTGGTTAAAGTGCTTGCCTAGCATGCACAAAGACCTGGGTTCGATTCCTTGGTACCACATACATAGAAAAAAAAGCCAGAAGTGGTGCTGAGGCTCATGTGGTAGAGCTCTAGCCTTGAGAAAGTCCAAGGGCAGTGCTCAGGCCCTGAGCTCCAGCCAGGACTGGCCAAAAAAAAAAAAAAGAAAGAAAGAAAAAAGAAAACAATGCATAGGTTCACAGTGTAGCCATGGAAGGGCTTCTGTGGATTAGCTTTATATCATTCAAGAAGTTTTAGAATACCTGTCAAAAAGCACCTGCAAACAGGACCAGAGCTGAATTCCTAAGCCACAAGCCTGAAGGTCCTGTCCCACCTATATTGTACCTTCACATAACAGAGATTCTCACTTTTCTTATTTTGTTTTATTTTATTGTTATTGTAAAAGTGATCTACAGAGAGGCTAAAATTACATGTCAGGTAATGAGCACATTTCTTTTTGAGCACTGTCATCCCCTCCCTCATTTTCTCTCAGTTTTTTTTCCCTCTTGGCCACCCTCTCCCACAAATTGTATAGTTCATTTTCACCATAGAATCTAAGGACTATCACGGCTACTCCGTTCACCCTTTGTGCAACCATTTCTGTACTCCCCTCTATTCTCCCCAAAACAGATAAACTTAAAACAAGCAAAAAGGTACAGAAATCTTGGACATGATAACCTATACAGGACTCTAAACATTCACACAGGAAGACCAAAGTAGGATATTCTTAGGAGAGGATCACAAAGGATCATATGAAGGGCATAGGATCATATGAAATGATGTTTATCGAAATGAACTCCAAGAAATGGAAACAAGAGGTTTTATGTAATTGTGCTTCTTGTTTTATTTTTTTTCCTCCTTTGTAGTTGGGATTCTCTCTTAGAGACTTGATTTTAGACAAATCAGAGCACAGTATTAGAGAGGTAAAAATCCACAAAGAGTTAGAGGCAAGGTTCAGATTGTAGATCATCAGCCTATAGGCAAAAGTATCAAGAGTTCAAACTCTGGACTCAGACAACACACACACACACACACACACACACACACACACACACACACACACAGAGCAATAGGGCCTTGGAGGAGCACAGTTGAGAGACTGAGAGGAGAGCATCCATCAGAAGCAAAAGCCTCAGCAGAGAGAGGAAGACTAAGATGAAGAAGAGCAACTAGACTTGCCCTTGGTTCCTCAGTGTATATAGTTACTGCCTTGGTCTAGACACTATGAACCATGTTATAATTCTCCAAAGGACCTAATGTGCTGTTGCATAAGCTATCCTGAACATCTGATACATAGCTTTATGGACTGTTTATGCTCTACTCATCCCCTCCCCCCCAAAAAAATCTGTGTGCTGAAACCCTAATTCCTTGATGGAGGTGATTAGGTCCTAAAGATGAAGTCCTTATAAATGGAAGAGGCCTCAGAGAGCCTCTTCTTTGCTTCTGCCACATGAGGACACAGCGAAGTGTCCTATCTGCCAACACTTTGACCTGGACTTCCTAGTGTCTAGGCTTATTAGCTACTCAGTCTAGGATAACTCGTGATAGCAGTTCTAATAGACACACACAAACATAAGTAGGAATTGCTCAAGGGGCCCTGAGTATCCCCATCTCTTGTGATGTGTAAGAGCTTCTACTCCAGAATTCACTGGAAAAGTGAGTGATGTGAGGAGCAAATGCGTTGCTGGTAAAGGGAGGTGATGAGCCAGTCAGCAGAGTAAGATGCAACAGGGACTTAAAGAGGAGTCCTAAGGGTCGAAACATTACTCTAGGGTGTGGCTCTCCTCACTAGGGGAGGGAGAGCACAAGAAGAAATTCTTGTCCATTTCTAACTTCCTATAAGGTGGCTGGTTGGATTCTCCTCATGCTCTTCAAAATGAGCCAGGTTTCCCTTGCATATATGTGAATACATATATATATATATATATATATATATATATATATATATATATATATATGAAGGTGCTAAGTGAGGTGGCTCACACTTGGAATCCTAGCTACTCAGAAGGCTGTGAACTGAGGATTGTGTTTCAAAGCTATACTGGGCAATAAAGGTGAGACTCTTATCTCCAATTAACCATTAGAAAATGGGAAGTGGGACTGTGTCTCAAGGGGTAGGGCGGTAGCATTGAGTTGAAGAGCTCAGGGACAGCACCCAGGCCTAGAGTATAAGTCCCATGGCCTACAATAAAATAAAATAAAAATGAAGCTGTCTTCCAGGTACCAGTGGTTCACACCCATAATCCTACCTACACAGGAGGATAAGGTCTATGAACCATTGTAAGAAACCAGCTCAGGTAGGAAGGTCCAAGAGACTCTTATCTTTAATTAAGCTAAAAAAAAAAAAAGGGGGTGGGGGTGGGGTGGAGCTGCAGCTCAAGTGATAGATTGCTTAGCCTTGAGCAAGAAAATAAGGTCTGAGATAGCACTGAAGCCCTGAATTCAAGCTCCAGGACTGGCAAAAAAAATTAAAATAAAATAAAGTTTATAGCAAGGCCTTGATGATGACCTGTAATCAATCCTAGCTACTCAGAAGGCTGAGATCTAAGGATTGTGGTTCAAAGCCAGTCCAAGCAGAAAAATCTGTGAGACTCTTATCTCCAATTACCTATCAGAAAACTGGAAGTGGAGTCCAGCTCAGGGATAGCACCCAAATTCTGAGTTAAAGCCCCCCCAGTGGACAAAAAAAAATCCCTCAGGGACAGTGCCCCGGCCCTAAGTTCAAGCCCCTAGACCTAAATAAATTAATTAATTAAATGCCCAGAGGTATAATAATCATAGCACCTTTATGACTATGCAATTCCAGAAAAGGCCACTATATTCAATTTAAGCCAACAATAAGTATACAGAAAACATAAAGCATATATGTTCTAGTTTACATAACATGACTCAAGAGTCATTCAGTCCCTCTGCAGAATGAAATTCATACATCTTCTAAGGGTTCTATGATTTCACTACCACCTACATTGTCAGCTTCCTCTCATATTAGTCAACTCCTTTTTTTTTTTTTTTGCCAGTCCTGGGGCTTGAACTCAGGGCCTGGGCACTGTCCCTGAGCCTCTTTGTGCTAAAGGATAGCATCTACCATGCAACCCACTATAACCACCAAAAAAAAAAAAAAAAAAAAAAAAAGATGTGTAAGAACAAACTTTGGCTTAGTGTTTAGTGGTTTGAGGTAGGAACTAGCAAGCATGAGTTTACTTTAGACAGGGTGTTGGCGGGAAGTAGGGTCAGTCCTACAACCAAGTAACTTAATAAACCCATCCACACAGTGCCCAGAGTAGTGGTTTTCCTGAGGTCCCTGTTGTGTGGACTTCTTTATGAGCAACAAGAAAACACGAAGGCCTCCCTTGGAGTATCCAGCCAGCTCCCAGATATCAGGACTGTTCTGTCTCTCTCTCATACTTTTTCTGCTCCATTTTGTTAGGCTTATTTTATTTTCCTCAGAGCTAGCAGTAGTATTCACATAAAATTTCCAGTTCCCTCATTTGGGGGACAGGGGGCAGTTACTTGTTGAATGCAGGGGGTGGAGTCAGAAGGAACTCAATGGACTTCATTTTCCTCTCTTCTTTCATTTATGAACCAGAAAGACAACAGTTCTGCTTTCCAGTAACCAGCTTTGCTGGGAAATGGTGAAGTCTGAAGAACATCTGACGTTCTTCAGCAGAGCTAAATAAATATACAATATTGATTTCCATAGGACCTCTGTGCTGGTGCCAGAAGCCAAAAAGGAAGCAACTTTAGGGAAGCCTCAGAGGCAGCATTCCACTTGCTGAGATTCATTCAGGAAGTGACTGCTTGCAAATAGATCCTCAAACTTCATAACTTCTATGCTGGATATGTTAATTAACTTAACTGTAATTACCATCTCACTCTACATAGAGCAAACATTGTGCTGTATACTTCAAATACACACTTTTTTTTTATTTTTAAAGGTTTGAATGATGGCCAGGTGTCAATAGCTCACACCTAGCTACGCAGGAGGCTAAGATCTGAGGTTCAGGGTTCAAAGTCAGACCAGGCAAGAAAGTAACTACCAAAAAAAACCAAAATGGTGCTGTGGGTTAAAGAGGTAGAGCACTAACTCTGAGCAAAAACAAACTCAGGAACAGCATCTAGGCCCTGAGGTCAGGCCCCAAGATGGCAGCAAACACACACACACACACACACACACACACACACACACACACACACACACATACTTCCCCCAATCAAGGCAAGTCTCTTTCCCCATAATATGAAAAATGTTAATATCTACATCAGATACCATTATTGTGATTAGTAATAAAGCTTTAAATTAAACAGAGGATTTTAACTACTGAATTTGTGTTGACTCTTGTTCTCCTAATAATTTTTGCACTCCAAGAAACACATAAATATAAAAGACAAAAATTATTTATGAGATTACATTCTATCTAACAGGGGAAGGCAGACAACAGTAATGCACATAGCAGATTAGCATGTGGGAGAAAGAAGGGAATGTAATGCTGGTTCATGCCAGCCTTACCAGAAGAGCTCTTTGAGGTGCATTTAAGCAGGAGCATTCTATAGAAGAAGGACCTAGTAAAGACCAGTGCAAAAGCCCTCAGCCTCCTGCAATCAAGGAATAGCCAGGAGCCAGACAGGCCCCAGGAAGAAATAAGAATGTTAGAAAAATAACAAGGCCTGTAGCTTACCAGAGGATTTTAGCTTCTATTCCAAATGAGGTAGGAAGTCCTGAATGGGTTTTGAGTATAGAAACAAACTGCATCTCACTAATGAGAACAAACAACCCTGGAGGGGTTTTTGCTATAAAGAAGAAAGGGGAGGAGGTAGCACAGGGCATCTCATATTAAGCACAAGCTGTACAGATTGAATATCCCTAACCCAAAATGTTCCAATATCTGCAATAGTTGAGTGCTGAGATGATGCCATGAGTGGGAAATTCCACAGATGACTTCATGCCATGGATTGTTGCAGGTATGCACCAGATATATTGTGTTAGACATATATGAAGCATGCTAGGGTCACATGAGTTCCATCAGCAACACAATTATGTCTATGCCAGTATTCCAAAATCAGAAAGAAAAAAAATCTACAATCCAAAACACTTCTGGTCCCAAAGTATTTCAAGTAAAGAATATTTACCTTGTATATCAAAATTTCTAAATTTTACAAAAAAATGAAGACTGAGTTTCTAATTTCTGTACATGTCAAGCTTCTAAATAATTTCTGATTTCTTTGTTAAATAGCTTTCCAATTCATTATGTTTTTCACAATCTTTCCTTATGATAAGTATTTAAGTTAAGCTGGGAGTTTGGTCTAGTGGTAGAGTACTCACCTAGCATGTACCAAGACCAGGTTTGATTCCTTGGTACCACAAACAGAAAAATCCAGAAGTGGTGCTGTGACTCAAGTGGTAGGGCTCTAGCCTTGAGAAAGCCCAAGGACAGTGCTCAGATCCTGAGTCCAAGCCCCAGGACTGGCAAAAAAAAAATTTTTTTAAGTTAAGAAAACATGTAGAAGATGAGGGTGGGGGGGGAAGAGAAATGGGGACCAAGACATGAGAAAGGGTATCAATGTATGTGAAGTAATGCACCTTCCATCTGGCGAATGTAATGTAACCCTTCTATTAATTACAAAAAAAAATATATGGAAAAAAAAAACATGTAGAGTGCAAACAACTTGCCTAACTTTGACAGTAAATGTTCAAAATGCCTGTTCAACAAAACTCGTGTGTGTGTGTGTATGTGTGTCCCATAATGGGACTTGAACTCTTGCTTAGCTCTTATACCTAAGGCTGGAGCTCTTTCAACCTGAGTAACAGCCCCATGTCCAGCAATCTTTTGGATTAAGAGTCTCATTGACTTTTCTGTTTTGGCTGGCTTCAAACCAGGATCCTAAGCTCTCAGTCTCCTGAGTAGCAAGGAGTACCCCAAAAGAAAATTTTTAGTAATGCTCAAAAGCTCAAGAACTATAGTCATAAACAATGACTCAACTCTTTTATGTAATCTGAATATTTTAGCAGGTGATATTAAATGTTCTGAAAATAGTGCCCCTGTGATTATGTTATAACTGTTCTAAATGAGATTGTTTTCATTTTTACTGAATTGCTCATTTGGTTTCTTTGTTAAAAAAAAAAAAGGACATCAGCTATAAGATTTTTACATAATTGGCCATCTGTTTCAATGTAAGGATCACAATAGACTGCAGGCAGCTAGCACTGGTACCAAATCCTCCACAATTCACTCACTTCATCAGCTTTTTCCGTCTGGGACTAGGGAATTGTTGCGATCCACAACTGTCAGTTTCACAGTTGCAGCTTTTTGAGACAATTCAGCTTTCTTGTGGTTGAACTGGGGACAGGGGACCTATTTGATTAAAAAGAAGTTTATCCAGTTTTGTATTTGGAATTTGAATGCAGTTACTAAGACTGGAGTAGGAAATCCCAAATCAAATGCTGTGTCACAAATGAGTGTGGAGAATCTGGGTAAATGACTTAACTTCTAGATCGTCATTCAGCCCAACTGTAACACAGAAAGAATTCTGCAGAGAATGGAGTGCCCTCCCCAGAGACACTACATATGTAGCGCAGTTATGGACCGCAGTAAATGTATTTGAGTCTCTTAAATGTTTTCTTTTGTCCTTGGTAAAGGGTGGAAAGCTCTTTACATAATGCAATTGTTGTCCTAACCACTATCTAGAGGGAAGAGATGTCTGAGTAGTCTGCAGTCTGCTCAATCATTTTAACTGGGGGAATGTTTTGTTTTGTATACCCTGGAATCTCAAAAACTACTTTGTAACCAGACACTGGTTGTTCATGCCTGTGATTGTAGCTACTCAGGAGGTTGAGATCTGAGGATCTCAGTTTGAAGCCAGGTAAGAAATTCTGTGAGACTCTCTTCTCCAATAAACTACTCAGAAAAGGCCAGAAATAGTGCATGACTCTAACCTTGAGCAGAAAAAGCTGAGGGACAGTGCCCAGGCCCTGAGTTTAAGGCCCAGGCCAAAACAAAAACAACAACAAAGACTTATTTCCTCATTATCCCCTTGTAAAAAGAATGAGATAATAACGAATGGAATTCTCATCAGTGCATTTTGGGGTTCTAATTTTATTTTTCTGAGGCAGACTCTCACTAGGCAACGCTGGTTATCCTCAAACTCATGATCCTCTTGCCCCATACTCCTGAGTGCTGAGTATACATATACATCATCATGCCTAGTTTCCTGATGTGTATTTGGTTTTAATAAGTAATTTCTGTCTCAGAACTAACTACTGAGATATTTATACTTTACAATGCTGGCCAATACTTTATCCTGAATGTACTTCATTAACTCTTCCTAATCCAAATGGAAAACTCAAAGTACTATTATATTCACAAGCACTAAATATATATATATATGTCATAAATGTTATTTGTATATTCTGATATGGCACACTACAACACCTTTATATTCACTATCTTGGAATCTTATCTAGCAAGTCCATGTACTGGAAACTGAAAAACTGTATATGACTGCCAAACTATTACTGAAACACTCTGGAAAAACTTGAAAACAATAGCTTCATGGAATTTGGAGTCAAGGGGGAAAAAAAATCAGGGCTTAAATCCAGGCTGTGCCATTTGCTATATGTAATTTTGAAGGAAAAAATTTGGCATCCAAAACAATTTCCTCTCTGTGAAGCAGGAATATTAACAATAAATAATACTTGAGCCAGGTGCCAGTGGTTCGTGCCTGTAATCCTAGCTACTCTGGAAGCTGAGATATGAGGACTGAAGTTCAAAGTCATGCCAGGCAGGAAAGTCTTAGAGACTTACCTCCAATTAACTAGCAAAAAGCCAGAAAATTACTTACAACTCAAATGACAGAGCAACAGCCCTGAGCAAACATATTGCCAGCACCCAGGCCCTGAAGCCCCAGAAATGGCACCAAAATAATAACAATGATAGTAATAATAATTGCTACTGAGGGATTAAGGGCCTAATAAAATCATATATCTTGAGCTCAGATTAATACCATAATGATGAGGAAAACTGCTAGTGTTATTTTAATAGTGAACTAAAACTGGAGTCCCTGGTAATATGGGAGCCAATTAAAGTTCCTAAGTAGTCTACCAAGTTCACAAACTTAGATACTAGAAGATCTATATTGAGCATGAAGTCATTGGCTCATACCAGAAATCGAAGCTATGGGGAGGCTGAGATGATAGTTTGGAGCCAGCCTAGGCAGAATAGTCTGAGAGACACTTATTTCCAAATTAATCATCAAAAAGCCAGAAGTAGAGCTAAGACTCAAGTGGTAGAAAAAAGCTCAAGGACAATACCCAGGTCCTGAGTTTAAGCCACATGACCAGCACGAAAATAAATAAATACATAAATAAATAAATATCAGCCCTGATTTTGCCCTTCAACCTTAGTCAAGGCCCAATCTCCTTACACCTCAGTCCCTAGATTAACCCATACATATCAGTATTTTTCATTACAATTTATAAAATATAGACAATATGCTTTCTATTCTGTTAGGAATATATATATATATATCTGTCTTTACAATATTCTTCAAGGTAGATATCCTTGTTCCTACTTAATAGGTGGCTGCAACTGAGAAAGTTAAACATGCTCAAGATCATTTGTCTACTATGTAAATTGTAGGTCTCAGCTCCACATTCAAATTTATCTCCTTAACCACTCATTTATCTCAGCTAGGGAAGATCAAAGATAATTATTCCTTCAAAAATGTTTTTAAGTAGCACAGTGGCTTGTGTCTGTAATCTCAGGTACTCAGGAGGCTGAGATCTGAGGACCATGTTTCAAAAACTGCTTTGGCAGGAGAATTGCAGAGATTCTTATCTACAACTAACGACCAAAAATCAGGAATGTGGAGCTGTGGCTCAAGTGGTAGAATGCACTAGGTCAAATGACCTAGTCTTGAGTGAAAACGCTCAGATGACAATTCCTAAGCCCTGAGTTCAAGCCCCAGGACTAGCAAACACATACACCACACACACACACACACACACACACACACACACACACACACGCACACTCTTTTTAAATTGAAACCTAAAATACAGTTGTAACTATCTTGAGCTAATATAAATAATTCACAGATTAGATTTGCAACTTGTACCTTAGACCCTGAACCACAGAAAGGACAAAGACTTACACTTTAAGCTCTCTTTTGTCTGTTCTTGGAATTTTGCCTTGACCTCAATTTCATTTGAACAGATCTGATAAACAATGAATGTTTAAAAAATAAAAACACTAAAGAATTAGACAGACACAGAATGCCATTCTATGCCACTCAAAAGCCCGCTCTGCATGCCTGGGCATCTAGCACAATAAACTCCTTGCTTTCCCTAAAAACCTGGAACAAAATACTTTCTTGAGCTAACCTCCCACATTTGTATTTAAAGTTGTTAGATCTCTTATGTAAATATAAAATGGCCATGGAAGTCCTCATAAACTTCAACTTTTAAGGTCACACTTGTACCAAACTCTAGTTCCAGGCATATGCAGCACCTAAATTTCTCAGGCCCTTTTCAAAAATATGATGCCTTTCCCATGAAAACTGTGATAACTAGTCTCAAGTAGCTAATTATGATTCCCTGAGATATATCCCCTTGGAATAAAAACCCAGTTTTTGTTTTTGTTTTTTTAACTTCTTGGAGATGATCCTGCACTGCTGCCATATACTGTTGAAAATGTCAGACGAGGGGCAAAGGGGATCACATTTCAGTAGCACCTGGAAGCCACCTCCATTCCCCCCTTATTCTAGATGACATCGGAAGACACTTGGAGTATTTATTCACCCTTGAGTTTATTTGCTTATTTTAGTTTATTCATTATGTATTTATTTTCCCTTGAGTTGGGCACCGAGGACTCATGTCTTTAAATCCTAGTTACTCTAGAGACTGAGATCTGAGAATTTCGGTTTGAGGCCGGCTTAGGCAGAAAAGTCTTACCCTTATCTCCTACTAAACAGCAAAAAAAAAAAAATGTGGTTTAAGTGGCACAGCACCAGACTTGAGTAGGAAAAGCTAAGTAACAGTACCCACACCCTGAGTTCAAGCCGCCGAACAACCACAAATATACATACATACATACATACATACATACATACATACATACATACAGATGCAAAAATATAGAGAGAATACATATAGAGTATACATTATGTACTTAACATATTTAGGTTATATTACATGTATTTAGATAAGCACACACACACACACACACACACACACACACACACACCCCTTTACCCTGGTCAAATGACCAGCGTGGCTCTCCCTCCATTTCCCCGGGAGGAAATAGAGTGGAGTAAAGTCCAGATAGGGTGGAGGACAGACAGGGCAGGTGTTCTTGCACACCTGGAGAGGCTGCCCTGGGACCTCTCTGGTGCAAACTCCTTTAACAGGGAAAAGCCCCACACCCAAGCCCCCCACCCCGGGACGAGTGACTCTGCTCCTCTCCCCCTACCCCTCCTCCGGCCCCTCCCCAAGGGGCTCCACCCTGCGTGCAACACAGGGCCCCAGCAACCCGGCCCACTGCGGTGGGGAGGAGGCCGGGCACCTGGCCTTACCTCGGTGGGCGAGATGTCGAACACGCCGGCGATCTTGACGTAGAGCTCCTGGATGCTGGCGAAGTCCTCCACGCGGCCCGTGGGGCTGCCGTGCGCCAGCTGCGCGTGGAAGACCAGCCTGCGTGCGGGGGCCGGGGGCCCCGGGAGGCTCTGTCCGCCGGCGCCCGTCGCCTTCTCCACCAGCGGGGCATTCTCTCTGGACTTGGCCTTCTTCTTTCCCCGCAGCCCCAGGGGCATCCTGCCTGAACGAGGCGCAGCTCACCCGCGCTGCCAGCCGCCGGCTGCTGGGCTCCGGGGCCGTGGACTTTGCGCTTGGGGCCCCGAGGGTTCCGCGCAGGTAAAAGCCGCCGCCCGGCCAATGGCAGCGGCGCTTCCGCCTGGCCGCGTCGGGCTGTGGCCCCCTCCTCCCCCGGGAGGACCGAGCACCTGCACCCGGGCACACCAGAGCCTCCCCGGCCCCATCTGCACCGAGGCTCTGCGCGTGAAAGACCCCCCCCCCCCCCAATAGCCCCCAAAGCCTCGGGTGTCTTAGGATCCACCCGTGCTGGCCCTCTTGGTCTTTCCAAAACTCGTTCAGCCCCAAGCTTGTGTGGCCTAGGCTGGGAGAGGGGGGCTCTGGGGGACAGGGATTTAAGGAGAATTCTGCCTACTTCTGCCTCCTCTATGCCTCACTTAGGGCAGGGAGGGAAAGATGACGCCCTCAGCTCCAATCTGTCTTTCTTTTTTCCTTCCTTTCTTTGTTTCTTTCTTTTTTTCTTTCTTGTCTGTCGTGGGGCTTGAACTCAGGGCCTACACGCCGAGCTTTTTTGCTCAGCGCTGTATCACTTTGAGCCACAGCACCACTTCCAGTTTCCTGAATGGTTAATTGGGGCTGGCTTTGGACCACAATCCTCAGGTCTCGGCCTCCTGAGTAGCTAGGATTATAGGCATGAGCCACCCATGCCAGATGTGTTCTCTCTATGTGTCTCTCTGTCTGTCTCTGTCTCTTCTCCCCTTCCCCCCTTTCCCCTCTGCTCTCCCCTGCTTCATTCCACAAAGGAAATCAAGGCTTTTCAATGTGAAACCGAAGCTGTTTCAGTTTCCCTCCAAGTACTGGTAACTCCATCCACCTCCCTCCTCCAAGCTCCCTAGATGGTGAAGGAACTCCCCCCCACACCCACCTCAGCAACTTTATAGCTTTATTGACACTCACTGGTTAGTTCTTATCCACATTGACTGTAGTTTGTTGTGATTTTTGTTGTTGTTGTTTTGTTGTTGTTGTTGTTTGTTGGTTGTGGGGCTTGAACTCTGGGCCTGAGCATTTCAGCTCATGGCTACCGCCCTATCACCGCTGTATCACTTTGAGCCAAGCCCCACTTCCGGTTTTCTAGTGGTTAACTGGAGATAAAAGTCTCACGTTCTCTAGTGCCGGGATGGCTTTGAACTCCGATCCTCAGATCTCAGCCTCCTGAGTAGTTAGGATTACAGACGTGAGCCACCGCACCCGGCTTGACTGTAGATTTTGTTTTTTCCAGTCCTGGGCTTGAGCTCAGAGCCTGAGCACTGTCCTTGGACTTTCTCAAGGCTAGAGCTCTACCACTTGAGCCTCAGCACCACTTCTGGCTTTTTTTTTTATGCATATGGTACCGAGAAATCCAACCTGGGTCTTTGTGCATGCTAGGCAAGCACTCTACCACTTGGCCAAACTCCTGGCCCCTTGACTGTAGACTTAGGGACATAGATTAGCAGAGTTTAGAGCTTGTTTGGTGAGTTGCGCTTTCTAGATAAGTGCACGGGGATCCCGTAGTGGACATTCCTAATTTCCTTTGGCCCAGACAGCTTTGCGGAGCCTGGTGTATCCGGATGCACACATCTGCAGTCTCCATCTCCTTCATGGCACACTTCTGGATCTCTTTAAGTGCACAAGGAGCACACTTCCTAAAGCCCACATGCGCTTGTGAATATTGATAGTGTATTCTCGGGTCACCACCTCTTTGAAGGCAGACGCCCCTTCTTCTTCTCACCACCCTTCTTTGCGGGAGCTATTCTGCCAGGCCCAAGATAGGGGCGGATGGGGGGGGGGGGCGGGGCGGGAAAGGAAAGCAAAGCAGGATCTCTCTCTCTCTCTTTTTTAAACATTTAACAGTTTTATTTGTAATTGTTATAAAGTTGAACTGCTGGGACTTGTTCACTGAAACATGTTAACTTGCACTAATACTTTATATCCCCTTACTTATATTAAAAATTCACACACAAATGAAAATGGAAAAAAACTGCTAGTACCTGATTTCTGTCCCTTATTTTTCCACTGGCAATCATATACTTAGGTACCTTTTGACTCCATGGGGGAAAAAAACAACAACAACAAAAAAAAAACCCTAACATTCAGAACTACTGATCTACTGATAACAAGAAAAGGGCAGAGGCCTTTGAGAATGAAATGCTTCTCATCTTAGTAGATCTTAAGCAGCAGGATCTCTTTTAGGTCATTTCTTCCTCCTGGCCTGGTGCCTTAGATGGTCCTTCTTTTCAGATCCCTCTTCCTGGCTTTTTCCTTGAGCTACAATTTTCACCAGAAAGCAAAACAGTCTTGAATTGTTAGCTGCATTAACTCCCTTCCTGGCTCCAGACTTTGTCCCCAACACTCCACTGAAGCTGTGGTTTCGGCTTAATCACCATATATTAACTCTTTTCTGACTTTATCTAGCTTGAATTCTAAGAACTTTTGTGTCGAACGAGTAATTCTTGAATTTTGCCTCTCTTTATTTACTTATTCCCTTTCATCTTAACCCCAGCCTCTCCTAACTGCTACTCTCCAGGAAAAATGTGCACCAATACCACTTTTCCTTATCCACATTCTCAGCCCATTTGCTCTCTCCAATGAGCCATATTGACTACTAAATTGCTATATCTCACTCAGAAAGGGAATGTGCTCCAGGATATTTGAAATCTCACAACATTGATATTTTATCCACCTTTAAGCCTCTTATTTTTCTGGAAAGGTTTTGAGTGTTTGCCCAGGGCTGGCCTGGGAATATCAGTTGTGCTACCTATGTGTCCCTTGAGCTGGGATTACAGGTAGGTTCCACTGTGCCCTGCTCCTGAATTCACTTTCTTTTCTTGTTTTGGTTTTGGGTTTTACTGCTGGTTGAAGTAGATAGAAGCACCATGTGTTCAGTGCTTCAAGTCTGACATCCATGAGTCATCATATCCAACTTTTCATTTTCCCTCATTCCTCACATAAATTCAGCCCTGAAAAATCCATGTTTCTCTAAAATGAGCATATGCGCTGGGGAAGGGGGGACTCTGAAGATTCTTTAAGATAATTTTAATCACGTGTGTTTTATGCATCTGTAACTTAAAAAATATTACTTATCTAAATAACTCAAGGCTCAAATTTGTCTTTGTGGCTATGATTTATATAGCACCAAATTTTATTATTTGATCTGAAAAGAGAGCATAGCCAGATGATGATATGTACTTGTAATTCCAGTACTACTCAGGAGGCTTAGGCAAGACAAGTTAGAGTTCAAGACCATCCTGGATTATAGTCTCAAAAAATTAAAAAAAAAACAGTTAAAACCTGCCATCCAAGCTACTCAGGATGCTAAGACCAAGACCAAAGTTTGAGGCCAGCCAGGGCAAGAAAGTCCCTGCTATTTTTATCTCCAATTAACCACCAGAACAAGAAAGAAAACAAACAAACAAACATGGAGCTGTGGTTCAAGTGGCTGAGTACCAGCCTTGAGTGAAAAAGCTAAGGTAAGGAACTGTACCCAAGACCCTGAGTTCAAACTCCAGTGGCACACTCACACACACACACACACACACACACACACACACACATAACCAATAACCACCAAAAACTGGGCTCACATGGTAGTGTGACTGCTGAGAAAGTGGGAAGCTCTGAGTTCAAACTCCAATATCAGAAGGGGAAAAAAAACCCTAGGGAAAATCTAAATATATTAAGAATTCCTATTAAGTGAAAGTCAATTTTTTGGTGTATTAGGCGAGCAAAGAGCTCAGAGAAGTTAGATCAAGAAAGGTAAGACAATGAGTCATCATAAGATATATGACAGGCACATTATGACTCTCTGGGAACATATGTGGGAACACAGGAGGGTGTTAAACTAAAAAGTCAGCAGAGAGAAAGATGCTGTTTTTTGGGGAGGAGGAGGGGGTGACACAAAGTCTTAGGTTGTCAACTGAATTCTCAATTCTCCTGCCTCAACCTCCCTAGTACTGAGGATTATAGATGTATGCCACCGTTCCCTGCTAAAAATGTTTTTTAACTGTGTCCAATAAAATGTCAAAACAAGAGGGCCAAAGTTTTGGCATAAGTTAGAATGGCTGACTTTTGCATTCTTTCAATGTCCTTTTATTTCTAAGTCCTATTTTTCCTTACTTAGAAAGTGGAAGTTTTCCCGAAAGCCTACATCAAGTTCACATTTACTGTAATGCCTCACTTATACAACCAAATGTACTGGGCATAATGACAGCTGAGAACAGATGGGATACTCAGAGTAAGGTACCTGATGCTGCATCATTTAGTCACAAGGTTCCAATACTCCAGGACTATTTCTATACCCATGTTCAAAGCGCTGAGGAATTACAAAGTTCCAGGGAGAGACTCACCTTAAGAAGAGCTTGAGACATTTGTAATAAGGAAACAGCCATTCAGAAGCAATCCAGAAAGAAAGCCCAACTCCTAAGCCCAGGCTAAAGAGGTTCTTCTTCTGGACCTCTGTCATTTGCCTACAACCCTAGCAGGAGTTCAAGCCCCCAAACCAACAACAGCAACAACAACATTCTAGGATTAAAATAACCTTATATATCTGCCAGAAAAAAATATTATCTTGCTTATAAGAAAGCATTCAGCTATCAAATGAATCATAAGACAAAGTTACTAATTAGAACATACTCATCATACCCTCTTTTATATTTCCCCAACCCCCATTATGGATGTATTCAGTATGCAAATACTTGGAAGAAAATAGAAGATTTGTTAAACAGCCTTCCCTGGGACTAAAGATAGCATGTTTTATAGTTGCATGGCAACAATGAGCAACAGAAGATGACAAATGGGGGAGGAAAGAACTCTTAGCTGAAGTTCAAATAAAGGAGAAACAATTGGAAAATGGGAAGAGGGAAAGGAGATGAAGTACTAGAGTGTGAAGAATATGAATAATCAAGACTAAATAGGTACTTAATGAACTTACTGAGCACGTACTGGATGTCACCATTAGTACTCCGTATTTAATTGCATCTTTTTATTCATGTGTACTTGGAGGAAGTGATGTGACACAGAGTCCAAATGGGTCTATACCTCCAAAATTATGTAAGTATAAAATATGAGTGACAAGAACACATGTGAAGCCAGGTGCTCGTGGCTCACATCTGTAATCTTAGCTATTCAGAAGGATGAGGTTTGAAGGTTGAGGTTCAATGTCAGCCAGGGCAAGAAAGATCATGAGATTCTTATCTCCAATTAAACACCAAAAAAGCCAGAAGTGGAGCTGTGGCTCAAGTGGTAGAGTACTAGCACAGGACAAAAGCAACTCAGGGACAGTGCTCAGGCCCTGAGTTCAAGCCACAGGAAAAAGAACTCATGGTAGAATAGATTGTTTTTCCAATAGTTGTATTGTTGTCCGAAATTATGAAATCTGGGGTTAATCTACTTTTCATTTTGCAGAGGAAAAGTACATTTTCAACATCAGAAAGTTATTGGTGATAAAATGAATTTATTAAAATGTTCCATTTAACTTTGAAATGAATGAAACTTAAAGATTCTCAAACATGTACAAATATTTTTTTTGTTCCACAGAACAAATTAGAATTTGACCTAAAAAAAACATGTCTTTATAACCATAGCAATTCAAGATGACACAATTTAGGTTTTCTATAATTTTAGCAAAAGCAGAGTTAAGTTTTTATCTGGTGTGAATAAAGGATGGACAATGAAGCGAATGTTCATTTATATAAGATAGAGACAACATGAACATTCAAATGGATGGGCTTGTTTTATTTTCAGTGCTGGGGCTCGAAGCCTTACACTTGCTAGGCAAGTGCTCTACTATTGAGCAACACTTCCATCATATGTTTTCACTGGTTATTTTTGAGCTAAAATCTCACTTTCTGCCCAAGCGCTTTCCCTCTCATTGTAGCCAGGATGGCAGGTGTACATGCATCAAGTCTTTCTTTTTACCGTGGAGGTGTTTTTCTACCTGAAATGGCCCAAAACTGCACTCTACCCAGCTTTAACCTCCCAGGAAACTGGGATGACAGATAGACACATCACACCCAGGGAGCGGCTGAGAAGGCATCTCACATGTATGCCCCAACTGACCTGGAACCATAATCCTCCTGATCTCATCCTCTCAAGCGACTAGGATTACAAGAATGTGCCACAATCACTGGGGCTCTAAATAGAATTTTGATCAGTTATCCTTCTATTTTCTTTTCAAAAGCCAAGTAAGTAAAAAATTAAGATGGTGAGTTTAGGTATTTTTTAGAGGAAAAGAAATCAGTGATTAAAAAAAAAGTTATAGCCTCAATGTAGAGAAGTGTAATTTTCCATATATGCCACAATGTTATAGTTGAGGGAAGATGCTCAGAATATGAAATAAGAATATGCATTTTAGACAGTGTATTTAGCATAATACCAAAATAGCTAAAAGGAACTGAAGTTTGAAGCCAGTCAAAACTATATAGTGGGCCTGGAGTTTAGCCTAGTGGTAGAGTGCTTCCCTAGCATGCATGAGGACTCAGGTTCAATTCCTTGGTACCACATACACAGAAAAAAGCCAGAAGTGGTGCTGTGGCTCAAGTGGTAGAGCTCCAGCTTTGAGAAAGTCCAAGGACAGCGCTCAGGCCCTGAGTTCATGGCCCAGGACTGGCAAAAAAAAAAAAAAAAACCTATATAGTTACATAGCTACAGAGCAGGACCCTGGAGAGAGAAAGGGGAAAGAGGAGAGAGTGGGAGAAAATAAGGAAAGAGAGAGAGAAAGACGAGAGAGGAGGGAGGGAGGGAAGGAGATCTTCCTCAAGTTACCATGCTACTTTAAAGAAGTTGACTATGATCTTGGGTAATTCTTTAATCACTCTCGGCTAATATTTCCTAACTAAATTTTTTACTTTTCATGGATGATATAAAGGATTTATGGACCAGTTGGCATGTTACCGAGCACATGGTAAAAGATAAAGTTATTACAGCATAATAAATGTTCATAAGAAAATGAATGACATACTCTAATATCCTGTAGTAGGAAGTGTATGCCCTGTGCTGAATAATAATTTTCATATGGCATATTTTACTGTACTCTCATACTTTGCAAACAAACTATCTGAACATGGTGCATACATAAGTTATTCAGAACTGTGAAGTGGGGCATTTTTATTCCAAGCATTGGGACTGATAAAGTTGATTTCAGTCATGCACTGGTTACTCACACCTGTCATCCTAGCTCCTTAGGAGGCTGAGATCTAAGGATCTCAGTTCAAAGCCAGCTTGGCAGAAACATCCATGAAATTCATCTCTAATAACCTAAGAAAAAGTCAGAAGTGGCACTGTGACTTAAGTGGCAGAGCCGCGAACATAAAAATGCTCAGGGACAGTGTCCAAGCCCTGTGTTCAAGCCCCAGGACCATAAAAAAAAAGTTGTCAATCATGAATATTTGAATAGTAGTTACAAGCAACATTAAAACATCCACCGCAATCATTTTAACATTCATACTTCTGCGAATCCCTGAGATAATGCATGTACACTAAAGTTGGAAAGCTAGTGGTTTATAAGATAAAGTACAAATAGCATGGGTTGGAGTCATGGCTTAATGGCATAGCACCCGCCCTACAAGCACAAAACCCTAAATTTAAAACCAGAATGTCAGACAGGAAAGAAAGAAAGAAAGACAGGAGAGAGGGGGGAGGGAGGGAAAGATAAAAGGGGAGGGAGGGAGGGAAGGAGGGAGGAAGAGAGGGAGGGAGGGAGGGAGAGAGGGAGGGAGGGAGGGAGGGAGGGAAGGAAGGAAGGAAAAAGAAAGAGGAAGTAAATGCCTTAGGGTAGTCCAGTCCATATCCACCACTGGTTAACCACCTATTTTTCTACCTCTCTCCCAAATCAAATGTTAGCCTTGAAATGCTGGCAG
This sequence comes from Megascapheus bottae, assembly GCF_031878675.1. Classification (NCBI taxonomy): domain Eukaryota; kingdom Metazoa; phylum Chordata; class Mammalia; order Rodentia; family Geomyidae; genus Megascapheus; species Megascapheus bottae. Next base: position 31,344,437 of record NC_143514.1, read on the forward strand.
TTTTCTTTTTTATTTCTTGTTTTTGCCAGTCCTGGAGCTTGGGCCTGGGCACTGTCCTTGAACTTTCTCAAGGCTAGTGCTCTACCATTTGAGTTATACAGTGCCATTTCTGGCTTTTTCTGTATATGTGGTACTGAGGAACCAAACCCAGGGCTTCATGAATGCTAGGCAAGCACTCTACCACTAGGCCAAATTCTTGGCTCATCAACCAAATCTTAAAGTTGAAACATGCACAACATTATTAATGAAAGCGGTGTATGACACCATCAAATAAAAGCAAGCATGAAACTAGGTGTAAATAATGGCTAAATACAAGTAGGAAGTAGAGGCCTGGCTCTTTACAGCATGCTGACACAAGTGGGAATGGACAGCTGCTACATTATGTTCTACTCATGACCAGGGAAGATATGTGGGATAAGGGGATGAGAAATTCTGCAGTATACAGAGCTTAGGATAGTTCAGTTCTCCACTTTCACTTTTCATGAAAGGAAAAATGGGCTGCTATCTATCTGTTTTGGTTACAATATGCTTGCTGCTCTATCCAATATGTAAATTAAGGCCTACAATTGAGGCCTAGTCTGAATGGATGCTTTTAGGGAGTAGGGAAGAGATGGGACCAAGTGCACAGAACCCCAACCACCACCTAAAACACTGATTTTCATTCTCATCCCTTTGCTACACTTTTTAAAAATCTTTTGTGAGCAGTTTGTTGTAACAAATTATCAGCCCCAGGCTATGTGTGTGTGTGTGTGTGTGTGTGTGTGTGTGTGTGTGTGTGCATGCATGCATACAAGTGCATGCACATGTTTATGTACTGGTCCTGGAGTCTTGCCCCTGAGCTTTTGTCTTGAGGAGCTTTTGTGTTCCAGGCTAGCACTCTACTACTTTAGTTACAGCTCCACTTCTGGCTTCACAATGGTTAATTGGAGATCAGAGTCTCTCAGAAGCTAGGTGCCAGTGGGCAATCCTGTAATCCTAGCTACTGAAGAGGCTGATATTTAAGGATCTTGGCTCAAAGCTAGCCCAGGCAGGAAAGTCCATGTGGTTCAAGTGGTGGAGTCCTGAGATCAAGCCCCCAGCCAACCCACCAAAAACAGAAACAAAAACAAACCAAGAGTCTCACAGACTTTCCTGCATTTGCCAGCTTTGAATCAAGATCCTCAGATCAGCACTGAGTAGCTAGGATTACAGTTGCAAACCACTGACAATCAGCATTAAATTCACAACCCATCCATACTCAGGAATTAGAATTATGTACTGCTCTATGTTCATGCCTTTACTTCTCTGCAAATATATATACATATATAAATATGAATTTATGGCCGGGAGTTTGGCCTAGTGGTTAAAGTGCTTGCCTACCATGCATGAAGACCCGGGTTCGATTCCTCGGTACCACATATAGAAAAAAAGCCGGAAGTGGTGCTGAGGCTCAAGTGGTAGAGCTCTAGCCTTGAGAAAGTCCAAGGACAGTGCTCAGGCCCTGAGCTCAAGCCCAGGACTGGCAAAAAAATAAATAAATAAATAAATATGAATTTATTTAGCACTGCTAGAGATTGAACTCTCACAAATACTGAACAATCACTCTATTACTGAGCTACATTCCAGTCCCTGAAAATATCACATTTTAAAGCATAAATACGATGTTCAGTAACAAGAGAAATTGCACTTAAAAGCCTGTGACAAATTGAATTTACAAATGCATGTAATTTTAACCTTTTCCTTTTAATCCATTATTTTATTTATTTCATTATTATAAAAAGTATGTATAGGGGCCGGGAGTTTGGCCTAGTGGTAGAGTGCTTGCCTAGCATGCACAAAGACCTGGGCTCAATTCCTCAGTACCACATACATAGAAAAAAGCTGGGAGTGGTGCTGAGGATCAAGTGGTAGAGCTCTAGTCTTGAGAAAGTCCAAGGACAGTGCTCAGGTGAGCACCAGCCCAGGACTGGCAAAAATAAATAAAAAAATAAAAAAATATATATATATGCATAAACCAGGTTATGGTTGTATGTGTCCGTAATCTCAACACTTGGAATGTAGAAGGAGAACTGTGAGTTCAAGACTAGACTGCTTAGTTTGGCTATAAAGAGATACTATCAAAAAAAAAAAAAAAAAGGCTATGGGCCAAGAGTTTGGCCTAGTGGTAGAGTGCCTAGCATGCACAAAGACCCAGGTTCAATTCCTCCGGTACCACATAGATTAAAAAAAAAAAAAAAAACCCAAAGTCATGCTGTGGCTCAATTGTTAGGGCTTTAGCCTTGAGAATTTCCAAGGACAGTGCTCAAGCCTTGAGTTCAAGCATCAGAAATAATGACATCACACCATTTGTAAGGAAATGGAAAGATTTAGAAAAAAAATCATATTAAGTGAAGTAAGCCAGACTCAAAGGAACATAGGCACAATGGTTTCCCTCATTTGTCATAGTCAGTAGAAACCTTGAGCTCTCCTAGCAGAGATTTACAATAGATCAAAACCTAGATACGGGGCTGGGAGTTTGGCCTAGTGGTAGAGTGTTTGCCTAGCATGCATGAAGACCCGGGTTCGATTCCTCGGTACCACATACATAGAAAAAAGCCAGAAGTGGTGCTGAGGCTCAAGTGGTAGAGCTCTCTAACCTTGAGAAAGTCCAAGGACAGTGCTCAGGCCCTGAGCTCAAGCTCGTGACTGGCAAAAAAAAAAAAAAAAAAAAACAAACCTAGATACATAAGGCCATATAGTATGATGCAAATGAAAGGACCTCCAGGATATAGAAACAAAAGCCATATAATGAGTGATTTCCGTCTTTAATGTACTATGTTATCTCTCATCTCTTTTGCTGTTCCTTGGTTATCTCATATGGTTACAGTATTTTACCTTGTTCTCTGATACATTGAATATATGTTTATTTGGTTATTTGAAATCGGATAGGGAAGGGGGGAAAACAAGATGAGGGGTGGGGTAGGGGAAGGGAAATGGAGACCAAGATATGAGAAAGGGTATCAATGTTTGTAAAGTAATGCATCTTCTATCTGGTGAATATAATGTAACCCTTCTATTAATTACAATAAAAATATACGAAGAAAAAAAGGTTAAAACCTGTGAAAAGTAAAATACATCGTATGAAACAGTTGGTAAAGTTTTAAAAACACACAGTACAAAGTTAGGATTCCTAACAATAACTGATCTTCTTAATCTGACTAAAGCAAATAATGAGCTGATTGCTTAAAATTCGTTTTCTTTGTGCAACCTCCAGTTTCTTCTTTTTAATTATTTCAGGAATGACTTGAGACTTACTTTTACACAAACCAAAATTCTAGCAGCCATAAAGGTTAATGAACAAATTTTTATTTTAGAACTGATCCTTTATTTGTGAATGCATATAAAGCTTCTATAGGTTGCTACTTATAACAAACTTTTCAACAAAATCTAAAGGCATTTTTTTCTCTTTTTTGCAGATACAATTTCACATACTTTAGCTATCTTTCACTTTCAAAATTAATTTGTATTATTTGTATAAAGATTTTATTAATGAAAGTAAATATTAAATATGGATTATTAGCTTCCTTTTTAAGAAATAAACTACTTTGTAATTATTTCAAAAGTTCTAAGTTTATATACCACATCTTCATACATGACAAAATTTTTCAAACAAACATGCTAAATTAAATAGACCATAAAAAGAAGCAGGAAACAAACTTTAAAAGAATGTGACCCAGTCAAAATTTAGCAACATGGGACATAAGTTACATACTGGGGGAAAATGTCACTGAGGCAAGAATTCTCAGAATTCCTTTACATGTTTCTATTTTGCAGACAACTATCTGAGACTCTAATTTTATTCAACTTTCAGAATTTTTGAAAATACTTTCCAAAAGCTTTATGTGCTTTATGAACATAAAATATCACAAAATTTTTTTAAAGGTTGAAATACTTAATGTATAAAACTTACATACTCAAATTTAAATTTTATTTGAAAGCAACAAGCCATGGTTTCTAAGGGAAATTATATGTATATATTGTTATATTTACTATATATTACATATATATGAAGGCAGAAATATAGGCAGTAAATATTATTTTTAGATTAAATATGAGGCTTTTTTTTTTTTTGCCAGTCCTGGGCTTAAGCTCAGGGCCTGAAAACTGTCCTTAAACTTTCTCGAGGCCAGAGCTCTACCACTTGAGCCTCAGCACCACTTCTGGCTTTTTTTTATGTATGTGGTACTGAGGAATAGAACCTGGACCTTCATGCATGCTAGGAGAGCACTCTACCACTAGGCCAAACTCCCAGCCTCGAGGCTTATTCAATTTTAAACTATGTGATAGTCCTTGGAATGTAAGATTAGTTCATCTAGGCCATTGACTGGGTCTAATCACATATACTAATGCCATTTCATCAATCATAACTGTTCAAATGACAGTTTCCTAAAAAAAAAAAAAAAAAAAAAAAAAGCAGGGGCCGGGAGTTTGGCCTAGTCGTTAAAGTGCTTGCCTAGCATGCACGAAGACCCGCGTTCGATTCCTCGGTACCACATACATAGAAAAAAAAAAAAAGCCAGAAGTGGTGCTGAGGCTCAAGTGGTAGAGCTCTAGCCTTGAGGAAGTCCAAGGACAGTGCTCAGGCCCTGAGCTCAAGCCCAGGACTGGCAAAAAAAAAAAAAAAAAAGCAGGTACATTTTCAATTCCTTATTTCCAACAGAGGTTTTAATAGATAGGAGTGATGAGCTAAAGTCAAGGTCAAAGGCTCTAATGTTTTCAGATACACATGAAATACTTGATGTTAGCAGATTACATGCCTTACATTTTTTAAGTAGTGAGCTGGCCAAACCAAAGGCTTCCCTTCCATCAATAACCTCAATCTATCGTAGCCCTTTTTAATATGGGCAACTTGTGATTTTTCTCACAGGAAAAGTAGATAACATTTTTTTTTTGCCAGTTATGGGGCTTGAACTCAGGGCCTGGGCACTGTCCTAGGACACGTTTTACTCAAGGCTAGTACTCTGCCACTTGAGCCACTGTGTCACTTCTAGATTTTTCTGTGTTTGTAGTTCCTAGGAATCGAATCCAGGGCTTTGTGCATGCAAAGTGAGCACTCTACCACTAGGCTACACTCCCGGCCCTTAGATAACATCCTTATCAATGAGTTTACTAATAGTACTTTTATCTGTATTACTTCAGAACTATTCAAGCTATGTAATAACTGATTGAAATAAAGAACTTTTAAAAACTGAAAGTACATTCATAATTTAAATAAATTTCAAAACTTTTCTTCCAGTATTAATGTTAATTCAACATTTAACAAATAAAAATTAGGCACTAGGTATATGGAAAGGCATTATCAGTTTTCTCTAAGAGATTTATATTCCTTTTTTATATAGCTATGTAAATTTATCATTTAATTACTAGAATTCTCTACTTAAAACATTTAACTAGAGATTATCCATATATATGATCTGTAAGTCCTATATTTTAGCTAAGAGAATATTCAATCATGAAAATTACTAAAAGTAATTACGGGTTTAAAATAGAAACTATACCTATCACTTGGTTATTTTTCAGCGCTAGCTCTTCAAACTTGTGAGGAAATTACCATGGCGTTCATACTTCCCTATTTTTTCCCCACAGTAGTGGGGAAAAATCCTAGGGCATCTTAAGTGTTATTTAGTAAAGCATAGTAATAAAAAATAATTTTATGCTTTAGATTAGATAGAACAAGAATGATTAGCTCAATTCTCTGGAATTTTTTCATTTTTCCATTTGCTACTGAAGTGTATGATTATTTCCAACAATTCCATTGTAAGATATATGTCCATGCAAATTGAAAAACCTTAACTACTCCAGAATTCACACATCATTTTTTTCCATTTTGATAACTATATGATCCGATGTACATAAGCATTGTGCCTTTGTGTTCCTCTTTTAAGAATATCCACCCTTGGTCTTATTGTGTTACACACAATTTTTTTAGTAGTATGATTCATAACCAATAGTAAGTGGAAATAACTCAAATGCCAAAAGAAAAAAAATGAGCAGATACAAGATATGGCATAATTGTCATTAAAAGTAATGAAGTACTACTGATAGGTAATGTAACTTGAATGGACCTTGAAAAACATACTAAGTAAAAGAAGGTAATCAAAATGAAAAGCAAGCCACATGTTGGTACACTTGAACCACCGTTACTCAGAGCAAGAGTCTTTCTAATTCCAGTCCAGCCTCATCAAAGTTAGTGAGACTCTATTTTAAAAGCAGAATAAAAACAAATAAGCAAAAGGGCTCAAATCACAGAGAACTTGCCTAGCAAGTCCAAGGTCCTGAGTGAAGGTCAAGCAAGACACTAGACCTACATAGACAAGCCTGATCACATGCCTGTCCACAGGCAGATTATTCCAATCTGGGCCAGCACCACTCTTGGTCCCCTCCAATCAGGTCGAGCATTCCACTGTGGGCCTGACCAAGGACATTGCCCTGGACCCCAAGAGACTATAACCTTTTTTTTTTTTTTTTTTTTTTGTCATGGGGCTTGAACTCTGAGAGCCTGGGCGCTGTCCCTGGGCTCTTCGGCTCAAGGCTACTGCCCGACCCCTTGAACCACAGCCCACTTCCCATTTCCTAATGGTTAACTGGAGATAAGAGTTTCACATTCTTTATTGCCCAGGCTGGCTTTGAGCCATGATCCTCAGATCTCAGAGTCCTGAGCAGCTAGGATTACAGGTGTGAGCTACTGGGCCTGGCTATAACCTTGTTATAGCCTGGCTATTTCCTTGTTATACAAGCCTCAAATCCAGTCCCTCCAACAACCTTTAATCCCACAGGAAGGTCTGTGCCCCTCACTGTACCTCAATAAACAGTCCTCGCCTGTTGACAATCAAGTCTTAGTCTTAGCCTATTCCTTTTCTGTTCCCCATTTTCCTAACATGGAGTTCAATTTCTAGTTACACACACACATACACACACACACACACACACTCACTTTATCATGTTTTGTTTGCATCCTTTCATGGGAAATAGCCAATGTAAACAAATGCATCATATAAATAGATTAATTTTACAGAGGCTAGAAGGAATGAATAGGGAGTTACTGACACAGGTCTTCTTTAGGCAACAGAGGCAATTGCATAATTCTGAGTAAATTCTAAAGCTACTGAATTGTGTAGTTTAAAATAGTACACTGCTGGGTGCCAGAGCTTCACCCCTATAAACCTAGCTACTCAGGAGGCTCAAATCTGAGAATCACAGTCCAAAGTTTCCAATTAACCACCAAAAAGCCAAAGTGAAGCTGTGATTCAAGTGGTAGAGCACTAGCCTTGAGCTTTACAAAAGCTAAGGGACACAGCCCAGACCCTGAGTTCAAGTCCCGTGACACCAACACACATACACATGCACACACACACATAGAGACGCATGTGCCCACACATGCACACACACATCAGAGTAAACTAAGGGGTTTGGGTATATATAGTTCTGTAGTACAGTGTATGCTTAGCATGCACGAGCTCCTAAATTCCCAAACAACAAAAATAAGAAAATAAAAGATGAAATTCTGTAATATGTGAATTATATCAATAAGAATATAAAATGTATGATGTATGTAATCTATAAACTGTTGAGTTTCTAAGATTTCATATTCTACTGAAAATGTAGACCACAATACCCTATATTCTGTATACCCAGTATATACAGTAGACATGAGAGTGAGTGTGAGACAGAGAATTATTCTGGAAATGATTTTTAACCAAAAACTGTTTCAAAATATCAGTCATGGGGTTTGAACTCTGGCCTGGGTGCTATCCCTGAGCTCTCAAGGCTAGCACTCTACTATTCCAGCCACAGAACCACTTCCAGTTTTCTGGTGGCTAGCTGAAGAGTCTCATGGACTTTTATGCCAGGACTGTCTCCTAACTGTGATCCTCAGGTCTCAGCTTCCTGAGTCACTAGGTTTACAGGGATCAGCCACCAGCAGCCTGGCTTCAAAACACTTTTAGTAGTTATAAAGCAGGAGACAAAACAATTTTTAAATGTAAATATATTTAAAAATTAAAACACCTAAGAAATGCAATCTATACATATGAAAAAGTAAGGTATTTATATGCGCAATAAGTAGTAGCAGTATTATCCATAAGCAGCAGTTGGTGTTCCCCCCACCCATATTAGTTTAACAACATAGCGGAAGTTCATTCATTTTAGGGAAAATACATGATATATATGCATATTATGCGTAATTTACAGAAGACTGTGTAACTGGAAAATTCCAAATAATTGTACTTTTTTAAAACCACATTTATTATTAAACAATTTATTTTAAACTAGTGGACAATGGGCCTCTAATTTATTGAGTCCAAGATTTTATATATATAATCAGCCTGCATAAAAAGTCTATTTCTAAAATATCAGTAATTCAGGCTATTGGGATTTCCACAGGAGATAATTTGCCATATTTATTTTTATAAAGAAAACATCTACTTTTAAGAAAATTACAGCTATATTATTAAGAAATGCTACAGCATACTTTAAAAATCAAAATGGTGCAATACATGTATCAGTATATTCTTTTATCGGTATCAGCCAGATAACAGTATTTCAAAAGATGATTTCAATCTAATAACCACATTTCCAAATTATTTGGGCCTTTATTCTTTATACATTACATAGATACTTTAGTGAAGAATTTTAATATCCATTATGGGAACCTATCATAGTGGTCATCTAATGATATAAGAAATAAAGTAGTTGGGTAGTCTAGTACTTTACTAGAAATATATCTACTAACTCCACAAAACTAACTTTTACATATAAGCAAAATACTAAAATATCCAATTTAGGAGAAAAGAAAATATAGTAAATGGTTTTCACTTTATCTCTGTTAAAATCCCTTTTGCCTATTTATTTGACCCGTCTTTATTCATGCAATGTATGAACTCCCAAAAGAATTTACACATCTTTATACAGAATTCACATCTATATCAGTAAACTGCCAGTCTTTTTTATATTTTCAGTGTCTTATCAAAATATGGATAACAAAGTTCTTCATTCTATGAGGCAGGAAGATGTTTCCTAAGAATTTCTTTGGATGACGAAGATATAGTATCTGGGAAGGACACATCAAATTCTATTAGAAGATCACCACGTTGGTCAGGATTTTTTGGAAATGGCAGCCCATATCCAATAATTCTTCTCCTCATTCCAGGTTTCACAATATCACTTATGGACATAGGTATGTTTCTTCCATCCATTGTTGGTACATTAATTGAGCAACCACACAATGCCTAAAATGGAGCAAACAAAGTCAAATTCCAAAGCTTAAAAATATAACTAAAATGCTACTAAGTAGGATAAAGGATAATTCTGTTAAGGTTAAATATCAACCTATAAAAACTTGCAATAAATGGATCAAGAAAATATAGTATTTATACACAATGGAATTCTCTGCTGCCATTAGAAAGAATGATATCGCCTCATTTGTAAAGGAAATGGAAAGACTTAGGAAAAAAATCACATTATATGAAGAAAGAAACACAGGTTCCATGGGTTTCCCTTATTTTTAATCATTTAATATACATCTAAGATTCTCCTAGCTGAGGATCACAAAAACTCAAAAGCTATGTACATATAGCCATACGGGATGAGGCCAAGCAAAATGAATTCCAGGATATGGAAACAACAGGTTCATCTTTGTGACTATTGTTTCTTAATGTACTATGTGATGTTATTTCTTTTCTCTTTTTTTCCCACTTACGGTTTCCCACTTATTGTATACATGTTTATTTGTTTATTTGAAATAGGGAAGGAAAGGGGAAAAACAAGATGAGTGGGAGTGGGTGGAGGGGGGAAAAGTGGGAGAAAAACTTGGGAAGGGATATCATGTTCAAGAAGTAATGTACCCACTACCTGATGAATGTAACGGGAACCACTCTATATATCACCCGGACAATACAATAAAAAAAAGTACAATCGTTAAAGTATTTTTTCTCCTTTAAAAGAAAATCCCTTCAGGATATACTTAAGAGATATTAAAAAAGAAAAAAGGGGGGGAAGGAAAAGAAGAAAAAGATAAGTAAAAAACTTCCACAATGTCTTGGAATGGAACAGATGGTTTAAGTTGCTACTACAATACTCAACATCTAGGAATTGCAGTAAGAGAAATTTAGGACTGGAAACTTCACTATAAGAGCACTACTACTTATCTAGAAAACCATAAAATGCATTTGTTTACTAAGTGCCACACAATTCCTGGTGAACTACATAGAGATCATGAACCAAGACCTCAAAACAAGGAATGCATAAGGAACTCACAGAAACATACATACAAACTCTCAATTTTAATACAGTATAATGTAGGGACAGAGATGTGACAGAGATCTTTTGTACCTGCGTTATCCTTTTACCTTCTGGGAAAAGAGAATGCTCGAGTGAAGCATTACACTAGTAGCAGGTACTAGGGCAAGTTAAGCAGCAGGTACTGGCTCAAGTTAAAGAACAATAGCATTCCAAAGAGCTCAGACCAAAACACAGAATTTGTAAGATGATACTAGTACAAATTCAGGGAAAAGAAAGAAAAAATCAGGTAGAAACCAAAGTTCTCCATTTTGTTTTAAATGTAAATTTTTACTTTATAGACGCTAGATAGAACTTTTACTGAAATTAAAGATATTTGATTTCTGTAAATTAAATTCTGTAAATAAAGTAAAATTAAAGAATTTCAAGTGAGGGGCTGATCTGGTCATATTTCAAGGGTTACAATTGAATTTAAGAAATAGTACAGGCACTCTAACATTAGCATTTAAATGGTTAATATAAAAAAGTAGACCTATAGTGTATAATGTAAATGGCAACCATGAAAGAAAAAGTACTTCCTCAAGAGCTGATTTGAAGATTAAAATAAATGTGTAGTAGGTCTTAGGTTCTTATTCAGATAATTCCCCAGGATTAATCAGCTGCATAAATCTGTTTGCTCTCAAGACTCCTTTTTCCTACTAACTTACCTCCCGTAAAGTAATTTTAGCAGTATAAATTATATTTGATCCATCTCTTTTAAATTTGGGGTGATCTTTGTCTTTTATAACAAAAACAATATCTGCTGGAATATTATTTGGTGTTTCATCTCCTTCCCTTGGGAAAGTAATTTTGGTGCCTTCTTTCCACCCTTTTTTAATCTCGATGGTAAGAATTTTGTCCTCAGATCTGAAACTCCTCCCATCAGGATTTAATCTTTTTCGAGAAATCTTCATCCGTTTAGTACAACCACCGTATATTTCTTCAAGTGACACTCTAAGTTCATGAATAACAGGAGGATCTTGTTTGACACGGGATGGCCCCACAGAATTCCTGTCTCTTGGATATCCATTCATGCTGAATCCAAAGGCACCAAAAGGGTCTCCGTCTATTTCCATCTCTTCAGAATCTCTACCACCACCAGCCATTCGCCTTCCAAAGAAAATATCAAATGGGTTGGAACCACCAAAAAACGCTGCAAAGGTAGCGTGAGGATCTCCATGGAAAGTGTACCGGAAAGTACCTCCTTGTCCATCAGCACCTCCTGCTCCTCCTTTTAACCCTAAGTGAAGATATAATCGTTATTAGAAAAGAAAAAGAAACAAAAAAAAGGTTACAAGACTTAGCAATGAAACTTTCAAAAATAATAAACTTTACTAATTAACTGAGTCAAGTGACTATTAATGAAGTAAGGTCTTTATAACTAAATCCCAAACAGCTATATAGCTTCATACAATCCGCTGAATGTTAGCTTTCTCCCAGCCGGGTGCCCGTGGCCCCCACCTGTAATCTTCCAATTAACCACTAAAAGGAAGTGGAGCTGTGGGTCAAGTGGTAGAGCATGAGCCTTGAGCAAAAAGGCTCAGGGAAAGTGCTCAGGCCCTGAATTCAAGCCCCAGGATGGGCGGGTACACACACACACACACACAAAAGCCAAAACAAGTTCCTCCTAATTTTTAGCTAGTAATTTACTTTCAGATCTTTGTTTCTTAATAATTAAGAATAAATGAAATTGAGACTCCCTTATAAACTATTAGTTCACATACTGAAATATATAAACTGGTTCACAAACTGAAATATATAAACTTAATACTGAAATATACAAACTCAAAAGTTTTTAAAAGATGTCACTTGAAGTCAAGCACCAGTAGTTCATGTTTATAATCCTAGCTATTCAGCAGGCTGAGATCTGAGAATCTTTGGAATTGAGCTCCAAAAGTGAAGCTGTGGCTCAAGTGGTAGATTGACAGCCTTGAGTGAAAAAGGTAAGAGATAATGCTCAAGCTCTGAATTTAAGCCTCAATACTGGCAAAAAGAAAAAGGTGTCAGTTGAAAAACTCCAGTAATCAATATAAAATAGATATTTTTAATTAGCATATTAGTATGAGGAGGTTTCATTGGGAAAATCATGTAGATGTGAACATTATTCTGTTCATTCCATTACACATAATCTGAATCTTTTAAGTACCATCATAATTGATAAGCACAGTGAAGAATATGTAAAGCCATATTCATAATAAATATTCAGGTCATCTTTTACTGTTTAGGAATTAAAACTTTCTGTGGTAGAAATGGAAAAATTCTAATAATGAGGATATCCAATGGAAAAAATTTAGACATTGAAACAGCTATTCTCAATATAGATGTAAACCTTGCTAGGTATACCATGTATCAGAGCACCAATTCAAAACAAGCTGAAGCTAGGTCCAATAGCTCACATCTGTGATCCCAGGTACTATGGAGTAGAGAATCAGGAGAATCTAGTTTGAGGCCAGTCCAGGCAAAAAGTTAGTGAGATCCCATCTTAACCAATAAAACAGGCATGGTGTTATGTACCTGTTGTTCTGGCAGAAATAAAGAGGACATTGGTCCAGGCCAGCCTGGACATAAACATGAGATCCTATCCCCAAAGTAACTAAAGTCATGGATCAAGTGGTTTATTAGCTACCTAGCAAGTATAAGGCTCTTGGCTACCTAGCAACTAGAAGGCCCTAACTTCAAAACACTGTATCCCAAGGAAGGAAAAACAAAAACAAAAACATGCACGAGTTCCTGAGTTTGATTCCTGGGTACCACATTCACAGAAAAAGCTGGAAGTGGTGCTGTGGCTCAGGTGGCAGAGCGTTAGCCTTGAGAGGACAGTGCCCAGGCCCTGAGTTCAAAACCCAGGAAAGGCAAAAAAAAAAAAATGTAATCCTTGAGACTGGTTACTCTGTTGTGGATATCTGAAGTAGCATTTTCTACTGTGTGCCAATGAAAGACTAACACTTTCAAAATAACAATATAGTGATTTAGTGATGTTTTTGTGGTCAGTGTTGAAATACATTTCATTTTTATCATACAATTAACAAAATTGCTTAAGAACTTTATGCAAATTCCTCTAAAGGAAACAGGAAGAAAACCTCTAATTATAAAACTAAACATTTTAAAGAGATTAAACTAGGAGATTCATATATACTTTAACTAACTAATTTAAGGGGCAATAAATGCATACATTTTTGCATTGCTCAGGCATCTAGGGCTGGGAAGGCTAATGAGCAGTCATGTTTACTGCATAAACAGAATTCTTAAAGTCCTAAATCTAAACTAAAATAGAAAACTTAAGTATCCATATAGAGAAAATAACAAAAACAATCCAATTATATACAATAACAATTTAAAATTCCAATGTATGTACTTTTTCTTTTTTTCATTTTTTTATTATCAAGGTAATATATAGAGGAGTTACAGTTACATTTGCCAGATAGTAGGTACATTACTTCTTACACATTGATATCCCTTCCTATGTTTTTATCCCCATTTCCCTCCTCCCATCCCCATTTATGTTTTCAAGACTTAGTTTTGCATATTTCTTGCTGAATAGTTAGCTTCTTCCATTAAAAGTATATATATATATTATATAACACCTAACAGCCTCAAATGATGTCTAAATTTTTAATTTTTCTATTACTATCTGAAGAGAACATGAGACCTAAAAATCTGAAACTTGTCAAAATATATATATTGAATGATATAGATACAATATCCAATAGGAGTTAACGAATGACAGCCTGGCACGTGGTGGCCCACTCCCATAACCCTAACTATTCAGGAGGCTGATATCTGAGGATCATAGTTCAAAGCCAACCAGGGCAAGAAAGTCCTTGAGACTCATTTCCAATTATCCACCAAAAATCTGGAAGTAGCCCTGTGGCTCAATGTGGTCCAGTGATAGCTTTGAGTTATAGAACTCAAGATCAGTAACCAGGCAGAGTCCTAGCCCACTACTACCATCTCCAACAACAACAAAAAAGAATGACAAATATAAGCAGGATAAGTCCATTTAATATATAGCTCATCCAAATCTTTTTTAATAAACTTTAGTAGCACAACCATAATTCCAAATGTTAAAGAGCTAATGACAGCCAGGCACAGTGGCACATGTCTATAATCACAACTACTTAGGAGCAAAAATTCTGAGTATCTCGGTTTGAGGCCAGTCTGAGCAAAAAGCTCATAAGCAAGGCCTGGTGATATGCACATGATCTCACAAGTGAAACTAGGAGTTTCACCATTCAAGTCAGCAAAAATTTGAAACCCTACCTAAAAAGTTATTTCAACATGGATTTGGACTTTCTGTAAAATCTCTTCCCTTTCTCCCCCAAATGTTAAATGTATCAAAGAATACAAAAACTCTCCAATGTAAGTTGAGTGCCAATGACTCTACAGCTGTAATCCTAGCTAGTCAGGAGGCTGAGATCTGAGGATTCTAGTTCAAAGCCAGCCAGGCAGGAAAATATATGAAACTTTTTATCTTGAATTAACAACCAAGAAGCCATAAGTGAAGCTGTGACTCAAGTGGTAGAGCATTAGCCTTGAGCAAAGAAAGCTCAGGAACAGCACCCAGGCCCCAAGTTCAAGCCCAAAATAATAAAGTTTCAGTAATGACTGGGAAAATCTAACCAAAATTCATGACATTATAATTATGCAGGTATTACTTGTGTTGATTAACACTTGAAATAATAAGTATATCACCATCTATGTGGCTAATTCTAGGTAAGAGGCTGCGTTTCTTACCCCAGCTGGCTTCAAACCAGTCCTCAGCTCTCAGCCTCCTGAGTAGCTATGATTACAAGTGTGAGCCACTGGAGCCTAATTCCTAATTACATATAATTAGGACATGGAAGTGTTTCATATTTATTCCTTTTATCCAAAATACTTCCTAGACACCATCATCACCTGATCAGGGAATACATTCTAGAATAAAAATTATTTTAATAATCGACATTATTAAAATGTATTAAAAAGCAATGTTAAATTGTTAAAAAACAAATTTTATTGGAAACAATTATTTTAAAATGTTTAATTATTAAAAAACAATCTACCCACCAACTTGTAATCCAGAAAAAAATATGTATTTGTTGAGTACTGTTCATAGGAATGATTTCCACTAACCAGTAATAACTTAACTAGAAGTTTACCAAAAGAAAAATGCACTGGAAAAGATCTAGATTCTCAAAGAAAAAATTAATAAAGGCACATTAATAACTATAAAATCCAGATTTATGACAAGACTTCAGGGAGTTATAGAATGAGATATTTTTTGCCAGTTCTGGGCTTGACTAAGGGCCTTGGCACTATTCTTGGACACTTTTTGCACAAGGCTAGCACTCTGCCACCTGCAGAGCACCACTTCTGGCATTTTCTGTGTATATGGTACCAAGGAATGGAGCCCAGGGCTTCGTGCATGCTAGGCGAACATTCTACCACTAGGCTATGATCCCAGCCACTAGAATGAATGAGATTCTTTTTTTTTTTTTTTTTTTTTTGCCAGTCCTGGGCTTGAGCTCAGGGACTGAGCACTGTCCTTGGACTTTCTCAAGGCTAGAGCTCTACCACTTGAGCCTCAGCACCACTTCCGGCTTTTTTCTATGTATGTGGTACCAAGGAATCGAACCCGGGTCTTCATGCATGCTAGGCAAGCACTTTAACCACTAGGCCAAACTCCCGGCCTATGAATGAGATTCTTCAAAGAGATTTTCTTCACAAAACTCCAATTGACTTCATGTTTTTAGAACACATAATTTGGAGGGTCACTGATTAAATATCTAAACTAAGAGAAGCAAAATATAGAAATTAACATGTTGAGTAAAGTGTGCTCATTTAAACACTACCTTTCAGTATATGAAAAATTTTTGACTAAACAATAAGCAATATAAACAGGACAACACAAAGAAAAAGAAATGTTAGGGAGCTGGAGTAAATAAGGATATATTGGGGAAAAAATTAACCCTTTAATACAAATTTCTGTTCATATCCACTGACCAAAACCATTCAGAACTAAACATAAAACTTTCATTGAAGACAAAATCCAATTTTAAATATCTCTAGTGTGTCGTTTTTGTTTTGAAATGATTCAATTATGGAGAAAATTTCTTTTCTTAAAAAGATTATTTAACCCATTACAAACATGCAATTCAACTATAGGAAATTTACAGTTGTGCAACCATCACCACAATCCATTTATGGAACATTTCCATCATCCCAGAGTTCTCTGGTTCTCATTTCTAGTTAATTCGTGGCCCTCCAACCTTTAAATCTGCCTCTTCTAGACATTTCATATAAATAGAATTATATATGTAATCTTTTATATCTGATTTCTTTCCTTCTGCATACTTTTTGAAATTTATCCATGTTACAGCATATTTCATTAAATTTATTCCACTAATTTTTTTCTATTTTATCCATACTAATTGGTGGTAGCTTTTAAATTTCTTTAAGTTTGGAGCCATTACAAATATGCTGCTATGAACATTCAGGTTCGAGTTATTATGTGGGGCATGTTTCTTTTACATATTTCTAACCATAGAAGTGCTATGTCATCTAGAAAGTTTAAAAGTTTGTCAAACTTTTACGAAAAAAAAAAAAAAAGAAAACATTAGCCAGGTACCAATGGCTCATGCCTGTAATCAATCAATCCTACCTACTTAGGAGGGAGAGATCTGAGAACCTGGGTTTGAAGCCAGTCCAAAATCGTTAAGACTTTTTTTGTGCAGGTCCTGAGGCTCAAACTGAAGACTAGGCACTGTACCTGAGTTATTTTGCTCAAGGCTAGTCTACCATTTGAGTCACAGCTTCCCTACCAGTTGTGTGTGTGTGTGTGTGTGTGTGTGTGTGTGTGTGTGTGTGTGTGTGTGTGTGTGTGTTTATTTGCTGCCTGAGTTGGCTTCTGTGATCCTAAGGTCTTAGCTTCCTAAGTAGTTAGGATTATAGGCATGAGCCAACAGCATGCCCAGCTGAGACTCTTAGCTCCAATTAACCACCAAAATGCCCAAAGTGGAGCTACAGCTCAAGTAGTAGAGTGCTAACCTTGAGTGAAAAAGCTAACAAACAATAGCCAGTCTCTGAATTCAATGCCCAGTACTGACACACACAAAAAAGTAAATTACAAGTAACAAGAGATTTTCATAACATGAATAAGTTGGATCAATTTCCTTAATTTATAAATACACAAACTTAGCATTAATTCATAGGTTTCAAAGGTCATAGATCCTGCAAACTATTCCTTATTTCAAGTAAATTATTCATGTCAGTGTTTTATTGTTACTGGAAAAACTTAAAGGAACCAGACCAGCACTGCATATGCAGGCACAGAACAAACTATGAAAAGCTTAGAGAAAAAAAGGTTTTTCCACACTCTCATAGCATACCTAAAAGTTTTATTTTTTTTGCCAGTCCTGGGCTTGAGCTTAGGGCCTGAGCACTTCCCTTAGGTTTTCTCCAGGAGAGCCTTACCACTTGAGCCAGAGCACCACTTCCGGCTTTTTCTGTGTATGCGGTATCCAGGAATCAAACTCCAGTCTTTGAGCATGCTAGGCAAGCACTCTACCACTAGGCCAAACTCCATATCCTGAATCTACAAGTTTTTCTGGATTATTTGTTAGTTTTTGGAGAAGTGTGTATGTGGCCTGAACTCAGGGCACTGGGTTTCTTTAGCTCAAGGTTAGCATTTTAACTCTTGGGCCAGAGCTCCATTTCTGGTTTGTTTTGGGTAGTTTATTAGAGAGAGGAGTCAGCCTTTCCAGACCCAGCTGGCTTTGAACCTCAATCCACAGATCTGTTTCCTGAATAACTGGGACTACAAGAGGGAGCCACTACTGTCCAGTTTGGTTTTTTGCTGCTTTTTTGCTTTTTTTGAAAGCAACATACACGAGATTGAACCCAGAGTCTCTACAAGCCAGGTAAATTCTGTTCTTTCAACGGGATTGTTTTGTTCTGAAGAATTTATGAACTACTCAGAATAAAGAGCAACAAGGATTCTGAGTATATAGGTGACACTATTTTTTTTTTTAATTCACTCACTGGTAATTACCAGTAAACTGGAGGAAAAAAATCATTTGAGAAAAGCATTTTAGGGGCTGGGAATTTGGCCTAACATGCTTGCCTAACATGCACAAAGACCTCGGTTCAATTCCTCAATACCATATATACATTGAGAAAGCTGGAAATGGTTCTGTGGCTCAAGTGATAGAGCTCTAGCCTTGAGAAAGCCCAAGGGCAGCGCTTTAGGCCCAGGACTGGCAAAAAAAGAAAAGAAAAAAGAAAAAAAGAAAAACATTTTAGAACTGCAATGTTAAACCAAGAAAAGTGTAAATTTAAAGACAAGTATGCTTAATAAACCTGAATCCTATAACTTAAGACACAAAAAATAAATACTTGAGAAACCAAAGAGATAGGGTCAAATATCTTACATTTAAAACAGTGGATATCTGTTCTCCACCAATGGAAATTTATATTACCACTCCATGATTGTGGATTTCTTTACACAGTTGCACACTAAACCCTTTAAGTAGATTACTAGTACATCTCAAAATGCTACTTAGGTTTTGAGATGAACCAAATGATTACAGACTGAGTAGTTCAGTCATGGGGAACATACAAAACTTAACTACTTATCATTTGCCTTCTTTGGTATTTATTTTACAAGAATCTTATATTGCAGATTCTCACTACAACATAAAAACCTCTCACAGATTAAAAAGGGGGAAAAGGAAGGGAATAACCAAACTCTCCATACACAATGATCCTGCCTGTCTCCACCTAATTTATTTCATCAAAATGAGTAGTTACTGGCTTGACTCAATTTTCAGAATACATTTCTAATTAGGAAATTCTGATTTAGTGCATGGAACAAAGCAAAGAAATAACAAAAATGTTTTCAAGCTACAGTAACTTCAAAGACATTTTAAGGAAAGAATAAAAATACCTTAGCCTTAATTTTAAAATTGGAAAATATTAGGGCCTATTGGACTTGATTGTTACTAATTAGTAATTTAAGAGTCTTACTCTAAGACTACATGTATGTGGCAATGGTAGACAAATTTGACTAAAAATTCCAAACAATATAAGAAGAATCTTAAATTACTCCACTCCACTATGTTCACTAGTTTCTGGTCTCACAATGCAAGAAAGCAAAGTATGCCTGGGAGAAAAAAGAGAAGTTGTAATGCTTTTCCTCTACACCTAGATAGTAAAATTTCAAGAGGAATAGTTACCTTTAAAGTAAAATCAGCAATTGCTCTAACTAGGTGGCCATTTTAGGTAAAAAACTGTATTTCTAAGATTTCATTTTCTTGGCACAAAATTACTGTTTACAATTAAGTTAAAAACTTGTTCTGGTATTTTATGACATCAGGAAAATTCTTTCCTCTCCAGGCAGACTGCCAAAAACAACTAGAAGCTAAATGCCTGTGCCTTCTGCTTCTAAGACAGACAATTCTGTCTTGTTCAGAAAATTAGCCTTGCTCTAAAAAGGGGGCAAAATCTTTTTGTTTTTGTGAATAAAGTATAAGCTACTCAGAATTTGAATTGAAATGACTAAGGTTTCTTAATTCTGGCACAAAATTCATTAGAAAACAGGTTTCATAAGACAATTTTGACACTATTCATTCATAGGTATGGAAATTTAAGGTTACTTTTTTAAAATTCAAAATGTTAACAAGAATCTCATGGTAGAATATGGATAATGCAAAACTGTTAAAATTCCCTTGTGTTAAACAAGAACATTTCATTCATAGCTATGCATTACTCAAACAATCATGGATGAGAGCTTATTTTTACTTTTTATTTACCTTTCTTTTCCGATATGTCTTAGAATCTAGTTTAATGAGAATCAAAAGATTAAGGAGAAAAAACAAAAAACAAAAAACAGAAATACAGAGCCGAAGGAACAGAAAGAGATACACAGACTACTTACCTTCCTCCCCAAACTGATCATATATTTCTCTCTTTTTAGGATCACTTAATACTTCATAAGCTTCTGCGACCTCTTTAAATTTTTCCTCTGCCTGAGGAGATTTGTTCTTGTCCGGATGAAATTTGAGGGCTTGTTTTCGGTAAGCCTTTTTAATATCTTCATCTGAAGCTCCTTTTTCAATTCCCAAAATGCCATAATAGTCTTTCCCCATTTCGAATGCCTTGAAGTAAACTTAGATTTCCCTTTGTAAAAGAAAACAGCGTCCCCAGTCTTAGCAAGACAATGATTCTGAGAAAAATAAGGCAAGCTTAGTATTTTAAAAGTTAAAGCAAATTAGCAATTCAGCCTAGTTGCATTTAAGGCAGTGAGCAGACAGCGTCTCTGTGTTTAATTCCTTCCCAACAGCTCACTCACAGATAAATATACACTACACCAGAGACTGCCTCCTTCTAGATCCTCCCATTTTCACTACGTGTCTCCGTACTTTCTAGAACAGCAAATGCTACAGGACGTCACTTTCCCAGCGGCCTCTAGTCAAAGTACTGAGCTATGTTTTCTCCTCCTCCGTGATTAACTATTTACTCTCCTTTTGGTCCACCATTCTTATTTTCTATTTTGGAAACCAAGCAGATTTAACAAACCAGCATGTCAGCACATAATGTAATAATTACATACTTATTTTCCTAAGTATAAGTAAAAAAGCAAACAAAAATAATTATAGTCATTAATGAGCATCATACGTTAAATATGTTAACAAGTTACTGTATAATTTAAAATGCCTTGAATTTGTTTTAGTTATTTTAATTTCAGTTTCAACTTAATTATAAAATACACAACTGAAATTTGAGCTGTTTAAATTAGAAATTTCAACTAACTTATCATTTTTAAAATTCCTGGAGAGGAGCAGAATCTCCCGTGAAGAAGTTGGACCAAATTTCACTTTTTTTTTTTACTTTTTAAAAAATTATCATTATAGGGCTGGGAATTTAGCCTAGTGGTAGAGTGCTTGCCTAGCATGCACAAAGACCCGGGTTCAATTCCTTGGTACCACATACATAGAAAAAAAGCTGGAAGTGGTGCTGTGGCTCAGGGTAGAGCTCTAGCCCTGAGAAAAGCCCAAGGACTGTGCTCAGTCCCTGAGCTCAAGCCCAGGACTGGCAAAAAAGAAAAAAAAAAAATTGTCATTATGTAGAGATTCCCTTCTTGAACACTCATTTGTTAAACATGTCATTTGAAACATGATGTAAAAAATCAATGATAATAAATTCTTTAATAAAAATTATTATAAAGGTGATATACATAGGGGTTATCATTTCATAAGTCAGATAATGAGCATATTACTTTTTGGATGTCACCCCTTCCCTCTCTCAGTTTTTCCCTCCTTTTCTCCATCCACAGTTGTACAGTTGATTTTCATGTATCTACTGAGTATCATTGCTGCATTTGTTCACCCTTGGTTCCTCCATTTCTGTCATAAAAAGTAGTACTTTAAAATAAATAAAATATATAAATACAACTTTAACTAGTGGTTTTAACTGTGTTTTTTTTTTAATTTGGTGGCATATTAATGAATCTAGCAACCCAGTATTCATTTATAGAAGCTTACTGCCCAAATTTCAACTTAGTGAAATTTCAAGTTACCACAACTGTAACAGAGGACCACTCCTATGGTTACTATTTACAGAATTTCCATATAGCTGGAAAGTTAGGGAAAAAGCATTAAGTCACAACATAGTCTTGGTTCCTTGTAAGATTTTCAGTGAATGAAGCTTATATCTAGATATACTATTTAAAGGGGTTAGTAATAGTAAGAAATATTTCTTTTAAAACACATTTCCCTAATTATAAGTAAATAATCATTGAGAAGGATTTTGAGAAGTACATAGAAATGACGGAAATAAAAAAAATAAAATAAAAATCATTCTATCAGACTTTAGTAGTCCTTGTTAAATACCAGTACATATCCTAATCCTTTTTCTATGGTGGTTTTTAACAGTATATGCTGTAATCTTGTTTTTAATTGTTTTTATAAAAGCATTTATAGTTATATACCTTCAGATGCATTCCCATGCCACATAATTTGAACATATATGAGAAATAATTTTGATGTATTCTTATTCCCTGTATGGATTTCTCATATTTTCAAATAATATTCTCACTTTAGTGATTTTTTTTCCTTCAGTGTTAGAAGGAACCCTGAAACCAGGACCTCACACATTTATGTTAGTAAGTGCTCTACCACTGAGCTACACCCTCCCTGCCACCAGTTCCCAAGATAATATTGAGAAGATGGGATAAAGAGAATGTCAAAAGTATTGTACACTAAGCCCATATTGTAAATACCTCAATGTCTGTAAACTTGAAAAAATGCACTTTATGAGGAAATAAACACATATGTTGACATATAATGAAAAGCTAATGGTCACGTTACCTTTAACAAAATGAAAATATCTTTCATATGCCAGCAACGATGATTCAGCACCTCTTTTTGAATGGTATATCTTTGCACATTTTAACAGCTATGACTTCCTGTTTCTCAAAATTCTACTTTATGAACACCTTGGTATTAGAAAAAAAATTATATTTTAGGCTCCTATATGTTCAGGGGTTTATAAGTTAGCCTCATTAAAAAAACAAAACAATGTTAAAAGATCCTTTTCAAATCCAAAACCTTAGAGAAAATGTCAACATCAAAAGTCATTGAAATACTACTACTTTTAAAAAGCATATTGCCAGCTGGACACTACTGAGCTCACTGCTATACTCCTAGCTACTCAGGAGGCTGAGATCTGAGGATCACAGAAGCCAGGAAGAAAAAGCCCATGAGACTTTTACCTTCAATAAACTACCAAAAAAGAAAAAAAAAAAAACCAAAGCCAGTAGAGCACTAGTCTTCAGAAAGAAAGAAAAAAATCTCATGGACAGCAACTCCAAGTACAAACCCCAGAATAGGCATGCCCCACTGTACCCCAAATACACTGGAGACATTTTATTCTTTATTCTCTTTTCCATATAGAGCTGTGCCCTCTGCTAAGCTGAAAGTCCATTACACAATACTTTTACATTGAATTTTGGTCATCCTAAATTGAATGAGATGAATGTGAGTTTTTGTTGTTGTTGCTACTGCTACTTTTGCTCTCGTGTGGGAACTATCATCTCTGCAAATACCTATGACAAAAACAGGAAGTCTATAAATTGTGTATAAAACTTATCTAATTTTTTTTTAAGGAACAAAAACACTCTACTGTATGGTGGTATGGTATCTGCCAGCATGTGCTTAGGGTCTATCCCTAATATCCTCAAAACAAACAAGAACAAAATAAATTTTAAAAATAAAAACAAAGCTAGAAGGCTTAAAACACTGTTGAGAAATGATATAATTCCTGTCTTTTATTTGTCACAAGGTCTGAGGTAATTCTGGGGCTCAAGTGATTCTCTTTCCTCATATTCCAAAGTAGGTAGGTAGGGCCTGACTATGGGTGCATGCCCATATACTCAGCTACATTCTTTTATACTTGCTGTTACAGATATGTGTATATGTGGCAGAAAGAGGCCTTTTTGTAACAATTACAGTTTAGAAAAATATATTTAGATAATTACAGGTATGAAACTACAAAATATAAACCTTAAAAGAGCATAACATTCAAAAACATGCAACTAATGTCATATATAGCAAAAATAAGTTTACTTTTTTCTGCCTTTTTTCTTTCTTTTTTTTTGCAGAACTCAGGGTCTCAACAATTGCTAGAATGGCCTGCTATCACTTGAGACATGCTTTTAGTTTAGCTTTAAGAAATTGTCTTGTGGACTTTTCTGATCCTCCTGAAGTAGCTGGGATTATAGGTGTGATTTTTTTTCAATTCACAAATCATTTCTCAGTCTCTTATAAGTAAATACATATTAAGATGGATACCATTGGGGCTAGGAGTTTGACCTAGTGGTAGAGTGCTTGCCTAGCATGCACAAAGTTGATACCATATACATTGAAAAAAGCCAGAAGTGATGCTGTGGCTCAAGTGGTAAAGTTCTAGCCTTGAGAAAGCCCAAGGACAGTGCTCAGATCCTGAGTTCAAGCCCAGAACTGGAAAAAAAAAAATCAAACGATGTAGGTGTAGCTCAGCAGTACAGTGATTTCCTAGAATGTGCAAAGTCTGTGTTTGTTCCCCAGCACTGGAAAGAAAAAAGAAAAAAAAAAAGATGGATACCTTCTAAAACCTAAGGCAAAATCACCATTAAAATTCAAAATTCAGGTCATGGGTCAGATGTGATATCTATAATTCCAACATTTAGGCAACTGAAGTAGGAGGATCACAAATATGAGGCCAGTTGGGAGAATACAGCAATATTCTATCTCAAATAAAATAAAATTCAGGCTAGCATTAAAATACTAGAGAGAAAAAAAATGACTTAATTTTTTACTGCCAATAGTTGTTTTCTGCCAATAAACTTAATTCTTAAATGCATGATATTCAGGCCTGAATTTTATGATTCATATTAGAAAAGTATGACTTCCATTCTGTACTACTTCCTTATCCAAGTACAAGTGGGTAAGCAGACACTTTCATACTTCTTTTACTTGACTATATAAGTTCAAATACAAATCTGCTCAGTGGTTACTATTTTTGACAAGTTGACACCAGGTTGACAGTTTAGTATTAAAAACAGATTTTAGAGCCAGACTTTCTTAGTTACTATGTAGCTTGGGACTTAAAAAAAAATCTCAACTCAGTTTCCCTGTATGTCAAATGAAGTTAACACTAATATCACCTTTTTCAGATTGTTGTGAGGAGTAAATAAGTTAAATAAGTGATATAGCATATATGATTAAGAAGTTGATAGGGGCTGGAAAGGTGGCTTAGTGGTAGAGTGTTTGCCTACCATGCATGAATCCCCAGGTTTGGTTCCTTAGTACGAGATACACAGAAAAAGCTGGAAAAAGCTGGCTCCAGTGGTAGAACAGTAGCCTTGAGCTGAAGAACTTAGGGACAGTGCCCAGGCCAGGGAACAAGCCCCATGACTGACCAAAGGGAAAAAAAAGTTTAAACTTTTTTAACAAGTTGATAAAATTTCCACACATGTATAGCTATCTGAAGATATTTGGAGTTCAGAAATATATTGTGCTTATTTTTTTCTTTTTGGAAGTATAGAATGGATTTACTCTGTGATTGTAAATGTTATTAAATGTTTACATATTAATATTTAAAGATTAAATTGTATTAAAATATCTTAATAAAACTTCCTAATAGCAATTCTCAGTATTATCTTCTACAAAAAGCTTTAGTAGCTTTTACTGAAAAGCTTATCTCAATATTATGTTTTACAAAAAGCTTAGTAGGGGCCAGGCATTTGGCCTAGTGAGAGTGCTTGTCTGGCATGCACAAAGACCCAGGTTCCATTTCTTGGTACCACATATATAGAAAAAGCCGGAAGTGGTATTGTGGCTCAAGTGGTAGAGCTCTAGCCTTGAGAAAGTCCAAGGACAGGGCACAGGCCCTGAGTTCAAACCCCAGAACTGGCAAAAACAAAGCAAAGCTTAGTAGCTTTTACCAAAAAGCTTAGTAGAAAATATAAGCATATAGTCAGCTAATATACTTTCCTAGCATTCTGGAATCATTTAAAATATTCTTTGTATGTATATGTGTTAGAACTGGGGCTTGACCTTAGTGCCTCACACCTTTGCTTGGCTTTTTCCTCTCAAAGTTGGTGTTCTACCAACTTCAGCCACATCTCTACTTCTGTTCTGCTGGATATACATATACATATATATATATACATATATATATACACACACACACACACATATATATATATATATATATGCTGGTTAATTGGAGAAAAGTTCTTCAGACTGGCTGGGTTCAAATCACAATCCTCAGACCTTAGCCTCCTCTAAGTAGCTAGAATTACAGGGATATGAGCCACTAGCCACCAGCTTTAAAAATATTCTTCCAACATTAAGTTAGATATCCAAAGAAAACTAGAGAATTAGTAGCTATTTTGGAATATTAGTAGATTATGTAACTATATGTTCAAAGATCACATATTCTAGGACATTGCAACAGAAATATAAAACAAGCCACAAATGCAAGCCATGAATATCAGTTAAATACTTGTAGAATATAGATTTTATTAAAAAGTAAAAATAAAATCATGTGAAATTCATTTTTATATTTTTATTTAACCAATTAAGTACAAGGCTTGATTATTTTAGCATATAATCAACATACAAATGATCAATCAGATTCTCTATTTTCTGTTTGTCAGTTAGTCATTACTGAGGATTAAACTTGGGGCCTCTATCAAATGTTTCTAACCTTGAGCCAAGTATGCTCTTACTCCTTTTGCTTTTTTCTTTATTGTAAAAGCATATATTAGTTATATTCAGTGATTTTATTGTGACATTTCAACATGTGTACAATGTATCCCAACCAACCTCATTCCCTGTATCACTCTTCAGTTATCACATTACTCTTCCTTTAAATTACCAATTTTTATTGTTTTATTTTCATACATATAAACTACATCGACAACATTCATTCCCATTCACCACCCCTGTCTTTTTTTTTTTGTTGTTGCCAGTCCTGGGCTTGAGCTCAGGGCCTGAGCACTGTCCTTGGACTTTCTCAAGGCTAGAGCTCTACCACTTGAGCCTCAGCACCACTTCTGGCTTTTTTCTATGTATGTGGTACCGAGGAATCGAACCCGGGTCTTCATGCATGCTACGCAAAGCACTCTACCACTAGGCCAAACTCCCAGCCCTCCCCTCTTTTTTTATTTTTTTGCCAGTTCTGGGGCTTGAACTCATTGCCTGAGCATTGTCCTTGGGCTTTCTCAAGGCTAGAACCTTACTACTTGAGCCACAACACCACTTCCAGTTTTTTTCCACTAGGCCAAACTTCCAGCCCCCACCCTCTTCTTTAATACCTTCTCTCTCAAACTGATACCAATACCCCTCCCCAGTTCCCAACAGAATCTGTTCTACTCCTCCTTTTGCTTTTGTCTAAGTTTTATTTTTCCAGAGATGGTCTCACACTAACTTTGACATGATCCTATGTCCACCACCTGAGTAGCTGGACCACAGGACATCATCACATCCAGCTTCTTTTTAAAATAAGGCCTCAAACTATGTTCTCCTATTTCCACTTTAGAAATAGCTGGGATTATAGGCAGGTACCACACCACAGTTGGCTCTTTAAATTCTCTGGAGAGGACTAAACCTTTGAAATACAGTGTGTATTTTAGACTTCCATAACTTAGCAATTCCAAGAGCTATATTTCAGAGCTTAACAGCATCATGTAAGCAGTACAGACGATCATATTCAATTTTTCACAGGTCTCAGTTTATGAACTTACCTCTCACACACCTCTCACATGTACTTACGGGAAACAGTCTTAAGTGAAGTATACAGAAAAGTTCATTTTTTATTTATAAAACAAAATTCTTTTTCCCTTCTATAAAAATAGATTAAATGATTTCTTAAAGCTATATTTTAAACCAGGCATGGTTGCTCATGCCTGTAATCCTAGCTACTCAGGAGGCTGAAATCTGAGGATCCTGGTTCAAAGCCCGTCAAGGGCACAAAAGGACCTAAGACTCTTATCTCCAATTAACCACTAAAAATGGGAAGCGGGGCTGTGTCTCAAGTAGTAGCCTTGCGCTGAAGATCTCCCAGACAGCCCAGGCCTACAGTGCAAACCCTATGACCAAGAAAAAAAGAAAAACAACAACAGCAACAACAACAAAAACCCCCAAGATTTTATAAAGTTGTGGGAATAGCTCTATTCACATGTGCTCAGTTCACATATACTTTCAAAGTAAAGCAATGTTCAGAGAAAAGCAACACTGGGAAATGAGAAATTTGTGATTTTCATTAACCTCTTTTAAAGTTTCTTTTCTCATACATAGAAAATGGCTATACCTTAACTGACCAATCAGAAAGAAAGGAGTATTTGGTTTAAGTGAAACCTGAAGCTCCTAAGGGAAGTTTTACAAAAAAAAAAAAAAAAAAAAAAAAAGCAGCAGCAGCACAAGAGGTAAGGCAGTGGAAGAAGATATGCTATTACTTAGCATGTTTGTTCAGCTCTCCTATTGTTTATAACTATAAACTTTAAATCAGTACTACAAATTGTCTTTTCTTTTTTTGGTCAGTTGTAGGACTTGAACTCTGGGCATGGGTGCTTTCCCTGAGCTCTTCAGCTCAAGACTATTGGTCTACCACTTGAGCCACAGTGCCACTTCCTCATAGTTAATTGGAGATAAGAGTCTCCAAGACTTTTGTGCCTGGGCTGGTTTTGAATCTTGATCCTTAGCTCTCAAGTCTCCTGAGTAGCTAGGATTACAGGTGTGAGCCACCAGCACCAGGCACAAATTATCTTTAGGTCACATCTATGAAGGCATAATTAAATTGCTGCTGCTAAGGAGGTTTAAACAGGATCCAAACATTTAATTGGCAGCTACCAAAATTAAGTTTATAAAAAATAAGCCAACATGTTCTATAGTATTCAGCAATTACTATAAAACTAGGCCACTGACTGCCTCATTTCAAATAAAATGCACTAAAACTACTGACTGCCTAAAAACATCCATAGATTAGAATATATATATATATATATATATATATATACATACACACATATATAGTATGGCTATATAAGTAAATCTATGAATGAAATTCAATTTTAAATGGATGGGTTTTGAGATTTTACTATTTTCAAAATATAATTTGTATTATCTAGACTAAATCAGTACATCAAGGCAAAACTTACGGAGACACTAATGTGTTAAACTGTTGTCTGGGCCATGAAGAGTAAGAATGACAAGACATAGTCCCAGCCCAAGAGGTACACATGAAAAATAATATAAAGTAGTACCTATTCTCAACTGGTTGCTTTCATCAGATAAGGTTAGATTTGAGTAGCTGCAACAGGCACTGCATGTCCTACAGAGTCTTAAATATTTAGTCTTGTCCTTTAACAAGAAATGTCTGCTGCCTCTTGCTTTACACAAATTATTCTTGATGGAAGGAAAGAGCAACCAAAAGACATACTAAACACAATCAAATTTTATTACATTTGGCAAAAGTTTTAAAACTCTAGTTTTTATAATAATTTTACCCAGAAAATGATTCTCAACTGATTCTCAACTTGGGCATACCTGCAAAGGGGAATATATTAGACTATTTGGGTGATAAGGTGAGATATTTATAAAAAAAAAAAAGAGTGCACAGATTATAAAAACAAAGAAAGACTAATTTGCTCAGTCTGACTAATCCTAGTTCATTAGTCTTGGCCATAAATGACTTTGGTTATTTCCCCAAATCAAATTAAGTCTGACAGTAGTCAACTCTCAATATTGCCTTTCTTGTTATTTATATTCCACAAAATTGCTGTGAATGCTGAATTAGAAAATCCTGAATCACTATCTCTAGCAGAAATGCAAAGTTAAGTTCCTGCCAGCTTCTGATCATATTTTTTTTACAAACCAATCAATACTTAAACTTTTACGTATTTCTATTTAAAGATTATTAATGATTTACTGACATTAGTTTATGGCTAACAGCAGTGCAACTCCTATCTGAACATGATCATCTAACATGCAGACTTTCTCTATAAGGCACATTACAACCTATTTATACTTAGGAATACTAGACAGTGCTCTGCACTAGGTTGGGGTCTATTTTAAACAGTGAAATCACCCAGAAAAGCACACACAAAAAAATGTGTCATTAAGTAGACCATGAAAGAGATCTGTTTACCATAACAGAGCTGATACATGAATGCTAAATCCTACCTTGTTCACCCTTCGTAGGTTTGTAAGACTCAAATCACTACCATAAATATATCTACAAATGATCCCAGTATCAATTTAGAGGCAAAAACAAATCTGAGTAGGCAAATGCACAAATACAGAATTGGCAAAAAAAAACCCCAAAGATATAATTACTGTAAGTGTTCTACATTAACTATGATCAATTAAAACTTCATTTTTTTTGCCAGTCCTGGGTCTTGAACTCAGGGCCTGAGTACTGTCCTTGGACTTTCTCAAGGCTAGAGCTCTACCACCTGAGCCACAGCACCATTTCCAGCTTTTTTCTATATATATGGTACTGAGGAATCAAACCCTGGTCTTTGTGCATACTAGGCAAATACTCTACCACTAGGCAAACTTTCAGCCCCATTTTTTTTTTTTTGCCAGTCCTGGGGCTTGAACTCAGGGCCTGGCCACTGTCCTTGGACACTGATTGCTCAAGTATAGCACTCTGCCACTTGAGCAACTCCACTTCCAGCTTTTTCTGTGTATGTGATACTGAGGAATGGAACCCAGAGCTTCGTGCATGCTAAGCAAGCACTCTACCACTAGGCTATGCGCCTGGCAAAACTTTTGTTTTAGGGCAATAGTAACATTAAGAATTCAGGAGGTCTGGGGACATTGCTCAAGAAGTTGAGCATCTGCCTAGCAAATACAAGGCCGCATGGTCATCAATCCTCCACAAACAATTCTCATCAAATCCCCTATTATAAACAAAACAATAACAAAACTGAGGTACTAAATGTTATGCCTTTGAAGTATATTTGTTATTGTTAAAGCAACAGGGTTGTTTTTACTTTATCCTCTGCTTACTCCAGGAATCCTTCATTTAGCTTACTTCTGCTTGGAAACAGTGTCTAGCTGTGCTGATTCCCACCTTGATTTAGGTTCCCTTGAATCCATACTTCTCTCCACAGCTCAACTCTATCTTTTATTGTTCTACATAATTGTTTATGCCATACCCAATGGTTATAACCTCCAGGAGGGTTCCTTTTTAATCCCTCTCCACCCCCCCCCCCAAATACACACACCTTCCCAGAGCCAATGGAACATGATCTTTACAGTGCTACTCACAAGACTATTACTGAGTAAATGAACCAAATATATAGTAAGATGACTATGATACAAAGAAATAAATAGGAAAATTTAAGTAAGTAATAGAGTCTTAAAGCCAACTAGGTATAAAAATTAGGATTTCAGATTTCTGAATTGAACAAAGGTATGCACAGATGTTACAAATCAAAGTAATAAATATAGGAATAACATGTTTGGAAGGAAAGGTAAGCATTATGAATATACCTATGGCTTATCATGCACTTCAACTCTGGGCCTGGGTGCTGTCCCTGAGCTCTTCAGCTCAAGGCTAACACTCTACCACTTTGAGCCACAGTGCCACTTCCAGTTTTCTGGTAGTTAACTGGAGACAAGAGTCTCACACACTTTCATGTCTGGGCTAGCTCTGAATTCTCAGATCTCAGACTTCTAAGTAGCTAGGATTACAGGCATGAGCCACTGGTGTTTTTGCTTGATAGCATGGTGATGGCTCATGCCTGTAATCCCAGCTAAAAGAGGAGGCTAAGATCTGAGGATCACAATTCAAATACAGCCCAGGCAAACAAAAAGCTAAAGGGCAACACCACACCAGGAGTTCAAGCCCAAGTACTTACACCTGTACTTGCACATTACTTACACACACACACACACACACACACACAGTCGATCCTGTCTTACCAAAATGTGTTTATTGCTTGTCTGCATTTCTCAGTATTACCTGTTTCTCTGAGTTAGTCTTCTATCTACAATGTAGGATCATATTTTTACATTTTTAACACTCTACCCTCAAAAATACCTAGCACAATAATATTCAATTAAAACAGATCAAGTTTTATGGTATAGATATTTTAAAGTGGAGTTTAGAAATCTTAGAAACATGGGCTCCATGGTTTCCCTCATTTGTAACAATTACTATACATCTAGGATTCTCCTAGCCAGAGGATCACAAAAGCTCAAAAGCTATGTACATGTGGATGAGGCTAAGTGAAATGAACTCCAAGATAAGGAAATAAGAGATTTATCTTTGTGTTCTTAATGTACATGGTCTATCTCATGTTGTTTCTGTATCTGACTTTGATACTGGTATATTTTAGGTACTTTTATTTATTTGAAAAAGGGAAAGGAAGAACAAGATGAATGGGAGGGGTGGAAAGGAGGGGAAGTGGGAGAAAAGCATGGTAAGGGGTAACAATG
The DNA here is from genome assembly GCF_031878675.1 of Megascapheus bottae. NCBI lineage: Eukaryota > Metazoa > Chordata > Mammalia > Rodentia > Geomyidae > Megascapheus > Megascapheus bottae. Next base: position 31,376,698 of record NC_143514.1, read on the forward strand.
TTCAAGAAGTAATGTACCCCCTACCTGCTAAATGTAACTAAGCCCGCTAAACATCACTGTTGCTCAAGTGGTAGAGCACTAGCCTTAAGGAAAGCTCAAGGACAATGCTCAGGCCCTGAGCTCAAGCCTAGAACCAAGAAAGAAAAAAAAGAAAAAAGAAAAATCTTGGCTGGAGATAAAAGGTTTAGGAAGGATCATAATACAATGGTATTTACGCGAGCAATGGAATGATTTTTGAAAAGAATTAATCCCATCAAGAAATGACAATAGAAGAGTAAGTCATTAGAGACCAACTAAGTAGCTATCGGTTACCTTAAGTCTCTTTTAGGAATAGAGGAATGAACTCTAGGAATAAGTAAATATATTACATGTATAAATAACTGCTGAAGTAGCACTGTTGCTCAAGTGGTAGAGCATTAGCTTTGAGCTGAAGAGCTCAGGGATAGCACCCAAGCCCAGAGTTCAAGCCCCAGGATGGACAAAAAAAATAAGTAATAATTGCCAAAGTGGTATCTTTTTTTGTTGTTGTTGGTCCAGGGGCTTTTATTACGGGTCTGGGTGCTGTCCCTGAGCTCTTCAGCTGAAGGCTACCACCCTACTTCTAGACCTGGACCTTACCCCTGAGCTCCTCAACTCAAGACTACTGCCCTACCCCTTGAGCCTCAGTGCCACTACCAGTTTTCTAGTGGTTAATTGGAGATAAAAGTCTCATGGTCTTTAGTACCTGGGCTGGCTTTGAACCAGGATCCTCAGATCTTAGCCTGCTGAGTAGCTAGGATTATAGGCGTGAGCCAACACTCCCAGCTTAAAGTGGTATCTTAAGACAAAACTTGATGCCAAAAATAGAAATTGAGAGCAAAAGGAAACAAAGATGCATTTATAACTCCAAAGACAAGAGGACTATAAATTCCAATATAGATGCTGTCAATTTTTTCTTACCCCCCCCCCAAAAAAAAGAAGAAAGAAAAGGTGGAAAATAATACAATGTTTTATAAGAATGGTGCTGGCTGGAAGTGGCGCTGTGGCTCAAGAGCTAGGGCATTGGGCTAAAGAGCTCAGGGACAGTGCCCAGGCCCAGAGTTCAAACCCCATGACTGACAAAAAAAAATGGTGATGGTTTGACAAAGCAATTATAGAAGGTAGGGAAGAAATTGAATATAAACAAGTAAAGGATTGCTAAATTTCATGTGGTCTTAGCTGAAATAACATGGTATTTATTTCATTCATTTCTTCACAAATACAACTATTTTACTTAGGATTGTTTATATGTAAGGTATACTTTTCTAGGTTCTTCTAATTGTGTGTGTGTGTCAGTTCTGGGTATTAAACTAAGGGCCTCTCACTCTCACTTCACTTTTTAGCTTGCCAGTACTCCACCACTTGAGCTACACCTCGGCTTCCAATTTCTTGCTGATTAGTTGGAGATAAACTGTCTCCCAGACTTTTCTGCCTCGGCTGGCTTTAAATGAGATCCTCAGATCTCAGCTTCCAGAGAAGCCAAGATTATACTTTTGGGCCACCAGTACCCAGCCCCTTTCTAGGTTTTAGGATATAGTAATATAAATCCATGCCTCACACTTTTTTGTAAGGCTAATAAAATTTAAATTTTTCTCTTAATTTTGTTGGATGGTGATAGATCTAAGAAAAATAAAATAAGACAAGGAAACAGGATGAAAATTTTAGGTGGGGTAGTCAGAAATGTCTTCACAGAGAAAACGATATTGTATTAAAACCTTAAAGAGGGAAATCATGCATGTATGTGATAGATCAGATAGGAAAAAAATCAAATTCAAAAGCCTGAAAATAAGGGAATTCCACTCACCTTTGATTCCAAGTGATGTGAGGAGAATGGTGAAGGAAGGGATTTGAGATTGATGTGATAAGAGGTGGTTTGATGATGTAGGTCACTGAACACTACAACTTGCATTATGAGAAAAAATAAAGCCATTGAAGAATTTTATGCAGAATGTGGCTTCAATGTTAAAAACAGTATGGGGAAGGATTGTGGGAAAGGGTGGAAGACAAGTAATAATTCAGGTGGTTTGAACTATAATGTAGTAATGGAAAGAGTAAGAAATGGTCAATTGCCAGCTTTATATTTGAAAGCTAGAGACAGTTGCCAAGAATTTCCTGATGATGCAGATATGGTATATGACAGAAATCAATAATGACATCAAGGTTATTCAGCTTCAGCAAACAAGACAATATAACTGCAATTTACTAAAACAGAGAGAGGAACAATAGGGAAGAAGAAGGATTCAACACTGAAAATATTAAGTTCAAGAGGCATGGGTATTTTTCTTATTATGTAATGGTTTTCAATTTTCAAATCATGGATAAAATAACCTTATTCAGTTTGTATAACAATGTTTAAGTTGTCAAGAACAAACAGACCCCAAAAAGGATAAATAACTTGATAAGATCTCTAAAATAATTAAAATTTACCAGTCTCTAGTCTATTTAAACCAATTGATAGCTATGAATTAAGAGTAGACACAATGGAAATGCAGAAGGGAGCAAGAGTTAAGAACTAGTGAAGTAACTGACAGAGTTAAGGCCAGGAAATCTTTTTTTTTTTTTGGTCCGCATAGGACTTGGAACTCTAGGCCTGGCCCTTGTCCCTGAATTCTTCAGCTCAAGACTACTGCTCTACCCCTTGAGCCACAGGGCCACTTCCAGTTTTCTAGTGACTAGTTGGAGATAAAACTCTCATGGACTTTTTAGTGCCCAGCCTGGCTCTGAACTGATCTCAGCCTCCTGAGTAGCTAGGATTATAGGCATGAGCCACCATGCCTGGCTGACCAAGAAATCTTAAAGAGTACAGGGAAAAAAAAGAAAAAGAAAAAAAAAACATACTACTTGGTAAATAAGCTAATTAAGTAAGAGATCTTCTTAAGAATATTAATATAGAAGACTTATACTGTTTGAATAGTCTAGATAAAGGCTAGATAAAGGGCCCTAGAGCATGACCTAGTGGTAGAGTGTTTGCCTAGCATGCACGAAGCCCTCGATTTGAGTCCTTGGTACCACATACATGAAAAGGAGACGCTGTGGCAGAGCATCTAGCATCCAGTGGCACAGTGCTAGCCTTAACAAAAGCCCATAGACAGTGCCTAGGCCCTGAGTTCAAGCCCCAGGATCACACACACACACACACACACACACAAAATGCAGGCTGTGGTCTTAATGACATTTTGAGTGGTCAAGGATTAATACAATGAATCGTTAATAACACATACAATATGGTATTTTATGCACTTTGGGTAAGTGATGACTAAAATAGACCTGATGTCCTAAGGAGTTCATATTCAAGAGTGAAGGGCAATAAACAACTATAACCCTGATGTACAGCACTACCAGAGGCATTCATTGCTATCTGAGCTAAAATGGAAGTCTGCATTTGTGACTTATCTAGCAACCTGAAGACTTTAGTTTAGTCCAGGTTCATAACAAAACACAAATATTAGAATGACAAGCAGGATGACAATGCCCAGCATTCATCAAATTATTTCAAATAATTTGACTGTTAGGAAATATTTGCAGTAACCCCTGCATTCAAATTAGAATATAATGCTCCATGAGGATCAGATATATAGTTTACTAATGTATCTTCAATACTAGCATAATGCTCAGTATTTTGATAAGATTGAATAAATGAAAAGATCAGTAAGTACTATATGACAGACATTAATCTTAAAGTGGAGAAGGAGGCAATTCTTAACTTTAAGAGTATATCATTTAGCCAACTGTTGGTGGCACACATCTGTAATCCTAGCTACTCAGAAGACTGGGATCTGAGAATCACAGTTGCAAACTAGTCCCCATGAGACACTTATGTCCACTTAATCACTCAAAAACTGGAAGTGGCTCAAATGGTAGAGCCCTACCCTAGAGCACAAACAGGCTCAAGGACAACATTCAGGCCGAGTTCAAGCCCCATAACTGACCTAAAAAAAAAAGTGTATCTCTGAAGTTTCAATTGAAATCTTTTTTTTTTTTTTCAAAACACTGAGCTCAAAAATTTCCAATCCCCAATGAAAATCCTTTGCTCTTTACATTGGAGTACATAGCCAGAGAACAAAGTACAAGTCGAGCCAGACACTGTGGCTGCTCACGCCTATAATAATAGCTACTCAGGAGGCTGAGATCTGAAGACTGAGGTTCAAAGCCAGCCAGGACAGGAAAGTCCATGCACCTCTTATCTCCAATTATCCATCAGAAAACTGGACATAGCATTAGGGTTCAACATGATAAAGAGCTAGCCTTGAGCAAAAGAGCTCAGGGATAGTGTGCCCAGGTTCCAAGCTCACGTCCTATGACCAGCAAAAAAATACAAGTCCAGTTGTCATAAATAAAAATTCACATTAAGTTCTGTATATTTTTTCCTTTTTTGTTGGTCATAGACTTGAACTTGGAGCCTGGGCACTGTCCCTGAGCTCTTTTGCTACTTTGGGCCCAATACCACTTCCAGTTTTCTAGAGGTTAATTGGAGATAAATGAGTCTCAAAAACATTCTTGCCCACCCCCTATGAAGGAGGTTCCTCAGAGCTCAAGCCTCCTGATTAGACAGGATTACAGAAGTAGGACACCAGTGCCTGGCTTTCTATATACTTAAAACAACTACAAACTACCATTCTATCTTGAAAAATTATTTCTGAATCTTTAGCTGCTACAATTAGACAATGTAGCAAAAACAATGATTATGAGAAACCATTGAAAAATAAATCTAAATGTTTTGCCTAAAAGATTTAATTAATTTTTCTTCTCAAGTACATGTTCCTTCAAATACATTTTAAATGAAACAAGACTATCAACTTACATGAAGCAACGTACAAAAAGAGTTCAATGCTGGTGGCTCACACATGTAATCCTAGCTGCTCAGAAGGCTGAGATCTAAGGATAATAGTTCAAAGCTAGCCTGGGCATACAAGTCTGTAAGACTCTAAAAATAATCAGGAAAATGCAGAGATGGAGATGTGGCTCCTGAGCAAGTAAGCCCAATAAATGCAAGGCCCTGAGTTCAAACCCCATATCACCAAAAATAAAAAAGCTTGATATAGTTGATATTAAGCATTGATTCTTCAGATGTCAGCTCCAAGGTATCTTAAATTACAAGCCTGCAGCACCCCACAACATGAAGCTTAGCTAAGCATATTTAAAAATTTTTTTCTCATGAACTGGAAACTCTAGTTTTGTGGTGGCAAGGATCAAACCTAGGACTTCACGGATGCTAGGAAAACATTCTACTACTGAGCTACATTCTTAGCTCCCCTATTAAGCTTTTACTAACATAAAAGTATTGTTTAACTGCTATTTTAATTTATAATTTTAGAATTATTGGAATTAGAACTCAGGGCCTTTGGCCTGCAGCAGTCCTTTTTTTTTTTTTAGTCAGTCCTGGGGATTGAATTCGGTCTGAGCACTGTCCTTGGGCTTTCCTCAAAGCTAAAGCTCTACCACTTGAGCAACAGCACCATTTCTGGCTTTTCTATGTATGTGGTATTGAAGAATCGAATGTGCTAGGCAAACACTCTACCACTAACCCAAACTCCCAGCCCCAGCTACGGTCCTCTTTTAACAGGAGAGGAAAAAGATGACAGAATCTATGCATTCAGAAGACTTCTAGGTAGTAAGCAACACTTAACAAGTTTATTCCCTCAAATACTTAATAAGAGCATTCTGTACACAGGAGTGTTTTCAAACTTTGAAAACATAAAAACAATATACTTCATTTTTTTTAAGGGGCAGATTCCTAAAAAATACAGTTTTGTAGAGCTCAAGTAACTATACTGACAATCTGTGGTTAAGAAACACTGTCATAGCCTTATTACAAACAGATGAAAGGATCTTATTTAAATTAAAACTTTCACATATCTGGGCATGCAGCTCAGTGGCAGGGTTAGGAATTAGGAGGTTCCTAATTATTACCAGCCCAGGCAAAAAGTTCACACACACACACACACACAATCTCTAACCATATCTGGGTGCATTGGGATGTGTCTATCATTCCAGTTATGCTGAGGTGAAAGCTAAGATGGGAGGACTGTAGCTCCAAGTCACCCTGGACATACACTCAAAAACCCACCTCAACCGAGAGCTGGATGTAGTGGTGTGCACTTGGCATCTTAGCTATATGGGAACAATAACTAGATAGATCCTGTTTTAGGCTAACTGGGGTGTATACACAATATTGAAAAAATAGGGCCGGGAGTTGGGCTTCGTGGTAGAGTGCTTGCCTAGCATGCGCAAAGACCCAGGTTCGATTCCTCAGTACCACATACATAGAAAAAAGCCAGAAGTGGTGCTGCGGCTCAAGTGGTAGAGCCCTAGCCTTGAGAAAGCCCAAGGAGAGAGGTCAGGCCCTGAGTTCAAGCCCACGACTGGCAAAAAATAAATATAAGTAAATAATAATAAATATATTTTCCAAAAAATATATATTGAAAAAAGTAAGAAAGTCAGGTGCCAATGGCTCATGCTTATAGATCTCAGAATGCGGAGATCTGAGGATGGTGGTTCAAAGCCAGTCAGAGCAGAAAAAAATCAGTGAGACACATCTCCAATTAACAAGTAAAATACTGGTAGTAGATGTGTGGAACAAATGGTATAGGGCCAGCATTGTGTGAAAAAGCTAAGCCAAGTTTATGCTCCAGTACCAAAAGAAAAAGAAAAATAACAAAGGCATAAAGAGCTAGTAGCAGGCCTCCCCTGGTAGAGGGTCTGCCTAAGCAAGTTCCAAGCTCAACCTGCTATACCACCAAAATGATCAAACATAGAAAGAGAATGTATGTGTTGAGCAGTGACTCATAAATCACTTAATGAATTAATTGAAAGGGACAGAGTTGGAAGTGGCTTCCACAGAATAAATACAGAAGGCAAAGAAAATAGTTGATCCTAAAGGTTAGTTTCTAGTTTCTGATGGGTTAAGACTGTTTGTGGATACATTTCTTAAGGCTAGCCCTCTACACTTGAGCCACAGCACCACTTCCACCCTTTTCTGTATATGTGGTACTGAGGACTCAAACCCAGGGCTTGTGCACACTAGGCAAGCACTCTACCACTAGGACACACTTCTGGCCGGCAACTATAATTTAAAGATAGTGTTTGGCTTTTTTTTTTTACATTTTTAAACATTAATTTATTCACAACAAATATCTAGATTTCTAAGATTATGGGATAGAATACCCAGAGTTTTAGGTATAACAAGGACTGATAATGGTAGAGACATACTCATTGCTCCCCTGTTCGTACTCTTACTGGAAGGGGGACATAAAGAAGGAAACATGGAGAACACAAAATAATTTCAAGTGAATGTTATAAGGAAAAAAGGGGGGTGACAGTTTTGCCTTGTGGTAGAGTGCCTGCCTAGCACGCATGAAGACACAGGTTCGATTCCACGGTACCACATACACAGAAAAAGCCAGAAGTGGTGCTGTGGCTCAAGTGGTAGAGTGCTAGCCTTGAGGAAAGCCTAAGGACAATGTTCAGGCCCTGAGTTCAAGCCCCAGGACTGGCAAAAAGAAAAAAAAACAGTTTAGCTGGCACAGTGGCTCACACCTATAATCCTAGGTACTCAGGAGGATCAAGGTTCAAAGCCAGCCTGGGCACAAAAGGACCTGAGACTTTTACCTCAAATTAACTTCTAGAAAACGGGAAGTGGGGCTTGGCTCAAAGGTAAGAGCAGTAGCCTTGAGCTGAAGAGCTCAGTGACAGCACCCAGGCCCAGGGGTAGGATGGTAGGCTTAAGTTGAAGAGCTCAGGTACAGCAGCCCAGGCCAAGTTCAAGCACCATGACCCACAAACCAAACCAAACAAAAACATGGTAATCAGATAGATTGAAAAGTTGCAATAACCTAAGAGGTGTTAAGAGATAGTATTTGAATGACACATCACACTAAGAACACCCATAAAAGCATCCCAGGCCAAGAAAAAAAGCAAGTATAAAGTATCAGCGGCAAGATCTTGGATAGAAAGGTGACCAGAACAGCTGGGGACAAATTTTTAGAGACAGTGGTGTGATTGTGGGATTAGAGTATTGAAATACAATAACAACAACAAAAAAAATACAGGCAATCAAGCTTCAAAAAGGAGTGCTGATAATGGTCTTTTCCTTGGAAAATATTCCTATACAGTGGGTATGTGGTTGCTAATTACTTATGAAACCTTATATATATATATTTTTTTTTTATTTTTTTTTTTTTTGCCAGTCCTGGGCTTGAGCTCAGGGCCTGAGCACTGGCCTTGGACTTTCTCAAGGCTAGAGCTCTACCACTTGAGCCTCAGCACCACTTCCGGCTTTTTTCTATGTATGTGGTACCGAGGAATCGAACCCAAGTCTTCTGCATGCTAGGCAAGCACTTTAACCTCTAGGCCAAACTCCCGGCCCTGAAACCTTATATATTATTATATACATTAAGGTTCAAACTAGGAGCCGGACAGGACACTGTGGCTCACGCCTGTAATCCTAGCTACTTAGAAGGGTGAGATCTGAGGATCCTGGTTCAAAGCCAGCCCTGGCACTACAAAAAACAGTGAGACTCTTATCTCCAATTAATCACTAGAAAACAGGAAGTGGGGCTCTGGCTCAAGGGTAGGGTGGTAACCTTGAGCTGAAGAGCTCAGGGACAGCCCCCAGGCACAGAGTTCAAGCTCCAAGACCCCCACACACACAAAAAGACAAACTAGCAGATGAACAATCCAAGAGTGAAGTGATAGTAAATTGGATCAAGATGGGAGCAGTGTGGTTTAAAAGTGATGGGATTTAAGATTATTAGCTGGAAGACAGTGGCTCATGCCCATAATCCTAGCTACTCAGGACATTGAGTTCTGAGGATGTCAGTCTGAAGCAGTCTTCCAATTAACCAACAAAAACATTACACTGGAGGTATGGCTAGTCTTGAGCAAGCAAGTCAAGCACACTAAGATGACCAAGTTAAAGTTATAGTTCAAATACAATATACATATTGGGAGGCTGTAGGCCTGCATCAATTGACTGTTTGACATGAAAGTGCAAAGCCCTGTCTTCAAAACCCATAACCACCCAAAACAAAACCAAACATGAACAACAACAACAAAAAGTATACTTATACAGTATGGTCAACAAGGTTAGTCATCTGACTGGATAAAGACAGAAATCAGGGCTAACTAATGAATCTGAAAAAGAAGTAACTTTGTGCATATGTTTGAAGTTTTTTTTTGTTTTTTTTTCACTGCTGGTAGAGGGTAAGAAGCATGCTACTAGCACCTAAAATGCACAGTTGCATAGCAAAACAAAGAAATATTTGGTCTAAAATAGCAACTGCTGAGGCTGAGAAATTGTAGTCTAGAACCATTTCAATTGTTTCTATTCTACAATATAGCTATTTCCAGGAACGTATACAAAAAAATAGAAACAGAGGTTATTTCTATATTTAGAGAAAACCAAATTATACTACTTATGAAAAAAATTTAGAGGCAAAACTCTTTTAATCTATAGTAAACTATGATGGTTATCTGAATAGTCTATAGAGAAAAACCCAATTATACTACTTATGAAAGAAAGTGTAGGCAAATTATATCAAAAAATTCAACTGCTGATTTTAAATCGTTAGGCATATTTATCAAAACAGCATTTTAAAGACTGTTTACCAATACACTCAAAACTTCTATAGTTCTTGTAAATGTAGCTACGATCAAATGTATCATATAACAAATTGCTTTTCTACAAAAAAAGTACAAAAGGACAGCTACAAACATTGGAAACGATGATCCTCTAGAGCTACAATAGTCTAAATTGACTACAAGCAAATGGCCTATAACCATTTACATAGCTGATTTACATAGGGCCTTGATCCTATGGACACATCAAGGTAATCAAGAACACTGGAGTTCATTCTACGACTAGCAAGAGATAAAATACTTTAGACTAATTCACTGGAACAAAAATGCTACAGGGTCAGCAACGTTCATGTTCCCCTGTTAACTAAAGAATTTTGGGGGAAAGGGGTGCAAAATCACACACTTATGAACAGAGTAATAAATCTTACGTATCCTATTCCTTTCTGGAACTATTTATTATTACCAGATTACATTTTTTTCAAAAAAAAAAAAGCCCAAGAACTTATCTGAAATTATCTGGCAAATACAGTACAGGTAACAGAAATTGCCAAATACCCCCCTTCTCCCCTCCAAAAAAATAATCACTTATTTCATTTGAGTGGCTAGGAGAAACTACTTGTTAAGTAGCCACAAAGCCAATTCTGGTCAAGCTAAGGAATGCTGTTTTTAATTATAAGGACCTAGACAATGAATGCCAAGGACACACGACATCCGGTTACTCGGTCTGAACACCACTGAATCTCAGGCAATCCTGTTTTTGTTTAAAACAAAAAGCGCAGTCCTTTTTTTTTTTTTCCTCCTCTCTTTCTCCAGCCGGCTCGCCCACCTTATTTTAAATGAACACTACGAAGGCAGCTCCAGATCTAAGAGCCGCCCGGGCCTGTGATAAATTCTCAAATCTGACCGTCTAGCAGTAGAACACGGGGGCACATGACTACCCTGGAAATCATGCTGGGCTCCCACTAGGCCAGGCGGACGTTTCCCGAGCAGCACGCGGCGCCCGGGCGCGCCTCCCTCCGGCCGGGCCGCGGCCACCCTCGGGACTCTTGTTGCGTGGTCGTGTCACGCCCGCCGGCGTCAAGCCCGGCCCTACGGATGCACAAAAGGACCCTGCCGGGAAGTCCTTCCGCACACTCCCGACCAGGCGGCGGCGGGTAAGACAGCACCGCGCCTTTCCTCTTCGAGCTTTCCGCCACCCAAACCCAGATGCCCCGGCTTCGCGGCCCGCCTCACCCGCCAACCCCAAAGAAACGCTCAGCCAGCCTCACCCCCCCCCCCCCACACACCCCGTCCCCGCCGCCCCCGACCACACGCAGAGAGGAGGCGCCCGGATTAACCCCTACTCTCGCGAGATCTTAAACCAACCCTCGCGACATTCGGACTTTCTTTTTTTATTTTTGTCTTTCTCCGTTTCCTTTCCCCCCCCCCCCCCCCCCGCCCCTTCTCCACCCGGCTCCACCTCCCACCCCAGCGCGGTTACCTCAGAAACCTCGCGGGATTTCCGTCTTCCATTCCCCGCCCCTTTACGGCACGATGGTCGCGCAAGAATGTGATAGATCCTCGACGGCCGCCATTTTCTTTCTTTCTTAGCAGTTAGCAGTGAGGAGACCTCCGCGAAGGGGGCGGCGGGCGACTACGGGCGTGTAACCATGGCGGACTATTCGACGGTGCCTCCACCCTCCTCCGGCTCAGCCGGCGGTGGCGGCGGCGGCGGTGGCGGCGGCGGCGGCGTGAACGATGCTTTCAAAGATGCGTTGCAGCGGGCCCGGCAGGTGAGTGGAGGACCGCGCGGCGGGCTCCCGCGGGCTCTCGGTAATGGGGCGCCTGCCGTGTAGGCCGCCCGTTCGCGCGTGTGTGAGGGGAGGGGGAGCCGGGGTGCCCTGGCGGGCCGGGGTGTCGGTACGGCCCTCCACGCTGCGGAGACGACTGCAGGCCCCGGCGCAGATCGGCGGGACCCGACGCCCGTCCCCGGGCCGCGCGGCCCGAAGCCGGGAAGTTAGCCTCGCCCCCAACTCAGAACCTGCACCCCCCACACACCCACCCACCGGCTTGAAGCGTGCCGGCTAGCACACAATAGCGCGGACGCTTCTGACCACTAGTCGGGGGATCGTAGCTGGGGGCTCTCTCTACCCCGGCCTTTCTTTAAACACTTTTTCTTTTTTAACCACTTCCGGCTCCCTTGGGCTGTGTGTGTTGTTTCACACCCCCCCCCCGCCCCAAGCCCCCTCCACCCCAAGTCCAAGAAGCTTCGGGGAGCGGTGGCTTTCACGTGTTGAGGGAAGGGACTTCACCCTTCCTCTTTGGGCGGGATTTGTGAGTCCGTCTGCCAGCCCCAGCCGCCTCGCTTCTCAAAATGGCCTCGGGGTCCCTTTATACTCGTGGTTTCCATTCGAATCAGCCCTCCTTTATACTATATGAGGGGTGCAGATTTTTTTTGTCCTGGGGGTTCTTCTCGCCTCCCACGAGATACTGTAAGGGGCCGGGACGGAGGGTGGGGGGGAGGAAGGAGGGTGCAGGAAACTGTGAAGTTTGAACTTCTGCCTCTTTAGTCAACTTGATGTGTTCGTAATTTTAAGATGTATGATATTGATGGGGACCTGTAGGTAAACTAAAGAAAAAAACAAAAAGAAAATTTCCGTATAACACTGCATACCATGGCAGACGTTTTAGACTAGTGTTAAGCGAGTGGCAATTAAAAACCAGTTTTGATTATTGTATTAGGAGTCTCCTTAACTTTTCCCTTGAGTCAGTTGAAGCACTACTGAGTCAGAATTCAGTTTATGAAATCTATAATGGTGGAACATCACCTTTGCTCTTAAGAGAAAGTACTTGCATTTGATTATAATCCATAATGTCAATCAGTCAGAGACTCCCTTTGTGCCCTACTATATATAGATACAGGAAAACAAAACGTGTGAGTTTATTTGTAGGATTCTATGATATTGTGAAGGAACCAAGTACAAGTGAACAAAAATACCAGATAAATACTTTGTAGGGAGAGTAAATAAAATCCAAAAATTTTATTCATCCTTTTATACTGTAAACATTTGTAATCTTTTTGAGTCAGGCCTTCTACTGGATATCAAGGAAGTACAAGTGTCTTAACTTGCTACTGCAGAGGCAGTTGTGCAAACAGAATGAGAGAGGCTTTGTTATATAGCGAAAAGAAGCAAAATGTACAAAAGTTTGAGGATTGTTGGATTGACCAGAACCCTGGAATGAGTAGTGAGTGGGAAAAAGAGAATGGAAAATGAAGTGAGAAAAAATGGGCAGCTGGACCCAAACAGTAAGTCTTGCTAGCAAGACTTGATTGTGATAATAGACAACCCATGTATATTTCTAGTGTTTGTATACAGTGCAAATATATAATAACATCCTTAAGGACCTTGTTCCAAAGTAGGTACACATCATTGGTGAAATTGAATTGAAAATGAAAAATTCATGTATACAGATAGAATCTTCATAGAATATATTTGATAAAAGTTTTAACACATTAAAAAATACACAGTATATTAGGGATTGAGCTAAGCATATTTTCATACTATCCTGTTGTAAGTGCAGAAACTTTCTCATTCATGCAAATATGGTAAATGAGGCATAGAACATTTGGCAAAAAGGACAAAGCTTCCTGGTTTACATCACCACTCCAAAACCTAAAGAAATACTTTTTAAAAAAAAAAAAAGCATTTACATAATTCTCAATTCAGATTCCAAGATTGCAGTACCAGTCATTCATGGAAGGTAGAAATGCTTGAAAGAGAGGAAGGGAGAAAATGTTTCTTCAAACACTACAGCTACATCCAAGTGGAAAACTTGTTGTTTTTGTGGATTAAAATCAGATAAAAGTAAGAGGCTGAGCACAGTAATATATAATAAAAATTGGTAACATTAGGAAGTTGGCTTTTTGGGATTATTTTTCTTAAAATTAGTCTTCATAGTAATCTGGAGAATTATTTACAAAGATGTGTATTTTTACTAAAGTTCTTTTGATTTAGTATTTGGTCTGTATAACTTTTGTATGAATTATTTGATTTTCATGGGATTATTTTAGAATAGGCAATAAATAGGCCATGAGTAAGTTTCTTTTTTCTGGAAGTTTAAGGAGTTCAGCTCTATAAATTCAGACCCTAAACCATTCTCCTATTTTTTTTTTGGTACTGTTTTCTCTGGCTTCAATTACTTTTCTTTCAAAAATAACAGTGCTGTTCAATTCTAGGCAGGGCATATAAGTTTGTATTAGAGTAACACTTAAATGGTCCAATAGGTTTTTGGGACCTAAGGGTGGAAAAGTAGTGTTTGGGGGTGATTAGTATAATTGTCAGGAAAGAATGTTGAAATAGATACTCAAGGATAAAAATAGGGTGTTAATTGAGAAAGTCCTTGAATATGTGCTTATCTTGTCCACTTTCCTTGTTAACAGTAAAAATAAGGCAATTGGGTTAGTTCACATCAGGATCCCCTAGAGGGAATTTCAGTAAGCAAAGGTACAGGGTTTTTTGTGGTGGTGGTGGTGGTGGTGGTGGTGGTGGTGGTGGTGGTTGTTTTAATTTGGGTAACTTTCCATTAATTGTACCCTACTTAAAGCTTGGGTTGATTTATTTGCTTCTTTTTGTTTGGAGGTACCTAGCAGGGTTTAACTCCGGGTTTAGCCCTGTGCACTTATGCCATACCCCCAACACTGGCTTTGTTCCTTCTTTCTGATTTATTTTGATGTTTCTTTATTGGTCATGGCTCTTGAACTCTGGGCCTGGGTGCTGTCCCTGAGCCCTTCTGCTCAAGGCAACCACCCTACCCTTGAGCCACGGTGCTACTTCCAGTTTTTGGGGGGTGGGGTTAATTGGAGATAATAGTTTCAGACTCTCTTGCCCAGACTGGTTTCAAGCCATGATCCTCAGATCTCAGCCTCCAGAGAAGCTAGAATTACAGGCCTGAGCCACTGGTACTGGGCTAATACAAAACTTTAAGAAAATTCTCACACTCTTCCTTCATCTGTCTTTTGAAGAGTCATGGGAGAAGACAGTGGAGAAGATAAGATTAGGATTTAGTTTCCTCAAAACATTATAATTGTTTCTCTAAAGATTCCTAGCCTGCAGGATGCCTGGCCTGGCTCTCTCCTGTAATCCTAGTTACTCAGGAGGCTGAGATCCCAGGGTCGAAGTTCAAAGCCAGCCAGGGCACTAAAGACCATGAGACTCCTATCTTAAACTAATTACTAGGGCGGTAGCCTTGAGCTGAAGAGCTTACGGACAGCACCCATGCCCAGATTTCAAGCCCAAAGACCCACAAAAAAAAAGATTCTTAGCAAACTCCTGCCTGGTGGCTTATACCTGTAATCCTGCCTACTCTGGAGGCTGAGATCTGAGGAGTATGGTTCAAAACCAGCCCCTACACAAGATAAGGCTCTGGAGCCTTATCTCCAATTAACTACCAGAAAGCCAGAAATGGTGCTATGGCTCCAAGTGGTAAAGCACTAGCTTTGAGCTGAAGAGCTCAGGGACAGCACCCAGGCCCAGAGATGAAGCCCCACGACCACCACCACCCCCCAAAAAAAACCCAAAACAAAGAAACACATTTCTTAGCCTGTTAATTTTTTTTGGTAGGTTCTCCCCCTTCCCCTGGAATTCATCTTGATATAGGCTATTTCATATGATCAAAGGCTCTATACCCTTATGTCTTTCAATGGGGGGTTTAATTCCCAGTCGAATAATTTAATTCCTTAAATTGTTTGTGGTCATAAAAATTAAATTGTAGTTTTAGGTTTATAATCAAATTCTGAATAGTATTTAGCATATATATGTATTAGGTAGAAAATGGAAGTTTGTATCAATTAGTATATAGAATAGTGTATATATAAATTCGTTTTATCTTTAATGATTGTGCACTTTTTCTTCCCTCAAGATTGCTGCAAAAATAGGAGGTGATGCTGGTACATCATTAAATTCAAATGACTATGGCTATGGAGGACAAAAAAGACCTTTGGAAGATGGAGGTAAGTTTCACCCATATTTAGTTGAAATATTTTCATTGTATTCAACTGTACGTTATTTTTATTATAAGATTTCTAGGAGTGTAAATTAAGGTTTATATTAACCTCAAAATGAAGAGAAAGCTGGGAGACCTAGACAAGGTAAGTAAAATATGAGTGAACCACAAAGTTTTGTCTTTTTTCTTTTTAAACTTCTCAGGATTATAACAGTTGACAGTTTGCACAGACTGATTATTCATACTAAAACAAATTTAAGTGGTTTAGGAAACAATACACTGGTTTTTCACATACTTGAATGGATATGTGCTATGCTTTCCTTATCTTGCTATTTTCGATTTCAGTTTATATAGAAATGCAAAAGTGCTAGTCTGCTAGTGTGTTTTGTTTCAGACTACACTATTTGCATGTTATTTGTTTCTTTTAGTGCTTTGTTTTATGTTTCAGGTTTAACATGAATTAAAACACAATTTATAGTACTTTGTATTTGAAAAAAAATGGTTGAAGGGCCAGTTTTGGCCTAGTGGTAAAGTGCTTGCCTTGCATGAACAAAGACCCCGGATTCAATTCCTTGGTACCACACGCATAGAAAAAAGCCAGAAGTGGTGCTGAGGTTCAAGTGCCTTGAGAAAGTCCAAGGACAGTGCTCAGGCCCTAAGCTCAAGCCCAGAGCTGGCAAAAATAATAATAATAATAATTATTATTATTATTATTATTGAAGCTTCTCAAGCCAGAACTCTGCATTTTTTGTTTTAGGCTTTTTGTGGGGTTTTTTTGTTCTTTTTTTTTTTTTTTTAATGAGAATGTATTTGTAGTTTCTGACCAGATATATTTGGTTTCCTTTAAAGTGTCTTTTCATATTTATAGTGAGATTTTTAATAGAAAGTGAGCTAATGATGCTTCAGATGTTGTATGTAATGTATTCTTTTTATTTTATGTGTAGATGGCTCTTGGACAAGTCCGAGCAGTACAACACACTGGGAGGGAATGCCCTCTCCTTTTAAAGGCAGGAATTTTTACTTATTACCTGTGTTTAGAATGTGAACATGAAATAAACCAGTGGATTCTTAAATGGACACAATGATCTTTTTTGATTGTGTGTCTGAATTTTTACTGCATAACAATTGTATATTTGCCATTTAAGTTTGCGGTGGGGAGAACAGTAATAGTACTTTCCAAGTATAATAGTTTTATTTAAAGTGGCATCAGTATTCATCTGTGGATTTCTTTATGAAGGTAGGTCATATAGCTGCTTTTGAATTCTTCTGAGCTTTTAATATACTGAAATGCAGTAGAACAGTTTAGATTCAGACTGCCTTGTAATTTTTTTCTTTTTTTTCAAGTGGTGGTGATAGTTTTGTAGTCATAGTCATGTGTAATCAACTTTTACTATATGGGATTTTCACAATTTGATAGTCTACCCCACCTAAAATCTTCAGTACCTACAATAGAAGCATCATTAGCCTTCAACAAGTGATATTTTGCTAGTAATGAAGCTAAATACTTTGTCTTGTATCATTCTAAAAGTCTTCACAAACATGGTCAGATTTGACAAAATCAAAACTTTTAAATGTCTGTGCATCTATTAGTTGGATAGAATGAAAGGACTGCTTTTCTTAGATTGAATTTGAGTTGAGTTTTGGCGATTTTAGTTCAAGTGATAAACAATTCTGTCTCTTATAAATGTTTTTTTTTTGCTTGAGAAGAAGCTTTGTACTTAACTGCAAAAATAATTATAGTCTCTTAATTTTTCAGATCAACCAGATGCTAAGAAAGTTGCTCCTCAGAATGACTGTGAGTATTATTTTAAACTGGTTGTATTTCTATTTTGGGTGGACAGTTGGTTATAGACATTATAAGTTTATACCTTTATACGATTCTTTTTTTAAAAAATTGATTTTATGTCTATATGTAATAAACATTATTCATGCACTCTAGTTTTAATCTGTGCTTGTACCACTTAAAGAAAATACTTTATGCCATTGCTAATATATTTGTCCTTTCACTGACTTTATTGCTATTGTCAGTGTTGATTTAAATAGTCTGTATAAAATTCTACTTTCCAGTTGTGCTGTCTGCAATAGGGAAAGGTTTGTAGAATGTTTGGTGTGTGTGATGTCAAATTAATTAAAATTTTGGATTCTTATTTAATATTTTGGTAGCTTTTGGAACCCAGATGCCACCAATGCATCAACAGCAAAGGTACAGTCAAATACTTTTAATGGTTCTTGCAAGCCTCATTTTAGCTGTATGTAGTAACAACTAGGTGTTTAGTGATTATAGACATGTCTGCATGTTTTTAATAAGATGTTCCACCTGAAAAAAAAATTAAAGACATTTGCCAGATGCTAGTGCTTTATACCTGTAATCCTAGCTGCTCAGGAGGCTGAGATCTGAGGATTATGATTCAAAACTAGCCCTGACAGAAAGGTGCATAAGATTCCACTTAACCACCAAAAAAAATCAGAAGTGGAGCTGTGGCTCAACTGATAGAATGCTAGACTTGAGCACAGAAGCTCAGAAACAGCACCCAGGCCAAGTTCAAGTCCCAGAACTGGTACCAAAAAGGGAGAGGGGGAGATTAAAATATTCTTAAATTTGGGAAGATGGGGGTAAATTTAGCCATGTTTTAGAAGAACTAAGGTGAATTATATTAACTTAACATACTTCAGGTCTTCAAGCTGTTCAGTTCACTGTCTTTTCAATTGCTATGTCTCCTATCTTATTTGCAATCCTTTAAAAACACCTTGATGTTTGCCCTGGGTCTTTAACTACCACTTAGGCCACAGTTCTACTTCCAGCTTTTTGCTAATTATTTGGATATGAGTCTCATGGACTTTCCTGCCCAGGTTGACTTCAAATCATGATCCTAGATCTCAACTTCCTGAGGATTGCAGGCATAAGCTACTAGGGCCTGGGTCGTTATTTATAATTCTTAGCTTAATAGGTCTGAAGATATACTTTGTCCATGAATGTATGCCTAGGCTCTTATTTTAACCCATTAGGATGTTAGACAGACTTCCCATTTATCTATAAGGACATTTTTATATAAACACACATATGCACCTTACCTTTTTAAGAAAAAGCTACTCCTATAATTTTCTTAGCAGATCTGTAATGACAGAAGAATACAAAGTTCCAGATGGAATGGTTGGATTTAGTAAGTGACCTAATTTAAAATTTTTAAAGACGTAAGCAAAGCATACTTATTACCTTTCAACAAATAATTTTCTTCTTCTTTTTTAACTAGTAATTGGCCGAGGAGGTGAACAGATCTCACGCATACAGCAGGAATCTGGATGCAAAATACAGATAGCTCCTGGTAACACTTCTTTGAAGTCTCCCTTTTTTTGCTTTTTACTGTGTAGTGTTAGATCAAATCAGTCTTGTGTATACACAGCATGTACTCTACTAAGATATACCCTTGTGCTTGTTTTCAGAATGGTTAGAAAACCTGCTTACTTTTGAGCTGGGAGTTTGGCCTAGTGGTAGAATGCTTGCCTAGCATGCATGAAGACCAGGGTTCAATTCCTCGGTACCACATGCATAGCAAAAAGCCGGAAGTGGTGCTGAGGCTCAAGTGATAGAGTGCTAGCCTTGAGAACGTCCAAGGACAGTGCTCAGGCCCTGAGCCCAAGCCCAGGGCTAGCAAAAAAAAAAAAAGAAAAGAAAACCTGCTTACTTTTAAGTAGTAACATTTAAGGTTGATCTTTTTTTTACCTGAAATTTTCTTTTTAATTGTAGATAGTGGTGGCCTACCAGAAAGGTCTTGTATGTTAACCGGAACACCTGAGTCTGTTCAGTAAGTAATAATAAGTATAAAAAATTCTGAACATTGTTTTTGTGCTTCCTTACTGCTAATACATTGTCCTTTTGTAATCATGGCCAGCTTTTACTGTTTGGATAGGATGATATCCCTGTAATTAAGCCAACTTTATTCTACTTTGCCAATTTTCTCAAGTAATCCTAGTAGTAGATAGACATGTTTAAGGGGCCAGGAGTTTGGCCTTGTGGTAGAGTGTTTACCTAGCATACATGAAGACCTGGGTTCTATTCCTCAGTACCCCATACATAGAAAAAAGCTAAAAGTGGTGCTGTGGCTCAAGTGTCAGCACCAGCCTTGAGGAAAAAGCCCAAGGTCAGTGCTCATGCCCGAGTTCAAGCCCCAGGACTAGGGGGAAAGGACATGTTTTAGAATTCTCCCCCTAAACAGAAATCATACTGAATTCCAAAAGTATGTATTTAAAGGTATGTATTTAAACCATCTGCCTGTTGATTTCCTCTTAAACTCTCATCAATCGAATGTTTTTTCTAATCATTCCACACCTTTTACCCACTGCCAGCAGTGATCATTCTGTCGGCACAAACCATTCTCTGAAATAATTGGTTTAGAGCACATACTTCATTGGCTTTCCTGAGCTATCATTTACCAAGCAGATTTATACATACCATTTTATTTTACTTTATTTGCTGAGGCTTAAACTCAGGACCTGGGTACTGTCCCTGAGCCTCTTTGTGCTCAAGGCTAGCACTCTACCATTGGAGCCACAGTAGCACTTCTGGCTTTTTCTTGTTTTATTGGAGATAAGTGTTTCAACAGACTTTTCCTGCCTGAGCTAGCTTTGAACTTAAGTCCTCAAATTTCAACCTCCAAAGTAACCAGAATAACAGGCATGAGCTACTGGCTCCTGCCTGAGTTTTATATTAAGTTTGCTCTTGAATTTTTTCCCTAAATTACAAACTTAAATATTTGGTGATTGTGTAATATTTCCAAACTGTTTTTAAGGTATTTGGGAAAGAGGGTGATTTGCTGAGGATCAACAAGAGTGCATTTACCATTGAGTTCTATTTCCAATCTCTGATGACATTAAAAATGAAATTCTTGGGCCAGGAGTTTGGCCTAGTGGTAGAGTGCTTGTGCTTGTCTAGCATATGCAAAGCCCTGCATTCCATTCCTTGGTACCACATACACAGAAAAGGCTGGAAGTGGTCCTGTGGCTCCAGTGGTAAAGCACTAGTCTTGAGAAAGCCCAAAGACAGTACCCAGGCCCTGAGGTCAAGCCCCAGGACTGGCAAAAAAAAAATCTTGCCAGTGAACTGGCACACTCTTTTAGACATGTCGAAATTGTATTTCTAGAAAAATGTATTACAGAAAATGAGTATGGTATACTTTATTCTTGAAATTTTAACTTACTAACAGGTCAGCAAAACGATTATTAGACCAGATTGTTGAGAAAGGAAGACCAGCCCCTGGCTTTCATCATGGTGATGGACCTGGAAATGCAGTTCAAGAAATCATGATTCCAGCTAGCAAAGCAGGATTAGTTATTGGAAAGGGGGGAGAGACTATTAAACAACTTCAGGTATTGCTATATTGTAAAATGATTCCTTTTCCTATATTTTGAAACCAGTTCTCATCTTCCTTCTCTTGGTAATACTCATAATTTCTGTTACATTTAACAGGAACGAGCTGGAGTTAAAATGGTTATGATTCAGGATGGACCTCAGAACACCGGTGCTGACAAACCTCTTAGGATTACAGGCGACCCATATAAAGTTCAAGTAAACTTCACTTTGTCCTTTATAAAGAGATTGAGTGGGCTTGGGTAAAATGAATAATAATGTTTTCATATATTTGTTTAAAATTTGGTAACTCTTTGTAATTTAGCAAGCCAAGGAAATGGTGTTAGAGTTAATTCGTGATCAAGGTGGTTTCAGAGAAGTTCGGAATGAGTACGGGTCAAGAATTGGAGGAAATGAAGGGATAGATGTAAGTAAAAATAACTTATCTACAATCTTTGTAAAATAATGGTTTTGAATATGTAGCCTTTAAAATTATATCCCTTTGTACTTTAATATGCTTTATGTCTTACTACTTGGCATACATAGAGCTGTTTATACTTTGATGATTTAATGTACATTAATTTTCAAGAAACAGTTTTCTTAATACTTTCCCTCTAAATTTGCTTTAGGTCCCCATTCCAAGGTTTGCTGTTGGCATTGTAATAGGAAGAAATGGAGAAATGATCAAAAAAATACAAAATGATGCTGGTGTTCGAATTCAGTTTAAACCAGGTTAGCATATATTCTAAGTTTTGATAGCCATTAGTTTTGGCATGCATGCATTTACTGTTTAATTAAACCAGCTTGTTTTCTTGTTTTAAAGATGATGGAACAACACCTGATAGAATAGCACAAATAACAGGACCTCCTGACCGGTGTCAACATGCTGCAGAAATTATTACAGACCTTCTTCGAAGTGTTCAGGTATGATAAGCTTTTGGTTTTGTTTTCGTTTTTTGTTTTTTTTTTTCGTTTTTGCCAGTTCTGGTGTTTGAACTCGGCCTGGGTACTGTCCCTGAGCTGCTTTTTTCTCCTTCCCTTCCTTCCCAGTCCTGGGGACTGTCCTCCATGGGCTTTCCTCAAGGCTAATGCTGTACCCCTTGAGCCACAACATCACGTTTTGGTTTTTCTAAGTATATGGTACTGAGGAATCAATCCTGGGTCTTCGTGCCTGCTAGGCAAGCACTCTACCACTAGGCTAAACTCCCAACCCCTGAGCTGCTTTTGATTAAGGCTAGCACTTTACCACTTTAGACACAGTGCCACTCTTGGCTTTTTCTGTGTATGTGGTACCAAGGAATCAAACCAAGGGCTTTTTGCATGATAGGCAAGCAATCTTGCCACTAGGCCACCCTTATGACACAGAATAGTTAATTTCTATACTGGCTTTGTCCCCCTTGTTCCCCTTAGGCTGGCAATCCTGGTGGACCTGGACCTGGTGGTCGAGGAAGAGGTAGAGGTCAAGGCAACTGGAACATGGGACCACCTGGTGGACTACAGGAATTTAATTTCATCGTGCCAACTGGAAAAACTGGATTAATAATAGGAAAAGGCAATGTATTATAAAGTCTTGATGTTTAGCACATTACCTAATCTTTCTGAACTCTTTCTGTTGCTGTTGCTCTTTTTTTTTTTTGCCAGCCCTGGGCTTGGGCTCAGAGCCTGAGCATTGTCCTTGGGTTTTCTCAAAGCTAGAGCTTTACCACGTGAGCCACAGCACCCCTTCTATGTATGTGGTACCGAGAAATCAAACCCGGGTCTTCGCGCATGCTAGGCAAGCACTCTTCCACTAGGCAAAACTCCCAGCCCCTTGAAGGTACTTTTATATTGATATGTACCCACTATAATAAATGAACTTTCTGGCTTCTAGAAAAAGGAAATGAAGAATCACTTGTTAGTGTAAGGCATTTGGACTCAGATGACTTGAGTGGGCATGGGGGACTCACCTGTAATTTTAACTACTTAGGAGGTGAGTTCTAGAAGACTTAGAGCTAACCTGGCTAGAAACATTGCTCAGTGGATAAGAGTTCAGCTAAGCAAGTAAGCCTAGTGAGTGCAAGGTCCTGAATTCAAACACCAGTAACCACCCATTGGCACCTTCTCCCTCCTAAACTAAAACAATTAGAAGTTTAATGTATTTAGGAGATGTTTGATATAACTTGATTTGAAACAAAATGGAAAATCCTAATAGATTGTGGGATGGAATGATAAGGCTTTTATTTAAATGGCTCATTGACTGTAGGAAGGGCCAGGTGTTAGAACTTGAACTCAGGCCTAGGGCTTTGTTGCTGAAGTTTTTTTGCTCAAGGCTAGCACTCTACCACTTGAGAGAGAGTCTCATTGAATTTCCTGTCTGAGCTAACTTCAAACCAAGATTCTCAGATTTCACCCTCCTGAGTAGAGAATTACAATGTGAGCCACTGGTTCCCAACAACTATTTTCATTTGACTGGCACCTTTTACATTATTTAAACCTTTAGGGAAATTAACTGTCTTCTGATTTCAGGTGGTGAAACTATAAAAAGTATAAGTCAACAGTCTGGTGCAAGAATAGAACTTCAGAGAAATCCTCCACCTAATGCAGACCCTAATATGAAGTTATTTACAATTCGTGGCACTCCACAGCAAATAGACTATGCTCGTCAACTCATAGAAGAAAAGATTGGTGTGAGTATGCCTTAATTTTCTGGTTTATAACATAGTCCCTGTTGCATAAATAAGGCATTAATTCAAATTGTACTGTAGCACCCACTTTTAGCCAGAATTTATATTTATATTAGCATGATAAGGAAAGATAGAGAAAACATTTCCTTTTATCAATGCAGGAAGTAGGAGCTAAAGCCCCTCCTCTCCTCCACCCCTAATTGTCTGTCTGTCTGTCTGTCTGTGTGTCTGTGTTCTGGGGCTTGAAGTCG
Source organism: Megascapheus bottae (assembly GCF_031878675.1). Lineage (NCBI taxonomy): Eukaryota > Metazoa > Chordata > Mammalia > Rodentia > Geomyidae > Megascapheus > Megascapheus bottae. Next base: position 31,400,532 of record NC_143514.1, read on the forward strand.
GGCCCGAGTACTATCTGTGAGCTCTTTTTGCTCAAGGGTAACATCCTATACCACTTTGAGCCACAGGACCACCTTTGGTTTGGTTTGGTTTGGTTTGGTTTGGTTGGTCGTGGGGCTTGAAAACTCTTGGCCTGGGCACTATCCCTGAACTCTTCATCTTCAGCTCAAGGCTACCACCCTGCCCTTCAGCCACAGCCCTCAAAGTCTTTGGTAATACCTGTGCTGGTTTTGAACCGTGGTCCTCAGATCTCAGCCTCCTGAGTAGCTAGGATTCCAGGTGTAAGACATCGTGCCCCACCTATTTTTTAAAATAGTTAATTGGAGATAAGCCTCTCATAGAGACTTTTTTTGTCTTTGTTGGCTTCAAACCTCCTCCATCCTCAGATCTCGGCCTCCTAAGTAGCTAGGATTGCAGGTGAGAGCCATATACCCAACTAAAATGTATCCTTCATATGTTAAGGGTTTTTTTTGTGGATCATGAAGCTTAAATTCTTAAGGGCCTAGGCACTGCCTCTGAATTCTTCTCCACTTCCCTCCTCCAATTTCTAGGCCTTTATCCTAAGGGCTTAGATAGTGTCAATGAGTAAGCCCTTTTGCTCAATTCTAGTGCTCTGCCACTTAAGCCACTGTACCACTTCCAACTTTTTTTCTGAGTGTGTGATACCAAGGAATAGCTAGGGAAGCACCCTGCCATTAGCCCACATTCTCAGGCCTTTGAATTTTGTCATTGAAGGCTTGTATTCTCATCACTTTGACCCACAGAGCTACTTCCACTTTTCTGATGGTTTTAATAGGTTTTAGGGTATGCTGGGTTTTTGTTTTTGACTGTATTAAGGTTTGAACTTAGGGCATCTGGCTTCTTGGTTGCCACTTTTCCAATTGAGCTACAGATTTTTACTTGTTTTGGAGGTAGAACAAACTTTGCCTCCCCAATTATCCTTTTTGAAACCATGATCCTTCAGATTTCAGTGTCCTAAATAGCTAGAATTACAGGTATGAGCCATCAGGACCAACCTAGATTTTAAAAAATTAAATGTTGTTAAATTTATATTATTAAATGTTATTTAACGTTCCTCCACATTCTACATTTAGTTTCTGAAATGTAAAAGAATCCAGTAAAGCACTATTTGCAGCTCAGTGCTGGTGGCTCATGTCTATAATCCTGTATTCTAAGAAGGCTAGTGTCTGAGGATTACATTTTGAGGCAAGCCTGGGCAAGAAATTCAGTGATTCTTATCTCCACTTTAAAAAAAAAAAAAAAAAAAAGCACGGAGGCCAGGAGTTTGGCCTAGTGGTACAGTGCATGCAAGACCCACATTCGATTCTTAAGTACCACATATATAGAAAAGCCAGAACTGGTGCTGTGGCTCAAGTGGTAGAGCCCTAATCTTGAGGAAAGTCCAAGGATAGTGCTTGGGCCCAGAGTTCAGTCCCCAGGACTGGCAAAAAAAAAAAAAAAAAATACCAAGGCCAGGTGCTGTTTGCTCAGATTTGTAATCCTAGCTGCATAGGAGGCAGAGCTCTGAGGATTATAAACTTCCTCAGGGAAAAAGACCCCCAGATGGCATGTTCAATTAGCCAGTAGAATACTGGTACAGAGAAGAAAAGCACTTGGTATATATGGCTTAAAAAGTGTTTAAACTTTCTTTATGGATTTTATTTGGTAAATGTGCATCATGAATGTTAAACATTGAAAGAGTAATTGGAACCTTTAAGAGACAAGTTAGTAAAAGGTGTTTGAATGGTCATGGGAGCTTAGATTCATAGTGGAAAGGTTGACAACTAAATGCAGTGTGAACATTATCTCCCAAGAATTTCATGCTGTTTAGAAAGTTAAATCGATAAAAGGAGGACAAATTATTGACCTCAAATTATCCATCTAAATGAATTTCCATTGACAAAAATAGAAACATTCTAGAGTCACCATAGTTTAATAAATATCACAAGATAATGACTCTCTAGTCAGCTTTATTATATAGAAATTAAGCACCTTGAGGAATAGCCAAATAGCTGTCTGGGAGAATAGAAATGTAGTTCATAGATAAGGACTTAAATATCTCCTTAGATTTCCTTTACTAACAACTTAAGGCTGGGTATTGAGGTGTGAGCCTGTAATCCTATCTCTTGAGTCAGATTATGTGAGATCTCTATTCAGATTAGCTCCCAGAGAAAAGCAATCTAATGTAGCCAAAGCTCATACCTGTAATCCTAGCTACTCAGGAGGCCGAGATCTGAGGATCAAGGTTCAAAGCCAGCCCTGGCACAAAAGGACCTGAGACTCATCTCCAATTAATCTCCAGAAAACGGGAAGTGGGGCTTGGCTCAAGGGTAGGGAGGTAGCCTTGAGCTGAAGAGCTCAGGGACAGAGCCCAGGCCAAGTACCAGCCCCATGACCCACAAAATAATTTAAACTAAATGGGCCAAGTACGGGATTACAGTAGTAGAATAACAGCTTTGTAATAAAATATAAAGTAGTACTAAACAAAAGAATTGTAAAAGGACAGAAGTTGTATGTGAAAGGATTAGAAAAGAGGTTAAGAGCTGGTCTCTGTTGGTTCGTGCCTATAATCCAAACTAGTCTTTAGGCTGAGATCTCCCAGCACCAAAGTCTTATCTCCAGTAAACCATCAAAAAGGACAGAAGTTGGAGGTGTGGCTGAAGTGATTGAGCACTATCCTTGAAAGAAAAAAAAAAGCAAAAGTGTAAGGTCAACAGTATAAGGAAAGAAACTCTAAAACTGTTTACTTAAAATACATTTGATCTTTGGGCTGGGAATGTGGCCTAGTTGCCTAGCATGCATGAAGCCCTGGATTTGATTCCTCGGTACCACATACATAGAAAAGGCCAGACATGGTTCTGTGGCTCAAGTGGTAGAACTCTAGCCTTGCGCAAAAAGTGTCCCAAGGACAGTGCCCCGGCCCCACATCCAGCCAAAAAAAATTCTCTCTATATATTTGATCTTTAAATAACCTGACCATCACAACTTTCCTGACTATTTTTAATGTCTTTTGGTGTTTGACAGGGCCCAGTAAATCCTTTAGGGCCACCTGTACCCCACGGGCCCCATGGTGTCCCAGGTCCTCATGGGCCTCCTGGGCCACCAGGGCCTGGAGCTCCGATGGGACCATACAACCCTGCACCTTATAATCCAGGACCACCTGGCCCAGCTCCTCAGTAAGTATTAGATTGAGTATGGGTGTTTCCCTGAACACCCTGGATTTTGGCAAATGATGATTTATATACGTTGTTTTCTTTTCAGTGGTCCTCCAGCCCCTTATGCTCCCCAGGGATGGGGAAATGCATATCCACATTGGCAACAACAGGCTCCTCCTGATCCAGGTAAAGTATGCTTACCATTATTCTGCTTTTTGCATTGTCACTCCCTTGAATATTCTAATATTGATGCTATATTTGTTCAAAGTGTATTTACTTTTAATTTTTAGCATAGTGTTAGGCACTACTTTTACCAAGATGTGTAAGATTAGCCTGGGTAATCCCATTTTTCTGGCTTATTTTACTTCTAAATTAATACAGTAGTGCTGAAAGCTACAGGAGAAACTATTTTGATACTACTGCTTTCAGATAGTGTATAGTGTATGTGACTTACTCCATGAAAAGGTAATGTATAAAATAGTGAGATTATATTATAAACTGTCTATTGTAGTAGTTCTAATAAGACAAGTTTAGTAAAAATTAGGTCCAAATTTAATAACTATCCTGGATACATTTAATAAAATATTTTCTGCATTCAAATTTAGATTTTATGTGTTCTTGCATCTTTTCATAACAGTTTTTATTTGCATTTTGGTCAACATGGAGGCCTTAGAAAATAAATACCCTAAATTGTCAATTACTTCCTACATTTACATTGTTAATATTTGTGTTTTTTTGTGTGTGTCTATCAATCCTGGGACTTGAACTCGGGCCTGAGGTCTAAGCTTTTTGCTCAAGGCTAACACTCTTAGCACTTGAGCCACAGCTCCACTTCTGACATTTTGGTAGTTAATTGGCCAGTCTGTGTCACAGACTTTACTGATTGGAATTGCAGTCCTCAGATCTCAGCTTCCTGAGTAGCTAGGATTAACAGGCACATGGCTTACATTTTGAAGAACCAATATAATTGATTTAAATAAAGTAGTTCTACTAAATGTAATTAAATATTTTGATTATTTTTTAAATAAGACTATAATACATCAGATCTGACTAGGATTTTGTTCTTCAGTCACTCATGCTATAAAGTAACGTGACAATGACCAAATGACCACAACTTCTACTTAAGAAATAACTTGAATTGTGTTAGAACTTGGGTTTGCAAAAACAACTTGTCTGATGACAAGTTTTACACTCCTAATATAAACAGTAATAGAGTAGCTTATAAGTAGTGTGAAACATATTTATAATCTAAAAATTAATCATGTTAAGAATGAAAAGGCTTTTCCTTTTGTAAGATAAGCAAAGGAATGAGAGTCAGTCTTTATATTGTAATGCTTTCCAGTTGGAGTGGTAATAAAGTCACCACTGTATCACCTGGCCAATGAGTATGGCTTCCAACTTTGCCTTTGCTTTGACGGATGTCGAACAACTCAGGTTTATTGAAGTTTTACTGAGTTGTTTTTCAGGTTGAGGATCCGGATGGAATTGTGTATTGTTTGCAGTGCTCACCTGAATCCCAGATCCCAGGAGTCTGTGGCTGAGGTTTGAACTCTAGATCAGCCTCACAACACGCAAGACTTTTGTCTCACAATACAAATAGCAAAAAGGAAATAACTTTTTACATAATTATATAATGATCAATAATTTAGACCTTGAATCAAATAGACATAGATCTTATAATTTAATAAATGTCAAGGAAGGGAGTTGGCCTAGTAGTGTAGAATGCTTGCTTAGCATGCACAAAGACCCAAGTTCAATTTCATGGTACCAAATACAGGAGTGGTGCTGTGCCTCAGATGGTAGAGCTCTACCCTTAAGAAAACCCAAGCCCAGGACCAGGGGAAAAAAAGTTTTCAGTACATACTAGTTATATGTAGCTATCAGACTGGCTGTTTTATAATTCACACGTGGATTACTAATTGCTCCTAATAAGTATTTCTTGCTAATGTTTATTATGTTCATGTTGACATACATCTATCTGTAGTCTCAGCTATTCGTGGGAGGCGCAAGAGGGACGATCATTTGAGCCTAGGAGTTTCAGACCAGCAACAGAGTGAGAACCTCCCCCACATCTGAAGGAACTATTAAATGTTTATTAAATTACAGATACTACCACCATTGAGGCATGAATGTAGAAAACAGTATATTGAGTAGTTGGGAAAGAGTTGGAGTTTAACCTTATTCTTTACATTTTACTTCCCTAAATTTTCTTTTTCTCAAAATATTTCTCAAACTTTAGCAAATTTCATTAAGCTTCTGAGAATTGCTCCTTGTTCAGAATGGGGGAAAGCAGTTCCCATATAGAAACTGGCTGTGGAAATTACATTTTGTGGGGGAGCAGTAATAGAGATATGTAAAGTATTATGTAACATTCTTTGTTTATTATAAAGGGCAAAATCAATTTTTTAAAAAGACATGGTTTCTCACTAAGAGGTCTCAAATTGTAATAAATGCATCAGTTGCTCTATGAGCAGTGAATGAAGATAAGCCAAGCGCAGAAGAAACTGAACATACCAAAAGCACAGATATGAGCATGGTGTTTTCTGAAAAATACAGCATTTTTTCCAGCCTGAACCTGAGTACTGGAGAGATACCAGCAAAGGGGAGATGAGGCTTAAATGGAAAAGATAAACAAAGGGAATCCACATGGTTAAGCACCAAGCTACAAATAACTGAAACAAGTGAAAAGTGACTAATCTGTTTTCCTAAGATTTTGTATCTGTTCACTGAACATAAGATGGGAAAGTACATGTTCAAATTGTTTCTACCTTGTAAATAACTCCCTTCTGCCACTTACAGCTTGTTGTACTTTAGTGAATTTAGGGGGAAAAAAAAGAATGGAATGGTTTAAGCCAGGTCTTCTGTTCATATTCCAGTTTTGCAAATTACTTATTCTGTAGCCTAGGTAATTATCTGAGCCTCAGATTTCTGTGTTCAAGTAATTAAGAAATTAGAAATATTGAATGTTTTCTCTTAGTAGGCCTGTGTGTTAGAGCTTTGTGAGGGTGGGTTAATTTTTACTATGATAAAAACCTTGAGCTTGTGATTATTAATTCTAGCAAAAACAGGAACAGATCCAAATTCAGCAGCCTGGGCTGCTTATTACGCTCACTATTACCAACAACAAGCACAACCACCACCTGCAGCTCCTGCGGGCGCACCAACAACCACCCAAACTAATGGGCAAGGTAACTATGGCAACAAGTTATTTGTTTTAAGTTATATGAAAAATACGAGTGCATGAAATTTGTTTTTTGTGTGATTTTTTTTTCTAACTTTCAGCAAATTGTGGTAAATTGTAAGAGCAAGAGTAATATGCCCTCTTAATGTCTTAAGTAGCCAAAAAAATAAATAAATCACATATTCCATCCTCAAAAAAAAAAATACCCAAGTAGCCTTAGCTGTCTTCCCATTATATTATCATATATGTGTGCATACCCAGTGTTTCTGGAAAGAACTGCTAAAAACAGTTAAATCATCAATATGATTGCACATTACTCTTGAAAACTCAGCATGTACTACTAAAAGTAACCATCACGAGTTGTCCAAGTCAGTTGCTAATAACTGTCAAGCTATACAGCTTTACGATTTCACCACTTGTCCCAGAATCTCCTTCCTTTGATTCATTATCCCATCTGGTCATACATACTCATTTACATTCAGGTTCTAAAGTAAAGAGTACAGGCGTATTAGGTCCCTCCTACTTTTCCTTTATTGAGAGGGTCCCAACTATGTTGCCTTCAATTGTCTGGCCTCAAAGATCCTCCTGCCTCAACCTCCTGAGTATTTAGGATTGCATCTGTATATACCATTGTGCTTAGCCTGTAGAGCCTTTTCGTATGACAATGAAAATCTCAAAAATGATACAAAACACCTAATGTGTATTGTATATGAAGTCTTATCCATGGAATTATTTCCATGACCGTGATTGTGATAAATGTTTATATCTTTCAGGTCTCTGAACTGTTTTTCTCTGAAAGTAGTACTTTGGGGGAAGATTATACAAAGATTAAGCAGGCCATTGTCCTTTCATCAAATTTCTACATAAGTCATAACCTGTGCCTTACTAGTTATACCACTTCTATTGCAGTGATAATTAGTTGGTGTTTTGTCCTGTTGTTACATCAGTATGGATTCTATTTTTTAGGTTATATTTAACTTTTTGTTACTTTTCATTCAGTTTGCTTGATTGGAGCAGTTGAATATTTTCAAGGCGATTCCTGTATAAATGCATGTCACTAAGCATTTCCTTATTATCTAGCTTGTTAATGTTTATTTTGTGCCTTCTGGCTTCCCATCTATTGATTAACTATACCTTCAAAATATCCTCTTTTTCTTTTTCAAGAGACTATCGCAAAAGTAAAGCAGTAACAAAAAGGACAGCAGATGAACACATGGCCTGGCCCTAGTGGTAAACTGCTTGCCTAGTGTGCACAAGGCCCTGGGTTCAGTCTCTAATGCTGAGAGTGAGAAACAGCCAGACTAGCTGCTGGTTGTTTCTCTGCATACCCCACAAACATACTTACACCACATATAAGCATGCAGATCTGAAAATTACATGAGACCTTATAGTCACACAATTCCATTCTAACGTTCAAAGTTCTGTTTAGCCTTTCAGCTTTTCATATTTATAAATAGTGGTAACCCTGGTGGTATTTATGTACTGCTTAATGAAACCAATATTGAAACCCATCAAATCTGTGCCTCCACAGGAATACCACTGCCAAATAAAACCTATCCTCTTAACTCACTGCCCCATGGCAGGCCATAGCTAGCTTCTATACTCAAAAATGCACATTGCTTTTTAAATGGTTGCCCATACCTATAAAAAGATCTGCAAATCAGGGTTCAAATCCAACCTTGAGCAAACTGTTTTCAATTCAACCAGGAAAAGGCTAAATGTGGAGATATGGCTCAAGTTGTAGAATGCCAACCATGATTAAAGCTGAGTAAGTGTGCAAGTGCAGCCTCTTATCAGCACCAGAAAATAATTTTTCATTGTTTTTCTTTTGTTAACAAGGAGATCAACAGAATCCAGCTCCAGCTGGACAGGTAGATTACACCAAGGCTTGGGAAGAATACTACAAGAAAATGGGTATGTTGATTAGTTTTATGTATAGATAAATTAATCTCTTAGTAAAGGTATATTGCAGCAGGTAAGTGACAACAAAAAGTCCATAGCTTAAGTGATTTGCATATACAGAAAAGGAAGAAGAATCCTTCAAAAGGCTCTCTTTGCCTGTCCTGGCGCTTGAACTTTGGGCCTGGGCTCTATCTGACTTTTTTCTGCTCAAGGGTAGCACTCTACTGCTTGAACAACAATGTCATTTCAAGCTTTTTCTGAGTAGTTTTTTGGAGAAAAGTTTCACAGAGCAGGGAGCCATGACACTGATAGAATCTGGCCCTAGTGGAGGCTTCATTTGTTAATCAGTATTTTGCAAACATGTGGCTATAAACTGGTTTGTGAAGGAAAAGAACCAGATTTCACTGACTTTTCATACAAACTATTAAATGGATAGTACACAATTTTATGTCAAGAGGGTTGATCCCAAGCATGTCTCCCAAATTTGTGGGGGTTGGGAGTCTTGAATGCAGGGTCTGGGCACTGTCCTTGGACACTATTTGCTTAAGCCTAGCACACTGCCACTAGGCCACACTCCTGCTACCCCCCCCCCCAATTTGTTTTTAAAGAACCATTTGGAACATTATATTTATAGTAAAAAATAATTTTTTGATGCTTTCACTCTTATTTAGAAGTAACATACTTAAGCTGGGCGCTTTTTGCTCATACCTGTAATCCTAGCTGCTCAGAGGCCTTAATCTGAGGATCATGGTTCAAAGCCAGCCTGGGCATGAATGGCTGTGAGACTTCATTGAGTTAACCATCAGAAAAACAGAATTGACATTATGGCTTAAAGTGATAGAGAACTAGCCTGTGTTTATATGGTACTGAGGAATTGAACTCAGGCTTTCATGCATGCTAGCTAAGCATTCCTACCACTAAGCCGCATTCCCAGCCCTTGAGTAGCTAGCTAGGTTAGGTTTGTAGACATGAGCCACTGGTACTTGGCTTCTACTGGGCTATTGGAATTAGAGGTTTGTTTTTCTTAGGAGAAAAACCTGTCTGTTTCTACCATTTTATATTGATATTTGCCTCTTACAATGAGCTTTAGATTTAGTTTCTTTATAAACCTGAAGTGGAATTATTGTTTCCTTAACAAGCTTAATTAGTAAGAAACATAGCTTTTATCATCCTTGCTATCTGGGTACTTGAGATTTTTCTAATTATTGAAACTTGTTTTCAGGTTTGCTCAAATTATGTCTTATATGATAAAAGTGTTAAACCACTGTTTAAAATAACTAGAGTTATTTATTCACAAGAAAATAGAATGTTGGTAGTACATTAAACTGTTGTATCCCAAATACAGGGTTTGTGTGCATTTTTAATGTTAATCATAAATCTTAGTGTTTGTTTATGTAGTAATTTTTGTGTGGCTAGTTTTTAAGTGTGTTGGGAGTATTGCCCAGCAATAAGCTAGTTTTTGAAACTTAAGTTACTCCAGGAAGAAAAACTGGAGACTAACCAAGTTAGTCAACAAAGCTTGAGGCTAAAGGTGTGACTGAAGTGATGAGTGCCAATAATGAATACATGGAAAGTCCTGAGTTCAAACCCTAGTCCCAAATAATCCAAACACCCAACATTTTCAACATGTAGACAGTATTCAGTGTCTGCGTTCCATGAAAATCTCCTTTCCTTGCACCCCCTCCTCCCAGGGCAAACCCCCCCCCCCTTTTGCCATGGGGCTTGAACTTGGCCTGGCCTCTGTCCCTGAGCTCTTCACCTCAAGGCTAGCACTCTACCACTTGAGCCAGAGCACCCCTTCCAGTTTTCTGGTGGTTACTCGGAGATTAGAGTCTTACAGACTTTTATGCCTGGTCTGGCTTTGAATCACCATCCTCAGATCTAAGCCTTCTGAGTAGCTAGGATTACAAGCATGAGCCAATAGTACCTGGCTTGTTTATTTTGGGTGTATTTTAACTTAATGCCCGTTAAGTACTCCTGTTCAGTTGGTAGTTTCATCTTTTTCATATAGTTTTTATTGTAATTAATAGAAGGTACATTGGTTCACAAACATTGATACCCTTTCTCATGTCTTGGTCCCCGTTTCCCTCCCCTTATCCCCATCCCTCATCTTGTTTTCCCCTTCCCTATCCAACTTCAAATAACCAAATAAGCATATAAACAATATATCAGATAACAAGGTAAAGTACTGTAACAATATGAGATAACCAAGAGACAGCAAAAGAGATGAGAGATAACAACAATCATTCATTATATGGCTTTTGTTTCTATATCCTGGAGATCCTAAGTCTTTCTATTTCCTTACAAATGGGGCAATGTCATTCTTTGTGACAACAGCACAGATTGTGTGTAAATACCACATCTTGTTGATCCACTCATCAACTGGGGGACATCTGGGTTGGTTCCATATCTTTGCCATGGTAAATAGTGCTGCAGTGAACATCATTGTGCTAGTGGATTCAATATGTCCTAACTTAGACTTAAAATTGAGGAAAATTGCTTTACTTAGATAAAATATCTGTTCGTGGAAGCTGAATTTTTATTTTATTTTGTTTTTGTGCTGGTCCAAGGGCTTAACTTGGGGTTTGGACATTTTTCCTTGAGCTTCTGTGCTCTAGGCTAGCTCCATTTACAGCTATTTTAGTGGCTAATTGTGGATTTAAGAATTTCCTGGACTTTTCATGCTAAGGCTGACTTTTAAATCTTCAAATCTCAGTCTCCTGTAGCTAGGATTGCAGACATGAGCCACTGACAAACTGTTTTGTGTATCAGTATTACTGTTCTTTATGTCATTTTAGTAAAATTTTATTGTGTGAGAACTCATCAAGATAGATCTTTTATGTTATGACCATTACATGTTTCTGTTTTTCATAAATGTATATTGACAGGCCTAGTGTTTGGTCTAGTGGTAGAGTGCCTGCCTCACATGCACAAAGACCCGGTTCAATTCCTCAGTACCCCTACATAGAAAAGCCAGAGTGGTGCTGTGGCTCAAGTGGCAGAGTGCTTAGCCTTCAGGAAAAAGCCCAAGGACAGTGGTCAGGCTCTGAGCCCAAGCCCCAGGATTGGCAAATAAACATATTGAAGACTTAAAGCTTAATGTTTATTGAAGACTTAAATGTTTATTGAAGGCTTAGGGACAACACATCAGTGTTTAAATGTAAGAAGCAAGAGAAGAGTCTCATGGACTTTAGTGCCCAGGCTGGCTTTGAACTGTGATCCTCAGATTTCAACCTCGAATTACATGAGCCACCATGCCCAGCTTAAAGCACTTTTGAAAGTCATTTAACATAAGTTAATTACTCTTGGTTTGAGTCAAGGAATATGCCTGAATCTTCTGTTTTTATCTCTGCTTAAAGCTTTATGTTTGAAAGATCTCTTTTTAAAAATGCAATTAGCACAACAAAGAAAAGACATTAATTTTCCTTTCTTTCCCTTCTCTATGGTTGCAAAATAGTTTTCTAACACTGGTGGGTATATACAGTAAACAAGGAGTATAGTGGTTCCAGCACTGGAAACACAGAGGCAGAATGGTCATGAGTTTGAGGGTAGCCTGAATTATATGGAGACCCTGTCTTAATAAAAGATGGACAAGAATAGTTCTGACCCCTGTGCATATCATTATAACCTGTACTTACAGTGATTATCATATTAAAATTTAGGGGGTTTTTTTTAGGTCAACAAGGGCAGACACAAGATTATTCAAAGGCTTGGGAGGAATATTACAAGAAGCAAGGTATTGTTTTTATTAGAAATGAGATTGTTTTAGGCTTTTAACTGTAGTTACAGCAGCAAAGTTCTTTTTTCTTAAAGGTCAAGCGGTTCCTGCTCCTACTGGTGCTCCACCAGGTGGTCAGCCAGATTATAGTGCGGCCTGGGCAGAGTATTACAGACAACAAGCAGCCTACTACGCCCAGACCAGTCCCCAGGGAATGCCACAGCATCCCCCAGCACCTCAGGTATAATAAATTTGCTAACTTAATGACTTCGTGCTAATGTTTTCTGCATGTTTACTGTTTGTCTCTTTGGAAATACATATGTGTAACTTTAGTTTTTAATCTGGTGAACTATAACTAAAGGAAGTAATCATGGTATATTGTTTGGATTTTTTGTTGGCTTATTTTTTTTTTTTAAATAATGCTTCTGGCATCTGGGTGCTGAATATTTCTACAATGCCTTTGATTTTAAAATAAATTTTCTTCCCTCCAGGGATTTGCCAATCATGCAAGAAGCCACCACCATTTATATTAACCAGTTTTTCTTTCTTAAAGGATTCACTCCTAAATTAGCTCCATTTAAAGGATTTTCTTTAACTTTTTGTGTATTTCTTATGTATCTCTTCTGCACAGGGCCAATAATAAGAAGTGGACAATACAGTATTTGCTTCATTGTGTGGGGGAAAAAAACCTTTGTTAAATATATGGATGCAGACGACTTGATGAAGATCTTAATTTGTTTTTGGTTTAAAGTAGTGCTTTTTTTTTTGAAAATGTACAAAATATCTATCACTACTGATAGGAGGTTAATATTTCTGTGTAGAAATGAAAATTTGGTTTGTTTTTAGTATTTAGTGTAGATGTACACATTCCAGCAAATGTATTTGCAACTATTATGTGGTCAATGCTTTGTGATATAAATGTACTTTTTCAATGTATACTTTCACTTTTAAAATGCCTGTTTTGTGCTTTACAATAAATGATATGAAACCTCCTGTGTCGGTAAGTTGGATATATGGGTAAAGGATTTGTAATTGCTTAGCAATGATAAATTAAGATACATAAACACAAATATATAAGCTTTCCCCCATGAATTGCTGAGTTTTTAAACACTGGCATGTTTTTCCCCCCTTGCAGTATAGTGGTAGATGGGAGAATCTTTTCCACTTACTTGTATTTGGCTATTTCAGCACAAGTAATCTTGATATCTTCATTTTTTCCTTTTGTTTGATTAAAAACTGCATGTGTGTACAATGATCTTTTAGCATACTTCCATTGCATTAACAGTGAAATTTCCTTTTATACATGACCACTGTTTCAGACCTGTACTGCTGCTATAACAGTTAACCTTTCTGTTCTTAATTTGGTAATTGTTTCAAAGATGGTTTTAGCATAACTAATTTTAAGCAGTTTTCAGATAGTGAATCTGAGTAGTCTAATAAGAAAAGTTTTTTCCATGTAAAGCAACTCTTTTGATGTATATAATATTAGTGTGTTTCTTTCTAAATTTAGGTTAGAAAAGTGAATAGTATGCCAAAAAAAAAGATAGCTACATTGCATCTGCCATTGAAACCATTGGGGTATGGAAATGTTCAAGCTTTTTTTCTTTTTTCTTTTTGCAGTATAGATAAGATTTGTTTTATAAATGCACAAGTCCAGTCATTGAATCAAATGATTTTTTTGTGTACTTGAAATCATTTTATTAATCTTTAACACTCATGCTGAAGTTCTGATATTTTGTTGAAATCCATTGTTTTACTCTGCATATTTGTTGGCTCTTTGCAAATTAATATGTTAGACTACATGCAAATACAGTCTGTCTTGCCATTGTCTGTTGAAGTGCAGGTTTGATCCAGCCAGTATAGAACTAGCTCTGTAGGGGTGAGGAGGACTGTGCTGTGTATCACCCTTGATTGTGTTCCTTCAAGGAGCATTGCACTGTAAGTACATCAGAATGACAAATTGATGAACTGCAACAGTATCTTTTTGTCAATGTTCCACATAATGCAAATGCCATATTTTGTGTGAATATTATGTTGGAATACAGTGCTGATATCTTGGAAAACCATAACTGCTTCTTAACAGAATAATACTTAGTTCTGTATTTTTTTAAGTGAGCTTAATGGGTAAGTATTTTTTATATGCTTTAGCTATCGCTAAAGAAAACTGATCATTAATGAAGTTGAATAGTATTATTGGTGCTCCTAAAATGCTGTTTTTCAATGTAAAATTGCATATCTTAATATGAAAACTTGAAATGTATAAGACAGAAGTGGTTTTCTGTTTGCAAATAATAAGCAATGTAGCACTTTTAACACCATTTCATAAAGATACTATTATTGGTAGGGAGCACCATTCGTTATTTTGATATACTTTAAAGAAAGAATGTACCAAGACATAAATGTTGAGATTACAAATAGGGTGGAAAATAGCAGTACAGTTCATTGTAGATGTTTTGAAATGTTTTTGACTGTTTTATGTAACCTAGAGTGACTTCCCTTACACTTATTAGATCTGGATATGTAGTTGTAGTTGGAAGTTTAATAGTTAAGGAATTTAGTTAGTTTTCTATTATCTTTAAGAGTAGGGTATTGACATGAACAATTTCAGTATTTTGCATGATACTGTTTTATAGATGGCCTTTTAGGAAAGTGGTGCATTTATTAATTGAACTGAACAAATAATTCAGTTGGATTCAGTATCATAACACAAATTGGAGGCTGTTGATTTTGATTCGTTTAAAGTTTTAAATCTTTATTAATTGCAAACAGTGCAATTATTTATACTTCACAGTGCCTTCCCAGACCTTCCACCTTAGGTTCTGCTGCAAAAAGCAACAGGTAAGCACAACCTAAGGACATATATAAATTAATATTTCAGTACATTATTGTTGTCCCTGTGAGGTTTTTGTGGTTGTGTGCTCAAAAGCAATCTGCTACTGCTTCCCTAAAATGTATTTTGTTATTTATGCTACCATCTTAGTGGAAAGTCTGTTAAGTTGTTCAAACAAACAACTGTTTACATTTCTGGGTAATGGTTTTTGTTTTATTTTATTTTTTTTAATTAAAACAAGAAAATGAGTGGATTGCTACTATAACTGAACAACACCCCAATCTTTTTATATTTTCTCCAAAAATGTAGAAATGTTATCAGTTGAGAAAAGGACATTTTGAGATCTAGGAAATTGTTAGAAACGTCAACAGCCTTCACAGTCTGTATGATTGACAGGACATTTTCTTTACCCTCCAAACCTATGGTTTCTTTTTCCTTTTCTTTTTACTTTTTTGTTTTTTTTTTTTCAATTAGTTAATTCAGTAAGAATATTTTGCGTCAGTTTTGTTATGATTTTTCCCTTAGACAATTGTTTTTGTAAATTTTATACATGCTGGAAAGGAAAAATTAAAGGAATATTGGCAGTATGTTTTGATAAGGCATGTGTTCAGTGAAATGTTAACTGTTTAGCAAATAACCTTTCATAATTTGTGTAGCAACTAGTGTTTTCTGAGTTATATTTTAATAACTGACGCTGCATTTATTTTATGCCAGTTTAAAATGTTTTGTGTGTTCTTATAGATGACTTTAACTGGTACATATTTTGAGTTAGATGAATGTATTAAAGCAGCGTCATATCAGTTTTGTTTGTTCAGTTTCTAAAATGTGCTGATCCTTTTTTAAAATCCTGCTTATCTTTACAACAAAGAAAAATATTCAAAAATACTGCCTTCATTTTCACACACAGTGCTGAAGATGCTGCAAGCACCAAATCATAGCTCATAAAATCAGGTCCTGAGATAGTTACCCATAAAGAGGAATCCTTTGAGTGTATGCCATTGGTGAGCCGATGAGCATGGACCATAGAAGGGCTCAATGTAGAAGGTAAAATTGGCGAATCATAATTGAGAAATATGAAATGTATTCCCATACATGATATGGTATAGGGTGTAATGTACCTGCTTTTGATCACTTCATTTTAAATTGCTTTTCAGTTGATCTTAAATGTTCCATGAACTGTTAAATTTCTTAAGTTATACACCACATTTATGTATGTGTGTTGATAGCTTAGGTATGTTATAATTAATCATATAAAGGCACTCTTAACATTAAGAGCCTGTGAAGTTTTAGTTGTAGTTTGCATTTTTATAAAAAAGATATAGACAAATATTAATAAATTTGGGGGCATTGTTTCTATCTCGTGAGAATTTCTATTTCATTACCATAAGCCTTCACTGATTTTTTTATAAGCATCTTTAAAATGACATTATTCCTAACCTTGCAATAAATGGAAAGCAGAAAGGTGAGCTAGCTGTTGATTTGAATGCAGTGGATACTAGGAGGGGTAGAAAAGATGGTTAGAGTTAAATGAACTGATTTAGCACTTAAGCAAAAATTAGGTGAGCTTTAAAAAAGAAAATCCTAGTATGGTGGTACTTAGTATTTTGTGGTTTGATATTCCATGAGTGTAGTTTTGTTTTTTAATTGATGGGGAGGTGGTGTTAGTACTAAAACTGGTTTTTTTGTTTTTACTGATCATTAACATTTTGAATTTTGTTCTTAAATATCTTGGTAGTTAATGCATAAGAATGAGTTTGGATAGGTGTAAAAGTACCTTCAGAAAGAACCGGAAGAATATTAAAAAGTTATAACATTTCATGTGCTTGAATATTTTGCCAGCAGAACCAGTTCTACATAAAAGTTAGCCTGCTTAGAATGATACTGAGTTTAGTAAGCAATAAGGATGTCTAGTTTTTGTTTCTTGCAATTTTGCCTCATTTTAAAATGCATTTCAATAATACGTAAAGATAATTTTTACTTTATAATATTTGATCAGTCACTTGACTTTTCTTACACAATATAAAGTTTTGAGGAACTTTAAAATTGAAAAAGGCATATGAATCCCAGGGTTTTCTTTTCTTCAGTAGTACCCCTAAAGCAGCCTTTAAATGTATTTGCGAATATATATATTTTTTCTTATGCATGCTTGATGCATTTTCGTCCTGAGAAAAGTGTTCTCTACAGAAACTACCCGTGTGTAAAAAGAAGATTGGCTTAAAATGGCTACTGTGATGGGAACAGTGTCTTAGGGAGATGCAGCTTGGACTTGAGGTAAATTGAATACTTTACAAACTGTGGTATAGAGTTTGCTTTTTATGACATTGTAAAAGGGAACATGATTGCTGTAATTGTGTATTATGATCTTCTTAATAAAGTAAATAAATGTACGTTAATGAATATCATAAGGAAGTGAGTGCTTTGTGTCTGTGGTAGATACTTTAGTGTCTATTTTACACGTGGCGGTCACTGGATATTTACTGTGAGAAAATACCGAGGTATATATTTTTTTAACTAATTGGTAAAAGATAATTATTTGATTACACAAGTTTTTAACATAAAGATTTTTCTTTTTAATACACAATTCGCTTTTTGTGGGTTTACATTGGAAAATTGTCTTCCAGAAAATTAAAATACAAAACAACTTGATAATAAAACATGAAAGCTAACTATTTACAAAGTTATTTGAAACTTACAGTTCTAAATTGAAAGCTGTGCCGCTGTTTCCTAAGTCTAATCCTCACAAATCTTGAAACCTGCTGCAGAATAATTTTTTCCTTCATAAACTATTAATACAAAGTTGTCTTGCTAAAATTCAGTTTGTTCAGTTAGGAGCACAATATAAATTTGCCGTGTGAGTTTAATATTCAGAGCACTCAATATTTTTCTATCAAATTTTGTCAAGCAAAACTAAAATTTTTGCTCTTCATGTTTCTCCTTTCTCATGAGAATGATAGTTCAAACACTTTGAAACTACACAATTTATGAAGTACTAAGTGGGGGTGGGGAATGGGTCTACTCATTGATCAGATTCAGCAACAGCTACTGCAGATGAATTTTAGATGTGAAAGCTCATAAATGTCCATTATTTCATGCAAAATGATGATGTACTGCTAAAAGCTTTTGGGAAGTACATACATAGCCTCTTTATGTTCTTAAAGATTTTTTTAGTTACATTTCATTGACTGCTACTGCCATGGTGATCATTCAGAAAAGAAACTCTTTGGATGAGTTTGTGTTTTGAAGACTTTAAGGAAAGGAATTATGAAGTCAACATAGTGGCACTTCTGGTTTCCTTTTTGGCCCCGCCACAGAAAGGATGGATGTAGTAAGAAGGTTGAAGAGAGAGAAATTTCCAAGGAGAGAAGGAAGCCTAGTAGTCATCAGCTAAAAAAGAGAAGAAGAATAATGATTTTTTCCCCCCTCTAAGGATAAAAAAAAAATGTAATAGAATAAAAGGTTAAAAGCCATATTAATTCTTACTTTCAATGGTAAGAATACAGGTACTAGCTGCTGAGCCTTTACTGTTGACTGCTTTACACATATACTCTCCTCCATCTTCTGGGAAAGTTTCTGGCAAGTAAAGGCAGTACGTTTCTCCTCTTTCAATGTATTGATAGTCTTCTCCATCTTGAAGTAGTTCTCCTTCAAACCACCATGTAATTTCTGGCTTGGGTTCTCCAGTTACTTTAACAGTAAATCTGACTGGCTCACTGTCAACAACTGATGTGTTTTTGAGTGATTTTTTAAACCATGGAGCTCCTGATCTTGTTTGCTCTTCATCTTCAGTAGTGGAGCCATTCATGATGCTACCTTCTTCATCATCATCCTCTCTGTTCTGTATTAAAATAAATACAGTTTAACATTTATAAATTTGCCATGATTCCACAACAGTGCTTGGCAATAGAAATTTTAAGGTGAATTACAGAACACAGACTACACAGTAGTATATAAAAGACACCAGGACCTATTAAAACATTCCTCTTCATAAACTCAGGTTTTAGCAGGGTCCTTAGAAAATAGTACATATATAAAGGCCAGGAGTTTGGCCTAGTGGTAGAGTGCTTGCCTAGCATGCACGAAGACCTGGGTTTAATTCCTCAGTACCACATGGATAGAAAAAGCTTAAATGGTGCTTTGGCTCAAGTGGTGGAGCTCTAGCCTTGAGAAAGCCCAAGGATAGTACTCGGGCCCTTGCAAGACCCAGGACTGGCAAAAAATAAAAACGTAAGCTTGGTATGGTACCTTTTGTAGTGCTGCATCAATTTCCTTTTGTTCAAATTGCATTCTTAATAATTTTTGTTGTTCTATTCGTCTTTGTTCTTCCTCTTCTCTTGCCCTAGCCATTTGTTCAAATCTAGCTTTCATATTCACTTTATGAGTAAATGGAGCCTCACTTCTTTTTGCAGGCTTTACATCGACATCTTCTTCCTTCAGGAAAGTAAGGGAAAAAAAGTTAACAGTTGGTTACGTTCTATAAACCAAAAACCTAAAGTGTTAATAGTCATATCATTTATAGGTCTAAAAGTGTATTTGGTATATACATTTGTGCTATACCACAGATAAAAAGATAATGTCATTGGCAGAAAATAACTTCATACAAACAAAAACATGAAGTCTACAACAGTTTGAGGTACTGCATCTTTTTTCCAGTGAAAGAAATGGAAGGTGAAAGAGTTGGAGGATTTGGGGAGTGGGGTCACCCAGTTAAATATTTAAGAAAGTCCTAGAACATGAAGCGTATTTTTTTTTTTTCTTGGCTTGAGCTCTTCAGCTCAAGGATACCACCCCCTACCCCTTGAGCTACAGTACCACTTCTGGTTTTCTGGTGGTTAATTGGAGATAAGAGTCTCCTGGGCTTTAGTGCCAAGCTGGCTTTGAACCTCAATCCTCAGGTCTTAGCCTCTTGAGTAACTGATTACAAGGTGTGAGCTACTACTGCTCCTGGCCACAAAATTTTTTGCATCTGTCATTATTTACTTTCAGGTGATAGAAAGGTTCCTGACTACAGTTAGATATGTGATACTAGATCCTTATACATAAAAAGGCCAATGAAACGGTTTTGGGTTGTTTTGTTGTATATGGCTTTGATTTATCAAACTTAAGGAGTATTTTAGCCAATTGAACCTCGTGTTAATCTTTGAGTTAATCCAATAACTTCTAGACATTTATGTAAAGATTCACAGCTGTCCATGTAGCTCTGAAACCTACTTTTAGAAGTAGAGTCTTGTACAGGTAACAAAATGTAACTGTGAAAGCCAGTCAGAAAGAACTACCAAAGGAGTTGAGTATTAGGACTTTTTGGTACCTTAAAAGGCACTAATACCTTAGCACTGGAATATTAGTGATAGTAGACAGTGTATTTTCACTGAGATTTGGTGAAAGAGTCAAATGTTACAAAGGCCTAGTGGGACTAAATACCCAGTGAGTTGGGTATTGGTGAGGTACAAAGGAGTGGAAATAGAATTGGTTAATGTTCGTTACATAAAAGACCTTGAAAGAATATAAGCAAAAGATAACATTGATTTTTTTTCTCTCCCCCCTCTAGGGCTTGAACTAGGGTCCTGGGCACTCTCCCTGAGCTTCCTTTGCTCAAGACTAGCATTCTACCACTTGAGTCACAGTGCCTTTTCTTGCTTTTTTTTGTGTATGTGGTACTGAAGAATCAAACCCAAGGCATCATGCATTCTTGGCAAGCACTCACCATTAAGCCAAATTCCCAGCCCCATTGATCTTTTTTCCTAAGGAGGAAAATATCAGATTTTGGGGGCAAGACTAGTGATTCAAGTTATTGTTCAGGTCTGAACACTTGTACCATCTCACCATCATATATTGATGTTGAGGATTGTATCAAATTCTGAATATCTAATTTCAGCTGTTACAGTAACAGGTAACACAAACCTTGTCTAATATGTATTTCCAACTAAGTTTATCCAAAACAATTTGGCAGCATCACTAGGGAAAAGTGATGTTGGTATCATATTTGGTTCCTAAGTTATAAGCCGCTTACAAGCAAATTTTTACCCATTGTGTTGAAGTTAGATTTGTTGTTTTCCTCCATTGGCTCCTGATGCCTCCTATCTAGTAGTTAACTTACCCAAGTTAAACCAATGCAATCATTGATGTAAGTGGGAAAGGATTGAGTAGTAAGTGGTTTGTCTATTTTACAAAAGAAGCTACTCAAAAACAATGGCATCAGAATTCTAATGATTCTTACACTGAATTATTGCTGTGACTTCAGCAGGTCATGTGTTATGTCAGGTGTATGTAAAATGAATATACCTCATGGAAGTTTTCTGCTTCTCGCTCCTTTATTTGAAGGTCGATTGCTCTCCTCTTTGCTCTTTCTTCTTCTATCTTTCTTTGTATTTCTTTTTCAGACAGCTGTCCAATTTTTTCAAACTTGCTCTTTAGATTTTTAGCTTGAATAGAGCCACTCCTTTTTAATTTAATTAGTTCTTCATACTCTCTGCTCAATCCAAAAGTTTCATTTTCTTCTTCTTCCTTCAAAATTAAGATTTTCTTTTAAGTATTGGGTGTCAACAAATTACAGTAGTTACCTGCTTGTCCACGGATGAAAAGTTCCAAAACACCTAAAAACATTTCTTAAGTCCTATATGTTGTGAAAGTTCCCCCTTCCCTCCCCCAAGTGTTTGTCAGTGTACTGGGAAAGGGAAGTTTGTGGGACTCATCACCACCACCAAGAATCCAAAGTGGTCAGACACTATCCTTGACTAAAAAAAGCTTAGAGACAGTGCCCAGGACCTGTTTTCAAGTCCCAGAACCTGTTCCTGCTTCTCTTCCCTTCCTCTACTCACTACAGATTTTATTATATCACTACTATGGCTCCTCAGTAAAATATGGGTTGTGTAATACAATCACTGTTCTCTTGAAGAAATACTCATGACAGAAGGAATAAGTACTAAGTTTCATGAGGCTACAATACAATGATATGTCAGACCTTCCATTTGATTTTTTCAGATGGACAGCTGTTGAAGAGAGTGCAATAGTTTGTACAAAAAGCCATCTCAAA
Source organism: Megascapheus bottae (assembly GCF_031878675.1). Taxonomy (NCBI): domain Eukaryota; kingdom Metazoa; phylum Chordata; class Mammalia; order Rodentia; family Geomyidae; genus Megascapheus; species Megascapheus bottae. The sequence goes on from NC_143514.1 coordinate 31,422,346, forward strand.
GTGTATCCCCAGGCCAGGAATTTGGCCTAGTAGTTGAGTGCCTAGCATGCACAAAGATCTGGGTTCGATTCCTTAGTACCACATACATTGAAAAAAGTCAGAAGTGGTGCTGAGGCTCAAGTGGTAGAGCTCTAGCCTTGAGGAAAGTCCAAGGACAGAACTTAGGCCTTGAGCTAAAGCCCAGGACTGGCAAAAAAAAAAAAAAAATATCCCCAGTTCTTCATTTGAAGCCCAAACTAAAGCTTAAACTAAATACCCTGATTAAAAACTATGCTACAAAGTTAAGACAGTATAACATTCAAATGTTTTCTCAAGTAAGGCTAAAATTCCCCATTCCATAGTAACTTGCTAAAACAAATAGCAAAATTAAATTTTACTAGGATATTTTGTTGGGAGAGTTTTGGTGCAGGAAAGTAAAGCAAATTGGGCTACAAATAAAACATGAATTATAGTGCCGTTACTGTGTGATGTTCTGCCTAGTTTAAACGTACTTGTTTTCATCTTTAGATAGGGCCTAATTATCTAATCTTCTCATCTGATTTTATAGTAGATACAAAGTTAGATATCAGTAGTATATATACTCTAGTGTGTGTGTGTGTGTGTATATATATATATATATATTATGCATATATTCCACTGATGAAAGGGAGTCAATCAAAATTGAACTCCCAATTCTTATACTATGATTTCTTATTAAGATTTGTTTCCCCGGACTTTACATCACCTCTTTCCTCATACTGGGGATTGAATCCAGGGCCCAGCATATATCAAACAGGGCTCTACCACTTGAACCATTCTTCCAAGGCTCACTATTATTGGGTCCTTATAATGCTATAATAAGCCCTAGTCCTGTTTGTGAAGTGATACATAATGCAGGTATTCCTCATATACTTTTCCTGGAGAAGGTCTAGAGTTAAGGGCAAAATAAAGAAATTCACAGTGGTGGATATAACTTGACATTTAACCAAGGGGTAATAGACAATCTGCATTTTACTACCTCCTTTTCTGGCTTAAGTGATTTATCACTTAAGATTTATCACTCTTTTTAGAGGAACTCATAAAGCACCAAAAACTCACACATATTATGATGCTACATTGGTTTTTAAGTCATTCTGATTAAAATTAATGACTGAATTCGCTATTGTGATTTTGGAATTAGGGTGCTTTATTGCTTGGAAACTCCCAGACATAATTTAATATTTAGTAGCACAAAAACATCTTGACAGTTAAGTTCTGTTATATATCCACTATATTTCATATCAACAATGAAAATTAAACTTTAGAAATGGGTTTGCATAGACTACATTTTCATTAAATATAATATCTGAGGCCTGGAAGGAGAAGCTAAACCTTGTAATCATTTCCTCACTTCCTTGTAATCATTTACTCATTTTATGTATTTTCCTTTATGTGTTCATACATTCCTGTTTTCAGGACCAGCTAGACAATCTGCTTAGCCACAGCCAGGGCACAGGAATAAAACATCCTTCAACCTACTGCCCCAATATATGATAGACAGCTCCAAAGGACTAAAAACTATGTAACTCAGCTCACAGGTCAAGATTCATAGAGGGCCCAGAAAGCCACCTGCCAAACATGTCATTGGCACTGCCGATTCAAGGCTGGAGCAGTTATTTCCCCATGTTATGCAGCTAGGTGCAGAACCCTGACCCTATTCCTGTGTATAGTCTGGAACCACCTAAGACATCGAAGGGTAGCTAGTATTTCCCCTTCTTTGCTGCCCATGAAAGCAGGCTACCCAAGTGCAGCCACCAAGCATAGGAGCTTTAGGTAGAGCCTTTGGAAAGGCTGCTGAGACCCCATTCTGGGAAGGAAAAAAGCATAAGGTGGCTGAGCTAAGGACCCATTGCCCTAGCCTTCTATTGTGCATCCAGCTTTTACAGAGAACATAAGGGATAGGATGAAGATGTTCACCTCAGAGCAGGATACTTTTAAACATTGGGTCCACTGAGTGAACAAACTGCATGTTCATGAGGCCAGGTCTGTGTAGTCCATGCATGAATATTTCAGTAAAATAAAATTCAAAGTTTTGCTCATGAGGCTAGGTATGGCTCAGTTTCAGTATGGGCTTAGATGCATATCAAAGAGCCCCACACAACCAATTAAGCAACTTTCAAAACTTAAAATATATTCACATCCATGGCATTCCTATAGTTAGATTTTTATTAAATTTATCACTCTGGGTGTGGTGGTTCATGTCTGGAATCTCAGCTATTTGGGAGGCTGAGGGAGTTTTGAGACCAGGTTAGCATTGCCTGTCTCAATAAAAAACAAAAGGACTAGAAGTGTTCAAGTGGCAGAGCATCTGCTTTGTTCAACACCCTAGATCAATCCCCAGTTCTGGAAAGTAAATTACTATAAACAGGTAAATTAAGTACAGGACTTAGGACAACAGTATGCAGTTCTTTTTGTTAAGTGTTAATAAGTCCAAAGAAATTTGAGGTGTCTTAAAATATTTCAGGAGCTAAAGTAATATCCTAGTCACTTGCAAACCTTTCTACAATTTTGAAAGTACAGGATGGAGTCAGGTGTAGGAGAAAGTGCACGCACCTGTGCAGAGGTCTGCACCAAATAGCTGTGTGTCACGGGGAGTAGGTTGAATGGCTTTTTATGTGCATAATACAACTTACAAAGTTACTCTAAGGAAATGTAAGCAAAATACTTAGCTTAAGTATAATTGGTTATTAAATGGGCATGTCTTCAAATCTTACCTCTCCCATTTCTTTTCTTAGTTGTTCAAATTCCTGTTTCTCCATTTCTAGTTTATGCTTCCGTTCCTCTTCTGTCCGTCGTCTCTCTTCTTCCATTTTTTGTTTTAGTAATTCTTCAAAATTAATTTCCAGTTTCCCCGGTATAAGTGATTCTTGAGAGATGGTTTTATATAATTCTGGGGAATCTTCATCTCCTACCTATTAAGTGATAACAGTCCTGTTAGCATTTTTGGCCAGAATTATACATATTAAAAAAGGACTCTTGCTAGGAAAAAAGGGGGGTGGGAGATTTTAAAAAGGGAGTGTTTCAGGGCACTTTAGAGAATTAGATAATGTTCTTAATGTACTTTGTTATTTCTCTTCTCTTTTTTTGCCTTTATGGTTAATCTCATATTGTTACTGTATCTGACTTTATTACCTGGTAAACCCGGCTAACTCATTTAATATGCACTGGGTTAGGATTTAAATTAAGAAAGAACAAAAAAGAATGACCGAAATGAAGGAAAGTTGTCCTAGAAAGAAAGAGGTGAAGAGGAAGGAGAAAGCCTGGCATGGTAGCTCTTGCCTGTAATCCTAGCTACTCAGGAGCTGAGATCAGAGGATCTAGGTTCAAAGCCAGCCTGGGCACAAAAGAACCTGAGACTTTTATCTCCAATTAACCTCATGAAAAGGGGAAGTGAGGCTTGGCTCAAGGGTAGGGCAATAGCCATGAGCTGAAGAGCTTAAGGACAACACCCAAGGCCCAGGGGTAGGGCGGTAGCCTTGAGCTGTAGAGCTCAGGGACAGTGCCCAGGCCAAGAGTTCAAGCCCCGTGACCAAAAAAAAAAAAAAAAAAAACAAGGAGGAAGGAGAAGTATGGAAGGAATTGCCGGCCTTCCTATAGAAAGAAGACAGTATTCAAGGCTTTGTGCCAATTCTACTCAGAATCTCCTTTAAGTGAAATTGAAACATATTTTCAACTGATTGGTATTACTTAAGAAAACCTATTTGCAGCCCTGAGATGAGGATCCTGGTTTAAAGCCAGCCCAGGAAGACAGGGAAGTCTGAGAGACTTAACATCAGTCAATCACAGAGAAGGTGGAAGTGATGCTGTGGCTCTGGCCATAGAGGGCTACTAACCTTGAGCATAAAGAGCTCAGGTCCTAAGAACAAGCCCCAGGAGGAATACTAGGTAAGAGTATTTGTGACTCTGACCCTTGGCATGATGCCCAGAAATAAGGGAATTCCTCAAAGTCTGATAAGGTGAATCTTAATGGCATTCTTTAATTAGGTTCTATCTTACCATGCTTCTCCGTGCTTCAGCAAATGCCTTCTTTTCTTCCTCTATCCTCCTCCTGGCTTCTTCTTCTGCTTTCCTTTTTTCATCTTCTCTCCTTTGCCTTTCTAGTTCCTCAAAACTAAGTTTGAGTTTACCAGGACGGTACTCTTTAGAAATATTTCCTGTGTCTTGGTTTTCCTCCTCTTCATTTACCTTATTGGTCAAAGAGAAACAATTGAGTACTAAAAACTAGGATTCATTAAGATAGTAATAAATTAAAAATCCAAAGGCACAGACTAGCTAACTACTTCCTAAAAGCCTAATCTTCCTTTTAGATGTTTTCTGTTATAAAATTGGGAAAAATTCCAAATAGAGATATACGTACAGTTTTCAGATAAAGTAGTATATTTTTTTAATGGTAATGACCATACTGAACAGTAACTCTTCCAGGGCAAACAGTGTATAATTGTATGTTGAGTGTGTGTGTGTGTGTGTGTGTGTGTGTGTGTGTGTGTGTGTGTAAATTGAGGCTTAAATATATACAGAATCTTTTCATGGATTTTTTTTTTTTGCCAGTCCTGGAGCTTGAACTCAGGGCCTTGGACTTGGGCTCTCTCAAGGCTAGAACTCTACCACTTAAGCCACAGTACCACTTCCCACATATTCTGTGTATGTGGTACCAAGGAATTGAACCCAGGGCTTCGTGCATGCTAGGCAAGTACTCTACCACTAGGTCATGCTCTCAGCCCCTTAACAATATTTTTATTAAGTTGACAATAAGTGATATATAAAATATGTAGGTAGTGTTATTTCATTATTAACCAAAAGTAATACTATTTTAAATGTTTAGAATGTCATTAATAAGATCTAAAACAAAATTGAAATGAAAACAATACAATATATAAAGATTAAAGGTGATTATTTGTTTGTTTGTTTGTTCGTTTGTTTATTGTGGGTCATGGGACTTGAACTCTGGGCTTGGGTGCTGTCCCTGAGCTCTTCAGCTGGAAGCCCCTTGAGCCATAGCCCCACTTCCTGTTTCCTAGTGATTAATTAGAGATAAAAATATCACATTCTGGACCCGGAGTTTGGCCTAGTGGTACATTGCTTGCCTAGCATGCCCAAAGGCCTGGATTTGATTCCTTGGTACCACATACATAGAAAAAAAGCCAGAAGTGGTGCTGAGACTCAAGTGGTAGAGCTCTAGCCTTAAGAAAGTCCAAGGGCAGTGCTCAGGCCCTGCGCTTAAGCCCAGGACTGGCAAAAAAAATAAAAAGACTTTCACATTCTTTTTTTAATTTTTGGTGGGTGGTGGGGCTTAAACTCTGGCCCTGGGTGCTATCCCTGAGCTCTTCAGCTCAAGGCTTATTGCCCTACCCCTTGAGCCACAGTGCCAATTCGGGTTTCCTAGTGGTGAATTGGAAATAAGAGTCTCAAGGACTTTAGTGCCCCCACTGGCTTTGAACTCCTGAGTAACTAGGATTGTAAGCATGAACCACTGCACCCAGCTACATGATCCATTTTTTTTAATTCTTTTTTTTTTTTTTTTTGCCAGTCCTGGGCTTGAGCTCAGGGCCTGAGCACTGTCCTTGGACTTTCTCAAGGCTAGAGCTCTACCACTTGATCCTCAGCACCACTTCCAGCTTTTTTTCTATATATGTGGTACTGAGGAATCGAACCCGGGTCTTCATGCATGCTAGGCAAGCACTCTACCATTACACCAAACTCCCTGCCCTTTAAATTCATTTTTAAACTCAAAGCTTTGTGCTCACTCAGTTGGCTTGCATTCTTTATCACTTGACCCCTAACTCCAGCTTTGCATTTTGTTGATTATTTTGGAAATGTCTTGCAGATTTTCTGCCAGGCTGGCTTTAATACTTGATTCTACAGATCTCAGCCCACCTGAGTAGCTAGGATTATAACCCTTGGGGCTTGAACACAGAGTTTGGACATTGTCCTTGTGCTTTTATGCTCAAGATGGCATTCTACCACTTGAGCCACAGTTTCTCTACCAGCTTTTTGGAGATTAATTGAAGATAAGACACTTAGGGGCTTAGCTGTTCAGGCTGGCTATAAACCACATTCCTCAGATTTGAGCCTCCTAAGTAGCTAGGATTATAAGTGTGAGCCAGCAGCTCACACTTTATTAATAATTTTAATACTTTATTATGGCTTTATTAATAATTTTTAATACTATAATAATAGTATTATAGTGTAGGTCATGAAGCTTGAACTCAGGGCCTGGGAGCGGTCCCTGAGCACTTTTGCTTAAAGCTAGTACTCTAAAACTTGGAGCCACAGCACCACTACCAGTTTTTGAGTGTGTAATTGGAGATAAGAGTCTTGCAGACTTTTTTGCCAGGGCTGGCTTCAAACTGCAGTCCTCAGATCTCAACCTCCTGAGTAGCCAGGATTACAGTCATGATCCACAGGCACCTTACCTTTCATTTATTTTAATAAACCTTACCTAAAGTAGCTATCATTCCTAGTATAAAATTCAAGGTTTAAACGTATGTATGTATGTATGCATGCATGGATATGTATATGTATGTACCATTTGTCTCCGTGCTTCTTTAAAAGCACGCCTCTCTTCTTCTAAACGTTGTCTTGCTTCCTCTTCAGCTTTCTTCTTTTGGTTTTCTTGTCTTTGTCGTTCCAATTCTTCAAAAGTTAATTTGAGTTTTCCTGGAAAATGGGCTTCTTTTTTTGCTTCATTTTCCAGTTCATCATCCTAAACAAAAATGATAAAGGCAAATCTCTTAGTTTTAAATCTCTTTGTTTAAAGCTTAACGTGCTACTAAATTAGTTAGGTTGATTCTTTAAAACCAAAAGAACGATTACCATGACCAATGAAAGACACTTTGCCTCCTTGAGTGTTCGCTGTTGCTCTTCACATCTTACTCCTCTATCTTCACACTTAATTCTTTCTTTCTCTTGTTCTTCTTTGTCTATATCCTCAAAATTCTTCTTTGTTTTTCCAGGCATTTTATGTGATTTGACAGGCACTACTGTTATAAGCAATGAATCATCTCCTTCCTATTTATAAGACACATAATTAGTATATACCTTCTTGGCTGGGCTCTGGCGGTTCACACCTATAATCCTGGCTACTCAGCAGGCTGAGATGTGAGAATCACATTTAAAAGCCACCCTAAGTAGGAAAGTCCATGAAACACTTGTCTCCATTTAACCACCAAAAAGACAGGAATAGGGCTTGGCTTAAGTAATAGAGCGCAAGCTTTGAGCCTAAAAGCTCAGAGACAGCACCCAAGCCCTAAGTTCAAGCACCAGGTCACACACACACACACACACACACACAGACACCTAAAAAATGAAAAGCAGCATATATCTTCTTAATAAAAAATTTAGGTCTTTAGGAACTTCACCTCCATAACTGGTGAGTTTCATTACATTGCTGTCAATGATTTTATGAAAAACAAAATGTTATATTGTTACTAATTACATGTCTCTAAGGTTTCTGTTAATCAATTCAATAATAATTAGACTAGTTAATTTCACTGAAGTCCAATGCTGACAAAGTTCAAGAAGTATTCTATTTCCTGGATGATGGAATCCATATATCCCTGTTCCAATAACAAAGCTGTGGTGCCATTGCCTGGATTTAGCTCTAATCCCACAATAGGTAATGGGTATGTGAGTATACTCCAAACCAATCTGATGGTGGATACTTGAACATGAAATCAATGTTTCTTCTTATGATCTTTTGTTCCCAACCCAAGTTTATAAACACTTAATACAACTAGCACTTAATGAGAAAAGCCAAAGAATATCCAAGTGATTCATTTAACATGTATAGTATAGATAACACTCTTTAGCATATTATCTTGTTAAAATATTTAAGATGTATTTTGATTAATTTTCATGACTTAAATGAGATAATCTATTGTTGCCTCTTAACTTTTTCCAAAATAAAGAGTTATAAAGCATAACCCAAAAATATATGGAAAAAAAGCATAACACATTCCCTCCCCTGCAAAAAAAATATCCAGTTTTAAGCACACCATCAAATTGTTTGATTTTCAATTTGTTAGAAAAGAGGGATTGACTAGCATTTCCTCATGTTAATACACACTGCATTCAACACTAGTATGTGAAAACACAACACAAACTCAAGAACTCTAAGGAAAGAAGACATGACAAAAACAGAAGCTGCCATTTACAAATGTTAGTTTTCAATGGTCTCAATTATTAGGTCAAAAAATGAGAGGTAGTCTTGTAAGAGTATCCCAAACTGAGAATTAATGATACTTGTATTTTTAATCTAAATATGGAAGCAAAAACATACTTTTTCTTAAAACACTAAGCCATAGTGTTCAAAAGTACAGAAGTATGATTTTGCTTTTGCAAGAGTTCTTGTCATGTTTATAATAAAACTGTGAAATAAAATCCCTTTTAATTTTTCTCAGAATAGAAGATGATTTGTGAATCAGATCATTTTAGGTGGATGTTTCATTAAAGGAAATATCAGTTTACCTCTGATGCTGATTCAGTTTCCGTATTGTTTATGTCCTCAATCTATTGAATGAGAATTTCATGTCATTACGTTACATTGCATTTCTGCTTGTTGCTTTCAAACATACAAGTAAAAGAAATTGAGTGTGACTTCTAGTAAATTTTGAAATATATGTTTGTAAATCTTTTATATTGTCCCAAATTAGCTAAAGATGCTTTAAATGGAGATTTAGCCTTATTAGTTTTTGCATTTTGATACCAACATTAATATTCAGCAAACAGCATTTTCTGAAAAAAAATTCCTTTGTAAATTTGCAAATTAAACAATGGACCAAATACTTTTTTTTTTTTTGCCAGTCCTGGGCTTGAGCTCAGGGCCTGAGCCCTGTCCTTGGACTTTCTCAAGGCTAGAGCTCTACCACTTGAGCCTCAGCACCATTTCCAGCTTTTTTCTATGCATGTGGTACCGAGGAATCGAACCCAGGTCTTCGTGCATGCTAGGCAAGCACTCTACCACTAGGCCAAACTCCGGGCCCAGACCAAATACTTTTGACTTTACTGTTAGCCCCAAAGAATCGATCATTTTAATTAGCCATCAAATTCACAGCAATATTCCTCTATTCTGTGTCCTGCCCCTGAAAATGAAAACCTATAATTGCCTATAAAATTTTCATGATTATATGATATGAGTATATTATATGAGTAACATGAATATATGATAAAAATAATGTAAGTTTGGTAAAAAAAAATATACAGGCTAATTTAGGAGATAAAATAATTCTGGAAATCTTAGTTTTTTTCATATATAGACCAACTCTGTGTTGAAAAGGTCCTATACTCCCAGTTATATAGGAGTTATATATAGGAGGCAGAGATTGGGAAGACTGATGATTAAGGATAACTCAAGAAAAAAATATTAGCAAGACCTCATCTCAATCAGTGAGTTGGGTTCATTGTAATTCCAAGCTATGCAGAAAACATAGATAAAAGGATTATAGAACCAGGCCTACCCCTGCAGAAAAATGAGACCTTATCTAAAAAATATATCCTAAAAAAGCAAAAAGGGCTAGAGGCCTGTCTCAAATTGTAGAGTGCTTGCCTACCAAAGGCAAGTCTGAAAGTTACTGAGATAATACCAAAGCAAAACAAAACAAAAATAGCCAGAGCTCAGTTTGACTACAATTCTTTAAAAACATAGATTTGCATAAAGAATACATAGCAAGGGTCAGGAGCATGGCATAGTGGTAGAGTGCTTGCCTCGCATTCAATACGAAGACCCAAGTTTGATTCCTCTGTACCATATACATAGAAAAAAGCTGAAAGTGGTGCTGAGGCTCAAGTGCTAGAGCTCTAGCCGTGAGGTAAAGCAACAGTGCTCAGGCCCTGAGCTCAAGCCCAGGACTGGCAAAAAAAAAAAAGTAGCAAACTGAAAACAAAAGATTGGTGATAGTGATTTGAACAATTAAGGAAATATATCTGACAGAAAAATAACAGCTATTAGTAAATTCAGAGTCAGATGCCAGCGGCTCATGTCTATAATTATAGCTACTGAGGAGAATGAGATGCAAAGAATCATGGTTGGAAGCTAGCTATACAGAAAAAAAGTCCTTGAAATTTGATCTTCAATATAACCAGAAAAAAACTAATAAAGATGGACTGGAGGTGTGGACGTGTTGGAGCACAAGCCAAGTGATCCCAAGGCTCTGAGTTCAAGCCTTGAGTACCAGGAAAAAAAGGAAAAGTAAAATTCAGGACTGGTAATGTAGCTCAGTAATGAAGCACTGCCCTTGACCAGCACTAGCAGGGGGGAAAAAATCAGATTGTTTATTATTTTAATTTTATTTGTTAAAGCAGCACGAGTTTGCAAGTAAACAAACTACTCATGCAACTAAAGGGAACTTGGATATGTTCTGGCTCATATTAGAAACTGTTAAACATCTCATCTAACTTTTTTCTCTATTGTTTGACAAGAAAGAAATAATACATTTTACTCAGACACCCAAATGCCTAAAAATTAAAATTCTAAAAAATTGATTATAATTAAAAGTCTACTTTGACATTGAAATATTTATTTTAGTAATTTTATTTCATTTATTTTGAAATAATTTTATTCAGAATAATTTGTACACCACAAAATAATTTGGTCAGAATACTTTGTTGTCTGAGAGTGTGGCCTAGTGGTAGAGTGCTTGCCTAGCATGCAAAAAAACCTAGGATCAATTTCTTGGTACCATATGCACAGAAAAAGCCGGAAGTGGTGCTATGGCTCAAGTGGTAGAGCAGTAGCCTTTTAAATGTTCCATGACAGTGCCTAGGCCCTGAGGTACAGCCCCAGAACTGGCAAAAAAAAAAAAACAAAGAAAAAAAATCCCAGAATTACTTATTACATTAATTTATTATGTAAATAAATGGTAGAGGTTTTGTCAAATTATGCCTTATGCTAAGAGCAATTTTAATGAATCTATAATAAAATAATTATAAAATAATTTGTCTTCAAAACAATACTGATAATCTCTTAATTTACATTTATTTCTCAACAAAAAATTCTAGAAAATATGATGAAAAGCAATATATCAGGAGTATAGAAAATAGAAATATTAAATTAATCATGATTCCAGTTTTCTTTATCTTGTTATTACAACCTTTCCAGATTTTTTCAGCTTAGGGTAAAATAATAAAGTATATTTGGGGGTGGTTTTGGTTTTGAGTTTTATTTTTCTGTTTTTTGCCTTGCTTCTGGTAAATTACTTCCAAAATAATGGGGCTAGTATTTCACAACTGTAATCTTAGATACTTGAGAGGCTGAAACCTGAAGAATCTCAGTTCAAAGTTAGCATAGGCAGAGAAATCTGAGAGCCTGTAGCTCTAATTAACCAGCAACAAGCTGGAGCAGTAGCTCAAGTTGTGGAGTGCCAGCCATGAACAAGAAAACCAGGTGAGAACAGGAGGTTCCAGTACTAAGAAAAAGTAAATTAAGCCATTAGATAAAATTAAAACCAATAAATAAAATTAAACAAAATAATAAAATTAAACCATTACCAAAATTAGAAAAGATGGGATTATACTTTTTCTTCAACAAATGCTAAGAAAGAATAATTTGTGCAAAGGATCATAGATCAATGTATTCACACAGAACAGATGATCAGAAGCTAGGTATGGTATGGACTTTCACAATCTCCTCTTATGCAGCTGCTTCCCAATGACTGCTTTTCCTTTATAGAAAACCAACTTCCTTTTCTTTCTTTTCAAGATCTGCTCCTGGCAATAGCTCCTCTTTTTTTTTTTTTTTTTTTTTTTGCCAGTTCTGGGCTCAAGCTCAGGGCCTGAGCACTGTCCTTGGGCTTTCTCAAGGCTAGAGCTCTACCACTTGACCCACAGTACCACTTCCAGCCTTTTCTATGCATGTGGGACTAAGGAATTGTACTAGGCAAACACTCTACCACTAGGCCAAACTCCTGGCCCAACATCCACCTTTTTTTTCTCTCAAAATTTTTGTTAGTCTTTGATTTTAACATTCTAATACATAAAGTAGATTCACTAGTAATTCATGGTAAGATCTGAGGACTGGTAATTATCTTGGTGGTCACTTCAACCACTCCAACTCAGGAAACCTTTACCTATCAATCTTATTAGATAAGTTTGCAAAGTGGACTTCATAAACATTAAGACTCTTCTTGACTGATTATGCCATTCTTCTCCTAGTCCAAGATGCATAAATCATATTAAATGTAAGAAGAAATGTGCCTCAAATTGATTAGACTTTATAGGCCAGGTCCAGTGGCTCACACTTGTAATCCCAAGTATTTGAGAGGTAGAGATGAGAAGGATAGCAGTTTGAGGCCAGCCTGAGCAAAGAGTGAGAACCTATCTGAATAAACCAGGTGTGGTGTCAAATGCCTTGGATTCTAGCTACATCAGAGGCGGTAGGTTGGAGGATCAAGTGAGGGTAAAAACTGTGGGGTCTTACCTGAAAAAAATAACTAAAGCAAAAAAAGGGAGCAGGGATTGGGATGTAACTACAATGTAAAAGCACATGCCTAGCAAGCATGCGGCTCTGAATTCAAACTCCAGTACCACCAAGAAGTTCAGATTTGCATATTATAAAATTAAATTATTAATACTTGATTCTACTTACATGTAAGTTGATTAAGCAAGATTAAGTGGCCCTTTTACATATAGAAAGGGTTTGGAGTTATTAAAATGGCTCTTTTCCATGCTATTTTATTTTCGTCTATCTATGAGAAGCCTATGTCTTCCTGTTCAAATTCACTTCCACACACACAGCTTTTTCTTTCAGAAACCACTGCCTAGAGATTACATTCTTGGGTTTGAAGTGGGTCTGGAAGTCTAGAAAATAATCAGTGCCATGAAATAGGGTAGAAGACAATATGTACCCTTTGTATTTATCCTCTTAGTTTTATCATTTTTACTATATCACTAATATATATGTTTATATTTTAATATAATGAAAGGAGTTTGGTCTGGTGGTAGAGTGCTTGCCTACCATGCACGAAGACCCACATAGAAAAAGCTGAAAGTGGTGCTGTGGCTCAAGTGGCAGGGTTCTAGCCTTGAGAAAGCCCAAGACAGTGCTCAGGCCCTCAGGTGGCAAAAAAAAAAATCTATATAGTATCTAATGTATAATAACCATCACAAGGTGTGTAATTCAGTACCTTTCAGATGTCACCGCAAAATGAATGGCCATCTTTAAACATCAGAAGTAGCAGAGCATATGAAGACCACCCTCCAGCCACCATTAAGGCATACCACACACACATCAATCAATACTTTAGTCACACAAGTGGCTATTTGCAAAGCCAGTGCTAACAAATTTCCTTGGCATGTAAGTGTGGCTTATTTTCATGATTCCTCTTCTGCTTAGAAGGTAGTAGACACTGAAGGGAGCCTAGAAATAGATGTAAGGCACTAAAGTATGTTTTACAAGAACAGCGTTAAAAAGTATTACAGTTGAAAGGCCAGCATTTGCCTTAGCTCTTATACATAGTTTATGTGTGAATGTTTCTAACATCTCTGTAAAATCCTCAAATAGGTTAAGAAAATAATGAATGTGGACAGAATAAGAACAATGTAGCAAAAGTCACCTCAGTATTCTGCCCTAAAATAAGTACATTCTGCTTGACTCTTCTGGGTATCTATCTGATAGTTCGTATTTTCTCTTAAGAGATTATTTTCAGGTTAGCTGTAATTGATACATCTGTGTTAAAATAAAATATTTTAATTAGACAACATACGAATTAGTTTTCTTTTGTACAATTAGTTTCAGAAGAAAATACCAACTTCATATTCAGTGGTTACCTGCTCAGCCCTTTTTGCTAATTCACGCTGTATTTTCCTCTTTTCTAACATATCCTGCTCAATTCTGCGTTTTCGTTCCTCCTCCGTTCTCTTCCTTTGTTCTTCTTGTCTTTGCTTTTCCATTTCAGCAAATTTACCTTTAACAGTCCCTAAGAATACATTTTAAAATAAATAAAACATTTGATACTTTATAATGTTCTTTTCTTTTGCAGTTTCATCTATAATTTGTCCTTCCTGTTTCTTACCTGTTAGCTTTGGGACATAAGCCTTTTCTACTTTAGAAGACATATCTTCCTCATCATCAGAAGCAAGCAATTCTTTAATCTAGGCAGTTAAATAAGGTAATGTGAATGCATGTCTTAAAATTGGGCTCAATCACATTTCTTAGGTTCCCCCTTAATATACAGACCCAAAAGGACCCTCTGTTTAGTGCTTTTCCTATGTGAACTATAGGAAGGAAATCAGTCCATAGATTGCTTAGCCATGACGAAGTTTGTTTTTTGTTTTGTTTTGTTTTGCTTTTTGTCAGTTGTGCTACTTAAACTTAGGTCCTGGAGCTATCCCTGAGCTTTTGGGCTCAAGGCTAGTGCTGTATCACTTTGAGACATAGCTCTATTTCTGGATTTCTGATGGTTAATTGGAGATAAGAGTCTCGAGGACTTTCTAGCAGAGGCTGGCTTTGAACAGTAATCCTCAGGTATCAGTCTCCTGATAAGCTTTATAAGCTAGGATTTATAGGCATGAGCCACCTGTGTCTAGCCCTGTGGTAAAGTTTAATTTATAAGTTAGGCAGAAGACTAATAACAATAACTATAAAATTTGCCAAAACAATTTAATTTATTAATTGATTTTTTTTTGTGTGGGGGTTATGCTGCTTGAACTCTGGGCCTGGGCACTGTCCCTGAGCTCTTCAGTTCAAGGCTTACCGTCCTATCTCTGAGCTACAGCCCCGATTTTCATGTTCTTTAGTGCCTGGGGCTGACTTTGAATCACCATCCTTAGATCTCAGCCTTCTGAGTAGCTAGGATTACAGGTGTGAGCCACAGCACCTGGCTTCAATTTAATACATAAGTTTTGTGGGTGTTTTTTTGTTTTGTTTTGTTTTTTTTGCCAGTTCTGGCTTGAGCTCAGGGCTTGAGCACTGTCCTTGGACTTTCTCAAGGCTAGAGCTCTACCACTTGAGCCTTAGCACCACTTCCGGCTTTTTTCTATGTGTGTGGTACCAAGGAATAGAACCCGGGCCTTCTTTCATGCTAGGGCAAGCACTCTACCACTAAGCCAAACTCCCAGCCCCCCAATTTAATATTTTTAAACTATGGTTAATGAAGGTAAAAAATGGTAGACAATAAAACAAAAAAAGGGAGAAGACTCTTGTCTATACAGAATTCAAATTAGCTTAACAATACAGAAAAGTATTTAGGTACAGTTTACATAAAATGTTACTGTGAATAGCAAATTAAATGATAAAGATGAAAACAAATATATACACAAGAATAAAATAAAATAATAACCTCCTGCTTTCTCCTGTTCCATTCTCTCTCTCTAATATACTGTTCTTTTCTTCTTTGCTTTTCGTCTCTAGATCGCCTTTGATTTCTTTCTTCCCTGGCTCTCTGCATGGCTTCAAACTTATCCTTTACATCACCCTTGCCAAGTTTTGGCACATAGGATTTGGAGACAGGTTTAGATGAAGAAAGCAGAATCTTCATTAGAAGAAAAGAAAGAGAATAAAGTAAAAAAAAAAGATAGGAAAAAAGATAAGAAAGAATAAGCAATACTAAAAATACTGACTGAAAGAAAATAGAAATAAATTTGAAATCCTTATTTTGACCATCACAAACCAATTAAATATTCTGTAAAATCTAAGTGGAAAAATGAAATTCTAGAAACCATGGGCAGAAAGGAAAGCAGAAGTGTTACTGATTGAAATTCTTCTTTGGAAAAGAAATCTCATTTTGTGTGCAGCACATAACTGAAGCTGAATGTCAGTAAAATATAAAAGCCAAATCCTGAAACCTAAAAAACTGCCTATATTTTATTGTCCTGTTTCATCATTAAAGATTCAGATTTGACATCACTACTTAAAAGTTATCCAGATTAACTTGTCAATCAGATGAAGCTGAAAACAATTCAAATGTGACTGTAGTTTATAACCTAAATCACAGATTACATTTTTGCTGCTTTTGTGTATCTAGTACAAGTAAGACTAAAGGTCAGTACTTTGTTTTGGATTGTGTCTGAAGTGCACCGGCCTCTACACATGCAGACAATGACCGCTGGGCATCCATAACTTCCGTGCTACAATATTTCAGGAGGCTGCTTCGTCCCAAGCAGAATGGGATGCTGAAAGATCCCTAAAAAGACTTTCCAAATAAGAGGGATGCATTTGGTACAAATCCTGTATTCTAAAGTTGGGAATATGATTTTCATCTTAAAAAGCAAATGCTCTCTAAAGGAAGTTTCACTAATAACATTTCAGTGTCTTAAAACACCAAACACTTAGTCATAATGATAATGACAAGTTTTGTAGTTAAACTATGGCCATACCAGGTTGAATTTTTAAATCTACGTGTCACTGACTAAGAGGTGTGTGTGTATGTGTGTGTGTGTGTGTGTGTGTCTGTGCACGTGCGCACGTTTCTGTGTCTGTGTCTATGTCTGTGTGCTGTTCCTGGGGCATGAACTCAGGACATGGGCTCTATTCCTGCGTTTTGTTTACTCAAGGCTAACACTTTACCAGATGAGCCACAGTGCCACTTCTGGCTTTTTCTATTTATGTGGTACTGAGGAATCAATCCCAGGGCTTCATGCATGTAAGGCAAGCACTCTACCACTAAGACACATTCCCAGCCATGGAAGACTAATTTCTAAGACTTATAAACGTATTTGAAATTTTCAAGAGGCTGCCATCATATCATATCCACTATTCACAAATTTAGCAATATCCTGCAGTAATGATCCAATACTGATGCAATACTGAGCAAGACCAGCCATTATTTATATCTCTCCTTTCTTATTTAATCCTCAATGCTATGTTGTTACCAAACCTTTAAATATGAAATTCCTGCCAGATGACAGTTAACTTCACATTTCTCTTTCTACCTCTCCTCTCCTCTCCACTCCTCCTTTCTTCCTCCTCCTCTCTTAACTTTTTTTTGTTTTTTTTTTTATTGTGATTAATAGAAGGGTTACATTATATTCACCAGATAGAAGGTACATAACTTCACAAACATTGATACCCTTTCTCATGACATGGTCCCTATTTCCCTTCTTCCTTCCCCCCTCTTAACTTTTGACACTTACCTCAGCCTTTTGGGAAATATCATTCATGTTTGCTCTGTGTGCTTTTGAACTAATGAAGTTTTTTTGTGTACCTGCAAAAAATTAGCATAAAAGAATTTTTAAAACTTTGTCTTTAATTTGTTATATATCTACAAGTAGAAATAAGATGTTAATATACCCTCAAATTTTTAAGTACTTAGTAAGGAAGGAGAAAAGAAAGAAAGGGGTGTGGCTCAAGTTTCAGGGTGTGTGCTTTCAAGCATGATGCTCTGAATTAAAATCCCAGTTCTACCCCCTGAAGAAAACACAGAATTTGAGAGCTCATTTTGTAAGAACCTTCCAAATCATTTAGCCCACTACTGCAATCTCTTCATTACCATAAAAAGAAAGAAGAAGCCAGACACTGATGCTTTACACCTGTAATCAGAGTTACTGAGGAGGCTGAAATGTGAGCATTAAAGTTCAAAGTATGTGAGACTCTTATCTCCAATAAACTACTCAGAAAAAAAGCAAGAAGTGGTGCTGTGGCTCAAGTGGTAGAGCACTATCCTTGAGCACAAAGAGGCTCAGGGACAGTGCTGAGGCCCTGAATTCAAGCCCCAGGACAAGAAAAAACAAAACAAAAAACAAACAAGGAGAGGCAGGAAGAGCCTCTTATCCAAGAGGCAGGTCAGCCACTTATCCACACTTATATGTAGTCCAGTAAGGAACTTGCCTTTCAGTTTGTTGCTCATTCCACTCTATCATTCACTATTTTTCCAATTGCTTTAAGTCCATACAACATTATAATAGTTGTATCATATATAAGGTGACAGTGAATCCAACAGTAATGTCAGTGCCAACTGGCACAGTCATTATGAAACAGGCTTCTAGAAAAAGATTTACTGACCTGATCTAGTCTTTCCAGGTTGGATATTAAGTGAGGAAGCTCAAGCACCACCACAGCTCAGCAGAGTACAATACCTACTATAGCAGAGGAAACTTTTGTGTGTGTTACTCTGGGTATTGAATTCAGAGCTTTACTCCTACTGAGCATGCACTCTGTGCTGCTGGAGCTGCACCCAGTCCCACCTAACACCAAGCTTGCTTAAAATATGCCTGTCAATGTTTCTAGAATTCCACTGTGCCTACATTTAGCCTTTAATGTTTCTTTCGTTACCTGCTCTTCACTTTTTAGGTAAGCAATCAAATATTTCAAGAATAGCAAATGATGCAGCAATCAAGGAAAGAATATGAAATCATAGTTCTCTATCATTTAAATAACTATTTCATTGTGTTCATGTATCATCTTCTTTCCCAAAGAGAACAGAATTGGCAAGTCAGTGACAGCTTTAAATCTGCATCTCACTGAGTTCCTTTATCTCATTTTCTTTCTTTCTTTGGTGTTGAGATGGGGGCACTTCAATATATTCAGGCTGGCCTCCAGTTTTCAATCCTCCTGTCTCAGCCTCCTGAGTGCCAGGATTACAGGTATATGTTCATCCATGATCTTTGTCATGATCGAAAGACAACTATATATCACTAAGAAATGTTGAAATCTGTTAAACCTTTGGCAAAAAAATCCTCAAACTGTTGTGTGATTCCTAAAATGTGACCAGCCTACATTTTCATCATTTTTTTTACTTGTCTAAGATATATAAACTTAGAGCCAGGCACAGTGGGTCATGCCTGGAATTCTAATTATTCAGAGGCAATAATCAGGAAGATATGGCTCTAGGCCAGCCAGGACCAGGATGAGGTCTTCAGTTCAGAAGTCTATATTACCAATATATACAGACTTAAATATCACTTTATTATATTTTATTAAGGAAAGTTTTTAAAATTATACCAGTGGCTCACTCCTGCAATCCTAGTCACTCAAGAGGCTGAGGATTACTGTTCAAAACCAGCCAGAGCAGGGAAGATCCCAAGACTACCTCCCATAAACTACCAAAAAGCAGGATGTGGAACTGTGGCGCAAGTGGAAGAGAGCTAGCCTTGAAAACAATCAAAAATGAAAACAAAGCTCAGTGACAGTTTCCAGTCTTTGAGTTCAAGCCTAGGACCAGTACAAAATAAAATGCTATAAAACCTTTCAAAAACCTGATCATAACTCCAAAACATAAAATTATATCCTGCTTACCTATTTTAAATCAGTATTTGTCTCCTATTAACACAATTCACTGAAAATCAGAATCTTAATTTCAAATTGCTTTGACATTCCTCTGTAATGATTATATGATATCTATTTCAACAGCATCCCCAGCACTATGGTCCTGAATAGTAAGCTCTGCCATTCCCTTCAGCATCCTGAGTACTTCCCACAGTGCTCAGGACACAATGCAAATGCCATTCATATCTGACATGAGTGGATGAATTACAGAGAGAACAGAACACCATGAAACCAAAATCTAGCCTAAATAAATGAAGGGTAGCTGCAAAAGAAGAGGTGATGGTAACCAAATGAAGTAATAATAAAAAGAAAATGGGGTTAGCTTATGTTAAATACCATGACCACTCAGATACCTAGGGCACAGGAAGTAAATAAATCTGGTGTGGGGCGGGGGGTGGGGATGGGATCCACTTCCCTTCTGTAAGGGGAAACTGGATGTCACTGAGGAGCCCCACTGGGGGTGAGAGGACCTGGGTCTCTGCTGCAGACTCATGGAAGCTAAAGAGACAGAACAGTAAGAGGTGAACTCTTTTTTTTTTAATGGCCTAGCTCTAGGAATCACAGAAACACTCTTAAATTAGGATTAAGTAGAACTAACAAGAGATTCTAGAGAAGAGTTTCTTACCTGAAATATCTTTCCTATACATTCTACAGTCTAGACATCAAATAAATAGGCAGTTTGTCTTGGTTACCAAGCTATAATGGACACATTGACAGTAACAATTGGTATGAATGAATGTTCAGATCTTCATACATCCAGGCAGGAACCCGGGATCTACAAAAGCCTAACTTTATTTACTACAGTTAAAGTCCAGAAGAGCAATACTAAGCCAGCAGACCTCCCAGTATATCATGGATCACACTCAGATCAGAGAACTCAGTCACATGTCTAGTGTTAGTAAGTGTGACAAGTCATGACAAATGGAGAATGGGGGTGCCCTGTCAGGGGAAGCACCATTTCAGCTATGGTAGTTGTGTAAAAATGTGGACCTCATTTTATCTAGACCTCCTAGTTTCTTAAGACAAATATATACTTTATTTATTTAGTTTGCCAGTCTTGGGGCCTGAACTCAGGGCCTGGGCACTGTCCTTGAGCTTTCCTAAGGCTAGTGCTTTACCACTTGAGCCACACACCATCAGTTTTTCCTATGTGGTACCAAGGAATAGAACCCAGGGCTTCATGCATGCTAGGCAAACACTCTACTTCTAGACTCATAAATACATATTTGAATTCAGAATGTATCTATTTTAGGTATAGCTATTTCCTTGTCAGTTTGTGGCCCTTGAGCTGAATGGACCATACTGATAATACCTTTTGAGAGAGCCCAAGAGAGGGTGTAATGAGGCCAGAAAGGAGGCAGAATAAAAGTAAAAGAACAGGAAAGACTCAGAGAGAGAGAGAGAGAGAGAGAGAGAGAGAGAGAGAGAGAGAGAGAGAGAGAGAGAGAGAGAGAGAGAGAGAGAGAGAGAGAGAGAGAGAGAGAGAGAGAGAAACAGTCGTAAATTTTACCAACCTTGGAAACAGGCTTTGAGAGCACCAAAATAGTTGTCTTCTCACCCGAGAGTTAAGAATGAGAGGAAAAGAGAGCACAGAATAATCACTTCTTGGCATTGCCTAGATGCACAAGGTGGCAGATGTATTCACCTGTGTTGCTTTATTGAGATACGCAATTCCTTTAGAGATAGAAAAGAAACACAAAGTAGCCCTAGCTACTCAGGAGGCTAAGATCTGAGAATTATGGCTCAAAATCAACCCAGGCAGGAAAGTTCAGGAGACTCCTACATTCAATTAACTATCAAAAAGTGGAGGTAGGGCTCAAGTGGTAGAGCTTTAGCCTTCAGTGGAAAAGGTCAGGGACAGTGCCCAGGGCTTGAGTTCAAGGCACAGAAATGTCACAACTCAATAGATGATTTGTCTTGATTACTAATCCACAGTTCCACCCAGCTGTACTTAACAAATTCACACTAAAAGAGATTGGAGTAAATGAATGTTCACCTTTGGTTTTTTCACTTCCAGGACCACAGTACCTATGAAAGACTAACTCAACTCTACCTAATACATATAAAGTTGGGATCTGGAATGCTAAGCCAACAGACTGCCCATCAGATGCTTCATACTCATCACAAATGATCAAAAATCCAGGAATGGAACTGTGGTCCAGATGGTAGGGCAGTAGGCTTGAAAGGAAGAGCTAAGGGACAGCTTTCAGGCCCCAAGTTCAAGCTCCAGTACCAACACATACACAAACACATACACATGAAACGGAACCAAAAAAATGGGCTGGAGATGTGGCTCAAAATGGTAGAATGCCTTGTTGTAAGCACAAAGTTTGAGTTTAATCCCCAGTACCACCAAATAATCATAAAAAATAAGTGTGTTTATTTTTAGGGGTTTTCAAAGAATCAGGTAGTGTTTTTTTGTTCCATAAATGAAGTCTATTCTATTAAGCCACTTGTGTTCTAAGCATTCTGTATCTCAATTAACATCTTCAAAATACCCAAGCTTAGATACCAGTTTAGTCACAAATGAAACCCTAACCTCAATACTTCAAGTGAAATTTCAGGAAAAAAAATACTGTTCAAAATCCTAGATAAGGCACTCCTTTGTTGATGCTAAATATAGTCACTTCTACATGACATACATTTTGACAAGGATCAGCTTGTATGTCAAATTTTTCAAAAATAGCACAAATTCCATTTTAAGGTGAGCAAGAAAGATTGCAATTCACTGCATTTTAATTGAGAATGGATTTAAAAGTGAAAATCTATTCAAATGAATAATGATAAGGAGAAAACTAGGTTTCTATTTGTTGTGGTTTTTGCTTAGGGCTGGTTCTTCGGTTTATTGCAGGTAAAATTGTTCCTCAGACAAATCAGCCAAATATAAAATGTCTTGTTAGGGACTAAATTGTTATGTGGAAGACTCTTCACCCGATACATAGGATAATCAAAGTTCACTCACACTAAATAGAACTTCTCTAAAAGCTTTTTCCTTCTTTTGATTATATTCTTTTTGTACCCCCAAACCTAAAAGAGATGTTATTTTGAGTTTTCTTATGGCACTGATTTAACCCATGAAAGTATAATATTGGGAAACTTACGTGGCCCACTCAATAATGTGTGACTAAGACTGTATAAATATATAAGCTTATTAATCACCTTGCCCAAGACATAGTTATGTGGTGACTTGCAAGCCTGACCCCCATTTTATGAACTCATTAACAAGCTTCATCTGGTAAATGATATTATTCCTGTGGCTTTAGTGAGAGAACTGATTTCTTACCACACTTTCCCTTGTCTACCTGCCTTCTTCCCTCCCCCTACCCCCCAGACAGACATTTTATTAGGATGGATTCTTGATGCTATTTTTACCTTCTTATCTCTCCCTCTCTCCCAACTGTTCACAGTGGCGCCTTTGGTACCAAGAACATGAATAATCTCTCAAAGCCATTGCCATAAACAACTTGGTTATTTCTCTTACAAATCCCAAGAATCTTGTTTTCTTTTCTTTTTTTTTTCTTTTCTTTTCTTTGGGGGGGGGGGGGAGAAGACTGGGTTTCCAAACTGCATTCAGCCTAAGAACTCCCAGGGGGCAGGGCGCCACTTTTTTTGCCTTTTTTTTTTTTGCGCACCCCAGTCCCCAGCTCCCCGCGGCCTCCGCCGCTGGCCGCTGGGTGGTCGCTCGCTCCACACATCGATCGCAGAGAATTACTATGGACACCCCGCAGTTGACGGGCGGGTAAATCCGATCTCTCCCCCGGTTTCCTGTGGGGCGGGGGCCGATCCGGAATCCGGGGTCGCGGTGGGGACGCGTGCAAGGGGGACCCCTCTGGATTTCACTAGCTCAGACCCCAAAGGGGCAGACACCTCCCTCCCCACCCCTAGCTCCGCTCTCCGTGGAGACTTGCTCTACAAGAGTAGAGAAAGCACCCCACACCCCAGCCAGGGAGCAGCGGCCGGAGACCCTGCCAGGCAGACCCGCGTACGCACCCGCGTCCCCAATCCCCGGATCGCAGCGCTCGGGACGCGGAGCCCCGCGTCCTCCCCTCCCGCCCCCAGCGCGCTCCCCAAAGCCCGATCGCACCCATCCCAGCCCTTCTTACCCGCCGGGAGCCGGTGAGGGGGTCCTCGCGTCTCGCACCCGGCTGTGAGGAGGGGTCCCTGCGCTCTGGCACCGCCGCCGCCCGGGTCCCCGGAGCCCTGTGGCTGCCTCCTGCCGCCGCCTCCAGCAGCAAGTTTCCATAAAAGTCCTGGTGCGCAGCCGGGCCCCGCATTCCACACGGGCCCAGCGGCGGCTGCAGCTGTTCCACACCCCAGGCCAGCCCCCCGCCCCCACCTCCGCCCTGTCACTCGGAGAGGGCCGGCCAGGGGGGCGCCTGCCAACTTTCCACCGCCCCACGCCCGGGGCGCCGGGCGGACACCCCCTCACCTGGGGCCCACCTCCGCGGGCCGGGGGTGGGGAGGGAATATCCCCCTCACGCTGGGACAGAGGGTGCCTGGGTGGTCCCATGGCCAGGCTACCCGCCCCCACTCCCCACCCGGCTGGCCCAGGGATCCAGGGCTCCCAAAGTCTCTCCCTGTCCTCCAGCCAGGGAAAAGTAAAAATGTGGAGCCGCTGCAGTATCTTAGCCTCTGTCAGGGCAGCCCTGGCCTGGAACTCCTAAGAAAGCGGTTAATAGAGGGTGGAGGGTGGAGGAATAAAATTACATATGTGTATGCATTTTCACCGTAATTGAAGGCAAGTCCTCTCTGGTGCTGCGCAACTATATGAAAGCACTTGCACTCACAAATCTATCTTATTTAATTTACTTTTTTTTTTTTTTTGGTAGACCCAGGGCCTTGCACTATGCTAGGCAGATGCCTTAACTCTTGGGCCACTTCACGGATTCCCACTTTTTTTTTTTTTTTTGGTGATTTCTGAATTTGAGTCTTGCTTTATTCCCTGCTTACCTGAACTGCAGTCCTATTTGTGCGTCCCTTTGACCCTGGGATGACAGGAGTGTCCAGCCATTGGTTTCAGACGGAGTTTCAGGAAGTTTTATGACCAGACTGGCTTGGAACCAAATTCTCTGACCTCTGCCTTGTCAGTAGTGAGGATTACCAGTTTGAGATATTATGCCCCATCCCTCAGAGCTTCCTCAATGTAGATTAGCACTTGTTAATTAAACCCATCAGACACCCCCCCTCCAGTACTGACATATGAAATGCATATCTCTAGGCGGTATGCCTACCAGCAAGAGTCTCAATTTTTCATGGCACTTAAGAAGAAGAAGAAAAAAAATCCAAGTTGCATGCAGACAGAAAAAATCTGAAACAAGAATAATGACTTCCAGCCTCAGGCACCCTGCAGACATGGTACAGGGTTGTTGAAAGGCCTTGTGCTCTTTCCTGCCTCTCTTTCTCAGTCCCAGTCCCTACACCATTTGCTCAGGCTGGCAATTCTTTTAAGAAGGCAGGGTAAGCCATTCATTTCTATATTACAGACATCAAATGTAGCTTTATGTAAATATTTAAGGTAGCTTTAATGTAGTTTTAAAAAAGTGATTTAAATGTAGTTTAACACATAGTGGTAGGTGGTCTAGCTTGCCCCTAGCACCCTTCAATAATACCCTCGCCTTGGCCTACTGTGATTCATGGAAATTTCCATGACCATTTTAACTGCAGAGCCTTTGTACAGGCCATTCCTACTGTACAAATTTCTTTCTTCCACTCTGCATCTCCAGTGAAACACTGCTTCTTGCCTCTAGGAAGCTTCCCTGAAATGGTATATCAATTGAAAGTGCAATGTGTGTGAGTGTGTGTGTGTGTGTGTGACATACACATCATCTTGCACAGTGTAGTGATGACAGGATATAAATTTGAAATGTTCCTTCTGGCTGATGTACTACATGGGTCAGGTGAGAGGCAAGAGACAAATTCAGAGGCTGCTACAGGAATTAGAATGAGGGCTCGGAGTTTGGCCTAGTGATAGAGTGCTTGCCTAGCATGCACGAAGACCATGGTTTGATTCCTTGATACCACATACATTAAAAAGGTGGAAGTGGTGCTATGGCTTAAGTAGTAGAATGCTAGCCTTGAAGAAGGCTCAAGGACAATGCTCAGGCCCTGAGTTCAAGCTCCGGGACTGGCCCAAATAAGTAAATAAATAAATATTAAATAAAATAACAATTAGAATAACTCAGAGAGAGGGGGGAGGGGGAGACAGAGGGGGGAACAGAAAACACTGTAAAAAAGGAAATGTACTCCTTGTCTGACTCATGTAATTGTAATCTCTCTGTACATTGACTTTAGAGTTAATTTAAAAAAAAAAAGACAAAACACAAGTAGAATGCCAAGTATGTAGTATGGACTAAGGTAAGAGAGGAAGTAATGACCAATGCTTTTTTGGGTAGAACAAGTAGGACTTTGGTAATAGACTGTAGTGTTATCAAAAGAGGTTTACTTTATACTGAAGAATAGAATTGTCTTTTTTTTTTTTCTCTCCAGTTTTAGGGCTTCAACTCTGGGTACTTGGTGTTGTCCCTGAGTTGTTGTTTTCATAGATAAGAAAAATAATGGGAAGAGGATTGTTAACAGAGGTGGTCAGAGCTGGTTTTCTTTTGGGCGATAGTGGGGGGTAGAATTCATGGCCTTGAGTTTGCTAGGCAAATTCTATGCTATTGTAGCCACTTCACCAGCCCCCGTTAACCTTGGTTTGTTTTTTTTTTTTTTCTTTTCTTTTCTTCTTCTTTTTTTTTTTGCCAGTCCTGGGCTTGAGCTCAGGGCCTAAGCACTGTCCTTGGACTTTCTCAAGGCTAGAGCTCTACCACTTGAGGCTTTTAAAAAATACGTATGTGGTACTCTACCACTAGGCCAAACTCCTGCTCCCAACCTTGGTTATTTTTTAGATCAGGTCTTGTTTTATACCCAGATAAGCTAGCCTGGGCTGCTGTCCTACACTTTGTGCTTCTCTGCATCATTGGGACTGTACTTAGCCACTGTTCATTCTTAGTAGTTTAGGATGATAGCTGTATGCCACAATGCTTTATTTTATTTTACTTTTTGGCCTAGGCTGGCCTGTAATCATGATCTCCTGATCTCCATCTTCTAAGCAGTTAGGATCACAAATATTAGGTTACTGTGTTAGCATGCTAAATTTAAGAGATGAGTAGAAATCCTAAATTCAGGAGCTAAGGATATAGCTGAATGATACAGAACTTGCCTACCAGGAATGAGGCCCTAGTTCAATCCCCAGCACCATGACCCCCCAAAACATAAATAAAAGCAGTAAGGGGTCTGATATCTCAGAAGATGACTGAGGAGGTATAGTTTATGGAACAAACTAACACTGCAGTACTGTGTGAGTCCATATTCCAATGGACTATCTTGATGACATATCCAAAGATTAACTAAAGAACATATACTTCTTCATATGAAATAGAATGTCAACATTATCTGTGTATAACTTATTAAGATAGCCTGCTATGGTTTCCAACCAGTATAAACCATTGAGTGGTGTGCACATTTCTGGTACTCACACTTTATGTAATCCTAGCCCAGGCTTGGTTTGGCTGTCTGACTAAGGGAATATGGCAGAATAGTATCACTTCAAGTCTTGGTGATAAGATCCTGCCTTCCCCAGGCATTGGTGCTCATGCCTATAAGCCTAGCTCCTACAGAAAGGAAAGGCCTATGAGACTATTATCTCCCATGAGCCACTAAAAAGTCAGAAGTGAAGCTGTGGGGCTAGCCTTGAGCAAAACGCTCAGGGACATCACACAGGCCCTGAGTTTAATCCCTTAAGATCAACACAAAATAAATCTGTCTTTCCTTCTCCCTTGCTTTTTCATGCATTATTCACCCGGAAAAAGCTGGTCATTTCATCTTTAAAGACACAGAAATCTGGCTAAGAAATCCAGTGGGTAAGGAGCTAAGGCCTCATGCCAACATCCAGCGAAGAACTGTGGCCTTGGGAGGGACTCAGCATGTGAGTGAACACATCTTGGAAGCAACCCTCCCAGTCTCCTTATCTGTTTTTTATTGCTGTAACAGAATACCTGATGCTGGGAAATCCATTTACAAACAGCAAAACCTAAGAACTACCAGAAAAAAAAATCATCTTATAAACCGACCGCACTAAATTCTCTTTCCAGGCATATTGGCTTGTAATCACAGCTGCTCAGGAGGCACAAAGAGGGAAGATCAGTCAAGGCTCTGTTAGCACACCAGGCACAGTGGTAGGCCCCTGTGCTCCTAACTACATGGGAGGTATAGGTAGTAAGATGTAGTTCAAGGCTAGGCTGAGCAAATATGCATGAGCCTATCTGAGTTCAAGCCCCTCCTAGTACCAAAAAAAGCAAACAAATAAGTAGCAAGAGACTTCATGGGCACATGATTCCAGTGGCTGGTCAGATGATCTCAACTGCATGCATGGCATGCTGGTGAGAATCTCCTGGCTGCTTTTCAGTACAGGGGAGAAGCAGCTATGTACAAAAGCCAGCAAGCAAGAAGGCAAAGAGGGGCTGGTCCGTCCTTTTACAACAACTGGATCCATTTCTTCGATACCCCATGAATTATTATCTTCACTAGACCCCACCACTCCATCACTGTCACACTGGGAACCAAGCTTAGAGGACACAAGTCTTTGAGGACCAAGCACAAATCCAAATCACAGCATTCAGCCCTAATCAAGCCTTCCGATGACCACATCTCAGCAGAGTCTAATGAGGTCCACTAGATGAAACCATTCCTGGATTAATCTTTAGAAAATATGGGATATGTTTGTTATTTCCAGCTGCTAAAATGTGGAGATAATTTGTTATGCAGCAATAATGAAGATGTATTGGGCTCAGTGGCACGCACCTGTAGTCCCAGCTAATCAGAGGTTGAGGTCTAGGATACGTTGAGACTAAGAGTTTGCAACCAGTATTGGTCAATGTATCAGGACATTTATCTGAGAGACAGCAAGGGGGAGGAGAGAGAAGAAAGGAAAAAGAAAGTAATAAACATACTTGCTTTAATCTGTTTGATTATCTATTTTCCATCACAGTATTTAGTCTTTTTAAGCATCAGCCCTTATACTGCGTACTACTGAATGTGGGTTAGCAAAGTTCTGGAAAGATGTGTATTTCAATTGCTTTCAAATGTCAAAGTGATTCTCTACATTCAAGGATGATATTTCATACATAGCAAATTATCCAAGCTCTGTAACTTTCTATTTATAAATGTACTTTATGTGAAAGCCTCTGTGACACACATAAAGCACAGTTCAAAGCAAAACGCTGGGCTGGTATTTGATGCTGCCACTGCTTTGCCATGGCTTTTAAGTAGAGAATAACAAGTGTCATAGAAAAAAGGTTTGCCTTTTCTTTTCCAGCCCTCCCTGCCCATGGGATGAAGGTTACGGTAGGGTTTTTATTGTCCCGATGGAGGAAAAGCCAAAGAACTTCAGCAGACCAATGAGCATGTGCTGCCTCATCAAAGATGTCAGCAGGAAAGAGAGGAAGAGGAAAGCCAGGGTTAAGAAGTGGCAAGGAAATGTATTAAAGGTCTCAGGAGGCAGAAGGACAATGCAGGAAAAAGCCAACTCAGACATGGGCAAAAACAGAGAGGAGACACATTTTTCTCATGGCAGTTCATGAAGATAAGATTTGGTAATATTTTATATTAGACATCTGGCCTCCTGCAGCAGAGTTCTCAGTGCTTGTACTCATGCTAGGTCAACTGAGCACTTTCCTCGAAGTGTCTAGGAGATAACTGGGATCTCACAGTCATACACACATTGTTTACAATGGGCACCACATCACCAAAGAGTACCATTGCGTTTTTATTTGGTAGTAGAAATGCATTCATGTGACAATGCTTATTTCAGTTAGAGAACCAGTGCTATTTTTTTCTGCTATTGTAGCGATTTACTTTTGGACATACAAGTTCAGTCCTTACATTGAAGCAATGCATACAGCTACTAAGATCAGCCAACTGAAGCTAAAGCATGACTATTCTAAAGCTAAACAATAATGTCATATAATTACTAGGTTACAAGGTAAGGATGTCTTTATTTCCATTTATCAGATTACTTAGGTCTCACAGATACACTTCTTAATCTGATTAATCCAAGTGAAAAAGGATTTGAATTCAGCCTAATGTTTATAATCACCTTGAAATTTACATCCCAACTAGTTTCTGAATATGTACTCACATTAAAATAAAAGCAAGTAGATTATAAGCACATTTTAAAATCTCTCTTTATGAAAGGTTACAGAAGTAAATATTAGTTTGCCATTCCTATTTCCTAGGCTTGAAAGAATGATAAACTGCGAATGCTTTGTAAAGTGAATAATCACTTTTAGTAATTAAGTAGGAAATGTTACATTTTAAAGCAATAAAACAGTTATACTTTTTTTTTTTTTGCCAGTCCTGGGCTTGAGCTCAGGGCGTAAGCACTGTCCTTGGACTTTCTCAAGGCCAGAGCTCTACCACTTGAGCCTCAGCACCACTTCTGGCTTTTTTCTATGTATGTGATACCGAGGAATCGAACCCAGGTCTTCGTGCAAGCACTCTACCATTAGGCCAAACTCCCGGCCCCTATAAATACTTTTTATATTCAACAAACTATTAGAAGCATCACTAATAGATGAAAATAATAACTAGTTTTTGAGAAAGAGAAAATTCTTTGGAGTTGACTGGACCAGTATGGAAACTTACCTTCTTTTTTTGTTTTTTTTTTAAATAGTTCCACTTTGACATTTAAGAAGGGCATTGTTAACATTTAGAAAGTAATAATTACTTTTTTTTTTTTGCCAGTCCTGGGCTTGAGCTCAGGGCCTAAGCACTGTCCTTGGACTTTCTCAAGGCTAGAGCTCTACCACTTGAGCCTCAGTACCACTTCTGGCTTTTTTCTATGTATGTGGTACCGAGGAATCAACCCGGGTCTTCGTGCATGCTAGGCAAGCACTACCACTAGGCCAAACTCCTGGCCCCATAATTACTTTCTTAGTTGAACAGAAATATAGAGAAACCAAAATTTAAAAAAAGAATAAATACCAGATATAAATCACCTGAATATCTGTACTTTTTCTTCTAGAAAAGAGGAAAAAGCCATTTTTCAAGACTAACCCTAAGCCCTCTTCATAGTAATTACACATAGAAGCCAGTGGTAGCCATCTTGCATGTAATTTTCTGACAATGCCACCATGAATACATGCTATATAGGGTTCTGGTCTAAAAGGCTTTAATCATTAAAAAAAGAAATGTTTTTTCTTGAAAAAAAAAAATAGACCACCACCATCAAATTGCTTTTACAACACTGCTGTTCTTTTTAATCAACTTTAAGGCAAATGAAAACTGATAAGTATGTCTTACTTCTGCTGTCAGAAATGTTGGAGAAGCTTCCTTTAAAAAAGTCAAGTGTCTTCACTCAACAATAAAGAGGCTTTGTCCTATTGTCCTATTCTCACACTTCCCTGAAATTCTATTTGGTCATTCTTACCTCTTTGTCAAAGGCCACAAAGAAAGCATCTTGCTAATGCTACAGCCACTGAATCTACCAGTGACTATTCAAACCTAAGCACTGAATTTGACAAATTAACTTCCTAAGATGGGCATTTTTTTATTCTTTTAGCTGAAATGTAAAGGGGGGAAAATTAAGACTCTTTGGAAAGCCATTTACCTTACCTGATTTCGCACATTCAGATAATAGCAGCATTAATAAACAGTTTACTTGTTCCTGTGTTTATAAAACCACAGTAGAAAACATGAGCCCACAGATGAGAAAGTTAATGTAATTAATAACTGTCTTGAATGTTATGATGGTAGGAACTTATATACATGCCCTCCTGTGTATGTGTGTGTATCTGTGTATATCATTCACAGTAAATGATACCTCATGGTGGAAGGAACTTATATACATGCCCTCCTGTGTGTGTGTGTATATCTGTGTATATCATTCACAGTAAATGATACCTCAACAATTAAATAAAAACTTCCTATTAAAATATAAAGTAAAAGTGGGGTGTGGTGGCTCATGCCTGTAATCCTAGCTACTCGGGAGGTTGAGATCTAAGGATCAAGGTTCAAAGCCAGGCCAGGCACAAAAAGACCTGAGACTCTTATCTCCAGTTAATCTCTAGAAAATGGGAAGTGGGGCTTGGCTCAAGGGTAGGGCAGTATCCTTGAGATAAAGAGCTCAGGGACAGTGCCCAGGCCAAGTTCAAGCCCTATGACCCACAAAAAAATAAGTAAAGTTAAACATTACATAGTGATGATTTTCATTTGGTACATTTAATATTACATCAGTAAGAATTATAACTAGGCAATTATTAAATTAGAAAAGATACTAGTGGGAATAAAGAGAACTAACGGAGAAAGTGAAGCATGATGAGAATGGTCCAAGTACTTCGTATGCATGTATGAAAACAGAACAATGAAACACATTAAAATTGTTTTAAAGATGGGGAGAGACAGATGAGGGACAGAGACAGAGGGGGGTGAGTTTAATTAGGATACAATGTACACATGTATAGATACGTCACAACCATTACATGCTTGTAAAAAATTGTTAAAAGGGCTGGGAGTTTGGCCTAGTGGTAGTGCTTGCCTAGCATGCATGAAGACCTGGGTTCAATTCCTCAGTACCACATACACAGAAAAAAGCCAGAAGTGGTGCAGAGGCTCTAGCCTTGAGAAAGTCCAAGGACAGTGCTTAGGCCCTGAGCTCAAGCCCAGGACTGGCAAAAAAAAAAAAATGTTAAAAAAATCTGTAAGAAAATTCAGAAAGCTGTCTACTCAAAGACAATGAGAGTAATAATCCATGTTTAATGTTCTTGCCCAAATGAGTCTGAATTTTTTTGCCAGTCCTGGGGCTTGAACTCAGGGCTTGAGCACTGTCCTTGAGCTTTCTCAAGGCTAGAGCTCTACCATTTGAGCCACAGCACCACTTCTGGCTTTTTCTATGTATGTGGAATCCAACTAGGGCATTTGTGCATGCTAGGCAAGCACTCTACCACTAGGCCAAACTCTCAGCCCCATGTTTCTGAATTTTATAATTTGTAATTACTTTACATAATTATGGCACATACATAAATTAAAAATCTTTAAAAAGTATGTTTTTTGCACTTTCTATTCACTAATCCAAATACAGGCACTTTAGTTGAAATGCATTTCCTTCTAATATAGTTCATTTAAAATGAATAAAGCTCTTTTTAGGAACAAAATCGGCAAGTTTAATCTACTATCAGATATACTTCAGATATGTGGCTTATAATTTAAAAACAAAGTATGTGATACATTCTAAAGATCTTCCAAAGAACAAGCCATTTGTTCATATATTTGTCAGAAAGAATGCAACATATACTTGCATATCACTAAAATAGTTTTGTTTTATAGTCAAGGGAAAAAAAAACAAAACACAAAACCTTCTTAGAATCTAAGATTCAGAGCTGAGATGTAGCCCAGTGGTATAGAGTGCTTGCCTAACACACAACGGGCCTTGGTTCGAACACCAGCATTACAAGAAAACAAACAAAACCCACTTAAGATTAAAAGCTTAAATAAATTAAAATAGGGAGAAAATACGATAAGTTCCAACTATGCTGAGTTATGTATGCATAACTAAAAGTCTGTCTTGAGGAAGAAAAAGGGAGAAATTATTTTACTACATCAAGGTCAGTACCCTTAGATGTTGGAAGCCAGTCTCAAAACTACTATAGAAAAGGAAAAATTCTTAATTGCCTTTCCTAATAGATAAGTGTTATCTTTTAAATCAGTATTCATTGGAGAAAATATGTTCTCACTTATAAAGAGACAAAAAACACTTCAGTCTCCATCTCTGACTAATAGGCACAACAGTTAATATTTGGGACATACAGCCAAGTTAAAATGAACTATAAGTTGTAAACTTCTTAGTGTCAATTCATTTAAATATTGTATAACAATACTCAGCAATTACAATTTCTTTGATTCAAACACGTCTGCAAATGTACAAGCAATACTGTAAGCAGTACATATTAAACATCGCCATTGCTTAAAGTGACTAAACAAATGACTAATTTGGCAGTTAAAAATACATCTTCAGACAAAGTTAACTATGTTGACACTGATAGCAGTATATTCTTGCATGTGTAAGCCTGGGCTAAAATGTGTTTTCAGGGTGCGAAGCAAAACACTGGAGCCTGATACCAGACATTTCAGATGGTGTGAAGACAATAAATCATTTAACTTGCAAGTACCTGCTTCAGTTCAAGCAACATTCTTATAAAATTTCACCACTTAAATTACTACCTATAGATTGCTAAAAGTTGTTCTGGATACAGTACACAAAGATTCGATGATGATTTCTGTTTAAGTGCAGTACACTCACTCTTATGTATGCATTTCTTTTTCTTCCCTGAGTCCACTGAATCTACCAAGGCTGTTGATGTTGCAGTGAAAGTGACAACACCAGCAGTCACCTTGAAACATTTCCTAGCACTCTCAAACTGGAGGATTCTGATAGCATTTACTGCACTTTGCCTTCCAAGAGCCCTCTGGATATAACGTGAGCATGACCACTTGTGCAGCTATTGGTTTGTCTCAGAGCATCTGCTCCCAGATAGGCCATTAAAAGTTCAGTGCGGCGAATAAGTAACTGCAGGAGGTCTTCAGCCAAAGTCTCTATACTTGAATAGCGCACCTTCTCAAAGTCAAAAATGTCTTTCAGAAAGAAAAGAACTTGATTCTGGAAAACAAACACAAAACAAATGGACAACTATTAGGCCAAAATGACATTACATATAAAGAGTTACTAATACTCTAATAAGTATTGAACCAGAAGCCAAAATATCTTTTAGGGCTATTTTCACGTTTCACTGCATAAAGACGGACCTTGAGCAAAGGAACATGTGATCTTCTTTGAGTCTTCTTTTCCTTAAAAATATGGAATAATACCATTTGTCCTACTTACTCCTCAGGCCTGATGGTATCAAAATACACAGCCTGAGGCATCCCTGGTAGCTCATACCTGTAACCCTAGCTACTCAGGAAGCTAAGGACTAAGGATAAAGGCTCAAAGCCAGCCTTGACAGAAAAGCAAAATGAGTACATAAGGCTCTAAAATTAAGGTCCAGTACTAGCACAAGAAACAAACAAACAGAAAGACATATCTACCCACAGCTGGACACTGGTAGTTTATACTTGTAATTTTGCCATAGGAGTGAGATCTAGAGAGTGTTGGTTCGAAGCCAGTGAGAGCCAGAAAAGTCTGTGAGGCTCAATTTCATTTAAGAAAAAAAAAAAAACAAAACTGGAGGCATGGCTCAAGTGATAGACCATATAAACAGCAGGTCAAGTAAGTTTGAGACTGAGTTCAAGCTTGGGTACCAGGTAGAAGAAAAACAATAAGTACCTGTAGCTGTGAAGGACACTGTAAATGTGAGGACTTTTACTTAGTAATCTTTTATTCTCACTCCGAGCACTGAATTGACATTACTTTTCACGTTGCTAGGGCTTAACCTAAGGGTCTAGGCACTATTCCTGAGCAGTTTGGATGAAAGCTAGGACTGTATCATTTTGAGCCACAGCACCACTTGGACAGCATTTCCTGCCTGGGTTGGCTTTGAACCATGATCCTCAGATCTCAGCCTCCTGAGTAGCTAGGATTACAGGCTGAGCCAGCAGTACCCAGCTTTGACATTACTTTAAGAAGAATAAACTATTCTCAATAATAGTAAATGTTATATGTTGCCAGGCACAGTGGCTCACACCTGTAATCCTAGCTACTCAAGAGGCTAAGATCTGAGGATGCCAGTTCAAAGCCAGCCCCGGCACTAAGGAATGTGAGGCACTTATCTCCAATTAACCACTAGAAAATGGGGAGTGGGACTGAGGCTCAATAGGTAGGTAGGTTGAGCTGAAGAGCTACCCACACTCAGGAACAGCACCCAGACTCAGAGTTCAAGCCCCATCTCACACACATAAAATGTACACTTTTTCTGTAAGAATTGAAGAATAAAAATAATTTCATGTCTAAAATGAAGAGGACAATTGAAGAATTATTTCATATCCTAAATTATTACTTATACTGAAGGCCATATTTTTAAGTATGCTATGTATTATTAAGAATGAAACTCAGCTGTTAATCATGATGGGAAAAAAAAGCCATTCCATAGACCAACACACAAAACCTCAAATGGCCATCCTCCAGAAGCTAAATTTAAGTGTGATGAAGGAACATTTCCCAGATTCATTGAGTGCTGGGCTTGTTCCTTACCAAGTCCCTTCATTTTACAGAGGAAGGAAAGAAAACCAAGGAACAACTCTCTCATCAGTGACCGACTGCATTCCCAGTGCTCATTTTTTTCCATATATTTTTATTGTAATTAATAGAAGAGTTACATTATAATCACCAGATAGAAGGTGTATTACTTCATATATATTGATACTCTTTCTCATGTCTTGGTCTCCATTTCCCACCCCCCACCCCGTCCCTCATCTTGTTTTCCCCCATTCCCTATCCTATTTCAAATAAGCTAATAAGCATATATACAATATATCAGATACCAAGGAGAAATACTGTAACAATATGAGATAACCAAGAGACAGCAAAAGACATGAGAAATAACATAGTACATTAAGGACAATAATCACTCATTATATGGCTTTTGTTTCTATATCCTGGAAATCTTTTCATTTAGCATTATACTACATGGACTAATGTATCTAGGTTTTTGTTTTTTTTTTGTTTTTTTGTTTTTTTTTTGCCAGTCCTGGGCTTGAGCTCAGGGCCTGAGCACTGTCCTTGGACTTTCTCAAGGCTAGAGCTCTACCACTTGAGCCTCAGCATCCAGCGTTTTTGTATGTATGTGGTACCAAGGAATCGAACCTGGGTCTTCGCGCATGCTAGGCAAGCACTTTAACCACTAGGCCAAACTCCCAGCCTGTATCTAGGTTTTGTTCTATTATAAATTTCTGCTAGGAGAGCTAAGGTTTTCACCATAATGCTAGCTGTAGGTTTGTCATACACAGCCTTTATTATATTGAGGAATGTTCCATGGATTTCTAGTTTCTCCAGCGCTTTTAGCATAAAGGGGTGTTGGATCTTGTCAAATGTCTTTTCTGCATCTATTGAGACAATTACATGATTCTTGTCCTTGCTCCTGTTGATGTGTTGACTTACATTAACTGACTTGAGTATGTTGAACCAGCTTTGCAACCCTGTGACGAATCCTTTCTGATCATAGTGTATAATTTTTTTGATGAGTTGCTGAAGACGGTTGGCCAGTATTTTGTTGAGAAGTTTTGCATCAATATTCATCAAAGAAATGGGTCTATAGTTCTCTTTGATAAATCTCTGTCTGGTTTTGGGATGAGGGTTATAGAGGCTTCATAGAATGAGTTTGGCAAAGAGCCTTCATTTTCAATTTCGTTGAAGAGCTTGAGGAGTATTGGTGCGAGCTCTGTTTGGACAACCTTATAGAATTCAGCTGTGAATCCATCTGGCCCTGGGCTTTTCTTGGATGGAAAGCCTTTTATTGTCATTTCTATTTTAGTGCTCAAAATAGGTCTATTTAGTTGGATTAGGTCTTCTTGGTTCAGTCTGGGTATGTTATTATTGGCTAGAAATTCATCCATCTTGTCTAGATTCTCAAATTTGTTGGCATAAAGGTTTGAAAAGTATTCCCTCATGATGCTCTGGATCTTGGTAATTTCTGTCGTGATATTACCATTCTGATCTGTGATTTTGTTTATCTGAGTGTGCTCCCTTCTTTTTTTGGTAAGATTTGCTAAGGGTCTGTCAATTTTGTTAATTTTGTCAAAGAACCAACTCCTTGTTTTGTTGATTCTATAGTTTTTTTGGACTCCAATTCATTTAATTCTGCTTTTATTTTAATAATTTTCTTCCTTCTACTGGGATTAGGGTTGGTTTATTGCTCTTTTTTCAAAAGCTTAAGGTGTGACATTAAATTGTTGGTTTGCAATTTTTCCAATTTGTTAATGTAAGCACTCAGAGCTATAAATTTTCCTCTGAGTACTGCCTTTGCTGTGTCCCAAAGGAGCTGGTATTTTGTGTGCTCCTTTTTGTTAAATTTCATAAACTGTTGAATTTCTGTTCAAATCTCCTTGATGACCCATTGGTGATTTAACAATGTATTGTTCAATCTCCATGAGTTACAGGGTTTTCATTGGTGGAGATTGGTGTTCAGTTCCAATTTGATGCCCTTGTGGTCTAAGAAAATGCAGGGAATAATTTCAGTGTTTCTGAATCTGCAGAAGTTTGTTTTATGCCCTAAAATGTGGTACATTTTGGAAAATGTTCCATGTGCTGCTGGAAAAAAACATACATTGTGATATTGTTGGGTGAAATAATCTGCAGATGTCTATTAGATCTAGATGGTCTATATAGCTGCTCAATTCTGAGGTTTCTCTGTTGAGTTTTTGTCTGGTTGATCTGTCCATAGTTGAGAGTGGTGTGTTAAAGTCACCAACAATCACTGTGTTTCGATCTATGTGTGGTTTTAGTGAAAGTAAAGTTTGCTTGATAAAGTTTGGTGCTCTAGGATTAGGTATGTAGCTATTTAGAATGGTTATGTCCTCTTGGAGGAGAAATCCCTTTATTAGTATGTAATAACCTTCTTGTCTTTTCGCACTAATTTTAGTTTGAAGTCTATTTTATCTGATATGAGGATAGCAACTCCAGCCTGTTTATGGGGGCCATAAGCTTGATAAACTTTATTCTAACCTCTCACTTTCAAAAAATGTTTGTTTTGGGGGGCAAGATGTGTGTCTTGAAGACAGCAGAATGATGGATCTTGTTTTTTGATCCAAATAGACAGTCTATTCCGTTTAATTGGAGAGTTAAGTCCATTGATACTGACAGTTAGGATTGAAAAATATTTATTAGTTCTGCCATTTTTAAAAGCTTTCATTAGGGCCTGTGGCTTTGACAGTTCTTGTGGTACTTAGCTGGTATTATTTTTAGGTGCCATTTCTTTGTCAGTACCACATTTGTGTTGGTTTTCAATGTGTAGAACATCTTTTGTCTGTGTGTGTGTGTGTGTGTGTGTGTGTGTGTGTGTGTGTGTGTGTAGAACATCTTTAAGAATTTTCTGTAATGTTGGTTTGGTTGCTATATAATGCTGCAACTTTTCTTTGTAATGGAAGATTTTTATTGTTCTCTCAGTTATGAATGAGAGCTTAGCTGGGTACAGTATTCTTCCACTGCTCATTTTTTTCCATTAAAGTAGATAGCTAACATTTGGAAGGTTAAGTAAATTAGCCAAAACTTAGCAAGTTCTGAAGGACAGAAAATAAACATTTCCTAAACCATTTATGTAAATATTATTTTAATAACACACAGGCACAATTTTAAAAAATGAATAACATAGGGGCCAAGAGTTTGGACCAGTGGTACAGTGCCTGACGAGCATGCACAAAGTCCCTGGTTCGATTCCTTGGCACCACATACATAGAAAAAGCCAGAAGTGGTGCTATGGCTCAAGTGGTAGCACTCTAGCCTTGAGAAAGTCCAAGGACAGTGCTCAGACTCTGAGTTCAAGCCTCAGGGCTGGCAGAAAAGAAAAAAAAGTGAATACCATAATGAAATATGAATTTCAAATTTATATCCAATTATGTTTATTTTTTTTTTGATCCTTAAAACTCATTTCATAGATGGGTGTTGGCGGCTCACACCTATACTTGTTT
Source organism: Megascapheus bottae (assembly GCF_031878675.1). Taxonomy (NCBI): domain Eukaryota; kingdom Metazoa; phylum Chordata; class Mammalia; order Rodentia; family Geomyidae; genus Megascapheus; species Megascapheus bottae. Next base: position 31,461,212 of record NC_143514.1, read on the forward strand.
AGGAGGCTGAGATCTGAGGATCATGCTGCAGTTCAAATCTAGCTCAAGGAGGAAAGTCTCTTATCTCTAATTAACCAGCAAAAAGCTGGAAGTGGAGCTGTGGTAGAATACTAACTAGGCTTGAGCACAAAAAGCTCAGGGGCAGCACCCCATCCCTGGCTTCAAAGCTTTAGGACTTGCACGCACGCGTGTTCTCTCTCTCTCTCTCTCTCTCTCTCTCTCTCTCTCTCTCTCTCTCTCTCTCTCTCTCTCTCTCTATCTCTATCTCTATCTCTATCTCTATCTCTCTCTCTATCTCTCCATTCAGATCAAAATGAAGACAACTTAAAAACAGCATTTCTCTGGCACTCTGCTAGCCAGAAATTTCTGTAATGAGCTGTAATGGTGTTTTGTCAAACATACTTTCTTACATCAGTATGAAACTTTACACTCTCATGGCATTCCTTACAAGTTGCATTTCATCATTCATGTACCTCAAACCAGAGTTTATTTCTGTATTAGACATGCACAATGAAGACAGATATAATTTGTTCACATTATTTCCCAAATGTCATTTTAAAACATAACAATGTGCAAGGCCATAAAAGAAAGAGCTGATAGTATTATTTAACTCAACAGGTCTATTTGAAAATAAAAGAATAAACCTGTAAAGTAATATCCATGCAATTGTGGTGTCATAAAGTGCCACAAGTTTAATACTGGATTTAAACACTGAAATCAGATGACTTTTTATAACTTTACCCTTAAATAATGTTCCTTCTCTATATACGCTCAAACAAAACAGAAAAATAATCTGCTTTTTAGAAAAACAAACAAAAGCACCTACCTTAAAGAAGCAACATAAATCATAGAGAGAATTTCTAGGACCCAAAAAGCCCCAGGCCAGAACAGGGCTTATTTGCTCACAAATGGCATAAAAGTGGGCAAAAAATCCATCTGAGATCTGTAGGGAAGTACACAAGAATGGAGTTGTTATTTTCTAGTATTTGCTTTTTCTCCAGTAGAAAAACTGAAATTGCTATGCTTCCTATGATCGGCTATGTCCAAGGAAGACAACAGTCATCACCTGCTAGCCTATTAGGGAAATTAATAAATTTACAAGTAACTTTTCAAGTCAAACGATGTTTGTATGTAGATCTTGTCAATAATGTCTTAGTGTAGAGAAGTATCATTTTTTCCATAGGGCATTTTCACCTCATAAAATAGATGGTGAGGGGCTGGGTGCTTGTGGCTCACACCTATAATCCTAGCTATTGATGAGTCTGAGATTGGAGGGCTGAACTTCGAAGCCGGCCCAGGCAGAAAAATACATGAACTTCTTATATCCAAATAACTATCAAAAAGCCAAAATGGAGCTCAAGCAGTGGAGTGCTAGCCTTGAGCATTAAAGTTCAGGGAGAGTACCTAAGCCCTAAGTTCAAGCCCAAGGACCTGCACTTAAAAAAAAAAAAAAAGATAGGGATAGGTAAAATACTTTGAGTCCTTGGGCAATAAACAATCTAGTAATAAGCAGCATATACTGCTTTGCCAATCACTTTTCTTGTTCTCTTTGGCAGCTGGAACCTTTGAATATGCGAGGTAAGTGCTCTACTATTAAGCTAAGCACTTTACACTGATCCTTAAAAGAACTCCTGAAGTAAGTACTACTGTTATCTTTTTCAGAGACATGGAAACAGGCACAGAGAAGTAAAGCAATCTTCCTAAGGTTACATGGTTAGTAAGAAACATTTGAGGGCCAGGAGTTTGGCCTAGTTGTAGAGTGCTCGCTTAGCATGCACGAAGACCAGGGTTCAATCCCTCAGTATCACATATATAGAAAAAAGCCAGAAGTGGTGCTGATGCTCAGGTGGTTGAGCTCTAGCCTTGAGAAAGTCCAAGGACAGTGCTCAGGCCCTGAGCTCAAGCCCAGGACTGGCAAAAAAAAAAAAGTGGAAAAAAAAAAACAACATTTAAACTCATGCAGTCTCACTGCAGGGGTCACCCTAGTAAGTTGTGGTGAAAGCAACACCTGATGGAGGACACTAGCTAGAGGACATTGGAGCACAGAGGCAGGATAAATTCTGAGACTGTTTTTGGTAGGGACTTTGAGTTCAGCAAAGTGGTTACTACAATCCAATCATTATTCCTAAATTGGGGGCGCTGTATTTTTTTTCTTTTTTAAAATTTTTTGCCAATCCTGGGACTCAACTCAGGGCCTGCACACTGTCCCTGAGCTTCTTTTGCTGAAGACTAGCACTCTGCTACTTGAGTCACACAGCCACTTCCAGCTTTGTCTGTGTATGTGGTACTGAGGAATTGAACCAAGGGCTTCATGCATGCTAGGCAAGCACTCTGCCACTAAACCACATTCCCATCCCTGGCTGCTATATTTTTTGTAAAGAAATTCAATATTAATATCAATAAGTGAAAAAAACCCAAAATATCAAAAGCATTATCAGAGATATTTCCAACCCTAATCCTCTCCTTCGTACATGAAATTCCAGACATGCCTCAATACTTACTGTCCTTAACTACATAGAATAGTAAGGAAAAGGGAGAAAACCTTCAGAAAGCACTCAGTACTGATAAGTCCTTTATCTGGCTTAAGAGGGAATCCCTATTATTAGCTGCCATAGTCAGACAGGTACCGATTTAAATGTTTCACTGACAGGTTCCTCAAATTATTTCACAGAGGGATTGCTGTGGATTGGATATGGTTTGTCCCTACAAAGTCGTGTTGAGGTTTGGTTTCCAAAGCAGCAGCATTAGGTTTGGGTGACAGGGTGGAGCTCTTAGGGATAGATAATACCTTTCTCCGGTGAGACAGGTTGGTTGTCTCTGCTTCCTTTTTGCTGTCCCTCATAAAATGACACAAAGCCCTCACAGATGCTGCTAGTACATCTTAGACTTTACAGTTTAAGAAAATGAGCTGAGGGGCTGGGAGTTGGCCTAGTGGTAGAGTGCTTGCCTAGCATGCATGAAGATCCGGGTTCAATTCCTCGGTACCACATACATAGGGGAAAAAAAGCCGGAAGTGGTGCTGAAGCTCAAGTGGTAGAGCTCTAGCCTTGAGAAAGTCCAAGGACAGTGCTCAGGCCCTGAGCTCAAGCCAAGGACTGGCAAAAAAAAAAGAGAGAGAGAGAGAAAGAGAGAGGAAGAGAGAGAGAGAGAGAATAAGCTGAATAAACCTTTTTTCCCCTTACAAATTACCCAGTCTCGAGGTATTCCATTAGACCAACAGAAAAATACATTCAACTGAGAATTCAGAGCACAATGATTGTTACCTTCATTTGCTGCCTTTTCTGTTTCAGTACAGACCAACAACTTGAAGCCACAGCCTAAATATGTGCAGAGAAGGAAAGAGTAATTATTTAAAATAGAATTCAAGGTTTATTCAAAATTATTATAAAAATTAACAACTAACTCCTGTAATTCCAATATCTGGGAGACTGAGGCAGAAGAATTACAAGTTCAAGGATCGCATGGCTACATCCTCCCCCAGTATAAAACACAACAAACAAAAAGCCTAAACCAAGCTGGTGCCTGTGGCTCGTGCCTGTAATCCTAGCTGCTCCGGAGGCTGAGCCCTGAGGATCTCAGTTTGAAGCCAACCCAAGTAGCCAAGTCTGTGAAACTTTTCATTCCAATTAACTACCCCAAAACCAAAAGTGAAGTTGTGATACAGTGCTATTCTTTTTTCTTCTCTTTTCTTTTCTTTCTTTTTTTTTTTTTTTGCCAGTCCTGGGCTTGAGCTCAGGGTCTGAGCACTGTCCTTAGACTTTCTCAAGGGTAGAGCTCTACCCCTTGAGCCTCAGCACCACTTCCGGCTTTTTTCTATATGTGGTACCAAGGAATTGAACCCGGGTCTTCATGCATGCTAGGCAAGCACTTTAACCACTAGGCCAAACTCCCGGCCCCCCTTCTCTTTTCTTTTTGCCAGTCCCAGGCTTGAGCTCAGGGCCTGAGCACTGTCCTTGGGTTTTCTCAAGGCTAGAGCTCTACCACATGAGCTACAGTACCAGTTCCAGCTTTTTCTATGTATGTGGTACCAAGGAACTGAACCTGGGTCTTTGAGCATCCTAGTCATTCAATGTACTACTAGGCCAAACTCCTGGCCCCTAGAGTATTATTCTTTTTTCTTCTTCTTCTTCTTTTTTTTTGTGTGTCATGGGTCATAAATTCGGCCTAGGTGTTGTTGTGGAGCTCTTCGGCTCAAGGCTACCACCCTACCCTTGAGCCAAGCCCCACTTTCCCTTTTCTAGAGATTAACTGGAGATAAGAGTCTCAGGTCTAGGGCTGGGGGAGGGAAATGGGGACCAAGACATCAGAAAGGGTATCAATGTTTGTGAAGTAATGTACCTGCTATCTGGTGAATATAATGTAACCCTTCTAATAATTACAATAAAAATATATGAAAAAAAACCAAGGGTCTCAAGTCCTTTTGTGCGGAGGCTGGCTTTGCACCTTGATCCTCAGATCTCAGCCTCCTGAGTAGCTAGGATTTACGGGCATGAGTCATGGTGCCCAGCTATTTTTTTTTTAATTGTATTTTATTGTAGGGGTAATGTATAGAGGGGTTACAGTTACATTCATCAGGAAGTGGGTACATTGTTTCTTGAACCATGACACCCCTTCTCATGTTTTTGTCCCCCTTTCCTCCCCCTAGAGTGTTACTCTTAAGCGAAAAAGCTAAGGTATAGTGCCCAGGCCCAGAATTCAAATCCCAATAATGGCACAAAACTATCCCCCCCACACACACAAAAACTTAAAGCAAAACAAAAAAGCAAAACAACAACAACAAAAAAGAACAAGAACAAATCTAGGCTCCAACATTAATGTTAAAGGACACTTTTCTGTCTACCAAGCATGAGGTACAGGGTCTGGGCATTGTCCCTGAGCCACTCTGTGCTCAAGGCTAGAGTTCTACCATTAACCTACAGCACCACTTCCAACTTTTTCTGTTTATGTGATACTGAAGAACTGAACCCAGGACTTCATGCATGCTAGGCAAGCACTCTACCACTAGTCTACATTCCCAGTCTGGTACTTCATTTTCATAAATTTAAAAAAGGAAAAAGGCTGAAGAACTTTGGTAATTACAATTCAATTTTCAAGAATTCTTATATTTTCAGTGTGGGAAAACATTGAAAATGTATGAATACAGATGCACATACACAATACATATAATGAATAATGAAACGTTCAAAAATACTGCTGAAACATTTATGCATAGAACTAATGGTTTTATCTAAGAAATTATAACCATGACAAAACAAAAATAAAATGTCTTTGGTGTGGGGGAGGGGGGAAGGGAAATGGGGACCATGACATGTGAAAGGGTATCAATGTGTGGGAATTAAGGCACCATTTATCTGGCAAATATCATGTAACCCTTCTATTAATTACAATAAAAAATATATTTAAAAAAATGTCTTTGGTGAATTCTGAAGAAAACTTACTCTACTCTGGCACAACACAGCTGTCTTCAAGGTTACTTTACTTTACCAAATCAGTTAAAGAAATTAAAAACATGCACTTTCCTGTGACTGAAACATATTTTATTGAGGAAGAAGATATTTTTCAAAGGTTTTAAGGTTTAGTATTATGAGGTTTCAAAATAATTCTGAAGCTTCCAACTGGAACAAGTTTTAAAGGCATTCAGATCTTATCATGAAACATGACACCTACTCCACATAAAACCTCTTTTAAAATAGAGATTTAAATATAAAAACAACAGAAAATAAAAACAAAGTACAGAATGTAGCTTAACTTTGTCTTATTTGTGTATCTGCCTATTTGTTCTCTTATAATTCTTGATAGGATTCATTTTTTCTTCTCTGTCCTTTTTTTTTTTCTAGTGGTAGTAGGAATGAAACCCAAGGTCCTAGCTTAGGTTTTCCAGGCCTTCCCTAAAAACACATAATCCAAACACTCAGGAGGCTGAAGCAAGAGGACCGAGAGTTCCATGTCAGTCTGTGCTGTATATTGAAACCTTATGTCAAAAAAAAAAGACACAATATATCAATATATATACATTTTTTACCAGTCCTGGGGCTTGAACTCAGGGCCTGTGCTGGGTCCTTGGCTTGGACACTTTTTTTTTTTTGGCTTAAGGCTAGCACTCTGCCACTTGAGCCACAGTGCCACTTCCAGCTGTTTCAGTGTATGTGGTTCTGGGAAATCGAACCCAGGGGTTTGTGCATGCTAGGTAAGCACGCTACTACTAGGCCACGCTTCTGGCTCAGGAACAATACTTGTTTTAAACCTCTAGCACAGGGCTATGACTGATAGAAAAGCCAAAATGCTCATTTTTTGGAAGGAGGGGAAACAGTTTACATTCAGGACTTTCATCTTTGCTAGGCAAGTACTTTACCATTTGAACCATGTCCCAGGCCCCATCCCTACACCTATTCTTTTTGCTTTACTTATTTTTTTTCCAGATAGGGTCTTGTGATTATTTATTTATTTTTGCCAAGGCTAAACTCAGATCACAATCTTCCTAATTCTCATATTTGGAGATTAAAGATTCAAAGATGCTGTGAATTATATGTGTAAGCAACTGTGCTTGGCTTTTTTGGTTTTGAACATGTCTTGCTCTGTAGCTTAGGCTGTTCTTAACCTCACCATCTTTCTGCTATAGCCTGCTAACTGCTGAGATTAGAAGCATAAATCGCCATGCCCAGCTACAAAAGGAGAGTTTCACCTGAAAAGTATTATATAGTGTACATGTGCAGTGCACCTCCAATATCAAAGGAGACCAGTTTCCTCATTAATTACCCCATAGGCAGATATACATATATATATATATATATGATTGTTGTTCCCAGTTCTAACCATTTTTTTTTTTTGGCCAGTCCTGGGCTTGAGCTCAGGGCCTGAGCACTGTCCTTGGACTTTCTCAAGGCTAGAACTCTACCACTTGAGCCTCAGCACCACTTCCGGCTTTTTTTTCCTATGTATGTGGTACGAGGAATCAAACCCGGGTCTTCATGCATGCTAGGCAAGCACTTTAACCACTAGGCCAAACTCCTGGCCCCTAAATATTGAGTCATGGCTCTTGTACGTAATATGCCCTTTTTTTTTTTTTTGGCCAGTCCTGGGGTTGAGCTCAGGGCCTGAGCACTGTCCTTGGACTTTCTCAAGGTTAGAGCTCTACCACTTGAGCCTCAGCACCATTTCCGGCTTTTTTTTCCTATGTATGTGGTACGAGGAATCAAACCCGGGTCTTCATGCATGCTAGGCAAGCACTCTACCACTAGGCCAAACTCCCTGCCTCCCAGTTCTAACCATTTTTAATTAATTTATAAACAGTTCAGAAATTTAAAAGGTTGACTTACAGTTTCTTTGAAAGAAGAGTTTAGCCAGCGATTATTTACTACATTCTGTATGGAAGTTGGTGGGTTTTCTAAATCTTCAAAGGAATCCATTAAAATAAAATCCAGAACAACATCATAGAAATTTAGATTTTTTACCTGCAATAAAATGTGAATTAAATAGAAATTGTTAATACAGAGAGCTGAACTAAACTCTGATCCTAGCTTCATACTTTATAATGACATGGCTTTTTGAGCTGGTCAGATTATATGCCTGACAAAAAAAGGAAAAAAAAGAAAAATATGAAAACCTGCCAGAAGAAATCACAATCACAGTCCATGGGTCATCTGAGCCTTCGTGGATCTCAGTCCTTACTTTCTGGTTTCAAAATCCTTCACCCATGCTCTGTTAGAGTCCATTCTGCTCAGCCTGCTTTGCTGTATGTGTGTGTGTCCCCTCATCAGGCCAGGGATGTCCTATTTATCACACACTCGGGCAACTGCGGTCTACCACAGGCTGTACCAGTTGCTCATACTTCCACAGGAAACAAACTAGATGCCTACAGTTTATAGTGGGGGAGGCAAATGGCAGAAAAATATCTGATTACACACTTGATAAGCACAATAAGAATAAAAAAAAGCCTATATTGGAGGTTTTAAGTTGGATATCAGGGAGTGAGTGTATGTTTTATAAAGAGGAAACTCCTGTCAGATACTAAGCCAAGAAGGAACACAGTGGTATTTAATTGACAGCAGGGCTAACAAGGAAGAGTAGACAACAAGCAGGAAGGGAATGATGGCCCATGAAAACAATTTTGGTTGTTGTTGGTTGTGGGGTTTGAACTCGGCCTAGGTGCTGTCTCTGAGCTATTTTTGCTCAAGGATGGCACTCTATCACAGACTACTGTCCTGGCTGACTTCAAACCACAATCTTGAGATGTCAACCTCCTAAGTAGCTAGAATTGCAGGCGTGAGCCACTGGCACCCAGCCCCTGAGAAGAATTTCTTAATTCTTCCCTCAAAGTACTTGAAATACTCGGGAGGGTGGTGATGGTAGGAGAGGGAGGAGTGATATGTCTTACTTTCTAAAGATAATTCTCATAGAAGTGTGAGGAGGGGAATTACGCAGGGAAAGCTAATCCAAGAAGGACAGCAGTGGGCAAAAGAATCATACAACGATTCTGAGGTACATTAAGGAAAGCAGTAGACACTGGGGCAAGATAGAGATAGCCAACAGAGAAAAAGCCTAACAGCTTTAGATGTCAATGCTGACTGAACTTAGAGATAAATATGAAAAGCAGTGAGAACCAGGCAGGGGAGAAGGGTGACTCTCAGGTTTCTGGGCTGCAGAACTGGATGGAGGCTGATTCTATTCCTGACAGAGAGAAGGAACACCAGGGAAGAAAAGACATGCCTTTAAGTATCTATACCTATGTTCCCCCTGCCTAGAACACCTTTTAATGCCAGGACAACTCATGCTTCGCTTCTATTACCACACTTTTTTTGGTTGTTTTGTTTTTGTGCCAGTTCAGGCTTGAAGTCTGAGCCTATTAAACTATCCTAGCCTTTCTGCTCAAAGCTAATAGTCTACCAATTGAGCTATATACAGCTCCCCTTTGGCTTTCTATGGTTAACTGAAGACAAGGATATGATAGACTTTTTCTGCTCAGGCTGCCTACAAAATTCTATACTCAGACCTTAGAATCTGGAGTAGCTAGCATTATAGGCATAAACATATGGTGACCAGCTAGAAAGGCTTATTAATATTTCTTGTAGGTCATGGGACTTGAACTCTGGCTCTGGGCGCTGTCTCTTCAGCTCAAGGCTACCGCCGTACCCCTGGGCTTGGGCATTGTCTCTGTGTTCTTTAGCTCAAGGATACCACTGTACCCCTTGAGCCACAGCCCCACTTCTGGTTTTCTAGTGGTTAATTGGAGATAAGAGTCTCACAGACTTTGGTGCCTGGGCTGGCTTTGAACCATGATCCTCAGGTCTCAGCCTCCTGAATAGCAAAAGGCTTATTTTCTTAAAATACCTTATTATTATTACTATTACTAAGAATTAACACATTTCAACGACCTTTATGTTGATAAGTCCTGAAGTCAGCTCTTATTAGTTCATTCAGAAGGCTCTATAAAAATAATTATTTACAACACAACGCACTGTATAACATGATATCGTTTTTGTTGTTTATGACAACAGAAAAATTATGCTATTTTACCACCACACAATTCATTTTACTGAATTTAATAAGGACAAAGACACAGTGGCTTTAGGTAAATATGTACAAATAACTGAGTGGAAGAAAAATTACATAAAATTTTGAATTTACCCCTCTAGCAGCAAGTTCCATTTCTGTACTATCCCAGTGATCAGTCTGCTCTAAAAAATAGATCATTTCATCAAAAACATCTTCAAACTTCTTGGGATTCTGCAGAAGAAAAGACATTTCATTCCTAAACTCAACTTTAACACAACACCCATGCCTATAAAGTAAACAAGTAAACAAGTTACTCTTTGAGTAAATTAGCTGATCTTATTTCAGGTAACAGAATTAGAAAACGTTTTTAAAGGGTCACATTATTTACTATTTACTATTATTTTACTATTTTGCTGTTCTATATTACAGATGCCAAGAATGAGAATTAGGTCTGAGACTGTAGCTTAGTGGTAGAATGCTTTTCTAGCATGCATGAAGCTCTGGGTTTGATTCCTCAGGACCACATAAACAGAAAAAGTCAGAAGTAGTGTTGTGGCTCAAGTGGTAGAATGCTAGCCTTGAGTAAAGAAACTCTGGGACAGTGTCTAGGCCCTGAGTTCAAGCCACAGGATGGGCAAAAAGAAAAGAAAAGAAAAAAACAGAATGAGAGCTAGTAAAAAAAAGTCACAGCAAGCCCTTTATTACTCAAATATGTGTGTAGGTTGTGCTAAGAGGAGTGTGTGGCTATGGAAGACATCGCATGAGGCTTCTGATGCCTATTAGAAATACTCCCCTTCAAACCTCTCCATTTGGAAAGCCAAGAAAGAAATGTAAGAACTACAAAGGAACTGGGGGCAGTGGCTCATACCTGTAATCCTTAGCTATTCAGGAGGCAGAGATCTGAGGATCACAGTTCAAATCCAGCCTGGGCACTAAAGTCTGTGACACTCGTATCTCCGATTAACCACCAGAAAACCAGAAGTGGCATTTGTGGCTCAAGGGGTAGGAGTAGTAGCCTTGAGGGGAAGAGTTCTCAAGCACAGAGTTCCAAGTCCCACAACCAAATAAATAAATCAATAAATAAATAAATCTACAAATGAAACTGCAAGAGCTGTACACCTTACATTTACTTAACACTTCACATTTTATATTACTTTCCTATTTATCTTATTGGCATTACAACATTCTGAAACATGGTGAATTGATGCATTTAATTCTACTGTAAAACTGAGGGACCTGATCTGAAAACCAAGTGAGCAAATGGCATAAGGAAGGACTGTTTTGCTTTGATTTTTTTCCCCCTCATTATTGGAATAACCTTGCCTAGAGTAAAGTGGTCTTTCAGTGTCAGAATGAAGCGGTTGTCACTGTCTCATTCAGACCTATGAGGATAGATAAAAGTAGGACTCAATTTGTATTCCAGATTTCTTCATATACTATGCCCTATCTCTTGGAGGTCCTGGGCAGAATTGAGGGAGGTAAGAGATGAGGTATGAAATAACAATTGCGCTAATCATAGCAGATCTTGTAAAGAATCTCATCATGGCATTTACAGACATTCTGATAAATTTTGAATAATTTATAAGAAACAATTTGGTCAAAGGATATGGACTTTGTATACAGGAAATAATCCAAATAGAAATCAATGCTCTTTGGATTACTTTTGTTTCTTATTTTTGGTAGTACTGGGATTTAAACTCAAGGCTCCATGCTTGGTATGGAGATGCTCTACCTCTTGAACCATGCCTCCAGTTCTTTTTTTTTGCCAGTTCTGGGGCTTGAACGCAGGGCTTGGGCACTCTCCGTGAGCCTCTTTGTGCTCAAGTCTAGCACTCTACCACTTGAGCCACAGCACTACTTCCGGCCTTTGTTGAGTGGTTAACTAGAGGTAAGAGTCTCATGGATTTTTCTGTTCAGGATGGCTTAACCATATGTTCCTCAGAGCTCAGCCTCCTGAGTTGCTAAGATTACTGGTGTGAGCCACTGGTGCCTAGCTTCCAGTTTTTTTTTTCTTTGCTCTGGTTATTTATAAGATAAGCTCTGCTATCTTCTCAGGCTGGCCAGGACTGTTATCTGCCTATGTATGCTTCCCATCACAGCTGAGATGACAGGTGCATGTCACCACACCCAGCTTTTTCTGTTGAGGTCTCCCAGAATAGCCGAGATAACAAGTGCATGTCACCATGCCGAGTTTTGCTTTTGTTTTGTTTTGTTTTGTTTTCCCTCCTGTTGAGGTATGTGTGTAGGCGGTGGGGGGGGGGGGGTTCCCTTCAGAACTCTTTAAGGCTGGTCTCAAACCAAAGACTTCCGGATTTCTACCTCCCAAGTAGCTAAGATTACAGGCATAAAGGCACAAGCCCAGAGCACCTGACAGGCTTTAGTTACAATTTAGATAGGGTCTCACGGTTTTTTTATTTGTAGTGGTGCTGATCCTGGGGGCTTAAACTAAGCATCTAAGTTTTTGTGCTCAAGGACAGCACTCTACCATTGAGCCAAACCTCCACTTTCAGCTTTTTGGTAATTAACTGGAAATAAAAGTCTTACTGCAGATTGGGAGCATAGTCTAGTGGTAAGAGTCCTCACCTAGCATGCATGAAGCCCTGGGTTTGATTCCTCGGTACCACATACTCAGAAAAAGCCAGAAATGGTGCAGTGGCTTAAGTGGTAGAGTGCTTGTCCTGAGCAAAAAGTGTTCAAGGACCCGAGGACTGGCAAAAAAAAAAAAAAAAAGGCTGGCAATTAACCATAATTGAATGATTTCAGTCTCCTTAGTAGCTAGAATTATGAGTGAGCCACCAGTACTAGGAAGGGTTTTGTGTTTTTGCCCAGAGAATCCCTAAATCACGATCTTCCTACTTATACCTCCGGTGTACGTTGCTAATTGTTTGCCAAGTCTGGCCTCAAAATGTGATTCTCCCAATCTCTGCCTCCTGAGTACTAGGATTGCAGCTATGTTCCACCACATTCAATCCTTATATTGTATAGTATTTATTTTTTTAGTTTATTGGTCAGTCATAGAGCTTTAACTCTGGGCCTGAGCACTGTCCCTGAGCTCCTCAGATCAAAACTAGGGCTCTACCACAATGCCACAGTGTCCCAGTGCCACTTCTGATTTTCTTGTGGTTAACTAGAGATAAGAATCTCATGGACTTTATGGGCCGGGAGTTTGGCCTAGTTAGTGGTAGAGTGCTTACTTAGCATGAAGACCTGGGTTCCATTCCTCAGTACCACATACATAGAAAAAACTGGAAATGATGGTATGGCTCAAATGGTAGAGCTCTAGCCTTGAGAAAGCCCAAGGACAGTGCTTAGGGTTGAATTCAGGACTTCAAGCTTTTACTTAGGTTTTTCTTTAAGGATGATACTTTACCACTTGAGTCACAACTCCACTTTTAGCTTTTGCCTGCTTGAGCTAAGAGTCTGATGATTTGTCTGCCTAGACTGGCTTCAAACCTCAGACGCACAGATCTCAGCATCCTGAGTAGCTAGGATTATAGGTGTGAGCCACTGGCACTGGGCAGTTACATTATTTTTATTATGTGGACGTTTCCAACTATGTACAAACTATTTAAAACTATTAATATGCTTTAATTGAAAACCCATTTGACATTTTAAATTTACTAGCCCACTAATAAAATCTGTTTTCCATATTGGAAGAAAAAAATTGATGTTTTAATCACTAAATAGAATATTTTTTTTCAACTTGTTTATAAGTTTACCTTTCGTGCCTTCACAATTAAAGCTGATAAAATTTTCCTTCCACTTTCAGCAAGGAATATCCTGTTGGCTGTTTCTGAAAGGATTACCTGAAAACAAAATCATTCCCAAAGTAAAAATGAGTCCTATAATGAATTCAAATGGACAGCCAACTTTATAGCACATTGAAACAATGAATGCAATTCAAATGTATTATGGCAACAGGCAGACTACAGAGAAGTCCAAATTTACTAAAATAAAACAGCTCTTGAAATCTATAATAAAATATTAAAGGAGAATAAATTTGAACTTAAATTCTATTTGATATTAGAAATCTAAAATAATTTTAAATAGTGTCTGAGATGTACTAGACATTGTACTATTAATTGACTTAAAAAATCAATTATTATTATCATAGATTCAATGCATACTAATTGATCAAAACAAAAGTTTTAAAGCAGTGTTCTCTCACCTGCAGCAACAAACATCCTGTACTGACAAAGTGAGGGGACCTGGTGGTTGTGGGAAGGGCTGATGACGAAGTGGCAGGGAAGATTTAAAACAGAGAGCCAGAGTTGTCCTGTGCATGTGTACTGGATAGCCTAACAGCAGGGCTGGGGCTAGGTAACAGCTTTAATGTTGAAAAATACCTGAAAAGCCTGTCGAATGCAATGGAGTTTGGCAAGGAAATCACTGTCTCCTAGGCATTCCAACATTTCAGTTCTGGGTAATCAAGAGCGAGACAACTGTTAAGCTTCATTCAAAAACAAGCCTACTACTTCAACAAAAAAGAAGAGGAAGGAGGAAGAAGGAAGAAGGATGAGAGGAAGAAAGGGAAGTGGAAAACTATATTAAAAGAAGAATCTTTTTCTGAAAAGAAGTTCTGAAGAGTGGCTTCAGGAAAGCAAGCATCAAAATCCTACAGATAATATAGGACAAAATGGAAGATCTAAGAGACGAAGTGGTTTACACAACACCCCACCAATAAGCAGAGAGTGAGACTTAGCACCTGCTCCCATGTCCCATACTGTTTCACTGGAGAATGCTACTCACTGGGTATGCCTTCCAAAAGCCCCTGTAAGGAAAACATCCCCCCCCCCACTCTCCTTCCTACTGCTTTACCCCAAAGAATAGTGGAACTGCAAAGTTGATAAAGTAGATTTGCAAACCAAAGAGAATTAGAGCAAAAACCTGCTTCTCAATAATGTTACAAGAGTACAAAAAAGTTTACATTAATAATAAACAGAAATTCTCATTTTTCTCTCCTCTGTAAATAGACATTATCTATTTGTAAGATAAATCAAAACATGTGATGTAAATGAAAAAAAAAAAATAAGCCTACTAGAAACCTGGCCTCTAGCAAGGTTTGACCACAGGACCTTAATGTAAAACACATGTCTTTTCCATATGAAAGGAACACATAAACAGCCTTTAGGCTTGGACTTTTCTTGTTCTCATAAATGTCTTTTAATAAACATCACACAAACACAGCAGTAACATTATATTTCACCACCAAAAGCACAACTGGAAAAGTACCTGAGTACTCGGGAGTGAATTTTTCCTTCTTCTACTAAATGCATGGCTTCTTCATAAAACGGGCAGCGGCAGAAAGACTCCAGGCTGTAAGAATGCCGCACTTCTCTGTGCTCTGCAAGCTATGAATACAGTGAGATAAACAGATAACACTGGGACTATGAGTGTGGCCTAATGGAAGAGTGTTTGCCTAGCATGCATGAAGCCCTGGGTTAGTTTCCTTGGTTACCACATACACAAAAAAGGCTGGTGCTGTGGCTCAAGTGATAGAGCATTGGCCTTGAGAAAGCACAAGGACAGTGCCTAAGTCCTGAGTTTAAGCCCTAGGACTGGCAAAACAAAAACAAACACAAAAACAAAAAAACCCAGATAACCCTGACTGGAAAAGAACAATTACAAAGAAAGAACAAGTGAAAATATACTGTTATTAGTCATGAAAAACATTCATTAATATTTTATAGCTAATAAAGCCTAACTTCTGTTGGCCTTTGGTGGCTCAACACCTGTAACCCTACCTACTCAAGAGGCTGAGAAAGGATCAGCAACTACCAAAAGACTGGAAATGGAGTTGTGGCTCAAATGGTAGCCTTGAGTAAAAAAGCTCAGGGGCAGTGCCCAGGCCCTGAGTTCAAGCCTCATGATAGGCACAAACAAACAACACAACAACCTTAACTTTATTTAACTTCAAAATCAGTTGTTAACATTCCAGACCAGCCTATGGGCTACACTGAAAGATCTTACCTCAAAAACAAAACTCACAAAAAAGACTTCAGTTGTTAAAAAGAGTAAAACATTGTAACAAGCTTAGTGCATTTTGAATCCAACTATTTAAATCTACAGGGTACACAAAAACATTCTTATTCTTCTATGACTATTCTGTCTCTTTAAAAGGGGGCAGAAGGAGAGCTTTCAGCTTGCAAAGAGTACTTAAAAGTGCAATTCATGAAGCAAAACTTTCTCTAATAATCTGGAAATAAGCTAAATTTGGCTCTCTGAAGGCAATCTATCTCATGTGCAGCTTTGATTAATCACTGCACAGCTGAAAGATAATCATAATTTTTGACTCTACAGAGTCTAACAACTCTACAACAGAATTTCATTCTTCTGCCAGTTCATTAAAAAGCAACTGCAAACACTATAAAAAGAAGCCTCTAGAGTAATTTTACATTTCACTATCAAGCCATCATTTAATGGCTCACTGTACTTTTCTTTCCCAGTTCTTTTTCTTTTTACGTGCTGGAGATGGAATCCAGAGCTTTGTGGATGCTAGGCAAGTATCCCTGCTATACCTCCACACCTGTACTGGTTTTTATTATTGCTGTTATTTGTTGGGTCTTATTTCTGTTTGGTGGGGGCAGCAAGTACTGGGGTGCTCAGTGCCTCAAGCTTGCTAAGCAACCTCTAGATTTTTCTTACATCGGTATTTATTTATTTATGTGACTATTTATTTACTAATGGTGGTACTAGGGTTTGAACTCAGAGCCTGAGCACTGTCCTCTAGTTTTCTCCCTCATGGGTGGAACTCTTTCATTTGAGCCACAGCCCCATTTCCAGCATTTTAGTGGTTAAATGAAGATGAATCTGTCTGACTTTTCTGCGCAGGCTGGCTTTAAACCATAAGCCTCAAATTTCAGCCTACTAAGTAGCTAGGATTACAGGCATGAGCCATTGGGCATTCAACCAGTGAAACAGGGCCTCATTGTGTGCCTGGATACAAGCCTGCACCACAATCCAACTAATTTAGGTTTTCATCCTAGCTGGGATGACAGGCACATTCCATCACATCCAGCTTCTATCTAGACAGTCTCACTGATTTTTCCGCTCTGGGCTGGCCTGAACTGCCATCTTCCTAATCTCAGCTTCCATGAAACTTGGATGCTAGTTGCATACCATCATGCCCAATCTTGTCTTACAGAAGGTGTCTTCTATACTTTTTTCTCACGACTGGCCTAGAACCAGGAACCTTCATTCACTCAGGGAAAAAAGAGGAGAGGGACAGGGAAGAGAAGGGTGCAGGAAGAAGAGAAAAAGGGAGAGGACAAATTCACAGATGAAACTGGTCAGATGTGATTTTTTTAAGCTGTGTGTGTGTGTGTGTGTGTGTGTGTGTGTGTGTGTGTGTGTGTGTGTGTGTGTAGAAGCAAGTGGGGAGGGTGAGTACTGGGGATTGAACTCAGGATTTAGATGCTATCTCTTAGCTTTTCCATTCAAGGCTGGTACTCTACCTCTTGAACCACAGGCTGTTGGCTTTTTTCAGGCAATTAGAGAAGTATTTCACAGACTTTTCTACCCAGGCTGGCTTCCAACCACAATCCTCAAATCTCAACCTCTTGAGATTTGTAGCTAGGATTTACAGGCATGAGTCACCAGAGCCTGGCTTAAACTAGAAAGCAGAAAAAAAAAATATAAAGAGATGGCCTCTGTAATCCATGTCTTTTGGTTCAAAATTTAAATCTTAATAGAAGACAAATAATACAGATATTTGCAATTTTGTGATCCCCACTGTGACATTTATAACTAGCCTTTCTTCTTTGCTTATAGAGTTGCACATAGCATATGGGTTTCCTTTTACAAAATTAAAAATCAAAACTCTATGTAGCTAGGCACTGGTGGCTCACCCCTATAATCATAACTATTCAGAAAGATGAGATCTGAGGGTCATGGTTCAAAGCCAGCCAGGGCAGAAAGTTCTGTGAGACACATATCTCTAATTAACCACCAGAAAACCAGAACTGGCACTGAGGCTGAAAATGGTAGAGCACTAGCCTTGGGCAAAAAGAGTTTAGGGACAGAATCCAGGTCCCGAGTTCAAGCCCTGTGACTGACCAAGACAAAACAAAACAAAACAAAAATCTTTGTACTTTTCTCATTACTGTTCTTACGTCACTAATTTCATTCAAAAGATGTTTAGGGCTTTTTTTTCCAGCCTCGGCCTTGGACCCTGAAGCCGCCGTGATGTTGATGCCCAAGAAGAACTGGATTGCCATTTATGATCTCCTTTTTAAGGAGGGGGTTGTGGTGGCCAAGAAGGATGTCCACATGCCCAAGCACCCAGAGTTAGCAGACAAGAATGTGCCCAACCTTCACGTCATGAAGGCCATGCAGTCTCTCAAGTCTCGAGGCTACGTGAAGGAACAGTTTGCCTGGAAGCACTTTTATTGGTACCTAACCAACGAAGGCATCCAATATCTCCGAGATTACCTCCATCTGCCTCCTGAGATTGTGCCTGCTACCTTGCACCGTAGCTGACCCGACACTGACAGGCCTCGGCCCAAAGGTCTGGAGGGTGAGAGGCCTGCAAGACTCATAAGAGGTGAAGCTGACAGAGACACCTACAGATGGAGCGTTGTACCCCCTGGTGCTGACAAGAAAGCCAAGGCTGGGGCTGGGTCAGCAACTGAATTTCAGTTTAGAGGTGGATTTGGTCGTGGACGTGGACAGCCCCCCCAGTAAAGATGGAGAGGATTATTTTGTGTTGAATAAACTTGTAGCCAGAAAAAAAAAGATGATTAGGTTTATACTTCAAATTTTAGGGGCCTATAATTTGGCATTCATCTATTCTTTTATTCATTATTATTAAAATGACACAGTGAGCATTTTTATATGCAAAATCCTTGAACCTGATTATGTCCATGGAACCATTCAGAAGTATGATTTATTACTAAAGAGTCTGAGCATTTTTACCTCCTATGTTAAAAATAGTTTTATATAATTTTATAATAAAACTTTACATGCCTTCTGATAATCTACAAACTACGAAAGTACCTGTCTACGAGTATGTGTTTACATGCCTTCTCCTAAAAGAGTCTCATGAGGAACTGTATATTCTTCTTTGTATCTTGACAGTATTAGCTAAATAAGCAACTGACTGGATAGCAGCAATCACCTGGAATCCTATTACTCAGGAGGCTAAAGTATGATGACCAAGGTGAGCCTGGGCTACACTGCAAGGATATGCCTCAAAAAATAAAAGATTAAAAAAAATGGGCCAGGAGTTTGGCCTATTGGTAGAGTGCTTGCCTAGCATGCACAAAGACCCAGGTTCAATTCCTCAGTACCACATATATAGAAAAAAAAAAAGCCAGAGGTGGTGCTGAGGCTCAATTGGTAGAGCTCTAGCCTTGAGAAAGTCCAAGGACAGTGCTCAGGCTCTGAGCTCAAGCCCAGGACTGGAAAAAAAAAAATGAATGACAACTCAACTGGTTTATAGCACAATGACAAAACCCACATTCTCATACTAAAAATGAAAAGAGATCTCATTACAGACATGCACATCTCACCTCGGCTGCAGAAGCAAAGGAATCAGTTGACTCCACGCTCAAGGAGTCTCGCAGGCCAAAGTCATCCACATTCCCCTTCATTGTGGTATCTGATTCTTTATCTTAAAAGTGAAAAAGGTAAGAAGGAACTGAGATTCTTTTCTCTACAGTGCTTTATTCCCTACAAGCTGTTTCTTCTCAGTCTTTATTTAGACAGGATCTGAAAGGAGAATAGTAACAGCAACAGGCTATAAGCTGACAGCTCTCTAAAAGTGCATCCACTGTGGTGCTAAGGAAGCACTGCCACATACCAAAAGCACAGAGATTAAGCCTCATTTTAGAGTAAAGAGGATCTTAAATATATTTTAACCATCTAGATTATTTTGGTCACATGATAAAATTAGTATGTAACAAAACTCTTTTAAAACAGAGCAAATTCATCTGCAAATGATCTTGCCCAAATTGGAAGAGCTGCAAGGCCTTAATCATATAAGCTGAATTATAAACCTAAAATGTTTGGTAAATTACGTGTAGTTAGCTGATCATTGAAACAATGAAGAGTTATCTGTGAGTTCATCAAGCTTTAAGGCCTAATTTTAAAAAGCTAAACACCCTGTTCTAAAGACTAAGTCCCAGAGAATGTAATTAGAGATTTCCTCCTTGAACAATTGTTTGTTAAACTTGTCATTTAAAATATGATGTAAACATAAGCCATATAATTAATCATTGTTCTTCTTTAAAAAAAAATGAAAAAAATAGAGTTAATATGCTTGAAGCATTAAAAAAAAAGCTAAACACCCAACAAAGATCAGAGCTGCTTAATAAATTAAGGGCTAAGTATTTTTAAAGGACTGATAAAGCTTAACTACTCTGGAAATTATCTGGCCATACCAAGGCAGGCTACTCATGAACAGTGTTCATCATCACTCTAAATGCAGGTGGGAAAATCTTCATGTGCTATCGGAAAAATAGTTCATAACATTGTATTTGCAAATGCTCTGTGTGTATTTGATTATACTGTAGCATATAACTGACATGTATCCAAATTAGTACAGGTATGATATATATGTGTATATATATATATGTATATATATGTGTGTGTATATATATATATATATAGCTTTCTTTCCAATATAATTCTCAATGTATTAAATTTGTCAAGACACTTCATGTTTAAAAAGGAACCCGAAATTTCACTGGCTTTCATTTATCTCAATTTTGAGTCTGTTAGCATTCCCTAAGTAAAATTCAGTATCTTTATCAAGAATATTACAAGTTCTAAGCTGCTAAGGAAAAAAAAATGTAACTACAGGGAAGTAAAGTGTTGTTTTTTTAAGGAAAAATGAAAACAAAAAAATCTGGAAGCTGGGCAGGGTGGCTCACGCCTGTAATCCTAGCTACTCAGGAAGTTGAGATCTAAGGATCCCAGTTCAAAGCAAGCCCAGGCACTAAAGACCATGAGACTCTTAGCAACAATTAACTACTAGAAAACTGGAAGTGGCGCTGTGGCTCAAGGAGTAGGGTGGAAGCCTTTAACTGAGAAGCTGAGGGACAACGCCCAGGCCCAGTGGTAGGGTAGAAGCCTTGAGCTGAGACGCTCAGGGACAGTGCCCAGGCCCAGAGTTCAAGCCCAAAGATGGACCCAAAACCAAACAAAACAAAAACAAAAAACCCTAGAAGCATGAACTTAGTTTAAACTCAAACATTGTATAACCAATTATATTCCAAGTTCTAGCCGGCAGAAGGGAAAATAATCCACAATTGACAGAAAATTCACTTATAATGAATGCCAAAACCAGTTATATACGCAGCATACTTTTTCCTACTTTATTTTTGGCAAGACCAGATTCCATATTTTAACTATTTACCTTCTAAATTTAAATCAGGTGAGGTTTATATCAAAAAAAAAATTTTTTTTTGCCAGTCTTGGGACTTGACCTCAGGGTCTAAACACTATCCTTGGGCTTTCTCAAGGCTAGAGCTTTACCACTTGAGCCACAGGAACCCAAGGTTTCGTGCATGCTAGGCAAGAACTTTACCAGTAGGCCACATTCCCAGCCCTTGGAGCCACTTTATCTCTGGTTAATCAGCAAAAAGAAATAAATGGAGGTGTGGTCCAAGTGGTAGAGTGCCAGTCTTCAGTGGAATAGAAAGTGAAAGTGGTTATAATCCTAGCTACTCAGGAGGCTGAGATCTAAGGGTTGCAGTTGGAAGCTGGCCTGAGCAGGAAAGACTATGAGACACTAATCTCCAATTTTAAAAAAGCCAGAAGTGACACTGTGTCTCAAGTGTTAGTGTGCCAGCCTTGAGTGAAAGACACTCAGGGACAGTGATCAGGCCCTGATTCAAGCTATAGGACTCGCCAAAAAAAAAAAAAAAATGTAAAGGCCTGAGTTCAAGCCTCAAACTAAATATGGCAAAAAACCAAATATGGCAAAAAATAAAATAAAATATGGTATATGACTAATTTTTTTCAATCTAGCTTCTGTATATGAGTGAAAAGATACAATATATTTCTTGCTGAGCTTGGGTCTCTGGCTTAACATGATGATCTTTAGGTACTTTTATTTTCTGCAGATGATATAAATTTATTCTTCCTCATGATTGAATAATAGTACATTGAATATACATGTACTACATTTTCTCTATCCATTCACCAGTTGTTGAACACCTAGGAGGGTTCCCTACCTTGGCTATTATAAATAGTGATGCTATATCCATGGGTGTGCAGCTATTTGCCTTGTATAATGCATGTGCCTGTAAGTCTACAAGTAAACACTGGAGGTGGTATGAAAATGGTCACAAATGAATTAGCTGAAATATAATACACTCTATGGAAAACTCAAATAGTATAGTTCTTCAGAAAGATTAAGTCAAAACACAACAAAATAAGTACCAAGAAATGAACACTTGCAAGGAAGTGAACAGGGATGGGAGGAGAGAAGTAGATGAATGAAGGGGAGAAGGAGGGAGAATACGGTCAAGAGTTCATCTTATATACCACAAAATTAAGAAAATTGAGAAATATTAAAAGGGGGGATCAAAGGTAAGTGATACTGTTGAAGAGATGACACAGATCAAGATGCATATATACGTAAAGTGTTCTGTTAAATGGCAAAAGATTCAATACAAAATTAAGAATAGTGAGGGAAGCACTGGGCTGGGAGGGATGGAGAGAATGCTGAAAGGCCGACATTGGTCAAGACACATTGTATTCATCAACTGCTTTGTTGAATGGCCACTCCTTTGTACAACTACTTCAAGATAATACAAATATTTTAAAGAGAGAAATCATAGTATAATTTTACCATGCCACAGGAATATCAAAGCAGGATTAAATGTACAGCCCATTACTTTTGGTTCCATATGCCTTTTGCTATTTTCAGAGTGGAACACAGACACTTATCTTTGACACTTTACCTTTCTGACATTATCCAGAAGCTGTTAAAAGCCTGTTTTACTTCAGTCAACAGTAACCAGCCATTCAATGTCATCCAAGTCAGTTACCAGGCCGTACTTTACTTAAAAATAAATAAATAAATAACACTAGCACAGAAAAATGGCTCAATACCAGAAGAACTTAATATGAATCAAATCCATCTCCATAAACTACAGAGAATACCTCTTAGCTCAGTTATTGCTATGAATCCTCAAGCTGTCAATTGATAATAGAGAAGCAAAATAACACTTCTGTTTTTAGATAAATCAATGAAAAGTAAAAAGAAAAAAGATCTTGCAGTATCCTATTTAATTAAAACTTAAAATAGCAGGGTGCTGGAGGCTCATGCCTATAATTTTAGCTGCTCAGAAGGCTCAGTTCAAATCCAACTCAGGCAGGAAAGTCTTGGAGACTCTTACCTCCACTAAGCCATCAAAAAAGCCAGAAGTGGAGTGGTGGCTCAAGTAGTACAGCACTACTTCTTCAGCAAAAGCAGCTCAGAGTCAGAACCCAGACAATGGATTCAAAGTTCAAGCCTCAGGACCAGCATTCGCACATGCGCACACGTGTGCACACATAAACAAACACATACACACACACCGACGACCACTACCATGACCACCACCACCACCACCAACAAGACCCTTATAATACCCTTTTTATGAAGTGCCAACTCTTTTTTGTTTGTTTTGTGTTTTTGAGACAGGAACTTCTTGTGTAGCATAGGCTGGTGTCAACTTTATCTTTACCACCAAATGCTGGGATTATAGGCATGCACTCCCATACCCAGTTTAAAATATTAATTCTGGGCCAGGAGTTTGGCCTAGTGGTAGAGTTCTTGCCTAGCACACATGAAGACCTGGATTTGATTTCTCGGTACCACATACATAGAAAAGCTTGAAGTGGTACTGTGGCTCAAGTGGTAGAGCGCTAGCAGTGACAAAGGCCAAGGACAGTGCTCAGGCCATGAGTTCAAGTCCTAGGATTGGCAAAAAATAAAATAAAAAAATAAATAAAATATCAATTCTGAATTGGGATACTGATAGACAAGGAACACATGAAAATTTGAAAATCAAAGCCTTCATCTTAGTCCATATTTTCAGAAACTGCTTACTTAAGTTTTTCTCTTTTTTCCCCTTTATGTCCTGGTACTAAGGCACTTTCTCTTCTTTTTGTTTGCTCAGGGCTGGCATTCTACCACTTGAACTATAGCCCTACTTCCAGGTTTTTTTTTATTGTTAATTAGAGAAAAAGAAGCTCATGAACTTTGAACCTTGATCCTTAGAGCACAGCCTCTTATGTAGCTAGGATGACAGGCATGAGTTTCCAGGTTATTTAATTTTTATTAATGGGGAAAAGTATTAAAATCACAATAAAATGACCATACACACTTTCAGAATCGCTAAATTGGGGGAAAAGTCATTCTTTTTAAAGTTCTACTACAATGGAAACATTTAATACTCCACTGGGATAGGGTGCTAGTGGCTCTCACCCGGAATCTTAGCTACTCATGAGGCTGAGATCTGAGGATCACAGTTCAAATGCCATCCCTAGAAGGAAAGTCTGTGAGACTCTTATTCTCGATAAAATTATTCACAAAAAGTCAGAAGTGGTGCTGTGACTCAAGTAGTAGAACTTTAGCCTTGAGTACAAAGAAGCTTAGGGACAGTGCCCAGGCCCTGAGTTCAAGCCCCAAGACTAGCAAAAAAAAAACAAAAAAGAAGCACCCAATTGATAGAACCATTTTTTAAAAATTGTGTGTGTATGTGCCAGTACTAAGGCTTGAACTCAGGGCCTTATGCTCAACTTTTTTTCTGCTCAAGGCTGGTGTTTACCACTTCTAGTTTGTTTTTCTTTTCTTTTCTTTTTTGCCAGTTAATTGGAAATAAGAGTCTTACTACTTGTCTGCCTGATCTGGCTTTGAATCTCTCTTCAGATCTCAACTTTCTGAGTAGCTATGAATACAGACATAAGCCACTGATGCAGGTCAAGTAGAAGAATTTTGGAAAGCTCAAGCATCATATAACAAACTTTCACACTGTATTCTTATGACCTAGTGTTCCTACTCTTGTACTTTTTTGTGTGTGTATGCCAGTCTTCGGTCTAGTTTTACTCAAGTCTAGTGCTCTACCAGTTAAGCAACAAATTCACTTCTGGTTTTTTGTTTTGTTTGGGGTTTTTTGCTTTATTTTTATTTTTTGTGGTTAACCGGCAAGAACAGTTTCATGGACTTTTCTGCCCAGGATGTCTTTGAAATATGATCCTCAAATCTCAGCTTCCTAAGAAGCGTGGATTACAAGTATGAGCTACTAGCACCCAACTTACCCTTGCCCATTTTACAGAAATGCATACTTATATGTATAAGAATACTCATAAGGAGCTGGGAGTTTGGCCTAGTGATAGAGTACTTGCCTAGAATAGGTTCTATTCCTCCATCCTATAGACACATGAAGAAATGCTCGACATCTCAGGTCATAAAAGAAATGCAAATCAAAACAACTCTAAGATTCCACCTCACTCCAGTTAGAATGACCAGGATCAAGAAAACTAATAACAACAGATGCTGGAGGGGATGTGGCCAGGAGGGATCACTACTACACTGTTGATGGGAGTGCAAACTCGTTCAACCACTATGGAAAGCAGTATGGCAGTTCCTCAAAAGACTAAACATAGAACTCCCCTATGACCCAGCAATTCCACTACTTGGCATTTACCCAATCGTCCAGAAACAAGGGCATACTAAATCCACTAGCACAAGGATGTTCATTGCAGCACTATTTACCATAGAAAAGATATGGAACCATCCAAGATGTCCCTCAGTTGATGAGTGAATCAACAAGATGTGGTATCTATACACAATGGAATTCTATGCTGCTGTCAGAA
The DNA here is from genome assembly GCF_031878675.1 of Megascapheus bottae. Classification (NCBI taxonomy): domain Eukaryota; kingdom Metazoa; phylum Chordata; class Mammalia; order Rodentia; family Geomyidae; genus Megascapheus; species Megascapheus bottae. Next base: position 31,486,514 of record NC_143514.1, read on the forward strand.
AGAACATCGCCCCATTTGTAAGGAAATGGAAAGACTTAGAAAAAATCACATTAAGTGAAGTAAGCCAGACTCAAAGGAACACAGGCCCAATAGTCTCCCTCATTTGTCATAACCAGTAGAAACCTTGGGCATTCCTAGCAGAGATTTACAATAGAAAAAAAAATCTAGAGACATTAGGCCAAATGGTATGACACTAAATGTAAGGACCTCCAGGATAAGGAAACAAAAGCCATCTAATGAGTGACTGTTTTCCTTAATGTACTATGTTGTCTCTCATCTCTTTTGCCATCTCTTGGTTATCTCATATTGTTACAATATTTCACCTTGTTATCTGATATATTTTATATGTGCTTAAGTGGTTATTTGAAATTGGATAGGAAAGGGGGGAAATCAAGATAAGCGGGGGGAGAGTGGGAGGGAAATGGGGACCATGACATGAGAAAGGGTATCAATGTTTGTGAAGTTATGCACCTTTTAACTCGTGAATATAATGTAACCCTTCTATTAATCACAATAAAAATTATTTAAAAAAGAGTACTGTTTAATAGTTGCTAATTGGAAAAAAAGTTCATTCTTGCATAGATGTAAATAATGTATGTATATAAATATACAATGAAAAACTAAACAATGAGAATGAATTTCTGTAAGAATACAGATGAGGGGCCAGGAGTTTGGCCTAGTGGTAGAGTGCTTACCTAGCAGGCACAAAGACCCACCTTCGATTCTTCAGTACCATATACATAGAAAAAAAAAGTTGGAAGTAGTGCTGAGCTCAAGTGGTAGAACTCTGGCCTTGAGAAAGGCCAAAGACAGTACTCAGGCCCTGAGCTCAAGCCCAGGACTGGCAAAAAAATAAAAAATGTATTAAAAAATACAGATGAATCTTACAATATGTTAAATGAAGAATTATATACATTAATTTGTTCATATAAACCTTGAAGCAAAAATGATGAAGGCTATGAAACAAGCTAGAGAAACTATGAAGACAAGCTAGAAAGCTATCAGGATGGTGGTTAGCTATTGGAATGCTGGGTAATTGGAATCAGGGGGTGAAAAGGACATCTGGGAGGGTTGGCAATGTTTTGTTTGACATACCTGATAGAATATGATATCTTACTATGCTTTGTCAAGTTGTGTGCTTTTCTCCAAGGATTTAAAAGGCAGGACAGAAAATAAGGCCAAATTGATTATAGATCCTGGCCCCGGAAGCTGAGAGCAGAAAGGATCATTAAAGGTAGAGTGAAGGAGGTAACACAAGAAATACTTTCTCTGTTTCAATGCTGGTAATGAAGCTATAAGTTGTTACTAGATATAGATTTTATTGTGTGATTAAAGAAACATCTACAGTGAAGTTAGGTTCAAACAAAAGACCTGATAAGTCTGTTAAGTATAATAGCAAACCAAAAACAATTTATCTGCACCTAAAGGAATAATCATATAACAGTCTTACTAAGCAACTGTCCATCATAATCTTTATTCTCCTAGCCACCAACTTTTTACTATTTAGTGGCTGGTTGAGAATGTTCAGTGAGAATATTTATCTACCTTTCTGTCCCAGGCACACCACACCACACCTACTTCAAGGGAGAAGTAAACAGGTGCAGAAAAACAAATACCTTCAAGGAGAAGATATGGAAGTCATGCTTACTATTTAAGGGCAACAACTAGCCTGGTGTGAAGAGCAGCTTTGTGATGGAGTGTGTCATCAGGAGACGAAGGCAGGAGAAGCATGGCTTTGAGACAAGCCTGGACAACACAAAGAGTTTCAGGCCAGTCTGAACAACTTGCAAGGGCGGCCTCCACTCATAGTTACACATAAAGCTCAGTAAGGGCTGGGAATGTGGCTCAGTGGTATAGCACCTGCCTAGCATTCTCAAGAACCTATGTACTTTCCGTTCAGGGTTTAAAAAGGACAGAAAATAAAGTCATGTTGATTATATATTCTATACCCTGCAAAATTGACAGCAGAAAGGATCATTAAACGTAGAGTAAAAGAGGGGTTACATCCTTAACAGCACAAGAAAATAAAAAACAAAAATACTCCATAAAGTACTACAGTTAACATACTGCTTCTCAGTAGAGTAGCTTTGTTTGATGGTTAGTTGGCAATCTTTTAAAGTAAGTAAATCTAAAGACTTAGAAATTTTTTTAAACCTGTCTCAATCCCCCAATAACTTTGAAAACATTTATGCAATGTCATAAACAATGGCCTTTGTTGGAAGAGCATCAAAACTGTAATATTTATTTTTAACTAAATTGTCCTAAGTTTCAGGCCAAAAATCTGACTGGATTCAAGCCTTTTTCCCTCTTTCACAACCTCATAATTCACATATTACTTATTTCCAAAGAAGGACTTGTTTTAAAGTTTTTATTTTTCCTCCTCCTCCTCCTTTTCTTCCTCCTCCTCCTCCTCCTTTTTCCTCCTCTTCTTCCTCTTCTTAAGAAAAACTGGGAGACACTTTAGGCTTGGACTTTGAAACTTCAGGCCCTGGCTCTGTTTCCTTCGACCAACTGAAGTTGGTTTTCTGTGTCTCACTTTTGCTGTCTCCAAACACACTCTATTTTTTGTCACGTAGACAGCATCAAATCTATTTTAACCTCAACAGACTCTAGTGGAGATTCCAAAGATGCCACTGTTCTTTTAAAATCCAGGCTGTCCACTGCAGATTTTCTAACACTGGCAAGAAGAGGGAGACTGCCAAACGTCTCAATGTCAGCTGACTTGTATGTTGGTGGCTACTCTCCAGATGACTTTTAGTAGCTTAAATAAGATTTGGAGCCTTGTCTTCCTTATGGTTTTATTCAAATAGGAAAAGCTTCTGCTGCCAACAAGTATTTTACAAACAGTCTACTATAAGTTTTTCAAATAATCAAGTCTAAAAAACTACTGCTGCTTTGTGCATTTTATAACAACCTGACAATAGGCAGTGTGTTTTTGATTGGTTTTAAAATGCCAGTGCATTGAGAGAACAAAACTGAATATAAAAAAAGAAAACACAATTTCATAAAGTGAAATATTTTCTTGATTGTCCCCTCTATGCATGCCAATATTGCAAATGGCAATAAGATCCACTGGAACAAGACAGAACTAATGGGTTGCTGTGTTTTCACTAGACAGCTTTGCCTCTGTTCGAAGATTAACAGGCTTACAAAAGTAGCCTGCCCCTGATACTACCCAACATAGCCACAGCAGCTGTGGCTCAACTTTCTTTTTTTTTTTTCTTTTGCCAGTCCTGGGGCTTGAACTCAGGGCCTGAGCACTGTCCTTAGGCTTTCTCAAGGCTAGTGCTCTACCACTTGAGCCACAGCAACACTTCCGTCTTTTTCTGTGTATGTGGGACTGAGGAATTGAACCCGGGTCTTCATGCATGCTAGGCAAGCACTTTACCACTAAGCCAAACTCCCAGCCCTGGCTGGATTTTCTTCTTTGTGAAAATGTTCATATGCCATGACTTTCTAACATAACAACTGTGATTCCCAACTGAGAAATATCACTGCCAGTGCACACAGAGGAAGAGAAGGGGAAGAAAAGGAGCCACTCACATTTTAGATAGCCATCATGTTATTTTCTTTTCTGTTTTTTTCTTATTTATTTATTGCCAGTCCTGGGGTTGAACTCAGGGCCTGAGCATGAGCACTGTCCTTGGGCTTTCCTCAAGGATAGTGCTCTACTACTTGAGCCACAGTACTACTTCTGGCTTTCTATGTATGTGGCACCAAGGAATCGAACCCAGGTCTTGGTGAGTGCTAGGTAAGCACTCTACCACTAGGCCAAACTCCCAGTCCTCTTTTCTTTTTTGAAGAAGGAAGCAGTGACTGGGACAAGAAGTACCGACTTGTTTTTCAGTTATGGAGACTTTCATAGGAAACCTTAGGTACTACTGTTTATTCAGTATCCTACACATGGCCCCTGGCTACAGGGACCAGTATAAATTACAAAAAGGTTTAAATGACTTGGTGAAATCTACCACGTCATAACTTGAATTAAACATAACTTCAATTAAAAGAAGCAAAGGCAAGCATGAAGAATTCCTCTTGTATCTAAGATCCCAGAATTTTCATTGTACTACTGTCTTCCTTGAATCTCTGTGACCCAAATAAATGGAAGCAGTTAGGATCCATTCTGTGGCATTATTATGTCCTTTAAAATGAAGATTGTGAGCCTTAACCTGACAGGAAATGACTAAGTCAAATTTCTCATGTTGTGCACTCAGATCTCTATGCAGAGATCTGAGCATACAACTTAAGCCCCAAATTCACATCACTTCCTAAAAATAAACCCTCAGAGAGTTTACCCCACCACAGTGACTCTGCAGGAAAGGAAGCTGTCAAGTCTGAGCCGGCATTTGACATGAGATGATAGAGTGAGGCGCTTCCTTCTAGAGCCAAGCTCATTCAAAATATCCAACTGTTCTATCTGGCTGCTCACCAAAAAAAGAACATTGCTCTAGTGGTCAAGTGTCCCACTTCAGAACTTTACCTATTCACTGCCAGAAAATTTGTGCAGTCCGTACTAAGCTGGAAAAAAGCTCTTATTTTCCCTTAGACTACTTATTTTCCCTTACAGATTCAAGAAAATCCTTTTACAATAAGGAGACACAAGGAAGATGGGTGAAAACATTTAAACTGCACTGACTGCTTTCATAGTCTCCTTGAAGTACATAAATTTTCAAGGCTTTCTTTTGCCTTAAAGTACAAAGTAAGACCCTTCTTGATTTATCTATGACTCTCTACATATATTGTGTTCCAACATACCCAACAACTTCTTGTCTGCACCTCCTCTATTCTACCTCTGCCTTTCCTCAGCTGTCATCTTGCCAGGCTGTCTGTCTTCATTGTAATTCATGATAACATGTTCCTTGCCACCCCGGGCAAAGCATATGCTCTTTCTTCAGTGTTCTCACAGACCTTTACAAATGTGTTACTAGGTACTTACTCCAGTACACAGGGGGTCATTTTTAATGCCCGGTAGACAATACACTCTATTTGCCAAAAACCAACATCAAAACTTTCTTTTTATCTCTCTACTGCCATGTTGGGGACCCATGAAGAAATTAAATGCTTTCCACATAAATATTCTGTATCTAAGATTCTAGTTCACTCTGTTAAAAAAAATAGATTATAAGGAGGCCTAATAACTGAAGTACGCATTCTTTACAGCAATGTTTTTTAAGCTATAAAAATTCCTGGTTTGTTTTTTTAAGGTCTAAATTTGTTCCTACACATCAGTATAAAAGAATCCTCAAGTCTTTTGCTTCAGCCAAAAAAACAACATTTATCAAACTTATGGCTTCAGAATTGCCTGCTAACACTGCACTTCCAAATACATACTAATAAGCACAGAAAATATGAAGCCCAATTAAAGGAAAACTAGTTATAAAGTGTAGATTTATTAGCTTATGTATTATTCCTGTAAATCATTATTAACTAAATAATGGTCCCTAGAAACTGAGCAAACTCCATCTGTTGTTAATCAGGTTTATTTTAAAACTGGTATTGAGGGGCTGGGAGTTTGGCCTAGTGGTTAAAGTGCTTGCCTAGCATGCATGAAGACCCGGGCTCCATTCCTCGGTACCACATATAGAAAAAAGCCGGAAGTGGTGCTGAGGCTCAAGTGGTAGAGCTCTAGCCTTAAGAAAGTCCAAGGACAGTGCTCAGGCCCTGAGCTCAAGCCCAGGACTGGAAAAAAAAAAAAAACAAAAAAAAACTGGTATTGAGTTCAGCAATTTGGTCCTACTCAAATAACCTAACCAAAGAAGGTAAAATAGGCTTGGGGCTGGGATATAGCTCAGTGGTAAAGCACTTGCTTAGCATGCATAAGGACCCAGATGTGATTCTCAGTATTAGAAAAAAAAAAGATGCAATTCTTGAATGTTATGTACTATGTTACTAGTGATTAATTGGACATAAGAGTCTCACAGCTTTGTACTCTGTCTTACCGGGGCTGGCTTTGAGCCTTGATCCTCAGATCTCAGCCTCCTGAGTAACTAGGATTATTGGTGTCAGCCACCGTACCTGGCAAAAGAAGTCTCTTGTGTAAAGAACAAATCATTCCTTGATGTTAGGTGTTAATCTCATATTCTACTAATCTCAGACTACCAGAAGTCTAATTTCTTGGAAAAATAATGCAAATTTCTGTTTACTGCAAGATATAAATACATGATCGTATTATATGGTATTTGGTATGTATAAAATTAGATATTATGGGAGTGGGTGGGGAAGGGAAATAGGGACAAAAACATGAGAAGGGGTAGCAATGATTGTTATGTAATGCACCTTCTATCTGGTGAATATAATGTAACCCTTCTATTAATTACAATAATATATTAAAATAAATAAAATTAGATATTTTATAACACAAATGTATACATTATTATATTATTTTAAATCAAAATAATAAACATTTGTGAATCTACCACCCATCTCTACTCACTTTGTTTTACTATAATGCTAGGGATAGAATCCAGGGTCACGTACATGCCACATGAGCATTACATTCCTGAGCTACATCCCCTATTCGTACTTTTTTGAGATAGGGTTTCAGTACACTGACCAGGCTAGCTTCAAATGCTTGGTTTCTGTCTATTGAAATTGCTTTCAAAGCTTCTAAAAGTATTTATGGAGAAATAATATTATCACATAGGAAAACACTATTATACATTGCTTCTTACTTGATCATAATATTTGGCCAGTCAGACCATAATGATCTTGAAAGACAAGGACTCTAGCCCTATTTCATCTCAATTTCATCATACCTATGGTTCACAGTACACAGTAAACTGTTTTTTTTTAAATGCTTGCAAAATGTTCTGTAAGCCTTAGCAATTCTCATGTGATTCTCTGTGATTAATACTCCTTTATCTTACCAAACAAGGGTTGCTAATATTCAAAGGCAAAAAAAAAAAATCAACATTGTAGCCCTGGTGATTCAAGTCTATAATCCAAGTTATCAGGAAGCTCAGATCTGGAACTTCCAGAGTCTTACCTCCAAATAACCAACAAAAAGTGGGTGCCAGTGGCTCATGCCTGTAAACCTAGCTACTCAGGAGGCTGAGATCTGAGGATCGAGGCTCAAATCCAGCCCAGGCACTAAAGTACATGAGATTCTTACCTCCAATTAACCATCAGAAAACTGGAAGTGTCACTGTGGCTCAAGTGGAAGAGCACTAGTCTTGAGCTGAAGAGCTCAAGGACAGTGCCCATACTCAGAGCTCAAGCCCCACAACTGACCAAAAAACCAAAGTGGGAAGGTGAAAACTGGCTGGAGCACTAGCACCAGGCCCCAGTACTGATACAAAAACAAACAACAAAGAAACACAACAATAATCAATACTTTCGATACCAGAAGGAATATAAAATTGTAAAATTTAGAGATACTATTTGAAACAAGGTAATTATATTCAACCTAGGAAAAAAGATGCATAAGGACTTTATGGAAAAAAATTATAAAGTATTATGAAGGATATAAACAAAGAGCTAAAAAACCACATTGTGCTTCTAGCTAGAAAAGTTAAGATTAGCTGAGTGCTGTAGCTCACATCTGTAATCCTAGCCACTCAGAAGGCTGAGATCTGAGGATTACAGTTTTAAGTTAGCCAAGGCAAAGACTATTAGCCTCATATTTCCAACTAACCACCAAATAGTCAAAAATGGAGTTGTGTGACTCAAGTGGCATAGCATTAGCCTTGAGTTTAGGGACAGTACTCAGGCCCTGAGTTCAAGTCCTAATACCAACACTAACTAAATAAATGAGTATATTAGGGGCCGGGAGTTTGGTCTAGTGGTAGAGTGCTTGTTTAACATGCACTAAGACCCGGGTTCGATTCCTTGATACCACATACATAGAAAAAAGCCAGACATGGTGCTGAGGCTCAAGTGGTAGAGCTCTAGCCTTGAGAAAGTCCGAGGACAGTGCTCACGCCCTGAGTTCAAGCCCAGGACTGACAAAAAATATTATAGTAATGATTGCCAGGGTTTGATGGCATGTGCCTGAAATGTAATCCTACTCACGTGGCAGAGACTAAATGGGAAGATCACAACTCCAAGCCAGCCAGGGCAAAAAGTTCATGAGATTCTTATCTTAATCAATAAAAGCTGGAAATGCTAGAGGAAGGGCACCAGTAATCTCAGCTACAAGGGAAACTTAAATTAGGAGGACTGCAATCCAAACTACCCAGGGCATAAATACAAGACCCTATCTAAAAAATAACTAAAGCAAAAAGGGTTGGAGGCATGGATCAATTAATAGCATACCTGCCTACAAGTGCAAAGCTCTGATTTCTGAGTTCAAACCTCAGCACCATCAAAAAAATTACAAGAACAAAATTAGCAAAATTACAACTTGACTCAATCTTCTGAAAAAGAGACTATATAAAATAAATATAATACCTCTGTATGCTAATAGCTACACAGTGATGGAAATCTACACTAATGTTATTTCAAGTCTTCTCTGCATAACCTTCGTGCTCTTCATTTCTCTGATGTACAGCAACAGGTGTACAGACGACAGGCCAGAAAAAGTGTTGACCTAAATTTAACTAGAGCTAGCTACACGTAGCACAAAATGGCATTTATGAGTCAGTCCTAAATTTCTACTATGTTAGATGAAATGTGCTGCCCTCTAGTGATCACATACCACATTTAACATGAACCCTGCTCATAAATGATATAGGAAAATGCTGTTATATGGTTAGAACACTAATAGAAATGTTTCCTTTGTTTATGAGAGTCTAACTCCAACAAGAGGAATAGAACAAATAACCATTAAGCTAGGAGGAAACTTTTGGTGTCTATAAGCTTAAAAGCACATCCCATAATGATTCACTAATTAAGAGTGGTGAAGGAAATGCCCTAACAGGGTTAAAAATAAATTACACTACCCCTGCCTTCTTGGACAAAGAAAAATGGGGCACATTGGAAGGGATTCCCTACTCCAGATTTGGGGCATTAGCAAAGGCTTCCTTGAATCCAGAAAGTAACCTGAGGATAATAGGAAATATCTAGATCAGAAGCTGGCAGACTTTTCTGGAAAATTCCTTTCCATCAGTACCCAACAGTACAATAGCTATATAATAAATGTAATAATTGGGATCTAAAATATCTCCTACAGGCATGTGTGTTAATAAAGCCCCTGTCTCTTTAGCTTGTGCTGTAAGGAGACAGTGGAAACTTGGACTCTAGTGGGAAAGTTTAGGTTATATGGGGGTATACCTCAAGGGAATGGCTGAACCCACATATCTATCTCTTCTTTCTCTTCTACTTGCTTATCAAGAGTCAAGAAGTAGAGCTTCCTCCATTACCCACTCCTGTCATGATGTTCTTTTGGGGACTGGCTCAGGGTGACAAGGCCAATCAATTCTGGACTAAAACCTATGAACCAGATTAAACCCTTGCTATTTTTTATGTTGATTATCTGAAGTATTTTACTACAATAATTCAAAGCTGAGGTTTGAGGTTCAAAGACAAAGACAATCAGAGCAGACAAATTTGCGATATTCTTTTTTTTTTTTTTTTTTGGTGGGTCATGAGGCTTGAACTCAGCCTGGGCCCGGTCCCTGAACTCTTCAGCTCAAGGCTACCACCTTACCCTTGAGCCAAGCCCCACTTCCCATTTTCTAGAGATTAATTGGAGATAAGAGTCTCAGGGCACATTTTGAACCTTGATCCTCAGATCTCAGCCTCCAGAGTAGCTAGGATTACAGGTATGAGCGACCAAGCTCAGCTAAATTTGAGATATTCTAATCTCTAATCACCAAAAAACAGATAATAGAGTTTTGGTTCAAGTGGTAGAATGTCTATCTTGAGGGGAAAAAATGCCAAGTAAGGTCTTCACCTTAGTTCAAGCACCAGTACCAGAAAAACAACAAAAGGTTATTTTATTTTGTATTGTTTTTTGGTCAGTTGTGGGGCCTGGATTCTGAGCCTGGGTGTTGTCCCTGAGCTCTCCAGCTCAAGGCTACTGCCCTACCCCTTGAGCCACAGCACCACTTCCAGTTTTCTGGTGGTTAATTGGAGATAAGAGTCTCACAGACTTTAATGCCCAGGCTGGCTTTGAACCGCAATCCTCAGATCTCAGCCTGCTGAGTAGCTAGTATTACAGGAGTGAGCTACCGTGCCTGGCTAAAAGTGTTTTTTTTTTTTAATGACAATGTTGTAAAATAAAAACACAATAATCATAGAAACTATTGTAATAAGCTGGGCACCCGTAGCTCACACCTGTAATCCTAGCTATTCAGGAGGCTAAGATCTTAGGACCATGATTTGAAGCCAGCCCAGACAACAAGAAAGTCAGTAAGACTCTTATCCCCAATTGATTACAGAAAAATGCTGAAGTGGCAGTGGCTCAAGTGGTAAAGTGCTAGCCTTGGGGGAAAATGAGCTCAGGGAGAGCTCCTAGGCCTAAAGTTCAAGCACCAGGAACAGCACAAAAGAAAAGGGAATATGAAGGAAAGAAAAGAAAAACCATCTCATGAATTCCCATGCACATAAACAATAGGATAGCTCACAGAATATTGGCAAATAATGACTGTGAGGAAAAGCAAGCCAGACTAATAGGCAGTGACAGCCAAGTTAAGACATAAGTGGGGCCAGGGCCTATGGCTCCTGTAATACTAGTTACTCAGGGGGATGAGATCTGAGAATTTCAGTTGAAAGCCAGCCTGAGCAGGAATCTGTGAGATTCTTATCTTCAATTAATTTCTGTAAAACAAACAAAACCAAGAAAAAAGCCACAAGTGAAACTGTGAATCAAACAGAAGCATGTTAGTCTTGAGCAAGAGAAGTTAGGGATTGATAAGAGACCCAGTCTAAAAATCCTATTTAGAATTTTAAACTAATACAATTTCCTCAAAACAACTTGAAGACCAAAGAAATTAAACCAGTAGCTCAAAGGTCTTCTTATCACAAAGAAATCTCTATAAGCTGATGAGACAGGAGATGGAGCTCGCTATAACCTGTAGCAGAAGACTATAGGAGGGGAAAAAAACCAAAAAGCGGTAGACTTACCAAACAGGCAAATTCTGAGATGCAAATTATGAAGACTAAGAAACAAGGGCCATACAGACACATGATTCTTCTCATGCAACAAGTGGAAAATTAGAATAGCACTGGCAAGTCCTGTGTCCTCTTCCTTTTTCCGCATAACTTTTTCCTATCTCTTATTCCCTGTGGCTTTCCTTGCCACTTTCTTATTCTTTCCAGTTGTTCCACTTCGCATTTGAACTCTTAAAACTCCTTCTCTATTCTTTTTCTTACTTATTTTTTCCTATTTATTAACACAGATAATATCCAATAAAACTTATAAATGAGGTTATAGAAAAATAAACATGAAACAAGGCCTTCACAAATTACATTTGTTGTCATGAACATGGCATTCTTGGTGGAGATGTGGTTTTAGTGGTAGCATTTCAGCCTAGCAAGTATGAAGTCAAATTAACACACACACGCACACACACACACACACACACACACACACACACACACACACAAAGAGCTTCGTTATTTTCTGATCTGTAATCTCTTAGATGTGTTGAGACATTATGCCTATGTTACAGAAAAACTACTAAAAATACACATGAATCTCAGCATCATGATGCATACTTGTAATCTCAACACTCAGAAGTCTAAGGCCAATCTATGCTATATACATTTGAAAATAGATAAGATAATATGAAAGAAAGAAGTAAACTAAGAGCAGGAATATTACCTGTACCTGGGATAGAAGGAGGAGGTGACAAAAAGATAAATACCACAAACCATAATTTTTTTTTTTGGTCAGTCCTAGGGGTTGGTCTCTGGGCCTGGGCACTATCACAGAGCTCTTCAGCTCAAAACTACCGCTCTACTCCTTGAGCCACTGCACCACTTCCAGTTTTGTGGTGATTAACTGGAGATAAGAGTGTTGTGGTCTTTAGTGCCTGGGCTGGCTTTGAACCTTGATCCTCAGATCTCAGTCTTCTGAGTAGTTAGGATTATAAGCGTGAGACACCTCACCCAGCTAAACCACACTTTTTTTTGTGTGGTGGTAAGTCCCTTCCATTTTTTGTTATTGTTTCTTTTTTTTTCTCTTGTTTCAATACTTTTCTTTTTTTCTTTTTCTTTTCTTTTCATGGGGCTTGAACTCTGCGCCTGGGCGCTGTCCATGAGCTCTTCAGCTCAAGGCCACTGCCCTATCTCTTGAGCCACAGTGCCACTTCTGGTTTTCTAGTGGTTAACTGGAGATAAGAGTCTCACAGACTTCAGTGCCCACTTTGAACCAATATCCTCAGATTTCAGAGCCACCCTATCTGGCCATCTATTTTTTTTTTTCCAGTCGTGAGCTTGAGCTCAGGGCATGAGCACTGTCCTTGGACTTCCTCAAGGCTAGAGCTCTACCACTTGAGCCTCAGCACCACTTCCAGCTTTTTCTATATATGTGATACCAAGGAATCGAACCCGGGTCTTCGTGCATGCTAGGCAAGCACTTTAACCACTAGGCCAAACTCCTGGCCTGGCCATCTATTTTTAAAATAATGTCACATTCCTTTTTAGGGGAACTGCTTGAATTTATACTTTAAGGGCAAAGTATAAAAAAGTTTTAAAAAAACAAAAACTGTAATAAAATTTTTATACCTTGACCATTTCCTAATATGTATCAAGTTTGACACATAAGTGCTTATTAATATTTTAATGTAACAATCATACATTTCACAAATGCCTCATAAGATATCCAGCTTACTTACCAGCATCATTAGCCAGAGAGTTAGGATCAGACCCTCCGAGGGTGGCTTCGAACTCTTCCTGCAGACGATAGGCTCTTTGCAGCAGAGCTTCTAGTTTATGGATGAATTCAGTACTAATGATATCCTCCAAAACAGAACAAGTACACAGGACAAATATTAGATTTGAGTATTAAATTCTAAACATAAAAGATGCTGACTTTTCAATAAAATAGGAGAAAAAAAACAACAGTGAGAAACAAGGAAAACTACTGGAAGATAGGAAAAGAAGCCTGGGTTCTAACTATGTCTTAAGCAAAATTATCTTCTTTGAGGATTCTGTTTATCTGTAAAATTATGAAGCTGGAGTAGATCATTAGTTCTCAAAATAAGTATGCTAAAACAGCAGTATCTTTATCCTTTGGGAACTTGTACAAAAGGCAGTTTTTCTGATCCACCTTCAATCCCTGGGCCTGGAGTCCTTAAATCTAAGCGCTAGATGACTCTGATGTCTGCTTACCTTTGAGAGCTACTACTAGTCTGCCTGAATAGACAATAAGGACAGTCCAGCTCTCCATCTCTGCAATTTCTATGAACACAACATTAAATCTAAAGTATAAACAGATTTCTTCGAATACTTTCGAAGTCCTATCTGCTCATTCTATAAACCACAATACAGTCAGGGAACTTAACAGATGATACCTAAATGAACAGAAAATGCCTAATAAGAAACATTCCCAAGAACTGTATGGGGTAAGGAGTACCAGTTAATACATTCAAAATTGTTGAATCTTCTGATATAGAGATGACTCTGCAATAAGCCACCTTACATCTACACTTTCTTCGGCAATGGCATCTCCTGCACCCAGCTTAATGGAACAGGCTTCATCTTCCACCTGCCTATTGCGAAAGGTCAGAGCTTGCTCCCATCGACGCAAAGCCTCTTCGAACAATTCCATACCTACACATTAAAACCAGAGTTACTGAAAGTGAGTGAGACCAAAGCAAAAAAAATGTGACCAATGTCACAATCTACCTGAAACTTCCACACCAAGGGATAATTTTACATGTCTCATTTCACAGAACTTTAATTCCCCAATATATTCTGGTTTGTAGCTTTTTGGTTTTGTTTTTTTCATTTTACAGTCCCAGGACTTGAACTTGAGGCCTGGCACTGTGCTTGGACACATTTTGCTCAAGGCTAGCACTCTTCCACTTGAGCCACAGCACCATTTCTGGATTTTTCTGTGTATGTGGTTCCAGGGAATCAAACCCAGAGCTTCATGAATGCTAGGCAAGCATGCTACCACTAGGCCACACTCACAGTCCCATTCCCCAATATATTCTGGGCCTACAATTGTAGTCAACCAACAATTAGACAGAAATGGCTAATTTTATAAAAAAAATAATGTAATTCAAATACCACGATATCCAGAATTTACCTAAAGCATTATCATTAATTCATCAAAAGTTCAACATCTAATTTTTTTGTTGTGGCTATTTGGTTTTTTTTTAACTGTTTTTTTCTTTGTTGTTGTTGTGTGTTTTGGGTTGTTTTTGTTTTTGTTTTTGTTTTTTGGTGCCAGTTGTGGGGCTTGAGCTCAGGGCCTCAGCACTGTCCTTGAGCTTTTCTCAAAGCTAGAGCTCTACCACTTGACCCTCAGCACCACTTCCAGCTTTTTTCTATGTATGTGGTACCAAGGAATCGAACCTGGGTTTTCGTGCATGCTAGGAAGCACTCTACCACTAGGCCAAACACCCAGCCCCTGTTTTGTTTTGTTTTGTTTTTTGCCTTTTCTTTTTTTGGTCCTGGGGATTAAATGCAGGATGTTGCACTTGCTAGGCAAGCATTTTGCCATTGAGCTACCCTTATGGCTAATTTTTGTATGTTTCAACATATCCACCTCCCCCAAATTAATAAGAAAACATATAGGTGAGTAGGAAAACTTTAGTTTATAAGATATTACAAAGTTTATAAATTCTCAGGAGTCAGTAATCTGAGAAAATAGTTAATAGCATAGAAATCCAAAATGAGTCCCAAATTCTGTTCTAAACTACTATTATTCAATTTGCTGAAATATATGGATAAATTGGTGTGCCAGAGTTAAAAAGTGCAAGATAGTGATTTAATACAGTTCAAACAGGAATTTCGTATTGCTGCCGAGAGAAAGCTTTCATGGAGAAAAAGGTAAATATGTACATTTTTCTCCAAAGCTTACCAAAATAATTATACATTTCAAGCAAAACTAAATTATATTAAAGCATCAACTATTCTACCCATAGAAAAGAAAAAGAAATTGGGTGGCAGTGGCTCATATCTATAATCCTAGCTACTCAGGAAGCTGATATCTGAGGATTGTGGTTTGAAGCCAGCCTGGGCAAGAAAATCTGTGAGACTCTTATGTCTAAATAACTACCAAAAAGTCAGAAGGAGAGCTGTGGCTCAAATGGGAAAGTTCTAGCCTTGAGCAGAAAAGCTCAGGTACAGTACTCTGGTCTAGTAGTCAGGCCAACACACACACACACACACACACACACACACAGCTTTAACAATTGTGTAAGAATTATGGCAAGTCATTCTCAATATGCTTTTGGAATCTTGTAGGTTGAAAAAAAATCTATCTCCTCTAAAAGTATTTCCTCAATTACCCATAGAATGTTAAACAAAATCCTCATATGCAAAATAGGCCTTTATTTCTTTGATTTTCTATAGCAATGTCCTTCTGCTTTTCCTCCATTTTTTTTTTTTTTTTTTTTTTTTTACTTAGGAAGTGGTGCTGTGGCTCAAAATGGTAGAGTGCTAGCCTTGCACAGAAGAGCTCAGGGACAGCACCAAGGCCCCAAGTACAAGACCCACAACCAACAATAAGGACAACAAGAAAGATACAGACAGAGTCAATATACACATGAGAAAATTTAATATGAAAACTGAGAAAGAGACTGGACTAAATGTGGCTACAAGCAGATGCAAGAAACATATTCTTCAGAAAAAATATTGACATTGTGATTTTAGCCCACAGATACAGATTTTGTACTTCTGGATTCTATAACTGAGTGAAGAAATTTCTGTTGGGTTAAGTCTCTATATTTGCAATAGTTTGTGATAGTACCTTCAGGAAACTAATAAACTGGTTATGTTCTATAAACTGGAATCAATATATAAAAGATCAGTTTGAAATTGTATTGCTTGTCTTAGAACAATTTAGTTTTTGCTTTGTTTTGCGTTTTTCCTCTAAATGCTAGGATCAAATCCAGGGTCTTGCTCATGCTGGGTAAGCATTTTACTACTGAGCTATATTCCCAACTCTAATTCACTGTTTTTGGCCATACAAGGTTTGAACCCAAGTCCTCACAATTGCTAAACAGATGCTTCACCACTTCCGCTATGTCCTCAATACTGCAATTAATTGGTTTTTGTTTGTAGTTTCAGAGTAAATATGAGCACAGTATCTTAAAACTTCGTAATGTTATTCCTACCCATTAAGTATAAGTTCTCAGGCGTGGTCACAGGAATATTTACAAGTTTAATATCATCTTCATCTGCTTTGTCCCAGGAATTAGAATTGCCACAAGCACAGCTATGACAAGAATTGACACTCTGGACCTAAAATTAAGATTGACAAAAGTATTTCAAAATCTTCCTGGGGTAGTAGTTTGCAATGTTTTCCATTCATATGATTTCTATTTATATAAATTACAATCCTTCCACCTAAAGAAATAAAGCTGATTAACCCAAATCAAACTTAGGACTCATATGATTCTAAATATTTTGAGCATGTTTGCTGAACATAAATAGTTCTTTCCATTAAAAAAAATCAAGCATTTGTATGTTTACTGATTTAAGTGTTTATTATAAATCTTTTACACCTATTATGTTCAAGAAGTAATACACCCATTACCTGATGAATGTAACTGTAACCCCTCTTATATTACCTCGACAATAAAATACAATTAAAAAAAAAAGAAAGCTAACTTATTTTCCTTCAAAACTGTTGACAAGAAGTGTGTCACTGGAGTTTAGCATCTTCCCCACAATGAAAATTCTTTTTCTTCCCCAAGTTCACTTATAGTACTTCTTAGAGAGAGAGAGAGAGAGAGAGAGAGAGAGAGAGAGAGAGAGAGAGAGAGAGAGAGAGAGAGAGAGAGAGTGTGTGTGTGTGTGGTTGTTGTTCTTGTTGTTGATTGTGGGGCTTGAACTCTGGGCCTGCGCACTGTCCCTGAGCTCTTCAGCTCAAGGCTAGCACTCTACCACTTTGAGCCACAGCACCACTCTGAGTTTTCTGGTGGTTAATTGGAGATAAGAGTCTCTCAGACTTTCGTGCCCTGGCTGGCTTTGAATAGAGATCCTCAGATCTCAGCCTCCTGAATAGCTAGGATTACAGGTGTGAATCACAGGCACCTAACCACTTACAGTACTTCTATGCCCATAATTTCTCAAACGGAAAACTAGGAAGTTATCTTCAATATATTTCTTTCCATGTCTCTGAGATCTTTTAGCAAGTATTGTGTAGCCCTTGTCCCCTTCTTCCTGCTCAATTGCTATGACCCTAATTTAAACACCTATTACTATCTAAAAGGAAGAACACTGAGGCAGAATCTATGTCATAGCCCTAGCAGAGAAAAAGACTAGATTGCTTAAGTCCAATAAGGTCATTCTTGTTACACTACTATTATAAAATTCCAATCTGTTTTTGTTAAGAGGCACAGCTTCAACCATCAGTGGAGAAAGTTCTAAGTCTAGATTACAGAATATCTGTATTCTTCCTCATCCTGCTCAAGAGTCAGAGAAATGAAAGTTTATAGGCAGGTCTAGAGGTTCCTGCTGTACAAGAGGCTTTACAGTTTCCTTAGTGTACTTTTGCTGAGCAAAAGTATAGAGCCATCTGGGCAACATAATGAAATCTTGTCTCACATTAAAAAATAAACAAACACAGCTGGGTGCTGATGGCTCATACTTGTAATCCTCGCTACTCAGGAGGATGAAATCTAGGATGGCAGTTTGAGACCAGTCAGGGTAGGAAAGTCTAAGAGACTCTATCTCCAATTAAGCACAGAAAAAGAGGGAAGCGGCACTGTGGCTCAAGTGCTAGAAGGCTAACCTTAAGCAAAAGGAGCTTAGGGACAGTGCCCAGGTCTACAGTTCAAATACTAGGACCAGCACACACACATACACACACACACACACACACACACACACACACACACACACACACACACACTCAAAACAGATAAACACAATGGCATGTTGGTGCACACCTGAAATCCCAGACTTTGGGAGACTGAGACCAGAAGATGCTGAGTTCAGGCCAGCCTGAGGTCTGGTGCAAGGCTCTATATCAAAGAAAAAAATTTAACTATGCACCAGTAGATCATACGTCCTCATACTCAGGAGGCTGAGGATCAGTTTGAAGTCAGCCCTGGAAAGTCTGTGACACTCTATATCTCTGATTAACCATTAAAAAACCAAAGTGCAATATGGCTCAAGTGGTAGAACACTAGCCTTAAGCAAAACAGCCCATGAACAGTGTCTAGGTCCTGAGTTCTAAGCTGCAGGACTGATAAAAAAAATTTTTTTTCTAAAGACAAAAAAAAAAAAGAAACTCAATATTGTTATTTCCAAGAAAGGGAACTGAGTAAAATAGTTTAGGATGCATTTTTCACTGCGTATTTGCTTGCCTGTTCTGTCTTTACATGACCTTACAATCTCATATTTAAATGAGTATAAACTTCATCCCTCATTTGTCAATCAATACTATATGAAAGTCCTAAAGGAGCAAATAAATCTTCTACATATTAATTAGGACTATATAAACGTTTCAACAGAAGACGGGAGGAAGCCCATACTCTGCAAGCCCAGTACTCTGACCCAAACAGGCTCATCCAGGGATTTTTGTGATCCACACAAAGTCGAGCTGTAGTGTCTACATACTGAACCACATATAATTATGAAGCAGTATTGTCACATTGAAACTATCTCAAAGGAGCCTATCTATGGACTATGTCTCTTACTCAGTGAAACCTGGGATCAAACCACCTGAATATTTATCCAAACAGTATGTTTTACTTGTCTAAATAAAACAGACTCAAATAAATGATTTCTTAAGTTTCTTTCCATTCTAAGAGCTGGAACAGATAATAACATATATAAACAAAAATAGGAAAAATAATAACATATATTTCATACTCACAGAGGCCAAACTTTGTGCAGAACCTGAATATTTACTGAATAGTCCTCCATTGGCATAGTTGCAAGACTGAGATCCTTTGTCTTTGGTGGAACTTAAAGATAATGTCAAATTCTGTCTACTACTGGAACAACTTGAACCTGTTATAAAAACAAATACAAGGCCAGGAGTTTGGCCTAGTGGTTAAAGTGCTTGCCTAGCATGCATGAAGACCCGGGTTCGATTCCTCGGTACCACATACATAGAAAAAAGCCAGAAGTGGTGCTGAGGCTCAAGTGGTAGAGCTCTAGCCTTGAGAAAGTCCAAAGTCCAAGAACAGTGCTCAGGCCCTGAGCTTAAGCCCAGGACTGGCAAAAAAAAATAAATAAATAAAATAAATAAATAAATAAAAAACAAATACAAAAGTATCAAAGATTCTAATGACAAATTTCAGAATTAGTTCAGAGAGCTCTGATGCCTCAAACATACTATATTCAATTGTGTAAATTGGAAAATTATTCAATGAACACATTACTGAAACTAAGTAAGGGTTTGGCTCAAGAGAAGATTAATTTTTTTTTTGGTAAGAAAACTTGGCAGAGCTATATTGAGTTAGTAAGCAAACAAACAAGCAGACAGACAGACAGACAGACAGAAGGGCAGGGGAACACTCTAATTGAGGGTGGGTGCTCTCAGAGAGAAACAGAGACACCAAAGATTTTTCAACTGGCAAGAGTGAAGTCCTGAGTACAGTCCCAAATACTGCACAAAAAGGAAAAAAAATCCCCAAACCATAAAACACACTAAATTACAAAAAAGCTAAAAAAATCTTGTATGCTCAAAAAAATTTTAGTGCTCTGATTTTGCAATATGTACCATATTTCTAACAAAAATTACAAATTATTTAATGAAGGCCAGCAATTCATCTACAAGTGAAAACAGACACAACATTTTAAAGAAACAGGGAAGCCTGGCACTAATGGCTCATGCCGTTCTTAGCTATTAAGCTGAGATTGAGGATAGAAAAGTCTGTGAAATTCTTGTCACCAATTATCAAGCAACAGCCAGAAGAAGAGGTGTGGCTCAAGTAGCAGAGCGCCAGGCTTGAGCAGAAAAAGCGAAGTAGAATATGAGGCTCTAATATCAAGCCCCAGAATTGGAGGAAGGGAGGGAGGGAAGGGAGAGAAAGAAGGTGGGAGAGAGGGAGACAGAGGGAGACAGAGGGAGACAGAGACAGAGAGACAGAGACAGAGAAGGAAAGAAGGAAGGAAGGAAGAAAGGAAGGAAGGAAGGAAAGAAAGAAGGGCAGGAGGAAGAGGGGGGGCAGTTAGGCAAGCAGACAGACAATATACTAAATTTATTACAATACATTTGTACAAAATTAATTACACATTAAAAATGACAGCACAAGATAACTGGCTTCTGGATCTCTCTGCTCATTCTTCTCAGTAGTCTTTATTTCATTTTAAAAAATGGCAGCATAGGAAGTGGTGCTGTGGCTCAAGTGGTAGGGTGCTAGCCTTGAGTTGAAGAGCTCAGGGACCAAGCCAGTCCCAGAATTCAAGTCCCATGACTGACTGGAAAAAAAAAAAAACACCTCAAAAAAAAAAAAAAAAAAAGGCAACACAAGGGCCAGGAGTTTGGTCAAGTGGTAGAGTGTTTGCCTAGTATGCATGAAACCCTTGGTTCAATTCATCTGTACCATATACACAAGAAAAAGCCAGAAGTGATGCTGTGGCTCAAGTGGTAGAGTGCTAGCCTTGAGAAAGCCCAAGGACAGTACCCCAGGCCCTGAGTTCAAGCCACAGGACTGCAGAAAGAAAGAAAGAAAGAAAGAAAGAAAGAAAGAAAGAAAGAAAGAAAGAAAGAAAGAAAGAAAGAAAGAAAGAAAGAAAGAAAGAAAGAAAGAAAGAAAGAGAGAGAAAAGAGGAAAAGAAAGATAGAAAAGAAAGGAACTCTACCTCGGCCTCTTTAGGCTAGGATTACAAAAATGAACACTACACTCAGATTTAATTTTTGTTACTCGTGAATAGTAAGGAAAACTGGAGGGCTGGGCATGGTGGCTCATATCTGCAATTCAAGCAACGTCAGATAGAAACTGGGAAGATCACAGTTTGAGGCTAGCCTAGGTAAAAAGCTAAGGAGACATGAGACTCCTCCATCTCCAGTAACAAGCTTGGGTGGGGCGTGGGGGGATGGTAGTCTTGTGATCCCAGCTACCTAGGGGATAGAAGTACAAGGATCACAGTCCAAGGTTGGCCTCAGCAAAAATAAAGAGGCTATCTTAAGAAAAATAAAATGCAGAGAATATGTCTAGACCTGTGTCCGAGACCTTAGTACAGAGAGACAGAAACAGAGACAGAGAATTAGAAAAACAAGACACCAAAACTGATGAAATCCAGCTATGATTTACACATGAAATTTACTCTCCTAATTCAGCTATGTCCACATACCTTTCTCTGATGCTGCTCTTTTAGTGCATTCAAGTAGGAGATGTTCTGGTTCCCATGGCAATACTTTTCCTTTTTTCTTTCCACGTCTTCTTTTAAAATGATGAGCCAGAAAAATTATAGATAAAGCACTTACTGCTGTTACCACAAACAACTTTTTAGCTACTGGTGAAAACTTGATCTGGAAAGGATGGAAATGATTTGAAAAAACAAGTCTTACTTGTTCACTAAAAATAAAAGACACAAGTACTAAATTTATTCTTAACCCTTTTCTAAATATTATGTAAAGATTACAATGTTACTCTCTCAATGACAGCCCATTTGATTTTTTCTGTCTGTGGTTTGAACTCGGGACTGTCTGTTCCTGACCTTCTTTGAGTTCAAGACTAAGTTCTCTATCACCTGAGCAACAGCTCCACTTGCAGCTGTATTTGAACTGTAATCCTAGCACATAGGCCCTGTCCCTGAGCCTGACAAATGGTAAGTTCTTAACTTTTCTTGAATCCAGAAATTTAACAAAGTTACAACAGAGTTAAATTTTTCCCTAAACAGGTATAGCAGGCCCTGCACCCTAGAGATGGAAAAAACACATTGCCAGCAATACATGGGACAATCTCCAGGACAGATCATATAATAGGCACAAAACAAGCCTACTGCTGAGCAGTGCTGGTGCAGGCCTATAATTCTAGCTGCTCAGGAGGTTGAGATCTGAGGACAGTGGTTCCAGGCCAGTTATGCACGATACTCTCTTCTTCCACCAAAAAAATCCAAAAGTGATGCTGTGGTTCAAATGGTAGAGTGCTAGCCTAGAGCAAAAAAGCCAAAAAAAAGAGCTAGAGGTTCTGAGTTCAAGCCCTAGTACACACATACACACACACACACACACACACACACACACACACACACACACACACGGTATCCAGTTGGCCATGGTAGCTCACAGTGGTAATCTAACTAAGGCATATGCTACGCAGTGAATTCCAGGCCAGCCTGGACTACATAAAGACACCCTGTACCTGGGAGAAGTAGGGAGGAAATGCAGGGAGAGACAACTGATTTGAAAAGACATTTTCTCAAAAGGGGACATATAAACAGCCAATAGTATATGAAAAAAAATGTTTGACATCAAGGAAGTGCAAGTCAAACCATTACCAGTGGTCAGGGGTACAGCTCAGTGGTGGAACATTTACCAGTATGAGGTTCTGGATTCAATCCCTACCACCAGCACAAAATGAAAGGAAGAAAATAAAATCCCAGCCCACAAACAAATATAATCACAATCAGATATTACCTGGCTGGAAAATGGCTACTACTTAAAAGATAAATTTTGGCAAGGATATAGAGAAAAGGGAAGCCCCACTCATTCTAGAAGTGAATATAAATTAGTACAGCCAACCTGGAAATCAATATGGAGAATCTACAAGAAACTGAAAATAGAACTACGGTAGATCTAGCAATCCTACTGCTGGGTACACAGTCACAGAAAATACAATCAGAATGAGGCAGAGACACCTGTAGGCCTGCTTACTGCAGCTCTACTCACAATAGCCAAGAACAGCCTAATGCCCACTGATGAAAAGATCAAGAAAATGCGGCACTTATGCACAACGAAATAGTATTTAGCCACAAAATGAATGAAACCCCAGCATTTATATGACCATGCGTGGAACAGAAGATCATTATGCTAAGTGAAATAAACAAGGCCCAGAGAGACAAGTACTGTATGATTCCACTCATGTGAAGTTTAGAGAGAGAGAGAGAGAGAGAGAGAGAGAGAGAGAGAGAGAGAGAGAGAGAGAGAGAGAGAGAGAGAGAGAGAGAGAGAAGAATGATCTCCTAGTGGTTGAGAATAGAACAGTGATTATCAAAAGCTAGGGAGGTAAAAGGAAGAAGGTATGGACACATGCTGATAGCAAATAGCAAGTTAAGTTAGACATACATTTCAAAAAGCAAGAAGAGTTCTTAATGATCATTCTCACTAAAAAGAAATGATAAAAGTTTAAATACATTTAACATAACTTGAACATTATACACGTAAGGTATTAAAACATCCATTATTATGTAGGACTGTTTCAGCTGGGTACAGTGTTTCCAGTTCTCAAAAGGCTGTGGCAAGAGGATCATTTGAGCCCTGTAGTTCAAGACTATCCCAGGTAACATGGGAAGCTTTCATATGAGAAAGTGAGAAGTCAGGGGAAGCATTGAATGAAAGTGGGTAAAAAATTGAAACAACATTTCATGCAAACAGTAAGCAAAGAAAGCAAAAGTGGCTATACTAAATCATATAAATATGTTTTTAAATAATGAAAAGGTTACAAAATGCAAACAAGGACACTAGATATCAAAGAAAGGTTCAAGAAGATACAGCAAGAAACTATAACAAGGCTGGGTAATAGTTGCTCACACTCATAATCCTAGCCACTCAGAAGGCTGAGGTTTGAGAGTTGCTGTTCAAAGCCAGCCCTGGCAGAAAAAAATCCATGAGACTTATTTCCAATTAACCACAAAAAAGCTGGAAGTGGTTCAGCAGAGTGGTAGAGGACCAGCCAACAAGGAGCAAAAGAAAGCTACGGGATAACACTCTTACCAGCACCAAAAATGAAGGCGGAAGATGAGATGCAAAAAGAAGAACAAGGAGGATGGAGGAAGAGGAAGAAGAAGGAAAAAAAACTGCTATAAACATTCACTTTTTGTTTCTTTTATTTTGTTTTATGCCAATCGTGGGGCTTGAACTCAGAGCCTGAGCACTGTCCTTGGATTTTTCTCAAGGCTAGAGCTCTACTACTTGGACCAAAGCACCACTTCCAGCTTTTTTCTATGTATGTGGTACCGAGGAATCGAACCCTGATTTTTGTGCATGCTAGGCAAGCACTCTACCACTAGGCCAAACTCCCAGTGCCTGTTCCTTTTAATTTTATTTTCGGTATAGGTTTTGAACTCAGAGTCTCATACTGACTAGGTAGGTACGCTACCATTGAACCTATGTCCCCAGTCAATTTTATAAAATTTAGTCCTTTAAAAAAAATGAACCTGGGGAGGGAAATGGGGACCAAGAAATGAGAAAGGGTATCAATGTATGTGAAGTAATGCACCTTCTATCTGGTGAATATAATGTAACCCTTCTATTAATTACAATAAAAATATATGAAAAAATGAACCTGGTGATAAAGAGCAGTTATTAAAAACCTACCTCTTTAAAAAAAAATGAAATGAGCCAGGCACATTGGTTCACACCTGTAATCCTAGCTACTCAGGAGGCTGAGATCCGAGGACTGCAGTTCAAAGTCAGCTCAAGCACTAAAGTCTGTGAGACTTTTATCTCCAATTAACCATCAGGAAACTGGAAGTGGCGTTGTGGCTCAAGAGGTAGGGTGGCATCCTTGAGCCAAAGAGTTCAGGGATAACACCCAGGCCCAGAGTTCAAATCCCATGACCAACAAAAACAACAAACAAATAAAAAAAACTGAAATGAAATACACACTCACAAGTTTCCCTCTCCAAATGCGAAATCACAGTGCTTAGTTCCTTCTAGGTATCTTGAGAAATAATCTATAAACATGCATATACATAATTTAAAAAATCTGATGTATGCATTTACTTTATTTTACACAGCAAAAGCAGATGTAGATGGGACAAAGGTGACAGTACTGAAGATGTGATCAGGTCCTATGATTGATTCTCTAAAAGAGAAAGTAAAGGCTTCTTAACAATATACGATCAGATCTCTGACTGTTAAAAGAAACAATGAATCCTAAGAATTCATAGTACAAAATCTTCAGTAAATATGTCTCTTCTCAGTGTATGTGGGAAAGAATGAGAAACAACTATATCTGATTCCCCTATACATATGACATGATAAAAGAAAAGAAAAAAAAGACAGAAATTACCAAGACTAAATGATTAATGGAAATTTAAATAGATGTATAACTAGTAGAGAGTGAGTTAGCAGAGAGTTAATAAAAGTCTCCCAACAGGTAGGCACCAGTGGCTCATTCCTGTAATCCCAGCTACTCAGAAGGCTGGGACTTCAGGCCCACAGTTGAAAGCCAGCCCAGGCAGAAAAGTCCATGGGACTATTTCCAATAAACTACTTGGAAAAGCTGGAAGTGGTACTGTGGCTCAAGTGATAGAACGCTTGAGCACAAAGAGGCTCAGGGACAACACCCAGGTCCTGAGTTCCAAGTCCCAGGATCTGGACAAAACAAAACAAAAATCTCCCAACAAGCCAGGTTCAGTGGCTCACCCAAATAATTATAGCTGTTTGAAAATGTGAGAAGCAGAGATTGGGAGGACTGTAGTTCAGAGCTAGCTCAGGCAAAACAGAGGCCAGGAGCATGGCCTAGTGGAAGAATGCTTGCCTAGCATGCACGAAGTCCTGGTTTGACACCTGGCTATCACATATAGAGAAAAAGCCAAAAGCGGTGCTGTGGTTCAAGTGGTAGAGTGCTAGCCTTGAGAAAACCCAAGGACAGTGCCTAGGCCCTGAGTTCAAGGCCCAGGACTGGCCAAAAAAAAAAAAATGGGTCAGGCACTGACGGTTTATACCTATAATCCTAGCTTCTCAGAAAGCTGAGATGTGAGGATCAGGGTTCAAAGAAAGTGCTGCATAAACATTAATGAGACTTATCTTCAATTTAGCAGGCTCATGTGGCACAACACCAGCTTTGAGAGAAAAATAAGCAAGAATATGAGGGTCTGAGTTCAAGCCCTAGTATTGGCACAAAAATAAACATATTCCCCTAAGAATTATAAATGTAACTAAAAATGAAATAATAAAAACTGAATAGGTTTTAAACTACTTTAATAAACATTTTCATAGTACCATATAAAAAGGTTGGGTGGGTAATAAGTATGTAACTCAATGGTAAAGCATCTGCATAGTCTGACCTAGATTCAAACTCTAGCACCAAAAAACAAAACAAAACAAAGCCCTCAGGCAAAACTGAAATCCTGTAAACAGAACAGGCTATAAGCAATAGAATTATGCAACTTGAGGTTAAGTTTGTTTATTTACCTGGGAGAGTGAAGAGTACCAAGACAGAGGAAGATCAAACACTCTCAGTGCTGTAGTCCTCCAGGGAGGCTGTGATTCCCTCACTGTGTCTTCTGACATGACTCTTTGATTGTCACTAAATTAAACACAGAAACTTGTTAACCACACAGATTTCCTTCGACTTTGCCAGTGAAAGATACAAATTAACAGGAGCCCTATCGGCTTTTTCTAGGTAGTTATTCTGATATTATACAAGATGAAATTGGATTTATGAATTGCCAGAGCAAAGAAAGAATGGAGCTAGAGTTACATTTAACCTTAGCAAAGAAAGTCTAGAAGTGAGTAAAAACAGACTGGATTTAAAATCCAACCTCAGGCAGTAGACTTTCCTGAGAAAACTGCAGGTTTTAGATTCTTTCTTTTCTAGTCTGATTATCAGTATTTAGTCCATTTCTTCACGTAATAGTAGAGGTGGCCCAGAGGTTTGCTGAATAGATCTAGATGAGACTCCTGGGAATAGAAAGGAATCCCAGAGTTTACTGACTGGACTTGTCTTTATTTTCATACTGTTTCATTTTAAAGCTAGTCGAAAAAATACATGCTATGTAATTATGACATTGTCTATGCGTGTGTGTGTGTGTGTGTGAGTCATTGGTCATGGGACTTGAACTCTGGGCTTGGGTGCTGTCCCTGAGCTCTTCAGCTCAAGGCTACCACCCTACCCCTTAAGCCACAGCACCACTTCTTGTGATACTGTTTTAATGTATATTATATCTCTTGAAATCAAAGTGAAAAAAACTCAGATATTTAAGCAGTTTACTTTTTTTGTGTGGATGTGCTGTTCCTGGGGCTTGAAAATTCAGTGCTTTTCTATTCAAGACTAGGGGTCTACCATTTGAGCCACACCTTCATTTCTGGCTTTTTTGGGTGGTTAACTAGTGATAGGAGTCTCAATGACTTTCCTGCCCAGGCTGTTTTGGGGCCAGGATCCTTAGCTCTGAGCTTCCTGAGTAGCTACAATTATAGGTACCCAGCAGTTTTTTGTTTTTTTTTAACAGATGGGTGGGGGGAAGAAGTTCCCTTTGATGTCCAAGCTGGTCTACAATGTCCAGGTTCAAGTATTCAGAACCATGGGCATCTGCCACTGCATCTAGCTAAAAAGGACAGATATTAAAAGAGGCAGATGTTACTGAAAGAGATCTTTAAGGTATTAGATCCTTCATAAAGCATGAATGTATATGATTAGATTACGTAATTCTGCTTTTTACAAATAGAAACTCAAATTCCATGAGTGTACTCAGCTGCATATACACTGAAGGTCACATGGTACTAATATATAAATCAACTTAGAAATTGATTCGTTCACAGAAATATACCATATAGTGATCACAACACACATATATGCTATCAAACATACTCTCTCTGAAATAAAATCCCAAGGAAGCTGAACTACTAAGTCAAAAAATTTTCTCTTTAGGGGCCGGGAGTTTGGCCTAGTGGTTAAAGTGCTTGCCTAGCATGCATGAAGACCCGGGTTCGATTCCTTGGTACCACATACATAGAAAAAAGCCCGAAGTGGTGCTGAGGCTCAAGTGGTAGAGCTCTAGCCTTGAGAAAGTCCAAGGACAGTGCTCAGGCCCTGAGCTCAAGCCCAGGACTGGCAGAAAAAATTTCTCTTTAGCATAAAATCAAAGAGTCCCAAAAGCACATATTATTCAAGCTACTTGTAGTTCTAGCCACTCAGTAGGTTGAGATCTGCAGTTCCAGGTTCAAATCATCCTGGGCAGAAAGGGCCAAGAGATGATCTCCAATTAACCAGCTAAAAAGCTGGACAGGTATCTCTTGTGAAGAAGACTATGCTTCTCTGGTAACCAGACTGCTTATACCAACCACATTTCCCTTCCTTGGTTGGTGTTGTACACTTAACACAAATAATAACAATTTTATGTTTATACATTTTCCCTAGGTCCTTTCTCTCTGCATACACCTCTTTTTTCTAGATCTTTTTTCTAGGTAACTCTCTTTTGTCCTCAGATCCCTCTCCCTTCCAATCCCCCTCCCCACCCCTTTCTCTACCTCCAGCAATTCATGGGGCTTTAACTGAGCCTGGGCAATGTCCCTGAGCTCTTCAGCTCAAGACTAATGCTCTTCTTTGAGCCACTTCCGCCTTTGGTTTGATACTTCCCATTTTTTGAGAAAGGTGTCAAAACCACTGATTAAGTAGTGGTTTCCGTTCAAAACCGGGAGAGTAACCCCTCTTGAGGGGACATTGACCTTAACTTTGTTTGTGACATTGCAGAGTTAGTTCTTCCAACTATGTTCTCTTTACAATTTTTAGACTTCGTTGGTTTGAATTAAGTATATATTTCAACCAATCAACTGTGATATCGGCACAAAACTGAGAAATATTGAGGAAATTACAAACGGTTAGGCCACTGACAAAGTCTGCATGTGGAAAATAACCGGGGGTGTAGGAAGTTTAGCCGGGAACTATTTGCTTGGTCTTTCTGTTGTTGTCTGTTTTTCTTAAGTGTTTGCCCATACTGAGGCTTGAACTCAGGGCCTCGTGCATTCTAGGTACCCTAAATCCCTTTTAATTGAATAACAGGGAATAAGCTAATTCCACACGTATGCATGATTAGCAGAATGATTTTGCAAAACTAGATATTTCACTTGATTACAGAAATATCATAAAAAATGACTTAACAATTATGCAAATTTGGAAAGGGATCTTAAAAATCATCAGTATAGTGTACTGTACTATATGGTACTCGATTCTTTCCATACTAACCGCTGGTGGTTAAACGTGTCATAGCTTGGGTTTGCAGATTAAGTATCCTCTGCTTATTAAGTAGCCTAGTCGACAATGTCGACTTTAGCAAACAAGATGGAAACCCTGAACTACCAAGACAAGTGGACTTGTGGTATACAATCTAGATAACGTAATCCTGGAAGGACGTTTTAAATGTGGCAAAAAAAAATCCTTAGTTACACGACATTACTATTACCAGTATTATTGTCATTATGGTCTTAAAGATCTATTGAAGAACAAGATCGCCTCAGTCCATTCAGCAGGAGCAGAGCCAATAACCCTAACCAGAAAGGAGACCTGGGGCCACAAACAGCTTGGCGCTAGGGCCGCCCTGTAAACACCTGCCGAGAGGCGTCCCCCATCCCACACCCCAAACCCCCCGCCACACACACCGCTGCTCTCCTCCCAGGGTTCCCACCCCTCCTCCGGGGCGAGCCCACCGCTTCGGGGCTCCCCGGTGGCCCTTCCCCACCCGTGGTCCTCCCCTCCCGCCTGCCAGGTACGGGGGAGGGGCAGACCCCACAGCGGTAGCCCCGCCCCACCCCGCACCCCAGAAGGTCCTCTAGGTCGCTGATCTGTGAGCCCCATACCTGGCGCCCTGGCGCCCCGGGCCCCCCGGCGCGGCCGCCCCACGCCCGCAGCCCCGCGCGCCGCAGCCCGGCTGCTGCAGATGGGAGTGCTTCCGGGGTCAGGAGTGGGAAGGTGAAGGGAAAGTGGAGGGGACCTCCTTGCCTTCCTACGTGGGGGGGCTGCGTGGGAAGCAGCTCCGGCCATTTTTGTTGAGGGCAGCAGCTTCTGCTGGGCTTAGTTGCCTGCGAAAACTGGGATTGCTATACTTTTGGCAAACCCGTTCACTAAAGGACTATTGATATCTTTTATAGGATCTGGTACAAGTCTGCAAATCTGATGAGAACTAGGCAGTATTTACTCCGGGTGTGTGTGTGGGGGGGAATGCACATAGAAACTGCTGCTACTGTAGTAAAATTAATGTATGGTTTTTGTTTTATTACAATTAAATGCTGTGCTTATATGCATGTATATACACACATATATATATGACATATGTAGGTGTATATAAAATATATGCATGGGTGTGTATAATGGATAAAATTTCAAACCCCAGGGCCGGGAGTTTGGCCTAGTGGTTAAAGTGCTTGCCTAGCATGCACGAAGACCCGGGTTCGATTCCTCAGTACCACATACATAGAAAAAAGCCGGAAGTGGTGCTGAGGCTCAAGTGGTAGAGCTCTAGCCTTGAGAAAGTCCAAGGACAGTGCTCAGGCACTGAGCTCAAGCCCAGGACTGGCCAAAAAAAAAAAAAAAAAAAAAAATTCAAACCCCAGAAACCAATCACAAATTCCAGGTTAAGAACTTCTGCGCTGATGTTGATGGCTCACACCTGTCACCCTAGCTACTCAATATGCTAAGATCACAGGATCACACCATTAGCCAGCAAAAAGCCAAATGGAGGTATGACTCAAGTGGTGGAGTGCCACCTGAAAGCAGAAAATAGTGCGAGGCTTTGAGATCGAGCAACAGTGCTTGCATGCTCTGCACATGAGCATGCACATACACACAATTAGTTTGTCAAGTGATGATGAAAGCTTTGAAAAGTCAAAGGCAGCGAATGCGTATCTCTCCAAGTTAGAAACATTTCCAAATTAAAAACCTCAGTGTCTTACATATGTTCTCATTTTTTCCAATACTAAGGTTATAAATTTGCTCATTTCCTTCATTGTGCCATATATCATGCTAAGTACTGAAAATACTGGGTTGAGTAGAAATGGAAACGTGTATGATAATGGATAATGATGACATTAAAACACATTGTAGAATCAGCATAATAACATCACTAGAGAATGTGTTATAAAATGCAAATGCAAAGAAAAATCCAAACAGCCTAGAAAAGCCCAGAAAATCCCTTAAGGACAAGTGGAGTTCAATTTGGTGGGGGGCAATACTGACATCTGAACTCATGGTCTCATGCTTGCTAGACAGGCTCTCTACTGCTGAGCCACACTTCCAGTCCTTATTTTTTTGTCCCTGATTATTTTTGATATGGGGTCTTGCTTCCTACCTATATGTACACTCGAACCAAGATGGTTCTCATTTTTTGCTTGCTGATACAGCCAGGAAGACATACAATGGCACACAGCTTCTTCCGTTGAGATGGAATCTCACAGACTGGTCCCTCCCAGACTGATTGGGAACTTCAGTCCTCCCAACCTCAGCCTCTCAGCTAGCTAGGATACGGTGCTAAACTAGGGGCTGATAAGTGTCCTTTGAAATTTAGTATTCAACTGACCAAAAAAAAAAAGGAAAGAAAAAGGATTATAGATTAATCCCTCAAGAACACTGTATAGGGAGATAGGGCACCCCCAGTGCGCATGCTAGGGAGGCACTCTATTGCTGAGTGCCTCTCCCTTATCCCTGTAGTGTCCTGGTCTATCAGAAATTTTCTTAGAATTTGAGCCAATATTTGTGACATTGCGCGTTCCTGTTCCTTTGATCTGCTTGTCATTGGATTATTCTTGGTTTTTCATGACCTTGCCCTTTTGACAGAATGCTTTAAGGCAAGCCCTCAATCCAAGTGAAGTCAATAAGGCTAATTTCTAGGACATTTTTCTTTTGTCAGTCCTGGGACTTGAACTCAGGGCCTGAGCACTGTCCTTGGGCTTTCTCAAGACTAGCACTCTACCACTTGAACCACAGCACCACTTCCAGCTTTTTCTGTGTAAATGGTACTGAGGAATAGAATCCAGGGCTTCATGAATGCTTGGAGCAAAATAACAAGTGAGCAGCAAAGAGAACATGAGGAAGTTCTAGCAATTGTTAAGTCTCTATTTTGGGCTACTCCTTGAATTCCATGAACCAAAACCTTCCTTTTGTTTGTTGTTGTTTTGCCAAAGGTAAAACATCTCAACTGCATGTCTTTCAAGGTCTTAGCCAAGACAGTGATCTCTGCGGGGAAACTCTAATTGCAAGCATTATGTCTATGAATTAGGGTGTTATACTTTTCTGATAGTCTGATCTAGTTATATAGAAGGAAAGAGAAGGGGGGAGGGAAGAAGGGAAGGAAAGAAGGAAGAAAGGAAGGAAGGAAGGGAGAAGGAAGGAAAGTACAAGAGAAAGAAAGAAGAGAGGGAGGTAGGAAGGAAGAAAGGAAGAAAAGAAGGGTGAAAGGAAGGAAGGAGGGAAAAGGAAGAAAGAAAAGAAAAGAAAGGTGAAAGAAGGAAAAGAAGGAAGGCCAGGGGTTGGCCTAGTGGTAGAGTGCTTGCCTTGTATGCACAAAGACCCAGGTTCAACTACATACATAGAAAAAGCCAGAAGTAGTGCTGAGGCTTAAATTCTAAGAAAATTTCTGATAGATCAGTACACTAAAGGGATAAGGGAGAGGCTCAGCAATAGAAAGCCTGCCTAGCATGCACACTGGGGGTGCCCGATCTCCCTACACACTGTAGGGTAGTGATTCACACTTGAGGGAAGTGGTAGAGCTTTAGCTTTGAGAAAGTCCAAGGACAGTGCTCAGGCCCTGAGCTCAAGCCCAGGAGTGGCAAAAAAAAAAGAAGGAAGAAAAGAATGAAAAATTAAGGAATAGAGAGGGGGAGAAGGAGAGAGAGAAAGAGGGAGGGAGGAAGGGAAGGGAGGGAGGGAGGGAGGGAGGGAGAAAGGAAAGAAGGAAGGAAAGAAGGAAGGAGAGAAAGAGAAGGGGAAGGAGGGAGGAAGACAGAAAGGTGAAAGAAAGGAAGGAAGAAAAAGAAAAAGGGAGGAAGATAGAGGGAGGAAAGCAGAGAGAGAGAGAGAGAGAGAGAGAGAGAGAGAGAGAGAGAGAGAGAGAGAGAGAGAGAGAGAGAGAGACAAAGAAAGAGAGTCAAATGCTGATGGCTCATTCCCGCAATCTTAACTATTCAGGAGTCTGAGAATCATGGCTCAAAGCCAGCTCAGGTGGTAAAGTCTATGATCTTATTTCCAATTAACCACCAAAAATGTGGATGTGGGGCTCTGGCTCAAGTGGTAGAGCACCACCTTGAATGAAAAAAAAAAAACAAGTAAAGGACAGCACTCAGGCTTTATAATGTCTCAAGACATATCTATTTGTCACCAGTGGGAGAAGGTACCTTTGGCATCTGCATAGCTGAAGGCTAAAGATGCTATTGCCTGACATTCACAGCAGCCTACAACCCGCAGGAGCCATTCCCCCCCAAAGCAAACGATTATTCAGTTCAAAATGTCAGCAGTGACAATTTTTAGAAGCCCTGAGCCAGAGCAACTGAAACGATTACTCAACAAATGAACAGATGGCAATGAACTCTTGGCAGTGGTTTCAAATTTCAATGCTAAATATGCCCACATCCAAATCATCACTATGAGTGTGAAAAATAGGACCCCCCTCATCCTAAGTCAAGTTTGAGGGGTTTCAAGATAATTTGGAAAAGACATGTACCCATTAGAATCTTCAAGAGATAAAACCTAATGTTTTTCACATTTGAAAAGCCCTAAGCCATGAGACTAAGGCCTATTTGGAGCAGTCACAGTTCATGCAAGAGAGTGCACCAAGAAGGGACCCTGTATAAGAGAGCTGTTCTGAACTGCCTTCAAAGGGGCTGTTGGACTAGGGGTGTAGATTAATGGTAGGTGAGTTGCCATGCATACCTAAGGTCCTGTTCTTTTAACTTGTTTTTAAACTCTGTGTATGTGTGTGGGGGTACCTACGTGCGTGCATGTGAGTAATGCAGGCCAGTACTGGGGCTTGAACCCAGGGCCTTGTACTCTCACTTGGCTTTTTTTTCCTTTTTCTTTCTTTCTTTTTTTTATGGGTCATGGGACTTGAACTCGGCCTGGGCACTGTCCCTGAGCTCTTCAGCTCAAGGCTACCACCCTACCCCTGGGTCTGGGCCCTGTCCAGCTCTTCAGCTCAAACCTGCCTACCTACCCCTTAAACCAAGCTCTGCTTCCCATTTTCTAGAGGTTAATTAAAGAGTCTCAGGTCCTTTTGTGATGGAGGCTGGCTTTGAACCTTGATCCTCAGATCTCAGCCTCCTGAGTAGCTAGGATTATAGGAGTGAGCCACTAAGCCTGGCTTTCACTTGGCTTTTTCACTCAAGGTTGGCATGCTACTACTTGAGCCAAAGCTCTACTTCTAGCTCTTTTCTGGTTAATTGGAGATAATATTCTCACAAACTTTTCTGCCTGCTCTGGTTTTGAGCCATAATCCTTGGATTTTAGCCAGAATAGTTTAGGATTAGAAACATAACCTTGCTGAGGTTCTGCTTTTGATCTCTCAAACCAGGAGAGAGGGAGGAAAGGGAGGGAGAAAGGGAGAGAGAAAAAGAGTGAGAGAGAATGAATAAATGTTTAACAAGACTATTGGATAAATGAGATGACTCCATCTAGGCATGGATCCCCGAGAATGGAAAGACCATCCTAAATGGATAGTCAAAGGGCACATTGCTCAGCCATGCAATTGTAGGTGAGAGTTCCCCAGTGACACATCTGTAGCAATACTCCATGGAGAAGTAGGACATCAGGTCAAGATCATTCCAGCCTAGAAGAAATATTTCCTGCTTGTATCGCTTCCAGCACAAAGAAGTGAAAAAAAAAAGAAAGGAAGTAAGGAAGGATGAAAGAAAAACAGAAAGAAAAAAAGGTCAAGCTGGACACCAATGGCTCACACCTGTAATCCTAGCTATTCAGGAGGCTAAGATCTAAGGATCACAGTTCATTGCCAGCTGGATATGAAAGTCTGTGCAACTCTTAATTTCCAGTTAACCACCAGAAAACCAGAAGGGGTGCTGTGGCCCAAGTGGTAGAGTAATAACCTTGAGTTGAGCTCAGGGACAGCACCCAGGCCCAGAGTTCAAGCCCCATGACTGCTACCCACTTACAAAAAAAAAGTCATTAGCCTGAGCAATGAATTTTTGAGCTGTAAACGTTTGAGATTTATTACATACCCGTAGATAGGCTTTTAAACACCTGAGGGAAAAGATCATTTGTTTATCACTGGGGGAAAAACTTGAAAACTTTTAAATTATGTAGCGGTGACTGGGAATACTAAAGGCTTTAAGATTTTGTCCTAGGATTAGGAAGAAATCTTCAGAGATTTCTAGGGGCCACACTGAGAACGAATAGACAATTAAAAACAAAACTTTATTTAGCACTTATCACTGAAAACATATTTTAAAACCTTGGTTTAAATTCAAGTTCAAGAATAGCACTAATGGCGTTTTGGACCCTCTTGTATCAAACACATTATCACAAAAGATTGTGACTAATTCCTTCTTCCACCAGTCCTCCTCAGGCATGTCATCCAACACCTGCCTGGAGAATGAAACACCTTTAGATGACAAAAACAAAACAAAACAAAGCAGGTATTTTTGTCATTCTTGGACTTTTGTGAATGAGACAAATAGTTACTGATCTCACTGAGCATAACTTCAGATTGGCAGAAAAATAAGCATATAGGACAATCTGAAAATTATTAAATATTTAGTAAATAGGGCACAACTTTGGAATTCCATCTCCAGTTAGATTGGCCAATATGGAAATCTTGAGCAACCATAAATGCTGGTGAGAATGTGGGGGGAAAATTCACACTGCT
This sequence comes from Megascapheus bottae, assembly GCF_031878675.1. Taxonomy (NCBI): domain Eukaryota; kingdom Metazoa; phylum Chordata; class Mammalia; order Rodentia; family Geomyidae; genus Megascapheus; species Megascapheus bottae. Next base: position 31,522,226 of record NC_143514.1, read on the forward strand.
GGTGGGAATGTAAACTAGTACAACCATTCTGGAAGGCAGTCAGTAGGTTCCTCAAAAATCAAAATATAGAACTTCCTTATGACTCAGCCTTACCCCTCTTGGGCATCTACCCAGAACATGACAAGTCAGAATAACGCAAAGACGGTGAATAGTTAACTTCTTAGCACGAGGTTTCACCAGGGACCAGCCATCTTGCATTCTGTAACGCAGTGAGACAGACCCTATGACAGTCGTGAGTCAATAGGGAAGAGAGGGACAAAAACCTGTAAAAGCCACAACTCGCCCTAAAACCTTAACCGCTGGCCCTCCAGCAGGAATACAGCTGGTTGCTGTCAAAAGCTCCGGCGGTGCGGGGCACCGGAGTCCGATTCTGGCCCGGCCCAGGGGGCGGGGCCTTCGCGAACCCCCGCCCCGCCCCCCGCGCCCCGCCCCTCCCTGCCTGCCCTAGACGCCCGCAGCGGCGCGGAGACACCGGAAGGAGCCGCAGCTGGTGAGGGAAGTGGCAGGCTCGGAGGCGGGGACCCTGCGGGCTTCGCTGCGGAGCCTTTCTGCTGTCTTCCCGACCCGACCCCGCTAGGGTCGGAGGCCGGGGGGAAGAAGGGGAGGGGTGTGCGGAGGTGCAGCTGCGGACCACCGCGGACGCACTGGCGGGGCCGGAGGGCAAGGCGGTGGAGGTGAGCAAGGCGCCGCGCTGCGGGGCGGGGCGGGGCCGGGCGCGGGGCCTGGCACGGGGCCGGGCGCAGGGCTGAAGGGCTCCGGGGCCCTTCGCCAGGAGCCGGCCTCGATTCTCGCTGGCCACGCGCCGGGCGCCGCAGCCTCTGGTTTCTCGATTCCCGGGCTGGTGGCGCGCGCGAGTGCGCGCGCGTGGCGGGAACGAGGCCTCGGTCCCTTCGGTGCCAGGCGCTGTGGACATCACACGGTGACCGGCCCGCGGACCGGCGCCCGGTGGCCGAGGAACAGTGCCCGGGAGGTGCGCGGCTGGGCGGCGGCGGGCAGGTCGGGGGGGGGCGCTCCATTGCTCAGTCCCACCCCCTCCACCTCACCGTCCCTACCGTGGCCTCGAGCTCGTCTCGGGGGACGCGGACCACCGAGAGCCACGCTGCCCCTCCCCCGGCTTCTGCTTTCACTTTGCGGCGCGGTTGCGGCGTCTGGACCCGTTCGTGCGGGCCCCGTTATTCATTGTTAGGAACCGGAAAACCGAGATGTCATCGTCCCTTCGCCTGACGTTTCGGTTTGGGTTCGGTCCAGTCCCATCATCTGTCCCTCTGCAGTTTTGGTTTGGGTCATATTCCCACGATGGTTGTTTCCCCCACATCTTTTCCTGTTACCTATTTCTTAAATGTAAAACGTGTTGTCATGTAAATATTGATGAGGTGCGAGGTGAGCTGTTGGACAATGAGGATTTTTGTTTTCCTTAGGTATTTTGCGCTAGGCGTAAGTATATTTAGGGTTTATATTCTGTAACCAGCGTTAGGCCTGTAGAAACTGAGCCAAAGGTAGAACCCTGGCCAGAGAGTGGAATCAGGTTTCCCCTCGGATCTCTGATTAATACAAATGTGGGATTATGGCTCCCCTTCCCTTTGATAGGTTTTTCTTTTCTTTTTTTTTTTTTTTTCTGCCAGTCCTGGGCCTTGAACTTAGGGCCTGAGCACGCCGTCCTTTGGCTTTCTCAAGGCTAGAGCTTTACCACTTGAGCCACAGCGCCATTTTCGGCCTTTTCTAGTATATCTGGTACCGAGGAATTGAACCTGGTTTTGGTGCATGCTAGGCTAGCACTCTACCACTAGGCCAAACTCCTGGCCTTCTTTCTTTCTTTCTTTTTTTTAAATGAAGGAAAACCTGTTTTGAAAAGGAAGCCATCATTTCTGATCAAGACAACACAGTAGACCAGATCAGATGGTCATACCAGGCCCTTTGGCTTTTATCTAATAGAAATCCTGCTTTTTGTATTAAGAGAAGGGACATAGGAATCTTAATGAAAAAGGAAACAATGAAAAAGAATGCCAATTTAAAGAAAAAGTGAATTTTGAGTACTTCATGTTATTTTTGCAAGATGGGGAGAAAAGTACAGAACATTTTGGAATAAAATATTTACCCAGTTGCATACAAAAGAGGGATAGTCTGTTTAAGATTATTTCTTTTGATCTGGTTTATTACCAACGTTCACCTTCTTTTGAGTACTTTTTTCTCTTTTTCAGTTATTTGCAAACTATCAAGCATTATTTTACTTGACTATAGTTTAGTGGTATAGTAAGTAGGTGATAAGAAAAATTAACAGCAAAAGGAGATACTTATTACATTAATGTATTACAATTAGAATTTTCAGTGAGCTTTTATTTATTTGGTCCTCACATCAGTCCTCTGAGGAATGCCAAGAAATAGTCTTTCCCCATGTCAGAAGATTGTGTAAGAATCAGAATTTCCTTACAATGTTGCCAAAGCAGATTTCATTATAAGTTGCAGTTTAGATAGATTAAAGTTGGAGTACTGTGACCTATAATATAACAGACTGAAATCTGCAAGAATATGAATTATGTAAAATGCTGGAAGATTTAGAATGAAAAATAGGTAATGTCTTTTTTTTTTTAAGAAGGAACTGAGTAACACTTTGCTTTTCTTCCCTTTCCTCTCGTATTCCGTTTTTTTCTTCTAATTTTCCCTTCCTCTTTCCTCCTTTTCCTTTTCCCCTCCTCTCCATCTCTATCTTCCTTGTGTTCACGTCCTTTCTATTTTTCCTTCCCCTTATCTTTCCCCTCCACTCCTTTCATTTTTCCTCCCTTCTTTCCTCCCCTTTTCCCTTTTTTTGAAGCAAGATCTCAATAAAAATTTGCCAGACTGGTGGTTCTCTAGTCTCTGCCTATGGAATTGTTAGAGTTAATATCTGTGTAGTTCTGTTTCTTTAATGTAATTAAAAATATTTAAAGTCTGTATGTGAATTCAGGCACATAGTTGAGAGTTCCAAGGTCTGAGATGAATGCAGTTGGTTTAAGTGTAAGAAACAAGAAAGTATGTAGGTTATGTGCATATGTAAGTGAGAATGGTTATTTAAGAAGCAATGCTTGTTGGGCATTTGTGGCTCATACCTGTAATCCTAGCTATTCAGCATGATGGGATCTGAGGGTCATGGTTTTAAGCAAGTCCTAGCAAAAAGTTCATGAGACTCTTATCTCCAATTAACCACCAAAAAGCTTCAAGTTGAGAATCGAAGAGGTGGAGTGCTAACCTTGAGGAAAAGAAAGGAACGAAGCAAACAAGCTGAGACAGGACTGAGGACTTGAGTTCCAGCCTTAGAACTGTCAATACCCCCCCCCCCAAACAAAACAAAACAAAACAAAAAACCCTAAGTGCATCAGGAATTTAAATGAGGTAGATCCTTTCCCTGTCCTGGCAGGTTTGTGATGGGGAGAAAGTAGAGTCTGGAAGATTACTTGGGTAACTTTATATTAAAATAGATCTTAATTGTGTCTTTTAGAATTAATATTAACCATCTATACTAATGGGGTTCCATGTGATATTTCAATAAAAGCATTCAGTTGGCAGCATCATTTAGGGCCTTCCCTGAAGTGTATCTTGATTTCAGATCCTGAAGTTACAGTCTAGATGCAGGTGATATACCAGGAAGCCTAAGAGGAAATGAGTAAAGTCTGAGAAGGCAATAATCAATAATGGATAGGCCTAAGGGTTTAGGGCTGTGGAAATTTATGGGTTAATTGCCTCAGAGTAGTTCTTCCAATGGAATTAGGATGTGGTGTTTTTCTACCTACCTCTAGTCTGTTTTTGCCAGTCGTGGGGACTTGAACTCGGCCTAAACTCTGTCGTTGGGCTTTCTCAAGGCTAGAGCTCTACCACTTGAGCCACAGCACCACTTCCTGGCTTTTTTTTTCTGTGTATGTGGTACTGAGGAATGGAGCATGGGTCTTTTATGCATGTTAGGAAAGTACTCTACACCTGTGCCAATCCTCTACCCCTCCTGGCCCATCCTACCTCTAGTCTTTACTGATTGTGATTACCTGTGAAAAGTTCCCTGCACTTCCCAGATGCTCTAGTGAGATATAGGCAATCCACTGAGATCCTGGGAACTTAGGAGAGAAGCAATGCAGTGGTTGAGATGGAAAGCTGTTAGTGTGCCAGAAATCTGTCTATACAGGTGAGAAATGAGATGCAGTGAAAGAATATGGGAGTCAAGTAACAAATATGTCTTATTAACAGGCATTCTTGTTGGAAAATGCAGACGTGAAACAAAATCCTATTTAGTTGATGACCTAGAAGAAGTGGTGTTGAAAAGTTGGATCACAAGGTGGTAATTGATAAAATGTAAGGATACCATCCAAGGTGATACTGAGGTTCAGAAGATAGCTTGTGAAGGATGAGGTACAGGTGCAAAGCCTTGAGTTCAATTCTTACTGCTCTCTCCTATGATAGAGAATGGCTGATAGTTGCTGGCTTTCAAATTAGTTATTTCAGGAGAATAAAAAAAGAATGATAAGGAACAGGATTTGAACAGTAAGGTAGACTGTAGATGAATAGTTACTCAAAGAGGAGAGCCAAAGAGGCCAGTGTTTAATAAGAAGGAAACACTTTTTTCTTAGAATGGTTTTGATGGAACATGATGGCTGCATTTGTGGGTTTTTTTTTTTTTTTTTTTTTTTTTTTTTTAAGATAGTACTGGGATTTAAACTCAGGGCTGTGCTTGATAGGTGTTTACCAACACCTTTAGCCCTTTTTTTTTTACATTGATCAATTTTTTTTTTTTGTCCAGTCCTGGCTTGAACTCAGGGCCTGAGCACTGTCCTTGAGCTTTTTCAAGGCTAGAGCCTCAGCACCACTTCTGGCTTTTTTCTATGTATGTGGTACCAAGGAATTGAACCCGGGTCTTCGTGCATGCTAGGCAAACACTCTACCACTAGGCCAAACTCCCGGCCCTATACCAGTCATTTTTGGTAAAGGATCTTGAGTCCTTCCTGTGTTTATGCCTGAACTTCGATTTACTTATTTTAGGCTTCCCTTCCTAGCAGGGATGAGGGGTGCACACCATGTAAACATAGTTACATGATTCTGAAATTAGGGTTTCTTTTAAAATAGTGATTTCTTTGTGGAAAACCATCTAGCTTCTAATCAAGTAGACCACACTATTACAATATCATTAACAATTGTTTAAAAAAACCTTACAGAAATGAGCTGTAGAGCAAATAGAGATACTTAATTTAGAATAAAGATACTTTAGTATGATTGCCTCTTAATGTTGGTGTTAGTAACCCTCAATATTGTTTGGAATGAGACTTAGCATGGAAATTACCATCAGCTTATTTGAGCTTCTTATTAATTACATTGATTAATTTGTATCTTCTCTTATAATTAAGCTAGATGAGATTAAAATGAACCATACTTTATCATTCCTTGGATAGATTGTTTTCTGTTTAGGCAGATTTTGCTTGTAAGAAATACTAATTAGGGGCTGAAGTTTGGCCTAGTGGTAGAGTGCTTGCTTAGCATGTATGAAGACCCGGGTTTGATTCCTCAGTACCACATATATAGAAAAAGCTGGAAGTGGTGCTGTGGCTTAAGTGGTAGAGCTCTAGCCTTGAAAAACCCTAAAGACAGTGTTTAGGTCCTGAGTTCAAGCCCAGGACTGGCCGCCCCCCCCCCAAAAAAAAAGAAGGAAAAAGAAATACAAATTAAGAAATTTGGAAATAAGATTGCTGTTTTATTAGTGTTTAGGTTAATTAATTGTGGCAGAATTAAAAACAGATTCCATAGCTGGGCTCTGATGACTCATGCCTGTGATTATATCTACTCAGAGGCTGGAACCTGAAAGATCAAAGTTTAAAGCCAGCCTGGGCAAAAAGTCTGTGAAACTTCATCTCCAATTAACCAGCCAAATACTGGACTGGAGGTGGGGCTTATGTAGCATTACACCAGGGAGGTCACAAGGTCCTGAGTTCAAGCCCCTGTACTAGTACATACACAAAAGAACAGATTCCAGCACAGGTTACTACAGGAAGATTAACAGTAATCAGTTAGGAGACTATCAGTTCCCTATTAATGTCTTCTTTTTTTTTTTAAGATTGCAAAATTATCTAGGCATTCTCTCCCCCATCTCAAGTTATTAATGCCTGTTTCTTTTTTTCTTTAAATTACTATAAAGGTGATGAGTGGGGGTTACAGTTAAATAACTAAGGTATTATGAGTACATTTTTTTTTTAACACTGTTACCTCCTCCCCTTTCTCTTGATAATACTGGAATTTGAATCAAGTTTGTTCTCAGTGTTCACAAATCTCTTATTAATTAGATTGTTAGGGTTAGACATATTTATAGGTAGAGAGGAATAAAAATTAAGTTAATTTTCCTATTTTCCAGTTTTAAATGAAAATTTAAATTGTTTAGGCAATTTTATTTGTTTAGGTTTAACTTGTTTAGGCAAATATTTTAGGACTGCTTGTGAGGACTTCAAATCTTCAGGAAGGATTTTGCCTAACAGAATACTTGTATAAAGAATAGGAAATGTATACTTGGCTGATACTGGGCCTTGAACTGAGAGCCTTAATACCATCCCTTAGCTTTTTCACTCATTGCTGGCACTCTACCACTGTGCCACACCTCCATTTTCAGCCTTTTGCTGGTTAATTGAAGAGTCTTATAGAATTTCCTGCCTGTCTTCTGGGTTTGAACCCTGATCGTCTGATCTCAGCCTCCTAAATGGCTAGGATTACAGACATGAGCCTTTGGTGCTTGGCTTTATTATTCCATTGTCAGAACTACTAATAATTTACTTTGGCAGTATTCAACCTATACCTTCTTTTTATTAGCTAAACACCCCTCTAACTGTACTGTACTTTAAGAAAAAAATACTCAAATGATATATGATAAGGCTTTCTCTAAAGGATAACTTTTCTGTAGCTTTTAGTTTTCTTGGTAGCTTTTTTTTTCTTGGAATGATTTGAACCCAGGCTCTCATGAATGTTGTGGGAGTGCTTTACCAGTAAGCTATACTCCCAAACCCACCACCCCCCGCCCCAAGTCGGAATTTTAAAATTGAATACACAAGGCAGATGGAGTAGATGGAATGGAGGTAGTTTCTCCATATTAAAATGTTCTTAGCAAGTTAATGTGTCTTGATGTGTAAGCAAAATATTAATAGCTTTGGGACCTATGCTTTACTTAGTATTAAAATTTGAATATATGGCTCAGTGCTGATGGCTTTCTCCTACAATCCTAGCTACTCAGGAGGCTGAGCTTTAAGGATCATGCCCCAGCAGGAAAGTCCATGAGAATCATCTCCAGTTAACCAAAAAAGCTGGAAGTGGAACTGTGACTCAGGTAGCCTTTAGCAACAACAACAATATCAAAAAGTCCAGGAACAGCTCCCAGGCTTTAAGTTCAAGCCCATGATTAGCACAAAGACAAAATATTGAATATATGGCCATAGTATGGTGGTTGGATCAGAATTTCAGTCCTGTAACATGGAAATTATATCACTGAAATATTTCCACTTCCCCTTACAGGAATTTTCAGAACTAGTTCTCAATTTCCTTTAGTGCAGATCCACAGTTGAGCCCCTACAGCTGTACATAACAAGACAATTCTTCCATCTGGAAGAATTTTCAGATATTATTGTCATCATTATGCTTGAAAACTTCAAATAGTCTAGTGAGGATAGAGGAAAAAGCTGTTTTATATAAGATTATAAGAGTAATCTTACAGATTGGAAAAATGTTGATTATGGAAAGCAGTTATTTATGTAAAAATTTGTTTTCTTGGTGATTTCCAGCTTGCCAGCTACATGCTTCTAGAAGACTGAGTTTTGGGGAATTCACTTCTGTGGGCTGGACAAATAGCATTTGCACATGTTGGAGTTTTTACTGCCTTTTATTGAATATTTAATACTTCCTATTTAAACCATGAGACTAGAATGAAAGCAGACATGCCTTCTTTTGGTGTGTGCTTTTGGAAAAAATGGAAATAGTTTAAGAACTTAATGTCTTACCCTACTACACATCTGGATATCCTAACATCAATAAATCTTCATCAAATAAAATAATGATTTTGTTACTATAGTACATGAAGTTAATAAAAACAGGTCACTGTGAGGTCACTTCTGTTTGATAGCAGTTTAACTATAAGAATAAGTCTTGGTAGAGATTGTGTCATTGTTTACAGGCATTGATTCTCATTAAATTATTTTGATAGAAGAAAAATTATAGCAGAAAACATTTTAATCTTATTTTACTTTACTTTTTGCTTGAGCCTTAAAAAACAATCCATCAGGGAAGTTTTAGTTTCATTCAACCCTATTTCTTTGCTTTGAGGCAGAATCAGAATGTACTATTTAGAAAGCAGCGAAAACATTTCTTTTAGTGGTAAACAGCAAAAGTTGTATTTTTGAAGTTTTCCACTTTGATGGACATTTATGTACGGTTGAAATCTTCTCCTGGGGCAGGATCATGATACATTTATCAGGCTAGCCTTGAATTCTTTTGCCTCAGAAGTTCTCTCCTTTCAGTAGGTGGGGCTTCAGGTATATGCCACTTGCCTGGCCTAGAAATGTATCATTTAAGTGTTTTTATAGACTGAAGTTAAAAAAACAAGTTCAGTACTCTATCTTTAGGAATTTAGAAAATAAATAAATCCAAAATAAACCAAATAAATAAAACCAAAACCAAGTAGTATATATATATATATATATATGTATATATATGTTAAAGATAAAACTTCAGTAGAATTGGAAACAGAGGATTGGGCGTGTGGCCTAGTGGTAGGGTGCTTGCCTAGCATGCATAAAAGCCTGGGTTCAGTTCTTCAGTACCACATACACAGAAAAAGATAGAAGTGGTGTTGTGGCTCAAGCGCTAGCCTTGAGAAAGCTCTAGGATTGGCCAAAAAAAAAAAAAAAAAAAAAAAGGAAACAGAACAAAAAAATAGGAAAAAAAAAAAAAAGTCCCAAGGTTGTTTCTTAGCAAAACCTGAGTGAACTTAATAAACTCCTTTGAAAGGAAAAAAATAGAGTAGAAAACCCTCAAATATAGGAGAGATTTTAATACAATGTTTTTCAGATTTTTTTGACTTTTTTTTTTGTGTGTGCCACTATTCGGGCTTGAACTCGCATTCTTAATTGGCTTGTTCCTTCTAGGCAGACAATCTACCATTTGAGCTACATTTGTTTTTGCTGGTTAATTGAAGGTAGGAATTGCTTTGTCTACTTGGGCTGGCTTGAAATCATCATCCTCAGATTTCAACCTTCTGAGTAGCTAAGATTATAGGTATGAGCCACTGATGCTTGGTTTCATTTCTTTTTGAGACTATACATTTAATTTATTATGCTAAAAGTTAAAGGGGTCGGGAGTTTAGCCTAGTGGTAGAGTGCTTGCATAGCATGCAGGAAGACCCAGGTTCGATTCCTTGGTACCACATACATAGAAAAAAGCTGGAAGTGGTGCTGCGGCTCAAGTGATAGAGCTCTAGCCTTGAGAAAAATGTTCAAGGACAGTGCTCAGGCCCTGAGCTCAAGGCCCATAACTGGCAAAAAGAAAAAAAAAAGAAAAAAAAGTTAATTCAAGAGGAAATGGATGGTATTATAGCAGAATGCAAGTGAATAAAATTGATTGCAGAAGTAAAACTTGAACCAGTTCCTAACAAAGACTTAAAAAGATGATTAAAAAATGGGCATAGCCGTTTACTTGTGTAATCTCAGCGAATTGGGAAGCAGAAGCAGGAAGAGTGACAGCCTATGAAAAGTTAACAAGACCCTGTCTCAGAAGCAAAACGAAGTAAAATGATTGGAGGTCTAGCTCAAATGCTAGATTCCTACCATGCTCAAAGTCCTAGATTTAATCTCTAGTACTGTAGGAGGTTAAGTTGATGAAAGATTTGCCCTTGAAAAGGGCAATATAGCAGATGGTTTCACCACTGATTTTTATTTAATTTATGAAGAACATATCTTCATAGTAAAGAAAAACCTTATTCTCCACCACTGAAGATGCGAAGCTGTTCTTTGCTTTCTGGGGTAGACACATTTTTATCTCTGAATAAGATACTACTAATGAAGATCAGTTTCACTTACATTTAGAAATGCAAAATTTCTAAACAATATTAGGCAATAGAATAAATATGAGCACAAAATGTTTTGGCCCATTAGAGTCTAGTTGCACCAATGTCATTATGCATTCAGTCTGTTTTATTAGTAGATTATTTATCAACAAATGAAGCAAAAAGTTTAAGCCATTAAAAGCTTCTGAGAGGACATTTGATGAAGTTCATTAAGGCTTTTTTTTTTGTGTGTGTGTGTGCTAGTTTTGGAGCTTGAACTCAGGTCCTCTCTTCAACCACACCTCTAGTTCCTGCCTTTTGTGTATGTACTAGTCCTGGGAACTCAGGTTCTGGGAACTGTTCCTTGAGCTTTTTTGCTCAAGCCTACCACTTTGGTTACTTGGAGATATTAGCCTCATGAACTGACCAAGCTGGCTTTGAACAGCCATCCTCAGATCTCAGCCTCCCGAATAGCTAGGATTACAGGTGTGAGCCATTGGCACCAAACCAGTTCTTGGCTTTTTGCTGATTATTGGGAGATGAGTCTTTCAGATTTGTCTTCCCTGGGTGGTTTAAACTATGATCTTCAGATCTCAGCCTACTGAGTTGCTAGGATTATAGACATGAGCCACCATTGCCTGTCCATCAAGCTTATTTCTAATAAATAATACATTAATAAATATGTCAAATAATAGTGAGGGAACTGGTAACAGGTATCTTAAATAGCAAGTCTGTTAAAACTAGGAACTTGACTGGATGCCCATGATCAGTCTTGTGTTCAGTATTACCTTAGACATTCTAGTAAATTCCCTGCAATAGTAAAATTAAATAATTGCTTTTAATATTAGGAAATAAAAGGTAAAACTCAACTTTTCCGATATATTCAGGGAATAGGTAAAAAAATCACTCAAGAAATAGTGAAGTTTTGCCTTCTAGTTGTCAAAACCATCCATATAATCTCTAATCAGATTAATATGGTATTGGCATAGTGCAACAAAGCAGAGACTTTAGAAATATGAACACTAAATACAGAATAAAGGTAATTTTCAAATCAGTGGGAAATAGGTAGATTATTTGATATCCAGTGCTGGTACAACTTGCTGCTCACCCGGAAGACATTGAAACTGGGCTCTTATTAACAGATAGACCAAAGCTTTGCATAATATAAAAGGATGTTCTATAAAACTAGACAGAAATGTTAGCTTTGTAAATTAAATAGAAGCTCTTATAAAATATTCCATTTTATAATAATGAAAACTTTTTAGGCTAAGTTTGTAGCTCAATCATAGAGCTTGTGTTTAGTTATATCCAAGGCTCTGGTTCAATCCATAGCAACAAAACAATTTAAAATATTTTGAACTTTTTGGTTTCATTTGAGACTGGGACTTGAACTTGGTATCTGATACTTTTGCTCCCTGGATGACCTGAGTCATGCCTTCAACCCCTATTTTAGCCTTAATTATTATTATTATTATTATTATTATTATTATTATTATAATGGTGATATAAGGAAGGGTTACAGTTACGTAAGTCAGGTAAAGAGTACTTTTTTTTTTTTTTTTTTGCCAGTCCTGGGCTTGAGCTCAGGGCCTGAGCACTGTCCTTGGACTTTCGCAAGGCTAGAGCTCTACCACTTGAGCCTCAGCACCACTTCCGGCTTTTTTTTTTCTGTGTATGTGGTGTCAAGGAATCGAACCCGGGTCTTTGTGCATGCTAGGCAAGCACTCTACCACTAGGCCAAACTCCTTGCCCCAAGAGTACATTTCTTTTTGGACAGTATTACCCCCTTTGCCTGCCCTCTCCCTGTTTTTCCCTCCTGTCCTACCCACAGGTTGTATAATTGTCTAGTGATTACCACTGTATTTTAAACTTTTTTCATATATTTTTTATTGTAATTAATAGAAGGGTTACATTATATTCACCAGATAGAAGGTGCATTACTTCACAAACATTGATACCCTTTCTCATGTTTTGGTCCCCATTTCCCTCCCCCTACCCCCACCCCAAATATATATATATTTTTTTTTTCTTTTCTTTTTTTTTTGGCCAGTCCTGGGGCTTGAACTCAGGGTCTGGGTACTGTCCTTGGATACTTCTTTGCTCAAGGCTAGTACTCTGCTACTTGAGCCACAACACCACTTCTGGACTTTTTCTGGGTATGTGGTGCTCAGGAATCGAACCCAGGGCTTCATCCATGCTAGGTGAGCACTCTACCACTAGGCTATGTTCCAAGCCCTGTATTTTAAACTTTTTAATAGTAAAAGATAAAAGGGATAAAAGGAAGTTAATACTATACTTTGGCCTCTGGTGTCTCATGCCTCTAATCCTAGCTACTCAGGAGACTGAGATTTGAGAATCACAGTTCAAAGCCAGTCTGAGCAGGAAAGTTTAGGAGGTACTTACCTACAGCTAACCACCAAAAAGCTGGAAGTGAGTGGCACTGTGTGGTAGAGTACTGTCCTTTAGTGTAAAAGTTGAGTTCAAGTCCCAAGCGTGTGTGCACGTGCGCAATTTTTTTTTTTTTTTGGTTGATCATCTGCGCCTGGGTGCTGTCCCTGAGCTCTTCAGCTCAAGGTTGCCATCCTACCACTTGAGCCACCTGGCCACTTCCAGTTTTCTGGTGATTAATTGGAGATGAAAGTCTCAGTGGGTTTAGTGCTCAGGCTGGCTTTGAACTGGGGATTTCAGCCTCCATAATAGCTAGGATTATAGGCGTGAGAAACCGTGTCTAGCTTCTGAATTTTTTTTTTTGTGTGTGTGTGTGGGGGGGTCATGGGACTTGAACTCTGGGCTTGGGTGCTGTCCCTGAGCTCTTCAGCTCAACCTGTCCTTGAACCACAGCCCCACTTCCCATTTTCTAGTGGTTAATTGGAGATAAAGAGTCTCACAGACTTTAATGCCCAAGCTGACTTGGAACTGCAATCCTCAGGTCTCAACCTCTTGAGTATTGGCTTCTGAGTTTTTTTATTCTATGTCAACATTGATTTTTTTTTTTTTGCCAGTCCTGGGGCTTGAAGTCAAGGCCTGAGCACTGTCCTTGAGCTTTCTCAAGGCTAGAGCTCTACCACTTGAGCCACAGCACCATTTCCGGCATTTTTCTATGTATGTGGAACTGAGGATTGAACCTGGGTCTTCTACATGTTAGGCAAGCACTCTACCACTAGGCAAAACTCCCGACCCTAAACATTGATTTTCATCTCACCGCCCTGCCAACTGCCCACCGCTGCAGCACCCTCCTCCTCCTCCTCTCCTTGCTTTCTCTCCCTTCCTCCCCCTTCCTTCCTCTCCCACCTTCTTCCTTCTTCTCATCCTTCTCCTTCCTTCTCTCTCTTCCCCCTTCTCCTTCATTTCTCCAAAAGAATGACTTAAATGATTTTAAGTGTATCCTAGGATAGTGTCTTGGAATAGTTTGGTGCCTTAAAGATTTCTTTTGGCAGTGACAAAATAGCTCTGAGGGATATTATATCCCCCCCCCCCGCCACTTACTTAGTACTCTATTCTTGTTATTACCAAATCTTTCAACTCTGGCTGATAATAGGTGTACAAGAATCCCTGTATAACCTTTTGAACAATTTCCTACTCACTCCTTCCCTGTTGTTTTGCCCTGCCTTACTTTAATCCCATGGGTGGGCTCATTAGTACTGAGCAGAATGAATAAATACAAGATAGTAACCCTCTATAGATTTCTGGAGTTTGGTTGTTGTCTGTGTTCTTTTCTTTGTTACACTACTCTGGGAGTTCTAGCAACCCTAGCCTAGCTGAAATTCTCTACTGTCGTCAGCAAAAAGAGACTGCTTTTCTTCTTTAGCTTCTCTATGGCCTAGAAATTCTTTCCAGGCTGAATTGGAGCAGTCAAAGGGCTCACCTTGTTTTCATCGTTTTGGGTACAGTGTTCTGTTTTGTACTGCCTATTGTCTAATGTCTGAATACCTTGTTTTATATATTTTGTTCTTTTTAAAAATTACTTAAGGTGAACCCTGTTATCCCATTACTGCTAGTAGTGAAAGTACTGGGGTAAAAAAGGAGATGAATGATGAGAAATAGGTGAGAAAGATCATCACATAGTCTAAACATGAGTAAAAAAATAGGAAATATTACTTTAAATTAAAAAAAAACTTTATTACATAGGTGATGTACAGAGGGTTACAGTTACATTTCTTTTTGGACAATGACACACATTCTCTTGAACTCAACCAGTTTTTTCCTTCCCATACCCATCCATGAGTTGTTTTTAGTGTCTAGTACATACCCCTGCTGCATTTGGGTATCCTTTGCCTCTCCATTTCTGTGCCTCCTCTTACCCTCCCAAAGATGTATAAATGACTAAATAAGCCAAAAAGAAAACAACAGCAACAAAGAAAAACTTCATGTCCATTTCTTTAGTTCATTTTTATAAATATTATTTGTATGATCGGACGCATATTTATGTTCTCCTTAGAATATTCTCCTTTGGTTTAGAGTCCTGTATATTATGCCCTAATGTATTTTAGATTTAGTTTCCAAGTACAAGAGAAAATATGTGCCTCTCTTTGAGCTTGGTTGTCTCTTTGAGGTTGGCTGAAATAGAAAATATTAATGATTATCTTACTCCATGCCCAGGAAGTCTAGACTATGACTATTTCATATGTATTAATATAACAGTAATGGTTTTACTGGTAACCCTAAAGTGAGTCTTGGTATAAGAAGTAGAGTAATTATTTGATTTATTTTGCTCAATCTTTTTGTTCTTTTTTTGGTAGTACCTCATTTGAACTTGAGGCTTTGCTCTTATTAAGGTAGTCTGTTCTCTGTGCTATGCCTCTGGCCCACTATGTTTTTGTTTTGTTAAAGTTGGAAGTGGTAGTGCATGCCTATTTTCCTATGTACTTGGGAAGTGGAGGCAAGAAGATCAAGAGTTTTAAGGCCAACCTAGGCACTCAAAATTGGTGAGATCATGTTCCAGAAATGGAGGGGAGTGAGGCACTGGTGGCTCATACCTTAATTCTAGCTATTCAGGAGGCTGAGATCTGAAGATCGAGGTTTGAAGCCAGACCTGGCAAGAAATCTGTGAGATTCTTATCTCCAATTAACCACCAAAAAGCTGAAAGTGGAGATGTGGCTCAAGTGGTAAAGTGCTATCCTTGAGCAAAAGAAGCTCAGTGACAATGTCTAGACCCTGAGTTCAAAATCCAGGATTAGTGCACCTGTGTGTGCATAGTAGAGTACTTATCAAGGTTCTGGGTTTATTTCTCAATACCATTAAAAAAGTTAACATATTGCTGTTTCAGTAAATTTCAATGAATTCACAAGACATAAGTTATAGGCTCTCCAAAGTGTTTTTATTCAGTATAAACAATTACATAGTTTAAATCCAATGAGATTTAATGAATAGCTTAAAAACTCTTAATTAAAAGTATTATATATTTGAAAGTGAAGCTTCTAAATCAGTCATTTGATTTTAATACATTTTCTATAACATTTCCTAAATAGCACTCTCAAACTCCAAAGATGAACTGAGGACATTAAAACCCTGTTATTAAGAGTATACAAGCAATATGTTTATTTGTTTATTTGAAATAGGATAGTGAAGGGGGAAAACAAGATGAGGGGAGGGGCTGGGGGGAGGGAAATGGGGACCAAAACATGAGAAGGGATATCAGTGTTTGTGAAATTATGTACCTTCTATCTGGCGAATATAAGGTAATCCTTCTGTTCATTACAATAAAAAAAAATCAGAAAAAAAGTATACTTCATGCCTGTAATCCTAGCTACTCAGGAGATTGAGATCTGAGGATCGAGTCTCAAAGCCAGCCTGGAAAACTGGAAGTGGCCCTGTGGATCAAAGTGGTAGAGTGCTAGCCATGAGCTGAAGAGCTCAGGGACGGTGCCAAAACGCAGAGTTCAAGCCCCATGACCACCAAAAAAAAGTGGGGAGGGGGGCAAAGAAAGAAAGATGGAGAAATAATCTTGAGACCTTCATTTGAAAATCACTCACTTTAATTGAGCCAGTCAGGCAAGACCCAGTCAGGTTTGGATCTCTTAACCTTATAAGCAAACAAAGATAAAATGATACCTACCTTCCTCCATTCACTCTCTTTCTTTTTCCCTTCCCCCTCCTTCCCTCCCTTTCTCTCTCTGTCTCTGTCTCTCTCTCTTTTTTTCCTTCCCTCCCTCCCCCTCCCTCCCTCCCTTCCTCCCTCCCTCCCTCCCTCCCTCCCTCCCTCTCTCTCTTTCTCTCTTTCTTTCTCTCTTTCTCTCTCTTCCTTCTTTCTCTTTCTTTCTTTCTTTCTTTCTTTCTTTCTTTCTTTCTTTCTTTCTTTCTTTCTCTCTCTCTCTCTTTCTCTCTTTCTCTCTCTTTCTTTCTTTCTTTCTTTCTTTCCCTCCCTCCCTCCCTCCCTCCCTCCCTCCCTCCCCCCTCTCTCCCCCCTCTCTCTCCTCTCTCTCTCTCTCTCTCTCTCTCTTTCTTTCATCCATCATGGGGACTGAACTCGGGGCCTGAGCATTGTCCTTGGGCTTTTCCTTAAAGCTAGCATTCTACCTGTTGAACCACAACTCAAGGAATCGAGGAATGGAACCTGAATCTTTGTGCATGCTAGGCAAGCATCTGGACCCATCTACCTAACTCTTGATTCTTGTAAAAATCACAATATAAAGCTCTTACTCCAGAAAATTTTGTCCCCAAGAGTATTGGTTATTGATTACCTGAATTCAGCCTGATGGTGATATGGTTTGGCTCTGATGGGTAGAAGCTAGAATGCAGCTAAAACACCCAGCAGTGCATACAGTGATCCCCACAGAAAGGAAATGCCTGGCTGTAGATAGCAATAATGTGCATGGAGAAATCCCTGACATAACATGCCTGTCCCAGTTCAATGTCAGGATACCACATGGATCTGTTTATGTGACGAGGGGTTGCTGCCAGTGTGCAAATAAACCTTCCCACTACCTTTCTTTATAATTCTTGTTCTAGTGTAATTGTTAATCTTTTAAAACCCAACAGAATACTTTAAAATTAAATACTTTTCCTTTCATGAATCTATAAAAAGTGAATTGGGAGTTGGCATGGTAGTACACACTTTTGTATATAATCCATATGGCTGAGTAGGCAGAGGCAGGAGGATTTGGAGTTCATGAGCCCAGGCAAAGTTAGCTTGCTCCTGTATCCAAAACAAAGCAGAACAAAGGAAGGGGTTGAAAGTAGGTAGTGGTGCTGTGGCTCAAAATGGTAGAGCGCTAGTCTTGAGCAAAGAGAGCTCATAGAGTGTCTAGGCCTTGAGTTCAAGCCCCACAGCTGCCAACAACAACAACAAAAATAAGGTTGAAGGTGTGGCTCAAGTGGTAGAGCTCTTGCCTAGCATGTTCTAGGCTCTGACTTCAGTTTCTGGCACTGCAAAAACAAAAACTAAAAACAGGAGAGACCAAAGCAAAAGTCTCGGGGATTGCCTAATACTGGTGGCTTACACATGAAATCAATCCTAGCAAGTCAGGGAACTGGGAGCTAGAGGACTTCATTTTGATGCCAGCCTAAGCAGGAAGTCATTGAGACTCCATCCTCCCCAAACTGAAACTCAAGTGGTAGAGCAACTGCCTAGAACAAGTTAGGTCCTAAATTCAGAAATTATGGTGGATGAAACCACTTTTGTTCATACACAATGGTCATTTAAAAAAAATTTGACCTAGTGGTAGAGTGCTTGCCTAGCATGCACAAAGACCTGAGTGATTCTTTGGTACCACATACATAGAAAAAGCTGGAAGTGGGGCTATGGCTCAAGTGGTAGAGTTCTAACCTTGAGAAAAGCCTTTAGGACAGTGCCCAGGCCCTGAGTTCAAGCCTGGAGACTGGCAAAAAAAAAATTAACCAGTCTATTTATGTCTACTATGTTTTTGTCCTCTTTCCCATTCCCTGGTATGTATGGATAGACATTCATAGGTTGATTTTAATACAGTGTTTTTGGTAAAGAAAATATTTTGTATTCAACTTTGCTTCAATTATTTTAGCTTATGTCATTTCAATTTATTTAAGTTGCTCTTGTAGGACAAACTTGTAAATTTGTATCATTCTTACGTTATCTTTATTTTAATTATTTGTAGCATGTTAACATTTTCTAATTAATACTTTGGGTCACTTTTAGGTATTACCTCATTTGGAAAGCCTTGGGAAACAGGAAAAAAATTACAAGATGTCAACTTTTCTAAATCATTGTCCACATTTGGAATCAGTTGGTGAAATAACAAAAGAAGATTTGATACAGAAATCTCATGTAAGATATAAGTTAATGTTCCTTAAAAATACTATTCACATTCTTCCTGTTAGGCATTTCTTATAAATTATTATGAAAACTCTAGTCTTGACTCTCATTTTTAAAAATACACATTGTAAATTGTATACATTTGGCTGTATCAATATAGCAAATTTTTGTCTTTCATATTTTTTTTCCTAAGGGTACTTGTCAGGATTGTAAAGTTAGAGGACCAAATCTATGGGCATGCTTGGAGGTATGTATATATTTTTTTCCTTGAAACTTTTGTTATAAATTTATATCTGAATAATGGTAACTAATTTTTTTGTTTTTGATGCTTAAGAGAATTTTGTAGCTGGGCTCTGGTGGTTCATGTCTGTAATCCTAGCTACTCAAGAAGCTGAGATCTGAGGATTGAGGTTCAAAGCCAGCCTCGTCAGGAAAGTCACAGCGCTATTCTGGAAGTGGAGCTGTGGGTAGTCTTGAGCAAAAAGAGTTCAGGGGACAGTGCCTGCACCCTGAGATCAAGCCTCACAAATGACAATTTTTTTTTGTAAAGTAGTGTACATTGAAAACACCATTATTCATAACAAAATAAAAATTCAAACTGGAAGTCTTTTAACTTACAAGAATCTTGTTGAGTTTTTAGTAAATTACTTGAGATATTTGCTTTTATATTAAAAATAATGTAATTTATTAAAAAATAACATAACTTTAACCTTAGAAATTATGTTGTGCTTTTAGTTTGTGCCTGGTACCTTTTAGTAACTAACTAGAAAATAATTTAATCATTGAGTTAAAGCATGCAATCTAAACCTAACAATAAATATAATTGTAGTGCTATTATTTTACACATTATAAAATATATTTTTCCTCTTGTATTTTATAGAATAGATGTTCATATGTTGGCTGTGGTGAATCACAAGTAGATCACAGTACCATACATTCTCAGGTATGTGTGTAATTCCAGAATGTAAGACAGTTATTTTGTTAGTGCTGACAGTTAAACCTAGGGAGTTGCTATGTGGTAACTGTTGAAGATTGAAGTTAGAGTAATGCTTTTTTACGTTTTTGAAATGGTTGAGCCGATTTATTTATATTTTACTAATATTATATTGCTTTTTCCTGTACATTATTCTGAGTGGAGTACCCTTTCTACTTTGCTGTGTATGCTTGATATTTGTGGGTTTTTTTTTCTTTTTCACTTACGGCTGGAGCTTTGCTATTTGAGCCACCATACCTCCAGTCTAGCATTTTAGTTAGAGACAGTCCAAGGGACAATACCCAGATTGGCTTTGAACTGAAATCCTAAGATAGTCAGCTTCTTGAGTAGCTAGGAATATAGGTATGAGCCACTTGTGCACAGCAAGTAACCTGTGTTTAAGATGCCCCTTGATGTCTCCACAGCTTGAACTGTTCTTAACCAGGCTTCCTCAAGAGAATTAATTAAGCTGCAATACATAAAGCCCAGAGGCACCACTTTGCATGATTTACTTCTCTGAGAATCTAGAATAGTACTTGTTGTATGCCATCCTTGGGAAAATTTACTATTTGAATTATTTCTATAGAGCTAGATCCTTCTGTAGAATTCTTAAGGCAGGCTAGCATTTCATTTATCTAAGAGCTTGTATTAACCTATTTCTTGAACTGCGTCTGTTTTGAGCTGGTATTAACCTATTTCTTGAACTTTATGTGTTTTAACTTATTTGTGTTCTTTTGCCATTCTAATTTTCTAAAATAGTTACTTTTTAATCATTTACTATTGTTTTTTATTTGTTCTGCAGAACAGAATCGTATGTTCTTGCATTTATCTTTGTATAATGAGTAGCAGGTAGAAAAACACAATAGAATAACCTAGAATAGGCTTAAATATTATTATTGTACTTTATCAATTTATCTAAAAATGTTTGTGTTTGTGTGTGTGTTTTGTGCTCTAAATTAGCTTTCTTGGTATCAATGGACAGCAATTAATGGAGTGAATCTGATGAAAGTAAATTTTATGCATGTATAAAAATATCACAAAACCCATTGTTAAAATTTGTATATGCTAATAAAAAGGCAAAAAGAAGGCCATCAGTTTGATCTGTCATGGTTATTTGAAGGAATTATTTTTAAGTATGTCTAATTTTGATTCCTCCTTTCCCTCTCCTGTAAAATCATACAGGAGACAAAGCATTATCTAACTGTGAACCTTACTACTCTTCGAGTATGGTGTTATGCTTGCAGCAAAGAAGTATTTTTGGATAGAAAACTAGGCACTCAATCTTCATTGCCTCAAGTAAGGCAGCCTCAACAAACACTGGAAAACAATGTCCAGGTAATTTAGTTAAGTTATGGTTATTAGCATAAAATTAAGAACAAACTGTAATCAGTCTTGAATCTGGTAGCTTGAATCTGATGGTTTATATATAGTTTTCTGATGACTTTTAGATATGTTAACAAAAGACATGAAGTTCATGTAACTTTTTTTTTTTTTTTTGCCAGACCTGGGGCTTGAACTCAGAGCCTATGCACTGTCCTTGGGCTTTCTCAAGGCTAATGCTCTACCACTTGAGCTACAGCTCCACTTCTAACCTTTTCTATGTATGTGGTACCAAGGAATTGAACCTAGATCTTTGTGCATGCGAGGCAAGCACTCTTACCACTAGGCCAAACTCCTGGCTTCATGTAACTTCTTGATGATCAAAATATTTTAATATTTTGTCATTTAGAAAATAATCAGAGATGGGCATGGTGGCTCATGCCTGTAATTCTAGCTACTCTGGAGGCTGAGATCTGAGGATCATGATTCAAAGCCAGCTCGGGTACTAAAGTCTGAGAATCTTCTCTCCAATTACTCACCATAAATTGGGAAGTAGTGCTGTGGCTCAAGGGGTAGGGTGATAGCCTTGAGCTGAAGAGCTCAGGGACAGCGCCCAGGCTCAGACTTGAAGTCCTACAACCTACCAAAAAAAAAAAAAAAAAAAAAGAAAAAAATCAGAAGAAAAGGTACTTGCATAGATTTTTTTTAAGTACAAACTTTGTAAATTTGAACATAGTTCAGCAAAGCATTAGTAGCAAAAGATTGTATATTTTACAAATGACATTAACAACATTTTTCAAATAGCAATTTTTTGGGGGATATAGTAAGATTTTGAATATTTAAGCCTTTGTACTTCTCAATTTAAACATTTTGTACCTTTCTTATAACACAGTTACATTATAACTAATAAAATATGAAATCTCAGATGTCCAGTATCTAAAGATAAATTCATATATTCACATTATGGACATGGAATAGACTTTAATAAAAGCTGCCTGCCACTTGAGTGTTGCTGAATGTTGTACAATGTAGTTTTATCTTCTGTGCATGCTTAGTGAGCACTCCACTCACTAGGCTATGGTCTCGGCCCCAAACTTTGACCTTACTTCTGTGTTCCAGAGAATATAAGATTACAGGCATGTGGTAGACTATCAATAACTTTTTAGTAGTTCTATGGTTTGAAATCTGGGCTTTAAGTCTTGAGCTTATTGGATAGGCACTCTGATTACAGCCATGTTCTCACTCCTTTTCTTGCGTTAAACGTTTTTCTTTATAGTCTCATATTTTGCATGGGGCTGGCCTCAGACTGAGATTCTCCTGTCTGTACCTCCTAGCATCTCATATCAAGATTATTGGTTGAGATTTGGGCCTTCCTAACTTTTGCCTGGGCTGGTCTTGAACTTCATCCCTCCCCAGGTATCTGGGATTAATGTTCTACCATGAACAATTTCATTTAATAAAGTGTTGCTGTACTGGGGTTTCAACTAAGGGTTTCCTGAGTACTGGGCAGGCACTCCATCACTACTGAGCTGTGCACCAGCCCTCTTTTTTGTACAAGTTGAGATAGGGTCTCACTTTTGGTCCAGGCCCACTCCCAGAGGATCTTGATCCTTCTAGGCTTCTCGTATAGTAATAGTTGAGATAACAGGCTGGCTGTTATGCTCAGCTTCTTTTTATTTTAGATTCTGACCTCAGCCTCCCACATAGCTGGCATAAGACATGTGCCACTGTGCCCAGCTATTGTTTCAGAACTTTTTACCTGAGTTGTCCTTTAGCCACTGCTTTCTCAATCTCAGCCTTCTGAATAGTTGGTAGTATAGATGTGAGGCAAGTGAACCACTGTGCCAAATGTCTTTTTTAATTCTTCTAGCATTGTGGGTTAGCATTTGGTTAATAGGTCAACAGTTAGAATCTCTGAATTAAGCTGATTCTTAGAAATTAACATTAGACTATTTTATCATTTAAAAGAGGTATTTAGTATGCACAGAAGAGTGCTCTAAGTATAGTAGAAAACATCAAGAAGAGATTGTGGTTGTTTGTTATTGCCTTGATGTGTTTTGGTGAGAACACTCACTATATTCCTATTAAAGATTAGAAAGATCTAAATAAACAGCGTAAGATGGGGAGTTATTGAGTTTAAATGTAAAGAAGTCAGAGTAATGAAAGTAGCTTTTTATTCAAGTACGTATGTTAATAAAGCTAAGGTGATAAAGCTACTCACTAGTGTAGAGCTATTTCCTATAAAATATAAATGCAAATTTTGTAGTAGTTAACACCATAAATTTGTAAGGCTGTTATTAAGTAACATTTTAAAATAATTTTATAGTGTTAATGCTATGTAAGGTAAAATTGTTTTTCACCATGCAATTTATTCAAGTGAACTATATATCTTTTTTTTGTTATTTAGGACTTTAAAATACCTAGCAATACAACATTGAAAACTCCTCTAGTGGCTGTATTTGATGATTTGGATATAGAAGTAGAAGAAGAAGATGAACTTAAGGCAAGAGGTAAAACGATTCTTCTGAGTAGCCCTGTTTGGTGATCTTCCATCTTTAGGAAACTACAATTGAACATTAAATGTTGAAGTTAGGCACTGGAGATAAAAAAAAAAACAAGCAAAACCCAAACATTGTATTCATAGGTAAAGCAGACTTGGTTTCACTTTTTTGGAGAGAAGCAGATATTTTACCAAAGCAGGTGAAATCTTTTGCAATTGAGCCTTTTCCGCTTTTGCAAAGCTTAAGATACATATATATTAAAAGAT
This sequence comes from Megascapheus bottae, assembly GCF_031878675.1. Classification (NCBI taxonomy): domain Eukaryota; kingdom Metazoa; phylum Chordata; class Mammalia; order Rodentia; family Geomyidae; genus Megascapheus; species Megascapheus bottae. The sequence continues at coordinate 31,545,538 of NC_143514.1, forward strand.
TTTTTTTTTCTTTGCTGTTGGGCTTGAACTCAGGGCCTGGTTGCTGTTCCTGAGCCCTTTTGATCAAGGCTAGTGATCTACCACTTTGAGCCACAGTACCACTTTGGTTTTCTGGTGGTTAACTGGAGATATGAGTCTCATGGACTTTTCTGCTCATGCTGTCTGTAAACAGTGATCCTCAGATCTCAGATTTTTGGGTAGCTAGGATTACAGATATGAGCCACTGGTGTGAAATATATTTGATCTCAGTCTGTTTTTGTGTGTTTTTTTTTTGTGTGTGTGTGAGTGATGAGACTTTGGTGGGGAGATATTAAAGTACCCTTCAGCAGAATTTCCAAGGGAAAGTGGAGTATAGTATTGCATGCCTGCAATCCTAGCACTAGGGAGGCTGAGACAAGAGGATTGCAAAGTTGAAGTCAGCTTGGGCTACATAATAGGTTCCAGACTGGCCTAGGCTCTATAATGAGACCTTGTCTCAAGCAAAAGAATTTCCAAAGGATAACATTTATTTGGAAAAAGGATCGGGCATATCTGATAGGTCTCTAGCATATCTTACCTATTCTCTTACCCAACCTTTATATTGTGAACTAGTCTAGTCTAAGTATTGTGTACAATCTTTTAGGCCCACTGTGTTTGGTATAAACATGAATTTTTTCTGATTTGTTCTTGATATTATGTGTATTTGATATAGTGAACTAGTCTAAGTATTGTGTACAATCTTAGGCCCACTGTATTTGGTATAAACATGAATTTTTTGATTTATTCTTGATATTATGTGTATTTGATGTAAATAATTTTCTGAAAATTAACAGTTTGCTATGTTTAGTATTACTAGGATACTATCTACTTGGTATAAGTTATGTTTTAACCTTTTTTTTAATGTATTTTATTGTCAGGGTAATGTATAGGGTTACAGTTACATTCATTAGGTAGTGGCTACATTACTTCTTAAACATACTCTTTGAGATCACACTTTTTGTGATCAACTGTTGATGCTTTCATTTACTAACTGTATGTTCAGGGATGACTTACTTCATTCTCCTTATTCAAGTTTCTTCATCTTTTTGGTGGGAATAACAGCAGATAATTATAATATGTATTCTGGAATGATGAAAGAACATACAAAGTTCTCCAAACAGCATAGAACCAGGCACCGAGGAAGTCTGTAGTCTGTGATCTATTCTTATATTAGCAAAAAATAATTTTACATGTGCACTTAAACAGCTTAACATTCTTTAACCATATTATGTGGTCATTGAAAGGAGTCCCTTATTTGAATTGCTACATATTTTATAATACCTTCAAAAATTTAAGTGGACATTAAGTGTACTGACAAAGATTCATGTTTGTGGAAACAAAAGGATAGTTTGAACATTATACAACCTGTAATTTTAAAGTATCTCTTTTTGGGGTATATTGTTTTATATTGGTAAGAATATTGAAAAATGCCTGATTTAATATGTATTTAAAAGAATGCATGGGTTTGATCATCAGATGTTTGAAATAACTTCACTTAGCAGAATTTCTTCCCTACATCAGTTATTACATTGTCTTATGATAAATATAAATATAAATAAGGATGGGGCCACCCTTTATACTTGGTGTTTAAATCTTCGCCCCTCACCCTCGGTCCTGTGGCTTGAACCCTGGGCCTGGACACTGTGCCTAAGCTCCTTTTGCTCAAGGCTTGAACTAAACCACTTGAGCCATAATGCCGTTTCCAACTTTTTCTATGATTAATTGGAGGTAAGAGTCACATGGATTTTCCTAGCCAGGTTGGCTTTGAACTCAGGGCCTAAGCACTGGCATTGGGCTTTCCCAAGGCTAGTACTCTACCACTTGAGCCACAACACCACTTCTGGCTTTTTCTATATACATGGTACTGTGGATTTTAACCCTGGTCTTTGTGCATGCTAGGCAAGCACTCTACCACTAGGTCAAACTCCTGGCTCCAGTCCCATTTTCATCTTAAAGTAATGTAGTAAAGGGATGAAAATGAACTTGAATGTATGGAAGTGATAAAAAAATTACAATTGGAAAGGAAAGGGTTATTTATCGTAACACTATTATGAGTTTTTGCATCATCATCATCATGTAACTGTTTTCTCAAATTAAATGTATTGTGATGAGAAATATTAAATCTCTTAGAAAATAGATATGAGTCACCAGCACCTAGTTCAAACTATAATCTTAGCTATTTAGGAAGCTTAGATCTGGGGATCACGGTTTGAAGACAGCCTGCGTATGAAAGTCCTTCAGACTCTTATTTTCAATGAACCAGTCAGTAAAAGCTGGAAGTGGCTAAAGTGGTAAAGCACTAGCCTTGAAAAAGCCCAAGGACAGGGGCTAGGGGTTTGGCCTAGAGGTAGAGTGCTTGCCTAGCATGCACGAAGACCCAGGTTCGATTCCTTGGTACCATATACATAGAAAAAAGCCAGAAGTGGTGGTGAGGCTCAAGTGGTAAAGCTCTAGATTTGAGAAAGAACAAGGACAGTGCTCAGGCCCTGAGCCCAAGTCCAGGTCTGGTAAAAAAAAAAAAAAAAAAGCTCAAGGACAGTGCTCAGGCCCTGAGTTCAAGTCCCAGGACTGCTGAAAAAAAAAAAAAAGAAAAACAAATGGAATAAAGATTATTCTTGGGGAAAACTAACCTTTGTTTTAATCAAAACTCAAAAATTGTGATTAAGAGGCAGGGTACAGTGCTTCACACCTGTAATCCTAGCTACTCAGGAGGCAGAGATCTGAAGATCAAGGTTCAAAGCCAGTCCAGGAAAAAAGGACTTGAGACTTATCTCCAATTAATCTCTAGAAAAGGGAAATGGGGCTTGGCTCAAGGGTAGGACATTAGCCTTGAGCTGAAGAGCTCAGGAAGAGTGCCCAGGCTAAGTTCAAGTCCCATGACTCCCCCAACCTCCTAAAAATGTGATTAAGGACATTTTAGGATTTTTTTTAGGTTAAATTTTTTTATTAAAGAATTTATTAACATTGATTTTTACATCGTATTTCAAATGACATGTTTAACAATAAAGTATTCAAGAAGGGAATCTACATATACAATCACTGGCACTTAGATTTTAGAACATAATTAAAATTAGGATGAGGGTTTGTATGTTATATATATACATATTAATCTATGTAATAAAACATTATGTCTATAGAGTCATAAATAGGTTAACATTTTTAAGAAGTTATTTATAACCTAAAAATGTATTGTTAGCTAGGTGCATGGCTCACCCTATGATCCTAGCTACTCAGGAGGCTGAGATCTGAGGATTGCTGTTCAAAGCCAGTCTGGGCAATAAAGAATTTGAGGCTCTTAGCTGCAATTAACCTCTAGAAAACGGGAAGGGAAATGGCAAGGGAAGTGGCGCTGTGGCTCAAGCGGTAGGGCGGTAGCCTTGAGCTGAAGAGCTTGGGGGCATTGCCCAGGCCCAGAGTTCTAGCCCCATGACAAAAACAAACAAAAAAAAAACTTTTTTATGGCTGGGAGCATGGCCTAGTGATAGAGTGCTTGCCTAACATGCACGAAACCCTGGATTTGATTCCTTGGTACCACATACACAGAAAAAAAGCCAGAAATGGTGCTGTGACTCAAGTGGTAGAGCACTAGTCTTGAGAAAGCCCAAGGACAGTGCTCAGGCCCTGAGTTCAAGCCGAAGGACTAGAAAAAAAATTTAAAAAAGTTTTTATTGTTAGTAAGGTATTTATTACCAAGGAGTTAAAATTCTGTAAATTGGATAAATAGTATAGTTCTTCTTGGACAGTCTTACCTTCAGTGTTCCCTCAGTTCAATATCTATATATTAAAATATAGCTTAAAAGTATACTCAATAACTACCCAGAAAATTGAGTTATTTTTGTATTATTGAATTTGTTTTTTCCATAATAGGTCTTACAGGTTTGAAAAATATTGGAAATACTTGTTACATGAATGCAGCTTTGCAGGCTCTTTCTAATTGGTAAGTAGAGAAACTTATTTTCATTTCGCTTGTGTAGATTCTTTTTTTTTTTGCCAGTCCTGGGCTTGAACTCAGGGCCTGAGCACTGTCCTTGGAATTTCTCAAGGCTAGAACTCTACCACTTGAGCCTCAGCACCACTTCCGGCTTTTTCTATATATATGTGGTACCAAGGAATTGAACCGGGTCTTTGTGCATGCTAGGCAAGCACTTTAACCACTAGGCCAAACTCCCGGTCCTTGTGTAGATTCTAAATGTTAGTTTTGGAACGGATAATCATCCTGTGGTAAGTGATACCTTCCTAAGGTAGAGTAGGTAAGTATTTAGAAGACTGTTGATCTAGACTTAGATCCTATGTAGTTGTATATTTTGAGCAAGTTGTTTCTTTTATTTTTTGGTGCTGGAGATCAAACCTAGGGCCTTGCACATGAAGCAAACATGAAGTATATGCCTGGCAAGGTGTTTTTGTTTTTGTTTTTTTTAAACCAGTAAAAAATAAAGAACTTCAATAATTATTTTCTTGCTTTTAGTTTAGAGGTCCTATGAAAGTGCTTTAAATGTAAAATATATTATATATAATATTTGTAAATATTATATATAGTCTGCTAAAGCATTCAGATTTATTTTAATTTTTTAAAATCATACCAAATCCATAGGGCAGGTAGTTTTCTTTATATACATCAAGTCAGGAACAGAGTTCAGAATCATTGACTTTACCATTTAGGTGCATTACTTTGCCTTTGTAATGGTTTTTGTGGCAGGAAGGAGATTGCTACTTTTGAGAAGTAGAAGAAAACCTGTATGACATGCATATAGTAATAATGGTAGTGAATGACATAGGTCTGGGTCATGTAGGCCACATTAAAATTTAGGTCCTTAATATTTATTGTACTAATATACCACTGAATTATTTTTATAACAGTGTAGTTTAAAAATACATTTTTTTTTTTTTGGTTGGTTGGTTGTGGTGCTTGGACTCTGGGCCTGGGTGTTATCCCTGAGCTTTTCGGATCAAGGCTATTGCTCTACCATTTGAGCAACAGTACCACTTCCAGTTTTCTGGTGGTTAAATAGAGATCAGAGTCTCACAGACTTTTGTGTCCTGGCTGGCTTTCAACAGTGACCCTCAGATCTCAGCTTCCTGAGTAGCTATGATTACAGGCGTGAGCCACCAGTGCCTGGCTTAATAATACATTTTATGTTGTAAAAAGATCCTTATAGTTACCATGTAGACAATGAATTGAGAAGGAAAAAGTAGAATTTGGAAGATCAGTTAGGAGACTGTCAAGTGACTGAAGCAAAAATAATGGTGGATTGTAGTATGTAAGGTGGTTGAAAAGGAGTGGATGAGTTGTATATAAACATTTTTGGGGAATGATTGGTTGATAGAATATGGTTAGATGAGAAAGAAGGAGCCATGAAGTTGGAATATCACATGTTGAAAGAACTGTAGGACAATTTTATTTTTATTATTTATTTATTTTTGGAGGGGCCAGGGGGAATAGGGTCTTGGTATCTAGTTCAGGCTGGTCTTAAACTTATTATCCCCCTGCCTCAATTTCCCAAGTACTGGAGTGTGTATGTGCAGTATGAGTACTTTTATACCCAGACAAAAGCTGAGTACAGAATGTTTAACTTTGTCTCAGGTTTCATATTAGTACTAGATCAAAATTCCCAACTGAGATTTTGTGTATGTGATTTATTTATTTTTATTTATTTATTTACTTGCCAGTCCTGGGGCTTGAACTCAGAGCCTGGGCACTGTCCTTTGCCACTTTTTGCTCAAGGGTAGTGCTCTGCCACTTGGGCAACAGAGCCACTTCCAGCTTTTTCTGAATATTTGGTACTTAGGAATTGAACTTTCTTTGTACATGGTAGGAGAGCAGGAATTGAACTTTCTTTGTACATGCTAGGCGAGCAGTCTAATACTAGGTTACACTCCCGGGCCCTTGATTTTTATTTTTTAACATTTAGTGGTGCTAGGGATGGAAGTTAGGGGCCTCCTTCATATTAGAAAGTGTTCTACCACTGACCTGCACTCCTACAGACTATATTCTATTTTTTGTTTATTGTACTACTTCCATAAATTCACTTTGCAAAGATTTTCTTGGAAAGACATGGTCAATAAGGCTGTAGTATTGTAAGGGTTTAGTGGCTATCAAAATGCCTTCAAGGAAGCTTCAGTTTATTGCAGTCAGGATTTGGTTCTTTGTTGTCAGTTTCCTATATAACTGTGTTTGCAGGAGTGCCTTCAAGCTAGTAAAACTCATAAAAGATAATAAAATACTTTAAAAGTTGTTAAGTGGAGCTAACAGATAAAACATATTAGAATATAAAAACTTGAAGGAAGAACATGTTCTCTTGAAAGTAAAATTTTGCCATACTATTTTTTAGTTTAGGCTTTCATGTAAATGGAGATTGGGTGGGATGGATGGTTGAAATTAGATAAATTTGTCCATTTTTAGTGTTTGGACAGGAATTTAAGACCATTCAAAGAAAAGAATATATTTGGGAGAGAAAAAAAGAGTTGCTGTATATTTTGATGGCTAACAGCAGGAAGAACAATAAAAGGGAAAATGTTTTTGTTTGTTGAGGCAGGGTAAAGAGAGATAAGGGGAAAAGTACATTATTTTGGTGAAGAAGTTTGTTCAAGAGATGGGAGGATAGCTGGGTGTGTTGGTTACGTGCCCAAAATCCCAGTACTCAGGAGAGTGTGGCAGTATTGAGGCTTTGATGCCACACTGGGCTAAATCAAAAAACAAAAACCAAGGAGGGAGTGGACCTGTAATAAAAGTTGAGAGAGAGCTGGTCACAGTGGTTCAAGCCTGTAATGCTAGCTACTAAGGAGGCTTCAGGTCTGAGGATCGAGGTTCAAAGCCAACCCTGGCACTAAAGAACCTGTGACTCTTCCCTCCAAAGAATCACTAGAAAACGGGAAGTGGGGCTGTGGCTCAGGGGTAGGGCAGTAAGCTTGACCTGAAGAGCTTAGGGACAGAGCCTAGGCCCAGAGTTAAAGCCCCATGACACACACACACACACACACACACACACACACACACACACACACACACACACACTTGAGAGAAAGCAGAAAGGTGCTTGTTGGATCTAACACACACACACACACACACACACACACACACACTCGAGAGAAAGCAGAAAACACACACACACACACACACACACACACACTCGAGAGAAAGCAGAAAGGTGCTTGTTGGATCTAACACATGAAAGACAGTATGACTGCCCCAAATCTGATTGGTTGAACTTGTTAAAGATGTGAAGAAATTCATGTGAAGCTAGGCTTTAGAAAGGAGTGAAAAAAGGACACAGTGATTTGTGTACTGTTAGTTCATTACATGACTACAAATTAGTCACTATTAGGTTGTAATTCAGTCTAACAATTTTTTCTTCTTAAATTTAGCCCACCTTTGACGCAGTTTTTTCTTGACTGTGGAGGATTAGCTAGAACAGATAAGAAGCCAGCGATTTGTAAAAGTTATCTCAAACTAATGACAGAGTTGTGGCATAAAAGCAGGTAAGTACCTAATAGATTTATCATTTATTCAAAATGAATCATATAGTTACTAAAAATATGTATGCATATTTATTTAGCTGAAAAGTGAGAGAGCTTTGACATACTTAAGTTAAACTTGGAGCATGTTACATTTGAAACAAAGTGCAGATGAAGTTGGCATTGTCAAAATGTAAATTGCTAAAGATGCTGTTATTGGAGTATACTACTTTAACACAGAAATGGCATTGCTATAATGCTAGAAGTAGATCATAGATATCATTATTAAGACATGTTGATGTTTATTTGTTCTAAAGTTTGACATTAGGAAAATAATTATTTGCTATAATGTTAATTTTTTATTAAAGAATTTATTAACATTGATTTTTACATCATATTTCAAATGACATGTTTAACAAACAAGTATTCAAGAAGGGAATCTCTATATTATAATGTGTTAATTTTGTTTAGAGTATAATTTAGGAACTTGCACTTCAAAAAATAATTTAATGCAATATGATTTGTTTGGGAGAGAAAAGAAATATAATTAAAAACAAAAAAAATTGTGCCAGTACTGTGGCTTGAACTCAGAGCCTAGTCTCTGTCCCATAGCTTTTTCTGCTCAAGGCTAAGGCTCTGCCATTTTAGCCACACCTCTACTTCTGTTTCTTTGGTGGTTCATTGCAGATAAGAGTTCCATGAACCTTTCTGCTCAGATTTTTTTTTTGAATCTTGATATTCAGAATTTAGTTTCCCAACTGACTTGGGCCAAAAGTTTTCTTTTACAATTTTTTTTTTTGCCTGTGCTGGGCCTTAAGCTCAGGGCCTGAGCACTGTCCTTGGGCTTTCTCAAGGCTAGGATTCTTCCACTTGAGCCACAGCATCACTTCTGGCTTTTTTTTTTTCTATGTATGTGGTACTGAGGAATCGAACCTGGGTCTTTGTGTATGCTAGGCAAGCACTCTATCACTAGGCCAAACTTCCTGCCCTCTACAATGTTTTCTTTTGGATAGACTGAGAAGAAGGGGACTAGTAGGAGCAGAGAGGCAGAGAAAGTAAGTATGGGGGCTGTACACATGATGAAAACCTCTAAAAATGTATGAGAAAACATTAATACTAAAAGTGATTTCTTTCTCAGGCCAGGGTCTGTTGTGCCTACTAATCTGTTTCAAGGAATTAAAACTGTTAACCCAACATTCCGAGGATATTCTCAACAGGTTAGTCTATTGCTGTTCATTCATGATTCTAATAATATTTAATTTGTAAAATATTATTGTGTATTTATTGGTCCATTTTTATCATTAATTATTGTATCTTTATTGACCAAGAATATTAATGTTTTGTTATTTTTAACTTAATTTCAATGTTACTATTACAAATTAAGTATATTTTTCTACAAACTTTTGAGAATGGTATATTTGTATACTTTTTTGGGTTTTCTAATGAGTTATGCATCCAGAGACAGATATTTTCAGTGCTTAATACTTTAAAAAAGTAGCTGTTCTGTGTATAAAGCACTTATTTTGTTGTTATTTTGTATACAGGTTTTTATTTTTTCATAGCTGAGAAATTGTATCAACTGTAATTGTAAGAATTCTCTTATGTGATTTAAAATTTTCTTAACTATTAATCTGTTCATGTGTTTATTAGTATATTGGTAGACTCTATCTTGGGCCTTTTCTTTTTGTTTTTGTATTGTTGTAGATCAAACACAGTGCCTGGTGCACATGAGGCAAGTGCTCTGCTACTGAGCCACACCCAAAAAGCCTCACTGGGCTTTCTAATCCATATCAATATCACTATCATACACGAAAGAATTCTTTGATATCACATGACACTTTCAATTGGTATAGTTTTATCTAGTATCATTGGTATTTATTTATTTATTTGTTTATTTGTCAGTCATTGGACTATGCCTGGCTATCTTTGGTATTTATATCTGGCCCTGGTGCGTTTTTTTCTGTTTTCAAGCCATTATCTATTCCTTTTTTTTTTTGGTCAGTTGTGGGGCATGGACTCTGGGCCTGGGTACACTGTCTCTGAGCTTCTTTGTGCTCAAAGCTAGTACTCTACCACTTGAGTCACAGCACCACTTCTGGTTTTTGATTGGTTAATTGGAGATAAGATCTCACAGCTTTTCTGCTGAGGCTGGCATTGAACCTTGATCCTGAGACCTCAGCCTCTTGATTTGTTGGCTCGCTACCTATTCCTTCTTATTAGCTTATGTCATACAAATTCCAGCATCTCCAAAGGCTATAATTTGATGCTTTATTATACATACTTGAATTTAGGACATATCTCTAAAATCTCATTGTTAGGTGAGGCAGATCATTATTTTTCTCTTATTTATGAATAGCAGCATTAGTTGAAGGTGACATTGAAGTCATCAGTTTATTAGAATTTTGTTTTGTTTATTAATTTTTACCATTTGCAGTATATTATCTATTGCCTTATTTTCTGTCAGTTGGCATTTTCTTTTTCTTTTTTTGTGGGTCATGGGGCTTGAACTCAGCTTGGGTGTTGTCCCTGTGCACTTCAGCTCACAGCTAATGCCCTACCCTTGAGTGAAGCCCTACTTTCGTTTTCTAGAGATTAATTGAAGATAAACACTCTGAAGTCCTTTTGTGCTTGGGCTGGCTTTTGAACCTTGATCCTCAGATCTCAGCCTCCTGAGTAGCTAGGATTACAGGAGTAAGCCATGGTGCCCAGCTCAGTTGGTATTTTCTTAGTGTGATAATGTACATACTTGATTTTACATATTTTTTTCTTAAGTTCCTTCATATTCATTTAATAAAGTGGTAACATTATGTTGTTGATATATTAGGATGCTCAGGAATTCCTTAGATGTTTAATGGATCTCCTTCATGAAGAATTGAAAGAGCAGGTCATGGAAACAGAGGAAGATCCTCAAACTATAACTTCTGAGGAGACCATGGATGAAGACAAGAACCAATCAGATGTAGATTTTCAGTCCTGTGAATCTTGTAGCAGCACTGATAAAGCAGAAAATGAAAGTGGCTCCAAAGGCTTTTCTGAAGATAATAATGAAACAACGATGTTGATTCAGGATGATGAAAACAATTCAGAAATGTCAAAAGACTGGCAAAAAGAGAAGATTTGCAATAAGCTTAATAAAATAAATTCTGAAGGAGAATTAGATAAAGATAGAGACTCTGTATCTGAAACAGTCGACTTAAATAACCAGGAAACTGTCAAAGTGCAAATACATGGCAGAGCTTCAGGTGACAATAATTTGATCATGAAAATAATATTTTACTTGTAGACAATGGGTACTTAAATAATTGTTACATTGGGAACTTTTAGCTAATAGACCTAAACTTCAGTGGTATTACGTGGGTGTATTAAAGCCATGAAATTACAGACTTTGAAGAAAAGAGGAATTTTAAGGATTGCTTATTAAAGTCATTCCAGCTGGGTATTGTAGTTCGTATCTGTAAACCCAGTAGTCAGGAAACTGAGGCATGAGACTCATAGTTCAAGGGCAGCCTGGACTATACAACAAGTACAAGTTCAGTCTGAACTATGTAGCATGACACTGTCTTACACCAAATAATGGGAGGCATGACTCAGCTATAGAGTACTGCCCTAGTAAGTGAGAGTCCCTGCAAAAAGCAAACAAAGAAGGAAATTTATCCCCTCCTTTTGAACTAGACATTTATTTAAACTTAAAAGTAAAGAAATTTATTTCTTAAGATTCTGCAGGCTGAGATTACAGCAGCAGCAAATCTGGTGTCGAGGTGAGGTCTACTTTCTGCATCTAAGATAGTACCTAATTGTTGCAGGGAGGTGGAAGATTGACGGATGATAAAATGATCAAATCAGAATTGACCCTTCTATCATTTTTGATTTCAAGCCAGTTTTGTTGATTCTAGTATTAAGAAAGCAAAACCCAGATTGTCCTTTCCTAATTATATGCTCTTACTAGATTTTGATTGCTGTCAGTCAAATCCAATGTTACAACCAAAGTTGTTTTGCTTATGTATTTTTAAGACAATTTATCTTAGTGGTGTTTAGTTCTCTTAAGTATATTATAAAATTAAGCCATTAGAGGCTCAAATTATGTGATCTTAAGTGACTAACAAGTAACAAATTTTATCTTGGTAATTGCTGAAACTTGAGAGCTAAATAAAATATGTGAATTAATTTAGAGCTTCTTATTGGACAGGTATGTTGGAATACTGCCTGTAATCCTAGCACTTATGGCAGGTCAAGGCAGCTTGAGACAGAGTGACAACCAATTACAAAACAAAACAAGAAAAGGCCCCTTTTTCCACCAATGAAATGTGAACTTTTATTTATTTTTTAAAAATTTTATTTTATTGTCAAGGTGATGTGTAGAGAGGCTACGGTTTCGTAAAGTAGTGAGTATATTATTTCTTGAACATTGTTGCCTCTTCCAAAAGGTCCTTTTTATGAAATAGTTTCTTTTTTCTTTTTTTGCCATTCCTGAGGCTTGACCTTAGGGCTTGAGCACTGTCCTTGGGCTCTCCTTAAGGCTAGTGCTCTACCAGTTGAGCCACACCGCCATTTCTGACTTTTCTATGTAAGTGGTACCAAGGAATTGAATCCAGGTCTTCATGCATGCTAGGCAAGCACTCTACTACTACTAAGTCAAACTCCTGGCCCCTGTAGAATAGTTTCTTTGCCTTAGAAAGTCTTGTGGTTTAGCTATGTACAGTATGTCGATGTTTTTCCATCAGGAAAACTAGGAGTTTTCTAATCTTATGTAGAAATTGTTTAGTCAATAAGCATATGAAATGTCAGTACTGAAAGCCTGGACTACTGTCTACCTCTTCATTGTCTAAAGCTTAAGTAAGCCCGATTAAGGGACAAACTGGTCCTTTGAAAATTGATCCTTTTAAAACTGGTCACAGGTTTTCTTATACATAGTAACTATGTAAGGACCTAAGTCAAGGGAGTCAGTTTTTATGTGTTTAAAGTCTTGGTGAAAAGTGGGATCAAGACATTATGGCACATAAAACTTAAAATATTTGCTATTTGTACATTTATAGGAAAAACTTGTCAATCCCTTTTCTAGATCTAAATACTGACATTTTTCCTCTTCAGAAAGTCTAGGGTGAGCTTTTTTTTCTCTAACAGTATGCAGTCTGACTTGGTCATAATTGATGTATTGAGAAAAGTCTGTGGAAAATGGTTTTGTATTGTCTGGAAAAGAAAATCCCTGTAGGTATTCTGAATGAGGATGCTTTATTAACAAGTGTTTTCTTTTTTCTTTTTCTTTTTTTTCATATACTCATTGAGCACATTGGCTCTTGCCATGAAATACATGTTAGACACTAGTACTTCAACAGCAAACGATCAAGTTAACTTTCAGGAAACTTGCCTTTATTTTTCATCACCATAAGAGAAAATGCATGGCTGAATTTTTTGTGTAATTTTGATTACTATGTTAGTCTGTAAGAATAATTTTTTTCTTCTGCTTAAAAAAAAAACAAAACTCTTGGTCTAGGTGTTGCTCAATGAGAGATCACTTGCAGTCTTAATTGGGTTCTATCCCTCACATCATTAAGTATGTGTTTTATTTTTCTTTCTTTGGTGATGGTACTGGGGCTTGAAGTGAGAGTCTCATGCCTTTCCTGCTCAAGACTGCCTCTACCACTTGAGACAGTTTTTTAAATTGGAGATAAGATTATCAGGACTTTTTCTGACTGGGCTGATTTTGAACTGTGATCCTTAGATCCTAGAGAATCTAGGATTAATGTCAGGAGCCACTGGCACCTGGTTGTGTTTTTAATGCACAAAACTTGGACCAAGAAGATGCTTTTTGGCTTTGTATTTCCACTATTATCTTCCTGAATTGCCTATAACTATAATGTGTTTTTAAACAGTAATTGGGTTTCTAGGTGGAAAAACACTATTAATTTTGCTTTGCAAACACTTGGTTTTTCAGATATTTTATCTGGTGCATTGAGGTTTTGTCAAATCAAACTTTTACTAACATTTTTGGACACTTGGAATAATTTTGTTAATGTAATACAATTTTTAAATATTGCAGAGTATATCACAGATGTCCATTTGAATGAACTATCTACACCACAGATTATTCCATCTAATGAAGGTGTTAATTCACGTTTATCTACCAGCCCTCCTAAATCAGGCAATTTATGGCCAGGCTTGGCATCCACCCATAAAAAAGGTAAAAAACATTTTCTTCATTCAAGTTCTTCTGTTTTGCATATTAGTTTAAAATGCTGATTTTGGGACAAAAGGATGGATTTGTTCAAAGCACATGTATGGAATTTTTACAAATATCCTCCCCCCATGTGCTAATTTTTTTCAATTCCAAAAATTAAGTGTTAATTACCACTTCCCGTTTTCTGCTAGTTAATTGAAGATAGTTTCACAGACTTCATTGAACCGTGATCCTTAGCTCTCAGCCTCTAGAGCAGCTAGGATTATAGGCATGAGCCACCATTTATACTTAATATTTGAAAAAAACAGTGAACTGTTTTCTGGTGTCTGTGTTCCCACTAGTTATTAATGAGAATCCTACCTTTATAAGATGTATAACTTACAGGTTTACAGGTCTTGGGTCTGAAGTTTTCTCAGATCTCAGCCTCCTGAGTAGATGGGATTATGTGTGTGAGTCACTGGTGCCTGGCTTCTCGTTCTTAATTCAAAATTGTTTTCATTTTCTCATACATACATTTATGGTGGACAGAGTTATATTAAAAAGATAAAACCATGGGCCGGGAGTTTGGCCTAGTGGTTAAAGTGCTTGCCTAGCATGCATGAAGACCCGGGTTCAATTCCTTGGTACCACATACATAGAAAAAAGCCGGAAGTGGTACTGAGGCTCAAGTGGTAGAGTTCTAGCCTTGAGAAAGTCCAAGGACAGTGCTCAAGCCCTGAGCTCAAGCCCAGGACTGGCCAAAAAAACAAGATAAAACCAGTTGACACCTTATTTGATTGATTTTTCAGTTTGAAAGGAATATTGAAAACATTTTGTGGCTGAGAATGTGGCTTAGTGGTAAAGTGCTTGCCTAGCATGCATGAAGCCCTGGGTTTGATTTCTCAGTACCACATAAACAGAAAAAGCTAGAAGTGGCTCTGTGGCTTAATTGGTAGAGTGCTAGCTAGCCTTGGGCACATAGAGGCTCAGGGACAGAGCCCAGGCCTTAGGACTGGGAAAAAACAACAAACATTTTTGTTAATGTACTACACTTATTTTTCAATCCTAGCCCAGTCTGCATCTCCAAAGAGAAAAAAACAGCATAAGAAATATAGAAGTGTTATTTCAGACATATTTGATGGAACAATCATTAGCTCAGTACAATGTCTGACCTGTGATAGGGTGAGTATAAGGGAACTGTAATACACAGAAAATTTCTAATGCTCTTTTAAAAGGATATGAAAAATTTAATTTCTTTTTATTGTAGCTATTTGTACATAGTGTTTTCTGTTTGCATCAAACATGAATTTGAAATAGTTTAATTTGGGGGAGATAGTAGCATGCATTATCAGGAGAAATGACCAGGTTCTTCATGTGTTTTGGTACATAGAGGTGAACAATTTTTGTTCTGCCACAAAAAATAATAGCATATGTATATTCTTTTTGGGCTGATGGAATTAGCATGCTGCAATAATGTTGTTACTTATAGGCCAAGGCAGTATGTACACATACACCTTAGATTTGGTTTTATTTGAAGTTTTTAAGCATTTTCCTGTGTTAAAACTGGGGCTCAGATAAAAAAGTAGTGTCAGAATCATAGATAATAAAGTTCTAAATTATAATAATCATGAGTTTTAAAGATAATACATAAATCCTTCAAAGTTTCTTAGCTTGTTGCTTTAGTACAATAATAAATATAGTTAATGAATATAAAATAATGTTTTACAAAGCATTGAAAACTAAATTTTTAAGTGTTATAATCTTAAATTCAAGGGCATTCAATAGAGTTATTTTAAAGTAGGTTATAAATTGCCCAGACATGTTCTCAGCTTCAGGTATTTGCTACATGACATTTCTTTCAAGGACAGATTGCATATATGATAGTAAGATATATCACCTGAAGACATTATTTTAGTTGAGTACATGATCACAGGAGAGCACCTAAAACCATATGATGTCAGGTTGTTTATACCCCAATCCCTTCTTATCAAAACTGTTATCAGCTTGTAGGTCTCTTACTTATTCAGGAAGCTGAGGAAAAATGATAATTTGAGCCCAGAAATTTGACCAGACATAATGAGATCCAGACTTAAAAAAAGCAAGAAAACAAAAACTCTACTACCAACAAAGTAAACAGTCAACAAAACTATTAATAGAAACTAATTTCCAAAAGAATTATATAATAGTTCTGAGTAATTTGAATTTTGGGCTTCAATTGGCACTTGGGTTTTATCTCAAGTTCTCAAAAATCCTCAAACAAGAATTTGGTCTGTAGGCCGTTGTAGCTGACTTAGGAATATCTAATGCTGCAGTATCTTTGATTTTAATAAAGATGTTAGTGCTTACTATACAGGGTTTATATGAAGATTAAATTTGGAATAATGCCTTGTTCAAAGCAAGTTGTCTTTTTGCTGGAATAACTATAAAAGCAGTTTAGGGGGCTGAGAGTGTGGCCTATTGATAGACTGCTTGCCTAACATACGAAGCCCTGGGTTCGATTCCTTGGTACCACATATAGAAAAAGCCAGAAGGGGTGCTGTGGCTCAAGGGGTAGAGCACTAGTCTTGAGCAAAAAAAGTTTAAGGACAATGCCCAGACCCTGAATTCAAGCTCCAAGACTGGAAAAACAAAAAAAGCAACTTGGTTTGTTTGCTTGTTTTAGCCTGTTATAACTTGCTTTTTTTTTGGAGTCTAAAAATCTAACCTTTTAAATATTTCTGCTGGATTATTTTCCCCATTTTTAAAACACAAAACAATTATAGGTATCTGTAACCCTCGAGACCTTTCAAGATCTGTCCTTGCCCATTCCTGGCAAGGAAGACCTTGCTAAGCTGCATTCATCCAGTCATCCAACTTCTATAGTCAAGGCAGGATCTTGTGGCGAAGCATATGCTCCACAAGGGTGGATAGCATTTTTCATGGAATATGTGAAGAGGTATGTATAGATTTCCTTTGTTTTCATTGATTGTTGGAACTGCTGTTTCTGCTGTACTGGCAGAACATTTCCTTTTTTTCTCTGTCAATGATGTTTCAGGTTTGTTGTCTCATGTGTCCCTAGCTGGTTTTGGGGTCCAGTAGTAACCTTGCAAGATTGTCTTGCTGCCTTCTTCGCCAGAGATGAACTGAAAGGTAAGAAATGTAATCACACCTGTGGCTAATTGTAGGTGCATCTAAAGCTAACTATAAGAGTCACCTAAATAAAACTTGATCATATTGGTAATAGTACCAGTATCTAAGCACAGTAATATAAATGTAATGAGAGAAACATATCTCAGAATAATTGGTACAGCTTCCTACAATACAATGCTGTATGTCATTGTTGTTGTTTTTTAGTGGGGCTGTAAAGAAAAATGAATTAAATCTGTTCTGGCATAGAAAAAAATGAAACCTTAACCAAAATACTGTGTATTTTGAATTTTGTGTGAAGGCCTTCTTACCATTGGCACTTAGTCTTTTTGTGTGTTCAGTACATTCCCTGGCTACACGATTGGACATTTAGTGAATGCTGTTTAGTAAGTCAATGAAAAGAATATCACTTGAGGTTGGCCCTCAAGTTTAAAAATAGAGAGAAAAGAGGATGTTTTAGGTAAAGGAATACATGAGTTGATTTATGAGCAGAGACCAAAATAGTGAACGTTTTCCCACTGTTATGATGTCATGTAAAGTCAAAGAACTACAAAAGCAATAGAAAACAAGTTGTAGTTACTTCAAGAAAAATGACTAGATCTGTTCTATTTGCAGGTGACAATATGTACAGTTGTGAAAAATGCAAAAAGTAAGTGAAATAGACAATGATTTTTATTTGACATTTTAGATTTTTCTTGACTATTTGAGTTGGGCACATTATACTTGACACTGTTTAGAAAAATGAAAGCCAGAAAGCTTTAATTGACCTGTAAAACAAATCTTGAGGTCAAAACTTAATAGGCTTATGCAAGATGTTAAAGGGGAGTTGTTTTTATTTTGCCTGTCTGAGGCTTGAATGTCTGACCCTGAGTGCTATCCCTGAGCTTTTTTTCTTTTTCTTTTTTTTTTTTTGTGGGTCATGGGGCTTGAACTCTGCCTGGGCCCTGTCCCTGAGCTCTTTAGCTCAAGGCAACCGCCCTACCCTTGAGCCAAGCCCCACTTCTTGGTTTTCTAGAGATTAATTGTGTCAGGTCCTTTTGTGCCATGGCTGGCTTTCAACCTTGATTCTCAGATCTCAACCTCCTGAAAAGGTAGGATTACAGGTGTGAGCCACCATATAGGCTGAGCTTTTGTGCTCAAGGCTAGTGTTCTACCACTTGAGCCACAGTTCCATTTCCTTTTTTTTTTTTTTTTTCAGTTTAGTAAAGGTAAGAGTCCCATGAATTTTCTTGCCCAGGCTGGCTTTGAACCATAATCCTCAGATCTCAGCCTACTGAGTAGTTAGAATTATAGGTGTAAGCTACTGGCATTTGGCCAAAGAAAGTGTTTACTTTGAGGAAAGAAGTATGTGAGTTAGCTTTAACACTTTAAAGGCAACATTTTCATCTGGACTACTATTTTAAGAAGATAGATTTAAAGGTGCATTGGAAGTATAGACTAACTTTGACATAATCTGCTATTATGATGGTAGAATAACACAGTTAAGTCTGATTCTATTTATATCTCTACTACCAACTGCCTTTTTCTATTTTGTAATACATTTAGACTTTTAACTTGATAGGGTAGTCAGAATATAGTGAAGCTGTATGCTAGTGGCTCAAGCCTGTAAATTTTGCTGATTGTGAGGTTGACATCTGAGGATTGTGTTTCAAAGGCAGAAAAATCTGTGAGACTATCATCTCCAGTTCACCAACAAAAAGCTAGAAGTGGGGGCCGGGAGTTTGGCCTAGTAGTAGAGTGCTTGCCTAGCATGCATGAAGACCCGGGCTTGATTCCTCCGTACCACATACACAGAAAAAAGCTGGAAATGGTGCTGAGGCTCAAGTGATAGAGCTCTAGCCTTGAGAAAGTCCAAGGACAGTGCTCAGGCCCTGAGCTCAAGCCCAGGACTGGCAAAAAAAAAAAAAAAAGCCAGAAGCCAGAAGTGGAGATGGGCTCCAGTGATAAAGAGCCAGCCTTGAACACAAAAGCCAAGGAAGAGAGTGAGGCCTGGAGTTCAAGCCCCCCTTCTTTTTTTTTTTTTTTTTGCCAGTCCTGGGGCTTGAACTCAGGGCTGGGCACTGTTCTTGGACACTTTTTTGCTCAAGGCCAGTGCTCCTGCCACTTGAGCCATAGCACCACTTCCAGCTTTTTCTGTGTATGTGATACTGAGGAATCAAACCCAGGGCTTCATGCATGCTGGGTGAGCACTCATCACTAGGCCCCCCTCCCACCCCTCCCCCCTTCCTTTTTTTTTTTTTTTTTTTGCCAGTCCTGGGGTTTGAGCTCAGGGCCTGGCCATTGTCCCTAAGCTTCTTTTGCTCAAGGTTAGAACTCTTTATCACTTGAGCCACCGTGCCACTTCTGTTTTTTTCTGTGTATGGGTACTGAGAGGAATCGGACCCAGGGCTTCATGCATGCTGGGTAAGCACTCTACCTCTAAGCCACATTCCCAGCCCAAGCCCCACATTTTGCGGAAAAAAACTCCCAAAGTGGAGACCCATCAAGTATATGTTAATATTCTTTTATTACTAGCAATCAGCCTTATATAAAAATTTTCCCTCATACTGAAGAGTAAAAATTTCAAAGCCAAGTGTGGTAATTTATTCAGCAGACTGAGGCATAAAGATTATGAATTTGAGACTGACTGTCTGGGCTATATAGCAAAACTTTCCGTTAAAAACAACAGCAAAATGAATTCTTTTTTTTTTTTTTTTTGCCAGTCCTGGGCTTGAGCTCAGGGCCTGAGCACTGTCCTTGGACTTTCTCAAGGCTAGAGCTCTATCACTTGAGCCTCAGCACCACTTCTGGCTTTTTGCTATGTATGTGGGGTACCGAGGAATCGAACCCAGGTCTTCATGCATACTAGGCAAGCACTTTAACCACTAGGCCAAACTCCCGGCCCTGAATTCTTTCTTTCTAGCCAGTCTTGAGGGCTTTGCAGTCACTTAGTTTTCTTGCTGGGCTGACACTCCACCTCTTTCGTCGTGCTCCATTCCCCCCAAATAATTTTATATTATTTATAATTTTGTTTATATAGTTTTATTTGATATATACATGTGATAAAAGTATAAACCATAAACTATAGAATATTTGCGTTAACTTTATTTTCATCAAGGAATTACAAAATTTTCAAGTTTTTATGTTGATATCTTGGCTTCAGGTAATTTTACAATGGGACTCCAGTGTTTTTATTGTTAGGATATTTAGTACATAAGTATATAACAACTTAATCGGGGACATTTAGTCCGATATCTTTTATCTCTGTATTTTCTAAACTATTTTAATGGTATATTTAAATTTACTAAATCTTTCTGTTAATTCATTCATTTTTCCTTTTTTTTTTTACCCTTAGATTGAGGAATGGAGTAAAGTTTTGTAAGGTACAAAAGTTTCCTGAGGTATGGGCTTTACTTCAGTTCATTTCTTTTAATGTGGTAAAGAATTAATAGAACATCAGAAAAAGAAATTAAATGTCATGTAACAAATTCTCTTAGCATGATTAAAGAATAGAGTGTTCTTCCCAGTGTACTACTATGCTGAACATGATGTAATCAGTCTTTATAGGATATTGCCAGGTGTAAACTATAAAATGAGAAAAGCCAAGGGAAACTTAGGAAGAACAAAGTTTTACCATTTCCACCCTAAGTATCTCTGAGATTGGGCTATACCTGGAGGCTGATAGTTGGCCCAAGTAATTCAAAGTAAATATTTAATAGGTTCCTTCCTTAGGGTATAAACTAAATAAAATATTTTGTCAGTTAAACTTTAAACAACTCTTCATTACTCTAATTTTATTTTGATCATACATCTCAATTTCTTGCTTGTAGAATAAAAAGTGTGCCTTTTTTTGTTTAGCAGTTGGAATTCTTTTGGTCTTTTGTAATGACAAATTAGTTTTAAATTTTACTCTTTTAGATTTTATGTATTCACCTTAAAAGATTCAGGCATGAGCTGATGTTTTCCACCAAAATCAGCACCCATGTTTCATTTCCACTGGAAGGCCTAGATCTTCAGCCATTTCTTGCTAAGGACAGTCCAGCTCAGATTGTGACATATGATCTTCTGTCAGTCATCTGTCATCATGGGACTGCTAGTAGTAAGTATGCAGTTTTTGTATTTGTCCTTAGATAAAAATTACTAACTGGAATCAGTTGCTTAAATGAAACTTGTTTGATCAAAATAAAAATAAAGTTTTTCCTTCTCATTATTAAAAATATAGCAGACTACCAACATAAATGGAAAACATTTAAGAAAATGTTAATTACTGTAATTGAATTATCTTTTATGTATATATATTGGATTGTCATATTGCTCCCCATAAATATATAGTTTATTGGTTTTTTAAGAGGCAAGAGTTCCAGAGTAGTTTGTTGTAGATAACAAGACACTGTCCCTTGCCTTTAAAAGAAAAATAGATAAATAAGTTGTATGAGGATGCATAGTGAAAAAAATCACAGTATTAGTTGTATGTAAGCTACTATTCTTGGTTAATTTCTATTACTATAATTATTTCTTTTCTTATAGGTGGGCACTATATAGCCTATTGCCGAAACAACTTAAATAACCTGTGGTATGAATTTGATGATCAGAGTGTTACTGAAGTTTCAGAATCTACTGTCCAAAATGCAGAAGCTTATGTTCTTTTCTATAGGTAATAGAAATAACTATCTCACAGACTTGCTGTTTTACACATAATGAAAGAACTTAGTTATTAGTGACTTCTTAGACTTTCAAATAGATTGCTGAGTAAAGGCTATAAATGGTTTTAATCATGATAATAAAATAGTATTAAAGGTCATCTTTAGAACAGTTTATCAAAAATTGTTAAATCATAGGAAGGGTAAAGGGACATGTTTTAGAAAGATTGGTTCTAATAAAATATTTAAGTAGAGGTGTGCCTCAAGCTAAGAGTAGATCCCAGCCTTGAAGGTGTAAAAACTACATGAGATCATGAAGCCATTGAGTTCCAGATCTAGTATGAGGGTGCACATGTGCCCTCACTCCCTTTCTCTCTTCATGACTTTGCTGGGTGCTGGTGGCTCAGCCTATAATTCTAGCTACTCAGGAGCCTGAGAGCTGAGGATGACAGTATTCAAAGCGAAATTGAGCAAGAATGCCTATAAGGGTCTTATTTCCAGTTAGCACCATGCTTTAGCAAAAAAGCCAAAAGACCATGCCCAGGCCCTGAGTTCAAGCCCTAGTAATTGGTACCAGAAAAAAAAAAAAAGTGACAGTGGTATTAAAGACCAGATTTCTGTCTAGAAGTCAATTTTCTTTTTCTTTTTGGCATTTTTTCAATATCTTCTGAAAGAAATACTTTCATGAAAGAAATAGGAACATAGCTTCATTATATTAAGAATCATTTGAGTTTTTAACATGTCTTGGTAGTTGTGTGTACACCAGTAGTTCCAGGTGCATCATCATCTCTAGGAGTATATATTGTATTTGAGAAGTGGTACAAAGACTATTTGTCTTTTGAAATTCCCAAGGACTGGTAAGATTTCCAGTATCAGTGTGTGTATTAAGAGGAAAACTCAGTCTAGTAATCTAATGTTTTATATATGTATGTGTGTGTATATATATATATATACACACACACACACATACAGAGAGAGAGAGAGAGAGAGAATTGAATTTAATGGATCATTGTCCTTAACAGGAAAAGCAGTGAAGAGGCACAAAAAGAGAGGCGAAGGATATCAAACTTGTTGAACATAATGGAACCAAGCCTCCTTCAGTTTTATATTTCACGACAGTGGCTAAATAAATTTAAGACCTTTGCAGAACCTGGCCCTATTTCAAATAATGATTTTCTTTGTATTCATGGAGGTAAGAAATCCCTGGGAAATAGTAGAATGTGTTAATTTGCAAATTAGGAAAGAGCTAACATTTTTCTCTTCTGTTTCCCAGTCTGTAATCCAATGGAATATATTTCATTCCATATGGCTTCAGAAATAAACCTTGTATGCTCTACCCTTCCTTTATTCCTTTCCCTACTTTTCCTTTCCTTTCTCTTGTGATTTAACTGCAACGAATATCAAAATGGGCAAGGGTGGCTTATCTGTGGAGACTCCATCTCCAAAATAACCAGTAACAAGCCTAGTGACAGAATGAGGTCCTAACTTCAAGCCATGGTGTTGGTACAGAAAAAATGAGTTTATGTACTGGGGGAATAGCCCATTGATAGAGTACTTACTCTTACTCAACATGTTCCTTCTCCAGCACTTCAGAGCAAACCAATATATTTTTTTTTAACAGTTGCTGTCTTGTTTTTATTTGTAAAGGTGATGTACAGAGGGGTTACAATTACATAAGTTAGGTATTAAGTACATTTCTTTTTGAACATTGTTATCCTCCTCATTTTCTCCTGTTAAACCAAAGTTTAATATAGCATTTTTTTTTTGTGGGTCATGGAATTTGAATTCAGCCTGGGTGCTGTCCTTGAGCTCTTCAGCTCAAGGCTACCACCCTACCCTTGAGCCAAGCCCTACTTCCCAGGTTAATTGGAGATAGGAGTCTCAGGTCTTTCTATGCCCAGGCTGGCTTTAAACCTTGATCCTCAGAACCCAGCCTTCTGAGTAGCTAGGATTACAGGTGTGAGTCACCACGCCCAGCTAACAGTTTTTTTTTTTTTTTACATATTTCAAATATCAAGTTTAGCATTCAATAATGGAATCTATGTAATCACTGGCTCATAAATTTAAGAACAAAATTAAAATTAAGCTAAGCGTTTATATTTCATAGATACATATCAACGTATATAATATAGCAATGTCTATAGAATATATATCCCATCATAGATTTATGTGTCTATATAGTTATATTTATATCTCCAAGTTCATGTCAATGACCTTGAGTACCTAAGTATTAAGTCATCGCTCTTGTACTGTTTGGATCTAATATCCACATATTAAGGAGACCATGTGCCTTTTGTTCCTTTGGTCTTCACTTATCTCACTCAACATGAATTGCTCTAGTTTCATGCATTTCTCAGCAAATGCCATTATTTTATCTTGTCTGGTGGCTATGTAGAATTCCATTGTATATATGTACCACATTTTTTGTATCCATTCATCTGTAGTGGGGCATCTGGGTTGTTTCCATCACTTGGCTATTGTGAATAGTACAGAAATAAACATGGCTGAGCAGGTGTCTTTACCATATCCTGGGTTATGATGTTCAGGGTAGATGCCTAGGAGTGGTATGGCTGGGTCGTAGGGAAGGTCTATTTTCAGTTTTTTGAGGAACCTCCAAACTGCCTCCCAGAGTGTTTGTACTAGTTTACATTCCCGCCAGCAGTGCAATACTGTTCTTTTTTTCCCCACATTCCCGCCAGCATTTGTTGTTATCTGAGTTCAGAATACTGGCAATTCTGTTTGGGGTAAGGTGGTATCCTAGGGTAGTTTTTATTTACATTTCCTTTATGATCATGGATGATGAGCATTTTCTCGTATGCTTCTTTGACATTTTTACCTCTTCCTCTGATTAAGTCTCTCTTTAGTTCCCTTGCTCATTTAGTGATTGGTTTGTTGGGTTTCGGGGGGGGGGGGGGATTAGTTTCTTGAGTTTCTGTAGATACTGGATATTAAGCATTTGCCTGATGGTAAATATCTTTTCCAAGTTGGTTGGCTGTCTTTCTTCTTTAGTTGCTATGTTTTTGTCTGTGCAGAAACTATTTTTAGGCAGTCCCCTTTGTGAAGTCTCTCCAATCTGTTATGACCCTGGGACTCTGTTCAAAAAGTTTTTGCCTGTGCCTATGAGCTCCAGTATCTATCCTATTCTCTCATGTAGCAGTTTCAGAGTTTCAGGTCTGATATTGAGGTCTTTGATCCATTTTGAGTTAATGTTTGTGCATGGCAACAGGCTGGGATCCATTTTTAGTTTTTTTGCATGTGGCTGCCCAGTTTTCCCAGCACCAGTAATTGAAGAGAGGCTATGTTTATTCCACTGTATATCTCTGGCTCCTTTGTTGAATATAAGTTGACTACAGGTATGTGGGCAAACCAACAATTTAATCTTTGAAAGTTATATGAAGAATGAGTTAATCCTGTCTAAATTATTTTTTAGGTGTTCCTCCACGGAAGGCTAGTTATATTGAGGACTTGGTTTTGATGTTGCCTCAGAACATTTGGGATAACCTATATAGCAGGTTTGTTTTTACAATTAAATAATACAGTGTGGTGAAAACCAGTTAAAGTAGATAAAGGGGGATTGGATTATTTCACAGATGCTTCTTGTATGTCCTTATTCATTCTCAAATGTAGCTAGTATGGCTCTCATCTAGCTAATTGTAATTTTTATGTCATGTTTTTCAGTAAAGATGTACTGTGATGTTTAACTTCACTATACTTAAAAGATGTCAATACCCAACAATAAACTTATACATTATAGGAATTATGAGTAGTCCTACTTACTCCTTAAGTTTGAAATTTTATTTAAAATGTGCATACCATAATTTTTCTACTAATTATACTTTTTTCCCCTTGTACTGGGCTTTGAACTTACAGCCTCCCATTTGCATGGATTGCTGGCTTGGCTGGTGCTCTGAGACCACTTGAGCCATGTTCCAGCCTTTCTTTTTTAATGGTTATTTTATACTTTTTTTCTTTTTAATCAGTCCTGGGCCTTGAACTCAGGGCCTGAACACTGTCCTTGGGCATTCCTAAGGCTAGTCACTCTACCACTTGAGCCATAGCACCAGTTCTGGCTTTTTCTATGTATTTGGTACTGAGGAATCAAACCCAGGGCTTCATGCATGCTAGGCAAGCCACTCCTACCACTAGGCCACGCTCATAGACTCTTAGCTGGTCATTTTAGAGATGAGTTTCTCAGACATTTGTGCTCAGATTGACCTTTAGCAATGATTTTTTCTGAATCTCAGCCTCCTGAATAACTAGGATTATAAGTAAGAACTATTAGAAATATTAAAAATACATGCATTGGCTAGGTGCTAGTGCCTCACATTTGTAATCCTAGCTAGTCAGTAGGCTGAGATGTGGGGATTGTGGCTAAAAGGCAGCCCAAGTCTATGTGACTTTTATTTTCAGTTAACCACCACAAAGCTGGAAATGGAGCTGTGACTCAAGCAGCAGCATCAAGCAAAAAAGCTCAGGCCCTAAGACTTGCACAAAATAAATAATAAATATATAAATATATAAGGACAGATAAATATATAAATATATAAGGACAGAGAATGCGGCTTAGTGGTAGGTTGCAAGAAGCCCTGGGTTCAATTTCTCAATACCACATAAACAGAAAAAAAAATGGAAGTGGCGCTGTTGCTCAAGTGGTAGAGTGCTAGCTTTGAGCAAAAGAAGCTCAGGGACAGTACCTAGACCCTGAGTTCAAACCCAGGACTGGCAAATAAACATTAAAAAATTCACAAATGGGGCCGGTAGTTTGGCCTAGTGGTAGAGTGCTGGCCTAGTGGTAGAGTGCTTACCTAGCATGCACAAAGAGCTGGGTTTAATTCTGCGGTACCACATACATAGAAAAAAGCCAGAAGTGGTGCTGAGGCTCAAGTGGTAGAGCTCTAGCCTTGAGAAAGTCCAAGGACAGTGCTCAGACCCTGAGCTCAAGCCCAGGACTGGCAAAAAATAAATAGATATATTCACACTTCGTTGGACACTGTGTATGTGTGTGTGTGTGTGTGTGTGTGTGTGTGTGTGTGTGTGTGTGTGTTTTGTTTTTGTTGGTTGTGGGGCTTGAACTCTGGGCCTGGGTGCTGTCCTTCAGCTCAAGGATATCCCTCTACCACTTGAGCCACAGCGCCACTTCCAGTTTTCTGGTAGTTAATTAGAGATGAGTCTCACAATTCTCAGATCTTAGCCTCCTGAGCAGCTAGGCACCTGCTGCTGGGCACTGGTGTTTTATGATCCTATCTACTTGAAGGGATGAGATTGTTTGGATTATGGTTTGAGGCCAGCCTAAGCAGAAAAAAATTTAAGAGACCTTTCTCAATGAAGAATTGGATGAAGTAGTATATAGATACACATTACCTTAGCTTAATGAAGGTGGATTGCACCCAGTTCTGTATTTAAGCAGTAATAGAGACCCTAACTGAAAAATACCAAGCAAAACATCAGGGTTGGAGTGTTGCTCAGCTGTAAGAGTGTACCTGCTTAATAAGCCCAAGGAGACAGAGTCCAAAACCCTGATACTACCAAACCAAAAACATGAAGCCTTTATCCGATAAAAGCTTGAATGTGATTATTTTTGTAATTAAGATTTATACATTGTATACTAATTTCTGAAAACTACTTTTACTTCCTTGTTTCTAACATTGGTAGCAGATGTTTCTGTAAGGGAAGGAAGAAATGTAGATGAAGCAACACACAGTGTTGTTTAATAAACAAAATGAAGTTCCTAAACAACTTTGTATTTTCACATTGTGGGGGAGAGAGAGAGAGACAGACAGGGAGAGGGGGAGAGAAGGGGAGGGGGAGAGAAGAAGAGAGGGAGAGAAGAAAGGGGGAGAGAGGGGAGGGAGAGTAGAGTAGAGGGAAGGAGGAGGGAGAGAACACCAATACTGTGGCTTGAATTCAGGAGCTGGGAGCTATTTATTAGCCTTTTTTGCACCAGGCTCTGACTGTACTACTTAGGCCACAGCTCTACTTGCAGAGTTTTGGTGGTTAATTGACTTTACTTTTTAGGCTGACCTGACCTGCAATTGCAATACTCAGATCTTTGCCTCCTGTGTAGCTGGGATTATAGGTGTGAGCCACCACCTGAGTAAAAGTTATTTTTAACTGGGAATTTTGCCATTTACTAGAAAGCAAGGGATGTATTATTTAAAAAATAGCACTAGTTTTCCTTAAGAGTATCATAATTTTGATTTTTAAATTCTACACGCTTTAGGTATGGAGGAGGACCAGCTGTCAACCATCTGTACATTTGTCACACTTGCCAAATTGAAGCAGAGAAAATAGAAAAAAGAAGAAAAACTGAATTGGAAATTTTTATTCGGGTAAAAAAAGTAATGCTTTTCAAATTGTAAATGATGTAAGGGCAGAGATGAGGACTTAACAATAAGCAAAGCTATATTTTATTAGTGAAATGATTGGGCGAAAGGGTTGTAACAGATTTCAAGTACTCTGAGTGCATGACATAGTGATTGACCTAAGGCAATTATAGTGAGATGTAAGACAGTTTACTACAGTTGTAGTGAAGTGTTCTCTCTTTGTGGGCTTTTGTTTTTATTGATTGGAAATACATTTTATTTTATATACTGGCAATGGCAGGAAACCTTAATAAAATGGATAAAACCAGTAAAATTAAGGTTTCTTGTTAGTGTTGTGTATAGTTTTTACCATAGTGTTTACTTCCATCATTTTGTGAAGGATAGGACTCTTTAATTATCTAGTTTCCTCAGAGTCATTATTACAAGATAATTTTGTGATTGTAAATAGAATAAAATCTGTGACTGGAAACAGAATAAACAAGATTAAAAATCAGGTTTATAGAGAGGACTAATATGGTTCCACATTTGAGGAGAGACAGACATCTTTTCATAGTACTATGTTTTCAGTAACAGAGCTGTTAAGAAAATTTAAAAGTTTATTCACCTAAGAGGCATGCTCATTGTCAATCCTACTAGGACAATGTTAGGGGAAGGATAATACCATAAGAGACTTTGAGGATGTGGTATTGTGGCTCAGATGGTAGAGTGCTAGTCTTGAACACAGAGAGACTTAAGGAGGTCAAGCCCTATAACCAAAAACAAAAAACCTTGTGATTACTATAAACAAGGGTGAAGAGGTTAAAGCAAACCAAAATAAGATGCTCAATGTGTTCAACATTGTTTTCCCAGCATGTTTTGAGATAGATATCTCCCTCATTGTATTTTTTTAAACATTTTATTGATTGATTGATTGCCAGTTATGGGGCTTGAACTCAGGTCACTGTCCGTGGGCTTTCTTAAGGATTAACACTCTACCACTTGAGCCACCACACCACTTATGGCTTTTTCTATGTATGTGGTGTGGAAGAATCGAACCCAGGGTTTGTGTATGCTAAGCAAGCACTCCATCACTAGGCCACATCTCCCTCTCTTTATAACTCAGGTTTTTTTTTTTTTAATGAAGGACATTGGAGCTTCTCAAAAGAAAATTTTTACTTATGGAAGATAGTGAAGTATGGATTCTTTTAGTAATTTTACTTAGGCCTCATTTGCTTCCTAGATTTATGGAAGCAAATTTTATTTGAATATTAAATGATAACTTATTTTGTGGTGGTGCATGCTTCTAATTCCAGCACTTAGAGGAGTCAGAGATGGAAGTTTGGTAGCTTGACGTCAGCCTGAGCTACACAGCAAGTTATTGCGGCAAATGAGACTTATTCTTCAAAAAAAATTGATTCCATCAGTGTGTAAATAATAGCTGGTAACTATATCTGTCAGGGTTTGATGACAAACTCCTTAAATATTTTGAATAGAATTAGAATACAGACAAGGAAAGATTTACATGGACACTGAGAGATAAAGGTCAAGAGAAGATCAAGAATTCCTCAGCCGGCTTCCAGAAAATCTGGAAGTGAAGTGAGTTGCTATCTTGTTGACAGGAGTTGAGGTAGTGACCATTGGACAGGGTCAAACTAAAATACAATAGAAGGAACTTTTGTATAGGAGCATAAGCCCAGTTAAGGTACTGTATCTAGAAAAGATAAGGGATTCCTGTGGTGGCCAGAGGCAAAGAGGATTGTACAGTGGAGATGAGAGATTGGTTCATTACATACTAAAAGTAAAAAAAATGTCTCATTTCAGAGTTACAAATGCATTGTGTTACTGGAGTGGATTATAAGTATATTTTGTATAGATATGTATTCTGAAACTCTATAATGGAAATGTCCTAGGAACAATTATCACTCCAATAAGATTGAACATAACTAGCTCAGATCTTGTTTTTTTTCTCCCTTGAAAATAACCAGTCCTCCTTAAGAACAGGCTAATTATATAGCTTGAGCAGGGAAATTACAAGATGAGCTTGGGACATCTTATTATGTGAGAAAGTAAAGTTTTTAAAGATGGATGAAAAGTACACAGAAGTCCACTTGAGATGCTTCTACTGCTCAAATCTGGGACTTTTTTTTTTTTTTTTTTTTTTGTCAGTTGTGGGGCTTGAATTCTGTGTCTGTGCATTGTCCTGAGCTCTACAGCTCAAGGCTAGTGCTCTACCACTTGAGACACAATGCCACTTTCCAGTTTTCTGGTGGTTAATTGGAGATAAGAGTCACACGGGCTGGCTTTGAACCATGATCCTCAGATCTCAGCCTCTTAAGTAGCTAGGATTTCAGGCATGAACCGCTGGCGCCCTGCAGTCTGGGACAGTTGGAACTCAAATCATGGCAGTTTATAAGTAAGCAAAATGGAAATTGGTGTGTCCATGCTGAAATGTTAAAAAAAATGCATGTATATAAATGGAGAGGTTGAGGAAGAGTATTTATATCATTTGTAGTTCAGTCTTTATAAAATACTAATTGTAAAGGAAGTCAACTTTTAGCAGAGAATGCTGGCAGCACTTCAAGAAAGTTATTAAAATGAACCTCATTAGAAATGGAACAAATCCTCTGTAGGAACTCACCCCCCCCTTTTTTTATTTTCATGCCTTCTATATGCTCCAGCTACCACTGATAGTATCTAATCTGGAGCATTACTAACAAAGCCCAGGAAAATGTAGGCTTCTTTTTTTTTTTAATTTTATTTTTTGAATTGTAAAAATGTAACTTCTTTCAATGTCATATTTTCCATTAGTGCTAATTATCCTGTCACCTTTGTCAGATTAATGTGGCCTGGACACCTGTGTTTCTTACTCTTTGAGGACATACCTCATGGGGACAGGCTTATTTTTATAAAAAAAAATGTAAGAATGAGCAGAATTGATGCTCATGAACAAAAAATATAGTAATTTGATCCTTTGTCAACTCTATCCATTTGGACTTATCCAAGCAGTAGTAATATTGTGTTCTACCTCACTATGCTAAAACTAACTCATAGGTCAGTACATGCTACATTTACCCATTCACTACTAGAGTAAATGAAGGGAAAAAGTAAAATAACTCAAAATTTGGTAAATGTTTATAAATACATAGTTGGAACAAGGAAGAAACACGTTTCTACCCTTGATCACTATATATTCTATATTCCCTATTTTCTTAGCTAGACTTCAGGTGATTTTGTCTGACTTTACCTGGTATAGCCCAGATCTTCATTCTAGAAGATTCTGAGCCCTTAATAGTCTTAACATCTATTAGATTCTCTAGCTAATTGACCCTGAACTTTGGCTATAGAAACACATAACTACTGTGCATAGTGGATTTGGATGGTAGTTTCCAATTGATGTTTCTATGCCCTAAGTTTTGTGAATTGATCTTAATGATTGATAAATATGACTGTATTTGAATAAAGTTTTTTTTTTTTCCTCTTGGTCCTAGGGCTTGAACTCAGGGCCTGAGTGCTGACTTTGAGCCTCTTTTTGCTCAAGGGTAGTGCTTAACACTTGAGCCACAGGGCCACTTTTTTGAGTTTATTGGAGATAGTCTCATGGGGGACTTTTTTGCTCAGGCTGGCTTTGAACTGCTATCCTCAGATCTCAGCCTTCTGAGTAGCTAGGATTACAGGCCTGAGCCACTGCTGCCCAGCTGGATAGAGAGGTTTTTTTTTTTAATTAGAACTTTAAGGTGAGATTTATAGTTATGTTTGTAGTCTAAATCTACTAGGAATCTTTGTAAAGAGTGGGAAGACATACAGGGAATGAGGGAAAACAATGTGAAAGTGGAGTCATAGAGTTGCTTGATAAAACTGCAGGTAGAAGGTTCTAGGTAGGGGGAGGAGATGGAATCTATCCCAGAAGCATTTGGAATTGTGAGAAAACAAATACCTTTTTCAGTTATCTATGATACCTTTTTCAGTTATCTATGATAATTTGTGATAGTAGTGATTAATGCAGTGAATGTATCTCCTGGCTTCCAGATAGAATTGCCTTTGTTCTTCTTGTATATTAGTCATTTTATTCACTCTTTATGACTGGAACCTGTTGTAAACTCCTCTCTACCTGTTGGCTCAGGGACATGAGAAACCCAAAATAAGCATGGGGCTGTTTTAACTTGCAATCCAGTAAAACTATAACTATGATGTATCACTTTTTAAAAAAATCTAAACTAGTATAGGCTAAAGTTGTGAACATGGAAAGCACAGCTTTTGTCAGTGTATCAATAAGGAGTATAGATGAGCCTCCCATTTCCGTTACCTAGCCTTACATATTCTAGTTATAGGGGTTTCTAGTTTGGAACATATACCACCTAATGTGGGACAGTACCAGGGCTTACCAATTGCTGCTAGCAGATATAAAAACTTGAGTCTTTAATAACGAAGCAGTGCCTGGGTGCCAGCACATAGTAAGATAAATGAGTCTTTTCAACACAATTTTCTTCCTTTGTGTAAAATGAATTCCATAGCCAGAAACATTGCAAATGGCCTATTATGGCCATGAATGAGGCATTCAGTAAATCTAGGAATGGTAGTACTGGAAGAAACATTGAGAGGTAGGAAGGTAAGCCCAAATCCTAAATTGTATGTAATGAAAGGAGAGACACACACACACGATATAGAGAACTCACACAATGCAATAACTAGGCAGATATTCCAGTTAACAAATAAGTAAAGATTTGAACAGGTATTACTCCTAAGAAGACATGGCTAATAAGCACCTGCAATAGTACATATTCACTAGGGAATTCTCATATAAATGCTATATGCGAACTGATAAACAGTTTGGTCGGGTTTTTTTTTTTGGGGGGGGGTTGGTCCTGGGAATTAAAGCTGGGGGCTTCATAAGTGCTATACTACTGGACTGTCTCCTCAGAATGGTAGGGGTTTTTTTTTGGTTGGACATGAGACTTGAACCCTGGGCCTGGGCACTGTCCCTGAGCTCTTTATCTCAAGGCTACTCCTTGAGCCACAGTGCCACTTTGGTTTTCTGGTGGTTAATTAAAAATAAGAGTCTCACATTCTTTAATGCCCTGGATAGCTTTGAACCTCTATCCTCAGATCTCAGCATCCTGAGTAGCTAGGATTACAGTCCTGGCTGGTAGTTACATTTCTTAAAATACACATTCAATTTCTTAAAATACACATTCAACATTTACCATGTAAGTTATATTTACAGGTAGTACTCTAGAAAAATGACAGTTTACAGGTATATAAAAATTGTAAACAGAAGCATATGATTGCTCATAAGTTGCCCCCAAATGGAAACAATGGAAATGTCCATTATTGCCAAGTGGATAAATATTATCTATTCATAATTACAATGGAAGACTCCTTGGCATAAGAAAATCATGGATGGAATCAAGCATGGTGGCACATGGTGGTGATCCCCGCAGTTAGGAGGCTGGGGCAGGAGGACTTTTGAGTTTGAGGTTAACTTAGCTAGACTCTGTCTTACAAAGAAAAGATGATGGATTACTGATGCTGGAAAATATGAATGTATCTCAGAAACATCCCAGGTAATGGTGAGACATAAAAGACTATGTAGGGGCTGGGAGTTTGGCCTAGTGGTAGAGTACTTGCCTAGTATGCATGAAGACTTGGTTCGATTCCTTAGTACCACATACTTAGAAAAAGCCAGAAGTGCTGAGGCTCAAGTGGTAGAGTTCTAGCCCTGAGAAAAATCCAAGGACAGTGCTCAGGACCTGAGCTTAAGCCCGGACTGGAAAAAAAAAAAAAAAAAAAAAGACTATGTAATGTCTGATTTTACTTACATGAAGTTTCTAAAAAGAGAAAAACTATATGGAGACAATGTAGATCAATAATTGCAAGAATTCAGAGTTGGAGACTGCAGGAGATCTGTGGGCAAGTTGCAAGTGTAAATTGGATCATGGTGACAGTTGCACAACCAACTTGACTGAAAAAACACTGAGATTCACAGTAAGAGTGGGTGGATTGTACCTTAATAAAGCTAATTTGTTGTTTGCTTTTCTCTTGGGTTAAGGTTTTTCTAGATAGCTCAAATTAACCTCAAACTTAAAATCTTCTTCATACCTTATATTCTGGAATTACAGGCTTCTGGCAATAAAGTTGTTTTGTTTGTTTGTTTTAGCTAATTTGTTAAGCAGAGTAGGATTTCATGGATACATTCTACACATTTTTGTTTCATTTCATTCACTATCACACTATCATTCTCCCTTCCTTTACCCTCCCAAAACAATTGCAGCAGGTTCCCTTGCATAGGATAAAGTTGTATGTGTATGTGTGTATGTGTTATTGTTGTTGTTTTAATGCAAATCTACAGATAAGATGGTAGATAAGATGGTGGCCCAAATGAAACCCCAAAATGAATAAGAACAAAAAAATCTATTCTGTGTTTACTCTACCCCTTTTTAATGAAGAAAACATGTTAGTATGTAAAACTTTCTAGAGGACAAAAATGTTTGATAGCCTGGAAACCAGAATTTGGAAAGATTCAGAATGTACAGAATCAAAGACCACAGGAAATGGGAATTTGGGGAGGTTTCAGGTTTGGATGTGTCAGATAACAATGAAGACCTTGGCATTCTACCCAGTTTTTATATCAAGTGGGATTTTTCTATTTTTTACTTTTGGTTGGTCTCAGGGCTTGAACTCTGGTCCTGGAAGCTGTCCTGAGCCCTCTACCTCAAGGCTAGCGCTCTCTCTACTCCTTGAGCCACAGTGCCACTTCCTGTTTTCTGGTGGAGATGAGTCTTTTAGTGCCCGGGCTGGCTTTGAACTGCGATCCTTAGATCTCAGCCCCTTGAGTAGCTAGGATTAAAGGCGTGAGCCACCAGCACCCAGCTTATTTTTACTTTTTGAAACAGTTTCTGCTATGAAACCCAAACAAGTGTCAAATTGGTAATCTTCCTACCCCCACACCCACCCAACAGATGGGTTTGCTTTGTTTTTAGCATATAATGGCTGGAAAAATAAATGCTGAGTAGAGCTAGGGGCATCATGATTCAGTAGTAGAGCATCCTCTTTGCAAGCATAAGGCCCAGAGTTCAAACCCTTGACCTCAGTACTAAACACACACACACACACACACACAATAAAAGGTTTATATGGAACAAATTGGCATTGTGAATGATCTAATGGCAGTGTTTCTGCTGAAAAGAAGCACACTATAGTAAACAGATGGAAGGGAAGTTTTGACATGTTGGATAGATACACAATACCACATTTTTCTAATGCTTCTTTCAGAAGAGAAAAACTATTTTTAGAGCAACAGTTTAGAGAAATTTTTAAGAACACATAAACATTTTTGTAATGGAGTGACTGTGCTTGAAAAGTTTTCATCTAGACACAAACTTTCTAATGCTAGTATTGAAGATACAGTATTGAAAATACATGAATTTAATAGTGAAGCATCTAGAAGAATCAGTAATCAGAATCTCAGCCCTACTCTAATTATGCATCAAAAGGTGAACATGACATACCAATTTTAATTCTTTTCTATTGTTTAAAATAGTTACTTTGTGTTCCTGAAGGATTCTTGCCATCAAAGAGCTTACATTTAATAGGCAAAATACACTAAAATGTCAAGAAAGAAAAGGAAAATAATAAATAGGAGAATGCAGTGTAAGGGATCAAATCACTTCACAAATTAAACAATGGTTAAAGTAAGCCTCATAAAGATGATATAGAAGCAAAGACTTGAAGTAGGTGAGGGATTCAATCACTTTAATATCTACAAAAAAGGATAAGAGGTAGACCTTTTTCTGGGTGGTTCTGTGAATAACTTGTCAGTGTAAATAAAGGTAGGAGAAAGAAAGCTTGAGAAGATTAAGTCAAATAGTAGAAATACTTTTGGGATACTAGAAGAATTTGGGGGAATGATCAGTTTTGATTAGAGGAATGACATAATCTGAAACTGTGTCTTTCATTAGTATATATAATAGGCATTTAGTTACCTGTTATACTTCAGGAGTCTTACATACTATTGCAATTAGAGAAGTTTGAAAACTGAGGTAGTCCTGGCTGCCTAGCTAAAAAAGACTGATGACTTCCACCTATTAGATCATGTCCTTAAATATTTCAATTTCTACTGAAACTGCCTAGTTTTGAGTCTCATAACCATTTGTTAGGCCTTATGGTTGGAGGAGGGAGTGGAATGTCTTCTGGGACTTCTTCTGTCCCACCACTTCTGAGAATTTACCTCTGTATGTATGTGACCTGTGAAATGACATATACAAGGTCATTTGAAGCATAATGTTGGTAATAGCAAATTGTCAATGTCCTAAGTGAACAAAATAAAGGTGTAGATACTGGATAAAGTATGTTTATATAAATCTTATACATTACAGATTTTAATAAATACATGATGTATGTATTCTTTGTGTGTCTTCTAAGTTCTGGAACATCACATAGGATTGTTTATTAATAGGTGCTTGTGTGTATCCTAGAACTAATATAACTCAGTGTATACTTCTCTGTGGTACCACATAACATGCATATGAGAAATTGCTTTATCAGATGCTCAAGCTCATTGATTATTGTTGGTGACAAAGCAAATTCTACTTATTTAGTGACTCATTCCTTTCCCTCCTCTGTAGCTAAACAGAGCATTTCAGGAGGAGGACTCTCCAGCTACTTTTTATTGCATCAGTATGCAGTGGTTTAGAGAGTGGGAAAGTTTTGTGAAGGGAAAAGATGGGGGTAAGTGGTTAAAAAAATAAATTCTTTATTATTTAAAAAAATTACTGTTTTGTGTGTATGTGTATGTATGCATGCCTAGTATAGGGGCTACGGGGCTTTGTTCCTTAGCTTTTTGGCTCAAGGTTGGCATCTATCACTTGAGCTATACCTGTCACTTTTGGCTTTTTTGTGGTTAAGTCACAGATTTTCCTGCAAGGCTAACTTTGAACTGTAATCCTTAGATATCAGCCTCTGAAATAGCTATAATTATAGGCATGAGCTATTAGCATCTGGCGCTTTTTTGGGTAACTTTTGTATTGTTTCTAACATGTGGTCTTTATTTTGAAAATTGCAAAACTTTGGAATCTGGAGAGGGAAAAAACGAATAGATCAGCTGAATACAGTGGTTCATACATGTAATTCTAGGTATTCCACTGGTGGTGATGAGGAGGATTTTAGTTCAAGACCAGCCCCCTGGGTATAACGAGAGTATAATAATTCAGCAAAAAACTAATCAGTTTGACTGTGTAGTTATTTCAAGCATAAAATTATATCTTTGATACATTCCTTTTAAAATACATTTTATAATTCTTCCTTTTGATTTAGATCCTCCAGGTCCTATTGATAACACTAAAATTGCAATCAGTAAATGTGGTAATATGATGCTTAGACAAGGTAAGTTTGACTGATATTAAAACCTTTACTTGGTAGTGATTTCTCACTGTTTGTTAGGAATACATAAGCCAGAAGGGTATTTTTTTTAACCTAGCTTAAGACTAATTCAGGCTTGGACTGGGATAGACAATGAAGGATAACTAGTATGTACTTTTTGTATCCGAAAGGGTTTTAAGGCTCTAGGTAGGAATTAGGAAAAAGAATTTCTAATTTTGTGTGTGTGTATGTGTGCTGCTCCAGAGGCTTGAACTTGGCCTGTCCACTGCCCCTGAGCTTTTTTACTTAAAGATACTGTTCTATCACTTTGAGCCACAGTGCCACTTTCAGATTTCTGGTAGCTATTTGGAGATAAGTCAGCTTTCCTACCTGGGCTGGCTTCAAACCATGATCCTCAGATCTCAGCCTCCTGAGTAGCTAGGATTCTAAGTGTAAGCCACCAGCACACAGGTAAATTTCTAATTTTCTTTTTCTTTCTTTTCCTTCCCCCTCCCCCTCTCTCTCCCTTCTCTCTCTTATCCTGGGGCTTGAACCCAGGACCTGAGCACTGTCCCTGAGCTGCTTCTGCTCAAGGCTAGTGCTCTACCACTTGAGGGACAACATCACTTCCAGCTTTTTTGTGTATGTGATACTGAGGTACTGAACTCAGGGCTTCATGCTTGATAGGCAAGCATTCTACAACTATCCTAGCCTCACATTTCTGATTTTTAAGATCATTGTATATACCACAAAATTTATAAAGGAAAAGGGATGGTTTAAGAATTGTGAGGATGTTGAAGGGGGTGACAAGATGTATTATATTCATAAACTGCTTTAAATGTTTCCCTTGGACAGCTACTTAAATTAAAATTGAGGATAAAAAAACAGACCATGCAGTACAGCTCATAATAATACAAGCTGAAAGTATGAAGATTTATGTTTTAGAAACTTGTTTACTATTCATAAAGAAATGTGCTGGTAAACATTTTTTCTATATATGCCCAATCTTAGGAGCAGATTCTGGTCAGATTTCTGAAGAAACATGGAATTTTCTGCAGTCTATATATGGTGGAGGGCCAGAAGTTATCCTACGACCTCCAGTTGTTCATGTTGATCCTGATATGCTACAAGCAGAAGAAAAAATTGAAGTAGAAACTCGATCTTTGTAATTTTGAGTAGCAGTGTTCCAATGAAATATTATTTTCACTTTCTTTAGCTTGTACACATTCAGAAACATTCCCTAAAGCATGTTTATTTTCTTGATTTTTCATCTCAGATTTACTCATTCTTACTGGGCATTATGGTAGAATATGTTAAAATGTGTAATATACTATAGGTGGGTATATGTAATGCTAAATAACTTACCATAAATTCTTTCAGTATAATATTTTTGAAAGCAAAGGAACAGATGTGATCAGTTGGTAAGTAGGTTATTTTTGATCTTTGTACAAGATCCATATCCAAATATCCTTTGGAATGTTGTAAATACTTTTGCTCTGAAAACCTTTTTCATTACCATAAGCCATCTTAACAGACTAATCTTTTTGGTTCTCCAGTACCTTAATTTGTTTAGTTTTTGATATGGGTTTGCATAATAGCCTATTTTAAAGTGAACGTAGAAGAAAGTTGTGAATTTCCTAAAGCTCAGGAAACATTAGGGTGTTTCTTATTTTGCACTGCAGCATATAAACTAGCATATTAAAATTTATAAACTTTTTTTTAATGTATCAAGGATGTATTTAGTTCTAGTGGAATTTGTCAGCAGATAACAGTAACTTATTGCCGCTTATATTGTAAAATGTTAAACTTCAATAACTATAAGCCTGAATAGTATTCAGTAATATAATTTAAAAAACTGTAGAGTTAGTTTAAGGCCACTTTTAATTTTGAGAGCATGAAGTGTGGAATGTGTCAATGAAGTTGTCGAAAAAGCTGAAACTACTTGCAAAATGATTTTTTAAATGATATACACAAAGCCTTTTTGAATAATGTAATATGTGCTGCTGTTTGCTTGATTATGTAATGTCAAAAGTTTTAATTATATTCCAAGTACAAAAGCATACTGGATGACAGTGAGAATGTTGAATAGCATTCATAATGGCTTTGTTTCAGTTTGGGGCAGCTACAACCACCCAAGCAATGTTGCTGAAATGAATTCAATAAAAATGATTTTAAAATGTTTGAGTCTTGAATTTATTTGATAGACTTGAGCTGAAGGTAGTAGAGCATGTGCCTAGTTGTAGTGCCCAGTTTAAACTCCAGTACTGCCAGATGATATTATTCAGAAATATGCAAATAATTCACTTTAATGTAGGGTGTTGTTTTGTTTTGGTGCTTGGGACTTGATTAGCTTTTTCACTCAAGTTTGGCACTCTAACACTTAGATCACAACCCTACTTTAACAAAAATTATTGTTACTGTAAAGGCAATGTACACAAGAGTTAGTTATACTCATATAAGTTGAATAATGAGTACTTTTTGACAGTGTCATCTCTTCTCATTTTCTCCCAGTTTTCCCCTATTGACCCCGCTCCCCACAAATGTACAGTTAATTTTCAACATTGTGTCTAGTATTACTGCTACATTAGGTCACCTTTTGTCCCACTATTTCTGTTTCTCCTTCAAACAGATAAACTTATATACAAAAGGTACAGAAATAAAGTGACAAAGGAGAAAATACAAAAAACAGAAAAAGCAATCATACGATCATATGTAGATCCAACACACATAGCCAGTTTAATTTAATATGCCTAAGGAATTTTTTGTTTTTGCTTTTATTACTGATAAATTGGAGGCAAGAGTCTCAGAGACTTTGCTGCCTAGACTAGCTTCAAACTGTGACCCTCTGGACTCAGCCCTAGCTGCCTGAGTAGCTAAGTAGTCGTATAGATGTTAGACACTGATACCCAACTTTCAGTATGGTTTTTTTTTGTTTTGTTTTTGATTGTGGGGCATGAACCCAGGGTCTGGGTGCTGTTCCTAGGCTCTTTTGGCTCAAGGCTAGTGCTCTACCACTTGAGCCACACCACTTCTGGTTTTTGACTGGTTAATTGGAGAGAAGTCTCATAGGGACTTTTCTGCTTGAGCTGGTTTTGAGGCATAATTCTCAGATCCCAGCCTTCTTAATAACCAGACTTATAGGCGTGAGACACTGACCAGCACCTGGCTGGCCTAAGATACAGAGCCAGGCAGGGAAATCATCTTTGTTGGTTTTCCACTCACATCTCTGATCTTAGTACAAAGAGTTATCAAGTAGGTTCAGTAAATTCTTTCAGCCAGGTGTTGTGGCATGGGCTTATAGTCCCAGCCACTCAGGAGGGTACTTAACTGAGCCCAAGAGTGAGGCCATAAAGAGATGTGTGTGGGGGCACTCACACACACATTTATCTGGCTTTGAAGCAGATTTTTTTTTTTTTGTGGGGGTGGGGGGCTGAAGGAAGAATTGGCTGTGAGGCTTGAACTAGGGCCCTGGTACTCTGAGCTCTTTCACTCAACGCTAGCACTTTTCCTACTTTGAGCCGCAGTGCCACTTCTTGTTTTCTGATAGTGAAGTAGAGATGAGAGTTTCATGGGGACTTTTAAGCCCAGGCTGGTTTCCAACTGACCTTCAGATCTCAGCCACTTGAGTAGCTAGGTATTACAGGTATGAGCCATGGGTGCCCAGCTGCATGAAGTTGATACTTTGACTCGAAGTGGAAATTAGAACAAATACAAGTAACCATTTAACCCATTTAATGACAGTTATTGGCAACAGAAGAAAAAAAAAGACAGGTATTCAATGGATTGAATAAAAAGGTAAAGCTTCAGACATAAGGAAAACAAAAGCAATGAAGTAGTACTTGGTAACTGGCAGTCTGGAGTTAATGGCCTTATCACTGATTTGCTATTTTTAAATTATAGACTGGGAAAGAGATTTAGGTCAGCATTTCCACAGCTCATCTTTGGTACTATCAACCCAAGGGAAAAGCTTATTCCATTAACAAATGCTGAGCTTTTCTGCTCGTTCACAACTGATAAATGTGGCAGCGGAGACATGCGGAATGTGGGCTGTGTGGGGAATTGACCCCAGGGCTTTATTTATGTGAAAGCACATGATTTACGGCACAAGCCTTTTTATACATTTTGGACAGTATTTATTGAGCACTGTATTAAGTCAGGCACTTTTCTGGGAAATGACCATGAGTAAAAGTTACTGAGCACCATCTTCAATGATACTATGTCTCTGCACAAATTAGCAGAGATCATGACCACTTTTCATACAAGATAAAGGAGTTTATTAATGGCGACCGGAACCAGGCCAATGCCAGTGCCGGAAAGAAATTCGGATCTCCAGAGAGGGGAAATTTTTTTTTCCCCACAAGTCGGTTACAGAAGAAATATAAGTATCGATCAGACATACAAAAAGGTCTGGTGTGCTGACAGCAACTTCAGACCAGGCGGGCACTTGGTAAATTGTGGTGAAATCACATCCTGTCACTTACCCCTCTCTACTGCATTTAAAATAACGCCTTGAAGGCTTCTGCCTATCCATAGAGATAGCCCCACCTAGTCTTCCCCAATCTACATTCCAGGAACAGCCCCAACCGGGACACTTCCTGGCTACTCTACTCTGAAAGTGCCTTTGCTAGGAGTAACCTTTTTACTTCAGGTGAACACAACACTGACCAGATGTGCAGTTGAGGTTTCCTTGAATTCCGGGGCCCGCTGGCTGTCTCTTAGCTATCTGGATCAAGATTCTGCCACTTGAGCCGCAGCTCTACTTCTGGGTTTTCTGCCAGGATCTTCCTGTCTGTGCTGGCTTCGAACCCCAGATCTCAGGCTCCCGGGTCGCGAGGATTTCAGGCGTGAACCCCGGGCGCCTGGCTTAAAGTTGAGGTTTATGGTAAAGGGCACAGAGGTAGAAGGGGACCTGAACTCCCACACCCAGCGTCGCTGAGTTGCATCTGAGGGAAGGGGCTCAGTTGGAGACGGAAAGGGAACCGCAGGAAGGGAGAGCCGGAAAGGCGAGCGAAGGGCCGGCGCGGCCCCGGGGCATCAGCACGCCCCACGGCTAGGGGCGGAGGAGCGGTGGACTCGGCACACACCCGCGTGCGGGAACCGACGGCTGACGCCGGGCTGGCACGGCCAGGCCGCGAGCGCAGCCCGGGGGGAGCGGAGGGACGCCCCGGGACCCGCCCTCTGGGGACCCCGCCTGGCCTCCGGGCGAGGCGAGGGCGGGGGCCCTTGAGGCGGGGAGCGGGGGGCCGCGGCTGGGGAGCGCGGCGCGGCGGTGCACGGGCCGCGGTTACCAGCAGGCGGTGTAGTGAGCGCGCCGGCGGCGGCCGCCGCCACCACCCGCCCGCCCGCCCGCTCGCTCGTCGGTCCCAGCTAGGAGAGAGGAGGGGACCGGAAGGAGCCGCTGGTGCTGCGGGAAGTAGCAGGAGCGGGAGGCGGGGACCCACCTGGAAGCGCCGCGGCGCCGCTGTGGAGCTTCCTGCGGCGGCGGGCACTCGAGCCAGTGCGGTGGCGGGGGCGGAGAGCGGCCGCGGCGGCGGCGCCTTCCGGAGTGGCCCGTGGTGGCCGGCCCCGCGAGAGAGGTGAGCAGGCGCTCGGGGCACGTGGCGGGGGGCCGGCCGGTCGGCGCGGGGGAAGGAGAAGAGAAGGGGAGAGCGCCCGGGGGAACGTTCGGCTCTGAGACCCGGATTGGGAGCCGAGTGGCGGGAGGGGGTGGGCTGTGTGGAGAAGGAGGAGGCGGCGGCGGCGGAGCCCCCACGTGGGGCCGGGGTGCGCGCGCACGCGCGGGCGAAGGGAGAGCGCGAGGGCTCGCAAGAGGGCGTCGGGCCCGCGCGCGCGCGTCCCCGGGAGCGGCGCACGTGACGGGCACGCGGAAAGTCCGTCTCCACGTGACACGCAGGGGAGGCCGGC
Source organism: Megascapheus bottae (assembly GCF_031878675.1). Classification (NCBI taxonomy): domain Eukaryota; kingdom Metazoa; phylum Chordata; class Mammalia; order Rodentia; family Geomyidae; genus Megascapheus; species Megascapheus bottae. The sequence goes on from NC_143514.1 coordinate 31,588,467, forward strand.
TGAGGTAGAGAGACTGGTTCGTGGTGTAGAACCCAAGTCCCCAGCGCTCCTAGGAAGGTGGCTTGTTGTTCCTCCCGACCGGAAGACGAGGGAGAGACAGGAAGGGAAGGCGGAAAGGTCTTCCTACCTCTCAGTGTCTTACACGTTTCTTCCAGTTCATGAAGCACTTTTTAAATTCCGGAGTACTGACTTTTCTCTACCGCCATGTTGGTTGTAGAGGAAGCTCGCGAGAGGCGAGTGGGTTTGTATCGCGAGGTTTCTCGGCTCTCGCGGGACCTTGTTGGCAGAGCAGTTGTCCTGGATGGCGGAGCCTTGGGTTCCGGGGGTCTGGGACCCACAACTCTTTCGACCAGGCAAGTTGTCAGGGAGGGGCCGGGGCGAGCGCCTCCGGCCGCGGGGAGACGTTGCAGCGTCGGCTTTCCCCCGCTCGGGCAGGGAGCGCAGTGAGTCCGTGGAGGGGGCCGGTCCTTCCCCGCTCCCCGCGGGCGCCCCGCCACCTGCAGAAGCGAACGTTAGCGACCCCCGGGCCCGGGCTGCACCCCGCGCCGGCGCTCGTCCCGCCGGGTTCCGCGTGCCGCGTGTCCGGAGCCGCGCCCACGCCGCGTGACGCCCCCCCCCCCCCGCCCCGGTGGATCCGGCTCCGCGCACTTCCATCCCTCCTCCCTGTCACTTGTTTGCCTGCTTCCCATCCCCACAGCGTCCCCGATCCGAGAGCCGTCCGGTCGCCCGATTCCTGCGGGGATTCGAGCGCCCTCCACTCGCGTAGAGTCGGAGCCCCGTCCCCTCTTGTCCTGGGCAGCCTCGGCTCTCCTGCGGCCGGTGATAGTGTCCTCCTCGCCCGGACTTGGTGTTCATGGCAACTTCGGGCCGTATCGGGAGAGTGCCGGGTGTCTCTCTGACAGTTACCGGAGAGGTCAGAGTAAAATCGCTCTTTTAATCATTAAGGGTTTCTTGTAATTATTGACCAGGCTGTGATTACTTCTGCGTTCCCGAGGCTGCCATGTTTGAGGTTAGGAATTTTTGATGTGATTTTTACTTCACGTGTTGAAATTAATCGTTTCAGATCTGATTCTTAAAAGCATACTTCTTATAAACTTCGGATCAAGTTTTAGCTCTTTTTTTTTTTCTCCTGAGAGGGTTTTTTTTCTCTTAACATCATGATCAGAAATGAATTGACCTACCCTATACTTTTACTTTTGATTTCTTTGTTGCTCACCCAGTGTTTTGAGTTTTATCTAGTATTGGGAGTGGGAGAGTTAATTACATGGCTGTTCAGTTAGGTGATTCGTGTGTTGTTTGTGTTTTTAAGCTACGAAAGTGTTGTTTGCCTTCACACTTAGTACATAGCATAGTAGAGGTTCCTAGTCAGACCCTGTTACAAAGTTCCCGCCTAGATTTTAAAATCAGTAATCACTCTCTGCGGATATTTTCCATATTTTATTTTCGTTGGAGAGGAGAAACTTAAAAGGCCATTTAGTTACATGGTATACTAGCACAGCATTCGCAATTGGAAAGTTTTCTAATTCGGTTGATATAGTGATAAATGACTACTGTTAAGATTCAGTTGTATAGTTAATATTTGTCCTCTATACTTGCATTACTTATGTGTTCCAAAAGAACTCAGGTGTATATACAGGGGTTTTTCTATAAGTTTTAAAAATGTCATTTCAGTTAATAATTCTGATCTTATAATTTAATGAACCTTAACGAGAGACAGGTAGCTATAACAGCAGTTAATAAAAATATGTACATTTACTTAAAATATGCTGAACAGCTTTCATTTTGTGATTATTCCCCTCCCCCCCAAAAAAACTTCAAAAGTAATTTTGTTATTGTTTCTTTATTTTGAGACAAGATAAAATAGCCTAGGCTGGCCTAGGAGTCAGGATCCTTTCTTCTCAGCTACTGGGTGCTGAAATGTATGCATTATAGCACCTGGCTCAGGTTTTATCGGAACTGTCAGATGAAAAAAACAACAACAGTGTACACTTTAAAAAAATTGAAAAAGTACAAATAGGATTGTTGAGGATAGGAGTTTTGAGAGATGAGATCTGAGAAAGGAGATACACCACATAAATTAATATTGAAATGGAATTATAGATTTTGTAGAGATCATTAGAATGTAGGTTGACAATGAGACAAGTCACAACACAATAGGTAAGCTTATAATAAAAGGAAACTTGAGTGGGCCAGAATTCGGAAAGAGTTAGACTTATTAAAGTATTTAAGACTTAAAGACTTAAGACATATATTTATATTTTTTCAGATACTTAAAAAAAAGACAATTGTGTACAGACTACCAGAATTACTAGATAGTGTCTGTAGTAAAAGTTGGCAGCTGAAGTTTATATTTATTTGAAACTTGGAATTATTTGGAAAAGTAACATTTGTTAAGTACATTTAATTAGTAGAAATAGGAAATTGAACTTGTGATTGAAAACATGTGATTGAAAGTCACACTTCTGCGTTTACAAAAGTATGTACATAAGCTTAGAATTGGTCCTTTGTTACTCTTCTGTGCATCTGATCTATGCATGTTAAACTTTTGTTTTCTAGATGGTTTAGAGTTCATAAACTCTAAACTTTTATAAACTGTTATTGGTAGTGTTTTAAAAGTTACCCATTTTTATGTACACTAATTTATTTGAAGTTAACAGTGATAATGTATGATTTATTTGTGCTCATGATGACATTTCTTAAGCCACGAACTGCTAATTTCCAGAATTTTTTTTTTTTTGAGGGGTGGCAGCCTTGGGACATGAACTCAGGGCCTAAGCACTGTCCTTGGGCTTTCTCAAGGGTAGAGCTTTGCTATTTCTTGCCACAGCACCACGTCCAGCATTTTTTTTTTTTTCCTATGTATTTGGTACCAAGGAATTGAACCTGGGTCTTGGTGCATGCTAGGCAAGCAATCTACCACTAGGCCAAACCCTGCCCCCCTTTTTATTGTAATTAATAGAAGGGTTATATTAATTCACCAGATAGAAGGCTCATTACTTCACAAACATTGATACCCTTCTCATGTTTTTGTCCCCATTTCCCTCTCCCCACCCCCACCCCTCATCTTGTTTTCCGCCTTCCCTATCCAATTTCAAATAAGCAAATGAACATACAGTATACTAGATAACAAGGTAAGATATTGTGACAATATGAGATAACCAAGGGACAACAAAAGAGATGAAAAATGCCATAGTATATTAAGAACAACAGTCACACATTATATGGATCTTGTTTCCATATCCTGGAGGTCCTTTCATTTAGCTTCCTCCTATATGGCCTTATGTATCCAGGTTTTGCCCTGTTGTAAACCTCTACTAGGAGAGTCCAAGGTTTATACATTATGACAAATGAGCCTATGTTCCTTTTGAGTCTGGCTTACTTCACTGTGGTTTTTTTCCAAGTCTTTCCATTTCCTTACAAATGGGGCGATGTCCTTCTTTTTGATGGCAGCATAGAATTCCATTGTGTATAAATCCACATCTTGTTGATCCAATAATCAACTGAGGGGCATCTGGGTTGGTTCCATATCTTTGCTATGGTAAATAGTGCTGCAATGAACATCGTTGGCATCTCCCCTCCCCCCCCCCCCCCCCCCGTTTTTGTTTTTTTTTTTTTTGTCCGTCATGGGGCTTGGACTCTGGGCCTGGGAACTATCCTTGGACACATTTTGCTCAAGGCTAGAGCTGTGCCACTTGAGCCACAGCGCCACTTCCAGCTTTTTCTGTGTATATGGTGCCCAGGGCTTTGTGCATGGTAGGCAAGCTCTGTACCTAGGCTATGCTCCCAGCCCTTCCTTTTTTTTTTTTAAAACCAGTCCATGAACTTAGGGCCTGAGCACTCTCTTTGAGCTTTCTCAAGGCTAGAGCTCTACCACTTGAGTCATAGCATCACATCCAGCCTTTTCTGTGTATGTGGTACTGAGGAATCTAAAACCCAGATCTTCAAACTCCCGGCCCCATGCAGTTACTTTAAAAGCACTAATTTCAACACTTGAGACATGCTCATCTATAGAGTGTTTTCTTTTTTAAATTGTCAGGGTTACAGTAACATTCATAAGGGAGGGAGTACATTACTTCTCAAACACATCGCTTCCCATATTTTTATCCCACTTTACACCCCCCCACTCCATAGACTTTTCTCAGCATACACAAGCCCCTGAATTTAAATTCTAGTAAGTACTATACGATAAACACAACAAAAAAATTTAAAAACAAATTTTTTAGGAGTAATCTATAAGGAATAGTTACTGGAAGACTGATTTCTGTAATATAGATATGGTGCAAATTTCTGTTAATATTCTGATAATACTAAAAATATATATGTATTTTTGTGCAAACATGTATGCATACAGATATATATCATGTCAGTGTTCAACTTTTTCTCTGAATCTGTACTGTTCACCTGTTTGTTTTTTCTTTTCTGATACTCTTTCTCATGTAGGTTTGTTATTTTGGTTTTGGTTTTGGTTTTCTCAAAGATAAGTGAGTTGAGTAACTCCCGGAGGGCATTACTGATACATGATGTAGTCAGACTACTCATTTACTGCTTTTTTTGGTAGGGCAGCATGGCCTAGAATGCTCATCTTTCTTTATAGGAGGATTATAGCCACTAGGATCACAGCTGTGCTCCATCATGCCCTGTCTTTTTTTTTTTTTCCCTTGGGCCTGGGCACTGTCCTTTGACACTTTGCTCAAGGCTAGTGCTCTGCCACTTGAGCCACAGCCCCCCTTCTGTCTTTTTCTGTGTATGTGGTACTGAGGAACCAAATCCATGCATTGTGCATGCTAGGCGTCTGTCATTAAGCCACATTCTTGCCTCCCCTCCTTTTTTTTTAACTTGTTATGTTTAAAAATTATAGGTTATTAAAGTTTGAAATCATGACCTTGGACTTACTGGGCAGGCACTTTATCATTTAAACAATGCCTCTAATTCTGATACTACTTTTTAAAAATTGGATCATGCATCTGGTATTTGTTGAGTGCTACTCATCGTAGTTCATTTGAAACATAAGAGACATTCTGGGCATTGATCTGACCCTTCTAGACAATCATAACCTAAATAGTTATGATACGCTTTATGAGAGGGATACATACAGTTTGAGAAATGTGATTGTGCAATTTACTTATGTGAAAATCAGGTATACTTATGCAAACTAAGATGAAGGCAACATTATTAGGTAATAAAGTCTTTGGACTGTCTTTATATATGTAGTCCATTCATCAGAAATGGTTATGTGGCACATGATTGTACTTTTATTTCAAAACTACCAATTTGAAGTAGCACACCAAAGTGAAATCATAGGGTAGGCATACATGAAGTAAGACACAGCAGAAATGTTTTATTTCAAGAAAGGAAAAATTATTAAAAATAGATGGAACTATAGAATATATATATATATATATATATATATATATATATATATATATATTTTGGTTATGGGGCTTGAACTCTGGGCCTGGGCGCTGTCCCTGAGCTCTTCAGCTCAAGGCTACTGCCCTACCCTTAAACCACAGTTCCACTTCCATTTTCTAGTGATTAATTGGAGGTGAGTCTCCTGGCTTTGTATTGCCCAATCTGGCTTTGAACCGTTAGATCTCAGCCTTCTGAGTAGCTAGGATTACAGGCATGAGCCATGGCTAGAAATAGATGGAACTATAGAATAATGTTTTAAGGCTATTAAGATAGAACTCCTATAACTATTAACCCCTGAGAAAATTAAATTTTTATATAATATAGTAGTTAATTTATCTCAAAAAGCTTAATCATAAATAAATTTATTCTAGGTTTAAGGAAGTAGTAAGAAATTCCTCTTGAGAAGATCATTAATTACCTTTTTTTGTCTTAAATAAAAAAAATTCAATAATTTCTCCTCCTCCTCCTCCTCCACCACCTCCACCTCCACCTTCTCCTCCTCTTCCTCCTTCTCCTTTTTCTTCTTTTTCTTTTTCTTCTTTTTGCCAGTCTCAGGCTTGAGCTCAGGATCTGATCACTGTCCTTGGGCTTTCTCAAGGCTAGAACTCTACGACTTGAGCCATAGCACCACTTACAGCCTTTTCATGCATGCCAGGCAAGCACTTTACCACTAGGCCAAACTCGGGCCTTAATAATTTCTTTGTAAAAAAATTTTATTGTTGGCATAATGTATGAAGAAGTTACAGTTACATTTGTCAGGTAGTTGGTACATTACTTCTCAAACATTGATACCAGTTCTCATGTTTTTGCCCCCATTTCCCACCCCCTCCCAGTCATCTTGTTTTTCCCCCTTATTTCAAATAAACATATATACAATATACCAGGTAACAAAATTAGATACAGTAACCACATGAGATTAACAGTATGGGGGGGAAAGAGAAAAGAAACAACGTAGTATATTAAGAACAACAATAAAAAACCTAGCTTTTTACATTTACATTTTGCATTACATTTTAGCTAGGTACTGGTGGCTCAGGAGATTGAGAATTTTAATTCCCAGTTTGAAGACAGCTGGGGCAAATAAGACAGTGAGGTGTTTATTTCCTGTTAACCCATAGACACCCAAATGTGGCTCAGGTGAGTAAAAGGCCAACCAAGAGTGTGAGTCCCTGAGTTTAAGCCCCAGTACTAGCATGCTTATAGATACATACAAACCAACAAAAACAAAACAGAAAAAACGAGTTATATTTCAGTTTTCTGGAAAAACTGACTTGTAGTATTCTGTATGTGAAACTAACAACTAAAAGTGGTATATGGAATTTGTTGTACCGTTTTTACCTTTCATTTGATATTTTAAGAGATTATCTTTTTAACAAGGCTCTCCTATATTACACCATATGTAATAAGCAACCAGTTGCCTACACACTAGCATATTTGCTAATGAATGATTTAATAAAGTGACTGATTAGAATTAGGAAATGTCCAGTCTATGTGATTTAGTTCTGTAGCTGAAAGTCTCTACCTTTAGTATAACTAGATGTCCCAAGGTAAGAAATGTTTCATTTTGTAACGAATCATCTTTGCTGTTTTGCTGGTGTTCTTGTAATGTTTTCTCTAAACATTATGCTCCCTTCAGGGATAGAATGGTTTGGTAGTGTTTGACTCAGGAATATATATTATAGTGATTTCAAAGGGTTGGCTTGAGGACTTTAAATCTTGGAAATTAATACAGCCTTTATTAACAGCTTGGTATTGTTTCCTTGATATTAAAATTAACATATATTTGCTGACAGGACTTTTTTTAACCTGATCCTATTAGATAATGACACTTTCATATTCTCATGATTTTAATAACTACTAAAATAAATGGTTGTGCAGATGCATATTCTTCTAGCTTTTTTTTGTTGTTTGGATATGTAAGTAACTGTGGAGAAACTTCCTATTTATACGGAGTGTTTCCCATGTTCAGTGTTACTTCCTTTGGGTTATTGTCATGATTTTTTTCCCCTTGTTTTTGGTCAGTCGTTTGCTTGAAATCTGGGCATGGGTGCTGTCCCTAACCTCTTCAGCTCAAGTCTACCACTCTACTACTCGAGCCACAGCACCACTTCTGGTTTTCTGATGGTTACTTGGAGATAAGAGTCTCACAGCCATGGGTGCACCTCTGGCTTTGAACCTCAATCCTTAGATCTCAGCTTCCTGAGTAGCTAGGATTACAGGTGTGACTCACTGGTGCTGGGCCTTGAAAGTGGTAAAAACCACTAAAAAGGTACATTTTAAATTCTCTTAAGCATGTTATTACTTCAGTTACCAAAGAGATAAATTTATTATCCCAGTGGAGTACTCGTTCTGAACTTTGTCAACATATATTTATAAACATTTCATAAGGTATGCAGTATACTTTTCCTCTTTCTTTCCTCCCCCCCCCCCTTCTCTCTTTTTTTTTTTGTGGGTCATGGGGCTTGAACTTGGCCTGGGCGCTGTTCACCTCAAGGCTACCACCCTATCCTTGAGCCAAGCCCCACTTCCTATTTTCTAAAGGTTAATTGCAGTTCCTTTTGTGCCTGGGCTGGCTTTGAACCTTGATCCTCAGATCTCAGCCTCCTGAGTAGCTAGGATTACAGTTATGAGCCACCTCCCCAGCTGCCACTTTCTTTACTACAGAAGTAATACATATCTGTATTTCCCTTGTTAATTTGTAAGAGTTTAAAAATTAATGTAATTAAGCCAGGCGGGGTGGCTCCTAACTACTCAGGAGGCTGAGATCTGAGGATCAAGGTTCAAAGCCAGACTTGGCACAAAAGGACTGAGACTCTTATCTCCAATTAACCTCTAGAAAAATGGGAAGTGGGGCTTGGCTCAGCGGTAGGGTGGTAGCATTCAGCTGAAGGGCTCAGGGACAGTGCCCAGGTCCAGGGGTAGGGTGGTAGCCTTGAGCTGAAGGACTCAGGGACAGCCCAGGCCTAGCTCAAGCCCCATGACCTACAAAAAAAGAAAAAAAATTAATGTAATGAAATACCATAGTATACTTTTGTTCTGGTGATCACATGAAATTCCCCCTTCTCTAGAAATGTAAAAATAAACAATACTGATTTAATGCTGTTCAGTTTTTTCTAAGTGAATAAATCAAACTTTTTTCAACTTCATTTAGCATTGACTTAAAATGAAAATCTAAAATACTTTCCTCAAAATTAGTAATTGTTTCAGCTCTATTAAATATGCTTTATTTTCCTTGTTTTGTCTGCTTTATTTTTACTAAAGTGTTGATATGCTATATCAAACTTTAACAAATACATTAATGCTGATCATAGATGATTTTCATGACTTGTTTAAGATTATTTGCTTCTAGTTTTCTTTTTATTGTGACAGTTGTTTTCATATTGATTATTAGGGCATTTACTAATTAAGGATAATAAAGCTCAATCTTTATAAAACTGTTTTTATAATTTATTTTCTTAACAGCTAAAACTTTTAAATAGTTTTGAGATAGCTTAGTGATAGAGCACAAGCTTTAATATAAGCAAAGCTGTGGGCCCAATCTTCAGCACCAAAAGAATAAGAAGAAAAGAAAGAATTCATTTCCCATACTTTAGAATTAGCAGTTTCTCCTTTGTTGAGTAGAAATAAAAAAATTATAGCACTATTTAAGAGTGCACACTAGAGATAGAAGAATTAGTGTAAAATTAACTTCTAAAATCAATTTAGGATATTTGCTTTTTAAAATTTTTAAGTATTTTCAAACAGGGTCTTCCTAATTTTCCCAAATTGGCCTTAAGGTCCTCTTATCTTGGACTTCTGAGTAGCTGGGATTACAGGGTGCCATTATGTCTAGCCTAGCGGGTTTCCTTTATTAAACAGTAATACATAACCTGATATCATATGTGTATGCATTTAGTGAAAAAGTATTATAAGATTCAGGTTTCAGACAGTACTGCTGTCAGTTGTACAGGATGGCAATATGATATATTTAATGGAATTTAATAATGAAAAAGAAATTTCAGGTTAGAATTGAGAGGGCCTTTCATGCCAGAGAGCATTTTTAGTATTGAAAATACCTGCTATTTACTAGAATTTCTTTATTTTATGCAGTAATTGATAAACACTTTATAAAAAGAGGTACTATGCTTTTATATCATAAAACTGCTGACTCCAAAGCTTGTTGATTTATTAATGATTTCTGCATTTTCTATGCTAATGACCTTAATGGTAGCAAGAAAGGCCATGTTTAAGTAATTTTCTTGAGTGTAAAACAATAAATACTTCAAAACCATGTGTCCTGTTTTTGGAGATTAAAGATACAGATGAGAAACTTGATAATGAAATTTCTACCTTGGATTATAATGGCGAAGGACATGATTTATACCTATTCCTACTAGAATTTTGCTCTCTTGCAATGAATGAATTGCTTTAGACAAGTTCATGTAAGTGTTAATAGAAAATAGAAGTTGTTAAAGTTTGAAGTTTAAGGAAAAATGATCCTACTATTCTTCCTCATTAGAAAGCAGGTTTACATTTCATAAATAAAGTGAAGTAAGGCTTTTAGTTAGGTTGGTTGGTTGACAGCTATCAAGATTATTTTTCCTGGAGGTTGTGTGTATGTATGTTTGTGAGATTTACTTACTGGCAGCCCTTGAAGAAGGGTATACTATTTTTCTGTTAACTTTTCACCCCTTAACATACCCCCCTTATTCTGAGATTGAACCTAGGACTTCTCACATATGCTGTGTAAGCCGACTAACACCCAACTAGATCATCAAGCTCCCTAAAAATCAATTATCTTTTTTTGAACTGCCCTTATTAAATACATATTTTTATGTTGGTTTTACATAATGTAAAAAAAATTTTTTTTGGTCAGTTGTGGGGCTTGAACTCTGAACCTGGGCACTGTTCCTGAGCTCTTTGGCTATACCACTTGAGCCACAGTGCCAATTGTGGTTTTCAATTGGAGGTAAGAGTATCATAGACTGCCTGGGCTGGCTTTGAACAGTGAGGCTCAAATCTCAGCCTTTTGAGTAGCTAAGATTACAGGTGTGAGCTACAGTGTCTGGCTAAAATGTTTCTTTTTGGGGGAAGAAATTTCCTGCCTGTTTTAAAAAGATAAAACTATTATTCAGATATTAAGTTCTCATATGCTCAGTGAAGTTTCCTAGTCTAAGAATCAAGAGTATCATTAAGCCTCCAGAAACTTCTTGTGTCCTTTTTTTCTGGTTTTTAAACATCTTTGCCTGCCACAAGGAAACCACCATTTATGTCCAGGACAATACAATAATTGTTTGCTTGTGAGCATAGAATCATAGTATGTTCTGTTTTGTGTCTCTCCTCAACATGACATTTAGCCTGAAAATCCTACAGTTCAATCTGATTTATACAGCACTATTGACTGATATTTTACTCATGATTGCCCTAAAAGTTTTGAAGAACTAGGAGAAGACGTCAAAGAAGATCATTCTTTGTTTTTGGACTGTAGTGGAACTTGTTTCCATTTTTGTACTGTTTAAGTACACAGTATATTTTAAGTTTTTGTCATTAATGGCTTATGTACTTCATCTGTCTCTCCTTTCAAATCCCACTTAAAATTTTTGTTTTGAAAACTACTGTACAGTATTCCTGGCTAGCTAATGCCTTTTTGAACTTTTATTACTTGGTAGCTTGCATTTCATTCTTTGAATTCTTCAGCCAATGATTTCTGTCCTAGTTTTTATGATAGCCTGTAGTTTTAGTTACTTCAAAGAATGTTGAAAGCTCAGTCTCCCCCACCTAGAAATAATCTTGATTTAAAATTAAGCCATTTTACTTTCAAAGTATTTATATTTATGATCGGTATTACAATATGGCATGAAAATTATAAAATCAGATTATAGGCTACTATAGAAGTGGTCTATAATAAGAATCTTACTTAGCATTTCTTTTTAGGCAGCTTTAAGTGCAACTTTACCAAGAATTCTTTAATATATTCTTCTCATTTTACCTCATGTATATAATTTCTGATTCATTGACTGACTGACTGACTGCTGGCCCTGGGGATTGTACTCATGGCTTATGTGTTGTGTCTAAGGTGCTTTTGCTCTACTACTACTTGTTGCAGTTTCACTTCCAGTTTTTATTTTGATTGCTTTTTTTAGAGGCAAAAGTCTTTGGAATTTTCCTACCCTAACTAGCTTCCAACTTCTGTCCTCAGATCTTAGTCTCTTGAGTAGCTAAGATTATAGGCATGAGCCACTTGTGCCCTCCAGCTTTCTTTAATAGGATTTCATATGATTTCATAGTGAAAGATTTACTGCTATACATCTGTGCATATTTTTTCCAATATGTCTTATTGTTAGTCTGGTGATACACTTAATACCCTTATAGCAAATTTGATTATTTGCAGTGTTTGTTAGAACCAATATATTTAAATGACTAGTAGAAAAGATAACTTTGTTCAAGAATAGTACGTATATTTCATGACCTATATTTCTAGACTCAACTTTTATTTTTGCTAAGCTTTTTTTGAGTGTGTGTGTGTGGGGGGGGTGGGGGTCATGGGGCTTGAACTCTGGGCCTGGGCACTGTCCATGAGCTCTTCAGCTCAAGGCTACCGCCCTACCCCTTGAGCCAACAGCCCTATTTCCCATTTTCTAGTAATTAATTGGAGATAGGAGTCTCATGTTCTTTAGTGCCCGGGCTGGCTTTGAACTGCAGTCCTCAGCTCTCAGCTTCCTGAGTAGCTAGGATTTCAGGCATGAACCACTGTGGCCGGCCGCTAAGCTTTTTTAAAAGTTAAGTTTTACACAAGTCATGTTCTGATGGCTCAGGCCTGTAATCCTAGCTACTCAGGTGGCTGAGATCGGAGAGTCACAGTTCAAAGCCAGCCAGGGCACGAGAGTCAGTGAGATCCTTATCTCTGATTACCCCCAGAAAAAGGAAATGGCGTTTTGGCTCAAAGTGGCAGAGCGCTAGCCTTGAGCTGAAGGGCTCCTCACCACCATCCAAAAAAAAAAAAATTAATATTACACAAGATTTAGCTTAATTTTTAGCAACAATTCATTTGCTCTCTGGGCTTGATGTACTGAGATTTGAACTGGGGATTAGAAGTTAATAAGCAGGAGTCTCTTGTCATCTTTGGGAGGAACATTATCTTCTGAATGAACACTGAGCTCCTTACCAGTTTGGATAATGTGTGCGTGTCCAGAGAGACAGACTGGAGATTTAAACCTAGGACTTCGAACAAGCATTAAGCTACACATCAGCCTATTCTGTTAGTGAGCTAGCCAGCATTTTCTAGTGTTGTATATTGCATACATAGCTGGATTTTTGGCAGACTTTTACCAGGGAAAGTGTGTGTGTGCGTGTGCGTGCGTGCGCAGGGCTTGAACTCAGGACCTTACACTTTCATTTGGCTTTTCTGTTGCTCTATCACTTAAGCCACACTTTCATTTCCAGCTTGTTTGTTGGTTAGTTGGAGATAAGTCAATTTTTCTGGGGCCCTATTAAATGAATTCAGGTTTAATTCAAAAACAGCAAAATAGTTACATGATAATAGAACTAAGTGGTGTTAATTTCAAAGAGACTTAGGCTTGAAGGCTTATTCCCGTCACTTTTTTTTTGGTCTGGTGTGCGACTTGAACTCTAGGCCTAGGTCCTGTCTCTGAGCTCTTCAGCTCAAGGCTACTGCCCCACTCCTTGAGTCACAGCACCACTTCCAGTTTTCTGGTGGTTAATTGGAGATAAGAGTCTTACTTTAGTGCCTGGGCTGATTTTGAACTGTGATCCTCAGATCTCAGCTTCCTGAGTAGCTGGGATTACAGGCCTGAGCTACCATGCCCAGCCATTCTGATCACTTTGAATAGTAAGTTTCTTTTTGTTTTTAGAGGGAGTTGGGTTCTTGAGCCTCCCCTCCCCTTGTGGATACTGTCTTAATTGTGTGCTCCAAGATGACTTCAAACTCTTGATCCTCCTGCTACATCCTCTTAAATCCTGAGATTAAGTCTTTGTAAATGTACAATTAAATCCAGGTGTGGTGGTTTTCTCCCGTAATCCAGTACTTTCCAGGCTGAGAGGAAGGAACATTCTCATTTCAAAACAAGCCTGAACGGCAAAGTCAGACTTTGCCACAATAAACAACATTTAATTCAGTAATGTTTAAGTAAATTTAGTGTTGTATGACCATCAGCATAATCTAGTTTTAGAACATCATCATCATTCTGAAAAGATTTCTAATGCTAATGTGGTTATTCTCACCTGTTATAATTTGGGAAAAAAAGTCAGCCGATAGAAGTACTTAGCACAGTAATAAAAACTTTCCTGTAAATCTTTATCCAGAAACTTTTTTACTTTTTTTCTTTTTTTTTATTAAAGAACTTACTAACATTGATTTTTACATCATATTTTAAATGACAAGTTTAACAAACTGTTCAAGGAGGGAATCTCTACAGTCACTGGAACTTAGTATTTAGAACTTAATCAAAATTAGGCTAAGGGTTTGTATGTCATAGAAACATATTACTTTATGAAATAAAACATTATGTCTATAGAGTCATAGGTTTTTTTTTTTTTTTTGCCAGTCCTGGGCTTGAGCTCAGGGCCTGAGCACTGTCCTTGGACTTTCTCAAGGCTAGAGCTCTACCACTTGAGCCTCAGCACCACTTCCGGCTTTTTTCTAAGTATGTGGTACCAAGGAATCAAACCCAGGTCTTCATGCATGCTAGGCAAGCACTTTAACCACTAGGCCAAACTCCCGGCCCAGAGTCATAGGTTTTTATGTCTATATAGTTATGTTTATATTTCCATTACCATGCCTGTAGTATTGAGTATGCAGTTACTCAGTCCTCGCTCTTGTAGTCTTTGGATTTAATGGCCACATATTAAGGATACCATGCACCTTTTGTTCCTTAGGTCTTGGAACTTTTTTACTTTTAAGAAACTAGAAATAAAGTTCAATGTTAGTCTCCCTTTTAATTTGTTTTCATTTGTATTTTTCTTAGAGATATACTTTAAGATAATATGGTTCTTATTTAAGGATAGGAAAAATCATTTACTAAATTGGCCATCATTGAATGTATAAGTGAAGAGAGGGAGGAAAGAGACATTTATAATTTGTACCAGTAAGGGCAAAAGTGAGTAAAGGCTTTTATCTGTAAAAGCCAAAGGACTTGGAGTTTGAGAGTGTGACTCAGTGGTGTAATCCCAAATCAGAGGCCCTGGGTTAAGTTCTCAGTATTGCGGAGAGAGGGAAGAGTGTCAACTTTTAGCTGAGTGTGATGTATACCCTATAATCACAGTATTTGGGAAGTAGAATTGCATTGGAGGCTAATCGGACCCACACACACACATAAACGCCCCAAATGGTGTATACTGACAAGGAAACTCCAAATATCAGCCTTTAAAAAGTTTCCAGGCTCTCCTCAAACATGTCTTAGCCTCCGGAGAGTTGACAGTTGCAGACAAGAACTATTAAGCCTAGCCTATCTGAGTTTTTATATCTGTCAAATCCTCAGATTTATGGGATAACTTTTTTTTTTTTTTTTTTTTGTGCTGGTACTAGGGCTTGAACTCAAGGCTTGGATGTTGTCCTTTAGTGTTTTTTTTTTTTTTTTTTTTTAAAACTGAAAGCATATGCATTGCCACTTGAGTCATAGCTCCACTTCAGTTTGCTGATTAATTGGACTATCCTGCCTGGGCTGGCTTTGAACCACGATTCTCAGATCTCAGCTTCCTGAGTAGCTGGTTTACAGGTGTGAGTAACCCTGCTATAAAGTATCTTTAGAGTATGTTTGTGGTACTGTTTTTGTTTTTAGTTGATTAATTGAATGATGCACTAAAGGTTATCAGATTATCTGGTTATCAAGTTAGCAGATACTAAAGGTTATTAGATTTTTTTTTCTCTAAAAGTTAAAGAGAATTGCTGGTGCACACAATTGGTTGTGATCAAAGAGAAAGAGTAGTAAGGGACTATTTACCACCTGTTTTTAGGCATGTGGTCCATTTTATATAGTTTTTCTTCTTTTTTATTGCTGGTCCTGAAGTTAGAACAGTCTACTACTTGAACCATTACTCCACTTCTGGTTTCTTGGTAGCTTAATTGGAGGTAGTAGTTTCTTGGACTTTTTCCATGGGGTAGCTTTCAAACTGCTATCCTCAGATCTCAGCCTCCTGAGTAGTTAGAATTACAGACACTCACTGACTCCCAGCTCATTTTTATAGTTTTTATAGTTTATGTGGTTGAATTTAAGTCCTTGCTATAACACTTAGAAGCTCTGGAACTTTAAATCTCTGAATATTTTTTTCCTTATTTTAAATAGATGTATTACATTCTATTTACAAAGTATATACAATCCTTTATATAAAATAGATGCTCATTAAGCAGTACTTCTTTTATCACTATGGAAATGGAAGCTAAAACAAATTTGTTACCTAGTAAGTGAAAAGTCTGACTTCAAAGTTATACTTTCCCTTGCTTCCCATTTGAAAATTAAAATGATTCCAATTAAAAGGTAGTGTTCATATACCTTAGAGTTATTTTAGAAATGAGTTAGAAAACTGGGTTCCAGAAAGCTCAGAAAAAAGACTGCAATAACCAAAGATAGGAAAAGCAGTCAAAATTGATAGAAGGCTTTAAAAAATTATTATTAATTTTGCTAATCCTGGGGCTTGAACTCTGGGCCTGGGTACTTTCCTAAGCTCTTTTGCGCATGGCTAGCACTCTACCACTTTGAGCCACAGTTTCACTTCGGGTTTTTTGGTGGTTAATTGGACATAAGAGTCTCACAGGGGGGGTGGGGGAGAGGGTA
This sequence comes from Megascapheus bottae, assembly GCF_031878675.1. NCBI lineage: Eukaryota > Metazoa > Chordata > Mammalia > Rodentia > Geomyidae > Megascapheus > Megascapheus bottae. The sequence continues at coordinate 31,604,648 of NC_143514.1, forward strand.
ATGGGTACCAAGACATGTGAAAGGGTATCAATGTATGTGAATTAATGCACCTTCTATCTGGCAAATATCATGTAACCCTTTTATTAATTACAATAAAAAATTTAAAAAAAAAAAAGAGTCTCACAGACTTTCTTGCCTGGGTTGGCTCTGACCTGTGATCATCAGATCTCAGCCTTCTAAGTAGTTAGGGTTACAGGTGGTAGCCACTGGCCTCTGGCTCCTGATCTGCTTTTTGCTCAAGGCTAGCTAGTGCTTTGCCACTTTCAGCCATAAAGCCACGTCCAGCTTTTTCTGAGTAGTTCATTGGAGACAAGAGTCTCATGGACTTTTCTGCTGGGGCATCAAACCACAATCCTCAGAACTCAGCTAGGATTAAAGGCCTTAGCTACCTGTGTCCAGCTTTGGAGTTTTGTTTTTGAAATACCTTTTAAAAATTATATATATATATATATATTGCTAGTTCAAAACTTTAATAATGTATACAAGTAAGAGAGTCTGGCTTAATGTCTGCCTTATTAAATTATCTCTGCCTCTCATGTAGCTGAGAGTGAATAATATTAAAGTCAGAAGTTGCATAAAAATTATAAATTTAGTTGATAAATTCAAAATGACTACAGAATCACTGATTATGATTTTTAAATTCTTACAAATTTTAATTATTGTCACTTATTTGAAATTGATTGTAAATGTAAGATGTTGGTGGGTGTGTGTGTTTGATGTGTTGGTTTCTTTTTCCTTTTTCTTTTTTTTTGGCCAGTCCTGGGGCTTGAACTCAGGGCCTGAGCACTGTCCTTGGGCTTTCTCAAATTTGGAGCTTTACCACTTGAGCAATAGCACCACTTCCAGTTTTTCTGTCTATGTGGCACCAAGGAATCAAACCTGGGCCTTTGTGCATGCTAGACAAGCACTCCACCACTAGCCTTTTTCTAGTACTTTAAAACAAGTGATTAAGAACCACATTTTTATAAATTTTTTCAAAATATTATATACAATTAGGGAAAGCTACAAGTTGATGTCTTATAAAGGAAGATAATTTTCCATAATATCCTTTATTAAAGATTTATTAGAATGCTTACATTAGGCATTTTATAGCTTTTGCTAACATGTTCTATGTTTACAGGTTTAGATCTGTAATCCTAGCTACTCAGGATTCAGGTTTATAGCAAGCTTAGGCAGACTTGTGCAATTAACCAGCAGAAAGCTGGAAATGAAGTTGTGGCTCAAATGGTTGCGTGCCAACTAGTCTTGAGGGAGAAAAGCTAAGAGATGGCACCAGGCCCTGAGTTCAAGCATGTGTACACTCACACAATCATTTATGCTTTCGTTATAAATATTCAAGATGAGTAATTGTGCAGAACTGAGACTGTATCTTAATGATAAGTACATAGGACACAGAATGTTCTTAATTAATGTACCTTGAAATGAACCGGTTTTGTTAGTTTAGGAATCATATTTCTGTGCTAGGTGTTGTAGAATTAAGCAAGTTCATTAGGACAAAGGTAGGATTATATATATATTTCCCTCGTTTCTCTTTTTTCCTTCCCCCCTCCTTTTCCCCGCTCCCCTTTTGCCCTCTCTTATTCTTTCCTTTCTCTCACTCTCCTCCCTCTTCCCTAGTCTTCCACTTCTCCTATTCCCCATCTACCTATTCCCTTCCTCTCCCTTTCCTCCCCCCACCCCTCTGGGGGTAGTGCTGGAGATTGAGCTAGAGATTGAACTCAGGGACTTAAGTATACCACCCAAGTATTCTCCCTGTGAGCTACATCCCCAGGCCTATTTCTTCTAAGACAGTTAACAAAGACTTTTTTTGACTGGAAACTGAAAAGTCCAGGGTATTTATATGAGCTAAATCAAAATGTTTAATGTTCTTTTGGAGCTTACTTTCTTCTGTTGCTTGGCACTGGTAATTTCACTCTATTTTTTAGTTGCCCCATAGTCTTGTCTGTGTGGCTCTCTCTCTCATTAACTACCATATTAATCGATTCAGGTAGCTATAGTAGAAAACAATAGATTGGGTGATTTGTAAATATCAGAAGTTTATTATCAGTGTTTTGGAGTTTGAAATCAAGGCACAGACAGATTCAGTTCCTTTCCTTCCCTCCCTCCCTTCCTTCCTTCCTCCCTTCTTTCTTTTCTAGTCTTGGGGCTTGAACTCAGGGCTGGGCACTGTCCTTGAACACTTTTTTTCTTTTTTTTTTTTTGCTCAAGGCTAGTGCTTTGCCACTTGAGCCACAGCGCCACTTCCAACTTTTTCTGAGTATGTGGTTCCGGGGAATTGAACCCAGGGCTTTGTGCATGCTAGGCAAGTATACTACCATTAGGCTACACTCCTGGCCCAGCAGATTCAGTTTCTGAGGGTTCATTTCCATGTCATATGTAACTGACCATCTTTCCACTTTGTCCTCACTTGGCAAAGGAACATACAGTTGATTGAGTAAAAGGTGAAGGTAATTGTAAAGGAAAATAATTTATTTCATCATAAATGCTTTGTTTTGACTATACTGGTTTAACTGATTCCTTTGTTTCTCTTAAGTGTTATATTCTATATAATTATTAGGAAGTAAGTAAAAAGACAGGTACTTTCATTGCCTTCTGTGCTGCCTTATACTTTCATAGATAGTATATATAGCATATATAGTATAGACAGTATATAGTATATATGTCTTTTGCTCTGTATGACTAGAAATAGGGAAGAATGCACAGAATGACTCACAAAGAAAAATGTCACTCATTAAACATGGAACATAGCTGAGTACGGTGGCTCATACCTGTAGTCCTAGTTACTCAAGGCTGAGATCTGAAGATCTCAGTTCAAAGCCAGCCTGGTCACTAAAGTCCATGAGACTCTTATCTCCTATTAATCATAAGAAAGTGGGGAAGTGGGGCTGTGGCTCATGGGATAGGGTGGTAGGTAGCCTTGAGCTGAAGAGCTCATACCTGGCCAAATATTTTTTCCTCTGCTTCTCATTAGCATTGGGTTTTATTCAAAGATACAAATAGTAGAAGGTTGTTTTGAATATTTGCAAGTAAATGTATATTTTAACTTTGCTCACTTTGAATATTGTCAGTTATTGGAAGTTTCATAAGTCACTAGTCATCTATGTTTAGGCCTTCACTTCTGGTTTCTAGTGGTTAATTGGAGATAAGAGTCTCACATTCCTTAGGTTTTTTTTTTTAGTGCCCATGCTGGCTTTGAACAGTGATCCTCAGATCTCAGTGTCCTGAGTAGGATTACAGGCATGAGCCACTGCACGTGGCTTTTGTCATCTATTTTTCAAATGAGTCTTATTTGCTGCTGGAAAAAGTTCTTCACTTAAAATATTTATTGAATTATTACTATAATGGCATTAATCTCATGGGTTGAAGTGTAGTTTACGATGTAAGATCAAGTCTGGCTTGCCTATATGTGTGATTATTAGCTTTCCTGGAGTCAGTTTCATGTAAATAAAGCTTGCCAGTTGAATTTTCAGATGATTGTGAAGATATAATGAGACGATTCTTCCTCTAAAGTACATAGAATGATCAGGGGTCTGTGTTTCCCACTTCACTTGCTATGTTATATTGGGTAAAATATTTAACTATTACAAGCCTCAGCTTTCTCATCTGAAAAAATAGGGATAGTATTGGCCATGAAAACCTTCATAGACTAGTGTATGCTTGTTTTTGTTTTTGAGGTAGAGTCTCACTAAGTATCCCAGGCTGTCTAGGAATGTCAAGCCTCCTGTCTCTCCCCTAGTGCCGGGATTGCCAGTAGGTACCACCAGCCAGGGATAGTAGGCTTCATTTAATTTTCTGGACAACTGTGTATGGCACGAATGCTTTCCTTCTGTTAAACAAAGAATTGGATCAGATTATAATTGATCAAGGTCGCACAAATAAGCAGTTAATGGGAATCCAAAGCCTGTAGGGTTTTTTTCCCCCTCCAACAGTACTTCTAAATGGTGCCTTCTTTTCCTTTCCTCCCTTTTTCTCTCCCTTCTTCCTCCCCTTTCTTCCTTCCTCCCAATCCTTCCATCCTTAATGTTTTTCCCTCCCTTCCCTCCCCTCTTCTCTTATTTTTGTGCCAGTATTTGGGCTTGAACTTTAGGGCTTAGATACTTTGCTTTACCCTTTTCTCCCAAAGCTGATACTCTACCTCTTGGGCCACAGCTCAACTTCTGGCTTTTTCCCCCTAGTTGTGGGACTTGAACTCAGGGCCGGAGCCCTGTCCTTGGGCTTTCTCAAGGCTAGAGCTCTACCACTTGAGACAAAGCACCACTTTTGGCTTCTTTTATGTATGTGTTACTGAGAAATGGAACCTGGGTCTTTGTGCATGCAAGGCAAGTGCTCTTCTACTAGGCCAAACTCCCGGCACCATTCACTTCTGGCTTTTTGGTGGTTAATTGGTGATAAGAGTTTCAGGACTTCCCTATACAAGGCTGGCTTTGAGTGAAGGATAAAGGCCCACAAACCCAGAAATGAAAGATGTAAAGTACCTAGTCTTAAACATTCCTGTTTGAAGTTTTATGATGCAGAATCTGAGGATCTGAACATCAGACTTTGAGCACTACATGTTCGTTCTTAGTAACAATACACTTTGAATTTGGAAAAAATAATGGAGAGAACTGTATTCATAGTCCAGTCTAAGAATTATTTAACGTATTCTTAGTTTACCCTCTCTGTAAATGGCCTTTCCCATTTCCTGTATTTCTATTAAAAATTCAAATTAAAAATTTTACTTAGTACTATTTATTATAAGTCCACTTTGGACTTTGGAATAGTTTATGTAAGAAGACTAAGATGATGTATTCCAATACATGTATTATTTGAATCCTCCCAAATCACCGTGCCAGGGGGATATAGTTATAGTATTGAATTCTGGAAGGTGGTGAACAAAAAAAGGGATAAACTTGGTAACAATCAGTAGTGCCTAGTTTGATTTATTTGTATGCATATGGTTCAAATTTTTTTTTAGTTTAGATATTTACATAGTAATGGAAATTTTTACTATGGTTGTATGTATGTGTGTGTGTTTGTTACTGAGGATGAAACATAGGGTCACAGGTGCTAGTAGACATGCATTATCGTATAGATCTACACTTTAAGCTGTAGAGTCATGTTTGTTTTTATGTGTTTGTTCTAATAATAATACAATACTTGTTAATATATGTGTTACTTTTTGCTTTTTTTTTTTTTTTTTTTTTTGCCAGTCCTGGGCTTGAGCTCAGGGCCTGAGTACTGTCCTTGGACTTTCTCAAGGCTAGAGCTCTACCACTTGAGCCTCAGCACCACTTCTGGCTTTTTTTTTTCTATGTATGTGGTACCGAGGAATCGAACCCGGGTCCTCATGCATGCTAGGCAAGCACGTTAACCACTAGGCCAAACTCCCGGCCCCAACTTTTTGCTTTTTTTAAAAAGGTTTGCTGGGTGCTGGTAGCTCAGGCCTATAATCCTAGGTACTCAGAAGGCTGAGGTGTGAGCTCAGACAAGAAAGTCCATGAGACTTCTCCACTGAACCACCAAAAACTAGAAGAGAGTGTGGCTAAAGTCATAGAAGGGTAGCCCAGAGAACTAACCAAGTTATTATTGTAAGGCTCTGAGTTTAACCCATTGTACCAGCAAAACCAAACTGAACAATCCCACCAATTTATTAGACCTCTGTTTTAAGATAAACTTTGAAAATAATTTTGTCTCCGGGTGCCATGGCTGTTGCCTGTAATCCTAGCTACTCAGGAGGCTGAGATCTGAGGCTCACGGTTCAAAGCCAGCCCAGGCACAAAAGGACCTGAGACTCATATTTCCACTTAACCTCAAGAAAATGGGAAGTGGAGCTTGGCTCAACGGGTAGGGTGGTAGCCTTGAGCTGAAGAGGTCAGGGACAGCGCCCAGGTCACATTAAAGCTCCATGACCCACAAAATAATATTAATAATAATAATAATAACACTTTATTTTGTCTTATTTTATTATTACTTTGTTTTGTTTGTTGTCTTTGCATCCATTTTCTACTCTGAAAGTGCAGACTATATTTAAAATTAGATTTTCCTTATCCAGAAGTCATTTCTTTAAACCTCAGTTCTTTCTTTTTTTTTTTTTTTTTTTTTTTTGTGGGTCAGGGGGCTTGAACTCAGCCTGGTCACTGCCTCTGAGCTCAAGGCTACTGCCCTACCCTTGAGCCAAGCCCCACTTCCCATTTTCTAGAGGTTAAATGGAGATAAGAGTCTCAGGTCCTTTTGTGCCTGGGCTGGCTTTGAACCTTGAGCCTCAGATCTCAGCCTCCTGCGTAGCTAGGATTATAGGTACAGGGGTGAACCACCACACCCGGCAAACCTCAGTTCTTCTGAATATAGCTACAAACTAGGAAACTACTTGTTTATTATAGTTGAAAGACTTCCTAAACTCCTATTTCTATTGAATGCCAATGAACTTTGAGGCCTCTATATTTAATCACTAGAGTAAAATTATTAGAAGAGAATATATCACGGGTGTTTTCTGTCTGTTATAGAGTGTTCACTTCTTAAGTGTATAGTTGTTGCAGTTCTTTGTTGAAGTGAACCCTATTTATCATACTATTCAGTGATAAATAAGGAAGACCTGGAGTCTCTCATAGAACATACTGGTGGGAATCTGAGAAGGCTTTGCCATAATGTGGTCCTGAGGGAGAGTTACAGGGATAAGGGAGTCACAAAGAAGAGAGGATACCTAACCCTTAAGAAAATTTCTATTTTTTTTTTTTTTTTTTTTGCCAGTCCTGGGCTTGGGCTCAAGGCCTGAGCACTGTCCTTGGGCTTTCTCAAGGCTAGAACTCTACCTCTTGAGCCACAGCACCACTTCTGGCTTTTTTCTATGTATTTGGTACCGAGGAATCGAACCTGTGTCTTTGTGCATGCTAGACAAGCACTCTACCTCTAGGCCAAACTGCTGGCCCCAAGAAAATTTCTTAGAGGTGATAAGGACATAAGTAAAGGCTTAGGATATCATTTCTGACCATGAACAAGTCAAGCTCCTGTTTCTCATCAATAAACTAGGGTTTCAAATAGTCATTGTGGTAAGTATTAAATGATTTTCTTTTTTTTTTTTTTTTTTTAATGTCAGTCCTGGGACTGGAACTCTGGGCTTGGGTGTTGTCCCTGAGCTCTTCAGCTCAAGGCTACTACCCTAACCCTCGAGACACAGCACCATTTCCAGTTTTCTAGTGGTTAAATGGAGATAAGTGCCCAGTGTCCCGGCTGGCTTTGAACCTTGATCCTCAAATCTCAACCTCCTGAGTAGCTAGGATTACAGGCTTGAGCCACCATACCGACTTTAAATGATCTTTTTTATTATTAAAGAATTTATTAACATTGATTTTTACATCATATTTCAAATGATACATTTAACAAATAAGTATTCAAGAAGGGAATCTCTATATATTGGCACTTTAGGTTTTAGAACATAATTAGAATTAGGCTGAATGTTTGTATGTCATAGATACATATTATTCTATGCAATAAAACATTATATCTATAGAGTCATAGATTTTTTTCAACATATAATTAATATATATTTGTCATTTATACATTTTAAAGCTTCTTTAATAAAATGTGTATGTAATAAATATTTTGGATTTGAAAATGTGCATCACAGAACTTCATTCCTTTTCAACAACAGGGAAATCGGAGGGCGGTCGCAGTAATTCTTCCACTTCTTCTTGCAAAGCCTCAGCTTTCTCATGCAACAGCATCTTTGCTGATGAGACAATTTGCTTGGCCTGGCGCCTTGATAAGTGATCAATGGTCTTTATTAATAATTCTGGATTTGCATTAGCTAAGTGCATTAGAGTTTTGTAACCTTTATTGTACAGCTGTTTTGCTCTTCAAGTTCCTCACAGAAGTGTAACACACAGGAGGAGAATGAAGCAGCTCCAGCAAGCAGGTTTTGTATGTATCCTCGAGGCATATTAAACTTTTCAGACACTTTCCAAATGTTAGTGTCCTTAAGGTATAAAGAACAAATGATAGGTAGAGTCTGTTGACGACATCCTTGTCAACCTTCTTCCTGATGGCTTGACCTGATGCTGTCTTCCCAATAAAGCTTTCAGAGACCCCAAGAAGAGAAGCTACATTTTGTTCTGCAGGAGTGAGTTGATTAAACTGCCTGAAGTATATCATCCAATTTGGGTCACACTGAGAAACCATGTCATAGGGAGTTGTTAGGTAGATTAGATGAAGAAGGCTTTCAAGCACAAGTCCTTCAAGACCTTTCTTCAAGTCTCTGTAGAGGATGTTACAATAAGCCAAATCTATAGTTCCCTTAAAAGAAGCTCTTCCCAATTTTGTAATTTGGAAATTGCATTCTAACTCTTCAGAATTACAAACAGTGTCTCTTTGTAGGAGTCCTTTCTCTGTCAGGTATCTAAGTGATTCGACGGTTATTTCCCAGACTTTTGTCTTTCAATAAAATCTTTCGCTGAACACCAAAAAATGTGCCATTCATAAAGTGATATATGTCACCAAGAGTTGTTGCAATCTTTAAACCAATCAAAGAGAGAAACAAACTTTGGACTCCCTTGTTGAATTCTTGAGCAAGATGGCTGTAACAGTTTTTCAATGGCTTGCTTATTTAGTTCTAAGTCCTGCTGCTTGTCTTTTTCCTGCATTGTAAGGATACTGTCTCCAATAGTATCTATGCCAGCACGACCAGCTCTGCTAATCATCTGTTTATATTGATTCCTCTTTAAAAATTCCTTAGCCTTATAGGGAGCTCGTAAAATGACTCTTCGAGCTGGTAGGTTGACCCCTGCTGCCGGGGTGAATGTACAGGTAAAAAGGCAGAGCACCCCGTGGAGTAGGCCTCTTCCAAGAGCTTCCTTTCCTCATTTGTTAAGCCACTGTGATGGTAGGCAATTCCATATGGGATAGTGTGTGTCAAGACTGGACACGTTGCCATTGCTGACATTCTGCAAGTTCTTAATCACGTCACGTTTTTCTTTTTCCCTGTGTTTCATATGTGCCTTGCTTAAAAATTTGCATAACATTTCCGCTACATTTTCACAGTTCTTCTTACTGGGACAAAAAAACTAAGCAGGAATAATTGGGAATAACTTCTGACACCAATGCTACCAAGTGATCAGGATCCATCTTTTTGAGGATATCAGAATACTTAAAGTTAAGGAGACGTGAAAAAGTCATACAGCTTTGCTGTCAACCTCATATATTGTATCATTTATTTTCAGGTACTCTTTTAGCTCAACTGGTCTAAAGTGACTGCTGAAATATTCTGCTTGAAGGAACTTTTGTAAGTCTTCAACGTTGTTTAATGTTGCACTCATACCAATAATCTGAGTCGTTTTGCTAGTATAGAGGATTTTTGCCAGGGTCATTTCCAGGATGGCACCACGGCTTCCTTCACCAATCATGTGCAACTCATCTATGACAACCAGGCCCAAATTACCAATCCTTCCAGTTTCAATCAAGGAGTTCACAAGGCTATGACCTTTCTCAATAGTTGCAGTATACAGGGATTTCTTTTCTTTTGATTGGAGGAAATCTTCCTTTGCTTCCAGCATATTCTTCAACAAAGAAACCAAGTTCTATACCAAAACTTGACAAATCTGAAATCTTCTTGGACAGTTGCCACATATGGAAGGATCATTAAGACATCTTTCCTCCGACAAAGTAGTTCTTGTAGCGTTAAAATTTCAGCTACAAGAGTTTTTCCACCACTAGTTGGCAAAGAATATATTAAATTTTTTCTTTCTTGCACAGAACTCCGTGTTAAACAAGTATGTTGCAATTCATATAGTTTTTCAATTCCTCTGGACTAAACATAAAGGTTTCTCACTTTGCTGGGTAACGAATAAAAAGGACCAAGATCATAGGATGATGATTCAGTTGTTTTCATAGCAACATTAATTTCTTCAGATAGGAGAGTCTCTTTGAGCTGTTTACTCTTAGAAAACATTGGTGCTTGGACTGTGGCATTTCCAGCCATGGCACTTTTCAGATGATCTTTAATACTTTCCCTCCTACTCATATCTGAACTAGTTCTGACTTTTGGAGAGAATTCATTGTTTTTCTGGGGTTGCTCTATATGACCTGGGGGCAATTCTTCATTTACAATATTATTAGAGGATGAGTTCATATCCTTTCTTTAGTAGATGGAGCATTCAAATCTTTTGAAGAGTTCCACAAATTTCAAAGAATAAAAGTTGAGAAGAAGGCATATCATTATATGAAAGAGCGTTGCTAGGTTCAACAGGGACATCATCACGTTCACTGAGGCTTTTTGTTTTATTTTCAGTAAAGTTGCTTTCCATTGGAAGGCTGAATGTATTTTTGATACTTTCTGAACAAAGATCTTCAGTAGCATGATTCCTGTGTTCGGGAAATGGCATGTATTTCTGTTCCAGATCATCAATTTGGGCTAAAAAGGAATTTTCTACAAAACTATCATAGCTACCAAACATGTCCTCTTCACTGTCGATTGGCTCCGCGGCTCGGCTCTGCTCGCTCACCCAGGGTCTGCCACCGGCTCCAGGCCGTCCTCTCCTCCTCCACCTCCCTGGCGCTCCGCAGGGACCCGCACGTGGCCAGGGAGACACCCGCTGGATACAGGAGACACCTTCATCCATGGCGGAGGCGAGAATCCGGCCCCAAACACATCTTAGCCAAAGACCAAGCGGCCAGATTCGGAAGGCACCGCCTAAGATCCCAATGTAGTTCCCTAGAGTCATAGATTGTTATGTTTATATAGTTGTGTTTATATTTCCAATACCATATCCATAACATTGGGTACACAAATACTGAGTCTTCGCTCTTGTACTGTTTGGATCTAATTGCCACATATTAAGGATTACTCATGAGCCTTTTGTTCCTTTGGTCTTAACATCTCACTCAACATGATTCGCTCTAGATTCATCCACTTCCCTGCAAATGCCATTATTTTATCTTACCTGTTGGCTATGTAGAATTCCACTGTATATATGCACCACATTTTCTGTATCATTCATCTGCAGTAGGGCAACTGGATTGTTTCCATTGCCTGGCTATTGTGAATAGTGCAGAGATGAACATAGCTGAGCAGGTGTCCTTATCATATCTTGGGTTATGGTGTTCAGGATAGATGCCCAGGAGTGGTATGGTGGGATTGTAGAGAAGGCCTATTTTCAGTTTTTTAAGAAACCTCCAAACTGCCTTCCAGAGTGGCTGTATAGTTTACGTTCCCACCAGCAGTGCAGTAGAGTTCCTCTTTCTCACAACCCTGTCAGCATTTGTTGTTGTCTCTCTCTTTATATATTTATTATGGTTTGAACCCAGGACTTCAAACTTTCAAGGCAAATGCTCTACCACTTCCTTTTTGTGTTAGCTGATTTGTTGGTTATTTAATCATTTAGCTATTTATGTTACCAGGGCTTGAATTCAGAACCTTGCACATCATTTCCTACATTCAATTAAACAAAAGTCCCCTCTCCCCTCTCTGTCTCTGTCTCTCTGTCTCTCTCTGTTTCCCTCCCCCCCCTTCTCTCTCCTCCCTCTCTCTCTCTCTCTCTCTCTCTCTCTCTCTCTCTCTCTCTCTCTCTCTCTCTCTGGTGCTGTTACTGTGGTTTGAACTCAATGTCTAGGTGCTTCCCTTTAGCTTTTTCACTCAATATTGGTACTCAATCACTTGAGCCATTTTTGCCGGTTAGTGGTAAGAGTCTCATTGACTTCCATCTTCCTGCTGGCTGCAAACAGTGATTGTCAGATTATCAGCCTCTTGAGTAGAGCTCAGTAATTTCTTAATTAAAGTGAAGATTCGTATGTACATACTCAGATCTGCTAAAATTGAGTTTCTGGGACAATTTACAAATTTCTTGCCACAGTACAAATTGATAACATATATACAACAGAGTCCCAGAGAAAGATGATCTCTTCTGAACTTGACAGTAATATCATATTATAGGCAGGTAATATATCCAATTTTTTTCACATGGCCATCTCCAATTACATTTATTTTTCTGCAAATGACATTATTTCACATTTTTTTCCATTTTTATTTTTGTTGGTTGTGGGAATTGAACTCTGGGCATGAGCATTGTCCCTGAGCTCTTCAGCTCCAGGCCATCGCCCTACCCCTGAGCCACTGCATCATTTCCAGGTTTCTGGTGATTAATTGGAAATAAGAGTTTCATGAACTTTTTAAAGTGCCTGGGCTGGCTTTGAAGCGGGATCCTCAGGTCTCACCCTCCTGAGTAGCTGGGGTTACAGGTGTGAACCACTGCGCCCGGCTAATATATCCTATTTTTATGGGTGAAGAAATTAAATGATAAGCACAGTAGCTTATAATTAGTTCATTATTTTTGTATATATGTGCTGGTACATATAGAACTCAGGGTTTGGAAGCTGTCCCTTATCTTTTTCACTCACGGCTGGTATTCTACCACTTGAGCCACTGTGCTTTTTTAACCGTTTGGGTTGAAGATGAGAGTATTACTGACTTTCCTGCCTGGGCTGGCTTCCAACTATGATGATGATCCTCCATTCTCAGTAGCTAGAATTACAGGTGTGAGCTACCAGTCCTGAGTTCATATTCATCCTTCTGTCTTCCTGTGGACTATAAAGTAAGCATATTCAGAAAAAATGTAATAGATACTCAAGAATTTAAGGAACTAGGAAAACACACTCCTTTCTGGTTATGCTTTATAGGAGATAAAAATTTGGTTCAACTTCTTATAATAAGTAACCGAAAGATTGTTAAGGAAATGTGTTTCTATCTTGGATTATTATCTTAATGATTTCACAAATGACTAAATGTCTCTCATTTCTTTAAAACCAGTGTATGCACTAGTTATTTCTCAGTGAAAACTGATAAATCTGTTACTAAATATGAGTCTACAGTGTAATTAATTTTTTCAAGCTCTTTTAAAACACTACAAAAATGTGTGGTGTTTTATAAATGTTGATTGCATTTAGCTTGGATTTAGAGCTTTATTTTTTATAATATGAAGTTTATATCTGCTTTATGCCTGTAGCTGGTAATACTTTCTGTGGAAATTTCAGTAATCTTTTCAAGGACCTTCATATGTGCTGTGAATCTGAGATCCTAGTTAACACAGTAGTACCAGTGTTAGCTGCAAGTAGTAGAAAAATAATTCTTTTCAGTGAAGATTGGTTTTTAGATTTGCTGTTGAATGCTTGAATTGTCAGTGAATTTTATTAGTATGGGAAAACAAGCAAAGCTCTGTAGCAAAGAGTAAACAAAATAAGAAGGGTTTAGGGATAGGACTTAATTTTATTTTCCATGTTGCATACTTTTAAAGAAACTAAATAGTTGAGTTTTTAAAACTCTAGTACTGAGTTGATAGTTACCTAATTTGGATGGAAAAACAAGTTGTAATCAGTCATAATGCAGTGTAGTTTATCTGCTCCAGAAAGCTTATAGCATTTCTGTGGAATGCTTAAATTTGTAATGTATAGTGAGTGATAAGAGGACAATGCAGGTACTGTGAGGGTTTTGGCTAGTTTGATTGCTTTCTTGTTAGAAGTAATGATAATCATCAAGTTCATCAAGTTTAGGCTTATTTAGATGATTTGGGTTAATTTTGTGCGTACGTGCGTGCGTGCGTGCATGCATACGCCAATCCTGGGGCTCAAACTCAGGGCCTGCCTCATCACTGTCCTTGAGCTTTCTCAAGGCACTCTACTACTTGAGTCACCATACCACTTCTGGGGTTTTGTGCATATGTAATACTGAGGAATCAAACCCAGGGCTTTGTGTATGTTAGGCAAGCACTTTTCCACTAGGCCACACTCCTGGCCCTGAGTTAATTTTTTAAAAATAATATTCAGCTCTTTCATATATATATATATAGTGTGTGTGTGTGTGTGTGTGTGTGTGTGTGTGTGTATTCTGGTACTAGAATTTAGGTCTTAGACATCAGTCCTTTCTTTTTTTTTTCTGCTCAAGGATAGGCAGCTGTCATTTGAGTCACAGCTCTACTTGTGGCTTTTTTTCTTTTTCTTTTTCTTTTTGTGATTAAGTGGAGATAACAGTCTCATGGATTGCCTGCCTGGTCTGGCTTTGAACCTTCAGTCTTCAGATCTCAGCCTCCTGGATAGCTGGGATTAAAGATTTTTATTCCTTCTATCATGTAGAAATTTGGTGTACTTATATCATAGTGAATAAGTTTGGAGTGTTATTTATAAGCTCCTTTTTGATAGATATGAATAAGGATATATTTTTCTTGATAATCCATAGATGAGTTAGTTGAACTGCTTAGTTTTTTTTTTTTTTCTTGTGTGTTTTGTTTGGTTTTTGGAAATGAGGTCTTTTGGAAATGAGGTCTTGCTACATTGCCCAAGCGGGCTTCCAACTCCTGGACTCAACTGATCCTATTCCTCTAGCCTTTGAAGCTGGAACTATATAGGTGCATGCCACTGAGCCTGGAGAATTAGTTTTATAACTTTTATATACTGCTTATTGTCATCGGAATCATATTGTACACAGTCCTAGGCCATGAACTCAGGGTCTAAGCACTATCCTTGGACTTTCTCAAGGCTAGAGCTCCACCACTTGAGCCTCAGCACCACTTCTGGCTTTTTCTATGTATATGTGGTCCCGAGGAATCAAACCCCGGTCTTCATGCATGCTAGGCAAGCATTCTACCACTAGGCCAAACTCCCGGCCCCTGTACACAGTTTTTAAACTCAGCAATCAAGTTTGTATTTTTAATGTTTACTTTTAAGAATTTTTGTGCAGGTGTATTTATGGAAAAACATAGAGCATGGGATTTCTGCACTTGGTGGGCAAGCACTTGAGCCATATCCTTAATACTTAGTTGGGTTTTTTTTTTGTTAGCTTGTTTGTCGGTTGGTCGTGGGGCTTGAACTCTGGGCCTGGGCGTTGTCCTTGAGCTATTCAGCTCAAAGGCTACCATCCTACTTCTTGAGCCACAGCACCACTTCTGGTTTTCTGATGATTAATTAAAGATAAGAGTTTCATGGATTTTTTAGTTCCCACGCTGCCTTTGAACTACGATCCTTAGATCTCAGCCGCTGGAGTATCTACTGCACCCATCTTACTTAGTTTGTTTTTATTAAGGTCTGTACTAGTTTTGCCCCAGGTATTAGCCTTAATCCTACCTTTCTACCTTCCAAGTAGTGGGGTTCACAGGCACATGCCACCATGGTAGGCTTCTTTTTTGGGGGTTGGTGTTTGTGATTGACTTTAGTGACTTGCATATGCTAAGCATGTCCTACACTGAGCTATCTCCCTAGCCCCTCTCAAGAGTTTTTTTTGGTGCTAATCTTGGGGCTTGAACTCAGGGCCTGGGCACTGTCCCTGAGCTTTAGTACTCAAGGCTACTTTGAGCACTAAAACTAGGTCTGCCAAGTTGAGCCATAGTTCACTTCCAGCTTTTGGTGGTTAATTGGAGATGAGGCTCACTATCTTTCCTGCCTGTGTTGGCTTTGAACCAGGGTCCTCATGTCTCATCCTTCTGAGTACAGCTAGGATAATAGGCTTGAGCAACCAGTACCACCAGCTCTCAAGTTTTTTTTTTTTTTCTTTTTGTTTGTTTTCTTTTAAAGTGTACCCAGCTGGGTGTAGGTGGCTCATGCCTATAATCCTAGCTACATCAGGAGGCTGAGATCTGAGGATTGTAGTTCAAAGCCAGCCTGGGCACAAAAGTCCGTGAGTCTCTTAGCTCCAGTTAACCACCAGAAAATCGGAAGTGGTACTGTGGCTCAACGTGTTAGAGCCCTAGCCTTGAGCTGAAGAGCTCAGAAACAGTGCCCAGGCCAAATTGAAGCTTCATGACCTACCTCCCAAAAAAGTATGCCTGACAGAAAAATAAAAGTCATATTTAAGAGAAAGTCATAACCTTATTTTATCCATAAGCAATAATGCTGAATCAATAATGATGAATTTCTTCAGTCTTGTAAAATTCCAGTGTACTTTTTAAATTAATATCTGAGGTGTGTCTGTGTTGTAGTAATCTAAGGAACTTTTTGATTTGAAGGAATTTTAATTTAGAATTAAATTTTGAAAGCTTCTTAAGGTAGTATTTTTCACTGAGTTTGTAAGGTTAACAAGTCATCTGTTGAAGATCATGCTTAAATGTAAGAAATTATTTGTGAAATTGTTATAAAATAAAGCGTGCTATATATGTATTTAGAAATAGTTTTTTTTTCCATAGATCTGTAAGTAGTAGCAGCCATAATGACTACATTTTATTTTCCCTTCACAGATACCAAACCATGTTGTACTAGTACAACCATATAAATTATTACTATCTGAAGTCTCAGTGTAACATGGACATTAGCAGTGATGACATATAAATACAGACAAGAGCCAAATACTAGGTGAAACACTTTTAAAAAGGTAAGAGAAATATATAATCTTAAGTAAGGCCAATTACTATGTAGTTAGAAATAATTGATGTTTCTTTTTCAGTTTAATCAAGCTTTTCAGTCTCTAGGATCTCCTTTGTCTTAATTTCATAGAACTAAGCAGTATCAGTTTTTTGGCATGCACAGCTACAGATATTCTTATCTGGCAAGTGTCATAGTGGATAGTATTCCTATACTAGAACTTGTTTAAAAATTTACTGTAGCTAGAATTTAGTAGAATAATAGAATGGGCATATCTATGTTTGCTCAGAAACATTTTTAAGTTGTGGATTCAATCTTCTTTGCTTCCGGTGTTTGCTTCTACCATCACACAGCTTTAAATTTAATGTTTTACCCACTTTATGAAAGATTTGGGGATTAGCTACAAAGAAGTTATCAGTTGGTGTTTTTGGTCCAAGAAGAATGAACTTTCAAGCTATAGGATCATGTTTTTGTTGTGCTTTTCATCTTTAATTTAGAACTTATGAAAACATAGAGGTAAATAAGGGACTAGAAGTGGTGGTGCTCCCTGGGAGGCAGAGACAGCAGGTTCGGACTGAGGCTATCCTAGGCAAAGTTAGCTTGAGACCCTATTTGAGAAAAAAACTAAAAGCAAAAGGACTGGTTTTGTGCTCAATTACTGGAATACTTGCTACATTATATAGAAGTAACATCATTTGTTAATCTTTCTAATAGGCAGTAACCATAGTTTGAGAATCTTATCAATCTTTAAATTTTAGTCCTTCACTCAGAATAATAGTACTTTTAGATTATGGTTAAAGCGGCACAGTACTGTATGGTCACTCACAGTAATTTGTTTAGCCAGTGTCACACATTCTCAGAAGAGGTATCACAGTAAATTACTAAAACTGTAATCAGCAGGATATAATTAGGCTAATTAAAATATCTTCCTAACTGGCCGCAAAATCCAGAAAATCTTTATTATTTTTGTCCATATTGGAAATCTTTTTGCTAAAATGACAGAAATGCCTTTCAGTAATTGAGTCTTATATGGCTTTAGTAAGTACAACATTTTATCCTGTTGAAATAAGAGACTTTGTGGATTCTTTGGTGTGTATTTAAGTGAGTTTTATTATTTCACCCTCATCTTTGTCTTCTTGGCATATAACATTTGGAAAAATAAAATCATTTTTTAGATCACTTAAAATAATAAAGAACTGACTCAGTAATAATTGAGCTGTAAGGATTTGGTTTATTTCAAGATCTTTATGAAGCTTATTAGTTTATTTTTATGTTTATGGGCTTCCATAATTCCTATTCCAGTTTCTTATTACCCCTGAGCAATAGCTACTAAGGAACACCAATGAAGAATTCTATTACCCCCACTATGTCCTTTCATCTGAGGAATACATCTATTATATGTTAATTTCCTTCTTTAATACTCTTTTTTTATTTTATTTTAAAGAAAGGAATTTGAGAGGTTCTAGTATTCTCCATGGCTGAAGCTGAGAGTCTAAAACCCTGACGTTGAAACTGTATTGTAGATAATAGCTCCAACTCCTTCAGGATATAAGAAAAGGACATATTTCCACAATGATAGATCTTTGGTTGTACAGGTAAGTTGTTTAGTTTTGCAGTAGTGAAGAAAACTATCTATGTTTTGTTTCCTTCTTCCCTCCCTCGCTCCCTCCCTCGCTCCCTCCCTCCCTCCCTCCCTCCCTGTTTTCCTGTCTTTCCCTCTTTGTCTTGCCTGCCTGTCTGTCTGTCTGTTTCTCTGTCTCTGTCTCTGTCTCTGTCTCTCTCTTTGTTTTTTTCTTG
Organism: Megascapheus bottae; assembly: GCF_031878675.1. NCBI lineage: Eukaryota > Metazoa > Chordata > Mammalia > Rodentia > Geomyidae > Megascapheus > Megascapheus bottae. Next base: position 31,622,753 of record NC_143514.1, read on the forward strand.
GGTAGGAGGGAGAGTTGTTATTTTACCATGCTTATTTCTCTATGTGGAAAATTGTGTAAGCTGTTCATAGGAATGTGGAGCTTTAGACAATGGGCTAGGGATGAAATACTTTATATGAGAAAGGGACAAATATAGTTATTAAATATGCTATAATTTCTGGACCATCTATCCTGTCTGATAGCCTAGTAGGCATTTCAAGGGACAGTAAGAAATTCCTTTTCTTTCTCTTCATTTGTCTTTTTAAGTATGTATTCATTTGAAATCCCTTTATATAGAATAACATAAAATTTTCACACTTCAAAAAAGTGACTATTAACCTTAAGATGCATTGTATGGGTGGGTCTCTAAGTTTTACTCTTTTGTTCACTTTATAGATATAATAATAATTGCACAGCTGAAATAATTTATTTTTTATTAAAGAATTTATTAACATTGATTTTTACATCATATTTCAAATGACAGTTTTAACAAACAAGTGTTCAAGAAGGCAATCTATATACAGTCACTGGCACTTAGTTTTTAGAACTTAATCAAAATTAGGCTAAGGGTTTATATGTCATAGATACATATTAGTTTATGAAATAAAACATGTCTATAAGAGTCATAGTGAAATAATTTATTTTAAAAGAATCATATGCAAGCATTGTTGAACATTGTAAAGTAGTTTGTGTTGTAGACAAATAGAAATAATCATATTGGTTATATGTTTCATTTACTTGTGTTCTTTTTCCTTTTCCTTCAGTTTCCTACCCAAACAGTTATCAGCATCATCACCAGTTTTCTAAAGATTATTTACTTAATACAATTGTTGGGTAATAAACAGGAACAAAAATGGCAGTGTAAAGGGAAGATTGCTATCTCTTGGATTTTCAAAATAAGCTTACATTTTTGGTGATGAGGATACAAGTCAGGTTACAGGTAGTATCCTTGAAATAGCTTTTTGAGATTTCTTTACTACTTGTAGTTCTACTGGTAGAGTTCTCCATGTGGGATTAGAGTGCCTGGAATTTTTTTTTTCATTTTTATTTTTAGAGAGTACTTAGTTTTTATAATAAAACAAATGAGATCATATATATTTAACACAGTGCAGTACTCCTATACAATTGGGAAAAAATGAAGTTAAGGCTATTAATTTCTGAATAATAGCAATTCAACATGGTAAACTGGGACACTTTTCCCCAAAGTTGAAAACACAGCTAGAGTTTCCTATGTAATACATTTGTGAAGTGAAACATAGCTGAAAATATTTTAGAAAATATTTTTTAAACTATCTTAAATTTGAGTGAGAATAAAATTCAAATTTGGAAAAAGGTTTAGTGGTAGGTTTTATTTTTTTTATTTTTATTTTTTTTGCTAGTCCTGGGCTTGAGCTCAGGGCCTGAGCACTGTCCTTGGACTTTCTCAAGGCTAGAGCTCTACCACTTGAGCCTCAGCACCACTTCCGGCTTTTTTCTATATGTGGTACCGAGGAATCGAACCCGGGTCTTCATGCATGCTAGGCAAGCACTTTAACCACTAGGCCAAACTCCCGGCCCCAAGGGGTAGGTTTTATTTTTATTTTTTGGTGGTGGGGGTGGTTATGGGGCTTGAACTCTGTCTTGGGCGCTGTCCTTGAGCTCTGCAGCTCAAGGCTACCACCTTACCCTTGAGCCACAGCCCCACTTTCCATTTTCTAGCGATTACACTGAGATAAGAGTCTCTCGATTACACAAGACTCTTAAGAGTCTGTCGGCTTTGTATTGCCCTGGCCGGCTTTAAACCTTGATCCTCAGATCTCAGCCTTCTGAGTACTTAGGGCTACAGCTGTAATCCACGGCCCGGATTTATGATTTGATATTCATGGGTCAGTTAAAGTTTTGTTAAGTGGCCTTTTTATATATGTCCTTCTTTACAGTAAAATATTACAAATGGAGAGAATACAGGTAGAATCTGTTTAATTATAGTTACCTGTCATAATCTCTTTACTTTGTATTCTAAAAAATCTTCTCACTGTTTATTAGTTAGTGGATAACATAAGAAGAACTTGAGTCTGGTTACCTGATTGGGTTTTTCCCATCTAAGTATGTTAACTAATGGTTCCTCTTGGTTGAAACAAACTATAATAATTGAATTTCTGTTCTTAAAAGTGAAATAGATAAGGTTTTTACCATATGCCTCCTACTTAGATAAATAAAAGGATTTCTGAAATAGTTTGTAAATAAGTACTTTCTATTCTCTTAGAAACTTAGTATTTGACAGAACTATAATTTTGTATGCCAGTCTTCTTCACTGGATTCTTCAATAACTGTATTATTCAGCTTAAAATGAAGAAAATAACAGCTTATGTCTACCTACTATATTTTGCTAATATGCATGGAAAACTACTGGGAGTTAGTTGGGATAGTTTAATAAACATTTTTAGCCCCTTTTTGATAATTGAATTTTGTATTCCATTTATGAGATAACTGAAAAGAGTGAATATATGTTTATCCAAAATACAAAAGATAGGAGAAAAGGGTTAAGATAGAAGAAAAAAACCTATCATACAGAAAATTGGTTAAATTTTCTTTGTTTCTTTCTCTCCTTCCTTCCCTTTCCTTCCCTTCCCCATCCTCCCTCCCTCCCTCCCTCCCTCCCTCCCTCCCTCCCTCCCTCCCTCCCTCCCTCCCTTCCTTCCTTCCTTCCTTCCTTCCTTCCTTCCTTCCTTCCTTCCTTCCTTCCTTCCTTCCTTCCTTCCTTCCTTCCTTCCTTCCTGGTCATGGGGCTTGAACTTGGCCTGGGCACTGGCCCTGAGCTCTTCAGCTCAAGGCTATACTGCCTGATGCTTGAGCCAAGCCCCACTTCCCATATTCTAGAGGTTAATTGGAGATAAGAGTCTCAGGTCCTTGTGTGCTTGGGCTGACTTTGAACCTTGATCCTCAGATCTCAGCCTCCTGAATAGCTAGGATTATAGACTGAGCCACTGCACCCAGCTTTAAATTTTCCTTATCTTTCACAATTTAAGTATATATAAAATGTTAATTTCACCTAAGAGATTTTTTACAATGCTTTGTTTGATGCTTCCTTAGTCAGATAGATCATGACCTTAAAGTTTTTAGGAACATTTTTAATGCTATTAAGGTTATGTACAGAAGAGTTACTGTTATATAGATCAGGTAAAGAGTACATTTCTTTTTAGGCAGTGTCATACCTATCCTCCTCTCCCAGTTGGCCTTATAATTTTTAAAAATAAGACAATACTAAGTAGTAAAAGATAATAGTAAGTAATATATTCTAAAGAATTTAGTTGGAAACTTAATGACTGACTGCATTTCATTACTAGAATATAGTGTCAGTGCCTTTGTCTGAAGCAGTGTTTCATAGTATACATGTGAATCATTGGTGTAAGGCCTGATACACTGTATCTCTCTCTTTCTCTGTCTGTGTCTCTCTGTCTGTCTGTGTCTGTCTGTCTCTGTCTCTGTCTCTCTCTATCTCTCTGTCTCTCTCTCTCTTTCTCTATCAAATTCAAGGCCTTCCACCTTCTAAGCAGGAGCTCAATTACTGAGTTATACTTTTCAGCCCTTGTTATTTACATTTCCAGAAAGCTTCCAGAAGATGCCCAGGGTAGTGATTCTCAGACTGCACTTTGAGTTGCAATAGTTATTTTTACAAAAGATCCTAGTTATAAACTCTGTTCCCTTTCAGTGTAGCCCAATAGTATAGGATTTGCTAACCCTAAAACTGAACATTGGAGTTGTTTAATAGAATTAAAACAAGTTTTAAATAGGCTTAATCTTTCATATTAATTAGTATTTTAATATTTTAACCTCTACTGGTAGGAGACTAATGTGGACCTTCATTAATAAATTTATATACACGTGTATATGTATGCACATTTTAAATAGTAGATATATTTCATCAAATACAGTTTCTATAAAGCAGAGATTTTTTTTATTTATTTATTTTTTTGCCATTCCTGGGCTTGAGCTCAGGGCCTGAGCACTGTCTTTGGACTTTCTCAAGGCCAGAGCTACCACTTGAGCCTCAGCACCACTTCTGGCTTTTTTCTATGTATGTGGTACCGAGGAATCGAACCCGGGTCTTCGTGCATGCTAGGCAAACACTCTACCACTAGGCCAAACTCCCGGCCTAAAGCAGAGATTTTTTGTTTGCATTCAAATTGGTTTAGAAAGGGGGAAAAAGGGCTAAGGAAAAAAGGAAGTCTCATTAAAATTACATGAGAGGTTTATGTGTACTTTTTCTTTCTTTTTTTTTTTTTTTTTTTAGTTAGCAGTAGTAGTAGTGGGGTTTGAATTTAGGGCCTAGCCATAGTTTCCTAGCTTTTCTATTCAAGGTTAACTCTCTACCTACCACTTGGGTCACAACTCCACTTCGAACTTTTTGCTGGTTAATTGGAAATAAGAGTCTCATGGACTTTCTTGCCCATGCTGGCTTGAACCATGATTCTTAATAGGTAAGATTATAGGTGTGAACAACTGATGCCAACATCAGTGTTTTTTTTTGGAGGGGTGGGGTGGAAGTTGGTTGTGGGATTTGAACTCTGGGCCTGAGTGCTGTTCCTGAGCTCTTCAGCTCAAGGCTACCACCTTCCCCTTTAAGCCATGGCTCCATTTCTGGTTTTCTGGTGGTTAGAGATAAGAGTCTCATGGAATTTAGTGCCAGGCTGGCTTTGAACCTCATATCTCAGCCTCCTGAGTAGCTCTGATTATAGGCGTGAGCCTGCTCTACATCATTGCTTTTTAAAAGTAAAGCTTGGGGCCTGGAGCATGGCCTAGTGATAGAGTGCTGCCTTGAGAAAGCTCAAGGACAATGTCTAGGCCCTGAGGTCAAGCCCTAGGACTGGCAAAAAAAAAAATATATGTGTGTGTGTGTGTGTGTAAAGCCTAGCAGATTGTGTTTATAAAATAGCACAATTGCCAATATTCTTCTGGAACTATGTTATGAATATAATTAGTTTATATTCAATTTTGTAAACAATTTATAAAATAAACTTGGTAGCTTTGTGTGTACATTTATATAGGTGTTAAATATTTAACCTTCACATTGAGAGATCCAGATTTTGGTGCATGAAACAAGTACTTTTAGTATCTTTTTGGTTTATATTTTTGTGGTTTTTGAGGGTGGGGTGGAATGGAGTTGGAATAGTATTAGTGTTTGTATTTACGAGATCAAGCTTGCTTATCTTTCTTGCTCTACTTCAGCTATGCCTCCAGCTTGGTTTTTGCTGGTTATTTTGAAGACTGAGTTTCTTGGGATTTTTTCTGCCTAGGCTATCTTCAAACTGTTCCTCTAACTAGCTAGGCTTATGGGCATGAAGCTGCTGGTACCCATCTAGTTCATTTTCCTTTAAAACATCATTTAAAATTAAAATTTATTTTGATTAGAAATGTGTGGATTATTTGATGTTCAATATCTGTAAATATCTGGTGACAAAGTATTAGCAAAAGAGAATTATGTTTCAGAGATATATTTAATGATTTCCCAGACTATAAAAGTTTTCTATAAGAAAGTATTTCCGAATCATGATTAGTAACATAGAAAAAAAATGCTATTCAATTCTAGGTTGTTTTTGTGAGTCATGTGATTTTTAAAAATTGCTAACTAAAAATATACGTGTGCCAACTTTTGAAAGCGCTACCTTCAACCAAATTATTTGTTTTACAGAGTATTTTCTCATTTACTTCATTTGTCAGCAGCAAGAAATGAAGAAACCATTTCTTATTTTTCTTCTTCTTCTTTTTTTTTTTTTGGTGTGTTGTGCATGTTGCTTTGTCTTCTGTAGTTCTAACCTTTCCACTATTATAGGTACCTTTAGTTAGGCAAAGGAAAGATTGCATTTGATTTGTGGGGGGGGAACAGAAAGGCATTTTGAAGGTTATCTTTGTGTGAGGTAAGCTGTTGAAGGATGACAGAGCTGGAGAATGGGATGGGGAAATTTATAGGGAGTTATTGTCCTCTTTCTCTATATCTTGTTGAAGTTAAGCAGTGAAATGACAAAGTGACTTAACTTGAAAGGCAACGGGAAGGGCTAGAATCATGGTGGCTTTAAATGCTAGTATTCTTCCTGTTTAAAAAGCCTTTGGAAAATAACAAATTTTTCTGAGTTTGTTCAAGTTGACCAGTCAAGGCATTTTTCAGTATGTTCCATATTTGTGTCTTAGAATTATCAAATATCCACATCATAAAATCTGCCTCTGAAATCATGTATTAAGCTAGCATGTACTGTATACAGGAATTCCAAGGAATGGAATATAACATATATTCCTGATTTCTTAAATGTACATATTTTCTTCAGAGGCTTATTTCCCATTTTCTTCTATCATCTTTAGAATACTTCCTTTCACTTGGTCATTTAAAGCGTTTTCTAGATTAAGAAAGTTTTCTTTGTGTTGTTAACTAGTGCATGCTAACATTATGAGCTCTGTCCATTGATATAATTACAAAAAGAGTACTTGAACCAAAAATTTTTGGTGCCATATAGCTTATTAATAATTTTGATCTCAGCTGGGTATTGGTGGCTCAGTAATGTAATCCTAGGTATTCAGGAGGCTGAGATCTGAGGATTGCAGTTTGAAACCAGGAAAGTCCTTGAGGATATTATCTCCAATTAGCCTGAAGCTGCATGAGGGAGCTATGTCCCAAGTGATAGAATGCTAGCCTTGAGCAAAAAGGCTTAGGGACAGTGCTCTGGTCCTGAGTACCAGCTTGAGGACCAACACAGAGACAAAGAAAAACTTTTTGACTTGAAACTCATTAAGAATGATTTAAAAAGAAAAGGGGCCCATTGGTTTGAGATATGATTTTTGTAGAGTAGCCACTAAATATATTCAGCATTATTATTTTAAACAAAGTGACACTTTTAAGTAGATCAGTTCTAGATACTTTGCAGAAGCTGATGAGCAGTAAGGCAGGCTAGCTAGGTGCCCTTAATTGCTCTGAAGAAGAATCTATGACTTGTTTGTATAATAGGGATGAGATTAGTACCTATCTGAATTTGAGGCTTGAGTGAATTAATAATATATGTTAAACAGGATAATTAATTTTTAGTTGTCACTAGTATTATTTCTGGAAATGTTAATAAAGTACTTTGTCCCATAATTTGTTTATATTGACTATACTCAGGATTAAAAAGTTGTAGCTTCATACTTTTGTTTTAGATATATTGACTATTACCTTTTCTCACTATTTTGTTTACATTTTTGAAGGTTTCCCAATGAGTGGATCATGATGACCGTATTATAGGGACTTGCCATAGTATGGCTGCTTCCCGATCTACTCGTGTTACAAGATCAACAGTGGGGTTAAACGGCTTGGATGAATCTTTTTGTGGTAGAACTTTAAGGAATCGTAGCATTGCTCACCCGGAAGAAATCTCTTCTCATTCTCAAGTACGATCAAGATCACCAAAGAAGAGACCAGAGCCTATACAGATTCAGAAAGGAAATAATAATAATGGAAGAACCACTGATTTAAAGCAACAAAGTACTAGAGAATCATGGGTAAGCCCTAGGAAAAGAGGACTTTCTTCTTCAGAAAAGGATAACATAGAAAGGCAGGTTGTAGAAAATTGTGATAGAAGGCAAACAGAACCTGTATCACCAGTTTTAAAAAGAATTAAACGTTGTCTTAGATCTGAAGCACCAAACAGTTCAGAAGAAGATTCACCTATAAAATCAGACAAGGAGTCAATAGAACAGAGGAGTTCAGTAGTGGACAATGATGCAGAGTTTCAAGGGACTAAACGAGCTTGTCGATGTCTTATACTGGATGATTGTGAGAAAAGGGAAATTAAAAAGGTGAATGTCAGTGAGGAAGGGCCACTTAATTCTGCAGTAGTTGAAGAAATCACAGGCTATTTGGCTGTCAATGGTGTTGATGACAGTGATCCAGCTGTTATAAACTGTGATAACTGTCAGCCTGATGGGAACACTAAACAAAATAGCACTGGTTCCTATTTGTTGCAGGAAAAATCAGTAGCTGGAAATGGGGATTTGGAAACCCAAACTTCAGTGTTCCTTGATAGTAGGAAGGACGGTTATATAGACCATAATGTGCCTTGCACAAATTCAGAAGTGCAGGTCAAGTTGGAGGACCACAAAACAGTAACTGCCTGCCTGCCTGTGGAACATGTTAAACAGTTGTCTGCTGAGCCAGCTTCAGCCCCTGTTTCTGAAATTCAGTCATCTTTAAGGGATTCTGAGGAGGAAGTAGATGTGGTGGGAGATAGCGGTGCCTCAAAAGAGCAGTGTAATGAAAACATCAGTAACATCTTGGACACAGTTATTGACAGTATGCCGGTCTCGGGAGAACCAGAACAATCTTCTGTTCTAGACTGTGTGTCAACTCAAATGATGTCTTTATCAGAACCTCAAGAACATCGCTATACCTTGAGAACTTCACCACGAAGGGCAGCCCCTACCAGGGGTAGTCCCACTAAGAACAGTTCTCCTTGCCGAGAAAATGGACAATTTGAGGAGAATAATCTTAGTCCTAATGAAACAAATACAACTCTTAGTGATAATGTAAGTGAGTCTACCACCAATCCTGATGAAATTTCTCAGAATGAAAAAATTGTGTGTCGTGACTCTCAAAACTATGGAGGTGAAGGACTAAGTAAGTCATCCTCAGAGGCAAGACTCAATATTGGACACTTACCATCTGCCAAAGAGAGTGCCAGTCAGCACATTACAGAAGAGGAAGATGATGATCCTGATGTTTATTACTTTGAATCAGATCATGTGGCACTGAAACACAACAAAGAGTATGTGTAACTATGGTAACCATGAATTCTGCTTTGTTTACCATTCCCCAAATTTTCTGTATTCATACATGTCTTTACATACTATTTTTTTTTACTGTAGCTAAAATTAACGTTTAACATAATGATTTTTCAACTAGTAAAAAAGGAAGCCTCACCTGTAATTCTAGCTACTTGTGAGGCTGAGATCTGAAAATTTTTGTTCAACCCAGCAGGAAAGTCCATGAAACTCCTACTTCCAACCAACCATCACAAAGCCAGAAATGGAGCTATAGCTCAAGAAGTAGAATATGCTAGCCCTGAGCAAAGAAAAAATCTCAGGGACAGAGCCCAGGCCCTGAGTTCAAGCCCCAGGAAGCCTCCGTTGTTCCTTCTTCCCTCACAAGACAAAAAGTGTCTGAAAAAGAAAAACTTACTCTAGTTCATTATTCTTTCCTAGGACAAAATAGTTGTTCCTGTTCCCATATTTCATGTCTCAGTTAGAAAGGACACATAAACATGGCAATGGTTTTTTTGGGGGCCTTATTTTTTAAAAAATCTTTTTACTCTTGAATTACCACAGTGTACTTTGGTTTTGTAGTTGTAGAATTTTATTCCCTCCAGATTGTGTGTAGTGAATATGGGAAATCTGACACGCTTGAAACATATTTTAAGGTATTTACATTTTCCAATTAAATTTTTTTTTGCTGAAACATTTGATTTTTGTATTGTTTTTTACTTTTGTTGTTTAGAGAAGTAGTTGCTACTAACAAAGTTCTATGTTAACATTAGCAAGAGTATCTACAGTTTATACAGAACATCTGACACAATTTTTCCTGACTCAGTCTTTTTTTTTAGTCAGTGCTTACATGCCCACCCCACCCCCCCAAAAAAAATGCTGGAACTCTATCATTTGAGCCATTTTTGCTTTAGTTATTATCATAGTTTTGGCTAATGTCTTGTATTTCTGTCGTCAGCCTGGAGTATGATCATCCTATCTATGCTTTCTGTCTAGTTGAAACTATAAATGTACACCATCACACTTTGCTTATTGATTGAGATGGAGGTCTTACTAACCTTTTGCTTGGGTGGCCTAACACGATTGCAATCCTATGAAAGTAGGATTGCAGAAATGTGCCACAGTGCCTAGCCTGCGATAGGCATTGGCTGCGTAAAACTACTGTCACTTGAAGGATTTTTCTAATGTATTTGTTGTGAGAGTTGCCAGACTGTACAAATCAGTGTCAAATCTCATTTGTAGGAAATGATTTTTCCCCCCTAGGCAGAGTGAATCATTCAGATTTCTTCCTTCCTTCCTTCCTTCCTTCCTTCCTTCCTTCCTTCCTTCCTTCCTTCCTTCCTTCCTTCCTTCCTTCCTTTCTTTCTTTCTTTCTTTCTTTCTTTCTTTCTTTCTTTCTTTCTTTCTTTCTTTGTTTATGCATGCATGCGCATGCATGCATACGGTCCTGGAGCATGAACTCAGGGCCTGAGTGCTGTCCTTGGGCTGTCGCTCTACCACTTGAGCCACAGCACCACGTCTGGCTTTTTACTGTGCATGTGGTACCACCAAGGAATCGAACCTGGGCTTTCGTGCATGCTAGGCAAGCACTCCTCCACTAGGCCAAACTTACTCCCTCCTTCTCCTCCTTCCCCTCCCTCCCCTTCTTCCCCTCCTTCCCCTCTCTCCTCCCCCTCCTTTCCTTCCTTCTTTTCTCACCTGAGCTCTTTAGCTCAAGGCTACTGCCCTACCCCTTGAGCCATAGCACCACTTCCAGTTTTCTGGTGGTTAATTGGAGATAAGTGCTTGGGCTGGCTTTGAACTTGTGATCCTCAGATCTCAGCTTCCTGAGTAGCTATGATTACAGGCGTGAGCCACCGCACCCAACTTTTTAAAATTCATTTTCATGACAGTGCAGGAGCTTGAACTCAGAACCTTGTGCTTTTGTGTGCCTATTTCTGCTCATAGCAAACTCGGTATTTAACACTTTTTCTCACTGGCTGGTGCTCTACCACTTGCACCTGAGCCACACCTCCAACCCCTAGGGGTTACAGTGGTGTAATAGGCTTTTCTTAAAACTTTTTTTTTTTGTCTTTTTTTTTTTGTGGGGGGGAGGAGGGTATTGAAGATTGAACCCAGGACATTGTACTTGCTAGGTAAGCACCTTGCCACTGAGCTATATCCCAGTACTCTTCCCCCCCCTTTTTTTTTTTAGCATTGGTACCTTCTGAAAAATTTCCTTAATTCTAAAAATAGTACTTAAAATATTAAATTTAATAGTAGTTTTATTTTATATAAGCATTTTATAAATTTATTTTTGTAATATGTTAGATGTGTCTCTGATGTTTAAATTGAAAGTCAAGTTTGATTTAGGAAAACATAATTGCATAAAAGAAAATTTCAATTATTAGGAAGCTGAGCTGGGCATGATGGCACATAGCTGTTATCCCTGTGTTTAGGAGATAGGAGACTAAGAGAAAGCCAGCCTGGGTTATAGTGTGAGACTTTGCCTGAAGAAGGAAAATGCAAAGCAAAAGGAAAGTGGAATTATAACCTTTTATGCTAGTAGAGTTGTTTTTCTGCAGGTGCAAAGAGGCAGAACATGTTTCTTGGAGAAATATCAAAAACTGAACAAATGAATTTTGGGGGGAAGTGGGGGAGAAGAAATGTGGTCTTGCTATGTTGCCCAGGCTTGTCTTAAATTGTGAAGTCCAAGTGGTCTTCCTGCTGCAACATCTCAAATGGTTGGAACTTCAGGTATATATCAGCATACCTATCAGGTTTTAAAAGGTGAACTTTTACACAGTGTTTTTTCTTATTTTTGTTTCTTCCTCTTTCCCATCCCTTCCTCCTTACCTGCTTTATCTCTCTTCTCATACACTGGTGCTGGGGATTGAACTGAGGGTCTTGCACCTTGTTAGCCATATGAACTACATCCTCAGTTTAATTAAATTACATTTTTAGTTTTATTCTTTACTTTTCATTGTTTCTTTGACAAAAGAGATGCTCTCGTAGGTCTTGGCTTCTTATTGGTCATAGAAACTTATTTTTCTCATAATTCGTCATAGTATTTTTCATATGCCAAAAATTATGAAGGGTGATATTCCCATGAAACCATTATGTAAAGATAGATAGTGGTTATAGTTGGGTGCCCATGGCTCATGCCTGTAATACTAGTGACTCAAGAGGCTGAAATCTGAGATTCAAGATTCAAAGCTACCATGCAAAGAATTCTGTAAGGCTCTTATTTTCAGTTACTGGCACAAAGCTAGAACTATAGGCATGGCACCAACCATGAGCAAAAAAGCTGAGAGTGTAAGGCTCTAATTGAGCAAAAAAAAACAAAACAAAAACAAGGAAGCAAGTTCAGAGACAGTGCCCAGGCCCTTCAGACCAGCACACACAAAAATTCCAGGAGAATGAGCATCATCAGTTTAACCCCATTAATAGATAAAAGTTACAGATATATTTTGAAGAGATTCAGTTCGAGGGAAAGTTTGAGCTAATTGTTCACTGAAATGAAGTTAAGAAGTGATACAGAAAAAGATTAGTCAGAGCTGAATTTTCTTCACTCTTTCCTCCTTTTTACATATGATGGTATATTATAGATGTAGTATGATCATTCAGTGATCATACTGATGATTTACAGTGGTGATCAGATCAGGGTATGTTGATCACCTTCAAGCATTACTAATTTCTTTGTATTGTGAATATAAAAATTGTCACTAGTAGCCATTTTGAAATACGTAATTTTTGTCAGAATAGTTACTCTAGAACATTATAACTTATTCCTTCTAGCCAGCTGGACCCCAATGCCCATTAATCATCATTTTTCCATTCCTTTTCTTCTCAGGTTCCTAGCATCTGCTAGCTGCTTTTTTTTCAAAGTATTTTGTTTGTTATTACTGGAGTGGAGCTCAGGACCTTCACTTTCCTAGGCACTTCTGCCATATATGTAGACCTTTTAAAAAATAAATCATTCATTCATTCATTCATTCATTTATTGCCAGTCCTGGGCTTGAGCACAGGGCCTGAGCACTGTCTTTGGACTTTCTCAAGGCTAGAGCTCTACCACTTGAGCCACAGTACCACTTCCAGGTCTTTGTGCATGCTAGGCAAGCACTCTTCCTCTAGGCCAAACTCCTCCATATTTGTAGGCTATTACTAGACACTTTATGCAGTGGTTATTTGGGGAAGGAGTTTCGTTTTCTGTCCTAGTGTCCTGTACCGAACCCCACCTGTATTATGTCATAGCTGCAATGACAACTGCTTGCCACCACATTTAGCTTCAGTGGAGATGGAATCTTGGGGACTTTTGTGCCTAGTCCAGCTTAGAATTGCAGTGCTGTCAGTCTAAGCCTCCCAAATGGCTAGGGTGACAGATGTGGACCACTACCTCCAGTTGTTGATTGAGATGGGGAGTCTCATAAACTTATGCTAGCTTCAAATCTTGATCCTCTATACCTCAGCTTTCCAAGTAGCTAGTGCATGTGTTTGTGGGACTGGTAACTAGAGCTAAACTTACGACTTTGCACTCTGGCTCAGATTTTTTTATTTGACTGGTGTTCCAGTCAGTTTGAGCCACTTCCAGCTTTTTGCTGGATAATTGGAGATAAGAGTTCCACTGTTTTGTCTGTCCAGTCTGGTTTAGAACCAAGAGGCTCAGATCTATGCCTTCCAGGTAGCTAGGATTGCAGGCATGAGCCACTAGTGCTCAGATAGTAGTGTTGTTTCTTAGGCCATGAATCATAACTAGAAGATAGTTATTTTTAAGATGATACCTTACTTAAAATACAGAGTGCCTAGACTAGATTTGAGGCACATTCCAACCCTCTCAATTTACTATTTTTAGTTGTCACTGGTACTTAGCAAATGCCTTTTAATTTTCTATGGATAATGAGAACAGTGGCATTATTTGATTTTTACAATTCTAGTTAATGTTTTTTTTTTTTTTTTTTTTTTGGAGGTGGGGAGTTGGTCGTGGGGCTTGGACTCTGGGCTGGACACTGTCCCTGATCTATTCAGCTCAAGGCTACTACCCTACCCCCAACCCACAGCGCCACTTCCAGTTTTCTAGTGGTTAATTGGAGATAAGAGTCTCACATTCTTTAGTGCCCGTGCTGGTTTTGAATTGTGATCCTCAGATCTCAGCCTCCTGAGTAGCTAGGATTATAGGCGTGAGCCACCGCGCCTGGCTTAGTTAATGCAGTATTACATAGGTAATTTTGAATCTACTTTCTTTCCCTTCCTGTCACTTGTGACCCTGTTTAAGGATCAGTTATTGCTTATCTTATTCACATGCTTTCTCTAAGGTTCTTAAAGCTGTAATCCAAATACCCAGCTATCCACTGATGGGTTTCCAAATGCATACCCCCAAACGTAAATTATTTTTGAGCTTCAGATCATGCACAGGATATCCTTATTTACACCTAATAAGGCATGTCTGAAAATGGATACTGCTGTTTCTTGTATACTTGTGCCTGTATTTGAACATTTTTTTAATTGTCTTTGTCTTGTTGTACATTGTAACCAGGTTAAACCTTGATTTCTTTCAATTCTTAAATAATATATATTTTCAATGTAGACCTTTTCATATGTCAAGTCTGCCTTGGACTGTGAAATTTACCATTTCCTAGGTTCTTACACTCTACTTTCAATTGAGAAAGTTGTCTAGATCATACATCATCTTCTCCCCTCTTTTTTTTTTTTTTGTTTTCTTAGACTGGTTTTGATTGATATGAGATCCAGGCTGACCTCAAAATCATGATCTCTCTGCTTCAACCTTCCCATTACTAGGATTACAGATGTGCTCCACCATGCATAACTAGAACATTTGTTTTCTCTTTCATGTTAGTGATGTCATTGTGTGAATTACTAGAAGATATTAGTGGAGATAGAAATATAAAATTTTTTCCTATTGATTGCCTTGTAAACTTTGCTAAAGAAAACGCCAGGTGGTTTATATGCCTCAGAGTAACACTGAAAAGCTTCAGCTGTTTCTCGTATTAATGAGTTATTCTGACAGTTAGGGCCCTCTGAAATTTTTGGTATGAAAGTATAAGGTTGTGTGTGGAGGAGTTTGCCTGTGATCCTAGTTATATGGAAGGCTGAGATAAGATGACTGTAGGAAAAAAGGGGAAAAAAGTGAAGTATAGCTCAAAGAACAAAACTAGTATGATGGCAAATGTCTGTAATATCAATGACACAGAATGATAAGGTAGGATGATTAACAGCCTAAGGCCAACCCCAGGCAATAAACAGGACCTTGTCTGAAAAATAAGGAGCAAAAGGGCTGGGGGAATGGCACAAGAGATAGACTTCCTGCCTACAAGTGAGGCCCTAAGTATGAACTCCAGTAACCCCCAAAAGCATTACAGATTATACTTCTGAAAGGGATCCCAATTTTGTAGAGTTGTACTTAGTCTAGGTAAACAGTTACCTTTAACTTACTATAGTATGTGTTTGCCTGGGATCAGGAAGTGTTTGTTGTAAGTAGAGGGGAGGTTCAGGAAACAGCAGAAACGTCTTTGGCTGAATGTCTTATTTTATTCTAATAAGCAAGTTTAATTCAATTGTTCCTTTAGAACTTACCTTATATCTCTTCCCCACACAAATATAGCAATACTAGAAATGAACTATTTGATTTCTTGGTGTCTACTTAAAACAGTTGCCTAGTTGCTTTTGTATCTCTTTTAGAGAATTCTTAGTTATGAATACATTTTTTGGAGATGGAAGATTTATTTTGTGTTTTGTTAAAATGACTTTTTTAGTGGTAAGGACTTGTGATCCAGGAAGTTACCATTAGCTAGGATGTAATAACTAATTCTGTAATGATTCGCTTAAGAATTAATTATATCCTAGAGAATTGATAAAAGGCATGCTATGTGTACTGATTTTCTTTCTTTTTTTAATTTTTATTTATTTATTGCCAGTCCTGGGCTTGAGCTCAGAGCCTGAGCACTGTTCTTAGGCTTTCTGAAGGCTAGAGCTCTACCACTTGAGCCTCAGCACCACTGCCGGCATTTTTTTTTCCCTATGTATGTGGTACCGAGGAATTGAATCCAGGTCTTGGTGCATGCTAGGCAAGCACTCTACCACTAGGCCAAACTCCCAGCCCACATGTTTTGTATTTTAAGGGTGTGTGTGTGTGTGGTAGGTCCTGAGACTGAACTCTTGGCCTGGGCACTGTCCAGGAGATAAGAATCTCACATTCTTTATGCTTAGGCTGGCTTTGAACCTCGATCCTCAGAGCTCATACTCCTGAGTAGTTAGGATTATAAAAGTGAGCCACCCCATCCAGCTAAGAATTTAATTTTTAACTGATATATAAAAATTGTACCTGTAGTTTACAACATTTTAACCATATTTTTAAAGACAAGCTTTTAAGATGTTTAAATGATCTAATTCATCTTTGGAATAGGTTTTATGTCAACTGATAGTATTGATGTGCACAAGTCAGGTATCACAGATTCTTGTCTGTTTCAGTTTTTTTTTTTCTTTTTTTATTGTTGGGTTACAGTTACATTCGTCAGGTAGTAGGTACATTAGTTCTCACACATTGATACCCCTTTCTTGTTTCAGTTTTCTGATGTCTTCCATAATTATTAGGCTTGGGTTATAGAATTTGGGGAGAAAGACCAGAGATAAAAATGACAGTTTGACCACATCATAACAAAAACATACATGGATATCAATAAGGCAGTTTTGCCTGTAAGGATTCATCAGTGTTTGAGTTATAATGCAGTATTATTTTGTTGTTGCTCAGACCATTCAAGATGTGGCTTGTGGCCCCTTTTCCTTTGGTTCCTGTGACTATTTGACATTCCCAATCTTGAGATGGTGTCATTCTTTATATTGTTGTTGCATGTATTTTATACTTTATTATTGCAGTTTATAGTTTGAGCACCTTATTTTCTGACACTGCAAAGTGCTCCCCACTCATTTTTATATATTTCCCCATTCCAAGAATCCAATTCTCTGTTCATGTTACCCTACTCCCTTTTATCCTGTCAACTAAAAATTATGTGTTTATGTGTAATTTCTTTTCTCATTATGGTTGCCACTCATATTTCTAGTATTCAGATTCTGTTGTTCTTACGATCCCCTGAACTTCCAAAGCTTTAGAAACTTAAAATCTTTAGGGCTCGTTCATAGTTCATATATATATATATATATATATATATTTTTTTTTTTTTTTTTTTTGCTCAAGACTAGCATTATCACTGGAGCCACAGTTCTACTTCTGGCCTTTTACGTGCTTAGCTGAAGACAAGAGTCTCATGTACTTTACTGCCCAGGTTGGCTTTGAACTGTGATCCTCAGATCTTAGCCTCTCTAGTAGCTAGAATTATAGACATTGGCCACTTGGTGTCTGATTGAAAATCTGATATTTAAATGTTCCCTAGTCTTTAGAAACTGTCTTGGAATAACTGCTAGAAATATACTACAAACTTTCTCTTCGTTAATATAAAACCTATTTGAATCAGTTTAGTTATAGGGAAGCTCTCTCATTTTTGAGTCATTCATACAGAGAATCTTTACTTGTTAAGTCCTAGATTTCTCTCTGGAACTTCTTCTCAGTGGATATAGTACTCATTACAGACTTGATGGTCACAGAGAACTTTATGGTGGCTTAGTGGTCCAGGCTTATTTGCCTTGTGTCTCTCTTGAGGGCATTTATTGCCTCTGGAACCTCAGTGTCTTGGGATGACATGGCTATGAATTCTTAAGCACTGTCTTCTTGGCTTTCAGTACTTTTGCTTTCATTTGGATTTTGAAAGAACAGGAACCTTCTTCCTTAACTTTAGTCCCATCTTGTTAGAAAGGACTCTGTTAGGTCTTTAAAAATAGTTTTTTGTTACTTGGCATTATTTTAATTATGGGAAGAGCTGATAAAGCTAGCTCTTATTTATAATTCCATACGAAGAAAAGAGAAAATTATTTTTTCACACAGTATAAATTGAATCTATTTATAATTTGTGAACAGTGTGTTGTAATGACTGACCAGAGTAGAATAAGTGTTTTTTGCCTGTTTTATGACAACTGTTTTTTTAAATCCTAGGACATTTTACTTAAAAGACAATTAATTACCTGTCACTTTAAAGATATAAAAGTAGATGTCCAAGGTTTAACATATTAAATAAAGTTGCACATTTAGTGCTGGTAGAACTGGCACTTGACCAAAACTTTTATGGGAACTTTAAATTTTAAAAGCGTTTGGGCTGTGAGTTTAGCCTAGTGGCAGAGTGCTTGTCTAGCATGATGAAGACCTGAGTTCGATTCCTTGGTACCACCTACATAGAAAAATGCCAGAAGTGATGCTGTAGCTTAAGTGGTAGAGCTCTCTAGCCTTGAGAAAGCCCAAGGACAGTGCTCCGGCCCCAAGTACAAGCCCCAGGATTGGCAATAACCAAACATACAGAAATGTTCTCTGATATTTTTCCTAGAAAAAATATTTTCATGAAAATTGCAATATTTTATGGCTAGTGGCTATTTATATAGGATTATAAGGTAACTATAGACTCCAACAGTCCATAATTGTTTAACCACTATAAAAATAACATACTGATAGTATTCTAGAAATTGCCTGTGAATAGTTCCTTAGTTACACCTTACTCACTTTTTCTATCCAGAGATAGCTGCTGTCCTACTTTTGAAAAATTATTTTTGGTATTTAAAAAAAGTTTAGCCACCTGTATTAGTATCTCTAAGCAATAACATTTAGTTCTGGATGTTTGTGTGTCATACTTTGTGGTGGTTGTATTCACCTGTGTTGATATAAATACTTGTTTGTCCAAGGAATGTTGTTGTGTAGCTTGGGCCTTACTTTAATACTCTGATTAGATAGGCATTTGATATTTTTGGGTTTGGAATCATAGCAGATTTACAAGGATTCCAAACCTTGGACAAACAAGGTTTCTCTCCTGTACCAACCCACAAGGTGTACAATATAACAGGACATGATAAACTATATAGGTCTCTAGACATTCACACAGTGAGACCAAAGGATAATATTCTTAGGAAAGGATCTTTTTTTGTTTTGTTTTGGAGGGGGGCGGCCAGTTGTGAGGACTGAACTCAGGGCCTGAGCACTGTCTTTTGGTCTTTCTCAAGGCTAGAGCTCTACCACTTGAGCCATAGCACTACTTCCAGCTATTTTCCCAGCCCAGGAAAAGGATCTTATAGCTCTATACTTATGTGCATATAACCATATAAAATAATATACATCGAAATGAACTCCTTTTTTTTTTTTTGCCTGTCCTGGTCTTAAGCTCAGGGCCTGAGCACTGTCCTTGGATTTTTCTCAAGGCTAGAGCTCTACCACTTCAGCCTCAGCACACTTCCGGCTTTTTTTAAGTATGTGGTACCAAGGAATTGAACCTGGGTCTTTGTGCATGTTAGGCAAGCACTCTACCACTAGGCCAAGCTCCCGGCCCCTGAAATGAACTCTTAAGGAATAGAAATGTGGGCTGGGAGTTTGGCCTAGTGGTAGAGTGCTTGCCTAGCATGCACGAAGACCCAGGTTCAATTCCTTGACAACACATACATAGAAAAAAGCCGGAAGTGGTGCTGAGGCTCAAGTGGTAGAGCTCTAGCCTTGAAAAAGTCCAAAGACAGTGCTTAGTCTCTGAGCTCAAGCCCATGACTGGCCAAAAAAGAGAAAAGAAATAGAAATGAGATTTTTAAATGTTTTGTTTGGTACTATTTTTGTTTTCTTTATCTTTTGTCTTTTCTGCAAATTTGTCTGGGGGAGGGTAAGGAGAAAATGTGAGATGGACAGAAGGTGAGCATGTATAGCAGGGATACTCATTAAGCACTATGTTGAAAATTCTTAATTTTTTAGAGTCTCCAGACTGAGCCTTATATTGTTGGATTAATTTTCATTTCTACCAATAGTGAATAAAGGTTCATTTTGTCATTTATCCTTACCAAAATTTATTGTGTATTTTCTTCTTCGTGATGACCATTTCTTCATGATCATTCTGTTTTATTTGCTCCTCCTGCAAGAAATGATAGTAAAGGACTTGTCAATATAGGTTTGTTTCTCTTTGCCTCCCTCCCTCTCTCCTTTTTTTTTTTTTTTTTTTTTTTGTCTCAGTACAGGGGCTTTAACTCAGGGCCTGAGCACTGTCCCACAGTGTTATTCTCTTAAGTCTGATGCTCTACCACTTAAGCAATAGCTCCACTTCTGGCTTTTTTTGGTGTTTACACTGATTTTGAACTTTGATCCATAGCTCTCAGTCTACTTAGAAGCTAGGATTAACTTTTCTTTATTTGCCCATTTCTTTTATAGCTCATTTTGATTTTTATTGTAACACTGGACATAATAACCAGTAATAAGGATGATTGTCTAAACAATTCAAGAAATAAATTTCCATCTCTTTTTTCTAACCTTCGAATAACATTTCATATTATTTTGAGATTAATTTGAGTCAAAACAACCATTGGTGATAGTGTATAACAATTATGAAGACAACTTTTAGAAGTTAGTAGTGATCGATTACTGAGGTTGTACAGTGTCCACAGTGCTGATTTTAGTTCGCTATGTGTTCACGTTCATTCTTACTGTATGGATACCAAAGACAGTTAAAGCTGATCCCTAAGAATCTCCCTTGTTCTCACCTTGCCCAGAACCCAATAAGTCATTTTAAGTCACTACTTATTGGAGGTATTTCTGTCACTAGAAATGTATGGAATGTAATCACCTCCACTTCTTGAGTAAGTGTGTGCTTTCCATTTGCCTGTTTATTGATTGAATTAGTTCTCTTTAATTCTTTATACATTTTGTATATTAATCCCCTATCAGATGAATAGTTACCAAATATATTACCCTATTCTCTAGTCTTATCTCCAGTCTGCTGATTGTTATTTGGCTACTTAAAAGCTTTTTAGTTTGATAGAATCAAAGTCAGTTCTTGTTTATATATTTTGTGCTATTGAAGTCATATCTAAAGGTCATTGCTTATGCCTATGTTTTGAAATGTTTTTCCCTAGTACCTGTTATATTAAGGTCTTAGATGTGTGTGTGTGCGCACATGCATGAATGCATTTATGGATGCACTCGCACAAGTGCGCATATCAGTTTGTCAGTACTGGGGCTGGAACTGAGGACCTGGACATTATTCTTTAGCTTTTGGCTAGAGGCCAGCTAACACTACTTTTTGAGCCACCATTGTGCTTCTGGCCTTTTGGTGGTTAAGTGGAGATAAGAATCTCAAGGATTTTCTTGTCCATCTCAGTCCTCATGAGTAACTAGGATTACATATGTGAGCCATTGGCACTGGGCTTTGATCTAATTTTGCTTTATTTTTGTACAGGGTAATGGAGATCTACTTTTTGATCAATATGTGGCTATCCATTTTCCCCAGATCATTTGTTAAAGAGATTGTTTCTTCTCAAATGTATACCTTTGGTGTCTGTCAAAAATTGCCTGGCTGTAGCTGGGTGGGTTTGTTTCTCTATATTTGGTTTTATGCTGGGGGGCAGGTTTTTTGGTTCATATATTTTTATTGAAATTATTAGAAGGATTACATTATATTTACCAGATAGAAGGTGCATTACTTCACAAACATTGATACCCTTTCTCATGTCTTGGTCTCCATTTTCCCCTCCCACCCCCGCCCCTCATCTTGTTTTTCCTCCCCTTCCCTCTCCTGTTTCAAATAACCAAATAAGCATATATAAATAAATCAAATAACAAGGTAAAATACTGTAACAATATGAGATAACCAAGGAACAGCAAAAGAAATGAGAGATCACATAGTACATTAAGGACAACAATCACTCCTTATATGGCTTTTGTTTCTATATCCTGGAGGTCCTTTCATTTTGTGTCATCCTATATGGCCTCATGTATCTAGGTTTTGAGCTGTTATAAATCTCTGCTAGGAGAGCCCAAGGTTTCTATTGATTATGACAAATGAGGGAAACCATTGAGCCTATGTTCCTTTGAGTCTGGCTTACTTCACTTAATATGATTTTTTCTAAGTTTTTCCATTTCCTTACAAATGGGGTGATGTTGTTCTTTCTGACAGCAGCATAGAATTCCAATATGTAGAAATACCACATCTTGTTGATCCACTCATCAACTGAGGGGCATCTGGGTTGGTTCCATATCTTTGCTATATCACATCATTGTGCTAGTGGCTTTAATATGTCCTTGTTTCTGGACATATGGGTAAATGCTAAGTAGTAGAACTGCTGGGTCATAGGGGAGCTCTATGTTTAGTCTTTTGAGGAATGGCCATACTGCTGCTTTCCAGAATGGTTGAACTAGTTTACACTCCCACCAACATTGTAGTAGTGATCTCTTCTGGCCACATTCCCTCCAGCATCTGTTATTAGATTTCTTGATCATGGCCATTGTAACTGGAATAAGATGGAATCTCAAAGTTGTTTTGATTTGCATTTCTTTTGTGGCCAGAGATGTTGAGCATTTCTTCATGTGCCTATAGGCCATTCTTATTTCTTCTTCAGAGAAGACTTTAAGTCTTTGGCTCATCTTTTAATGGGATGGTTGTTTCTCTGGAGATTAGTTTTGGAGTGATTCAATTTTTTTAGCTGTTGATCTATTTTAGATATATGGGGGTCAGAATTTTTTTTTGTTTTTGCTACTATGGCTCTGTAGTATCATATGAAGTCAGATATTATAATACATTGCTTTTTTCCCCTCCTCAGGATTGCTTTGGTTATTCTGGGTAATTTATGCTTCCATTTAAATTTTAGGATTAGGTTTTCTATTCTTGTGATGTCACTGGAAATTTTACAGTTGTTATATTAGCTCTATGGGATGCATTTAATAATAGAGCCATTTTGGTCATGGGGCTTGAACTCTGGGCTGGGTGCTGTCCCTGGGTGCAAGTCATGGCTTGAACTCAGGGCCTGAGCGCTGGCTTTCTCAAAGCTAGAGCTCTACCATTTGAGCCATACCACCATTTCTGGCTTTTTTGTATGTATGTGATGCTGGGGAATTGAACCGTGGTCTTCGTGCATGCTAAGCAAGCACTTTATGACTAGGCTGAACTCCTGGGCACCCCCCTGAGATTTTTTTTACTCATTCTCCACTGAGCCACATTTTTGTTCGTTTGTTTTTTGGTAATTTAGTAGAGATAAGAATCTCACCAGACTTTCTTGTCTGGGCTGGTTTCAAACTGATTTTTAGATCTCCGCCTCCTGAGTAGCTAGAATCACAGACATGAGCCCTGTTAAAAGAGAGACTTTAAAGATGAGAGGCCTGTTTTTTTTTTTTAATGTCAATAGTGTAAGCTTTTCTCTTAGAAATGCCTTAGCTCAATTCTGATAACCAAGACCTGAGCATAAGAATAAGATATATTTTGGGGGCCAGGAGTTTGGCCTAGTGGTAGAGTGCTTTTCTAGCATGCACGAAAACCCGGGTTCCATTCCTCTGTACCACATACATAAAAAAGGCCAAAAATGGTGCTGTGGTTCATGTGGTAGAGCCTTGAGAAAGCCCCAAGGATAGCTCTCAGTCCCTGAGTTCAAGACCTAGGACTAGCAAAAAAAAAAAAAAAAAAATAAGGTGTATTTTAGGCATGGGAATGTGTTCTTAGCTCTGACTCTTAAAAACTCTGTTGTTTCACTTGATATTTCTGCTAATTTGTTGGCTTCTTTGGTGAACTTTGGAACTTGGGTTGAACAAAGCATCTGTTTATTTGTTCATTCAGAAATATCTAATGAGCCAGTGAGGTAGCTTACACTTGTAATCATAGCAACTTGGGAGGCTGAGATCTGAGGATCAAGGTTCAAAGATTCTTATTGCCAATTAACCTCTAGAAAACAGGAAGTGGGGCTTGGCTCAAGGGTAGGGCCGTAGCCTTGAGCTGAAAGGACAGGGCCCAGGCTAAGTTAGAGCCCCATGACCCACCAAAAAAAAAAAAAAAGAGAGAGAGAAATATCTAATCAAACATCCCTATACTGAAAAATGTTCTACACATTGAGTAGGCAAAAAAGGTGAATAAAATGAATGTGTTTGACATTATAGAGTACATAATACACAAGGAAACAAAATAGGGTGTTTGAAACCATAAAGAGAAACTGGACTACTAATATTTTAAGTACTTAGTGTCCTTTCTTTTTTTCTTTTTTCTTTTTTCTTTTTTTTGCCAATCCTGGGGCTGAGCATTGCCCTTATGCTTTCCTCAAGGCTAGCGCTCTACGAGCGACAGCACTACTTCCGGCTTTTTCAGTGTATGTGGTATCAAGGAATCTAACCCAGAGCATTGTGCATGCTAGACAAGCACTCTACCACTAGGCCAAACCCCTGGCCCCTATTTAGTTTTTAAAGTGAATACATGGTGATTTTTTGTTATATCTTGCAAAATATAGTTGAACATCCATGGTTTGAGGGCTTGTTGCACATGTATTAATATGTGAAACTAGACATTACAGAGGCAGTTAGAACTGAGAGACAGAATATGATGAATGAGAATAAAAGAAAGTATAGGAAGGAGGGCAAGTGGGAGAATAATGGGAAGGAGTAATAATATTCAAGAAGTAATATACTCACTACCTTACAAGTGTACTGAAACCCCTCTGTGCACCACCTTGACAGTAAAATAAAATGTATGCATTGTAAGAGTTCTAGGTAATGATCAGTAATAGGTGTATAAGTGCAAATGAAACTCGCTGTGAACCCTCATAGGCAGGGAAGTAAAAAAATACCTATAGTTTTTTGTTTTTGATCAGTACTTAAGCAGTGAGCATTTATCTTTTATCTTAAGTGCTAAGGAACAGTGGTGAGATTTCTTCTTACCAGAGTAAATCTCTAGAGAGGTACAATTGAAAACCCCTGAGAACTAAGGTCCCTTCTGAATTAGGTGACATTGATCTCTGGCACTTAGGCATTTGTGACATCCTTTATTCCAATAGTTCACCTAATGAGTAAGGTTTTGGTGATCCTTCCCACTGTGAAATTTTAGAATATAATTTTTTTTAATTTAGCAGTTCTTAATAACTTTGATTTCTTGAAAATCATTTTTCTAGGCTTGTTCAAGGTTCAGAAGTTAAAAACTTATGATGGGGAAGAAGGCTTTGCTTTCTCTAACTGATATTTTCTGACTAGGTACTTCGTAACTCAGGAAGACCTCATTTATTTCCAGTAATATGTTTTACTAAACTCTTTCAGGTAACTTAAAAAAGACTGTGTGACTTAATAATAGATCATGGCTTGTACTCAATTTTTATTGTTATGAAAAAATTTTAGTGAGATATTTTTCTTTGTCTCTGTAGTTATCAGAGACTGCTCCAGACAATTGCTGTACTTGAGGCCCAGCGTTCTCAAGCAGTCCAGGACCTGGAAAGTTTAGGCAAGCATCAGAGAGAAGCACTAAGAAATCCCATTGGATTTGTGGAAAAACTCCAGAAGAAGGTACATATGCTTTTTTTCTTTTTTTAAGATTCTCTCAGATAATTTTGAAAATAATTTAAGAGAACTTGATTTACTCTATTTATAAATAGAAACATTTACTTTTTCCCCTTATACAATCATACTACAACCTAGCATAGTGATATTTGCCGAAATGAGAACAACTACAGCTTTTTTTTGAAAGTAAGATGGAGATTGAACCAGGTAGCTCTGACTTGCTAGACACCTGCTTGAGCCACCATCCTAGTTCTTTTTCTGTTTAGGTTTTAGAATGTACTATAATCTCTGGCTAACTTTGATCCAGCCTGGCTTTGAGCTATGATCCTCCTTCTTATGTCTCCCTAATCACAGGTTGGAACTCAGCTTGGTTTTACTCTTTTGCCCAAGATAGCTGCAAAACCTCTCAGTCTTATTGTTGTCACCTTCCGAATAGCTAAAGGAAGCACAGGCTTGTGCCAGGATGCCATTTTCCATTCTCGTCTAAGAACATTTTCTCTTTTCTACTTTCAGGATAGACATTGGGAATAGTATAGCCAAAAATAAAAAGTGAACTCTATCATAATTTAGTAAGGGCTTTGTTTTGGGAGGGGGAAAAAGATGAACTCTTTAAAATACTAGTGGTTCATATCTATAATCTTAGTACTCAGGAGGATCATGATTTAAAACCAGCCTGGGCAGACAAAATCAAAAGGACTATCTCCAGTTAGTCAGAAAAAAGCTGGAAGTGGAGCTGTGGCTTATGTGTCAGCCTTAAGTGAAAAAGCTAAGGGACAGTAGTACGTAGGCCCTGAATTTAAAGTCCCAGTGACAGACAGACAGACAGACAGACAGACACACACACACACACACACACACACTCTCCCTCTCTCCCTCTCTCCCTCTCTCCCTCTCTCCCTCTCTCCCTCCCTCCCTCCCTCCCTCCCTCTCTCCCTCTCTCCCTCCCTCCCTCCCTCCCTCCCTCCCTCCCTCCCTCCCTCCCTCTCTCCCTCTCTCCCTCTCTCCCTCCCTCCCTCCCTCCCTCCCTCCCTCCCTGCCTCCCTCCCTCCCTCCCTCTCTCCTCTCTCTCTCTCTCTCTCTCTCTCTCTCTCTCTCTCTCTCTCTCTCTCTCTCCTCTCTCCTCTCTCTCTCCTCTCTCTCTCCTCTCTCTCTCTCTCTGTCTTTTTTATTTTATTTTTCCAGTCCTGGGGCTTGAACTGAGGTCCTGAGCACTGTCCTTGAGCTTCTCAAGGCTAGCCCTCCACCACTTCTGATTTGTATGTGTGGTACCAAGAAATTGAACCCAGGGCTTCATGCCTGCTAGGTAGGCACTCTACCACCAAGCCATACTTGTGGCCTCACAATTAATGTCTATTAAGGTTTTAAACACATCTATGAAAAGAGTAACTTTTATTTAGCTTTCAAAAGTGCCTTTTATTAGTGAAGAAAGTACTCAATTTTCTATTGTACTTAAAAAGATTTTTTTTTTTTACAGTGCAAAATAGACCAGTGGTTTCAGTGTTGCATGATAGGAAGAGTTCATTGATATAGTTTGATTTCGTATTTTAAAAATCCTCTTTTTCCACTTTTCTTTTTAAAGCAGCTTCCATGTTTAACAACTAATCATTTAAAAATGAAACAACTTGACCTAGTGGTAGAGTGCTTGCCTAGTGTGCACAGGCTAGGGTTCGATTCCTCGGTACCACATGCATAGAAGAAAGCCAGAAGTGGTGCTGTGGCTCAAGTGGTAGAGCTCTAGCCTTGAGAAAGCCCAAGGACAATGCTCAGGTCCTGAGTTCAAGGTCCAGAACTGGCCAAAAAAAAACAAAAACGAAACAACTTTGTGGTGATTTTTATGTATGGGTGTGGGTGTAAAGGTGGAGCTAACCAGAAGCATATTATTATCACCATTATGTGGAAAGAACAAAATTAAGAAACTATGAAAAAGAACTTAGTAACTTTAAAGGAAATTTATGACTTTAGTGTCTTTTATGAGTTAATAACATTGGTATCAATTAGATATCAGTTGTTCTCTATTATGTATTTGGTAAATTTTTCCTTTGCACACTTTCAGAAAAGTTTAAATATAATTTATATTAGAATCTGTACAGTGGCTTGTTTTTAAGGTTTTTAGAATCATATTCTACCTTGTTCTTTACAATAGGGCCTCTAAAAATGTTTCATTGATTTTTACCTTGTTAAACAACTTCCTGTACACAGAGCCATTGCAGTTTGCACTGCACTTTATAACTTTTGAATAATCTTACAGAAGAAAGTATTAGTAAGAAATATATTAACCTTAATTTCTTGTGTAGCTAGGCATACTTTTTTACATTTGTGTGCAGTCAAGTTTAAATTTAATTTAGAACTTAGTTTAATCTTAATTAAACAGATACGATATTGTTTCACAAAGATGAACAGAATGATAATAAATATAGTTTAATAAACATGTGTTTTAGAAAGAAATTTTTGTACTGGATTTAACTTAGACGTTTATTCTTAAGATGTAATTGGGCTAAAGTTGAAGCTCCGTGGTAGAGTAAATCATAGTTTCTCTTTAACTGATGAAGGCTAATCATTGTTTCACAAATGAGTCATAAACATGGGGTACATTTAAAATCAGTTCAGCATGTCCAGTCTTCCTGTTGTAATCAATACAAAATATGTTAATATAGTGTAGAACTCTATAAGTATATTTTGCCAAATTTAATTTTCCATTATCTCTCTTATCTTAGATTATTTTATCTTAATTGGATTCAGTTAGTAAATAAAAATGCTCATCTGATAATCTTTTGAATCTTATGATTCTTGAGTTAAATTCAGCCTTTCACTTGGTTATTCTTGTTTTTGTTTTGTCTTTCTCAGGCTGACATAGGGCTTCCATATCCACAGAGAGTTGTTCAGTTGCCTGAGATTGTTTGGGACCAATATACCAATAGCCTTGGGAACTTTGAAAGAGAATTTAAAAATCGTAAAAGACATACTAGAAGAGCTAAGTTAGTTTTTGATAAAGGTAAGAAATCACAGGATGAGATTTTTAACCTGAAAAATACCTAGTCCTGTCTTGCTCTAGTAATTCCATACATCATTCTGTTTTTAGTAGGTTTACCTGCTAGACCAAAAAGCCCTTTAGATCCTAAGAAGGATGGAGAATCCATTTCATATTCTATGTTGCCTTTGAGTGATGGTCCAGAAGCCTCAAACAGTCGTCCTCAGGTAAGCAATATGAAATAAAAGACTAGTAAAATTTGAGGTTTTGTTAAAATGTTCTAGCATTTTGCTGGCTTTTATTATTAAAATTAAAACAATTATGTGAACAAATGCAATCATGCTATTAACTATATACTAAATGGAAAATGAGCTGAATAACTGTGGGCAAGAATGGGAAAGGGAACGTGGGGGGTAAAGCACAGGGAGGAGTGACACTGTTAGAAAAAAAGAAATGTACTCATTATGAAATGGTAACCCCTCTGTACAATGCCTTAATATTAGCAATAAAAATACATAAATCAAGCCCAGC
Organism: Megascapheus bottae; assembly: GCF_031878675.1. NCBI lineage: Eukaryota > Metazoa > Chordata > Mammalia > Rodentia > Geomyidae > Megascapheus > Megascapheus bottae. The sequence goes on from NC_143514.1 coordinate 31,651,350, forward strand.
ACAGTGGCTCATGTCTGTAATCCTAGCTACTCAGGAGGCTGAGATCTAGGATCAAGGTTCAAAATCAGCCCGGGCACACAAGGACCTGAGACTCATCTCTAGTTAACCTCTAGAAACCAGAAGAAGTAGGGCTTGGCTCAAGGGTGCCTTGAGCTGAAGAGCTCAGAAATAGAGCCCAGGCCCAGTTCAAGCCCTATGACCCACAAAAAAAACCAGACAGTCATTCACTGTGAACTTCAGTCATTAAGATATTAGGAACATTCACTGTTAAATGAATAGAAACCTGGATTTTAGTCCGATTCAGTATATTATTTATGGTAATTAAAGTTTCTTTTATGGGCTTATTAAATGGGTGTTACATGTACTGTTTCTAGTACAATGTTTGACATTCCATCATTTGTATGATACTTGCTTATATTAAAGAGTAGTATTTGTTGTCAATTTGTAAATAGCCTTATTTTATCTGCAGATGATAAGGGGACGCCTGTATGATGATACCAAACCTGAAACATTTAACCAGTTGTGGACGGTTGAAGAACAGGTAATAGATATTTCTAAATTGTACAGATTTTTAAAAATTTGAATGTTTATTATTAGATTCACTATTATGATTCAAGTGTGTATTGTCATATGTAGTATCTTTTAACTGTGTGAAAAACTTTTAATTTTTCTTGTTTTGAGGAACTGAGAAAGCCGTAGGGAATATTGACACATTTTGACATATGGCTAGGATTATTAGTGCATGAATCTGAAACACATTACTTGGTATGAATGCAGTAGGTATAGTGTAGCAGTTATACATATCCAAGTAGTATTCTTAGGACTACATGAAAATTTAGAAAATGGCATATAATATCAAATATTTGAATAGCATACTATTCAAAAGGAAGGAAAGTCTCTTGGTATTCTAAACCCAATTTATGCTTTTGGGGGGGGGGGCAGTCCTGGGCCTGATCACTGTCCTTGGACTTTCTCAAGGCTCGAGTTCTACCACTTGAGCCACAGCACCACTTCCGGCTTTTTTCCATGTATGTGGTACCGAGGAATCGAACTTGGGTCTTTGTGCGTGTTAGGCAAGCACTCAACCACTAGGCCAAACTCCCGGCCCAAATTTATACATTTTTGTTAAAGCTATAGGAGAGTGCCTAATATATGCTAGCAAAATAAAATGGAGAGTAGAAGTTACCAAAATTTGTGAAATGTTTATTTACTTGCTTATTTTCTCTTTTCTTGCACTTAGTTGTAATTGAGGTAAATAGACACCTTTTAAGGTCTTCCACGGGTATATTCTCTAATCTCATTTTCCCTGTGAAATCCTAAGTTCCTATCATGAGAATCTCCAAAGTTGGAGAAGGATATTATACTTGAAATGAACTGTGAATATATCTACTTAGAAAGTTAGCATTTTTAAATTGGACTGTTTTTTCCCCCTTGAATTTGGTTTTAGAAAAAACTTGAACAACTACTACTAAAATACCCTCCTGAAGAAGTGGAATCCCGACGTTGGCAGAAGATTGCAGATGAACTGGGCAACAGGACAGCAAAACAGGTAATGGAGCAGCGGCTATAGTTCTTGGTTGTTATTTAATGAAAAATAGTGTAGCTAGAATGAGCATACCTGCCAGATAGTTTCTAGCTACAGGATTTGATGTTTAAAACAAACAAAAAAAGTAATGTCATGTATTTTTATATTGATTTCAGAAGGAATTTAAAATAATCCTGCTTTTGATCATTACAAAATATTTTTTCAGAAAGACCAAGTGGCCTTAATATTTCTCGGATGCTGTTAGTATATTGAATAGATGCTTTTTATTTTGGTTGTGTTGTGACATTCCTTCAGTGTCCCTTGATTGTCTTTCTAAAAATGTTACCTTGCAGTTTCTTCTTACACAGCTCCTATCTATATTAATAGATGTGTTTTTATGCTACAAGCATGAATGTTTCACAAGTTAAAAAAATGTATTTAGCTTTGGAATCAAATTTACGCTTACTTGAATTTTATCTAGATTTTAAAATGAAAGTGTATTTGATCATTTAATTACTTCTATTTCTGATCATTTTAAGTTGCTAGCATTCATTAGATGCATGTCAACCTTTTAATTTTTAAAACTGCTTAAGAATTGCATATCATCTCCTTATGTTAGCCTTGTCATGTTTCTTTAGGTTGCCAGTCGAGTACAGAAGTATTTTATAAAGCTGACAAAAGCTGGCATTCCAGTTCCTGGCAGAACACCAAATTTATATATTTACTCCAAAAAGGTAAAAGGAAAATGAATGAGAGCAAACTTTAGATTAAGTTCATTAAGTCAGAATCACTGTATACTATGCTATAATTGGGTAGCAGAATTGCTATCTATCTAATCTATCTATCTGTCTATCTATCTATTCTGTGTGCATATTTGTCAGACTGGAGTGGCTTTTAAAAATTCTATTCATGGTAAATATTTCATTTATGTTGGGCATAAATGCAGGATAGCACTTCGTTGTTGCTACTTAGAAAAAATTTTAGTGGGCTTTCATAAATTTCCTTCTTTTCTCTTTCGTTCCCTCCATCCCTTTTTAGTGCCAGTCCTTAAATTTTGGGCCTAGGTGCTGTCCTTGAGCTTCTTAAGTTTATTGAAGTCTTACAGACAGACATTTCTGATTGGACTGGTTTTAAACCATGATCCTCAGATCAGTCTTCTTGAGTATCTAAAATTATAGGCATGAGCCATTGGCACTCAGCTCATTAATTTCTTGAGAGCAATCTGAATGAGTACTGTTTGAAGGATGTTTATATTGGGTCTATGTTAAAGATACTAAGATGTTTGAATATTTTAACAGTGAATTTTGAGACGGGGTGCAATGGTACATACTTGTAATCCACCTACCTAGGAGGTGCAGTTAGGATAGTGACTCAAGTTTAGATAAAAATGTTCATGGTGCAGGGCCGGGAGTTTGGCCTAGTGGTGGATTGCTTGCCTAGCATACACGAAGACCTGGGTTCAATGGTGCTATGGCTCAAGTGGTAGAGCTCTAGCCTTGAGAAAGCCCAAGGAGAACCCTCAGGCCCAGAGTTCAAGCCCCAGGACTGGGAAAAGAAAAATGTTCATGGTTCAGTAAAGGTTAGGTAAAGTGTTCAATGTAAAAACATTCATTTAAGGCTAGGTAAAAATCTCAGAATAAGCTTGTTCAAGCAAGCTGTGATGATATTGCTGCAAGCCTGTGTGTGGTTCCAATTGTATAGGTAGGAGGCATAGGTAAAGATTACAGTATAAGGCCAAGACAGATAAAGAGCATGGACACTACCTTTCTAAAAAAGTAACCAAAACCAAAAGACATGGTATGGCTCAAGTGACAGAGCTCTTAATACCATGAGTTTAGACCCCAGAAGTTTCCTTCTTAAGAAGTTTTAAGAAATTAGCATTTTTTAGCTATGTCACATAGAAATATTTGTTGACATATCCTATTTAGTGCTCACTGTGGCTCCCAAATTATAAGTAGTAGTAACATATTTACTGATGACAATATTAATAGGTAGCTACTGGATCCTTTTTTGTTGTTGTTGATGTTTTTTTTTTGCCAGTCCTGGGCCTTGAACTCAGGGCCTGGGCACTGTCCTTGGGCTTTCTCAAGGCTAGAGCTCTACCACTTGAGCCACAGCACCATTTTTGGCTTTTTTTCTATGTATGTGGTACTGAGGAATTGAATCTGGGTCTTCATGCTTGCTAGGCAAGCACTCTACCACTAGGCTAAACTCCTGGCCTGCTACTGGATCCTTTTCAATACATACGGAAACTAGACTGTGAGGTGAGATGAATGTATGGTTTAGTCACATGTAAATCTGTGAACCATTGAGTCTGAATCTGATGAATGCTTTTTTCACTCTGTAGATCTCCATAGTGAACACTCTTTCGAATCTCTTTTCCATATCGAATATTTCATTAACTTGTAGCCACTGTTTTAGTTGTAATTTGAAAGTAAGATACTACATTGGTTTTTAATTTCCTTAATAAGTCACTCTGATACTTACTCCCCCTCTCATCACTCATCCTTCACATAAAGAGGAGACATAAAGAGAAACAAAGATCTAATATTGCTACTTTTCCTGATGGAAACTAAGTATTTTGCACTAAGAAAATTGCCTTTATAGCTTTATGTTTTACAAGCTCTTTAAATTGTTTTTATTAAGCTTTTGAAGTGTGTGTGTGTATGTGTATGTTTGTTTGTTGTATGCATGAATGTGAGAATGTGAATGAATCCTGGAACTTGAACTCAGAGTCCAGGCACTCAACCTTAGCTTTTTTGCTGAAGGCTAGCACTGTACCATTTTCACAGCTCTATTTTCAGCTTTTTTTGGTGGTTAATGATGTAAAAAGCCTCAAGGACTTGACTTTCTTGCCGGGATGGCTTGGAACAGTGATTCTAAATCTCAACCTCCTGAGTAGCTTGGAATACAGATGTGAGTCGCCTGCACCTGGCTTCTGAAGTTTGTTATAATTTGCCAATTGTTTTTAAATATTTCAGATTTTCTCCTGACATGTAGCAGCTACCTTTATTAAACATATCAAATTCATATAACCTTTGGAACATGGGACATTGCATAGCCACATCAACATAGGAACTATGATTTCATGATTCATATTATTTGACTTTATAAGTTTGTTGTGTTGTACTTTATGCTTTCAACAGCTAAAATTAGGTGATGACAATAAAAGGAATGTTGGGAGAAACCTTGGGTGTATTTTAAGCTCATAGGCATTTTGGCTGTGACGATCTAGAACAGCTCTACTAACAGTGTCTTTTGGTATAATTAGAAATGAAGTTCAAGTACAGGTACTTGAACTTAAGGCTTAGTAGTCTCACTTGGCTTTTTCTCTCAAAGCTAGCACTGTGCCACACCTTTCGTCTGGCATTTTGATAATTGGGAATAACAATCTCTCAGGCTTTTCTGCCCAGGCTGGCTTTGAACCAACATCCTTTGATTTTAGTCTCCTGAGTACCTAGGATTAGAGGAAAGTACCACCAGTGTTCAGCTACAGATTAAATTAAAAAGGTGAAATGATGATTCTCTGTGACTGAGGTTATTCTTTTTTTTTTTTTTAAGGAAATAAAAGTAAAACCTTTATAATCGTGGCGATAGCAGTCTTAACCATACATGTAAAGGCATGTAAATCAATAGTCTAGAGCAACCTGTGCACCTGTGCTTATAGCATGATTATGTACAGTAGTTAAAATAGGTTATAGCCATAAATTTCAATAATAATTGAAAAAAATATGGTATGTATATAAAATGCAGTGTCATTTGAGAAAAAGAATAAAATTATATGTTGGGTGGCACTAGAGATCATGTTATAAGCAAAAGAATTCAAGCTCTAAAAGATAAGTATCAAAAATTTTATTTGGGATCTAAACCTAAATATGACTTGATTACAAAAGAGAAACTGGTGAGGGAAAGACATTATTCACTGTGTCTGTGCTGTTGATCACGAGAGGTAGTCTACATAGTGGGTGAGAATGAGGGCTTTGACATCACATGGGCTTCATTTGTCATTCTGGTTCTATCATTATACAACACATTGAGCAAGAAATTTAAACTTGCATCTCAGTGTTTTTTTTAACTGTTACATTGAATGTAATATTAGGTAACTTATAGGATGGTTGCATAGGCATGTTATAGGCATGAAATAAACAATCAGTGTTAAGGAATTATTTTCAGGTATCCATCATAGGGAAAATTTCTTTTACTGGCTGGTTGTATATCTGGTTAGGTCACTTTATTGAACCTTGGTGATCTTCAAGGATTCCCTGAGGCTATCATTTAAAATAAACATAATAAAAGCTAGATTTTGAATATGTGGTCCAGTGTTCTGTTGTATGTGCTGGTCCTAGAGTTTGAACTTGGGGCTTGGATCCCTGAGTTTTTTTTCTCAAGGCTAGTGCTGTACTACTGGAGCTACAGTTCTACTTGTGGCCTTTCTTTTGGGGAAGGGGGGTGGTTAGTTAGAAATAAGAATCTCATGGTCTTTTCTTGCCTGGACTGACTTGGAAACTTGATCCTCAGATCTCTGCCTCCTGAGTAGCTAGGATTACAGGTGTAAGCCACTGACACCTGGGTTGTTTTGTTGTAGGGAAGGCAAGTTGTAGGAGCTAGGGGCATGGCCTAGCATGCACAAAGCCCTGGGTTCAATTCCCTGATATACCACATGCACAGAAAAAGCCAGAAGTGGGCACTGTGACTCAAGTGGCAGTGTGCTGGCCTTGAGCAAAAAGTGTCCAAGACAGTGCCCACTGAGTGCAAGTCTAGTTGTACTTTAAGTTTAAAGATCCCAACAAAATAGAAAAAGAAAAGACAAGAGTATATTGAAAGGTAGAAACGAAACCCTTCTGTTGGATTTGATTAAAGTAACATTTACTTGATTCTTTTTAATGATTTTCACTACTACAATAAAAAAAATTTGTTTTCTCATTTAGTCTTCAACAAGCAGACGACAGCACCCCCTTAATAAGCATCTTTTTAAACCTTCTACTTTTATGACTTCACATGAACCACCAGTATACATGGATGAAGATGATGACCGATCCTGTTTTCATAGCCACATGAACACTTCTGTTGAAGAAGCCTCAGTAAGTTACCAGTTTTGTTTGTTATATGGTTCAGGGTATAGAATGAAAGTATTAGGATGTTCTTTTTTTTTTTCTTGTCTTGGGGCTTAGACCCTGGCCCTGGGCTCTGTCCCTGAGCTCTTCAGTGCAAGGCTACCACCCTGCCTCTTGAGCCTCAGCGCCACTTCCTGTTTTTCAGTAGTTAATTGAAGATAAGAGTCTCAACGACTTTTTAATAATGCCCAGGCCGAATTTGAACTAATATCCTCAGATCTCAGCCTCCCGAGTAGCTAGGATTACAGGATGAGCCACTGCACCTGGCTTTTCTAATTATTTTTGCTTAGCAGAAAGCATCTATTTCTTCTGTTGCAGTTACAAGTCACAAAGTCTTGTTGTTGTTTTTAATAGTACATTAAGGGTTATTTTTTGGTAGTACTGTGGTTTGGACTCAGGGCCTCATGTAAAGCAGACACTACAGCCTGAGCCCCTTTGCCAGTCCTTAAATTTTTTTCTCTTAACAGAAATTTCAAATATATATGTCAGTAGGGAAATGTGTGCAATGACACAACAAACTCATGTACTCACAGCAATCAGTGTCAGTGATTGTCTTCTAGCTGTCTAGATTTTTTTTCCTCCCCATCCAGTGCCACCCCATATTACTTTGAATGAGTTCCTAGACATCGTGCAACAATGGCCTTTTTTCTTTAGATGAATAAAGCCAACAAAGATTATCTTCTCATTTTTTTTTTCCTCTCAGTTTTCTGTTGAACTGGATGGTTTGTCCGGTAGAATTTGCCACAGTATGGATTTGATTTATTATATCTGTTTTGTGTCACTTAATTTTTGTTTTCTGAATTTCCTATAAATTTGCTAGTAAGTTTAGTGTATTGGATCAGATTTGGATGAATTTGTATTTGGTAAGTTGGATGGGACTGCTTCATATGTCTTATCTGTCTCATTATTTCTAAGGTAACAGCTACTGAGCATTGTCTACATTAATTCATTGGCTGTTAGAAAATGACATCTTGTTATTTTTATTCTGTTATTTCAAAAAAATAACATATTTAACAACCCTCCCCTCTTCCCTACCGTCAGCTATAATTTGGCTACACTAAGGTACATCTAGAAAATGCAAGATTCCTGCCTGATTTATCTTTGGACAGTGGGTCTGTTTTCTTGTAACATGTAAAGTGACCATGTGACCAATAAATTTTCTTTTAATTTTATTCTTATTATTTTGATTTTCTGTGGATCATGGGGCTTGAACTTGGCCTGGGTGCTGTCCCTGAGCTCTTTAGCTCAAGGCTACCGCTCTACTCTTAAGCCAAGCAACACTCCCCACCCCCATCCCCCTTTTTTTTTTCCCTAGAGGTTAATTGGAGATAAGAGTCTCAGGTCCTTTTGTGCCTGGGCTGGCTTTGAACCTTGATCCTCAGATCTTGTCCTCCTGAGTAGCTAGGATTACAGGGATTATTAGCCACTGTGCCCCTGTAATCCTTATTTTGACTTTCCTTCAGAATATATTTAGTTGTTTTAGTTCATGGCCAGGAGGGATCACTACTACACTGTTGGTGGGAGTGCAAACTCGTTCAACCACTATGGAAAGCAGTATGGCAGTTCCTCAAAAGATACTGTCATTGTGTTAAATTTAGCTTATCTTTTGCTCAGTTGTAGCTCATTTAAGTTAGCTATAATTCAACCTCTTACTATAAGATTTGGTAATGTTTCATTAGTAATGAGGGCTTGGACCTAGGACCTTGTGCTCTCCCTTAGCTTCTGTTCTCAAGAATGTTGCTTTACCACATGAACCTACACCTGTGTTTGCTAGTTAATTGGAGATGAGTTTCTTTTATTTGTTTGCCTGTGCTGGCTTTACAACCGGGATCTTCAGATCTCATCCTCCTAAGCATTATAGGTATGAGCCACTGGCTTCCCAATATGGCTTTCTTATTACCTGTTTGGTTGTGGTTGTTGTTGTTTGTTTTTGGTTTTTAATTGTCAGATAATGTATAGAAGGGTTGCATTCACCAGTTACATTCTTCAGGTAGTATGCGCATGATTTCTTGCACATTGATAGCTCTTCTCATGTTTTTATCCCTGTTTCCCTCCCTGTACCCCCTCTCAATCATTTATCTGTTTTAATGAGGAAAATTCAAGCACATTATATATATTTCTTGTCCCTGAGCTACAGTTAGTCCTACTTCTATTTATTGATAAATTATACTTAGAGTCTGTATTCTGAATAACTTGTTTCTAGGTGTTGACAGTTGTTTTTTTTTTTTGAGGCCTATTTAATGAACAAGCTATTACTTTTGTTAAAGCATAAAAAGCATTAAAAATCATAGATTCTTGTTCTTATTTCCCATTTAACCTAAGGGCTATAGGGGTTTACTCTCTTTCACTGATCTTAAATATGCATTTTCTTTTTCCCAGCTGAAAAATCCAGTTCTTGATGACATCAATCACTGTCTTTACCTTATATGGTAGTGCCACCATCAACAAGATTGTTACTGATAATAGAATTTTTGGTTTTGTTTTCTGAAACTTATCTCACTCTTGTAGCCCAGATTAACCTCAAACTTGCAATCTCATAGATTTAGCCATTGACTCAATCTGATAGAGTGTTGGAAGCCCATGCTCATACCATAATGGCCAGTATTAGCTTTTGGGTTTTTTTGTTTGTTTGTTTGTTTTTTATTGGGTCATAGGGCATGAACTGGGCCTGGGCTATCTCTGAGCTCTTCAGCTCAAGGCTACCCTTGATCCAAGCCCCACTTCCCATTTTCTGGAGGTTAGTTGGAGATAAGAGTCTCAGGTTTCCCCCCACCCCCAGCTGGCTTTGAACCTTGGATCTCAGCCTCCCATGTAGCTAAGATTACAGGTGTGAGCTGCTGCACCCAGCAGCATTAACTTTTAATCCACTTTAATTCCGCTTAGTATTGTTACAGGTTGAAAGTTGCTTTTTCACTTCATTTATTTTGCATCTGTAGAGATTCTCTTTTTATTCTTGTTAATATTTGGAAAAGCAATTCTCTTTCTAGATTATGTACTGAATACATTCTTACTTTTTTTTCCTTGAAAACTTGTATTAAAAATGACTAATACCAACAATCTGTTAAGATGTGGCATTTGTATGTATTTTTGAGCTTTGTGGCTGTTACGAGTCTTTTGTGAAAGGATATATTTGGAGTGGTCCTATGTTATCAGCAAATTTTATATGATATTTGTGCTTATAAATAATGGCTTATTTAAATGCTTCAAAAATATGTTCTCATAGACATTTAGAAAGTAAGAAAAAGATTTGAGCAAGTTCCAGTGAAGATAATACTTTAAAATCATTTTATGTTTTGAGACTGGGTCTTGGTTTGTAATTCAAGATACTTCTGAGTGCTGGGGATATAAGTGCATATACTACAACACACTTGAATACTCTGATTACCACAACATGGCTATTTATCAATGTGTATTTATGAGGCTTCTAATGGTAAAACATTTTTTCTTCAAAATATCCACAGCTAATGAGATTATAGTATATAGTGTGTTACTTAATTTCAAAATCTGTATACTACTATAATCCTATTGCAGATATGCCTCTTTAAATAATGTAAGGTATTTTAACTAGGAAATTCATACAGGAATGATTCAGGGACTGGATTTACAAATAATTTAATTGTTTTTTAAATTAATTTATCTTTTAAAAAGACTATTAACATTGATTTTTACATCACATTTCAAATGACATGATTAACAAACAAGTATTCAAGAAGGGAATCTATATACAATCGTTAGCACTTAGATTTTAGAACATAATTAAAATTAGGCTGAGGGTTTGTATGTCATAGATACACATTATGTCTAATAGAGTCACAAATTTTTATGTCTATGTAATTGTGTTTATGTTTCCAATACCATGTCCATAGCATTGGATCTGCAAATATTGAGTCATTGCTCTTATACTGCTTGGATCTAATAGCCACATATTAAGGATACCATGTGCCTTTTGTTCTCTTCTTAGTATTGTTACAGGTTGAATGTTTGTAATGTATAGAGGGGGTTACAGTTACATTCGCCAGATAGTAGGTACATCACTCATATATTGATACCTCTTCTTATATTTTTGTCCCCATTAAAAAAATAATTTTAATTGTGATAGGAGACTGAAACTCACTATTTGTTAGACATGAGTTACAACTATTATAAGCATTTTTCTTGGTGTAGAATCAGTACAGTAGTTGTTAATATCTAACCTGACATGAGGAATGAGAGGGTTAGTTAGTAGTTGTCCAGTCCAGGATTGAGTACTGGGTGCTGGTGGCTCATACCTATAATTCTATAGCTACTCAGGAGACTGAGATCTGAGGATTTTGGTTCAAAGCCAGTCTGAGTAGGAAAATTTGTGAGACTCTTAACCTACAATTGCGCACCAAAAAAGCTGGAAGTAAAGCTGTGACTCAAGTGATATAGTGCTAGCCTTGTGCAAAAAAGCCAAATAGTTAAGGAACAGTACACAGGCCTTGAGTTCAAGCCCCAGGGGATGGAGAGAGGGGGTGGGGGAACAGAGGAAACACATGCACACACATATATATATATATATACACACCAGGTTACTATGCATAAATATTTGCAACAGTAGGTTTTAGTAGCTAGGCACAATGGCAAATAGTTATCCAAAGCTGCTTAGGAGGCTAAGATTGAAAGAATTATGGCACCTGGTCAACTTGAAGAGAAGTGCTTGAGATTACATTTCCATAGATGGCAAGCTGAATGCTGTGACACGCATCTGTAATCTCACTAGTGGCAGGAAGACTCTAGTAGATGGATTGCAACTCAGGCATGTGTCTAGAATAGAAGCTAGGTATTATTCTAAAAATTACCATGGAAAAATAGGGCTGGAGGTATGGCCCAGCAGTGTTGTACTGGTTCAGCAGTGATGAGGCTCTGCATTCTAAACCTCCAGTGTTACCAAAAGAAAAACAAAAGTTTTCTGGACTGAGACTTTGAGAGAAAAGGATAGTAACATTGTAAGTGAGAAATTTAGTAGTTTAGTAGTGTATTTTAGTGGCTGTAGTTGAAGTCAAGCACTGGGGTTCAGGAATAAGAAACTGAGATGGAATGCTGAATGTCATTCTAGTCGAATCTAAGGAACCAAATAGACTCCAAGGAGAGACATAGGAGATTAGACAGTTGTGAGGATGTTGAGACTGGGATTAATGTTCTCAATAATTTTGAGTAGACAAATGTTACAATTTAAAAGTGATAGTCATTTTTAGGGTGGTATAAAAGTGATAGTCATTTTTAGGATGGGGGAAGTGTTTAAAATGTTATATACCTAGTTGCAAGTATATGTAAAACAGCACAAAGAACTTGAATGATAGCTGTTGATCAGTAGAGGGGTGAGTAGGTAAGGAAAAAGAAATAGGCTGTCTGGGTGGGTACTAGGCTGGAGAAAGTTGGGCTAAGAAGGATAATGAAAGAGGACGAATACAGTTGAAGTAGAATGTTTGCAACTATGAACACAGGGCCGTGAAACTTCTTAAAATTGTTTTGGGAAGGAAGAGAGAGAGAGGGTAGGAGGGTGGGATTACAATATTGTAAACATGTGGAAATGTGAAAGTAGAATCTGGTCCCTTGTATAATTCTTATAAGCTAGTAAAAAAAAATAGATATATGACCAGATACCACAAATATTTATCTAAATTTTTGGAATCATAAATGGATTTTATACTCTATAGAACTGTTTATGGGCATCTTCAGTTTAATGTTCATAGTTTGAACAGTATTTAATAGTCAGTGAAAGTCAATTCATATATTCCTTTGTATAAGAGAAATGTATTGCTTTGATCACTGGAAGTAAAAAATAAACAAAGGCAGATGTTGATTGGCTTGTTGTGAAGGAAATGTCATGGTCATAGGAGTAAGTGTAAAAATCTCAGGTTAGAAAAGAGGAATGGTCTGAGAAGTTTTAAAAATAGTTTATAAAAAAAATCTCTGGAGTAGGTGTAGATGTGTACTGATGAGTTTGGCTTCATATTCATGTATAGCAGAGGTGGAGTTAGGCTTTGTTCACCTTGTACTGACATTGTAAGCAGTCTAGAACAATTAAAAATTATTATTGCATTAACAAAGTCTTTCCCCAATGTTAGTGTAAACATATTGCAAGAGCAGCACTAATTTTCTTTTTTTCCATATATTTTTATTGTAATTAATAGAAGGATTACATTATATTCACCAGATAGAAGGTGTATTACTAATTTTCTTTGTCTTAAAAATGAGGTATCTTCAAGAACGAATAGGAGATACACTAGGTCTCCTTGGCACAGATTGAAACTTTCTTAATAATGGTCCAGAAACACAACAGATTAAACAAAGTTTGGACAAAGGACTGCATTAAACTGCAGAGCTTCTATATGGCAAAGAACATAGATAGCAAGTTAAATAGAAAACCCACAGAGTGGGAGAAGATCTTCACTAGCCATAGAACAGACAAAGGCCTTATATCTAAAATATATCTACAGCTAAAAAGATTGAATCTCTCCAAACAAATCATCAAAGAAACAACCATTCCATTAAAAGGTGGGCTAAAGACTTAAAGAAAGACTTCTCTGAAGAGGAAATAAGAATGTCCTATAGACACATGAAGAAATGCTCAACATCTCTGGCCATAAAAGAAATGCAAATCAAAACAACTTTGAGATTCCACCTTACTCCAGTTACAATGGCCATGATCAAGAAATCTAATAACAGATGCTGGAGGGAATGTGGCCAGAAGAGATCACTACTACACTGTTGGTGGGAGTGTAAACTAGTTCAACCATTCTGGAAAGCAGCAGTATGGCGATTCCTCAAAAGACTAAACATAGAGCTCCCCTATGACCCAGCAGTTCCACTCCTTGGCATTTACCCAAATGTCCAGAAACAAGGACATGCTAAAGCCATTAGCACAAAGGTGTTCATTGCAGCATAGCTAAGATATGGGACCAACCCAGATGCCCCTCAGTAGATGAATGGAGCAAGACAATGTGGCACTTATACACAATGGAATTCTATGATGGCATCAGAAAGAATGACATTGTCCCATTCATAAGGAAATGAAGAGTTGGAAAAAATCCTATTAAGTGAAGTAAGCCAGACCCAAAGGAACACAGGCTCAATTGTTTTCCCTCATTTGTAATAATTAGTACACACCTAGGATTCTCCTAGCAGAGGATTACAATAGCTCAAAACCTAAGTACATAAGGGCAGATAGGATGAGACTAAATAAAATGAACTCTAGGATATGGAAACAAGAGCTTTATTTTTTGTGATTGTTGTTCTTAATATGTTATTTTTCTTCTCTTTTTTTTTTGTCCTTATGGTTAATCTCATGTTACTGTATCTGACTTTGTTACCTGGTATATTGTATATACGTTTATTTGTTGAAATAGGGAAACGACGGGGCGGGTTGGTGGGGGGGAACAAGATGATTGAGAGGATGTTGGGGGGGGGAGGAAAAGGGGAAGTGTGTTTGTGTGTCCCTGGTCTGGGGCTTGAACTCTGGGCTGAGGCGCTGTGCCTGAGTTTCTTTGGCTGAAGGCTAGCACCCTACCACTTGAATCATAGCACCACTTCTGGCCTTTTCTGAGTAGTTTATTGGAGATAGAGTCTCACAGACTTTACTGCCCTGGCTGGCTTTGAACTGTGATTCTTAGAAGCCAACCTCCTGAGTAGCTAGGATTATAGTATTTTGGGGGGGTGGGGGGATGTTTAGACGAGGTATTTTAATAGTGAAAAAAATCTTATAAATAGAAAAACATCAGTATTTCATACACTTAATTCATTTTAGCCAATCTCTTTCATTTTCTTTCCAATAGGATGAAGAAAGTATTCCTTTCATGTGTAGGAATTTACCTGAATATAAAGAACTATTACAGTTTAAAAAGTTAAAGAAGCAGAAACTTCAGCAAATGAAAGCTGAAAGTGGGTTTGTGCAGCATGTCGGCTTCAAGGTAGGCTGCTTCATGTTACTAGTTCATCTTTGTAAGAGTGATGAGACAGTTACTGAGTTTTGCACTCCAGAAACGCATTTACATTTTTGAACATGCAGGGAAAGATTATTAAATTTGTTTCTTGTCCTATTCATTTGTATAAGTAGGGTTTGTGGCTCAGTGTAGAAAACACAACATAGGGGTGTGTATGTCTATAATGTGAATTAAAATGTGAAGCGAGAAGTCTGTGTGTCGGTCGTGGGACTTGAACTCTGGGCCTGGGCATTGTGCCTTGTCCCTGAGCTTTTCAGTTCAAGGCTACCACCTTACTTCTTGAGCCATAGTGCCACTTCCAGAGAAGTCTTTTTTTTGTTTGTTTGTTTGTTTGTTTTTTGCCAGTCCTGGGCTTCAGCTCAGGGCCTGAGCACTGTCCTTGGACTTTCTCAAGGCTAGAGCTCTACCACTTGAGCCTCAGCACCACTTCCAGCTTTTTTGTATGTATGTGGTACCAAGGAATCGAACCTGGGTCTTTGCGCATGCTAGGCAAGCACTTTAACCACTAGGCCAAACTCCCGGCCGAGAAGTCTCTTTTTTAATGCCAGCAATAGGACTTGAGCTCAGGGTCTGGGCATTGTCCCTTAATCTTTTAGTTTAAGGCTGGCACTCTACCACTTGAGCCACAACTCTCCATCTGACTTTTTTTGTATGGCTAATTGGAGATGAGTCTCATAGACTTTTCTATCCAGGCTGGCTTCAAACCACAGAACTGTGGCTCAAATGGTAGAACACTAGCCTTAAATGAAATTGCTGAGAGACTGTGCTACTGTCCTCAGATCTGAGCCTTGTGAGTAGCTAGGACTACAACAAGATGACAAATTTCTGTCCAGTTGTTTCTCTTATAATTACTGCTACTCGTGTACCAAGATTTTTCTACTACTTCAGTTTAAGTTATCTCAGCCTTTTTCAAAGGCTAATAGGACATATGTTCCGGGCCCTTTCCTCATTGCTAGAGGGTCAAAAGTACCAAGGAGATAAACTCACTCTTGCCCTCATGCTCTTTTTATTCTCATAGTTTTTATACTCTTAGTTGTATCTTCAATGACAATTAAGAGTACACATTGGAGAAAGTTCAAAGAAAGTGAGAAAAGTTTGGAAATTTTGCCAAGGAGTTTATATGGTCCTAAGAGTTTGGTGGAACCATTCAAAGACTTTTAAAGCAGAGAGAAACATGAAATTTTCATTTCAGTAAGATTCTTATGATATAATTCTGATATAGTAACCTTTAAAAAGACATTCCAGGGCTGGAAGTTTAGCCTAGTTGTAGAATGCTTGCCTAGCATGCACAAAGACCTGGGTTCGATTCCTTGGTACCACATAAAGACATTCCAGCCAGACTAGGTGGCTAGGTGGCTCACACCTGTAATCCTAGCTACTTAGGAGACTAAGATTTGAGGATCATGGTTCAAAGCCTGCCTGGGCACTAAAGAATATGACCCTCTCATCTCCAATTAACCACTATAAAACTGGAAGTAGCGCTGGGGCTCAAGGGGTAGGCCTGAAGAGCTTGGGACAATACCTAGGCCCAGGGGTAGGGCAATAGCCTTGAACTGAAGAGCCAGGGACAGAGCCCAAACCCTGAGCCCAAGCCCCATGACCAATCCCCCCCCCCAAAAAAAGAAAGACATTATCTTTGTCACTGATAATTAAGTTTTGTAAAACAGTCAGTCATGTATTCTTGTATGACTTAGGTAAAATGTATGTACATATATGTATATATGAGGCCATATATACACGTAAGTAGCCGGAGGTGGCAGTCATTCTGACTGTAGTGTGAAAACTGGATTAAAAGAAGCAAGATTAGAGATGAGGAGATGATATAGAAATTTTTTGGATAGAAAAAAAAATTTTTGGATAATTTTGACAAAAGATAAGAATATCCTGAGCTGGAAATAGAAGTTGACAGATTTGAAAAAACTTTAGTCATTAGGAATGAATATACTTACTCAAATTGAAGAACGTAATACTAATATAACTTGATGTTTCTTTTGGTAATGTACTTGGAAGTATTCATACATATTGTAATTGATCAACTAAACAGAAACACACACATACACACCCTTTGTCTGGGTACTTTGGAATAGTAGTTAACCATGCTGTATTATATGCTTTTTTTTTCCTTAACTTTTTTTCTCTTTCTGTGATCCCTTCTCTGTTAAGGGAGTTCCTAACTGGCAACTCTAGTCTTTCAAGAGGAATCTTGCTCCTTTTGTCATCATATAGACGGAGCCATAGCTTCTTGGATTTCCCAAATTCCACAGTACACACTAGGGTTGTCATAAGTCAGCACATCAAAAAATAGCTTTGTCTGTGTTTTTGTTATGAGAGGCATTGTTATTATGTCTTTTGGCTTTGGAGAATAATTCTATAAGATGAATGATCAGAGAAGATTTCTTGGTGTCCTGGGTTTATGTTAAGGATGACTACCTATTAAAGCAGTTCTGTTTCATATGTGACTATTTTTAACTTTAAAAACATGAAACCATAATTTTGTGTGTGTGTGTGTGTGTCATGGGACTTGAACTCTGGGCCTGGGCAGTATTCCTGAGCTTTTCAGCTCAAGGCTACCGCCCTGCCCCTTGAGCCACAGCACCACCTCTGTTTTTTTAGAGGTTAATTGGAGATGAGAGTCTCATGGACTTTAGTGCCCCAGGCTGGCTTTGAACTATGATCCTCAGATCTCAGCCTCCTGAGAAGTTAGGATTACAGGTGTGAGCCAGCACACCCGGCTTTAAAAACATAATTATTAACTATGATTGTAAAGCCAGTGTTAAAACCATATGCTGGTTTCAAGTAAACAGTTACTAATAACTAAATACCCACATTTTAAATGACTTGCTTATACCTTCATACAATAAATTATAGCATATTGAGGATTATTCCTCATAAGCTCCTTTGGCCCACCTTGACCTTGATCTTGACTTGATGGGCCTTTACCTAGTTTAATAGACATTCTGCCTAATTTGCAATAATTGTTGTTTTAGCTGAATGTGCATTAGGAGAGAAGAGATAATTGCATACATATCATTAGCTTAATGCTTTTTCTCTCTGGGTCTGCTATAGTGTGATAACTGTGGCGTAGAACCTATCCAGGGTGTTCGGTGGCACTGCCAGGATTGTCCTCCAGAAATGTCTTTGGATTTCTGTGATTCTTGTTCAGACTGGTAAGTTGGTTTTTGTTTGTTTGTTTTTCTTCCACTTTTGGCCTTAAATTTTGAAAGGACAAGAAGTTTATGACCAGTGAGTTTAATTTCCAAACTTCCTTAGGAAGTATCTACACTTAGTGCACCATTTTTTTTTTTTTTTATTTTTAAAAAATTTTTTGGTCAGTTCTGGGGCTTGAACTCTGGGTCTGATCACTGTCCTTGGACTTTCTCAAGGCTAATACTCTGCCACTTGAGCTTCAGCACCACTTCTGCCTTTTTCTAAGTATATGGTACCCAGGAAGCAAACCCAGGGCTTCATGCATGCTAGGCAGGCACTCTGCTGCTACGCCACACTCCCGGCCTGAGCACTGAATTCCCTACCCCCCACCCAAGTCCTGGAGCTTGAACTCAGGGCCTGGCACTGTCCTTGAGCTTTCTCAAGGCTAGTGTTCTACCACTTAAGCCACAGTACTTCTTCTGGCCTTTTCTGTTTCTGTGGTACCAAGAAATTGAACCCAGACCTTCATGTATGCAAGGCAAGCACTCTACCACGAGGTCATGCTCCAAGACCTAGTGCACTAAATTTTGTTCTGAGCAATTGAGGTTTTTTTTCTTTAATCATATACATCTCAATTAGCTTTCATCAGAGGTTGATAATCTTAACAGATTTAAATAAGTAGAAATGTGAGAACCGAAATCAATTCAATGTTAAATAGTGATGATTTTTTTTTTGTCTTGCAGCCTACATGAAACAGATATTCACAAGGAAGATCACCAATTAGAACCTATTTATAGGTCAGAGACATTCTTAGACAGAGACTACTGTGTGTCCCAAGGCACCAGTTATAATTACCTTGACCCAAACTACTTTCCAGCAAACAGATGACATGGAAGAGCGCATCATTTACTAGTCCTCTTCAACACACAGCAATGGTATCATTGTTAATTATGTGCACAGTTTGGAAAGATTCTCTGCTTTCCCTGAAATGACACTCACAGCATGAGAGCTTCCTGAGTGTTCTCGTCAAGTATAGCTCGGCACGGTTGTGGCTCTAGATCATTGTTCAGCAGCTGAACATTCCTGGTGAGCAAAAGGTTTCCCTAGTGAATTTCGCACTACCACCTGAAAGCCTTGTAGGTGGTGATCGTAAATGGGTGAGATGGAAACAAGAGCACACATTAAAGTAAGGGTAAATTCCAAAGGTTTCAAAGGTCTTGGTCATAAATATGATAAGAAGACAAAGTATTTATATTAAAAACAGTTTAGTAGCTTTCAGTTTTGTGGAAATAGTTTCAGTGCATAAACTGACTTATTTAGACAAAGTTTTAACCAATGATGGTGTTTGCTTCTAGAATATATACTCTAAAAGAACTCACTGTCCCAGTGGTGGTCATTGATGGCCATTAGTAAATTGGAGCTGCTTAACCATATTGATATCTAATTCTTTTAACCGCAATGAACTATCTTTATTACCAACAGTGAAGCACTACAGGAGGCAACTGTGTCTTGCTTCCTTAACCAGCTCATGGTGTGTGAATGTTATAAAGTTGTCACTCAGATATATTTTTTAATGTTATGTTATATAAGATGATCATGTGATGTGTACAAACTATGGTGAACAAGTGCCAGTGGTAGTAACTGTGTAAAGTCTCTAGTTCACAACATTAATTCCTTTAAATACACAGCCTCTGCCTCTGTATTTGGAGTTGTGAGTGCAACTCATCAAAGAAAACTGCCTAATATAAAAATCATATATATGGTAATAATTTCCCTCTTTTGTAGTCCGCACAACATCCATAAAAGATTGTATTTTTATTACTATTTAAACAGGTGATTAAATTTAGTCTGCGCAATGAGCAAGAGCTCACACGCATTCTTTTATACTGATGGATTTTGTTGTGCATCATTTAAAGCATTTTGTATGTTTCTTCTTAACTGTGTATACAGTATGTTCTTGAACAATGTTCATTTGTCAGGAGAACTGTGAGAAATAAACTATGTGGATACTGTCTGTTTATATTATAGAATGTTGTGGTGACTTCCTTTTGATTAGATATTTTTTTTAACCAGTGTTAATTTTTTTTTTTTAACAAGTCTGCTTCTCATATATAATTAGGGTTTCCTTCACTGTCTTTTATTAGGAGTAAAATATAGAGAAGAGTGAACTTGAGAATGTATAATGATGGTAGTATTTGATCAGTGTGTGTTAAAAGAAAAAAATTAAACTTGTTCACACACACAAAAAAGAAACAGACTGGCTAAGAAAAAGACAATTATTGATTTGCAGATGTGGAAAGACTGAAATTTTCTATTCTACTTGGTTTTGGTGAAAATAAGTCTCCAGGATATTAAATAGGTGGGTACCTGGAGGCCACCAGGAAATTTTATTATTATTACTATTATTATTATTATCATTATTATTATTGGCTAGAAAAAAGATAGTAGAAGTATTCTAAGGTGGATTAGTAAGTATTATACTTGACCTGATTTTTAGAATCACTTTTTTTTCCTATTTTTAAATTTAGGGAACAGTATTTACTAGTTCTCTTCAATACATACCAGGGCACTAAAATCTACCCTGAATTTTTTTTAACTAAGAAAATAACAGAATTTTAATAAAGAGATATGAGAATTTTAAAGTAATATACTGATTAAAATTAAAAAAAAAAGAAAAGTAAATGAACTCCTTCCTCTGGAAGAGGGGAATTGTTAGCATTCTAGACATGTTAATATTAAATGTTATGTGCATATGCCAGAAGATCTGCCTTCAGCCTATAATTTGACAAGATAGTTACACTTGGCAGTAGGTTTTATGTTAATATGAAAATAATACTGGTTAGTTTTGGAGAACCATTCACATCTATTAAAGAAAATTCATAGGGTATGAAGTATGCTTTGGAAGAGCATTTATGAGTGAGGCAGTTGTTACAAAAACAGAATGTACAAACCACTTGAATGCATTTTTCAAGGGCAAAAATTGAAAGGCTTTGGTAGAAAAGATTATTTTCTGCTTGAACAGAAGATGTATTTATTTTGAATTTTTCAGCTCAAAGCAAGTAGTCCCCTTGTCTTTAAAAGGCCTAAAGGGTAGTAGTAACATTGGCAGTGTCTTGTTTTCATTTGAGGATTGCAAGAGTAGGTAGAACTGTCATTTGCAAATAGGTCTTCCATTGTGTACCAAGAAATATTTAACATGGAAGACAACAGACTATATAAGATCTACTTGTTAAGTCATTGCTTATTATCAGATGAGCTTCAGTAGATCAGATTTATTTCCTGGCATAGTATAATCAAATTGTATGTTAACTGAAGAAACATTTAATGACATCTAAAAACTACTGCTAAAAAGCTTTAGGTGGAGAAGTTTCCTTCTGTGATACAAATCCTGATAAGAGTACTATGTATCAAGGAAGCACATAGTAGAGAGGCAGGTTCATTTATTATCCTGTCTTATCATCCTGTGAGGAAATCTCATCAGGAAGTTGTTAAGCCACCTGCTCAAGGCCATAGTTAAGAAAATGGTGATGCTTGACTTTAACCTAAACTGGTAAACTCCAGTCAGTGTGTTACCCTCACTACCTTCTTTGCCCAGCAAGAATATTCCTGTGTGTCAGGCATTGCTGGGGTGTTAAGAGTACAGGTGTGCAAGAGTTTTTCACATTTTTTTCCTGGCATGGCGCAGTTGCTGGAGTACAGATCTGAGTATATTTCTAGATCAAATGCACAGGATAGAGAAGGCTATATGTGGACTTGAGGGAAACCACTCAAATGTCCTGCCATTGTGGACTCAACAGGTGCATGTTGTATGCTTCTCACCTGTGACCACATCTCCCCTTTCCCTTTTGTGTAAGTCAAATCACAGAACACAATTTATTGAGGTGTGAGGAACATTTTCTTTTAGAAAAGGAAACAGCGAAAATGTTGTGTCACATGTAGTAAAAATTCAGTGTTTTGTGATGTTTGCTTTTCAGTCACAAAGGTATGACATGCTATAGAAACCATTTCTTACTGTAGATGGTCTAGGTGCACTAAGTGAATTGGAAGTCTCCAGTTACAAGTAGCTTTTTCTACAAGATTATGGAGACATCATCCTTTTTAGGCAATAAAGTATTGGTTTTTAGATTCTTGCCTTGATAAAGAGGTACTGCAGGGATTAAATAATCCCAGAAAGAACTTTATTTTTTGTTTTATTTTCCAGTTTATATAGCTACATAAGTGTCTTTTTGAAAGTTGGTTCACATTTGGCTCCATGAGAATAGAGGACCATCCATGTTTGTCTATGTCTCTAGGGCCTGGCTTTTAATAGATTGTCCATAAATGGTTGTGGTTGTATGACCAATGAGTTACACTTTTTTCTCTGGGAAGTTAGGTACTTGCACCTATGGCCAGGGGTACCTGTGACTCTCAATGGGCTTGCCTCAGGAGCTTCCCCTCACCGGTTCCTGGGAAAGAGGATCATCTTACCTTGTCTGGAGGATATAACTGAACCCTGGTGGCTGGAAAAGTTTTAGTCTGGTGTGGGGCCTCCATTGGGCCATGTATCTTCATTCTCTGTCGTGTTTGTAGAGTGATTCAAATGGCAAAGACACTCGGCTGGAAATCTGGGCCCTAGTCCCAGTGGCAGAAGTTAAGCACTCAGTAAATGTTGACAGAGAGGCACCTTTCATTGAGTTCTAGGAACTAGTAAATGATTTACATGTACTGTTTAACTTGTCTTAATCCCCACAACTCCTCTATGAGGTTGATTTATTGTTACGATCTCTATTGTACAGATGAGAAAACTAGAGATACAGAGAATTTAAATGTGTTTGTTCTTGGTTGTATTCGCTGTGGGTGGGTGGGTGGGGCACTTAGGATACAAAACCTTGATTTATGGAGCTTATATATGAATGCAGAAGACAAGCAATATACAAATAAATGTTTAATTTCTTAATTTTAGGCAAAGATAAATACTGTGAGGAAAAGTAATACTTGAAGAAAAATAATGGAAGAATGGGGAACACTGTCGTTTTAGACGGAATAATCAAAGCCTCAATGACAAGGGTAGAATAGAATGTTAGACACCTGAATGGAGTAGGAATTTGCTGTCTGGATCAGGTGTTGGAAGAGGGAGGAGAATACTAATGGCACTGGCCTTGAGCCAGTGAATGCTTGCTCAGACAACATTAAGGTGTCCATTGTAACTGTAACCAGATGAGCAAGAGGAGAGTAGTAACTGATGGGGTTCGAGTGGGTATGGGGCCAGTTCAGGTGTGACTTTGAATGTAAGTCATTATAATGGAGTTTGGTTTGTTCTGACATTTCCCATACACACAAGGCCTTTTGCTAGGCTAAGACCTCTGAGGTCTGAGGTCCCTTCCTGTCATTTCAAGCCATCCAAGTCAGCAGTGTGTCTTAGCAGCACTATGGAAGACTTGGCCCTGTGTACTCTTCAGGAGTTAAGCTGCTTACCTTTTACAGCAGATGACTGTCAGCGACACCTGTAAGTCATGTTCAGGCCTGACTGCCTCTCTCTTCCTCATTTCCCTGTGCTTGCTGTTAAAGCTGTGGTGGATTTGAGCTGTGTGGTGTGTGTTGGCAGAATGTTAATCCTTACCTATGAAGAGTCATTTATATTTTCTGGCACAACTGGTAATTTTCATCTTTTTATAACTTCTCATTTGCTCAGATACCCCCTATGTTCCCCTATGAAGAGTGTGACAAGTTGGAGTAGTAATAAAATAATTGACAACTGTGTGAGTTATGTGAACATGCTGCACCCTTTTCGGTTGTAGAGGCCTAATTAACTGTAACCAAAGAAATTTACTTTCTTCTCTAGCAAACACTGACATTTCTGTTTAAGAACCAATACTACAGAAAAAAGGAAATAAAATTATCATGTATCACAAATACATCAAGAATTCTCTGTAATAGTTCAAATAGTCTGTGGCCAAAATTAAAACTTCTTTTTTTTTTTTTTTAAATAAATGGATCATACGTTTCAACTAGTACTGTGCTTGCATCTACTTCTGTTTGGAATTAAGGCTTCAGATGCTTTTCAGAATGATGTGTTACAAATAAATAGAAAAAGAGTTTTCCTGTCTTTTTATTTTATTGTATTTGTACATATCTGTGTCAAGGGAAAAAAAATGACTTTAAAAATTCAGTTCTAGCCCAGAAATGGATCCTTATATTTGCACACATTGAAGAAAAAGGAAGTCATGCAAACAGGAACTATAGAAATGTGTAGTGGCTGAGTGGAAGATGTAGTTTTTTTAGTAGGCTATAGAAGAAGCTCTTACTTGACAGCGGATAGCACGAAAGAACCCAGATACAAGGTTTGCAAATGAGACTGGACTCTGCAAAACACCTGCTTACTGAATACACCTTCCCCACCCATGGCAGTTTTGTTATTCTGTTTCTTACTTGCTTGGCATTTAATAAGTGGAGAATCATCTCAAACCAAAACCTTAAGATGAAATTTGTCCAGTGGCTAAAATTATACATCATGCTTTTAAATTGTTTTTGGATATTGACAATAATTTATAAATGCTGAAATATACCACTGTATAAAGTGTTTTCATCCATTGTAACACTATTCCAAGATAGCCAGTTTTCTAGAGACATTACTGATAGCTGACATGGGTCTTGTCATCTTGGAAAAGCTATGCAATGTTATGTTTGTTTATTGCCAGTCCTGGGGCTTGAGCTCAGGGCCTGAGCACTGTCCTTGGGCTTTCTTAAGGCTAGAGCTCTACCACCTGAGCCTCAGCACCACTTAGGGCTTTTTTCTATATGTGGTACCGAGGTATCGGACCCAGGCCTTTGTGCATGCTAGGCAAGCACTCTACCACTAGGCCAAACTCCCGGCCTGACAATGCTATATTTAAAAGAAAAATAAAATGAAGCAAAAAAAAAAAACAGGTTTTACTTCCTTGATGGATCTATATGGTATCCAGCGTTGCCTTAGTCAAGCCTCTTTGGCTCCAGCCTCTAGTAGATAGAAGTTGGAAGAAACAGCCTAGAAGGAGGGTACCTATGCCTACTCCCTTGTTGAGGACCTCCAGGGAAGACCAGATACATATTGGGGTGAGGACAAATATGATAGTTAGGGATGCTGGTGAGAATTAGAACCAGGTGAGATTCCAGCAAGGCCTGGGGGTACCACTGACACAGATTGACCTTACTCAGGTGTGAGCTACATAATAGGAAGTAGGAGGAAAAGTAGACCATCCCAAGAGCCCCATGCATGATTTCCAGACAGCGCTCACACAAACTGGCTGGAAGCACACATCCAGGTCAGAATATCGGGAGACACAAAAGGCTTAACTTGAAACTCTTAAGGGGTGAACTTTTGAATGAGTATCTCCAGTCTTAGCATATGTTCCTTGTTGCCTTCAGAAAATAGAGTCAATAGCTGTGCAGAGTTGAAGAAAAACTTCTTCTGGTGTTCCTTCTGCATTTATCTACATTTGAAAGGAAAATAAAAAGAAAACTAGTCAAAGTGTGCTTTTAAGTCAGGCCATGTTTTAACAAAGATTTTGCTCAGCAAATTTTTAAAACATATGTCCCTCTCCCCGTAAAACAGGAAAGTAATGAGTATTTGCTTAAAAAGTTGATGCTTAAATTAAGACACCAAAATATCACTATATACCCATTAGAATGGCAAAACCCTGACATGGTGTGGTGAAATCAGCTTATGCTGGTCAGAATGATGTATGGCACAGCACAGTTGTAGGGTTTTATTTTGTTGTTTTTTAACAGTTTTAAAAAACGTTGTAAAGGTGATAAATAGAAGGGTTACCATTTCATAAGTCAGGGAATGAGAACATTTCTTTTTGGACAGTGTCACCTCTTCCCTTGCTCTCTCCCAGCTTTTCTCTCTCATCTCTGCTGACAAAGTTGTGTAGTTCATTTTCAATGTAGTGTCTAGTGAGTGCCACTGCTTCATTTGTTAACACATTGTCCCTCCATTTCTTTGTCCTCCTTCCTCTTGCCCGTAAGACAGATAAACGATGAAAAGAAAACTCGAGCAGAGCACATTCCCTGGAATTTCTTTTGATAAAGATTCTATGAGTATCCTCTATTCTCTTAAAACTATACAGACACAGCCCCTAGTGGTCACCCAAATTAGTTGAATACTTATGTCCACAAAAGCCTTCATATGGATGTTAATAGTTAAATTCATAAAGTGTCCAAGATGTCTCTCACTACTTGAGTGAGTAAATGAACTAGGCAATGGAATAGAATGTTAAAAGAAACTGACATTGTGGAAAGACAGGGTATGCCACTGGGCGGAAGTGTGACCTCATAGTAGAGTGCTTGCCTGGCATGCATTAAGCTCTGGATTTGATTCCTTGGTACCGCACACAGAAAAAGCTGGAACAGCGCTAGCTTTTTTTTTTTTTTTAATCAAGGTTACCCCTCTATCCCTGAGCCTGGGTTTTGTCCCTGAGCTCCTCAGCTCAAGGCTATTGCCCTACTGCTTGAGTCACAGCCCCACTTTCCGTTTTCTAGTGATTAATTAGAAATAAAGAGTCTCACATTCTTCAGTGCCTGGGATGGCTTTGAAACGTGGTCCTCAGATTTCAGCCTCTTGAGTAGCTAGGATTACAAGAGTGAGCCACTACACCTAGCTAGAGCACTACCCTTGAAAAAGCTCAAGGACAGTGCCCAGGCCAGGAGTCCGAGCTCCAGGGCTAGGACTGGAAAAAAACATGCTTATCAGTAATAGAAGCCAGTCTGAAAAGTGTCATTATAGTTCTAAGTAGTAAGAAGTTCTGAAATTATAAAACATTATGGAGATAGTAAAGGGATCAGTGTCAAAGGTTAGGGAAGAGAAGAATTAAGGGAATGGAGAATTTTTAAGGATAGATAACCATTTAAGTTGGTACAAATTTACATAGTATACATTAAGTGCTGGTTAGCTGTGTACTGGTGTTTCATGCCTGTCAGCCTGTTGTTTAAAGCTAGCCCAGGCAAGAATATCTGTAAGACTTATCTCTAGTTAGCCAGCAATATATGGAAGAGGAGATACAGCAAAACTGGGACAGCACTAGCCTGGAGAGAAAAAGGCGAGTGAGATAACAAGACACAAAGGTCAAGTCCCAGTAATGGCATATTAAAAGAAAAAATCAGAATGGGGAATTTTGGCTCTCAAAACTGTCACATGGTGGGACAGATTTATGTGCTTCTCTTCCTCCCACCCATTTGGTTGTAATGATAATTTTATATGGCCCAGGAATGATGTTATAAATATTCAAATGGTACTTGGCAGGAAAAGGGTTACATGATCAAGTATCAGTGTAGATTGTAATAAATGTACCACTCTGGGAGGGGATGTTGAGTTGAAACAGAGATAGGTCTTCGTTTCAAATGTAGCATGGGCCCGTGGGAATTAATATTTAGGGAGCAGGATGGGCTCTGTAGATAGGCAATCACTACATTGTAATTCTGAATAAAGGCAAGGTAGTTTGATGGCAAGGTGAGGACCACGGGAAGCACATACAGGTGGGCAGGGGTGGGGTGGGGTTGGCTTACTATAATTTGGTAGGGCTCTCTGCTAAAACTGGTTTTAATAATCAAGTGTAGACAGGGACCTGGAAGGTTCACATCCTGAATATGAAAGCAGAGAAAAAGCCTGTGGTTCTAGGTAAGTAGAAGGAAAACAATCATTTGAATAAAGAATGTGTCTTCTGTGTCTATATTCCTTCTTCCTTTCCTCACTGAAATGAGCTATCTAGAGCAGAAAGTTGCTCCTGGAATTCATTTTTTGGTCCATATCTAGGGCATCATAGAAGGAAAAAGGAATTTCTTTTATGGAAAGTAGGCAACTTGGTTTCTGCACAGAGGCCCATGGAGCATAGTGCCTTTAAGGCAAGCTCTAGGACTGGCACGCACATGCACAATAAGGTGTTTTCTTTCTCTTTCCCTGCCTTCTTCCCTCTCTCCTTCCCCTCTCCCCCCACCAGGCTAACATTTTACCACTTGAGCCAGTTACTGCTTTTTTGGTGGTCAATTAGACCTAAGAGCCTCATGGACTTTCCAGTCCAGGCTGTCTCCAAACTAGGATCCTCAGATCTCAGCTTCCTCAGCTAGGATTTTAAGCTTGAGACACCTGTACTCAGCTCCATCAGGTTTTTGTTTTGTTTGGTTGGTCATGGGGCTTGGACTCTGGGCCTGGGTGCTGTCCCTGAGCTCTTCAGCTCAAGGCTACTGCCCTACCCCTGAAGCCACGGCCCCATTTCCCATTTCCAGTCATTAATAGAAGATAGGTGTCTCTGGGTCTTTTTGCCCAGGCTGGCTTTGAACCATCATCCTCAGATCTCAGCTTCCTGAGTAGCAAGGATTATAGGCGTGAGCCACCACTCCCAACCCATCAGGTTTTTTAAACAGAAAAACTTAAGTGAGAAGGAAATCCATTAGGCTATTTGCAATCCTCATTATGCCTGTTGAAAGCCCAGATGCAAACTAGTCAACATTTTGGGGTGTATGTGCAATACCGGGGCCCTAACTCAGGTCCTGGGCACTGTGTATTAAGTTTTTTTTGCTCAAGGCAGGCACTCTACCACTTTAGTCACAGCTTCACTTCCAGCTTTTGGGTGGTTAGTTGGGGATACAAACTTTCCTACCACAACTGGCTTTGAACCTAGATCTTCAGATTGCAGCCTCTTAAGTAGCTAAGATTACCAGCATGTGCCACCCAACTCCCTGCTTGCTTGCTTTCTTATGGGAAGGAATGTGTATGTGGTGGGAAAGTCTAGATAAAGAACTAAAAAAGAGCACTGGGCCAGGGATGTAGCTCAAGGGTATACTGCTGGCTTACTGAGGCTTGAATTTCCTGTACTGAAGTAAACAAAAGAAAATCCAGTTGAATTGGGTTGCGCCAGAACCTTTTGTCTTCTTTCTTTTGGTTCTGCACAGGTTACTTCCATGCTTCCTCATTCCCAAGTGGACTCTCCTTGTTCATCTAAATTCCTATGGGATTTTTTTTAAGAGAATGGCTTTTATATTTCCATAGATGTTATTGCAACAGAACTGAAACAGGACCAACTTCCTATGTGCTGGTTTTTTTGTTTTTTTTTTTTTTTTTCTTTTGATTGGTCGTGGGCCTGGGCATTGTCCCTAAGCTCTTCAGCTCAAGGCTAGTACTCTACCACTTGAGCCACAGAGCCACTTCTATGTGCTTTTTAAGTTATAGAACATATTAGTGCAGACTGCTTGAGCAGAGGTAAAGTAGTAAGCTAACAAGGTGCTAGTGTTTCAAGTCTCAGTGAATGGAGTAGTCCTGGGTGATTAGAGTACTGATTGTTTTGTCAGAAAGATACTTCCTGGGCTACTGAGCCAGATTCCCTCAAAGCTGGGAGTGTTTGCTCTGTAATCAAGGCTTATCAAATTAATTTTCAGCCATTCACTTTTCTCATGACTAATGAAATAAGTAACTTTCTCTCCCCCCCTCATTCTCTTTCTTTCTTTTTCTTTTGCCAGGCCCAAGTAGCTCATGCCTGTACTCATAGCTGTAGTGGAGACTGAGATATGAGGACTGCAATTTGAAGCCAACTGGGGCAGAAAAGTCTGAGACATTTATATCCAATTAACTACCCAAAAAGGCACAGCTGTGGCTCAAGTAGAGTGCTGACCTTGAGCAGAAAAGCTCAGGGACAGTGTTCAGGCCTGAGTTCAATCCCCAGGACTGGCACCAAATAAATGCATAAATAAGATCTGGGAGTTTGGCATAGTGGTAAGAGTGCTTTCCTAGCTTGCAAAAAGATCCAGGTTTGATTCCTCGATACCACATACATAGAAAAAGCTGTAAGTGGTGTTGTGGCTCAGGTGGCAGAGTACTAGTCAAGTGGCCTTGAGAAAAGCCCAAGGACAGTGCTCAGGCCCTGAGTTCAAGCCCCACAACTACCAAAAAAAAAAAAGCATAAATAAAGTTTATTTTAGTTATTTAGCTTCAGTTCAACACATCAATTTACGAGTACCATGCATCTTGAACAATGTCATCAAGTTCCATGATAGTCCTGGTTCTGAATTAGCAAATTGAAATTGTATGACGTTTTAGTGTAGTGTGTGTGTGTGTGTGTGTGTGTGTGTGTGTGTGTAAGTGTGCATGTGCCAGTACTGGAGCTTGAACTCAGGGTCTGGATACTGTCCCTTAATTTTTTCCACTCAATGTCTACCACTGGAGTCACAGCTCCACTTTTTGGTAGTTAATCAGACAGAAGAGCCTCAAGACTTTCCTGCTCACACTGGCTTTGAATCCAACCTTCAGATCTCAGCCTCCTGACTAGCTAGGATTACAGGTGTGAGCCACTAGTACCTGGCTTTTAGTATATGTAACTGAATGCCAGGTAGGTAGATCTGAGGCAAGTTTAATAGATAGGAGAACACAAAACTATATTATTATTTTGTGTGTGTGTATATGGGTCATGGGGCCTGAACTCGGCCTGGGCACAGTCCCTGAGCTCTTCAGCTCAAAGCTACCGCCCTACCCTTGAGCCAAGTCCCACTTCCTGTTTTCTACAGGTTAATTGGCGATAAGAGTCTGGCTCCTTTTGTGCCCCAGCTGGTTTTGAACCTTGATCCTCAGATCTCAGCCTCCAGAGTAGCTAGGATTACAGGCATGAGCCTCCACACCGGATGGAAACTACGTTATTTTTAACAGATATGAAAAGGATCAGATTCAAAAGTTAAAACACAAAAGCAACTGACAAAAAGCATTTAAGCTTTCCACCCATCACACATGCTTCTAAGTGTTAAGTTAGACATAAGAGGGGCAACTAACTCTGCCTTCTCCTTTGAAATGGCAAAAGTCTAGAACGTCTTCATAAACTTCTTGCATGACTGGTAAGAAGTCCTCAAAATTACCTGAGTGATGGGTGGGCTTCACCAAATCTTGTCCACCCAAAGCTATTGTCTTGGGACTAGGAGTTAGATGGGCTTGCATTTGCCTAGCTCAGAAAGTATAAAAGCTTCCGTTAGGATCTACTATTTTGAGTTTGTAACTCTCATTTCCTACATGGAAAAGAAAATGTTTCTCCTTTTTCCTGTTTCTCTTTGCTGCAACCTTGTTAAACTAAAATAAATCTTTTCTAATACTTCTGTCTTGTGAGACTCATTTCTGTGACACACTCTGAAATGCTTTTCACATGTGGATATGAAGGACCTGTGATTTTGCATGGAAACGGGCAAGTTGAGTGAATTCCTTATCCATACTCTTGGGACAGATTTGCTTCTGAAAATTTGCCATTTTCAGTATGAATTATGCTGTAAACCCTGCCATGACCACAAGAAATGCAAATCAAAACAACATTCCACCTCACCCCAGTTAGAATTGCTATTATCGAGAAAACAAATAATTACAGTAGGGATGTGGCCAAAAGGGAATGCTGCTACATAGTTGGTGGCAATGTAAACTACTCTGGAAAGTAGTATGAAGGTTCCTCAAAAGACTAAATGTAGAGCTCCCCTACGGCCCAGAAATCCCATTCCTGGGCATTGACCTAAATGACCATATATACATGACTGATACATATATAATAAAAACATATATAAATGTCACACACACACACACACACACACACACACACACAAAATGTCATTCTATGCTTCCATCAAAAGAATGATGTTGCTCCAGTCACAGGGAAATAGAAAGACTTGGAAAAAATTATATTAAGCAAAGTAAGCCAAAGTTAAGAACCAAGGAAAGAGAGGCCACGTGGCTTCCCTCATTTGTAACAACTAGAATCTGTCTAGGATATTCTTAGGAGAGGACCACCATAGCCCAGTAGCTATGTGCGTATGATTATAGAAAATGATGCTTATTGAAATGAGCTCCAAGAAATGAGTTTCCTGTACTATTTGCAGTTATTTCTTTTTTGTTTGTCTTTGGTTTATCAGATTTGGGGAAAGGAAGGTGAATCACATAACCTGTGGAATAAAGGGTGAATCAATTCACCAGTGATACTCACTAAACACTATGTTGGAAATGAATTTTATAACTTTGGGGGAGGGTTGGTAAGAGGGGAAAAAGTGGAAGAAAATGAGGGAGGAGGTAATACTGGTCAAAAAGAAATGTCCTGGGCCAGGAGTTGGGCCTAGTGGTAGAGTGCTTGCCTAGCATGCGTGAAGATGGGGGTTCGATTCCTTGGTACTATATACATAGAAAAGTTCTGGGAATGGTGCTATGGCTCAAGTTGTAGAGCACTAGCCTTGAAAAAGCCCAAGGACAGTGCTCAGGTCCAGAGCTCAAGCCCCCGACTGGCGAAGAAGAAGAAGAAGAAGAAGAAGAAGAAGAAGAAGAAGAAGAAGAAGAAGAAGAAGAAGAAGAAGAAGAAGAAATGTATTCATCGTCTGACTTATGTAACTGTAATTCTTCCATACATCTCCTTCACAGTAACTCTGCCATGAGTGAATGAGTACAGAAAAAGTTCTATTTTGTGTGTGTATACAGACACACACACACACACACACACACACACACACACACACACACACACACAATGTACAGCTCCTGGTACTTGAATTGAGGGCTTAGGCACTATCTCTGAGCTTTTGTAGACTACCACTTTGAGCCACAGTTCCATTTCTGGCTTTTGGGTAGTTAACTGGAGGTAAGAATCTCACAGATTGTCCTTCTCCAGGCTGGTTTTGAACCATGATGCAGTCTCCTGGATAGTTAGAACAAGCCACTGGTGATGTGTTTCATCAAAAAGCTGCAGGTAAGTGAACAGGAAATAATGACTATCAAAGAAATATAAAACTTTTGGAAGGAACTCTAAGACAATAAGGGGAATGCTGCTAGATCAGGAAGCCAGGTCTATGGCATACTATGCTTTTTCCTTTAGTTTTATGAATCTATGAGTATCAAACAACTGGCTGGTCCAAGCATTGCCCATATCCGAATGCATTCTTCATGGATCTCTCACATTGTTCACAGCCTTGCTTACGTTTTTAATTTTGCTTTTCAAGTGTTAGTAACATGGTGCTTCTGGGACAAACCCAGGCTATCAAAGAGTGGGTTAGGATGATTATCTGTGTGACAGTATCTTCTGATCCTGTCCTCTGTTAAAGCAGACACAGCTTCACCCTACAGAGATCTGTCACCCCCAGAGGCAGAGAACAGCATCAAGTCAGCAAAAGGGAAGGCTTTCCCCTGCCACTCTTCTGCCTGGTTGGGAAAAGCCATTTTAGACATATCTTTCACAAGGGAGGGTTATGTAAAAAGACAGCTTCTGCGGAGTCTTCCATTCCATGCAGTCAGGCCATACGGATCTCCTCATTTCCAAGGTCTTAGGAGGTTATGTATACCTTTCCTTTAGAGGCTTAAGCATAAGTTTTTGCAAAGATACAAGGATGGTTTATACATCTGCACTTTAATGGCTTCTCTCTAAATAGAACTTGGCAGAGCACCCACAGTTTCTCAGTGTTCCATAGTATTGTTTTTCTTCTTTCTCTGCTCCATTCTGTCTGAAGTTGACAAATGGGCCTTTTCATAGACCGGGAAAAAACATTATCCTTTGTTAAAGTGACCTTCTTGCGACTGATCTGCTCAGTCCTTTTCTTGTTTCGGTTCTCATGGTCTGGCTGACTGCCTGACACACTCAGTTCAAACTTCCTAGGGCAACCTAGAATGGCACAAAGGGTGGTCACGTGGTGCTGCAGAACACTGGGGATGTGGCTGGTGCAACGGAAGAGCTGAGTATTTAGTGCTATGGAAAGTCATCTAAAGTTTGACTCCATTTATTGAAAGGTTAAAAAATATATATATTTGGAACAACTTCAGCCATGGAAAACTCAGGAGCAGAGGCAAAACTCACCATATGACTAAGGCAACTGCTGAGGGTATCACTGAGATATGGAATTCTCTTTAGCTTACTCTTTGGGGGAGGATACAGCTCAAAAATCCTAACTCATTTCATGAGGATTGCAGGGCACTGAATACAAAGGTCTTTGCAGGAATTGAGAGACCATATGATGAACAGGAGAAAGATGTTCGTAGTTACCACAAATGAGTTTCTCAGCCAGGTGCCAGTGGCTCTTGACTGTAACCCTAGCTACTCAGGAAGCTGAGCACTGAGGATTGCAGTTTGAAACCAGACAGGGCAGGAAAGTCCAGAAGATTCTTATCTCCAGCTAACCAGCAAGCAGCCTGAAGTGGCTCAAGTGGTAGAGTGCAAGCCTTGAGCAAAAAGGTAAGGGATAGAGCCCAGGCCCTGAATTCAATCCATAGTACTGGCACATGTGCACATACACACGAAAGAAAAAAAAAAGAAAGAGAAAAAGAAAAGAGAACAAATTTCTTAGTCCCTTAGAGTCATATAAAAGATTTATGTCTAACTATTGAGTTGAGGACACAAAACTTTAGTAGCCATCTAAGTTCATTTCCCTTTGTCTAGACTTCTTAAACAAGGTCTTTCCAGCATCTCTGACAGGGCCTTATCTAGTTAATTTCCTACTGAACTACCAGTAAAGACCTATAAAAGGTAGACAGTCATAGGGATTCTGCCAAACTGGAATGGAATTACTACTTATTGCCAATGGAATTAGAGTCCATGATCTGTTTCTCTGTCTGTCTCTGTTTCTGTCTCTTTCTGTGTCTGTCTCCATTTCTGTCTCTGTCTCTGTCTCTGGGCTATGCTATGACCCCAAACAAGCACCTGTCCTTTTGCTAAGTGGCAGTGATCACTGAAGGTTAGAATTTTTTTCCCTATTCCTCATAAGTGTGTTATCTCTCAGTCTAGTTTCATATTGTAATTGCAAAAGAGTAACAGAGGAAAGAGAAGAAATGCAGCCCAAACACAAAGGCCAGGTGTGGGAGGGGCAATTATTGTAGGCATTGTTAGGAGCTTCTGTTCTTAGCATCTCAGTCCTAATCTCCCAGACACAGAAGGCTGTGCCAGGGGCTTAGTGTCCTGTCTGCACTCCAGGCTAAAGCAGAACATGACCAGTGCTGAGTGCCACTGGAATTTGAGGAACTCTAAAATGAGATTAACCCAATCTGCCCAGCCTGTTCATTGCCAGCTTTGGGTCTGGGGATCCCCTCTGTATTTCCACCCTTGAATTGGAGAATTGCAGATCACCCTTCAAAGATGGTTGCATTAGTATCCTCTATGCCACACCCTCTCCTGAATGTGGCCTTGCTCTGCATTCACCCATCAAAATATAAAGTCTGGTAGCCTACCCCTAGCTACACAGATTGGAGAAAAGTGATTTGAAGCATGCCTGGGAAAACTAATCCTAGCGACTCTTGTCTCCAATTAATTAGCCAAAAGCCAGAAGTGGAGCTGTGGCTCAAGTGATAGGGCACCAGCTGTGGATGAAACAGTAGAGAGAGAGAAAAAAAGAAAAAGAAGAAAAAAAGTGGAGTGAGTGTGTGAGGATTGAAGTTCAAGTGTGAGTACTACTTTGTGTGTGTGTGTGTGTGTGTGTGTGTGTGTGTTCACTCTCCAATGCAAAGGTTTCTTGCCAGATGTTATTGTGTGCTTGAAATATGGCTACTCTGAATTGAGATGTTTATATGAGCAACATAAGTACTGCATTTTTTTGGCCAGTCCTGGGGCTTGAACTCAGGGCGTGGACACTATTCTTGGACCTTCTCAAGGCTAGTGCTCTACCAGTTGAGCCACAGCAACACTTCTGGTTTTTTTTTTTTTGTGTGTGTGTGTGTGTGTAATGTGGTACCAAGGAATTGAATGCAGGGCTTCGTGTATACTAGTCATGCACTTTACTACTAGGCCACACTCCTGGCTTGTACGTACTAAATTTTAAGAACTTTTTTTCTGCTTTTGTATTGTTGGTCTCTAGAAAATTCCAAATTACTGTAATGTGGTTCATATTACTATGCTGGTATAGAAAGCAAACTAATGGAGATTGTGTATTCTTGAGGAAAAGGAAGCAGATATACATAGAAAAAACCCCACAAAAGTAGGAGTTCAGTGCAGAGAACTGAAAGCATGAAGTTAATGTTTCTCTCTTACTGTGTTAAATCCTAAATTTAGGAATCCAGTTGGTAACGACTTAACCAAGTAGACTTTGCAGCTCAACATATGACCTTCCAATACGATTTTTTTTGGCTTTTTTTTTTACTTTCCCTAAGTCATGCGGAATCACTTTCCCCTCTTCCTGCCTCAGTTCCATGGGTGTGCCTGTCTGCATGGATGGTGGCACAGTGAATGTCCATGGTTAATGGCACTAACAATGGCTATACTCTTTTTGAAATTGAGATGCTGTAGCAGAATTGCTGAGCAACAGTTTTGTTTCTCCTTTACAATAGTAGAACGAATTTTCTGTGCCTGTAAATCTCATATTGAATGAGTTCTGGATTTTTTTAATTAATAGAAATAAATAACCCAAGGACAGATGTCATTTATAATCAGACCTCCTTCATCTATGGCTTGGAGTGTTTCTGAGTCACAAGTAAATCACAGGTTAAATATGAAGATACCCTTCTTAATGATGAGTGCTGTCGGGTGTTGATGGGTGTGTTCATAATCATAAAGACTACTTCCTTTTTTTTTCTTTATGGGTCATGGGGCTTGAATTCTGCCTGGACAATGTCCCTGAGCTCTTCAGCTCAAGGTTACTGCCCTACCTTTGAGCCAAGCCCCATTTCTCATTTTCTAGAGGTTAACTGGAGATGAGTCTCGGGTCCTTTTGTGACTGGGCTGGCTTTGAACCTTGATCCCTAGATCTCAGCCTCCTGAGTAGCTAGGATTACAGGCGCGAGCTACTGAGTCCGGCTATAAAGACTAGTTCTAAGAATAAAGAATTCATTATTTAAAAAATAAACAATCCAAGGCTAGGAGTTTGTCCTAGTGCTAGAGTGCTTGCCTAGCATGACGAAGACCAGGGTTTGAGTCCTAGTTACTATGTATATAGAAAAAGCCAGAAGTGGTGATGTGGCTCAAGTGGTAGGGCTCTAGCCTTGAAAAACTACAAGGACAATGATCAGGCCCTGAGTTCAGTCCCCAGGACTGGCAAAAAACCAAAAACCAAAAACCAAAAGCCCAAAAGTGGATGAAGAAAGAAAATGTGAGAAAATATATTGATTTTTTTTGTTTATTAGTAATTATTTTGGGGTGGAAGGACTCTGGATACATTTGATTTTTCTCTTTATATTCTTAAATGTTTTAGTTTGTTCCCCTTTTTTCTTCCTTCCCTCCTTCCTTTGCTTACTTCTTCCTTTGTTCCTTCCTTCTTTTGTGTGCTGATCCTGGAGCTTAAACTTAGGGTATGGGTGCTGTCTCTGAGCTTTGCGGCTAGAGCTCTACTACTTGAGCCACAGGGGTTTTTTTTTGAGTTTAATAGAAATAAGGA
Source organism: Megascapheus bottae (assembly GCF_031878675.1). Lineage (NCBI taxonomy): Eukaryota > Metazoa > Chordata > Mammalia > Rodentia > Geomyidae > Megascapheus > Megascapheus bottae. The sequence goes on from NC_143514.1 coordinate 31,688,402, forward strand.
GTCTTACAGACTTACCTGCCCAGGTTGGCTTTGATCACGATCCTCATAGCTCAGCCTCCTATGTAACTATGATTATAGATATGAGCCCTGGTGTCTACTTGCTTCTTTGTTTAAACAGTGCATACTTATTATTTTCATGCTTAACAAACTTACACAATCAACTCACTTACATACTTATCAACTTATATAATCTGTCCCTGTTCCCTGAGGTATATTTCTGCAATTTCTCTCAGTTCACAACAAGCCCTCCTGTGGAATTTATTTTAGTCTCCACCCACTTCGTAGGGAAGAGACCCAGTCAACCTTACATCTTCAAAGAGACTCTAAATAACCAGCTCCCCAAATATATCCTTTTGTTTTGTTCATAGAGCCCATTAGCAGTTTTTTTAAAGCTCTCTCTCTCTCTTTCTCCTTTCTCTTATGTAGTCGATATTGCCCTTTCCCCTACATACTTCCAGTTTCATTTAATAATTTGCTTTCCTGTCTCCCCCAAGAGCATTAGCTATTGTAAGAAACTGATGAAGTGAGGTGAGTGCTAATTGTGTACTGTGTAAAACTCCAGAATTCAAAGAATCCAGAAGAGCTGAGATCTAGAAATCACCTGAGAAGGTTGGGGGAGAATGGCTGGAGACAGGAAGGGTGGGTGAGTGTAGTCATAATAATGTACACCTGTGAAAATGGAGCCAGGTAAATTGAGGGGGTCAGTGAGATTGGGGGAGATGGATGTGGGGTAAGATTGATATTGATCAAGAGACATTGTATTCATGAAGTAACATGTGAATTGAAATCCTCTGTACAACTATGTAAAGATAAGTAGAAAGAAAGAGTTTGAGGCAAAACTTTTACTCTTTTCTCCTCTTTCTTCCTCTTTGTTCTCTCTGTACTGCGCCTCAATAGTTATAAAAGCATCTGTTAAACATAAGGGGCTGATTTTTGCCAGTCTTGGGGCTTGAGCTCAGGGTCTGGGCACTGTCCTTGGGCTTTCTCAAGGCTAGAGCTCTGAGCCACAGCACCACTTCCAGCTTTTTTCTGTGTATGTGGTATTGAGAATCCAGTTCAGAGTTTCGTGCATTCTAGGCAAGCACTCTATCACCAGGCCATGCTCTGGCTCCCAAGTGACATTTTTTTTTTTAATGACTCATATAATCACACACACACACACACGCACACACACACACACACGCACGCACGCACATTTTCCACTTCTGGGGCTTGAATTCAGGACCACTGTCCTTGTTTTTTCGCAAGGCTAGCACTCTACCACTTGAGCCACAGTGTCACTTCCAGCTTTTTTGTGGATGTGGTACTGAGGAATTGAACCCAGAGCTTTATACGTTCCAGGCAAGCACTCTTCCACTAGGCTACACTCCTGGCCTCTATAATGACTTATATTTAAACATGATGGTCACAATAGTGAAGACAGTAAGGGATTTGTATTTTGGTCCAAATTCTGCAGCTTCATATACCTCAAGCCCCCATAACCAACTTTCCCACCTTTTTCTTTGAAAAGAGAAAGTGGCAGATCACTGTGATGGTGGGGAGGTGGGGAGGTGGGGGGGAGGAGAGGGAGCTCACCTTCTGTGTTTTTTGGGGAGGTGGGGGAGAGGGGAGGGAGCTCACCTTCTGTGTTTTTTGGGGAGGTGGGGGAGAGGGGAGGGAGCTTGCCTTCTGAAGCTGTGTTTTCTTCTCATAGTAGGCCATCACGGGGATGGACGCTCGGTAGTAGGTTTCCAGGCGCTTGGCGATGGTCTTGGTAGTGTCCTCTAGGCACGGGCTGCTCTGGCTCCTTTGGAGAAGGCGGTTGGTCATGGTGTCTGCTGAGCAGTCCATGCAGATCACCAAATGTGGGTCTCCAATCTGGGGAGTGGGGACCAGAGCACAATAAGATCAGAAAGTCCGTTCAGGAAAGATTGGCCTTTTGGTTTCTCTGTAGCACCAGGCGCTGCCTCATGGTTTCTAGAGGGACTGGATTCCATGTCTCTTCCATTCCATGGCAGGCTCTGGCTATGAGCTGCCTCAGAGCTGTGTCTTGTCCTTAACTTTAAGGTCACCTTATTCAATGCAAAGAGTATAGGCTACCCAATGTCATCAGAGTCTCCTTTACACTTAAGGGAGCCATAGTGTGTGTGTGTGTGTGTGTGTGTATGTGTGTGTGTGTGTGTGTGTGTGTGTGTGTTTCTCCTAGGGGAAGTCTTGGGCTGCTGAGGCCAAATTGACCATGTCCTTCTTCTTCCCACCAACTCATCTTCTTGAAGTTACCTGTGGGACACACAGCGGACTGTTTGTGGTGGGAGGTTGGAGGAACCTCATTAGGCAGAGCCTGCAAAATTGGAGCCAGGGTGTGTAAGAACACTCCTTACTGTTGGTAACTCATCCATCTCCAAGATGGGCTTTCCAACTTCCTTACTTCGTAAGCACTTGCTCCTCTGCTCCTCTCAGGAACTGAGCCCTCTGCTCTGCCTGAATCTGGGGCTCACTTAGGAGGATGGCTGGAGCATGGCAGAACATGGCTGGAATGATTCTGAGTGCTTTTTTTTTTTTTTTTTTTTGCCAGTCCTGGGCTTGAGCTCAGGGCCTGAGCACTGTCCTTGGACTTTCTCAAGGCTAGAGCTCTACCATTTGAGCCTCAGCACCACTTCCGGCTTTTTTCTATGTATGTGGTACCAAGGAATCGAACCGGGTTCTTCGTGCATGCTAGGCAAGCACTTTAACCACTAGGCCAAACTCCCGGCCCCTTCTGAGTGCTTTTTGAAGCCAGATCATAAAGCGGCTTCACAAATTTGCCTAGCAATTTGAATAATTGCTATAGAGGAAACCAGCTTCTAAGACATTCAATGGTCTCAAAACTGCCAAGTCGTGAGGAAAATCTACTACATTAGGACATACACAACTTTAGCTTTATTTAGCCGCTATATGTTATGTACCCACCAGCGAAGTCCATCAAACTCCAGAACCATGTGATCCTGTTTTTTTTTTTTTTTGAGACTGCATCTTCCAGTGTAATGCAGGCTCACCTCAAGTTGGTGATCCTTCCATCTCAACAACCAAGTGCTGGATTACAAGCAGGTGCTACCACACCTGGCACATGTTGTTCTTTCAAACCACCTGACTTTATCACTTATTAACCATGTGATCTAAAGTTTCTGCACCTCAAATTTCCATCTGTTCAGTGATGCTGATCAAGGGAAGGTGGCACACAACTGCCACATAACATACAGTAAATAGGAGGTGCAAAATTTTAGCTGTTATGCTCAGTTTCTCTATGAGGACCTGGCTTTAGCACGCAGGGGTTAGGAATCCTGTTTCTGGTCTCAACTTTTGCATATAAAATGTGATTAAGAAGTGTGTGCATCTGGCTGGGAGTTTGGCTTAGTGGTAGAGTGCTTGCCTAGAGTGCACAAAGGCCCGGGTTCGATTCCTCGGTACCACATACATAGAAAAAAGCCAGAAATGGTGCTGAGGCTCAAGTGGTAGAGCTCTAGCCTTGAGAAAATCCAAGGACAGTGCTCAAGCCCAGGACTGACAAAAAAAAAAAGAAGAAGAAGTGTGTGTATGTCTGCTTGTGTTTTAAATTTTTGAGTGGTACTGGGTTTGAACTCAGGGCCTTGAACTTGTTAGGCAGGCACCTTACCACTTGGTTCATATCCCTGGTCCTTTTTGATTTGGTTATCTTATAAATAATGTTCCTCTCTATGCCCATACATGCCTGGATTGCGATCCTCCTTGTTCAGCTTCCGGTGTAGATGACATGTGCACACTGCCCTGCCCAGCTACTGCTTGAGTTGGAGGTCTTAGTTTTTGCTCCATCTGTCTTCTAGTCAGGATCCTCCTGCTCTCTCTCACAAGTAGCTGGGATTATAGACATGTGCCACTACACCCAGTCCAGATGTTTTAATAAACACATGATGGTGATGAGAGTTGTGGCCCGAATCATCCCACATTTCTCTGAACTATTCTTTTGCTCCTGGTGTCTCTTAGACATTCTGAGTGTACCTCCATGACCCAAATCGTTCCTGGACCAAAAGAAGTCATTGTTCCTGGACTTTGTCACATCCTGGCTGTAATGAAGGGCCTGTGGCACTCTCTGTGGAAAGTGCCTTGTTTGCTTCGCCAAGTCAAGGTAAGAACTAAGTTGGGATGGTGAAAGTCCTTTAGGCCCTATATAGAAACATGGGTTACTACCAGGTATTGAGCAAACATTTACCCACCTCCTCTGAGAATGTAAGGCACAAAGTTATGGAAACGCCCCCAAATCTAGAAGAGTGAAATAAACCTCTGGAATCAGTCATGAGTTTCTGCCTGTATTAATTGAAAAGAGAAATTGAGCATCCGGACAGCAAGAAAGGCCAACTGAAGGTGGAGGAATGACCCGCATTCACCAGCAGAGGGCGAGTTAGGCAGGTAGTTTGAAATTCAATGAGTCCACTCAGGGAAAGGAAAGATAATTCAGAGACTTCCTCAGGTACACACAGACATTATAAATACCTTAGCAGGAGCTGGCAGGAAATGCCTCTCTGGACCATAATAAGTTCAGGGTAGAGGTTATTTCAGTCCTATGTCATGTGATTTGGAACTTGTGAGAAATGGAGGGGCCTCAGACTCTGACTTGCTGAACCCAGGTCTGCAGCTTAGAGATTCCTTAGGTGACTGCTCATAACTTACTAGCTTAAAAAGCTGCCTATCAAGCCTTTTTTTCCAGGGCCCCTAAACTATGGGATTTGATTGTCTTCCCTGAAATCAGGATTTATTCCTAAGTGCCAACCTGCAAAATTGTCATTCCATCTGAAAGTCACTGGAATTGCTGACATCTTTATTTTAATGACCAAACATTTTTCAAATAGTAGATGAAACTGATTTTTCCAAATGCTGTGCTTGCCCTTCGAAAGTCCTTTGGAACAGTTCTCTAGCTTCCAGCTCTACCCTTCAGCTGTGCTTCACCCCTAAAACCAACTGAGGGACAGAACAGAGAACACAGCCCTTGTCTGAAGGAAGCAGAGGGACATGGGGACAATGCCCTAACACAGCCTCACCCTCCTAGTATCCCTATATTAACCATGAATATCTCTTGAGTTCTTCATGAACCCCCCCCCACTTTTTAAAAATAAATCCAGGGCCCTCCATTCAAATACAAGGATCCTTAAGATAGATTAAGCATTCAACTTGACCTGATTACAGCTATCTTGAGTTGTTATAGTCATGACTGACCCTGAGAAACCCAGGCTGGTTGCCTCCCATGGTTTCCCAGTAAATGACAAATAAGAATAAAAAGCCATTATATTGGTTACATGGAGCTTTGTAACCAGGGATACCAGTAATGTGCCTCTTTGACATGAGTTTAAAGACCACACAGGTACACTGGGACCTCGTTGTTGTGGCACAGAGGACTGCTGAGATCCCATAAGCAACAGATCAGCCAGCTGCAGGGAACATTGGGCTCAGGGCTTCGGAGACAGTCATCCTTTCAACCCATTCCTAATGGCAAGTATTACTATCCCTACTTTAAGGATGAGGAAATGGAAAGTGCCCAAGGTCACTAAGGATTAGGTAACACCAGACCTGAGCCAACTGTGTGTAACTCCTAAGCTTGGCTCCAGGGAGAGAACCGGGCAGGATGTGTGATGGGTGGCACACAGCGCCAGTTGAGGAGGGTAGAATGGCTGTGGGGGAGCGCTATCCATATTGGACAATTGGGCTTTTGCTGCCTCCTGGGGCCTAGCTGGGATCAGCACTCCTCAGTACTTGGTAGTTCCAGCAAGGGGAGGAAGACATTTGTTCTGTTCTCCCTGACCCCCTTCCCTAACCTTAATTTTGCTCCATTATCAGGACACAGGGGAGGCCCTATTTTTCAGTGGGCAGAAAGTCTCCCTTGATGGACAGAATAGCTATCCTGTTCTCTGCTTAAGCCTCTGTTTCCTCATTTATAAAGGAAGGTAAGAGTCATTTCTACTTCACAGGGCTATTGTGAGTGTTTAATGAACTAAGGCATATGAAGTAAGTTGTTTCAAATACCACATAAATGGGAGTTGATATTATTTAATTGGACTAAAAGGGATGACTTACATTCATCCCTTTGAGCTGTAAAAATCTTTGGGTTTAGAATCAGAGGGCCCACTGAGTCACAGGCTTTCTTCACTTGCTGTCAATAAGTTGGACACAACACTGGTGCAGCTCTCACTTGGAGGTGGAGTTTCTTGGGGAACCTCACTAGAGGAGCTCCAGCATGTCCTAACAGAAATAACATCACCCTGTCGTTCCCCACACTCTCTGTCCCAGGTTGCCATTACACAGCATGCATATCATATGTGGGTATCACAGTGGCATCACCAATGTTCACGCTGGTGAGAACTGCCCAGGTGCTGGGCTAATAACACATGCTTCTTACTACTTAGGCTTCTTCTCCATCTCATTTGAAATCTTCCTTAGTGGGGCCCACCATGGGAGAGGGACTTTTGTTTTACCTTTGGGGAGATCACAAAAATAATCTGAATTCCTGTTTATACCGTGGCATTCATAAACGTCTCATAAAGCCCTGGACTTTCCTGCCTAGCTTATAAGCAGAAGAGGACAAGGTGACCAAGCAGGATTTTAAAGGTGTGAGAAAATTAGTGGCCCTCCAACGTGGACAATATTTTTATAGCTTAGCAAATACACTTAGGTGTTAGGACATTTGATATTCACAGAATTCTTCCAGCTTTTTTCTTTTTTTCCAATCCTGGCCCTGAACTTGGGGCCTGAGCACTGTCGTTGGGTTTTCTCAAGGCTAGAGCTCTACCATTTGAGCCACAGCACCACTTCTTGCTTTTTCTATGTATGTGGTAACTGAGGAATCGAATCCAAGGCTTCATGCATGCTAGGCAAGCACTCTACCAGTAGGCCAGCACTCCCCACAAAAGTCTTTAAATCTGTTTTAAAAAATGTGATATTGGGTAGCTTGGGTCACACTCATATATAACAGAGGTACAATTCCAAATATTCTGACCCCGAGCCCTGTGAATGGTGCTGTTTCAAGATGTCCCCTTGGGAGATTCTGTCAAGGATGGAGAACGTTTTTTTTTTTGTTGTTGTTGTTGTTGTTTTTGCCAAAAGCCATTTGGATATTTACAATATTACTTGTGGGCTAAATGATTATTATTATTTTTCTTTTTGGTGAAATCCAAGTCAAATCTGTGTGCCTGGTTTGTGGCAAAGCATTAGCAGCAATGAAAAAAAGAGCCAATCTGGAACTTCATTACAGCTCAAAACACATTAAACTCAATAAATCAGGAGGTCACACATGTCTGGATAAAATCAATGCTCTTTAGCGGATTTGGAATCACAAATAGCTTTCACTGGGCCTCCTTGTGACAGAGATATTGTCATTCAGATAAGTGGTGTAGTGAGCTAGTTAATCACAAAGAAGCCACGTTGCCTCGTAGAGGGACAGTTTGTGAATGAGCGCATGGTGGCTGTGATAGAGGTGTTAGCACCAGACAAAGGAAAATTGTCTCAGTGCTGGTTCATCTTGGGAAATCATCTCAGATCAGATGACTGACTCAGTATAAGATACTAAAAAAAAACCAAAACCAAAACAAACAAAAAAACCCACTGAAGGAATCTGTAGGACATTTCCATTTTTTTTTTTTTCTGTTTGGCGGGTGAGGAAACAATAAATATAACAAACTTCCCAATGGACTGTTTTTAGTTGTGGGGAAACTGCAGAGTTTGACACTAGAGAGGAATTGCTGAAAGCCAGGCATGGCTCCTCCAGGAAGTAAGGATTCATTTGAGAGACTGGTTTTTGTTTGTTTGTTTGTTTGTTTTTGTTAGTCCTAGGCTTGAGCTCAGGGCCTGAGCACTGTCCTTGAGCTTTCTCAAAGCTAGAGCTCTACTACCTGAGCCTCAGCACCACTTCTAGCTTTTTTCTATGTATGTGGTACAGAGGAATTGAACCCCAGTCTCCGTGCATGCTAGGCAAATACGCTACCAGTAGCCCAAACTCCCGGCCCTTGAGAGACTGGTTTTTATCAATGAAAAGAACTTGTGTTAATATTTGAAAAGTCATGTGGTTGCACTACAGAGGGAGCTTCAGCCTTTGTTGACTCAAAAAGAGTGTGAATTATATTTGTCAAGAGATAACTGAGTCATCTCTGTCTTGATGAAAGTTGACTTAATTTATGCCACTGCTCTGTGCACAGTCATTGTGGTTCAACAACGTGTTGTCAACAGGGCCATGCATACATTTTGTCAAAAGCAGAGGGTCTGAAAACTGCCAGTTTAAGGAGTTACTGGGTGATCTTCACTTTGACCTCTATGATCTTGTTTGCCACCATGAAGTATGGTGGCTGAGTCAATGGGTTGTGCTCACCAACTGAGGGAGGAAGCCAAGCGGTTCACTGACATGAAAAGGAAACAAACCTGTCAGGGAATTCAATGGCTACAAGTGGCAATGTGATCTAGCATTCACAGTGAACACTACCAAGCACCAATCAGAGTGAATGGCATCTGGCAGGACCCCCAACCAGCTTTTCAGCTCCCAGCTTTCAAACATGAGATCTTTTGAAGCTAAGTTAAGGCCATACAAAGCACCACACAGAAAGAGTAATGTGGCACATTTCTCCATTCTGGAAGAACAAAAACATCCTAATAACACAGAGATATGCTAGTATTTGAAACGAATAGAAGCACTTAATGTAAATTCCAAGGATGTGAAAAGTAAACAAAAGGATCTGCACATTTCTGCTACACCATTTGATGTAGAAAGCAGCTGAAGTGCCTAATAACCTGGAACACAAAATCATCCAGCTGTGATGTGATCAGGAGCTGAACGCGAGCTACCATGGCCTTTCTCTGGTTGAAGTCTATAAGTATTACGTAAGTCGAGGTGAACTTTGAGGAGACATTTATTAAAATATGCTTCTGTGTAGGGGATAACTTACCTACTACAAGCTGTTCTTTTCAAAGTGTACCATTACAAAAAGTCAATTTGTGTTTCAGACTGACAAATTTGGAGAACCAGTTGTGAGTAGCAACACCGTTAATCATGCCTCACCCAAGAGAAGCAGTTCCAGCCTTGTTGGGAGCCAGAGTGGAATCAAACTGTACCTTGACTTGCATCAGACAATGGCTTTATTGTCTTATTGTTTTCTGGCCTTATTCTATGTAAATGACCTGAGATTTACCATATGAATGTAACACCTGGAGGTTGCCTGGGTCTGAAGGAGGGAAGAAGCGGGAGTGAAAAATAAACGCCGCAGTCTTTACCTGGACTGCAGACATCCCGGACCCGGTGTGTCTGTCTCTCTTCTATTTCTTCCTAGTCCTTGCCCCCTATTTCAGGAACCCCAATCTGCGAACCCTGGTTTGCTGCCGGTTGGCCCCGGCACAGCCTGACATTAAGAGGGAATTAATTGAATGTTTGACAAAATATAGCAGGCTAAATTTTAAGTTGATAACTTGTATGGCCTGTGAATATCGTTTATATAAATACTCAAAAGGCCCTGGGCAGAAAAAAAAAGAAAGAAAAGGTTCTCTACCCCTGTGATAAAGAGTTAGTAACTAAAATATATACAGTTTCAACAACAAACAACATAGGGCCTGATTCAAAGATACAAAATGAATACACATTGCTCCAAAAGAAGATATACAAATGAACAGAGCACAGGAAAAAGCTGTTCAGCCTTAGTAATCATCATGGAAATGCAAATCCACAGGAAGGTGCTAGCGCCTGCTGCTGTAATCCTAGCTATGTAGGAGGTTGAGATCTGAGGATCCATGCCAGCCCAGGTGGAAGAGTCCAAAAGACTCTTATCTCATAAAAAACAACAACAACAACACAAAAAACCCCAAACAACAACAACAAAAACAGAGGTGGCACTGTGGCTCAAGTGTAGAATACTAACCTTAAGCAAAATTGCTTAGGGATATTGCTGGCCCTGCATTTAAACCCAGGACTAGCACGCACACACACACACACACACACACACACACACACACGGAGATAGCAAAGTTCACCCATTAGCTACTATTAGGGATGATGCCTGTCATAATGCACAAGAACAGGCAAAACACAAAAACCTGCCTCCAATAACAGTGTTGTACAGAGAAACTGGAATCTGTTTTTTTTTTAGAATGGTACAGCTGCTGTGGCAGTCTTCCTTTAGCTTTTTCCCTCCAAGCTGGTGCTCTACTACTTGAGGCATACCTCCATTTACAGCTTTTTTGGGGGGTGATTAACTGGAGATAAGAGTCTCACAAATTTTCTTGCCTAGGCTTGCTTCAAACTGAGATCCTCAGATCTCAGCTTCCTGAGTAACTAGGATTATAGGCTTGAGCCTTCAGTGCCCTTAAGAACATTTCTGGGGGACCTTTTGCTTAGTGAAATAAACCAGTCACAGACGGGCTGGTGCTTCTCTCATTTATGTGAGGTGCCTAGAATAAACTCATAGAGACAGAGAGTAGAATGACAGCTGCTATGGGTAGAGGTAGGGAAGAGTGAGAAGCTGTTTAATGAATACAGAGCTTCAGTTTAGCAAGGTAAAAATAGTCCTGGAGATGGCCTCTTGTGAAGGGGGCACTATGACATGAGTGAACGTAATATCATGCAACTGAACACTGAAAAGTGGTTAACCCTGTAAAATGCTATGTGTATTTAGCAGGCAAACCAAACAAGCAGTTCTCTTAACAATTAGTTGATTTATATGGTTGGCTGGGTACTGTGATACACACCTGTAATACCAGCCTCTGTGGGATGAGGCAAGAAGATTGAGCATGTGAGTCCAATCCAGGCTACTTAGCAGACCCAGTCTCATTACACAACAAACAACAACAACAAATCCTGAGTTGACTTATATCAAAGTTTGTGGTTTGCACTTTTGAAGTGGGTCACTTTGTGGAAGAAAGCTCTTTAGAGCTTAGTCTACCCTCTTCCCTCTGCCTTCACCATAGAGAGGCTCAGAGATGGCTGAGACCTAATCCAGGACAATGAAACATGCCCTGGTGTGTGAAAACGCCTCTACGGGGTCATGGTAAGGCAGAAGCTGGAAATAGGAAAGTAACTGATGAAATGGGAACAGAGACCTTTGATGAGCAAATTTGAATACCAAGGTCCAACCAAGTCCGAACCACTAGTGTGAATTTTAGTTAAATATTCCTTTCTAGGCCCTCTCTCCCGATCCCTCTGTGTCCCGGTCGCTCTGGTTAGTTTGAAGTGTCTGCCATGTGTAATAGAAAGATTTGATGAATGTAACTGGGACAGGGCCAGACTCTGAATTTCTCTCCAACTTCAATAATCCACTGTCTCTTTCTTCTGGAACAATCCCTGCCGGAACAGCAACTCACCCTGCGATGGAACTCTTCCCCTTGCTTCACTTCCCGAGGGTAGCCATCAATCAGGAAGCCCTGTGTGTTGCTGAGGTGTGCCACCATAGCCTCCTTCAGGAGCTCCAGAACAATGCCCTGCAGCAGAGGGATGGCAGTGGTCAGAGCCCGAGCCACGCAGGGCCTGGCACTACCCAGAATCACCAGGATGGTCCACCAGCCATCCACTAGGGAGCAGGAGCAGACAAGTGGACAGTGGACAGCAGCCCTCCATACTGAATTCTCGGTCACCTTCCCCTCCCCCACCACACCAGAACAACTGCAAAATTGGTGGGTCACTCACAATGGGGGTGGGTGGTGTAACTGTTCATATTTTTCTTAGTCCTCACTAGTTGCTTTTGCGGGGTTGCATGGCTTATGTTAGATTATATGAAACGTAGCAGCCTTGTTTCAATAATAGCACTCTATAGACTAGGAACCATGGCAGTTTAAAACTAGGCAAAATCTAAAATATATTCTATGGTTTTTTTCTAGCCAATAATTTTTTTATTAAAGAATTTATTAACTTTTTTACATCATATTTTAAATGACAAGTTTAACAAACAAGTGTTCAAGAAGGGAATCTCTATTTACAATCATTGGGACTTAGTCTTTACCTAGCCAATATTTTATAAAACTTTGACATCCACAAAGTTGAGAATTTTCAGTACATATGAAGTAATATTTTCTAGCCACGTTACTTTCTGTACTAAAGGGTTTTTTTTTTTTTTGCTAGTCCTGGGGCTTGAACTCAGAGCCTGAGCACTGTTCTTGGGCTTTCTCAAGGCTAGAGCTCTACCACTTGAGCCATAGCACCACTGCCAGCTTTTTCTATGTATGTGATACCAAAGAATCGAACCTGGCTCTTCATGCATGCTAGGCAAGCACTCTACCATTAGGCCCTAAAGTTTCTGATTTTAGGGCAGGAGGATGTGGCCAGTGTCTGCCTAGAGGTATAAGAACCTGAGTTCTAATCCCATTACTGCCAAAGTACAGTTTATTTCAACTTAACAGGTGCTTATGGAAAATAAGGAGGAAAGAATATAGAGGTTTGGGAATGGGTGTAGGAAACTGTAGTCAGCTAACTGATCTGAGGAAATAGAGGCATTCCCTGCTGTCACAGGGGGTCAAATTTTTTTCCAGATAATTGTAAATTATCTTCCTCATTTGATGAGGGAAACAACCAATACACAAATAACTGCAATACTTAGTGAGGGACAACTGACAAGCACAAAATTAAAGCAGGACAAATCGAGAGAAAAATGTTAGAGGTGCTTTTCTAGATAAGGCAGTCAGGGAAGGCCTCCCTAAGAAACTGTCACATTTGGAAATGGTAAAGTGCCAGCTTTGAATGAAAAAGCTGAGGAACAGCACCAGTGCTGGCACAAAATCCCTACCCCTCCAAAAGCCCCCTCAGTGTAGTTTCAACAATAAAACAAAGATTTATATGAAGACATGAGAAAACTGTGTGACCCCAGGAAGAAATAGCACTGAGAGGAAGGAAGAACCTGACTGTGGGAGCAGTGATGTGGAGAGTGAGTGGGAGCCTGCATGGTGAGGGTGGTAGAATAACCCTAGAGAGGTAGCTGGAGGCCACAGCCATGGGCAGGACTCTGCTTCTCATCCTCAGTGCTATGAGAAGCCACTGGAAGTTTCTGAAGAAGAAATATATTTTGCAGCAGTCATGTGCTCGCTGTGACAAAAGGAAGGCTGGGGAGCCGAGTACCTCACGCCTGTCATCCTAGCTACTCACAAGGCGGAGATCTGGTGGTTGCGGTTCTAAATCAGGAGCAGGAAAATCCAGGAAACTCTTCTCTCCAGTTATCTACCAAGAAGCCAGAAGTACACCTATCACTCAAGTAAGTGATAGAGTAGCAGCCTTGAGTGAAAAAGTGAAGGGGCAATAGAACCCTACCAGGCCCTGAGTTCAAGCTACACTACTGGCACATACAAAAAAAGAAAAGGAAAAAAAAAGATTGACTTGGGGTAGGGATGTGAGGCAGAGGCACTGCCAGGACTGTTTTCCTTTCACCAAGATGTTTCCTGTTGGAACACAGCCCGTACAGATATCCAGCAAGATTGTATGGCACAAGCCCTAATTACAGAGCCTGGCTTGGGACCTTGTTGGGCAAGGATGAATCAATCTATCTATCTATCTATCTATCTGTATCTATCTATCTATCTTTTGTTTTGTTGATTGTGGGGCTTGATTTCCTGGCCTGGGGGCTATTCGTGAGCTTTTTTTTTTTTTTTTTCAAGTGGAGACACAGCTCCACTTCCAGCGTTCTCGTGGTTAATTGAAGGTAAGAGTTCATGGACTTTCTTGGCCAGGTTGGCTTCGCACCACAGTCCTCAGATCTCAGCCTCCTGAGTAGCTAAGTTTACATGTGTGAGCCACCAGTGCCCGGAGTAGGATGAGTATTTTTGGATATACATGGCAGACATGAATGGCAATTTGAAAAGAAAAAAAAGGTATTAGCATATGCTCAAACGACAGAAGCAAAATGCCAAATGCTATCATTCCCTTAGGCTTCCTGCAGAACTCGATCAAAAGGTTATTTTCTGTTCCCTGATGGTTCCTAATTCTAAGCTGTGTTCTATCACATTTACCTCTGTTTTGAAGATTTTTAAACTGTCAACTAGGGGCCTGATTTGGGGGAAACGAAGACTAGGATGACGTCTTTTTAAAGAGCTGGCCAAGGAACCTTGGCCTTGGGTTCAACATCTGCTGCAGACCTGCTCGTTTCTGGACTGTCATACAGGGGAGAAATCAAACCCATTTCTATTCTAGTCCCTCTCGGTACCTCTGCAGTGGAAGGCAGCTCCCGTTACCAAGCAGGGGCAGGCGTGGTCTCCTAGGATGGATGGGCGTGGCTTACCGAGGGTACCAGGTCTCCACGTTCCATGATGTCTCGAATCAGTTTGCTTCTTTCAGATTCGGAGGCCAGTTCTTTACGCAGGAGCTCACCAGTTGAGAGATGAGTAAATCCGTATTTTTCCACCAACTTCTCACACTGTGTACCTTTGCCAGAGCCAGGGCCACCTTGAAAAGGAGATGTGTCAGGCATGCATTCTGTACTGTGCCACCTGTGTATGTGTGCACACGTACGGTCGTACGTACAAGTGCATGTACAAGTACGAGGGCTTGAACCCAGGTCCTCACACTTTCCTTTGACTTTGGCTCAAGGCTGGGTCTTGAGCCACAGTTCTACTTTCCTTTTATTGTGTCTAATTGGAGATATTAGTCTCATAGACTTCCCTTCTCCTGGCTAGCTTGGAACCTTGACCCCTTCGATTTCAGCCTCCTGCATAGCTAGAGTTGCAGGAAAGAAGTGCAGGCTTAGTGCTTCTTTTTTGCTTGTGGTCACCTTGGTGAGCGAGCCTGATTGCGTCCTGCATAAGTGTGCATTGAGGGTTATGCCACATTCCATGAACTGCTCAGGGTCCATGGGCTCAAGTGGAGAGCTTAAAGAGTTATCTCTCCGAGGAGATACAGACAGGTGTTAGGGACAAAAGCAGGTCTGCTAGGTTGGGGATCTGCCTGCTGAAGAGGCACAGAGGAGAGAGGTTCATGACCCCAATAGCCATGCAAACCAGAGAAGTTTCTTGGGGGAACTGAACCTGCTCAGGTGCCGTTATACTTAGTGAATGCTTCATAAATGCTAGCTGCTAGTGAAAAAGAAAGTTTTGATTTTCAAACTCACAGAAGAGTTGTGAATAAAGTAAAAAGAAGACCCTGAAACATAGGAGAGTGGGCGTGGATGGGGCTGGTTTTTCTGTTCCTTGAGAATGCTGCTGCATCATTTCCAACACACAAGGGACAAATGCAGCCAGGCACACAACTGTCCCTAGACCCACTGAACTTCCTGCCAGTTGTTGCAGTTGCCTCAACAATGTCCTGTGAAGCTGATGAGCTGAGCTGGGAACCACAGGTAGCCTCTGCTTTTGCTGCTGCTCTTCTGGTCTCCCATAGTGTGGAAGACTTTTTTCTTTCTTTCTTTTTTTTTTTGTCGGTCATGGGGCTTGAACTTTGGGCCTGGGCGTTATCCCTGAGCTCTTCAAGGCTACCTCCCTACCCCTGGAGCCACAGTACCACTTCCAGTTTTCCAGTGGCTAATTGGAGATAAGAGTCTCACGGTCTTTAGTGCCTGGGCTAGCTTTGAACCGCAATCCTCAGATCTCAGCCTCCTTAATAGCTAGGATTACAGGGTGAGCCACAGTACCTGGCTTGATGTACCTTTTCATAGGTAATATTTAGATAATTCTAATAACTGTATATTTGACAATTTATTGAGAAAAAATAAAGTTAAAAGGCAAAGCATTATTGAGATTATAGTTGGATAGTGAGGATGTATGACTTTATTTGGCAATTTGCTTGGATTATTTTACTTCCTATTGAAGACTGTTCTTGGGGTGTTTGGGATTTCTCTGTTAAAAGACAACATTAGTGGCTAGGATCAGCTAGCATGCACGAAGCTCTGGGTTCAGTTCCCTGGTTTTACATACACAGAAAAAGCTGTGAGTAATGCTGTGACTCAAGTGCTGGAGTGCTAAACTTGAGAAAACTCAAGGACATTGCCCAGGCCCTGTGTTCAAGCCCTAGGAAAAAAGACATTAACATTCTGCTTTTTCTATTTTTATGGTGCTGAGGAATTGAATCCAGGCCTAGTGTATACTAGGCAACACACTACCACTAAGCCACATTCCCAGCCCAAAGACATTAGTTTTAGTAGAAAGGTCCCCTCCCTCTACTTTGCCTTGTTAGAAGACCCAGGAAAGGTACAGACAGCTGCTAAGCCTAGTGGAGAGGGTTTGCCTTCTCCTTCCTCCCCCATCTCCTCCTCCCCCCACAGCAATATTGTCAGGGATGGGCCAGCCTACTAGGAAAACAGCAATTACAGAGGTTTGCAAAGATGATACAGACCACTTAGCGAGCAAACCATTGCCAGCTAATGCTGTACTTATTCCAAGTACCCTGACTCTTGCCTCTCTACATAATAGGAAGGAAGAGTGTAGGGCTAGAGGAGGCTGCTCAGAAGAAGTGCTCCTAGATAAATGACTAAGAGCAGCAGGCAGCTGAGCTCTAGCAGAGGCCACAGGGCTTCCTTGGCCTGGATTTTCTGGGAACCTCTTTTCCCAGGGTAGTTGGTAGCTGGTTATACAGAAAATATATTTTCAGATTTGGCTTCCAAAGCAAGAATGCCAGTTATTATTATTATTTTTCTTCAGCCTCCTACTAATATGACTAGTATAAGTTTTTGCTTCTCTCAAATATTATTTAATAAATCTTGACACAAAGGCAATTAAGAAATCTTCAGCTCAAATGAACAACAGCTGTGAGTTAAACCTCATGGCTGCCCCAGTTAGAAGCTCTCCATAGGAGCCACAGCTGCAAATTCCTAGTTTTATCCTCCCCCCCACCCCAAATAGTGCAGGCCCTGTGGAATTTTAAGTAATCTACACAATGGCTAGATTCTTTCATTGCCTACAAACTGGAGAACGAAGTGATTTTCTTACTGCAAAGACAGCACAAAAGCTACTAGTGGGAGCATGTATTTTCATATTCTGTCACTTGTCTTCAAGGTCTTATGACTTTATTAACTTTTATTTTATTGTTGGGGTGATATACAGAGGGGTTGAAGTTACATTCATCAGGTACTGGGTATATTACTTCTTGAACATTGTTACCCCTTCCCATGTTTTTTCCTACTTTCCCTTTCCCATTTTTTATTTATTTTAATTTTACTGTTAGGGTGATATACAGAGGGGTTATAGTTACATAAGTATATGTAAAGTTATGAGTACATTTCTTTTTTTTTGTTGGTGGTGGGATTTGAACTCTAGGCCTGGATGCTCACCTTGAGCTCTTCAGCTCCAGGTCACCACCCTACCCATTGAGCCTCAGCACCAGTTCTGGTTTTCTGGTGGTTATTTGGAAATAAGAGTTTCATGGATTTAGTGACTGAGCTGGCTTTGAACCATAATCCTCAGATCTGAGCCTCCTGAGTAGTTAGGATTACGGGCATGAACCACTGCATCAGGCTACATTTCTTTTCAACAGTGTTACCCCCAATCTCATTTTCCCCCAGCTTCCCTCCAGTAATAGCCTGGCAGGCTTGCTTAGCCGCCAAATTGTTTTCATTTTTGTGAAAATGCTTGCTCGACCACCTGTGTGTGGTTTCATCCTTGTAGTTTTGACTGTGGGCATGGTAAGGTGATGTGGTAAGGTGACTGCTGCCTGAGTGTGGTGCTTACCTTCAGAAGCTCAGCTGCACTGAAGTTGTTCTTTATCTACCTCTGTCTAATTGTTTTCTTTTTTTCTTTCCTTTCTTTCCTTTTTCTTTTTGTAAAAAATACTTAAACTGCTTGACCACCCTCGTGTGGTGTTTTCCTGGCCATCAGGACCACCTGTGTGTGGTGCTCTCCTTTAAATGCTCAGCTCCACGGAAGGTCGGGCTGCTCTCATCAGCCTGAAGGTGGAGAGTAGCCGCTGTCCTATCATTCAACTGACTCCTACCTTGGTTCACTGAGTGCTGGTGACCCTATTGCTGGGGGGTCTAGTGACCCCCAAAATGGCTGGGATATTACAGGTGCCAGTCTCGGGAATTAAACTCAGAGCTTGGGTGCCATCCTTGAGCTTTTTTGTTTAATGCTAGTACTCCTCCACGTTGCTCCACTTCCAGGGTTTTTTTTGGTGGTTAACTGGAGATGAGTCTCATAAACATTCTTGTCTGAGTTTGGCTTTGAACCATGATCCTCAGATCTCATCCTCCTGAGTAGTTAGGATGACAGGTATGAGCAAGGCTGTCCTTTAGTCTTTTTCCTCAAGGCTGGCATTACCACTTGAGTCTTATTTCCACTTCTGGCTTTTTGTTAGTTAATTGGAAATGAGAGTTTCATAGGCTTTCTGCCCAGGCTGGATTCAAATCATGATCCTCAGATCTCAGCCTTCTGAGTATCTAGGATTACAAGTATGAGCCATTAACTTTAAAATAAAAACAAAACAAAACCCCAAACAAAAAAATCTGATAATGAAATATCGCTATCTGTCCAGGATAATTTGTTGCATGGGGAAAAAAAAATTTTGAGGAACTGCATCTCAGATGGATGGGCTGTGTTCTCCAGTTAGACAAGATGACTGATGGCCCTGTCACAGTTCCTGTCATCGAGGTGACTTTTATTGTCTCTTTACTCCAATTTCATGCCCTTGGGCAGACTCATCCTCAGTCTCATGTGGCTTAGAGTCTAGTATTAGAAGATTGCATTTTGAAGGAGTCATTGTATTTCATAAAAGAGAAACAGTGGAAAAATCCTTTCGCTAAATCTCAGAGGAGATTTAAGAGTTGTAAGCGAGGTACTGGTAGCTCCTTGTCATCCTAGCCACTCATGCATGATTCAAAGCCAGACAAGGCAGAAAAGTCCACGAGACCCTTAGTCTCCAATTAACCACCAAAAGTAGAGCTATGGCTTATGTGGTAGAGCACCACCAGCCTTGAGTGGAAAAGGCTAAGGAATAGTGCCCAGGCTCTGAATTCAAGCCCTAGTACCAGCATTAAAAAAATTAAAAGAAATATTTCATGTAAGACCAGAGGTTCTAAGTAATGAACTTCTACTGGCACAGGCTCTTCTTTCTTCTCTGGTCCATAGGGGCCAGCAGCCAGTTTGATCCCAAGCCATCATTTAGAGATGTACAGACTGTGTGCCTGTATTTATGATGTACCAGTTTATGTATACACATTTTTTTTTGCCAGTCCTGGGCTTGAGCTCAGGGCCTGAGCACTGTTCTTGGACTTTCTCAAGGCTAGAGCTCTACCACTTGAGCCTCAGCACCACTTCCGGCTTTTTTTTTTCTATGTACATGGTACTGAGGAATTGAACCCGTGTCTTCGTGCATGCTGGGCAAGCACTCTACCACTAGGCCAAACTCCTGGCCCTGTATACACATTTTTATATGTATATTTGATTGTATATCTGGTTTATTTGCTCTAAGGCAAACACTGAAGACAATTTTTCTGGCCCCCATTTACCAAACTCAGAGCTTCCCAGGCCTTGATTCCTATCCCAGTCAGGCATTAGTTCTTTACATTTTTTGGCACCAATGACTTTCTTCATGAACCCAATTTCAGAGCTTCTTACAGATCTTGATGAACTGAGGTTTCACTGTTTGAGTTTATCCATCCACTCTGATGACTCCTTCCTTTGCTTTTCTCTTTTTCCTTGACCTTAATTCTCTGCTGGTTCTTTTCCTTTATTACAATCTCATTATGTTGGCCTATTCCCTTTGGACTCCCTTTACTTCTCTTGCCAACCAAACACTATTCCCTTTCTGGAAACTTTCAGTGCTTTGCTCCCTTAAGTTCTATCATGACAAGCACCAGCCTCTCTTTCTTCCAAGCCCATCATTTACTTTATTTGTATATACCTGGAGAGGTCAGAAAGCTGTGCCCACTGGGTCCCCTGGATCTAACTTCATAGCACCTTTTAAGGCCTCTTTGCAGATATATTTCTCTATTGCTGAGATCAAATGAGCCCATGGAAGGAGTCCAGCTAGTTATTTCCCCATAGTCCTCAAACAGGTTCTTATTCTCACACTCAACATTTTCAATCCTTTTACCACTAAGAAGGCAAAAATTATGTCCTCAATAGTTTCAGAATGCTGGCATCTTCTCTTTTTGTTTTCTGTCCTCCTTTTCCTCTTTGGAAGACGTTATTTTATAATTTATAAAGGGGGATTACATTGGCACATTTCCACACATTTATAATACAGTCCAATCAATCTCATCCCCTCTATTATTTCTTATGTTCTTTCCCCCATTTTGGGAAGACTTTTCTAGAGTGCATATAGTCTTAGTCTAATTGCTCTATTTTGGTTTGTTGGGTCACCCTAGCATTTGATCACAGTATCCAAATCTATTCTAATGTTCAATTCTCTATTTTTGTTTTTGCTAGTCCTGAGGCTTGAACCCAGGGCCTAAGCACTGCTGTTGGGCATTATGAAAACTAGCGTGCTACCACTTGAGCCACAGTGCCACTTCTGACTTTGTCTGTGTATATAATACCCAGGAAGAGAACCCAGGGCTTTGTGCATGCTAGGCAAGCACTCTACCACTAGGCCATGCTCCCGGTCCCTCTAATGTTCAATTCTTAAAGTTTCTCTCTCCTGTTAGACTTAATGGTACATAAGTACAGGGTGTGGATCTTTTTGCTCCCTTAGTGTCTGAAATAGCACATAGCAGATACTAATTTTATGATGAATGGACCCTCACTTGTCTACTCTGAGAACTTGATTCTCTCTTGTCCACATGGAATTGGCTGTTTCTTTGGCATAACAACAATCTGAGTGAAAATATTTCCAACATAGTCTTCATCCTCCACTCATCCCAATCTTTCTTTTCCTTCAGTAACCTAGAACTTCCTGTTTCCATTTCCTCTTCATTCACCCCTCCTCTTACAAACCTCATCCTCTTGTTTATGGACTCTTCTTCATATATACTCTCTCCTACCCTCTCCACAATGATTGTATAACAATTAACATCTTTCTTCCATTCTAGTAGCTTTGACTCCTTAGTTGCATTTAACTGACAAACATCTTGAAAGTTCCTTTTAGCTTGTTACCCAGTTATACAGTTGTCCCTTCCTTTGCTACACTTAGTTCATAGCAAGTCAGAACTGCTTCTTTTTTTATTAAAGATTTTATTAGCATTGATTTTTTACATCATATTTCAAATGACATGTTTAACAAACAAGTGTTCAAGAAGGGAATCTCTATATACAATAACTGGTACTTAGTTTTTAGAACATAAAATTAGGCTAAGGGTTTGTATATCATAAATACATATTAATTTATGAAATAAAACATTATGTCTATAGAGTCATAGGTTTTTATGTCTATGTAGTTTTTATATTTCCAATACCATGTCCATAGCATTGGGTACACAAATATTGAGTCCTTGCTCTTGTACTGTTTGGATCTAATAGCCACATATTAAGGATACCATGTGCCTTTTAGAACTGCTTTTTTAAAAAAAATTATTTTTGCTATCACAAGAAGCTAGCACAATGGCTTACTGTGCTAATTAATCCAACATGGAATAGCCTTGTTGTCCTGTAAGTGACAACTCTATTCCCTTTCACTTAAAGGGAACATGGAATCAAACATTTCTTTTTTTTGGCCAGTCCTGGGGGTTTGAACTTAGGGCCTGGGCACTGTCCTTGGACACATTTAGCTCAAGGATTGCACTCTGCCACTTTAGCTACAGTGCTACTTCTGGCTTTTTCTGGGTATGTGGTTCTGGTGAATTGAGCCTAGGGTGTCGTGCATACTTAGGTAAGCACTCGACCAGTAGGCCATCCTCCTGGCCTGGAATCAAACATTTCAAGTTAACATCTCAGATATTTTTTTAATCTGGGGAGATGACCAATCATGTCACTTACTCTCTTTAGGCTTCAGTTCAATTACAAGCTGCAATTATGAAGTTCAGGTGATCCCAGTACCTATTGGCTGTGAGGAGAGATGAAGGGATGCCCAGGATACTTTTCCTGTGTCAGGAATAGTAGATGCTACAATGAACATTCAATAAGCATCATAACTGTTACCTGTAACATGAGTAGCCATCACAGGTAATGCTTAAAAGTTCTGTTAGCTGCCACTTTCCCTGATTTTTTTTTAAACAAAGATTAGATACAGCAACTGTGCATGCGTGTGTGTGTGTGTGTGTGTGTGTGTGTGTGTGTGTGTGTTGGTCCTGGGGCTTGACCTCAGGTCCTGTTTCACTCAAGGATGCCACTCTACTATTTGAGCAACAAGACTATTTCTGATTTTTTTTTTTTTGGTGGTTAATCAGAGAGAAGAGTCTCAGACTTTCCTGTCCAGACTAACTCCAAACTGCAATCCTCAGATCTCAGCCTCCTCAATAGCAAGGATTTCAGGAGTGAGATTCCAGTGTCAGTGATACAACATTTCAAAAACAGGGTGGCGTATTTTAGCATCTTATGAGATGGGTAAGTCTTCACAGTTGTACACTGTGAAGGTATCAAATACCTTTGACAAATCAAACGATCCTGGACAATTTCCAGATTTGTTTAAACATCAGTCTTATTTCTGCCCCATCCATGATTTCTCTCTAAATGGAAATGGTTTTCAACATTAGGCTCAGCTTTTCGTGACCGATAACTCCCTTTCAGAGAAAAGCCATTATGCTGGTGGATAGACCATGAACCGACAGTGCCCTGGGAATGACCTCCAGCCAGCATGGTCTGTGACTCTCTTCAACATCCTACATCTCGAGTGGGCTACATCGCCCTGCCGAGCTTCAGGATGCTCTTGCGGAACTGACTCTCTCTGATCCAAAGCAATTAAGGGAAAAAAATAGATCCTTGTCTTCCCGGACATTATTTCTATTCACTCGGAAAGGCTCTGACTCCTTCTGTTTATTTGGTGAATGTATTGAACTATGCTGATGGTAGAGTTAGCTGAAGGTTGCAGGGATGATATGGAAGAGCTTTGAACAGGACAGGGAATTTGGCATAGGAGAGACTAAGCCTGCTTTATTTTTTAAAATTATTTTTTATTTCAATGTGTAGAGAGGTTACAGTTATATTTGCCAGATAGAAGTTGCATTCCTTCTTATATGTTGATATCCCTTCTTATGTTTTTGTTCCCACTTCTCTCCCCAACGCCTCCCCTCATTTCAAATAAATAAGTAAACATCTATATAATATACCAGGTGACAAAGTGGGATACTGTAACAATACAAGATTAACCCAAGGTAAGCCTGCTTTATTAGTGTGTGCTGTATAGTAGCTACTTGAAAATAGTTAGATGAATGAATGAATGGAGAACTGTGAGCCTCAGGGACGCAGCCCTGCTCCTGACCAGGAAGTCAATTAGGAAATTTGGGGTCTAGACTTCCCCCTGCTTTGAACTTGCTCAATGACACTGGGAGAATCCCTTTGTCTCCTTGGGC
The DNA here is from genome assembly GCF_031878675.1 of Megascapheus bottae. Taxonomy (NCBI): domain Eukaryota; kingdom Metazoa; phylum Chordata; class Mammalia; order Rodentia; family Geomyidae; genus Megascapheus; species Megascapheus bottae. The sequence goes on from NC_143514.1 coordinate 31,711,702, forward strand.
TGGCTTCTTTATGTATGAATTGGAGAGGCTGGACCAAGAGTGATTTCCTGTTTAGGAATATACTACTCTGCCTACATTCTCCAGCTTCTCTCCTATATGCTTCTTCTTCCTGTTGCTCACTCATTCCCTTGGCTGTAGTCATGGATGTGGCACGTGGGAGCTCCCCAAAGATTGTGAGCATAAGGCTTGATCCCTAATTTGGTGCTACTGACAAATGCATCACCTCTTCTAGCTGATGTACTTCATTCAAGCAGAGTTTGTACAGCCTGTACATGGCTGGCCAGATCTCTTTCCCCTCACTGTAAGATGGCAGGGATTTGGATTCTAGAGTCTCTACCAGCAGGGTTAGCGAATGAAGCTGGAGTGTGAAAGAATTCTGGATCCGTAGAGCTTTAAACCTCTGAGGCTGAGTGGAACTTTATAGGTTTAAAAGATTCCCTGAGGAAAGGGTACAGATATCTATATTTTACTTTGAAATGGTAAATGATCAAATGGTAAAGTGTTCATGGCTGCAATCTAGGTTGTGGGAATAGAAGTGTTTTATTTGTGTATTTGAGATATTTTGTTGTACAAGTGATAATCTTTTCAAAACACTCCCTAGGTGATTTATCTGATTAGCCTGGCTGGAAGCTTCCAGACTAAATAATGTAGGGGAGACAATTAGCTCTGGATTTCCCAGTGGTCACTGCGGGGAGGTTGTGTTGATCTTTCTTTTCATATTTACAATGTAATAATGCAGAGATAATGGTTCCTATCATGAATGACTAATTGTTGTGTTAGTTAATAAAAGTCCTTATTGCCTTATTAAAAGCTAGACCATTCCTCTCTACAGATGTCTTGTGTTCTCAGCATTATGCTGGAGGGAAGGTAGCAAAAATGGGGTGATTCGCTCCCAGTAGAATGTTTCAGAGACTTAGTACATCTGAGAAATCACATCATGTCCTTCAGAGGAAACACTCTGGCTTATCATGCGTTGGACTTGATATGTTATTTGATACATGCCTGATTCTCTTTTCCTAGTCCTGGGACTTGAACTCTTGGCCTTTTGCTGTGTTGCTTAGTCCTTTCTCCTCAGAGCTAATATTCTACCACTCCACTTGCTGGTTAACTGGAGTTAAGAGTCTCCTGATTTGTGGGCATGGTGGCTCACACCTGTAATCCTAGCTACTCAAGAGGCTGAGATCTGAGGATTGCTGTTCAAAGCAAGCCTGGGCACTAAAGACCGTGAGACTCTTATCTCCAATTAACCACTTGAAAATTAGAAGTGGGGCTGTGGCTCAAGGGGTAGGGTGGTAGCCTTGAGCTGAAGAGCTCAGAGACAGTGCTCAGGCCCAGAGTCCAAACCCCATGACTGACCAAAAAGAAAAAAAAAAGTCACCTGATTTGTCTTATCTAGGCTGGATTCTAAGATCCTCAGATCATTTCCCGAGTTATACCTATTTCATTAGTATTACATTATTTAAGTATTCCAACAGCTGCTTGAAACTAGTCCTATTTGTTCCCTTTAATCCATAGAAAAGCCTGTGCCAAGGACCCCTGCTTCGTATGACTATTCTACTCTCCAGGTCTTCTCTCTGTAAGGCCCTGCTGCACTTCTTTTTGGAAATCAGAGAGACCTGATGTTCAGAAGTGCACTGCACAGCCTCCATCAGCTGGAGTGGCCCATGGAGTTTTCCAGAAGACACATAGGACTCCGAGTGAAATATTGTACAACATATAAATCACACAAACCACCAAACTACTTTTTTTTCCTTGAAATTCAAATTTATCTAAAGACTGTGCTTTCATTTGTTACATCTGACAGTCCTATCAGGCCCCATCATTTGTTAGCTGGCCCACTTTTTTTTTTTTTTTGCCAGTTCTGGGCCTTGAACTCAGGGCTTGGGCACCGTCCTTGGGCTCATGGGCTATCTCAAGGCTAGAGCTCTACCATTTGAGTAACAGCACCATTTCTGGCTTTTTTTTTTTCTATGTATGTGGTACTGAGGAATCGAACCCAAGTCTTCGCGCATGCTAGGCAAGCACTCTACCACTAGGCTAAACTTCCGGCCTCACTGGCCCACTTTTAAGGGCATCATTGTATCTATGTTCTGACAATTGACAGCATACGAATTTGTGATTCACTCAATCAAAATCCACCGCATCCAGAGACTCAAGAGAAATATTTTAAGCCTTGATTTCAGTTCTTCCATGTCCAGAAGTCAAGATGAGTCCAGGTATGCAGTGAGAGGAAACAGCAGGCTTACTATTTCCTTCCCATGATGATGAATTAGCTCCTGACACAGTGACCTGTCCCGCAGCACCTCCATCTAATCTTGATACATCCCCAGACAGAGATGAGGCAGAATTTCCACAGTGCTCCCGGCAAATCACCATCCAAACACTAATCCTCTGTTCCTTAACCCAGAGGTCTGCAGGGTCTGTAGCCCCACATCTCACCACACACCTTTAACTTTTCAAATGTATGAAGAGTCTGGAGCCTTCAAAAGTTGCTTCAGTGAGGCTATGCTTGTTTGGATCTGTGAATCCTGTAATTTTTTTGTTCTAGAGTGTTCTGTCTCTGCTGAACAGTTCTTAAACCAAGTCACCATTCCCCCCTCACCCCCGTTTTGTAGTCCACTTCACCTTAGGATATTAGTCTAGTATTAAATGAATACAATAGGAAACTTTCAAACCTAGCTTTTCATTCTTCTTCTTCTTTTAAAGAAATACTTTTTGTCCTCTACTGCAAAAGAAATAACATATTTTCTTTTTCTTTTTTTGTTTTTCTTTTATTTTTTATTGTAATTAATAGAAGGGTTACAGTTATATTCACTAGATAGAGGGTGCATTACTTCACACATATTGATACACCTTCAACAGAAAGCATCTCTCTCAGTAACTCCCTTCTTATGATTATCTTCATCCAACCACATCCAACTTTTTCCAAGTTCTGCTAGTTCACTATCTTTTCTTTGACAAATGGTGTCTTTTTCACTCTTAATTTGAATGAACTAGAAAAACCTAAGAAAAGTAAAAGAATGCCTCTAATCTCTAACACAAGTATCATTTATAGTATTTTGATCAAATAGTCTACATATCAATAGTTCAATTACATAATTAGATAATTAAATTTCATAGTTAAATCATGTGCAATTTGACCATTCATTGGCTGGTTATGTTATATGAAGCAGATTCTTTTCTATCAATCATATGTACATTAAGGAAATGCTATAATTCTTGAAAATATAAGATAAGCTATGCAAGTATAAGAAACTATCAGCCTGGCATGAAGACTATCAAACGAATTTAACTCCTATTCTTTTTTTTTAATATATTTTTTATTGTAGTTAATAGAAGGGTTATATGATATTTGCCAGATAGATGGTACATTAATTCCCATACATTGATACCCTTTCACATGTCTTGGTCCCCATTTCCCTTCCCCCACCCCCATCCCTCATCTTGTTTTCCCCCCCTTCCCTATCCAATTTCAAATAACCAAATACAAATATATCCAATATATCAGGTAACGAGGTGAGATACTGTAACAATATGAGATAACCAAGGGACAGCAAAAGAGATGAAAGATCACATAGTACATTAAGGACAACAATCATTCATTATATGGCTTATGTTTCTATATCCTAGAGATCCTTTCATTTAGCGTCCTACTATATGGCCTTTTGTATCAAGGCTTGGCTCTATTGCAGATCTCTGCTAGGAGAGCCCAAGGTTTCTACTGATTATGACAAATGAGGGAAACCATTGAGCCTAAGTTCCTTTGAGTCTGGCTTACTTCACTTAATATGGTCTTTTCTAAGTCTTTCCATTTCCTAACAAATGGGGCAATGCCATTCTTTCTGACAGCAGCATAGAATTCCATTGTGTACAAATACCACATCTTGTTGATCCACTCATCAACTGAGGGGCATCTGGGTTGGTTCCATATCTTTGCTATGGTAAATAGTGCTGCAATGAACATTGTTGTGTTGGTGGATTTAGTATGTCCTTGTTTCTGGATGATTGGGTAAATGCCAAGTAGTGGAATTGCTAGGTCATAGGGGAGCTCTATGTTTAGTCTTTTGAGGAACTGCCATACTGCTTTCCACAGTGGTTGAATGAGTTTGCACTCCCACGAACAGTGGGAGTGATCCCTCCTGGCCACATCCCTTCCAGCATCTGTTGTTATTAGTTTTCTTGATCCTGGCCATTCTAACTGGAGTGAGGTGGAATCTTAGAGTTGTTTTGATTTGCATTTTTTATGACCAGAGATGTTGAGCATTTCTTCACTATAGGCCATTCTTATTTCTTCTTCAGAGAAGACTCTCTTTAAGTCTTTGGCCCATCTTTTAATGGGATGGTTGTTACTTTGGAGATTAGTTTTGGATTGATTCAATTTTTTGAGCTGTTGATATATTTTAGATATGAGGCCTTTGTTGTTTGGTTGGTGAAGATCTTCTCCCACTCTGTAGGCTTCCTATTTAGTTTACTAGTTATGTCCTTTGCCATACAAAAGCTCTGCAGTTTAATGCAGTCCCACTTATCCAGCCTTTCTCTGATTTGTTGTGATTCTTGGTCCTTATTGAGAAAGTTTCAACCTGTGCCAAGGAGGCCTAGTGTATCTCCTATTCCTTCTTGTAAAGTTTTCAGTGTGTCAGTTTTTACCTCCAGGTCTTTGATCCATTTGGAGTTAATTCTAGTGCAGGGTGACAAAGAAGAATCCAACTTTAGTTTTCTGCATGTGCTTAACCAGTTCTACCAGCACCACTTGTTGAAGAGGCTATCTTTCTTCCATTCTATTTTTTTGGCTCCCTTGTCAAAGATTAGGTGACCATAGGTCTGTGGTTTAATATCTGGGTCTTCAGTTCTATTCCATTGGTCTTCAGGCCTGTTCTTGTGCCAGTACCAAGCTGTTTTGATAATTATAGCTCTGTAATAGAGTCTAAAGTTTGGTATTGAAATTCCTCCTGCACTGTTCTTTCTGCTAAGAAGTGTTTTTGCTATATGGGGTCTTTTATTATTCCATATGAAATTTTGGATTGCCTCTTCTATTTCTTTAAAGAATGACATTGGGATATTGATGGGTATTGCATTGCATTTGTCGATAGCCCTTGGCAAGATTGTCATTTTCACGATATTGATTCTTCCAATCCAGGAGCATGGGAGGTTTTTCCATTTCCTCAGTTCTGCTTTAATTTCCTTTTTCAGGGTTTTAAAGTTTTCATCAAAAGGTCCTTTACATTCTTAGTTAAGCTAATTCCTAGGTACTTTATTTTCTTTGAGGCTATTGCAAAAGGATTTGCTTTCCTGATTGTTGCCTCATTCCTCTCACTGTTGGTGTAGAGGAAGGCAGTTGATTTTTGAGGGTTAATTTTATACCCTGTTACCCTTCCAAAGTTTTGAATCAGCTCAAGGAGCTTGGGAGTAGCGTCTATAGGATTCTTTAAATACAGGATCATGTCATCTGTAAAGAGGGATAGTTTTACTTCCTCTTTCCCTATTTGGATCACCTTTATGCTTGCTTCTTGCCTTATTGCACTGGCTAGGAATTCTAATACTATGTTAAAGAGGAGTGGAGAGAGTGGGCATCCTTGTCTAGTTCCATTTTCTCTCTTTTTAAAATTAAGATAATTTGGAAAAGGGAGAAAAAAAAAGAAAAAGTCTCTCATTCCCTGAAGCTAACTACCAAGGTTCAAAGACACAGTTTATTGTGCTTTTCTTTGTTAGGGCTTTTTCTTTCTTTTCTATTTTTAAATACACATGTGTGTTTGGTTTTCATTGGGAATGTATTGGCTCTAATTTTTCATTTCTTTGGGGTTCTGTGTTCTCAACTGAGAATAAACTTGTTGGACTGAAAAGGAGTGGGTCGCTGTTCCAAGGTCATTTCTAGCACCAAGGCTCTTTGTCTTTGTCAGAGAATATTTGTGTCTGCCGTCTATTGATGTATTATAGAAGGAAGTGAGGATAGTAATACAGGTGGCAACATTTGTGTTAGTTGAATCACATGGGATATTTTGTGTTCAAATTTGGGCAAAACCATGGAAACAGAAAGTCTTGGACATTGTGATGGAAAGTAAAGTTGATAGAATCTTCCTGAAAAACTAAAAAGTGTTCACATGTACGTGTTTATCTTTTTAAAAAATTAAATTTATTTATTATGATAAAGGCGATGTACAGAGGGATTACAATTACACATGTCAGATAATGAGTTATGTGTTTATCTTAAAGGGAAAAAAGTTTTCTATGCTTGCTCTCTTCCTTTCTCCATAGCAAGTGATAGACTAGAGGGCAGTCTCAGGGCTTGTTGCAAAAGATCTACCGAGAATAAGCTGAGCACTTCTGGGAAAATGAACTATGCAACCTGTAGATGGGGATGGGAGGGTAAAACTGGGAGAGGAGTAGGGGGGGTGACATAGTTCAGAGGGGAATATACTCTTTATCTGACTTACATAACTGTAACCCTTCTGTACATCACCTTTACAATAACAATAAATTCAAAAAGAAACAACAATAACAACAACAATGACAAAACTCCAATGTGTTCTACAAGCTGTGAGCCACCCACACCAGCTTTCCCTGCATTAATCACACAACAGAGCTGAGCAGGAAAATGTATCTTTGGAACCAGGAGGTTCTGTTGGTGGTGGTGTGTGGCACTCACACAGCAGCCACTCCCTGTGAGAAGGTGTAATCACGAGTCCCCGTGTTACAAGAAGCTTTTCCTCCAGGGCCTGTGTCCCAGACAGACAGACACCAGAGAGTGTCCACCATGTCAAAGCTGAACTTTGCTACAAGAGGAGAGAGCTCTCAGGACCTTGACCACCTGACAGTTGGTTTAAATATATTTTGCTTGCAGCTAGAAAGATACTGAGATTCTTGTTTCAGAGAAACTGGAGCAAATTGGAAGGAAAAATAACTTTGTGAATGTTGTATTTTAAACAGGAAAACAATCCCTGTTCCCCAAAAATTATTCGTTTGTTACTCTGCTTCATTCTTCAAGGTAAAAATTGGTCTCCTACAGTATAGTGGATTCCCACATTGTCTGAGATGTAAACAATTACAGGATTGTGCCAACTAAGGCTTTTTATAGATGGCAGATATGCTGAGTTAAGCTCAAGTCCTGAGAAATTGGCTTCACCTGGCTCTTGTCTGAGACAAGTATAGCTGATGTAGACAAAACACCATGTGGAGGTGAGGAACACGAGAAAACACAGAAGACATGTATTCTAGTTGTGAACCTTGGTTATGGCTCTCACAACGGACATTTTTCCTTGTTCTAGTTCTGTGTGTATGTGTGTGTGTGCTGAAGCCTCGGGCCTGAGCATTGTCTCTTAGCTTTTTCACTCAAGACTGGAACTCTCGCTCGAGTAAGAGCTCTGTTTTTGGCTTTTTGGTGGTTCATTGGAGATAAGAGTTTTGTGAACTTTCCTGGCCAGGCTGGAATCTAAATCCTCAGATCTCAGTTTCTGGAGAAGCTAGGATTACAGTCATGAGCCACTGGCACGCAGCCATTTCCTTTTCTTCTTCAGGACTCAGCTCTGCTTCCATTTCAGCCTTCTCACTATGTTTTCTACTGTATACCTCTGTTATTGTATACACCTGCTGTGCTATTCCCACCTTTCTACAATATAAGCTCTTAAAGATGGCTGAACCTTGCCTTTTATGAGTGTGTGTCTGTTAACTCCTGTGGCTTTGCTGATGTGTAGCAGAAACCTAGTGTGTCAAGCATTAATGAAATTTACCCAGCAGCATACATACTTAATAAAAGAATTCAATGTAGAAGAAAGTTCCAGGTCTCCTGGTCTTGACTACTTTTTACTGTCTTCATAACAAACTACTGATTTTGATCAATATGCAGTTTACTGATCCATTCACCTCACAGACAAAAATCTCACAAGGGCCAGGTTTCCTCAGCTTTAAATAGCATCACAGTCTCAAACATTTGTTTGCTGTTGCCCTTGATTGTCTGAAATTGTTATGTAATTCTCATAAAACAAGTACCCATAATTCATCCTTGTAGTAAATGTTTCAATATATATTTAGAACTCAGTGTGTGTGTGGGAGCGCGTGTGTGTTCGTGCATGTGTGCCTGCATGCAATGGTTCAGGACACTTTTACGGACCCAAATTGTTTTTGAAATTTATATGGAGTTTCACATAATTGGGACAAAGCTGGCTGGAATACTCAAAGGGAGGTTTCAAACATATTTACTTACTACCTTATTATTTTGTTTTTGTTTTTAGGCATTAATAATTAGAGATGTAGGAACAAAATGGTCATAATGGCAGATTCTTTCATTACTGAGCAGGCGAACACACAGGAACCTTTACCATCTTATGGAATAGTCTTGCCCTTCAGTGCACAGGCTTAGTACCTATACCTTCAACAGATAACTCAATGCTTCCAAATGATTTTGGCTTATGGACTGGGCCATTGTGAGTGTCATTGGTAAACAATACTTGGATCTCTTCTATTTGGTTGTTATTTGGTCTTATGGATAACCATTAACTCAGCTACATTCTTTTTTGAAGACACAATTTAACAACTTTAAAGTTTTTATTTTTGTCAGTCCTGGGGCTTGAACTCAGGGCCTGGACTCTGTTCCTGCGTTTAAGGCTAGCACTTTACCACCTGAGCCACAGAAACACTTTTTTTTTTGGAGTAGTTTATTGGAGATGAGAGTCTCACAGAGTTTCCTGAATAAGCTGGCTTTGAACCATGATTCGAAGATCTCAGGTTCCTGAGTAGCTAGGATTACAGGTGTGAGCCACTGGCATCTGGCTTAACATTTTTCAACATCAAAAAAGAAGTTGCCATGTTGTAGTGTCCCAATGTTTTTGGTACTGCTATTTGAATGCAGAGCATCATGAATGCTAGGCTGGTGAAATACTGCTGAGGCAAGCCACCTGACTTGTTTTTCGCTGGTTATTTTTAGGACAGGAATGAGTTCATGAGATGATATTTGCCTAATTTTAGGATGATGGGATCCTAGACACATCCCCGAGTCCAGCTTCTCTTTAACTAGCTTGGATTACATGTATGAGCCACCACTGAGGCTCTAAAGACTATTTTATGTCTGTTTCAATCTCCCAGTTCTTTTAAGAGAGGAAGCCCTTGTTAAATTTATTAATTTGGCCTGATTAATTTGGTTTGCATTCTAGTTCAACATGGACCACGAGCCCTTTTGTAGTGAAAACATTTATATAATTAAGCAGGTTCACTGTCAGCATGCAAGGTCGGCATTTCTACAACATTAAAACAATATCTCATTGGTCTGTAATGCATTTTGGGGCTCTGTGGGACCATAATTCAATGTCTCTCTTCCTTTTCTCTCCTATCCTGAAGGTGTCAAGCCTGGGAGAGTCAGGCCTCAGTATCGGTATGTCTTCAGGGAAGAGTCACGGGGGATTCTCTTTGGAGGAGGTGTGGAGCAAGTAATTCGTCTGGGTGAAGCCAAAGTCTTAGTCAGACAGAGACTTTTTTGCATGTAAGCAGTCAATCAGGTCAGTGTGAGTTTTCTCAGTCCAGTGATTTCTGGTAATCTAGAATTCTGGTAGTCCGGAATTGCAGATTATGGGCTAGGAATGTGGCTTAGTGGTAGAGTGCTTGCCTTGCATGCATAAAGCCCTGGGTTCAATTCCTTACTTAGTACCACATAAACAGAAAAAACCAGAGGGAAGATGGCACTGTGGCTTAAATGGTAGAGCACTAGCCTTGAGCAAAAGAAACTCAGGGACAGTGCCCCAGGCCCCTGAGTTCAAGAGCCAGAACTGGCAAAAATAGAATTGCAGATTAAAGTCTAGTCTCAGTGTTGAGGCTCCTCTCACTCTGAGATTTTCCTTGCCCTCCTCCAGTCCTGTTCTTCCTCGTGTTCAACCCAGCTGAAGCGCCCATCCCATCTTCAGGACCTCTGATGGGCCTTCTTATACCTTGAAATTTGTCCTGCCAGGAAGCTCTTGCATCACTGAGTCTAGAGAAACCTTGAGCATTTTAGCCTCGAGCAACCCAGAGAAACAGGGGCTTTTTGAACATCTAATCCTTGTCCTCTGACCTCTTCCTCACAACTATGCTTTCGAAGGTTTCAAAAATCACTTCTCAACTAATCCCTGGTTGTGGTTCACAACCACAAATGGTGAGTGTGTGTGTGTGTGTTTGTGTGGTCCCCATTTTCATTATCGAACTCTAAGACATCATTTGCTTTTCAAGGATACCCAGAAACAGTTACTGGAACACTGTGGCAAGTTAAAGCATTGTATCCAATTCTACTAGCCATTGCATTTTTCAATGAGTAACAGTTGCTTTTCTTTCCCTTTTTTGGGGGGTTGTGGGCCTTAGACTCAGGACTGGGTGCTGTCCCTGAGCCTCTTTGTACTCAAGGCTAGTGCTCTACCACTTGAGCCACAGAAACACTTGAGGGTTTTGAGCGGATGATTGGAGATAAGAGTCTCATTGACTCCAAACCATGATCCTCAGATTTCAGCCTCCTGAGTAGCTAGGATTACAGGCGTGAGCCACTGGCATCCAGGTAATAGTTACTTTTTAAAATTGAATATCATTTCTACTTTCTGAAACACCATCTAACAAACTATGACCTTTTTAGATTTGAGTGTGTTGTAGACATTTTCTTGAAGGAAAAGGAAATACAGTTGTTTCAAGAAAAAAAATGGTAACATTTGTTGCCAATATTTAAGTATTGTGATAGATATATGCTCCCTAGCATTGTTTAACATGCTAACATCACACTTGAGAAGTCAGAAGGCAGTGGCACTTTCTCTGTAGGGTAGATGGGGCATTCGATAAGCTAACACTATGAAGTGTCTTCTGTACTGCCCAGCATGTGTTAAGAGCTGAAATGATGATAGTTTTTACACAACTCTACTGCGTTAACAAGAAACAAGGCCAGCTTAGCAGAAAAAGATGCTTCTTCTCACAGAGAAGGAAGTACTACAGGGAGAAAGGCACTGCTGCATCAGACCTGTCTTCTTTTTACCATAGAACAGAATAAAAGGTAACAGTAGTGTAATAAAATAACGAGGGACAGTCAAATACTGGGTTTGAGGCAAAATTTCTTATTTCTCTAAGAAAATAAATAGGACTGTTTGTGCTGTCATTCGTGTGTATAAACGAACACAAAACATTACCAAATAGCTCTCAAAGCTTCCTACTTAAAAAACTTCATCACAGTCAATGCCAATGTACACAAGGCCATTTGTGTCCATGACACGTTGAAAGTGATAGCTGCTGAGTGGTGACCTGATCATTATGCCATTAACTCCCGCCTCACCTAATTAACCAGATGTCTTTTCTAAATGGAGTGTTTTGTTTTTTTTTTTTTTCTGCCAAGGCTTTAACTCTGAACTAAAGGGAATTGAGTTCTGCATGTCTGGGGCAGGGACAGACAATGAAAAATGGGGAAGGAAAAACAAAGTTTAGAGAGGGTGATGATGAAGAGGAGGAAGCAAAAAAATGAGGAAGGAATGAAATAAAGAAGGAGGGAAAGAAGAAAAAAGGGAGGAAAGGTAAGAAGGAGGGAAGAGGGGAGAAAGGAAAGAAAAATAAGGGAGGGAGGAAGGGGAATGAGGGAAAAAAAGAAGGAGATCTGAATAGGTTGTGAGAAACCATAAAAAATAGCGAGGCTTTTTAAACATAGCCTTTCATTTTCCAAGTACTCTTCGGGTTTTTGTAATGGCTGAAGCCATGTCTTGTACATTCATATCAGATCTTGTCTTGTGTGGGGACAGGCAGAGATCCTTGTAACCACCTGTGCTTGCCCTCTGAGATCTAACGAAAAGGGATTTCTCTAGAAGCAACTACTGTGCTGCTTTCTTCCTGAGTAAGAAGATGATATTCACACCATATTCTGAGGTCAGCCAGGTTTATCCTCACATGCTTCCTTCCTGGATGGCAGGCACTCCTCTCACCTGCCCCACCTGGAATGGTTGGCTTGCAAATGAAACCAAGAACCTCCAGCTTAGGAGGAAAGTGCCTGTTTTCAGTGAGAGGGTAGCACCGCACAAAGCCAGGGGCAGCTGTGTGGGCTCATAATTAACCTGAGAATCGTCCTGCACAGAACAGCTACAGCACAGCCCCCCCCCCCCCCCCCCCCCGCCTGTCAGTTCCAGTCCAGGAATTCCAATTGCTATGTCGGTTGTTATGGAAACAGACCACAGTGCTTCCTAAAGAATTCATTATTCCAACAGATATATTCCCCCATCATTATAGGGTATCAACATGGGTGATTCAGACATAAGGGATAGAAGAGCTCAGAGAAAAAGCTAGTGATTAGAGAAGACTTCTCCAGGATCCAGAAGTTAAACCTGACTTCCGGGCATGATTAAACAGGGAGGAAGATATCATAAAGAACTGAGGAGGAAGGCAGGTCAACAGATAATAGGATTATAGGTAGGGCTGGAGCCAAAGACTGGCATGGGGGTGTCCAGGGAAATGGGAAAGAGACATTGAGGCCAGTCTAAAGCCTCAGGACCTATCTGTTCATTAAAGGGAACAAATGAATACTTTAAAATACAGAGAGAATGCTGTAGGAATGGTAATTTTGTTTTTATAAATAAAAAACAGTAATGCCTATAACCCCATGTAATGGATCAAGGTGTGAGGCCAGCTCTGGAAAAAAGTTATTGAGACCTATCTGAACCAACATACTATATATCCCAGCTATGCAGGAGGTATAGGTAAGAAGATCACAGTCTAAGGCCAGCCCTGGCAAAAAATGTGAGACTCTCTTAAAAATATCTCTAGCAAAAAATTCCCAAAAAGCCAAGGGTATAGAACCCTTGTATGAAGTCCTGAGTTGTTTCCAGTGAGAATGCCAACCCAGTCTCTGCTAATACCACAGCACTGTGGTTCTGATCGATGCTAAGACAATAAATTGAAAAGTGTACAAATTAGTAATCTATGCACACAGAACCATACTTGTGCCACTAGAATCATCTGAGTCATGTTTATGAAAAATGACCCAAGCAGCTGAGTTGTGTCTCTGACATCTTAAATGTTATGTCATAAGCTTATATTGTTCTGTGATATTGTAGCCCCAATTACCATTGTGCCATCTGTCAAGGAAGAATTTAGAACGAAGGGCTAGTTTCCATAGCCTAGGAATATGCCATTCCTAAATATCAGAATGGCTCAAGTCTTTCTTTTTATTTAAGTAGTGACTAACCAACAAATGGAAGTACAGGAGAGTTGGTTAGATAGAAGAGAAGGATTTCACGCAGATCTAGGGGCTGGTTCCAGGGTGAGGGCTGAGGCTCTTTGAGGGTCTCATGCAACATCTAATGTCAAAGATTTTAAATTGTGCTCTTTCCCTTTCTAAAGGGCACAGGATTATGCAGTGGGCGAGCTGAAGTCTTTAGATAAATCTAGGCAGAAGTGACATTTCAAAATATATTTCCAAATTCATCTATGAATAAGTACTGGGTGAATCCAAAATAATGCTACTGCAAGAGGTAGCACAAAGCTCCATTAACATGCTGTATCATCACTAGAAGCTCTGGGGGCTTCATTATTTTAAGGATTGATGCTCCTAAGATAATGAAGAATTCCTATTTTTCTTTCTTGTCAGTCATGGGGCTTGAACTCAGGGCCTAGACACTGTCCTGAACTTTTTCCACTCAAGACTAGTCTCTAGGACTTTGAGCCACAGCTTCACTTTCTGGTTTTTGAGTGGTTAACTGGAGATAAGAGTCTCACAGACAGTCCTGCCCAGGCTGGATTTGAATTATGATCCTTAGATCTCAGTCTCCTGAGTAGCTAAGATTATAGGCATGAGCCACCAGGGCCAGAATAGAGTTCCTAGTTTGATGTCTAGATATCTAACTTGTTGAAAGGGGTGATTAAGATGTATTATATCCATAAACTGTTTTGTTTAATGATAACACCTTTGTATAAGTATTTATAGATAAAATAAATTAAAAAAGAGCCTTTCCCTTTCCTAATTGGTTTTTGTACATAAAATTCAAACAGAAACTAGAATACATTTTATGATATACATGCCAAGAAAGCTGATTATTAATATTGATGTTGAAAAGGTAATTTTAGTAATCCATAAGCACCACAGATTTTTCTTTGAAATTATGACATCAGAAATGTATTTTGCTTTCTGAAAAGAATGCATAGGAAGAGTTCAGTCTGCTCCCAAAGTTAAGAACAAGGAGTAGCAGATGAGAAACAGAAGTAAGGTAGAGTTCAAGAATCCTTAATTTGGGACAGTCTGTTCTCCTTGGCTAGTGTTTTCTCTGTCACCTCCCTTGATTAGCTTTACTGGCTCTGTCTCCTAGTTTTCTGTGTAAATGTTGCCTACTCAGAAAGCCTACCTGGGCCACCCTCTTCACTCTAAAGTTGGCTCAGAATTCCCTGGTCCAGCACTTTATCTTTTTCCTATTTTTGCCTCAAGGTGTGTGGCACATTCATTAGTCTCTTCACTGGAGTCCTGGTCACTGCCAAGCATGGGTCCAGTGTTCCATGGCAGAGTGTCAGAAAGAGTTAGAGTTCAGGACAACTGAACCCACGCAGTGTGTATTGGAATAAGGAACCGCAAGTCACCGACGCTTGTCCCTTTTTCGCCACCAGTTGGTGGAATGATTTTGTCCAAACCTTTTAAGTTCTCAGGATCTCAGTTTCCTCATATGTCAGCGAGGGAGGTTTCTTTAGAGATTTGCAAGAAATTGTCCCATAGTTAGTATGCAAGATTTGAAGTTTATCTGAATGTGTTTCTGAAGAAACACAGTCATGGAAGAAGGGCAGATCTTTTCATTGTCTAACTATGAATAGAACATTTCTAAGAAACATCAGTTAAGTATATATGTTTTAAAATCCTTGAATGAGAAGCAGAACATGTCTTTTGAGAGGCATTCTAAAAGTATTTGTGTTCTTCCCCATCTCCCTCCTTCCCCTCCCCTCAGGTATTAGGCCAATACCAAACATGACTTGAAAGCTGAGTGTTTTTCCTCCCCTCCACCACTTGTTACTATGAACAACTGTATTAGAAAAATTGAGGGCTGTTACTTACCCATCATGAAAATAATTTTATGTTTTCTCAAATCTTCCATGAAGCCTTTAAAAGAAGAATAGTTTAAATTACTGGCAAGAAATACTGTAGTAAAGGCCTGATTTTTACACGTTATATAACTCAGATCATGTATTTGTGCCCAAGAATTCAACCAGCTCATCACCACATGAGCATTAATGAGCTGCTTAGTCAGCCTAGCAGGGAAGCCAGGCCTCTGCCCAGAGACTGGTGACCCAGATGCAGGTCAGGTTGCTATGAGGCTCAGAGCTGGAATCTCTGAGTCCACAGGCTGATACCGCTCCAACCCACAGGACCACTCCAAGAAAAGCATGCCGAAAAGCTGTGTACAATCAGAGACTCTCTAGGGGGCTGGGAGTTCAGCCTAGTGGTAGAGTGCTTGCCTAGTATGCATGAAGATCTGGGTTTGATTTCTCAGTAAAAGCTGGAAGTGGTGTTAGGGCTCTAGTGGTAGAGCTCTAGCCTTGAGAAAGCCCAAGGACAGTGCTCAGGCCCTGAGTTCAAGCCGCAATCCTGGGACTTTAGCTTTAAGTTCTTCCTTGACAGATGGCACTATGGTAATTGGGGCTGCATTATCACAGTACAATATAAGCTTATTAAAAAAAAAGAGAGAGACTCTCTAGGTCTGTATCTATTCTTGGACTGGTCAATTTGGGGGCAATCTGTTCTAGGCAGGATAGTGGGGGTGGTACAGGTTGATTCTTGGATTTGCTTATGCAAAAGCCAGGAAGAAGTCTAGAGTGAAATGGATGGGTATGGGTGATGGAGTATGTGGTGAATTAGAGTAACCATTCCAAGTCAGGTTTTAGAGTACTGTGCGGACCAAACAAAATGTATCTGAGGCTGCACAATATGTTGTGTGTATGTGGGTCATGGGGCTTGAACTCGGCCTGGGCATTGTCCCTGAGCGCTTCAGTTCAAGGCTACCACCCTACCCTTGAGCCAAGCCCCACTTCTTCTGGTTTCTAGAGGTTAACTAGAGATAAGAGTCTCAGGTCCTTGTGTGCTTGGGCTGGCTTTGAATCTTGATCTTCAGATCTCAGCCTCCTGAGTAGCTAGGATTATAGGCATGAGGTACTACCCCCAGCTCTGGATAATTTTTTGAATGAAGCAGATATGATGGCTGATAGAGTAACTATTTGAATATCTTGTGTGTGTGTGTGTGTGTGTGTGTGTGTGTGTGTGTGTGTGTGTGTGTGTGTGTGTATGAGAGAGAGAGAGAGAGAGAGAGAGAGAGAGAGAGAGAGAGAGAGAGAGAGAGAGAGAGAGATTCCAGTTTCTTTATATGGTAGCCTATAGTATGTGTGGGAAGATCTTATAATAATCTTATGTTGATTTTTCTATTAAAGCAGATAATTGGAGTTCCTAACATGGAAACCATGAGGCTGAACCTCTTGGGATCTATTTGCAATCTAGGAAAGTGGTTATGGTTATTTTTATGTGTGAGCTTTTGGGGATATGGTATTACTTAATAGCTATTTAGTAAATGATGGTACAGTCATATAATGTGTTTAAATGACCTGGGAACATGTGAATGCTATGGTATACAGAAAAAATAGCCATATTTGCATATACACGTTTTGCATCAGAGGTACAGAAGGTCACACTGAAGTAAAATATGCTAGAAGTTGACCATGGCTGTTAGCCATAGATTTTAACTTTTTGTTGTTGTTTAATTACTGTAGTTTAAATATTTTTAGGCAATATGTTTTAAATGACCCTTATTTTCTACCCCTAAAGAATCTCATCAGCATGTGTGAATTTTATAACCAGAGAAAACATTTATTAAGCAAAGTCACTTCACATTCAGTTGAGAGGAGTGGAGGATTTGCACTTAGCTAAGTGAAAGTTAACTCTTGACTCATATGCTTATGTGATTTTCTTCATGAGTCACTATGATGTCATCTGGGGACAGATTTTCATATACTGCAATTTCCATGATCATTAAATGACACTTTACCACCTCATGTTCAAGGATCAATGCAGAATTAGAGCTGGGGTTAGTGTTAAAAGCTGTATCACTTTATGTATTCACAGTCAATACTATAAACATATTTCCATTAACCATGGTGATAACTTTTTCAGGATGTATAAATGTTAGAAGGTATTTAACCTATGGTACATTTTTTTGGTCATGGTACTTGAACTCTGGGCCTGGGCATTGTCCCTGAGCTATTCAGCTCGAGGCTACTTCCCTACCCCTTGAGCCACAGAGCCACTTCTGGTTTTCTGGTGGTTAATTGGAGATAAGAGTCTCACAGACTTTAGTGCCTGGGCTGGTTTTAAACTGCGATCCTCAGAATTCAGTCTCCTGAGCAGTTAGGATTATAGGCATGAGCCACGGAGCCCAGTACAGTTTTTAAATAGCATAAAATTTGTGTCATTTTATCAATTTTTCAGTTTCAAGAATAATTTGGAATTTTGGGAGACTTCTAATATGATAAATATTACAAAGCATTATTATCTCATTGTTTCTTGGTGTATCTTGGTCCCAGTGGTAGACCGGAAAATAGCCAGTACTATTTGAGAAAACACATTTGCATTTCAACGAAGATTCTTTTTAAAAAAATTTTTATTGTTATTAATAGAATGGTTGCACTATATTCGCCAGATAGAAGGTGTATTCCCTCCAACTAAGATTCTTTTGTTTTCTGATGTTGGTTCTGAGGCTTGAACTCAGGGATTGGGCATTGACTCTGAGATTTTTTTGCTCACGGCTAGTGCTATACCACTTGAGTCATAGCTCTATTTCTGGCCTTTTTGGTAGCTAAATTGGAAATATGAGTCCCATGGACTTTCCTGCCTGGACTGACTGAATGGCAATGCTCAGGTCTCAGCCTCCCAAGTAGCCGGGATTACAGGCGCAAGCCACCGGCCACTGGCTGTTCTTTAAAGACTATTAACTTAAAATCGACTGGCTCTCTTTACTGAGGCAGTTAATTATTCAATATATTTCAATGCTAATTTATAATTATATGCAAATTATACGATTACATACTAATTATTTATATGACTCTTTCAGTGAGGCCCAAACATTAACGAGCAACTATCTTTGAGTTTAAATTGGCATTTTGGGAGTTACGTTCTCTGGGCCATTAGAAAGTGCATGCCTTAGTAATGAGTTCCTTTGGTTCTTCATGTGGACCAAGAAGAGAGAGCTATCGAGTTCTACTCCCACTCATGTTCCCTGGTCAAGAGAAAAGTTCACATGGTTGATAGTTTATCAAGTCTCAGCTGGTGTTTAACACAGAAGACATGGTTAAAATGGTATCTTTGGTCTGATCAGTAAAGGAAACTCACCTCCCATGGAATCCTCTCCAAATAAACTTAATTGATCATCACTCTGTTAAAAAAAAAATCACAGTATTAGATGGTAATACTACTGGGTACTTTTCAAGCTTTTTGATAACATGACCACATTTAATCTTCCAAAAAGCTCTATGAGGGAGGAACTCCAGACAGGGTGGGTTGTTTTTTTTTGGGGGGGGGGGCTCATGGGGCTTGAACTCTGCCTGGGCCCTGTCCCTTAGCTCTTCAGCTCAAGGCTACCGCTCTATCTTTGAGCCAAGCCTCACTTCCCGTTTTCTAAGGGTTAATTGGAGTTAAGAGTCTCAGTTTTTTTTTTTTTTTTTCTGTGCCCGGGCAGACTTTGAACCTTTATCCTCAGATCTCAGCCTTCTGAGTAGCCATGGCACCCGGCTAGCAGACAGGTTTTTTTTTTTTGTTTTTTGTTTTTTTTTTTGCCAGTCCTGGGCTTGAGCTCAGGGCCTGAGCACTGTCCTTGGACTTTCTCAAGGCTAGAGCTCTACCGCTTGAGCCTCAGCACCACTTCCGGCTTTTTTCTATATATGTGGTACCAAGGAATCGAACCCGGGTCTTCGTGCATGCTAGGCAAGCACTTTAACCACTAGGCCAAATTCCCAGCCCTAGCAGACAGTTTTATGAGGAGCATTTTTCAAATGAAGAATTGACCATTCATTCCAGATGTGATGCTGCTTCTGGATGTGGGATAAGATGATAAGGGATGAGAACTAAGGTTCAAACTTGGACCATCTGTCTCTGGAGTCCTCGCTCCCTTTGTAACTGGTATGTGCCTAGCCCCACTTCTTGATATATAAATTCTCTGTAAACAGAAAAGCTGACATTAAGAAGATAGGACCTGGCTGGTTGAGTGTTTCAAGAGCACCAGCTATGATCAGAAAGACAATGGTAGGCTCTGAGTTCAAATCCAGTACTTGAAGAAAGTGAGATCCTTCAATGTCAGAAGTTAATGGGGGGCTGGGAGTGTAGCTTTAGTGGTAGGGGGTTTGCCTAGCATGCACAAAGCCCTGGGTTTGATTTCTCAGTAACACATATACAGATGAAGCCTAAAGTGGTGCTGTGGCTCAAATGGTAGAGCACTAGCCTTGAGAAAGTCCAAGTGCTCAGGCCCTGAACTCAAGCTCCAGGAATGGCCAAAAAAAAAAAAAAAATCAGAAGTTAATTGGTTTTTGTGGTTATGACTGTTTCACAAAAAAAACAAAAATAAAACCAAAACTCCATAAATTAAACCAAAGTTGGCACATAGTTACAACTATTTCATCAACGGGTAGAATTTTCTGATCCATGTGCCAAAGCATGAAATAAGGAAAGCTGGAGGGATCCACTTTTATTAATGGTACTTTCAGAAACTCCCATTTTATTTCTATCTAGGCACACCATTTTCCCATGGTGTTAGGGGAAATTATTAAGAAAAAAAGTAGTTGTATAAGAAGGTATATGGTGAGAATGCACATCTACTATTTTCTTTCATTGTTTTCTACTTTCTTATCGGGTGTAGATAAATGTGTCTAGAAGTTTCTTTCAAGTCACAGAAAACTTTCAGATATCCAGGGATGCATTTGCATGACTGTCTGTCTGTCTGCCTACCTATTTCTTTCATCTCCTGTACAAAAAGTAGTATATATTTCTTACATATATATGAGATTATGACATAATGTTCTATGATATTTGCTTTTACATTTATGAATATATTCTCCACATTGATAGAGCATGTTCCCAGGCAGAACGTTTTCAATTGTGCAACAATCTATTTGAAGTCTAGTACCATCTTTTCTGTGCATGTATGTGTGTGCCAATACTAGAGCTTGAACTCAGGGATTTGCTTTTTGCATAAATTTCTTACTCATGGCTGGCATTCTACCACTTAAACAACACCTGTAGCCCAGCCTTTTCCATCCCAATTGGCCTTGACCCATAATCCTCTAGGTCTCAGCCTCCTGAGTATGTAGAATTATAGGAATAAACCATCGACACCTGGCCATCATTATTTTTTAATCCATCCTTTATTTATAGATCATATAACTGCTTTTAATCTTTGATTACAATTTGGAAAGTAGTCCAGTGACTGTTTGTATAATTGTCATTTCATATTATTCCTTTAGGATATATTCCAGAGGAGGAAAACCACATAGTCACAGAATAAATGTATAACTAATTTTTGGCAAATTGTCTTTTTAGAGGTTGTAGCCCTTTATAGGGACAGCTTCTGACTGTCACTTTACCCAAGCCCCTTGTTTCTAATTTGCTTTGATACAGATTCAGTTAAATGAGGCTGTCTGCTTACATTAACATTCCCTTGAGGAAACCTGCCCTGAAAGCACTTTGTTTAAAGACAGAGCTTTTGCCATCCTTTAGAATATATATGCCTCCAGGAGAAATGGATTGCTTGTCTTCTAAGATTGGCCTGTGTCTCCAGAGCTATTCTAGTAGAAGAAGAGCTTTTAATGGAGTAGTCATTCAAGGACACATCTCCATCAATGATTCCCCTTGTGTGAATGAAGAGAACACCGCTGTTCCTCAGTGAGCCTCCCACCAATTTCTAATCAAATCACTGCTCTTGAAAGTAGGAGAAGTGGGATGATCTGAACCAGCCCTGCCACACCTCAACCCCCGTTTCACAGATGAGGGAACTGGGGTTGGAAAGAGATGCCTTGTGGGAGGCCTATGGCACTGGTAAGGTCCGGGGTAGAAAGGGAGCCCATGGGGCCTGGAGTTTGGCCTAGTGGTAGAGTGCTTGCCTAGCATGCATGAAGACCCGGGTTCAATTCCTCAGTACCACATACGTAGCGAAAAGCCAGAAGTGGTGCTGTGGCTCAAGTGGTAGAGCCCTAGCCTTGAGAAAATCCAGACACAGTGCTCAAGGCCTGAGCCCAGGACTGGCAAAAAAAAAAAAGAAAAAAAAGAAAAAAGAAAAAAAAAAGGGAGCCCATACCTCCTACCACCCTCAGTGCTTCCTATGTACAGTGTAACATCCCCACTATGAGGTGGGTGGTGTTGGTGCACCGCTGATTTCTTGGCACCCTCCTCTCACTGCTTCAAAGGCTCATAGCAGTCTGGCCTCAAATTGGTAGGATTTTGTGGTGCAAGCTGTGCCCCAGAGCTCTCTTTAGGATTGGTGAAGCTAGGAAGAAGCCAATACT
This sequence comes from Megascapheus bottae, assembly GCF_031878675.1. NCBI lineage: Eukaryota > Metazoa > Chordata > Mammalia > Rodentia > Geomyidae > Megascapheus > Megascapheus bottae. The sequence continues at coordinate 31,733,188 of NC_143514.1, forward strand.
ACAATTTGGCTTAGCTTTTATCTCTACCCTGCCCTGCTTTTCTCTGTCCTACAGAGAGCACAAACTAGTAACCTACTTGCACAAGCATCCCCATCTTGGTGGCTCTAAGGAAGTGGACCTTCTTTTGAGATCTCTGAAGCAATCAGTATGCTTGCCTGTGATTCTGCTGGACAATAAGAGACTCAACGATGTTGGCTAGAGAAGGAATGTCTTATCAGAATCTATTTGCTGTTCACTGACTGGCTGTTAGCTATATCCAGGTAGTATGAAGATGAAACCACTGGGTCCTTTCCTTCAATTTTTATTATCACTGTTAGAATACCAGATTATTCCCACAATGCAGGTTAGGCTGGATCCAATCTTCCTTGTATATGGTATCAGATGTTAGGTGTTTGATCAAGGTTAATCTGAATTCATAAAACAATGTGCTACCTGATAAAAGAGGTTGTCTGACCTGTATCTGGCTTCTGAAATCTAACCTGTTTTTCTTCATAGGTCTCATTCATAACCTCTATTTTTCTCAACCAAAGACACTGAGTGAGTTCTGGCTCTATTTTCATTAGATTGCTGATATTTCTGGGGCACAGATGCAGCCATCATTAGCTCTTAGGAAGGTCATGAGCAGTTATGAAAGCCTCGGTGAATAAATGAGATGTTTGACCAGAAGATGTTTTCCATTGACTCTCAATACATTCTATGGCTCCAGATATTCTGCAAAGAAAACATTCTGGCATCTTAAACACACAGAGGCACTTTTTGCTTTGGTGAAAAAGATGCCAACCTACCCCTGGAGGCAGTACATCACATCTCTTTACAGATGCGAGGGGACGCTGCACATGAAAAGCATCCTTTCACAGAGGCAATTGGACAAGGAACAAACTGTGTAGTCTCATTCAGGAAACATCTGATAAGGTGTTCATACCCAGTGGCTCTCAAGCTTTATCTTCAGTGAGGCATAACTTGAGAAATTGCAATGCTTTACCACTGAATTCCACTTGAACAGCTGTGTGTGCGCGCATGCACGTGCTCATGTGTGCGCATGCTCTGTGTGTGTGTGTGTGTGTGTGTGTGTGTGTGCATGCTCTGTGTGTGTGTGGTTATGTGTGTGTGTGTGGTGTATGTGCAGAGAGAATGATATGTATATATACATATGTGTATGTATATAGAGACAGAGAGAGAGAGAGAGAGAGAGAGAGAGAGAGAGAGAGAGAGAGAGAATTCCTGTCTCAGCTTTTTACCACTAGACTCTCCAGCCAGCCAGCTTAGAGTCTGTATGATGGGGTTAGGCTTTGCAAATGTTAGTTCAGGGAAGCATAAAAGCGATGCTAAATCTTCTGCACTGACACAGATGGTCTCCAGACGGCACTGATTTCATGTCAATGCCATTCACAGCTTTCAAATATGGAGCCAGGATGCAGCCTGCGTGGATGCCATGGATACCAGTGAAGATGGGAATGCTGCTGCCCAGCCATGAACACAATTCCATTTATTGTGACTGCCATCTGAGTGAATAAACAAATAGAGAAAGAAACTTATTTGGTAATAAAATGATACAATCAAAGCTAGGTGCTGGTGGCTCATGCCTGTAATCTTAGCTGCTCACTAGGCTAGGATCTGAGGATCACTGTTCAAAGCTAGCCTGGGCACAAAAGTCTGTGAGATTCTTATCTCCAATTAACTACCAGAAAAACAGAAGTGGCACTGTGGCTCAAGTGGTACAGCATGAACCTTGAGCTGAAGAGCTCAGGGACAGCGCTCAGGCAGAGTTCAAGCCCCATGGTAGAAAAAAAAAACAAAACAAAACCCCAAAACCCCCCAAAACCACAAACAATAAAATCAAATTAAGTTCTTTTCCTCAAATTCACAAAAATAGTGCTAGACAAAAGATGATAATTTCCTCCGAGCTCAGACAACAAACTTCAATGTACAAAACAACACAACAGAAAGAGGATTCAGATATTCCCATTTCTGAAACAATGTCAAATAGTTCTACATAGAAGCATAAATGCTAGCAAGTCATGGACCATGAAGTGCTAGCATGTGAAAACTCTACTAGTCTACTGAGACTGAGCTACTGCCTTGCCTTTGGTTGTAAGAGGAAAGAGGACAGTGGGGCTGTGGGGGAGGGGTGGATGGGAGACACAGAAGATCCTATAGTTCTCCAAAGGGTTCAGTTCATGTGGAATACACTCTTGAAATGAAATAGTTGTTTTTTGTGGGAATTCTCTTTATTATGCTTATTAGAACAATAGCAAAGCACTTTACACACAAATGATTTTTAAAAATACTGACTGGAACTATTACTAAAGTGGTCCTGCTAGTGTTTGCCAACTGCATTCTCACCAGCACAGAACATTGATCGTTTCCACTTTTCCGATCAGGAAGTTTGGGATGATGTGGACGTTCTAGAAAGCTGATGTGGCCTGTGCAGGAAGCCGGCTAGTGAGGTTGAATATCCTGAGCACCAAACATATGTTCTTCCTCCCTCCTGCTGCCCCATGTGAAGAAAGAGATCATTCAAGTTAAGGTGCAAACTGCAGATAAACCGGGGGGGGGGGGCAGTGTGAAGAGGTCAGAGGGGAGAGGTCAGAACACTCATCTGTCATTTTAATAGACATTGAAGTGGATATGCTGCTAATCAAGAGTCTGAAGGTAGATTTCAGTCATCAAATGATTTCAGAATAAAGTTTTCTAGCTTTACTGAATGAAGATTTTGCATTATGGATCTACAGCAGGGGAACCTTGGAAAATAGAAATGTAATGCCATTTTATCAAAAGGCAGGAAATGATTCTTGAGAAATGTTTTGAGTGTTCCTTTCTAAAGTATGTTTTCATTGAAAGCAATGGGCAATTTGAAAAAAAGTATGGGAAATGGTATATAATTTAGTTATACCCAGGAATTTATTCTGCAGCGAGTTCTATTTCTCATTTGCTGAAGTACACACAATTAGAGGTCTGCTTGCTGTGTGAGTACTTGTATAATTGAATAAACGAGGATCAAAAAATACAGCGGAAGTTAGAACAGCCTTTCTCCCACCATATTAAATTGCAGGTTCTCCACATGAGCTGGCTTTAAACAGTATTTGACAGAGTTAATTGTCTAAAAGGAATGGCAATTTCCTTATTTTATGTATCAAGTGAAATGTTGGTGTCTCTTAAGTAGGAAAACATAAGGGCATAACCTTTCACAGCTTTTTTGTGAGCTACTGTTTTTGCCATCACTGATATGTGTCTAACTGCTAGAAGACAGTAAAGGAAACACTTGCTTCTTACTTCAGATATCCAATGTATCTTTTTCAGGTGGTTAAAGGAGGAACAAAGTTCCCTTTCTGATTTCTTACTTAGAGTGAAGAATGACCATAAATCACATCTAGCTAGAAGCTCACCTTTATCTCCTTATTTTCCAGTTTCTTGTAATAAGCAAAACAAAAAGGCAAAGCCCAGCTTAAATCATTGGGAATTACGGAGGACAGGGCACTGGTACTAATCCTTTTGTCTGGTACTATATATTCTCCCTGAGCAACATGGGAAATCAGATTAAGAGGGAATAAAGTACTATGTGTGGGTTTATGTGTTTCTCAGGGAGCCAAACATCACCCAGAGTCATCCTCTGTACATATAAAGTAAGATGGTAGGAGATAGGTCTGGATAGGAGAGTAATTGGCATGCTCAAAGGAGTCTGGTGAATGTCCTTGACTATTCTTCCTTCTGGATTCCTCCGCTTATCACAGGCACATCTCAATGCTTTCTCTGCAGACCTAAGTATTTCCTGATTTTTTGCCACCATAGATGCTTTTTAACAGATTTCCTCAGATCTTGGACCTAGCCTCCTATCTTTCTCATTTTCATTATTCCTCAATGTCTGCTTTGAATTATCTGAATGAAGTTCTATAGCATAGGGGAATGAGAGGAGGTTAGTTAGTGGCTTAGTTAGTGACTGTGAGGTATTAAAGATGACATCCAAGATGGACTTGGGAATCCAAGAAGCAGATCACAAGTGTACTTCCCACTAAAAATAATCTTTAGATTGGCCAAGGAGATATGAAGAGGAAGGTGTTGGCAGGACTGCTGAAGAAAAAAAAAACTTTCATTGTTGAAAAAGAGAGCAACATGTGGAAAGAATCAGATTCACAGCCTATGGTTGTGCGAGACATGACGTTGCCTCTGTGTGCTGGGCTAGGGCTGAGGGAGGTGGAGGGGAAAGTGAGAAATGTGTTAGTGTTGGGCTGACCCAGGAGCTATCTATCTTTGGACAATGATTAAGGAAGAAAATAACTATTTTTGGTGCTGGTTCTGGCATTTGAGCTTGGGAGCTCTTCCCGAGCCTCTTTTGTCCCCCTCAAGGCTAGTCTATGAACATTTAAGTCACAGCTTCACTTCTGGATTTTTTTGATCGTTAATTGGAAATAAGAGCTTCACAAACTTGTCTGGGCTGGCTTCGAACCATGAACTTTAAACCTCAGCTTTTGAGTGGCTGGGATTACAGGCATGAGCCACCAGTGTCTGGTAGAAAACAACATTTTTTTTTTTTTTTGCCAGTCCTGGGCTTGAGCTTAGGGCCTGAGCACTGTCCTTGGACTTTCTCAAGGCTAGATCTCTACCACTTGAGCCTCCGCACCACTTCCAGCTTTTTTTTTTTTCTATGTATGTGGTACCAAGGAATTGAACCTGGGTCTTCATGCATGCTAGGCAAGCACTCTACCACTAGGCCAAACTTCCGGCCCTGAAAACAACATTTTTAATTGTGTAAAACAATTTGCATTAGCCTACTCAACGATTTACATGAGGCTACTCACAGGTGTAAACAAGTGCACCAAATTCCATTAAGTTTAATTGCAATTGCACAGTCCTTTCTTGGATGAATAATGGTGCAAACATATAGGGTAAGATTCTCTAGCTTCTCACTAATATTCAAAGGGTGCTTACAAGTTATCTAAGAAATGAGTCACTAGGGGTTAAGAATGTTTAGAACCTAAAACTTAAAATCAACATACAAAAACTAAGTTTCTGGAGGACTTGGCTATTCTAGGAATTTGACCATGGGTAAAAGGCTGGGCAGTGTTCACTGTTCCTATGGAATGTTTGTATATTCTGAATCTAGAAACCTTGTATTTCTCAGGAAGGATGCTTTGGTACTACTACTTTTGCTTTTCTTCCCTATTAATGGTGATTACCTTTATCATCATTAATTTGTAATGAGTTGTTTACTGAATGCCACCTGGTGTGACCATAGTTATCTGCAATGAAAATCTTTGAGGACAGGTTTTAAGATCTACCTGTTAAGTTCTATGGTGTATCGCTGAGTCATTATACTGCTCTCACCACAAAAGGTATGTTCCCAACTAGCCCTGTGTGCTGGTGCATAAAGGTCAATGCTATTGCAAAATTATGTGCAAGGGGGATAGTGCAGACAGGTGAAGTAAATGGGTAGTGAACATCATAAGAAAAGCCTGCAATGCTCTTCCTATTATTTTTTTTTTTCTTTTTGCCAGTCCTGGGCTTGAGCTCAGGGCCTGAGCACTGTCCTTGGACTTTCTCAAGGCTAGCGCTCTACCACTTGAGCCTCAGCACCACTTCCAGCTTTTTTGTATGTATGTGGTACCAAGGAATCGAACCTGGGTCTTCGTGCATGCTAGGCAAGCACTTTAACCACTAGGCCAAACTCCCGGCCCTCTTCCTATTATTTTATTATCCTTGCTATAATAATGACTATGTTTACTGAGTATTATTCACTTAATTTTCTTACCACAGTGGCCTACTGTGGTAGTTTTTTTGTTTGTTTAAAATTTTTTTTATTGTAATTAATAGAAGGATTACATTTTATTTTCCAGATAGAAGGTGCATTACTTCACAAACATTGATACCCTTTCTCATGTTTTGGTCCCTATTTCCCTTCCCCATCCCGCCCCTCATCTTGTTTCCCCACCTTCCCTATCCTATTTCAGATAACCAAATAAACATATATACAATATTGAAATAGTTCTTTAAAAAATCATAATCATGTCACATATTTGAAACTGTATCTTAGAGATTATGGAATGTGCCATAATATTACTCTTACCAAGAGCTGGGGCTGAAACTCAGCTCTATGGAATTCCAAAATTTAGATACCAACTTAAAAAATATATCTTCTAAGTGTTCCCTTAAAATAATAAAAGTTAAAATCACGAAGACAAATTAGGAGAGTTGTGTTTGTGTCCTCAGGTACTTTTTCTTCTGGAAATTAAAAAGAAAAAATTGACTGGAATCACCACTTACAGACAAGGGTATTCATCAAATGACGATTTTCTATTGAAAACAGCCTATTTTTTTTGTGCCAGTCCTGGGGTTTTAACCCAGAGCCTGGTCACTGTCCCTGATCACTCTTTTTCTTTCCAAAACAATCACTCTATTACCCAGCCACAACTCTACTTCCAGCTTTTGTTGATTTATTGAGATAATTGTCTCATGGCCTTGAACTCTGATCCTCAGATCTCAGCCTCCTGAATAGTTAGTTAGGATTACAGGTCTGAGTAACTGGTGTCCAGTTACAATAGCTTTCATTTATGCATATTCTAGTTTCTTGTAGGAAATATGTGCAAGTTTTTCTGGCAAAAAGTATCATTTATTGAGCTCCTGCCAAGTACCACAACAAATGTTTTCTAGTCATATCGTTATTTCAGACTAATAACATGTGGTAGGGCTTTACTATTCTTTATTTGTTAGTGAGGAAAATTAAGACTGCATTGACTGCATTTTTACTCTATAGTTTCACAATCACATATCGAGTAGAGAAAAGGCATATTGGTAGTAATTTTTTTTTTTTTTGCTTTTCTACGTATTACATTTTTCTGGTAGACTAATAGCAACTTCACTTTCAGGTTTTCATTCCTTATTCAGTCAGATCTTCTTATCCAAAGGTAGATATTTCCCTTAACCTTTAGCCTGTGCTCATTCAATACAGCAAGAAAAAGGAGAGGAGGTACAAATTCTGAGGCTATATTTCAACAAACTGTATGTTTCCATTTCTTCCTTAGCACTCACCCATCGCCCCTCCCCCCAAAACCCCATAAATCTTCTTAGGAAAGAGAGACCTTGAGAAGAAAAGGTTGAGTTATAGGGGCTGTTTCAGACCAAGTTGGCCCTGGCTGACTTAGAAGCTGACCACTTGAACTAGCAGAGAAACACAACCACTTGCCTCATGCCATGTCTCCATTCCCGTCTATATCTCTACTGATGAGATTCATTGGAAGAAATTGGTTTACACAACTGAGGTGTCTGGCTGTGCAAATCTGAAATCCATGGACAATATGGCAGACTGCAAACACTTGGTCAGGAGCTGATGATGGAAGGGGTCCACATTTTCCCTTTTCTTTAGGGGTACCCCAGTTTCACTGTCAAGGCCAGGGACTGCATGAGGCACACTCAGATTCTGGAGGACATGTTCCTCTAGCAATCCTATCTATAACATGCCTTCATGGCCACACCTACCCCAGTATTTGGTTCAATATCTGGATGCAATAGCTTAGCAAAGTTGACACATAAAAACTGACCATCACACCATGAATGTATGAATGACTTGAGTTTAGCTAAGTTCATGGGAACTGCTCAGAAACTAGTGTCTCTAGAGAAGTATCTAGTGGATGTTGCTTTAAGTTCCAAAGTGCTAGGCAGTGATGGGCAGTTAACAAAGAACATAACACTTGTTTTAAAATGATATTTGAAAAGGATTTTTGCCCTGAGGATTTTTTGCCCTAGCTGTATATCTCCTGCAAATGTGTTGTACTTGGAAACTGGGTGTTCTATCTCCTCTTTCAAAACCCTAGCACAAAACTCCACAGGAGGTAAAGAAAAACATTTTGTTGTCTTTTGAAAAGGACTATTTGGGGAGTATTTAAAAGGCATGAAGGATGACATCATCAGAAAAAGCACATATTCAACCCACTACCAAAACTCCAACAGAGGCAGGAGCTGAGGAGACTAGCTTGCTCTTTTTTACTTTCAAGATCCCTCACAGATATTGCTGTGCAGAAAAAAAGAAAACAACTGTCAGAAGAAGAAATAAAAGATGCTTGCATAAGACAAGTCTATGTAGAAGCTAACCCTTTCTTTCTTTTTTTTTCATTTTTTTATTGTAATTAGTAAAAGGGTTACATGATATTTGCCAGATAGAAGGTGCATTAATTCACATACATTGATACCCTTTCACATGTCTTGGTACCCATTTCCCTCCCCCCCCACACCCCCCACCCGTCTTGGTTTTCCCCCCTTCCCTATCAAATTTCAAATATCCAAATACAAATAAATTCAATATATCAGATAACAAAGTGAGATACTATACCAATATGAGATAACCAAGGGACAGCAAAGGAGATGAGAGACAACATAGTACATTAAGGACAACAATCATTCATTATATGGAAGCTAACCCTTTCAAGCTAGAACATTCAAGATGGAGGTCTGAATCTTTTCTAGCTGACTACAGGTAGCCCTTGCCTTGTGGCCAGAAGTTAGAGGCTGGGCCCAGAGGCACAGAACCACGTACATCTCTGTGTTACGCATGACACAAAGATTCTTGGGCAAGAGGCAGAGTGGAAACTAATTTCATTCACTTGTATGTCCCCAACAGATGTGAGAGTGCACTGAATCTGGCATCAACCTTCTTTGTTTGCTCTTGGTAATGTGAGCCTTTACTTAGTACTAAGGGCCTGTTTCATCAGACACAGTTCCTGTGCTGGGGAGACATTAGGTAAACATGGCTTCTGTCCTCACAGAGCTTGGTGGTTATTTCAATAGCTAGATACTACTCACCTAGATAACATATAATAGAATGGACATATATAAAAAGCAGAGTTATAGGAAAATTTAAACAAGTGCTCTAATATGGGCTGGGGTTTGGGGAGTAGTAGAATGTGTTGAGGAAGTGGGGATGAGGTGGTTAGTGGGGAAAGAAGATGAGTTCCAGGAAGAGCAATCAGTTGAGGCAAAGGCCCAAAGAGGATCAGCTCCTACTTTAGAGGAGCTGAGCCTGAGCTGGTGAGGCTGGGCCACAAAGAGCAGAAAGAGGGTGTACTGAGGACCTGAACAGACACTGAGGGGATGATAAGGGTCTCATGTTCTATCCATAGGAAGAAAGATTTTGGCCGGTAACAAATGGAGGTAAAAAAATTCAGTTCTGTGAAAAAAAAAATGTGTGTGTGTGTGTGTGTGTGTGTGTGTGTGTGTGTGTGTGTGTGTGTGAGAGAGAGAGAGAGATTAAGGATTGAAGTCTGGGTCTGGGTCTCACATTTTCCAGAAACTTGTCTATCACTTGAGCCATACCTTCATATACTTTTTCTGTTGGTTGTTTTCAAGTTAGTCCTTACTTTTTGCCTGCCTGGTCTTGACTATGATTCTTCTGTTTGTGTTTCCCCATGTTACTGAAGATTAATTACTAGAATATACTATTGCATCTAGTCTTTGGTTGAGATGGAACCTCACAAATTTTCTTTCTTTTTTTTTTTTTTAAACTCAGGCTGGCTAGGATCTTGGCTTTCCTGGCCACTATTTTCTCTCAAGTGGCTAGAGTTACAGGCCTGAGCCACAGTACCCAGCTAGTTTTGTGTCTTTATAAAGGATGATCACTTTAGATTCTTTGCAGAACATGGGGTGGATATTATCTTGTGTCTAAGCTGGAGAGAACAGTGGTCATTTTAGAGTGCTAGAGGGTTGATTAAAAGTAGACAGTAGAGTCTTGCACAGATGTAAGATGTTATTATAATATTCTTTGTTTTCTTCGTATGTCAAGGCAGACTTTAACACACTTTGGGAAAGTCATGTCTCTTGCCTGGGTCTCAAACCCCGTTCTGGAAACCACACACTGCCTCCTCTCATACATGCTCCACTGAACCACCATAAAATTCTATCCTAATGGCCTTCAGTGGAAGCTGATGTAAGCAAATGTTATTGAAGAACATTCTGAGCTGAAATCTCAGGTTCATGTGTTTCTAAACACAGATGACAATTCTAGCAGGTCCAAGTGGGCGAGTGGTTAAAATGCAGAGAAGAAACTCAGTCTTAGCAAAGTCTTAGGAAAAATCCCTCATGAATCTTTTCTTTTCTTTTCCTTTCTTTTCCCCTTTCCTCCTTCCTTTCCTTCCTTCCTTCCTTCCTCCCTCCCTCCCTCGCTTCCTTCCTTCCTTCCTTCCTTCCTTCCTTCCTTCCTTCCTTCCTTCCTTCCTTCCTTCCTTTCTTTCTTCCTTTCTTTGTTCGTTCCTTCCTTCCTTCCCTCCTTCCTTCCTTCTTTAAATAATGTTAGGCTCAAGAGAAAGTATCATACATTTAGCTCTTCATTTTTTTTCATTTGAGTAGTTGCCATGGCAACATAGGAACTACTCATTGCCTTCAACGAATTGCAGATTCACATTTCTCATCTCCAGCAAGTTTTTTAAGGAGGTAATCTTGCTGGGTGCTTGTGGCTCACACCTGTAATCCTACCTCTCCAGGAAGCTGAGATCTATGGATCACAGCTCAAAACCAGCCCAGGCAGCAAAGTTCATGATTTTTCTTTTAATCTCTAGTTAACTAGTAAAAAGCTGAAAGTACAGTTGTGGCTCAAATGGTAGATTACTAGCCTTATCAAACAAGCTCAGGGACAGTGCCCAGGACTGGTACAAAAAAAGTAATCTTGAGCAGTTGGTTTTTTCCCCCCTTCATAGCCTGATATCAGCACTCTCCTTCTACGGGATCCTGAAGTAACAGCACTTCATTTTCACAAATGATAAAAAATATAATGTGGAGAGAAACTAGTTGGAAATGTCATCAAGATTCAGATCTGTAGCCAGCCAAAATTGTGCAAAAGGCAGCCCCATCTTCCAGGAACAAGTTCAAAGTTAGAACATCCTTGTTTGGCAAAGGAGTCCCAAAGGCCATCTTCAGAATTGAATTGTAGAAGAAGAGGGATGAAAGGCCTTGCAAATCCATGCCTCCTTCCTCTCCAACACTCTGTCTTCTCATTCCCTACGGCTTCTGCCACATCGCTCATAGCCGTAATTACTAATGATGCCAGTCTCCATTTCTGTCCATTCTCCCCCTGAGCGAGAACACCATACTTGTTTTGTTTTTCTTTAAATGGTTATATAGGTTTCAATGTACCATGCCCATTTATGCATTCAATGCACCATGATTAGAGTTCCACCTTCCGTCATTCTTCCTCTCACCTATCCCGGTCTCATCAGGCTTCCTCTATCCATGTTTATATGTACATATAGAATATTCTGACTTCATTTACTCCAATGTTACATTTCTTAATGTAAATAAGATGGTGTGCCCTTGCTCCAAAGCTACAAGGGACCTTCCGCTGTGACAGCACACAAAGTCTTCCTACTCATGACACCCATCTCTTAGGTTCTTCTGTGTCATTCTCTGCTTCCATGTGTCCTGGATTTCCCTTCACTTTTTGCCTTTATCCAGACTATTAGCATTACTCACTACCCAGATCTTCTTATAAGACATTTAAAGCTCGAACTCCAGTTACTATCCTCGTTCAATTGGGATTAACTCTTCTTCTCATGTGCTCAGAGAACATGCTGTCTCTGTGATGATGCAAACTACATCAGGCTCCAGCCTGGATTGGAGTTAGGTGTATCCTTCACTAGCTTTTCCTCTTTCATAGTATCTTGATCTCAGAAGGTAGGGTAAGTGGCTCCACAAGATTTCATGACACTTCTATATGGTGGACACTTATTGGATTCTTCCCAGAATCCATCTTGCCCCTGAAACATGACTCTGGCCTTAGGTAATTCAATTAAATGAAGTAACACATAGAAGAGAGAAAATATGTACTCGAGGGAAATTCTTAATGACCTTTCAGTATCTGTTCCATACTTCCTCTAAGATTCTAGTGCATTCTTTCTTGATTTTACGAGAAGTTCTGAAAGCAATACAGTAAATTTACTTTTTTTTTTGCAGACAATAGCTTTGTTAAAGATTTCTTACCAAAAGAATCTCAAGTAAGAATCTTCACTTTTTAACTGTGACCCCTCTATACATTACAACAAAAAAGAATCTTCACTTTTTAAAAATTCGTATTTCTCAGGAGACTGATAATCTTGAAAGCAAGGGCTAAAAGTTTTATAGCTCCAGACATTAGCACAGGGGCTAGCAGTCAATATGTGCTTGCTCAATTGATATACAGACATTTTCTTGAATCAAATAAGATGATGTACAAACCTTACAATGTAGTCAATCAATGTAGATGAATTGGGCTTAGCTTTCTGTCCTTCCCTCCTCTTCCCAGGATGTGAAGAAAGATGTTCTGCTCATTGCAAGACATATTTGATCTCTCCCTTTGTAGAGTTTGTTTCAGTTTATGGAAATATTGGCTATTGGGAGAAGTAAACAGAAGTAAACTCCCACACTTGCAGACTCAGGGGAAGTGTAGGATCTCTGGGATCCTTTACTGGGTGGAGAGGCAAGAAGGAGCTTCTTTGTGATGGGTGGTGGTAGGGGGTGTGAGTCTGATCAAGGAACACTGCATGCATATATAGTCAGGTGAAAATGACCTCCTCTATTGCAAAATGGTGCTGATTGAAATGAGAGGAGAAAATCCTTGCAAAATGGGGCCGCTGGCTCACCAGTTGCACCCCCTCCCCTGCCATGCAACAGTGAAACCAACAGCCAGTATGCTGTTCCCTGGTCAACCAAAGGACAAGCCTTGTTTGAGAAAAGGAAAATCTCTATATTCTGGCTTAGAAAGTCTACTGAGAAATGAGCAGTCTATGCCTGTTAGAACCCCTGTCGAAGTTAATTTTCTAATCCTTAGATGCTGTGCAAGGATCTTGAAATGAGGATAGTTTTTGGATTATCTGGGTATCCAGTACAATCACGGGGAGGGGGAGAGAGAGAGAGAGAGAGAGAGAGAGAGAGAGAGAGAGAGAGAGAGAGAGAGAGAGAGAGAGAGAGAGAGAGAGAGAGAGAGAGAGAGAGACAGACAGACAGAGAGAGAGAGAGAGACAGAGACAGACAGAGACAGAGGTAGAATATCATAATCCTAAGGCTGACAAGGAAACTGGTGGAAGGGAGGATGAACAGAGAAAAAAGAAAGGGAAATATGTAGATTTGAAGAGATTTGAAAAGACTACACTGCTGGTCTTTAATATGGTGGAAGGAGCCATAATTGAAGGAGTACAGGAACAATTCTATGAGGAAGAAAGATTACATTTCCTGATGTGTCGACTTTAGGACAGTTCAGGAGACTGAATTGTTAGACAATAAATCAGCATTGCTTTAGGTTTGTGGTATTTGTTACAGCAGATAGGAAACTAATTGCTCTGCCTAATTATGCAGGGCTACAGTCTCCCGTAGAATGAGCTTTTCCCCTGTTGCAGTCTGCATGCACACAGGGCTGTTAGCCTACTCACTCTTAATAGTTGGCAACCATTGTTCTTAAAACTTAGGGGGAGATCTCTAAATATAAAAAAAAACAAATGTAGAATAAAACCAAGGGAAATAAAGAATGTAAAAAGTGAAGAAAATGAGAACAATCTAAACAGGAAGGTATGAGACGATATTACTTCTGTAAAATTAAGAAAAATTGTCATGGAGAAAAGGAAAAGTTGGGCAAGATGGATGATAAAAAAACATGGTAGCTGGAATACATTGAATAGAACTGTTACCGAATGAAATTAAGGGTTTTCCAGGACAATAGAAGCGAATGAAAAATTTAAGGTAGAAAAAAGGAGGTGAAGAATGACCAAGAGGCACCTGAAGGAAATATTCAACATCTCTGGCAATAAAGGCAATGCAAATCAGAACAACACTGAGATTCCACCTCATCCCAGCTAGAATGGACAATATTAAGAAAACTAACAAATCCTGGTGGGGATGTGGCCAAACGGGAACTCTGCTACACTGTTGGAGGGAATGTAAACTTGTTCAGTCACTCTAGAAAGCAGTATGGAGGGTCTCTGAAGACTACATAGAGTTTTCCTATGACCCAGCAATCCCACTCCGGGGCATTGATCCAACAGAACACAAACAAGGCCACATTAAAGCTATCTAGCCAAGATATGGAGTCAGCCCCGATGCCAGATGCCCCTCAATAGACGAATGAATCAAGAAAATGTGACATAATATATATATATATATATATATATATATCACAAAGGAATTATACTCATCCATCAGAAAGAATGATATTGTACATCGCATGAGGAATTAAGTGACATAAGCCAGACCCAGAGAAACATAGATTGCATGATTTTCTCCACTTATGGTAGCTAGAATGTGATTATGAATCTACAAGTAAACACACTGGGTGGTTAAAACAAGACAAAACAAAATAAAAACAACAGAACACTGGAACATGATAAATTATACAGGCCTTTAGGCACTCATACACAGTGAGACACTGAGGGAGAATATTCTTAAGAGAGGAACACAAAGGTGTGATAACTACATGGATTTGATCATGTACAATAATATTTATCAAATGAACTCCAGAAAATGGAAACGAGAGGTTTTTCTTCATTTCAGTCTTTCTTTTCCTTTTATCTTGTTTGTTCATTTATCTGCCTTTGGGAGGGTAGGTGGGGCCACAGAAATGGAGAGACAAAGGGTGAGCAGTTGCAGCGGCACTCACTAGATACTGTGTTGAAAATGAACTAAACAATTTGTGGGTGAGAAGGGGAAGGAAAAATTGGGAGAGAGTGAGGGAAGGGCTGACACTGTCCCAAAAGAAATGTACTCTTTATCTGACTTATGTAATTGCAACCCTTCTGTATATCACCTTTATAATAACAATAAAATACATGAAAGGAAAAAAGAAACCAAGGAGTGATAACAAAAGGCTCAATTTAGAAAACTTAACATTAGATTCTAAAAGGCAAGGACAAAGACATTGGAGGACAGAAAATGAGGGCGGTGTGTGTGTGGGGGGGGTGAGGGGGTTGAAGACAGTATAAAATATTCCAAGTGGAAAGATGCAAGTGTGAGCCTGTAGTGAAAGGTCATACCAAATACTCAGCCCAGTGAATAAAGATCCACACCAAGGCTCAGTGCTGAGAACCTTTAGAACACCATGCATAAAGAAATGTTATTTCTCTTCTTTTTTTGCCCTATGGTTAATCTCATGTTGTTACTGTATCTGAAAAAATAAAAAGAAAGTCTCTTTCAAGTCTTCCTGGGAGAAGGGGAGCCACTGATCACAATCACAGAGGGACCGGGAATAGGAGCAGTACAGATTCTTCAGTGTGGCAGGGCAGAAGACAGTGCCTCTAACATGTTAAAGAACGAGACCCCAGGTAACTTATAAGAAAATGATGAGGAAAGACTAGGGCCTTTCAATAATGGAAAACTTACAAAAATATATCTACTATGGAGTTTCTTTTTCTTTTCTTTCTTTTTTTTAAAGAAAGAAACCAGAATGTGCTCTAGAACTATGGTAATGCATAGAGAAGAAAAGGTCAAACAAGTTTCTGAGGAGGGCAAAAGGCTGCAAGAGTGGGAGAGAAAATTAGGTCTTTTGCTTTTATGATGCACTAAACTACATTCCTTCCCCATTCTGCATGGTTCTTTAGAATTAGGGGGACCACCTTTCTCCACCCAGAGCCAAGGGGCTTCCCAGAATATGGGACTACTAGCTTTAAAACTAGAGACAAGCCAGGCAGCCAAAAATGCTAATCAACCTATCTAGAACTGTGGTCCATCCTGGTGTTTTCATGTCTGGGCCTTTGCACATGATGTTCTCTCTCCCTGGCACATATCTTTATCCTGGTAAACTCCTATTTACTGACTAGCTCCAGCCCAATTTTAGAGACACAATCATGTGGAGGTGGCTGTCTTCAGTGGAGATCTGCCAGCTTTTGGAGACATCTGCATTTGGGCAGCTCCACAGAGTGGATATAGTTACAGTCAGGGTAGTGTAAGCCAAATTATTCTGCAAGACCCCAAACTAGTGCTCAAAGCACGGGCACAAAAACCCCAGAAAATAATTTACAATATGCTCCATTGGCTGGGGAAACCAACGGACTCCTGCCGTAGTAGTCTCTGGTCTTCAGAACTCCCTAAAAATGACTGCAAGTCCCAGTTGAAGAATTCCTTGCTCTTTTAGGGCCTTCCTTGGGTACTTTTCTCCAGCAGACACTCCCAGCCATGACGGGCAAAGGCTGTGCTGAATATATGAATGCAAAATCCCAGGCTTGATCTAAGCATCCCCTTCATGGACTCCTATCTTTTCACACTGAAGCTAAGTTGAAAATATTACATCTTCCCACATTTGTCTCCTGCAGCTCGGGGAGTGGGGAGTGTTTGCTCTTCTATTCTGGCACATTTGCTTGATTCCTTTTGGCTGTCAGCTTTCCTGCCAAGTCACAGTGAGTCTTACCGGAGGTGCACGTTACAATCCCCTGGGAAGCTTTGGCAACATAATTTTGTTCGGGCAAATTAAATTAAGATCTTAAGGGGTGGGGCCTGGATATGGGCAGAACATATCACCCTACCCCACCCTCCACCAGGGGCCTCCCATGTGCATCTGGGGCTATGGCATTTGAGTATGCATTCTGCTTTAACAAAGGATCACAGACTCGATGGCTTATATTCAACAGAAGAATTTTAGTTTTTACAGTTCTAGAGATTGCAAAGTCCAGGGTCAAGGCATTGGCAGATTTGGTGTGTGGTGAGGACACACATTCCAATTATGGTAACCCTGCTGTGGCTATCTTAACACTTCCAAAAAGCGCCACATCCAATATGTGATTAGGTTTTGATATAAGGATTCTGGGGGACATAAACTTTCACCCAGGTTTTATGGTCAGAGAGACTTGGTTCAAAGTCCTTCTTTGGGAAGAGACTGGCAGTTGACATTAGCAATTTCATACCTGGATTCTCTATTTCCATCTATATAATGAGCTGAATAAACACCGATCAGATAGGCTTCTGGGATACAAAAGATGTGCAAAACTTTTAGCTTAAGGGCTGGGAATTTGGCCTAGTGGTAGAGTGCTTGCCTAGCATGCATGAAGACCCAGGTTCAATTCCTCAGTACCAAATATAAAGAAAAAAGCTAGAAGTGGTACTGTGGCTCAAGTGGTAGAGTTCTAACCTTGAGAAAGCCCAAGGACAGTGATCAGGCCCTGAGTTCAGTCCCCACGACCGGCAAAAAAACAAAAACAAAAACAACAAAAAACAAAACAAAACAAAACCTTTTAGCTCAAGGCCTGACTCATACCAAAGATGCAGCATGAATGAGTAACTCACTTTTGTGTGGGCTGTGGTAAAGGTACCCCACTATTGAGCAAAAGGAAAGGCTGGAGATAAAATTAACCTGCTTGCTGGAGCTCTCTGGCCTCCATGAAGGTTAAACTATAAACTATCCCCATTCCCCAAAGTCAGGGAGAGAATGCCTCCACTGAAAATGGGAACCTACATTCACTTCAGAGAGGAGGCTTAATGTCCCACAGATCCTTGTGTGCTAGGTGGGATCAGCTGTAGTCTCAACCAAGAAGAGCTGCAAGGAGTAATAAGCTACTTGATTTGATTTTGTCAGACAGTGGACTTTTGGGTGGTAAATATTAATTTAGTCTTAGAAAATCTGTTAAATCACAGGAAATGAAAAGTCAATATGCTAACTGTGATTTGGCCTATAAATTTCAAATACACTATTTAAATGCCATCATTTGCATGGTAAATAAAAACAAATAGTAAAAATGATTATAACCTCTAGAAATAAGGCTAGCCAAGTCTTTGATGAAAGAGCAACATGTGTTGTTTTCCAAGGGGGACAGAAAGAAAGGGTAGGGGGAGGAGATGCAAAGACTCACTCCTGAGGCACATTGGTCGGGGTGCAAATAGGAGACTTGAAGAGAAGGGAATGAGCTAAAACTCTTCAGCTGAGAGAAAAAGAATAATCTAGAGCAAGGAAAGGTTGTAGTTTGTAAAAGTTCAAGGTAATAAGACCTCTAGTGGGACTGGCAGGTGAATGGCTGAAATCTGCACTGCCATGTGGTCCAGCTGGGCTAACAGAACTGCCCACTTCTGAGTGGATCAGATAGGCTTTAACAGTATTTATACTGACCATACAAAGTTGAGAACTGGAAGCTTGAAGCTTCATCATGCTGTTTTGATCAGGTGAGTTTCACAGCTGAGTAAGATCCTAGCAGAAGAGGAAGATGGGTCCTTTAAGATCATGACAGAGAAAGAAACCTCCATTGCCTCTAAGGATAGGGCTCTATCGCTGAGTGCTGATGCCTCACACTTGTAGTCTACGCCAAACAGGAGGCTGAGATCTGAGAATGGTGGCGCAAAGCTAGCCCATGTAAGGAAGTCCCTGAAACTCTTATCTCCAATGAACAAGCAAAAAGCCAGAAGAGGAGATGAGGCTCAAGTGGTAGAGCACAAGTCTTGAGCAAAAAAGTAAAGCGATTCTAAGCTTAAACCCTAGTTCCAGCAGGGAGAGGGAACAGAAGGGGAAAAAGTGTAGAGTATTGGAACCAAACAATTTTAGAAAAAAAATACAGAACTGTAACCTAGCAAATCATATCATTCTCTCCTAACTTTTTTCCTCAAGAATAGTTCTTTATTTATCAACATGATTATATATATTTTTCGTATATCTTATTGTAATTAATAGAAGGGTTATATTATATTCACCAGATAGAGGGTGCATTACTTCACAAACATTGAAGTCTTGGTCCCTATTTCCCTCCTCCCACCCCTGCCCCTCATCTTGTTTTCCCCCTTCCATATCCAATTTCAAATAACCAAATACACATATATACAATAACAGATAACAAGGTAAAATACTGTAAAAATATGAGGTAACCAAGGGACAACAAAAGAGATGAGAGATCGCATAGTACATTAAGGACAACAATCACTCATTATATGGCTTTTGTTTCTATATCCTGGAGGTCCTTTGATTTAGCATCATGCTATATGGCCTTATGTATCTAGGTTTTGCTCTATTGTAAATCTCTGCTAGGAGAGCCCAAGGTTTCTACTGATTATGACAAATGAAGGAAACCACTGAGCCTATGTTCCTTTGAGTCTGGCTCACTTCACTTAATATGATTTTTTCTAAGTCTTTCCATTTCCTAACAAATGGGGCAATGTCGTTCTTTCTGACAGCAGCATAGAATTGCATTGTGCATAAATACCACATCTTGTTGATCCATTCATCAACTGAGGGACATCTGGGTTGGTTCCATATCTTTGCTATGGTAAATAGTGCTGCAATGAACATCGTTGTGCTGGTGGATTTAGTATGTCTTTGTTTCTGGATGATTGGGTAAATGCCAAGTAGTGGAATGGCTGGGTCATAGGGGAGTTCTATGTTTAGTCTTTTGAGGAACTGCCATACTGCTTTCCATAGTGGTTGAACGAGTTTGCACTCCCACCAACAGTGTAATAGTGATCCCTCCTGGCCACATCCCCTCCAGCATCTGTTGTTATTAGTTTTCTTGATCCTGGCCCTTCTAACTGGAGTGAGGTGGAATCTTAGAGTTGTTTTGATTTGCATTTCTTTTATGACCAGAGATGTCGAGCATTTCTTCACTATAGGCCATTCTTATTTCTTCTTCAGAGAAGACTCTCTTTAAGTCTTTGGCCCATCTTTTGATGGGATAGTTGTTTCTTTGGAGATTAGTTTTGGAGTGGTTCAATTTTGTGAGCTGTTGATATATTTTAGATATGAGGCCTTTGTCCGTTGTATGGTTAGTGAAGATCTTCTCCCATTCTGTAGGCTTCCTATTTAGTTTACTAGTTATGTCCTTTGCCATACAAAAGCTCTGCAGTTTAATGCAGTCCCACTTATCCAGCCTTTCTCTGATTTGTTGTGATTCTTGGTCCTTATTGAGAAAGTTTTGACCTGTGCCAAGGAGGTCTAGTGTGTCTCCTATTCTTTCTTGTAAAGTTTTCAGTCTTTGATCCATTTGGAGTTAATTCTAGTGCAGGGTGACAAA
Organism: Megascapheus bottae; assembly: GCF_031878675.1. NCBI lineage: Eukaryota > Metazoa > Chordata > Mammalia > Rodentia > Geomyidae > Megascapheus > Megascapheus bottae. Next base: position 31,753,104 of record NC_143514.1, read on the forward strand.
GAAGGATCCAACTTTAGTTTTCTGCATGTGCTTAACCAGTTCTGCCAGCACAACTTGTTGAAGAGGCTGTCTTTCTTCCATTCTATTTCTTTGGTTCCCTTGTCAAAGATTAGGTGGCCATAGGTCTGTGGTTTAATATCTGGGTCCTCAGTTCTATTCCATTGGTCTTCAGGCCTGTTCTTGTGCCAGTACCAAGCTGTTTTGATTATTATAGCTCTGTAATAGAGTCTAAAGTTTGGTATTGAAATTCCTCCTGTTCTTTCTAAGAAATGTTTTTGCTATATGGGGTCTTTTATTATTCCATATGAAATTTTGGATTGCCTCTTTTATTTCTTTAAAGAATGACATTGGGGTATTGGTGGGTATTGCGTTGCATATGATTTCTTAATCATGGCCATTCTAACTGGAGTGAGGTGAAATCTTAGAATTGTTTTGATTTCATGGTCTCCTAACTTTAATAGTGCTTTTCACTTAACATTTGGGACATATACTCCAGTGCAGTGTACTGCTGGAAGTGATAGAATTTTATGTCTCATTATTTTGATACACAATTTTTCCATCCAAATACTTCAAAGGATCAGTGTAGTAAGGGCTAGTTCAAAATACACAATAAAGTTGAAGACGAATCATTCCATGGGAAGACAGATCAGCCACCAGCCTCATTTTTCCCAGGTGGATTTTCAAGAACTGAGCTGCTTAATGAACCTCTCACCCTCTCTGGACTCTGTGCATACAGAAGTTGAGCCAGACTCTTCCCACATTTTCTCCTTCTGCATGTTACACAGTAGCACTTAGTCAGTTTGACAAGGAGACAGTATCTCGATGCATATATGCCAGATTTGAGATACTTAATAAATGGAAACAGCCTAGCTATCTATCAATAGAAGATTGGATAACTCAACTGTGTCACAAGCTGACATGGTAATGCTACATGGCATTAAAAATGCCTGAAGCAGAGTGACATTATAGACCAAGAAAAAGAATCAAGGTGAAGAGGGTTCTAGATAATATGGGTGATTTTTAAGGGGTAGAAAACACGACAAATCCTTTGCATCGATTAGGGATACATGGCTTATTTAACAGTCAATAGAACATTCTTGAAAGCCTTCGGAGTGCCAGAGGTTCTGGGTGTGAGGGATAAAGAAATGAAGACAGTACTTCACCTGCTGAAACTTGTATTCTGGAGCCTTACCTACATGCAGAGTAGAAATATGAAGACCAAATTCACTGAGTTTACCACAGTGGGGGCTTCCAGGGACAGCTGGAGCATGTGACTAGAAAGTAATTGTCCCAGAAGCAGGGTTTTAGTACTTAACTTTGGCAATTGGGTACATGGTGCTTGCAATATCACTGTCCTGAAATACCTTAGGACAGTTTTGCTGTCCTAGTTTTGCTTCTGCAAATTTCTTTTGTTCCTGTAAGAACATGTTCTCTCCTACAGAGGACAGTAGGGTCAGATGAAGATCCATGGAGGCCTTTGGGGTACAATATGTATTTAAGATAAGCTGTGTGCCTTTCAAAGCAAGGTATGTCAGTGTTTGGAAGACTCCTGCCTCTGGCCAGACATGGGAAGTCAAGCCCATGGCACAGCCTGGTGCTGTTCTACATGAAAGACTGACTGTGAAGTTGACTTGTTTCCATGGAGACGTATGGGAGGTAAATGCAACTCACCCTTGAGGCACTGTGTCACCTGCTTGGTCATCCCAGTGGCTGGTTTGCTGGGTGACCAGTGCACTGCAGTTAATTTAGCACATATATGTGTTCTGCATTTTGAAGTCATGTGCTGCTAAACCAGAACTGGCTGTGCTGCAGGCCTTATTTTAAGCAGTTTAAACCAATGTGACTTGTTAGAAGCTTTCAGTTTATTGAAATCCTTATTTTATCATCGAAGTAGAAAGAAGCAGAAATAAGGCAATACTAGCTTTCTTTTAAACCCTTGGTCCTTGAGTACTCCTAACAAAATAATTAGTGAAGGAGAATTTATGTGTAATGAGGGGTCAGGGCAGCATTGTTTACAATAGTGAGAAGATATAAAGAAAAATAGATGCCCTGCCAGAGGGGAATGATGAAAATATAGGAGTTCAATCCCAGCTGTATGAGAAACAGACATTGAGAGGATCCCAGTTCGGGCCAGCTTAGGCAAGACTCTATCACAACAAATAAACCAGGTCTGGTCCAGCTTTGAAGATGGGAGGATTGTGGTCCAAGGGTGGGACTAGACCAATGGTGACAAACTATTTGAAAAATAACCTAGGACAAAAAAAGAACTGTGGGGGCCAGGAGTGTGGCCTAAGGGTAGAGTGCTTCCCTAGCATGCACGTAGCCCCGGGTTCGATTCCTTGATACCATATACATAGAAAAAGCTGGAAGTGGTGCTATGGTTCAAGTGGTAGAGCACTAGCCTTGAGAAAGCCCGAGGAGAGTTCCCAGACCCTGAGTTTAAGCACCAAAACTAGAAAAACAAGAATTGAGGCTTATCTCATGTATTGAAGGCCTGAAGCTCAAATCTCAGTACTTCCAAATGTATGAATCTATAATATATATATTATGATTAAAATGTATTGTTCTGTAAATTATTTCATGACATGTAAAATTTCATATCATAAATGAAAGTAAAAAATCTGGTCATAATTTTTTCAAGCTTTTATTTTCAGTTGGTAATAAATGATCAAATATAAAACTATTGAATAATAATTGTATATACTTAGGGGGTAGTGTGATCTGTTTTCGCAAAGTAAAATGATTACGTCAAGCTAATAAGCATACCACATCCTCTTATCTTTGGTAGAGGAAATACTTAAAGTCAATTTCTTCAGCAGTGTTGAATATACAATATGTTGCTACTCAGTGTAGACACCATTCTGTGCATTATGTCATTACAGCTTATTCCTCCTCTCTCACTCAGTGACTGTTTCCATCTGATTATAATTTTGTTAAGTATCCCCCATTTCAAGGAAACACTTCACAGTGATGCCATTTTTTTCTTTACATTATTCATAATTTTTCAAACCATGTTATTAAGAGAATAACAAAGAAATGCATTGAATGCCTCATGATCATATCATTTGTGTAGATGGCTAGTTTATTTATTTATTTATTTATTTATTTATTTATTTAATTTTTGTTCTGGGACGAGGGCTTAAACTCAGGCCTGGGTGCTATCTTATAGCTTTTTCTTTCAAGGCTGTCCCTATCACTTGAGCCACAGCTCAAGTAAGCTTTTATTTTTTTTATTTTTTTCTTTGTGGTTATTTGGAGACAAGAGTATCATAGACTTTCCTGCCTGAAGATGGCTAGGGGTCTTGATCCTCAGATCTCAGCTTCTTGAGTACCCAGGATTTCAGGCATGGGCCTCTGGCTTGTCTTGTTTGTGACAAGATGAACTTCAATCATTGCAAGCTCAAGAAAAAAAGATGAGGTCATTTTGGCTTGAGGAGGTATTTATTTATTGGTTTGTTTTTTGTGAGGTGACATAGTTGATGTAGATTCTCAGGCATCAGCAATGGTTTATTAGAAAGAAATGACTTTAGATTGAAGGTGTTGTTGTGTGACTTAGGTTAATGATATTATCTTCTCAGAGTGTGGTAAAATTATGGCAGATCACAAGAGTTTTGGCATAGTGCAGGTACTTAACAAAAGCCGTTGACTGACTTTCTTCAAGGTTATGAATACAGACGGAGATGCTGGAAATCTTAGCTTATATTTTACTATTTTTCTCCACACAAGATTAATTAAACAACAGGGTGATTTTAAAAAGAGCCTGATTGCATTTACTATTTAGAATCAACCGTGATCCTTATGAGTCAAAGAGCTTCTAAATTCGAGACAAGCCAAACAAACACAAAGCTCCCCACCTAGTACCACATGGCACACCTGAAGGTCTATTCCATATGTTCCTGTCTGGGCCCATTTGTGCTTGACCTTGTGGGAAGTCCTAGAAAATCATCAGAAAGGTAAGTGGGCTCTGACTGATTTTGATTCCTTTTCACCCCAACACTGACTCCCTTTGGGTCTTGCAATGGAATGTGGTTTCCTGGTTTTCCCCAGTCCTGGCCTCATCCAGGGCTCTCCTGAAGTAGAACATAGTGTCGTCAGTGCTTTTATTTACCCAGTCCGATTCTGAATCCTCGACATGCTTTTTGAACATGTCTAGGCCTCAGCTGTCTATAAAATGGGAATGACCATGAAACCTCAGAAGGTGGTGGTGAGGTAGAATCTATATAAAATTCTAGAATAGTGCCTGAAGCATAGTGGCAGATTTAGACATGACAGGCATTATTAATTATTCTAATGTTTTCTTCCAAGCCCTTGCTCTGAAAATCCCTTATACATCCAGGAAAGTCATGTGTTGGGCAGGCAGGCACACAGGTGGGTAGGGCTGGGTTATATGAGAGCGTTAGAGCTGTGTGACCTGGGACACACAGCTTCCCATCTATAAGCCTCAACTCGAACTTGGCTTGGAGTAGATACTCAGATGTTAGCTATTATTATTAAACCTTATTTCACTGTATCCTTGCAAAACCCCCAGTTTGCAAGTGACAAGACTCTGGCACAAAGAGCTTCATGGCTTTGGACTCAGTGATTAGTGGAAACAGAACTTGAAATCTGGCAGTCTGACCTCCTGAGCCCACAGCATTTTCATTGTCCAGTGTTGTAAACTGCACTTGTGCTTACTGATAAAGAATTCATGGTCACTGAAAGAACAATGAAAACTCATATGTGTGTATTATATATGTGTATTTATATATTATATATATCTGAAAACAAAACCTTGTGTATTTGCAAGGAAGATACTCTTCCACTTGATCCATATTTCCAGCCCTTCTTTGTCTTTTTAGGAATTTTTCAGGTAGGGTCTCAAGATATTTGTCTGGGTCAGGCTTTGGGCCCATTCTCTCATCCAGGCTTCTCACTTAGCTGGTGCACAGATACGTTCCACCACACCTAGCTTGTTGGGGTGGATTTTGCTCAGAATCTTTGTCTCCTGAGTATCTGGAATTACAGGCTTCCAGGTGTGAGCCACCATGCCTGGTATCATTTTACTTTCACCTTATTTTCCTTCAATTTTCTGTTTATTCTACAGACCTTTTTCTCTGAGTTTTTTTCTTTCTATTTGTAGGATGACTGTTTCTGAATTTTCCTGTTATAACTTGTTAAGCATTATGCCCCAAACTAAGGAATTACTGAGTCCTTGAGTCAGATCTGATGGTGACAAAAAAGCACAACTGTCCACAACAATATGAGCTATTCTGTTATAGCAGAAGCAGGGGCAGTGCTAGCAGAAGATCTCAGATGACATCAAAATCTCAAGTGAATATTTTCATTGTTTTATGATTCCTTTATTTTTGTGGGTCATGGGACTTGAACTCTGGGCCTGGGTGTTGTCCCTGAGCTCTTCGGCTCAAAGCCTACCCCTTGAGCCACAGTGCCACTTCCGGTTTTCTTGTAGTTAACTGGAGATAAGAGTCTCATGGTCTTTAGTGCCTTGGTGGCTTTGAACATTGATCCTCAGATCTTGGCCTCCTGAGCAGCTAGGATTATAGGCATGAGCCACCACACCCAGCTTTGTTATTTCCTTTTTTTTGTTATTCCTTTTTGCATGGTCATTTAATGTATTTCTAATACAGCCTTTCCTTTTCCAATTTTTAGTGATGAGGATGCTTCCTAATATGTTTTCTTTTTCTGGTGGCACTGAGGATTGAACTGAGAGTCTTTTGCTTGCTAGGCAGGTACTTGATTACTTTATTCATGACTCCAGCCTGTTTTACCAAGGTTATTTTTGAGCAAGGGCCTTGCTTTCTGTTGGGGCTGTCCTAGAGAGTCATCTTCATATTTAGGCTCCTCAGCATAGCTGGGATGACAGGCATGAGCCACCATGCTTAGTTTTTCCTATTGATAGGGTCTCATGCGCTTTTTGGGGGGCAGGGAGGGTTGGCCTTCAATTGGTTTTCCCCATTGCAGTGCCCTGAGTGGCAAGGCTTACAAGTGTGAGCCACTGTGCCTGGCTATCTAGATTCATGTTTATAACTGTAGTGCTTTGAATCTGAAGGAATGGCTTACAACTTATTCAGTAATTTTTAGACTATTAATTTTCTAGATGTGGAAAGAGAGCCCAGAGGAGTAAGTGGATGTGGCCAAGTAGTCCAAAGGTGGACGAGTACCCACCCAAGCCTATCCTGGAGTCTAGGCCTAGACTGTTTGCTGTGGCCACAATGACCATCTTTCCAAAACATGCATCCAGCAGAAAAATAAAATGAGGACATACAGTGATGACTCCAATGACAGGGGGTGGGGAGAGAGAAGGTAGAGGATGGTGACTTGCCCTTTGAGAACCACTTCCCAGGAGGAAGTCTTCCTCACCACATCCTTCCATTCCCACTCAGGTCTGTGTAAGTCTCTGTTGGTATTAGCTTGGGCTTTTAGGTTTTTGTCCTTTCCCCCATTCTCACTTCTGTAAATGAATAACAACCTTGTGCTATTTGGTTTCCCATTAACAATGGTTTCCTGTCTTTTTAGGCTCCAACACACACCAAATGACTGGCTAACATGAGTTAGTTCTATTTCCTTTTCTCTATGAAGCCATCATAGTGTGTGGTCACAAATATTTTCAAATATTTAACAAATATTGCTCTCCAAATGATATGGTATTCAAGGTTATTCTGGTTAATGAGATGTCACAGGAGCCCATGAAATTAATTATAAAACCTGGCAGCCAAGAATAATGTTTTTGAAGAGAAAAAGAAAACCATCTCTTCTGATCAGTCTTTTGAATGTTTTTTATCCCTGGAGTACACCCTCATACTTTAAAGGAGAAATTTCTGTCTGTTCTCATTTCCTTCTGCAAACATGTCTCCTCTGTTCCTGTGATGAGTGGGTTCCATACACATAGTGATGAGACATTTATTTTTATGACTGTGGAGTGGGGAGATAATTCAAACCCCTGGCTCAAAAGTGACACTGTGTCGCTCATATTTAATATTTACACCCTAAATAGGAAGAATATCCTCAAGTTATCAGTCAAGAATGATGAAAATATCATTTGTGAGGTTCAAAAATGGGATTACATTTTCCTTTCTGCAAAATCAATTAGCTTGAACTCCCTGTGGTCAGTGGAGAGAGACAAGAAGAACTGAATCTGCAGCAGGTATGGTTGTTTTAGTGTTTGGGGAAAACTAGACTCTCATCCTTCTAATTTCTGTCTCTCTCCAATGTCCTTTCATTCACTCAGCATCCTTCACAACCATGTACAAGTGTTCCTGGCAGAGCTGAGAGGCAGACTGGATCCTCCAGCTTCCAGACATCAGCTGATCTTGTGGGATGGGCTCAAGAGCCTGGCTTACCCATGAGAGCAAGACTCAGTCTGTCCACTACATTCACTGAATCCCAAACTATGATTGACATTGTGGTATTCAATTATATTGGTTCAGGAAGGATGCACAATAATATAAACCCATGTTAGAAATACAATTTAACACAGGCCTTTGGCTATATGTAATATTTCTTGATTTAAAAATGGAACATCACTATGGAAATTCAGTTACACACACACACACACACACACACACACACACACACACACACACAATAACATAGTAAGCTATGTTGGCTGTACCAATTGGGGAATGTGGTCTTGAGATTTTATTCACTCAATTTACATCCCTACAGTGTCACTGTCATAATGCAGTGGACGCAGAAGTACATGACAGGGTCCTCTCTCTTGAGAAGAAATGCAGTAAGGTTCACTCATGGTGTCTGATGCTTTTACATGATATATCTCTTTGGGTCTGCCATTTGCAAGATGTATGTTCTATAGAAGATGGGACTTGTCAGGGTAAGAGGCCTGGGGCATGCAATTTGAACCAGGCCTATCTGGTTGCTCATGTCATCATGTTCTTTCCAAGGGTAGATGCACTCACAGGGCAACAGGGAGCAATGTAAAGTACAAAACTAAATATGATTAAGTCCTAAGAGTCAAGGTATAACCTCAATTGCTTTAGGTATTCAGCAGCAAGAAATGAGCATTTCCTCTAATTATTAGAGGAGATCTCAAAGTAGCAGCAGCAGGATTTAAATGATCCCAGCAGCTCGCTAAGATGAAACGTTCTTTTCAATCAAGAGGTAGCATATATGTTGTGACTGAGGGATAAATTTGTACTGAAATGCACTTCTAGTTACTGCAGCACTGACTGCTAACTGTCTCCCACCCCCTTCTCTTTCTATCCTGCTTAGTATCCTCTTTCCACCTCCATGTACACTCTGCACTACCTGTGTGTTACAAATCTGGTAATCTGGTAATTTGGCTCCTGTGAAGCAGACTCTAGCTTACTTGTATCACAGTGGAAATTCCACAACACTGTATCTTTACTACTAGAATCTGTGGCACCCACAGCCAACTCCTCTTCAGTAACACTCCTCTAGATTAGTGGAAAAAAATGACAAGGGCTGATGGGTCAAAATAAATGTCTAGTCACTAATGCCCAGTGTGCTCTCAGACTGCTTGGTGATCCTGCTGTTTCCTTAGCTCCTTCTGCAGGTCTCCATACTTCAGTTCTCCACTCTCCAAACCCTAGACTTTCAGCTAACAGCCTTGTCCTTGCAGGAACCCAGCTTCCTGGGGAAAGGCTGAATACCTCGGCTGGCTGGACAAAGGCATAGACATGCATATATACATATACATATATATACTTGTAAGTATATATTTACATATATTATGCACATATGTGAAATTGTTCTGTGCTATGAATCATCTTTATTGCTGAGAAAAACAAAAGGGAGAGATCAGTGGTGGTAATTAGAGTATAGAATAAAAAAATAAAAATTAAAACAAAAAATGTTATTTTCATTGTCAAAGATTGTGGTCTGGAAGCATAAAGGAGATGACTTCACATGGTATGTAAATCTTCACCTCTGCTTTCAATTCTGGTACTGGAAACAGGTACTTTCATATAGCAGATGTCTTCAGCTTTTTGATTTATTTTTCAAAAAATCATGTTTTTGTTTTCATTTTTTTCATGCTCTGTAAGCCAGCAAGCCAGAGAAGAGATGTACCTGCTTCTGTTTTCCAACTTATCTCTAGAGTTTAAGACAATGCCTGACAGGTGCAGATCTACATTGTTTGCAGGAATGAATGATCTCTTCAGGAACACTTCTCCCATCCCTTTGAGCCCAGCCTCTGCTCAAGTAGGATTCTCTGGTATGAAGTCCACCAGTTGTTGGGGCCATGTCTACACTTGTTGTTCTTCCTCAGCACCCAGGGCAGGGCCATACAGGAATATACTCTCAACACACACTTATGGAAAGAGCTTCTGGGCAAAAAGTACTGCTATTGTGGCCTTACTGTCTCATCAGTGTGTGTGTGTGTGTGTGTGTGTGTGTGTGTGTGTGTGTGTGTGTGTGTCTTTACCATCTGATGTTATTGATGGGTTACTATTGTTCTTTAGAATACCTGAGGCTACTTAGGATTGGGGAGCCTAAGTTCTGTTTTTCTGACAGGAGTGTTGTGTGAGCAGATGAGAGCACAGAGCAAAAGGAACACTAGATATTTTCCATAAGGTAAACTTGGTCAACTTTGCGCTTTCTTCATACATTTAATATTTGGGCCCAGCAGCTACATACTGCTCAGACAATTAGTGCTTTGCAAACAAAAATTCTTACGAACTTCAGTTTATCAACTGTTTCTTTCATGATAGTGGCTTTGATGTTAATTCTAAATAAGCATTGCCATACCCAAGGTCACCTAGATTTCCCCCCTATGTTATCTTGGAGGGAAATGATTTTGCATTCTAAGAACAATTGATTTTTATTCATATGGCTCTATTTCTGGGTTTTCAATTATGTTCTCTTGATCTGTGTTCTTAACCAATACTATATTATACTGATTACTGTGGCTTCATAGTTAAGTCTTTAAAGTCAGTGTCAGTCCTTTTAACTTTGTTCTCCTTCGGTATTGAATATTGCTATTCAGGATCTTCTATCTCTTCATATAAACATCAGAAGCAACAGAAAGATGGATGGAATATCTGAAAATTCTTAATGATTAGATGACATGTTTTGAAACAATGTGTCAAAAAAGATATTTCAAAAGACATTTTAAGATATTTTGAACTAAAAGAAAATGAATAAAAAAAATGTCAGAATTTGTGAAATGGAACAAAACCAGTGTTGAGAGTGACAATCTGTGAGGATTATTATTGTAAATGGATTACTATCTACCACTAGCACCTTACTCTTTGCTATTTATTACCCTCATTTTTTGTTCTTAGTTTTGTTTCCCATACTTTCTACCTTTAATAACATATTTTCTGTTTTTTAAAAAATAGCTGAGGCTGGATATTTTAATAAAGATATTTGTTGAACTCATAGTTTGGAAGATTTGAGAGCACAGGTGCTTGACTTTTCTGAAGACCTCATAATGTGCCAAGGGCAAACATGGCCAGAATATATGTGTGTGAGAGAAGATGGTGGGAGGAGGGGAGGAGGAGAAAAAGGATAGAGTGAGAAAGAGAGGGAGAGTTTGTGTATTGTATGCCACAAGAAGAAGAAAGAGAGATTCAATGGTCACTCACTGTTTTTATGACAATCCACTCTTGCAGAAACTAACTGGGTATCTGGCTATTAGTATTTATTTATTTATTTATTTATTATGATCATAGTGATGTATAGAGAGGTTTCAGTTACATTTGTAAGGTACATTACTTCCTGAACATTGTTACCTCTTCCCATGTTTTTCTCTCATTTTTCTACCTCTCATCCCTCCCAAGTTGTAGAGTTCATTTCCAAAATATTGTCTGGTTACACTGGTTCATTCCTTGTCCTTGGACTCATCATCTTGTTTTTCCCCTTCACTTCTCTGATTGAAATAAGCACATATATGTACATACAATGCACCAGGTACCAAAGCCAGATACAGCAACGACAGAGGATAAGTCATAAGGGAAAGAAAAAAGGAAAAGAGAAAAGAGAAAAAAAAGAATAAAGGAATATCTTCACATAGAACATTAGAAACAACAACCGTAAGGATAACTCTCTCGTTTCCCTATCCTGGAGTTCATTTTGCTTGGCCTCTTCCTATATGGCCATAGGTACACGGCTTTTGCACTCCTTTGCTAGGGGAATCCTAGATGCATACTAATTATAACAAAGGAGGGAAACCATGGAAACTTTGTACCTTTGAGACTGTCTTACTTCACCTAATATGATTCGTTTCCAAGTCTTTCCATTTCCTTACAAAGGGGCGATGTCATTCTTTCTGATGGCAGCATAGAATTCCATTGTGTATAAATACCACATTTTCTTGATCCAATCATCTACTGAGGGGCATCTGGGTTGGTTCCATATCTTAGTTATAGTGAATAATGCTGCAGTGAACATGATTGTGCTGGTAGGTTTAGTATGTCTTTGTTTGTGGACATTTGGGTAGATGCCCAGGAGTGGGTTTGCTAGGTCATAGGGAAGCTCTATGTTGAGTCTTTTGGGGAACTGCTACAATGTTTTCCAGAGTGTTTCAACAAGTTTATACTCTCACCAACAGTGTAGTAGTGATTCCTTCTGGCCACATTTCTGCCAACACCTGTTGTTATTTGCTGTCTTGATAATGGCCATTCTAACTGGGGTGAGGTGGAGTGTCAAAGTTGTTTTGATTTACATTTCTTTTATGGCCAGAGATGTGGAGCATTTCTTTAGGCCATTCTTATTTCATCTTCAGAGAAGTCTCTCTTCTATTAGTATTTTATAGGAACTGTAGTTCTTGGTGACTAGACATACATATATATTTGTGACTTCTTGTAAACTAAGTATGCTTTCAACATTACGATGAGTTTTAGAGTTACTGCAAATGTGAATATGATGATTTTGTCAGATGTTCTGAGTCCTCAGTTGTTTGCTTTGAGAACTGATATACTGTATACGTGTGTGTGTGTGTGTGTGTATGTGTGTGTGTGTGTATGTGTGTGTTGGTCCTGGGATTTGAACTTAGGGCATGGGTGCTGTTCCTGAGCTTTTGTGCTCCAGGCTAACCCTCTGCCACTTTTCTTTCTTTCTTTCTTTTTTTTTTTTTTTTGCCAGTCTAGGGGTTGAGCTCAGGGCCTGAGCACTGTCCTAGGAGTTTCTCAAGGCTAGAGCTCTACCAGTTGAGCCACAGTACCACTTCCAACTTTTTTTCTATGTATGTGGTACAGAGGAGTTGAACCTGGGTTTTTGTGCATGCTAGGCAAACACTCTACCACTAGGCCAAACTCCTGGCCTTATTTTTATTTCTTTTTTTCATATACTTTTTATTATAATTAATAGAAAGCTTATTACCAGATAGAAGGTACATTTCTTCACACACACTGGTACCCTTTCTCCTGTCTTGGTCCCCAATCTATTTTTATTTCTTTTACATCTTTACATTGACTTTTTTTTTTTGCCAGTCCTGGGCTTGAGCACAAGGCCTGAGCACTATCCTTGGACTTTCTCAAGGCTAGAGCTCTACCACTTGAGCCTCAGCATCACTTTTGGCTTTTTTTCTATGTATGTGGTACTAAGGAATCGAACCTGGGTCTTCGTGCATGCTAGGCAAGCACTCTACCATTAGGCCAAACTCCTAGCCCCTACATTGACTATTTTTAATGGTCACAAAGTTGCAGTTAGATGGGATGGATAGGGAAAAACTAGTTGCTTTTTAAAAAAATCAATAAAGTAGTTTTGACTGTATTTGAATAGAAACATGAAACTAAGAATTGTTTCTCTTCGTTAAAATTTCTTATTTCTGCTTTACGGATAAACTAACTGTGGCTTCCTGAGAATTGCGAAGTGCATTTCTTCTGGGAATGGCTGCAGCAGCAGTGACCTAATCCTCTCTCATCAGATCTCATGTCTCATGGATTCCACCATGGTTACACTTGCTATACTCAGGGCTAAGCTAGCATGGGAACCTGGGGGATACACTCAAATAGCAGTAGTGCCTTTGGAGATTTTTTTTTCTTTTGTCAGTCCTGGGGCTTGAACTCAGGGCCAGGGCACTGTCTCTGAACTTCTTTTGCTCAAAGGTAGCACAGCACCACTGCCAGCTTTTCTTTTCCCCTGGTTTTTTCTGTGTATGTGGTACTGAGGAATCAAACCCAGGGCTTCATGTATGCTAGGCAAGCACTCTACCACTAAACCAATCCTCCTAGGCCTGCCTTTTGCAATTTTAAATGAACATTTTATATGATTTTATTTTCTATCCTTTCTTAGCATATCAATTATATTTCCTTTATCATTGTTTTCTAGTAGCTGGTCTTAAAGTTTACAAAACAGTTCATTCATGTCTACTTTCCAATAACATTATAGCACTTCATGTTAGTGTAAGTTCCTTAAAATGATAAAATACTATTAATTTCTCCCTCCTGCTCCTGTAAACATTGCTATCATTCACTTCACCTACACACAAGTATCCATAGGAACAGAGTATATGATTAATTTATATTATATATTATATATGTTTCTATTATTATTTTGAACAAACTTATCTGTCAGGCAAAATAACAATAAAAAAGTAGGCTTTTATTTTGGCTTATTTATTCTTTGTGCTTTTCCTCTTTTGTACGTAGTTCTCAGTTTCTTTCTCTCTAAGGAACTTCTGTTTAACATTTCTTGCATACATGTCTACTAGACACAATTTATCTCAATTTTTATTTAACTCAGACTCTCTTTTCTTTGTTATTGAAAGTTAATTTTATAAAGTACAAAATAATTATAAGTTGTTTCCCCCCTCAATGCTTTTTCTTTACTCTCTCTCTCTCTCTCCCTCCCTCCTCCCTCCCTTCCTCGTTTTCTCTTTTTTTTCCAGCCATAGGCCTTGAACTCTGAGCCTGGGCACTGTCCCTGAGCTCTTTAGCTCAAGGCTACCACTCTACCAGTTGAGCCACAGTGCCACTTAGGGCTTTCTGGTGGTTAATTTGAGATAAGAGTCATGGACTTTAATGCTCAGGCTGGCTTTGAACAGTGATCCTCAAATCTCAGCCTCCTGAGTAGCTAGGATTGCAGATGTGAGCCACCAGCACCCCCCCCCCCTTGCATCTCCATCCACTTTCTTTTGTTTACATAGTTTCTGAAGAGGAGTCAGGTGAGAGTCTTATTTTAGTTTCTGTTTTAGGAAGGTGTTTTTCCTATTTGGGTTATTTCAAGACTTCTCTCTTTGATATTCTTCAGTTTAAATATGATATATCTAGATGGAGTTTTTAGTTTTTGGCATTTGTTGTTGGCTTGACATTATCCAAGCTTCCTGCAACTGGGGTTTTGTTGAATGTGTTTATTTGGAGGCAACTCTTCTGTCCCCAGTTCTTGGATATTGTGTTCTGTCTTTCAGGGTTTTTTTTCCTCATTCAGTTTCAGTTTGGACATTTCCTCTGTGAAATCTTGTAGCTTAGAAGTTCTTTCTTCAGCTATGTGCAGTTTAGTAACAAGTTCATCAAGGACATTCTTCATTTCTGACCTAGTGCTTTTGACTCTTGATTCTTATAATCTCCACTTCTCTCCTAACATTTCCATATGTTCACGTACATTATTTACTTTCTGCCTTAAAAACAACTGTCATAAAAAACAACTGTCATATTAATTAGAATTTAAAAACAATTCTGGTTTAACAAATCCAATTTTTCTGTCATAAGTAATCCTAGTTCTGTTTTTTCCATTTGGTATGCTTTATAGTTTTATTTGATAGGTGATTATGATGCACCTGTAAAAGTCATGGTGGTAAACAGCACTTTATAATGCAGTAGTCATATCTGTTAAGGGGAGAGAGCAGTGAAAACTCATATGACCTGGTCATAGTCTTTTTATGAGCTTGTGCTAGAAGACTGAGGGAGTTGTACTGATACTATGGATACTTGATAGAACTCTTAGTGGTGAGTCTTGTAATACTGTGTGTAGAGCCCTGCTAAGACTGGATCCCTGAAATCAGGGTCTGGGTGCTTGTCCTTGAGCTTTTCTACTTAAATCCAGCAGTCTATTGCTTGAGCTACAGCTATACTTCTGGCTTTTTGGTGGTGAATTAGAGATAAGAGTGTCATGGCCTTTCAAGTGGCCTTTGAACTACAATCCTCTGGTCTCCAGCCTCCTGAGTAGCTAGGATCATAGATGTGAGCCACCAGTAGCCAGACCCCTGGAGTTTTGAACCCTCAGACTTGTCCATCATGAGCCCCCAGAAACTATTGCTGTTTGTCCCATCTCAGCAATAGTTCCTATGGAGATTTCTGCTTGTGTGTTTCTGTTGTGATTCTTTGTATTTCCCTGTCTGTTCAATTTTTGGTATAGGACACTGTACTATGACCTTACTTCTCTGCGTGATATAGGAAAAGGTTGAGGTGTTT
Organism: Megascapheus bottae; assembly: GCF_031878675.1. Taxonomy (NCBI): domain Eukaryota; kingdom Metazoa; phylum Chordata; class Mammalia; order Rodentia; family Geomyidae; genus Megascapheus; species Megascapheus bottae. The sequence goes on from NC_143514.1 coordinate 31,768,436, forward strand.
TTGTTGTTGTTGTTGTTGTTGTTGCTCCTCAGGTTTTTACTTGTTGGGACAAAGTACCAGTTCAGAAAACTGAAGCGTTGGGAAAGCCAGTATCTACTCAGTGGACTTTGTCAGCCACATAAGAGCAGCAGTCCTTGGGAACTCTATTTTAAGTCAGAGACCCCTTAGTTTTGAGCATTTTTCTATACAATTTGCCCTCCTTATAGTATATAGTAGTTCTTCTAAGAGAAGTTATTCTCCTAGAAGAGGAAACTGGGGCTTCAAAGATGCTCAGCAAGTTATCATTCCAAATCACCTATTAGACAAGTGAAGCAGAATTCAAATTCTTGGCTTTAAAATGATGAGCCATTATGATAGTCAAAGTACATTTGTGCAAATGGAATGAGGAAATGTGAGGAGACAAGTGAGGTTGGAGTCGATGGAGGGAGGACAGATGATGAAGGAATACCACCAATCAAGATGGACGATACACATAAATGGGCATATTGAACCAAGGCCCCATTGTACACATTTGAAGATAACAGCATGTGCTGTATCTTACCCCAGGTTTTGTGGCAGGTATTACAGCTGTAACACAGGGCAGGCAAGGATGGAAACATGAAATGTCTTGCACCCCTGAAGAACCAAACATGTTAACAAGCAAAGGGCCAAGTCTGTCTCAGTGGTGCATGGGAAGGGATTACTGAGGCTGCAGCAGCCAGTGGGTTGTAATGTATAGTAAACAGGATGGGGAAAGCAGCGTAGAAATTAGATTTGGATTTGTAATTTTCCAGGTGTCTCATTCAATTCTGACATGAGAAGCCAAATAGGGTTTTGATCAGTGGAATGTCATGAATCGATTTGCTTTCACAAAGATCATTTTGAGAAGACTGGTGCTGGGACCATGAGGTCCCAAGAAGGAAGTCAAATGTTGCTAGCTAAAACAGGGGCAGTTCCTACAGAGGCAAAACTGATCAGACTTCCAATCAGACTAATATAGGGAAGCAGAGAAAGGAAAGAGGCTAGTAAGATATCCATGTTTCTGGCTTGGGCAGCTGGGGGGATGGTGGAATCATTCACTGAAATAGAGGGAACAGAAGGAAGAACAGATTTTTGTGGGGGAAGATGGCAGCTTGCTTTTGGATGTGTTGACTTTAAGATGCACATGGGAAGTTCAGCCAGTGCTATTTAATAGGTAGACATGTGCAACAGCAGCTTACTAAAGAACTGCAAGTGAAGCCGAAATCATGACTGTGACTGAGCGTCTCAAAGAGGAGAGAGGGGCCATGGCTAGGATGCTGGCGGGAGGAACTTGCATTTGAAATTAAGAGTGCGTCTAGAGAGAAGCAGGAGAAAGCACATTCAGGGAGACCCTGTAGCCTGTAGGTAAGAGCAGGAGATTGGTGCCAGGGGCTAGCTTGGCACTCATTAAGTCTTCTCCCTTGCTGGGCTGTAGAGATGTTCCATTTTCCAGCATCTGGAAGAGCTTGTGATAGGGCAGCATCAAATGTGATATGAGGACTAGTACATCTCCCTCCAACGCTTCTCCTCTTTATCATCCATGATCTATTACGAGTTCATTTGTAAAAGGACCTCTAGAAGGAAAGCATGTGCACTTGGGTTTTATTTATGACCTCAGGCCAGTCCAGCCTATCTTTCCTAACCATGGTTCTGAAGTCAGATCTCTGGCTATATCCGGTGCATCACAGGCTTATCTCTTGTCAACTGTGAGACCTTGAACTAACTGCCTAATGTTTCTTTGCCTCAGTTTCCTCATCCATAAAACTGAGGTGATAATGATGTGACTCTTTGAGGATTATTATTACTATTATCTAATAAATGTGAAGCACTACTACAAATGAAGACTCTAGGAATCGAGAGGGAATGTCAATAATGGGGGATGGTTTAACATCAGGATTAAGTGAGCTGCCACATGTTGGGCCAATCCATCCTGCTACCTACTTTTACATAGCTTCTCAGCTGAAAAGTCTGACACTTTAAAATGGTTAAAATAAATCACATGAAAATTATATAGTATTAAGTATTGTTTATCTGGAATACAGCAAGTTCATTTGTTTTGCAGAGTTTGATTAGTTGCCATAGAGACTGTATGGTTTGCAAAGCCTAAAATCTTTATTGATGATTTAATGTAGACGTTTGGTGACTTTTACAATGTCAAATTAAGCTCAGGTCAAGAAAGTTAAAATAAAAAGCGTCAACTGAAATTAATAATAGACTTCCAATGGCCTTGACATTGGCTCTTTGGAATGGTGAAAGTAGAAGCTAGATTTTGATGTCAGGAGGACCAAAGTTGGTCATTATTTGTCTTTGTCATTGTTTGTATCCTTCCTCCCTCCCTCCTTCCCTTCCTCCTTCTCTCTCTCCTTCCTTCCCCCTCTTTTCCTTTCCTCCACCTCCTCCTCCTTCTCCTCCTCTTCCTCCTCCTGCTTCTTCTCCTTCTTCTCCTACTCTTTTTCTTCCTCCCCTTTTTTCTCCTTCTTTTTTGTGCTGACACTGGTCCTTCAGCTTTTTCACTCAAGGCTAGTGCTGTATCACGGAATCACAGCTCTACTTTCACTTTCCACTTGGTGTGGGGGGTGGTTAATTAGATATGTCTCAATTATTTTCCATCTCAAGCAGGCTTTGAACTATGATTCACAGATGTTAGCCTTTTGAGTAGTTAGGCATGAGCCACTGGCACCCAGCTATCTTTTAGTCTATAATGTAATAGTTGTACAGTGTTGGGAAGTCATTTACATTCTACAAGCCCAAGTTTCCTTACTTTGTAAGTTAAAACTGAACACAGCTACTTTGTTAAGTTATTGTAAAGATTAGCAGTACTGCCTACAAGTCACAAAATGTAGAGCCATGTAAGTACAAGCTGTTGTTTAACTTAATCTGCTGCCATTGAAATCACAATTCCTTTATCAGTAATGTTTTTGTACTTTTAATATTCTACTTTTATTTTCCAAACTCTGATGTTTTACACTACATATTACTTTTGCTCAAATCTTACATCTTTAATGAGATCTTCTCATTTAGTATTGGTTATCCTGTTTAATATGGTGGTGTGTCCTCTCTCCCAATATTCCTATCCCCACTTCATCCTGTTCTACTTTTCCTTTTCTCATACAGTTTAACACCTCTGACAATCAGGAGAATTTGCTAATTTTATTATGTTTATTGTTTATTTCTTTTTCTATAAAACAGAAATCTTTACCTGTTCAATATAATCACATATTCCGAATACCTAATCTGATTCTAATAAATAGAAGTCCACAATTAATATTGATTTTTTAAATAAAAATTAAATTGCATTTTTATTTGTACCAATAGCTTCTGAGCCTTGAATGCCTAGTTCTCTACACTTTAAAATTTTTTCCAGTATTTTTTTCTTTTTTATTGTAATTAATAGAAGGGTTACATTATATTCGCCAGATAGAAGGTGCATTACTTAACAATCAGTGCTAACCCTTCTCATGATTTTGTTCCCATTTCCCTCTCCCAGCCTCTCCCCTCATCTTTTTTTTACATTCAAATAATTTTAATTTTTAAAATTTTTTCCAATTATTTTTTATTGTAATTAATAGAAGGGTTACATTATATTCACCAGATAGAAGGTGTATTACTTTACAAACATTGATACCCTTTCTCATGTCTTGGTCCCCATTTCCCTCCCCCCATCCCCACCCCTCATCTTGTTTTCCCCCCTTCCCTATCCAATTTCAAATAACCAAATAAGCATATATATAATGTATCAGATAACAAGGTAAAATACTGTAACAATATGAGATAACCAAGGGACAGCAAAAGAGATGAGAGATAATGTAGTACATTAAGGACAACAATCACTCATATGGCTTTTTTCTATAACCTGGAAGTTCTTTCATTTAGCGTCATCCTATATGGCCTTATGTATCTGGGTTTTGCTCTACTGTAAATCTCTGCTAGGAGAGCCCAAGGTTTCTACTGATTATGACAAATGAGGAAAACCATTGAGTCCATGTTCCTTTGAGTCTGGCTTACTTTGCTTAGTATGATTTTTTTTCTAAGTCTTTTTATTTCCTTACAAATGGGGAGATGTTGTTCTTTCTGACAGCAGCATAGAATTGCATTGTGTATAAATACCACATCTTGTTGATCCACTCATCAACTGAGGGGCATCTGGGTTGGTTCCATATCTTTCCTATGGTAAATAGTGCTCCAATGAGCATCATTGTGCTAGTGGCTTTAGTATGTCCTTGTTTCTGGACAATTGGGTAAATGGCAAGTAGTGGAATTGCTGGGTCATAGGGGAGCTCTATGTTTAGTCTTTTGAGGAACTGCCATACTGCTTTCTATAGTGGTTGAACCCCTCCCCTCATCTTGTTTTCCCCCCTTCCCTATACTATTTCAATAAACAAATAAACATATATACAACTAATCACATAACAAGGTAAGATACAGTAACAATATGAGATAACCAAGGGACAACAAAAGAGATGAGAAATAGCATAGTACATTAAGAACAACAGTCACAACTTATATGGCTCTTGTTTCTACATCTTGGAGGTCCTTTCATTTAGCCTCATCCTATATGGCCTTATAGGATGCCCTATTGTAAACTTCTACTAGGAGAGTCCGTGGTTTATACTAATTACGACAAATGTGGGAAACCATTGAGCCTATGTTCCTTTGTGTCTGGCTTACTTCACTTAATATGATTTTTTCTAAGTCTTTCCATTTCCTTACAAATGGGGCAATATCATTCTTTCTGATGGCAGCATAGAATTTCATTTCACACTTTTTTTCTTTCTCTCCCTTTTCATTGTTTCCTATATTTGTTTCATGGCTTCTAGTCTTCCTTTTATTTCTTTGAGTACTTAAAATATTCCTATATTAAGATATCTTTCAGATTTCTGTTATTTCCAATTCTTGTTGTTGTGAAATGTCCTATTTGTTGTAGCTCATTTTCCTTTTGTACAGTGCATAGCTTTTGATGCACATTGTGTGTGATTGCTTGACATTTGCCTCTACTGAGGCTGCCAGAATCAGCAATTGAAAAGGCTGTGTCATTCTGTCACTGAATGGCATGTTTGTGGTAGTGAGGCTTGGATTCAGAGTAGTGTGGGTGTGAGGGAATGTGCCCTAAGTTCATGGCTCCACTGTGAAACTACGTGTGGAATGTTGGGCAACTTACTCTTGCCATCTTGAGTATCTTGTGTGCGAAGTAGAAAAAAATAATTGTGAAAGGCTGTGAAAAATTAGTGAGAGTATCAATGTAAGAAAATTTGTTAGCATAATGTTTTCCGTGTAGTGAGGGCTTCCCCCAAAGGGAAATGACCACAAATATCCATGATAATATTTGTGGCAGATCTGTTTGCTTTCCTTGTATGACATCTATTAGCTGAAAAGAGGACAGAAACCCTCCTAATACGTTCACTTGGCTTTCAGCCATTGCTGAGGAATACTGATGACAAGAGCTAGGAGGTTTCAGTTAGTATTTCCTCTTCTTCTTTCTCCTCCTCCCCCTCCTCCCCCTCCTCCTCCTCCTCCTCCTCCACCTCGTTTTAAAGTCTAGAGAGTTGGATTATTCACCAATTATTTCAGATCATTAAAATAGCATTGGACGGAGTTCTTCTGTCAAAAGCAAAATACCCCAGAAAAATGTCTTTGGTGTTTTGAACCAGAACACATATTTAACTTCTTGGTTACACTTCTCTTGGTCATCATTCCTGCACAAATGTTAGCAACTGGAGACTAGAGTCTTGAACCTGTAGCCCAAGTTCCGTTACATAGTCTTAGTTTATTACTAGAAAAAGATAGAAACACAGACATATTCTTAGGCAAGAGAATATTATTTCTATTTCAAGTAACTCCATTTCCCTCATTTTGGGATATGCGGGGATACTGGGGTTTGAACTCAGGGCCTTCAACTTGATGGGTTGTAGGCTATCATATGAGACATATCTCCAGCCCTGATGTTGGTTATTTTGGAGATAGAGCCTACTAATTTTGTTGGGGGGGGGGGTAGAACACAAATCTCAGTCCTTCAGATCTCAGCCTTCTCAGTGGCTAGGATTATAAGCCTGAATCACTGGCACCCAGCTTCTCTCAGGTAGGTTTTGACTACAGACCTTTCCTTTATTAGCAAATGTTTTGGAACTATGGATAAGGGAAGGCTAAAAAGTTAAAGAAAGTTGCTGGGTAGGGTGGCTCAAGCCTGTAATCCTAGCTACTCAGGAGGCTGAGATCTGAGGATCACGGTTCACACTAAAGCCCATGAGACTATTATCTCCAATTAACCGATAGAAAACCAGAAGTTGGTGCTATAGCTCAGGGGTAGGGTTGTAGCCTTGAGCTGAAGAGCTCAGGGACAGCACCCAGGCCCAGAGTTCAAGTCCCATGACTGACAAAAAAATGTTAAAGGAAGTTATAGATCACTATGACTTACCATGAACTGTGTTACTAGCTGCCCGCAAAGATTTCACAAACTGAATATTTCTAGTTCTAATTTCATACATTTCCAGAGGCTAAAATTCATTTCAAAACATCCAAATAGAGGATTATATTTAGAAATTAGTTACCTGATCTTCATAATCAGATCCTGCATCAATGATATCTCCAGCATCCAGTACCATCAAAGGATCAAGGTCAGTTGAACCTAAGTTAAGAAAAGACAAGATTAAGATGAGAGTGAGTGTTTCTAAAAAGAGAAACAACTTGCTAGGTTTCCATGTTGATCTATTGTTCCATTAATTTCTAAATATATGATTCTCCCATTTGCCAGTACTGTGTCTGGGTTGGACACTGAAAATGTAGGTACTCTGGACTATGCCATCCACCCCAATAGATGACCTCACCCCTGGAAGAGAGCAATTTGTCATGAAGATTCTGAATCTCAAAAGAGCAAGCTACCAATTCTGAGTAGTAATAGAGATAGTTGTGGATTTGGGGGTTGAAGCAGATCTTTACAATATAAGATCTAGAACTATGAGAATTCCTCAGGAGGAGAAACAACTTTAGGATGTATAGGGGTAACCGAGATAGAAGAAATGCCAAGTTCAGAAGGGCCATGGGCTTCTTGGATTAAGATGAGCTGAGTTTGCCCACTTCAGAGCCTGTGTATTCCCTTATGCCTTTGGCTCTTCTTAGACCTTGATGGTGAAAAAAAATCAGCTTATGGGTGGAGGGAAATGGGGACAAAAACATGAGCAGGGCTATCAATGTGTGTGAATACACCTACTATCTGGCGAATATAACTGTAACCCCTCTCTTAATTACAATAAAAAGTATATGAAAGAAAAAAAATCAGCTTATGTCAATGTTTTAAAAGCCTATTTCTCCTAGGTATGTCAGATTACATTCAATTATCTAAACAGGAATCCCTAAGGCTCAACCTTAAATCAGTAATTTTCACAATGGGACTCCTGAAGCATAGTTGATCCATACATTTAGTAACTCCTTCTTAGTAGAAAATACATATCACCTAACCTAGCAAGACAGAGTCCAGTGCTGCTCATCAAAGGGAAAGAAACATTTCACTATAAACATGGCTTTGCCAAATAATTCAAATCATCTAGCACTTCAGGTATAGACCTGACCCAAGCTCCTCTCCTCCTCCTCTTCTTCTTTTTTTTTTTTTTTTTTTTTTTTTGGTGCTAGTCTTGAGGCTTGAAATTAGGGCCTGGACACTGTCTCTAAGCATTTCTGTTCAAGGCTTAGCACTCAGTCACTCAAGCTACACCTTCACTTCCACCTTTTTGGTAGTTAATTGGAGACTGGAATCTCAGGAACTTTCCTGCCCCAGGCTTTCAAGGGTAATCTCAGGTCTCAGTCTCCTGAGTAGTTAGGATTATAGGCATGAGCCACAAGCACGCAGTTCTCTTTTGAGGCAGTGTCTAACTGTGTAGCCTAGGCTGGCCACAAAGTTGAAATTTTCCTACATCAGCCTCCTGGTCTCATAGATATGTGCTGTGGTGCATGGCTCTTTCTTTCTTTCTTTCCTTCTTTCTTTCTTTCCTTCCTTCTTTCTTTCTTTCTTTCTTTATCATTGCGATCTCTGCTTTCTGTCTGACAAAATCACCCAGATTAATTTAGCAATATTTGTTTGTTGTGCTTACTTTAATTTCTTTTTAAAGGATTATTAAGTATGGAAACACTTGAACCATCACACCATCATGGGAAACTAATTCTTTAATCTATTCATTTTTGAGATTCGTATGGTTTCCTACAATTTTTTTACTTCTGTGCTTTCACATGTTTCAGGTAAAGAATTTTTCAAGGGGCAAGTGTTCAGGACCAAAATATTTGATTGTCACAGAGCCCAGTCTGAAAGTTAGTTTATGTTCATGTGTTATTAGTCAATGAAAATGTCAGGAGTAAGTTGTATATTTTTCCATTGTGTGTTCTATTTATCATTCTATGTTCAATAACTCATAGAAACTCACTCCCTCATTTTAGAAGAGGAAAATGAAGTGCAAAGATGTTTGATAATTTGTCAGGATCCTGCAGCAATTGCATGAGAACAAAGAGCCCTGCATTCTGAGTTTCCCTCCCAACACACAGTTCAAGTATAAAGTAGCAGTGCTGTAGCTGGCTTTATAAATACCACCTCCTCTCATTACAGTATTGTACAGGTCAGGCCGTGAAGGGGGTTGCTGTCCATTCTGCAGTCTGAGAAATTGAAGAACACTGAATGATTTATGATGAAGTGGTTTACAAGGTGGCTGTAAAAGTGGAAAAATCAGAAGAAGAGAAAGAAGAGTCTCCATGTCAGTTAAAAACAGTGTTCCCTTCTAGGCAGCTGCTACTGATAGCAGCTCTAAATGGAATGCAAATCTTATTAGCATCCATCACTTTGTCAGTGGACACTACATACCACTGATCAGAGTGATGATTGTGTGAATTCAAATGTTATCCTCCCCTCAGTTTTACCCAGAGCAACTCCTGTGGAGTGAGCACATGATATGAACACACAATCTTACTAAACATATAGCTGCTGTTAGTTCCTGTGTCATTCTTATTTTAATTGGAAATGATTCTGTCAATTGTTTTCAAGAAGTATAATATAAAGGGCTCTTAACAGATACTACCTATTAATATTTGAAATTAGAACACATTTATAAAAAAACTGTTTTCAGTGATGGCAGAATGAAAGGATCTTTGTCTGAAATAAGCCTCTTGCTTATAAGGAAGAAGAGATTGGCTTTTCTAATCAAGGGCTTTTAACAGAAATTTCATTGTATCATCAAGGATGGAATCTCTTGACACATTGTTGCTCGTGGCAACAGTAGTATTAATATATTACAGACAAAAGCTGCCATTATCAGCTAGGATAATGATTGAATGGCATTCATTTTCTTTTAGAACTGATTGCTTGGCTTACTGAAAATAGGACCTTTACTAATAGTTCAAAGGTTGGCCAGTAAAACTGGGAGGTAAATAGACATAGGTACACATTTTGCTTTCTCTTAGTGGAAAAAATTAACATAAGTGCCATGGTCTTATTTCTCATAAAGCACAGCAAAACAGGATCATTTTTAGAAAAGTAGATTTTGATTTTCTCAGTTTCTTTTCAGATTGAAGAATCCTTTTTATAGACAACAAAGAAAGGTCTGAGCTGACATGCAGCATCCCACAGGGAACACTGAGTATCCTCAGCTTCAGATATAGCATGATTTTCGGAACCATTCTTCTCAGGTTGTCTCATTTAATGTAAGTATGAACATGAGACAAGCTGTCCTTTAGAGGTATCCAAGACTATTCCTAGTGTTCAGAGACAATGTGTAAGCTATGGTTATCCTCCTGGAGGATCTTCAATCACAAGTTTGAGGGAGATCCATCTCCCTTAGGGTGAGTGCTGGTAGGGGTGAGAGCATGGAAGGAGACATCACACATGCTTTGCTCTCTCTGCTTGAGGGTAAAGATTTGGGGGGTACTTGTGATCATATTATGAGTGGCCCAGGGGAGGCGCCATCTGCTGTGAGATTCACACCATACATGCATGCACACACATGCACGTGTAGACATGCACGCACACACACAAATCACATGCATGTATGCACACCTCATCCTCATAAAGTCTTTCCTTACAGCTAATCCAGGACCTAATGATCTTAGTATCTCAGTTTCAAATCACCCAGGTGGAAAAGTCCATGAGACTCTTGTCTCAAATTAGCCACTGCAGGAAGTAGAGCTCAAGTGGTAGAGTGATAGCCTTGAGCAAAAAAGCTTAGGGACAAAGCCCAGACTCTGAGTTCAAGTCTCAAGACTGGCACACACACACACACACACACACACACACACACACACACACACACACACACTGCCAAGCCAGTGTTTCCTTGCCCTTAGTTTTGTGAAAATATGCCACCTAAAAAAGCAAACAGTGTCCTAAAAGTAAGATAAAAGTGAATGTGATTAGCTCAATAAGCAAAGTGAAAATCTGAGTTTTGCTGAAAGGGGACATGGCTTTAATGGGAGTTTCATTGCATTAAGGGAAAATGAGTCCAGCACCTGTAATACAAAAATGATCTCTAGGCCTCCTAACATGCACAGTTTTCCCTCAGTGGTGATCTCTCTGGAAACATCATTTCTACTATATATCTGTAGACACTAAGAGTCTCCTGTATTGATTAAAAACATAGACACCATAGCATTCCTTTAGAGCAGCAGTAGTCTTGGTTACATGATTTCATGTGGTTTCAAAATATCTTTCCTGCAATAGGCTCACTTTTTTGTAAATATCACTGGAAAATGAGGCAAGAAGTCTATCATTGCGATGTTGGCCCATCCAGGAAGACTACCACCTTGCCCCTTCTTAGAAATATACAATTCTTTCCCCCCTTTCTTTTTAATAAGTATTATCTTTAAGTAGTTGTACAAAGGAGTTGCCATTTAACAATTATTAGAAATGACTCAGGTTGCTTCCAACGGTGGTTTAAAAATTTAAATGTTTAGTCATTTTCTTTATGGCCTGAAACTTTTTTTTGAACTTTTCCTGTCATAACTTGAAAAGTCAAGATGGACACCAAGATTTGAAGAGAAAGCAGAATGTAAATGGTCACAGCTGTGGTGCATGCAAGTTTTGGAGGTAGAAGTTCTATTAGTCAACTGAAAGTATCTGAATCAACATGTACAATGATAGGTAGGGCTGTAGCTCCAGAGCTCCTGCATGTAGCATGATCAGAACCACACCCACTGGGCATGGCTGTGGACCCAACAGGGCTATAACTCTGTGAAGGGGAAACGTATGGGCCATGCTAAAGCAACGAGTGCAATGATGTTCATGGCAGCATTATTTACTATAGCAAAGATATGGAACCAACCCAGATGCCCTCAGTAGATGATCGAATCAAGAAGATGGTACTTATGCACAATGGAATTCTATGCTGTCATCAGAAAGAATGACATCGCCCCATTCATAAGGAAATGGAAAGACTTAGAAAAAAATCATATTAAGTGAAGTAAGCCAGACCCAAAGAAACATAGGCTCAATGGTTTCCCTTATTTGTAATAATTAGTACTCATCTAGGATTCTCCTAGCAGAGGATTACAACAGCTCAAAACCTAAGTATATAAGATCATATAGGATGAAACTAAATGAAAGAATCTCTAGGATATGGAAACAAGAGCTATATCTTGTGTGATTGTTGTTCTTAATGTGTTATATTATTTCTCTTCTCTTTTTTTGCCCTTATGGTTAATCTCATATTGTTACTGTATCTGACTTTGTTACCTGATATATTATATATACGTTTATTTGAAACAGAAAAGGGAAGGGGGGGAAAACAAGACGATTAGGAGGGAATGAGGGGGAGGGAACTGGGGACAAAAACATGAGAAGGGTATCAATGTGTGAGAAGTAATGCACCTACTACCTGACACATGTAACTATAACCTCTCTGTACATTATCCTGACAATAAAAAAGAAAGAAAAGTGTGGGCCAGGAGAGAGGCTAATATAGAGTTTGAAGGAGCTGTGAAGACCTCTCTGCTAATCGACCTGGTGGCAGAAGGCAATGTTTTGGAGAGGGTCAGGATCTCTGAGCCTGCATACACTACAAGGGGATGGTGCTATGGCCTGCCTGAGATGAGTATGAGATGCCTTGGAACAGACTTGTAAGATGAATGTATATCTATATCTCTCTATATGTATATATATACATCTATGTGTATATATATATATATAATTTTTTTCTAGGAAGACAATAAGGTAGAGGTTGATGGATTGTTTTACATCAGACTCAGCCCTGAAGCCTCCTACAGAGGAGATGGGTGGGGTTTAAGGCCAGGGGGGTATGTAGCTTCAGATGCATGAACTACCATGGATTGTGCATACACACTCATTCCTTAGTACACGATCCCAAGAGAGGCTGCAACTTGTACTCTTCTGGAGGCTTATGGAAAAGTCAAAGCTTTCTGTTTCCAGGGTGGTGGGTTTTTTTTTCTTTTTGAATAATTGGGGAAAAATCTGTAGGTTGATGAACTGGCTCAGGATAGAGGGAATAAAAAAGAAAGAATGTCAGCAAGCATTTCCTTCCTACAGAACCTAGCTTAGGGTCTGATAACTCTGTACAAGTGTTCAACAGGCAAATTTCCAGCTGCTAGTCTTAGGAAGAGAAGTAGTAAGCTCAAGCAGGAGCTGGGATATGGGATAGCAGTGGCTGTACAGAAGATGGAAGAAGAGGCTTTTCCAGGCAGCACAAGGAAAGCTTGTATGAGATGGAGGGGGAGGGGTTCCTCAAGAAATCACAGCTTTTCATACTTGTACCAATATGGGTTAGGCTAGATTTATTTAGATTGTAATGCGATTGTCTAGTATTTACATGTGTAATGATAGGGAGAGAAGCATCAACTCATCACAAGGGACAGATTTACAGCCCTGCTTTTTTCTTTTGTTTGGGAATCTTTATTTTTACACTGGAATGGGCAAGTGGGTGAGGATAGGGCCGTCCTTTCAAGCCTGGTAACAGTTTGTTACGCATTAATAAAAAGCCCAAGACATTTTGTGGGTGATGTTGGTGTACCAGTGCCTGAAGGATATAGTGACTTACCTGCTGCTGCCTCTTTGTTTGGAAATAACTTGTTGTCAACTGCCATGCTGATGTCATAGAACACCTCATCCTCATTTCGATCAGCATCAAACTGGGGAAAACCAGGACAGACAAATATGAAACATGAGAAGACATAAATTAGCTAATTCTAAAATATGAAGCTCATGCTTTCTGCAACTATCTGTAACGAGTTAAAGCAGCCATTTAAGGGTCATTAAGCCCAGATCACATATTATGTAGGGAAGGATAAGGAAATCACTTATGATTAAGAAAAATGTGGAACATTTTCTTCTAAATCAGGTTCTGAAAAGATCATGGAAATTCACTCCTTGTTTTGGCTCAGTTTTTCTAATAAAAAATGGAAACATAGTTACAAACAACAAGGAGAATTTTTCTAATTAGGTGTTAAAAAAAGAAGAAAAAAAATCAATATCCAAACCAAATCTAAAGATATTGTATTAGACACTACATATATTATATGAAAGATGTAGCTGGTAAACACACAGATTTAGAAATGAAGATGATAGAATGTAATATTTTGCAATTTTATAAAATTTTGAAAAATTATAAAATGACATTATTAAATGACTAAATTATGTGCTTACCAAGTGGTTCAATAATTGAACATACGTTCATATCTGTCTTCAATTTAAAATAAAAGTAGTTTTCCCGAGTCATAGTTGGTAAAGAAAACTGCAAATATTTATAGGAATTTTCATCACACAAATGTACACTTGGAAAACCATCTCTATATGTTGGTTATCAAACATTGACAATATGACCTTTTTGGGTGCTGGGTGTTTTGTATTCTTATCAACAGCTTTTGGATGGGTGAATCTGGGGCTACCAGGGATTAAAGTGATCTTCACACAGTCTCTCCACTTGGTTGTTAAAGCCACTTCCTTCCCTTACCAGGATCAGAGGATGAAACCTGATTTCTTGTTTTCTGTAATTCCTGATGGGCATGAGACTCTTATGTTTACTCTTTCAACTCACGTCATGTCCTGGAAATTCTGGGGGACAGTATAATTTAATAGTATCACTTCAGCAGCTATTTAATTGGCCAAGTTTTTTTTTTTAAGAAAAATGATGGCATTCAGTATTATAGGGTTGTGTGCATGATAAAGGTAGAATTGGCTTTTAAATCATCAGCTATTTTGTTGATTGTCATGCATAAACCATATTATTGATCAGTAGGTACCCATTAGGAGTGTTCCCTTGGAAAAGTGTCTCAGAAAGTGTGGCAGCACTGGGAGCAGCACTGAGCAACACTGGCAGGGGGTGGGAAGCCAGTAAATATCCTACAGCACACTTGGCAGTCTACTCACAACAAAGGACTATTCCACCTAAAAAGTCCACAGTGTTGAGGCTGAGAAGCCCTAGCTATAACATGCCTTACTCACTCTAGGATTTCCAGATAGCATTTTGAAGCTAAAGCAGTACTTTTTTTTTTGTCAGTCCTGGGCCTTGAACTACCCTTGGGCTTTCTCAAGGCTAGAGCTCTACCACTTGAGCCCCAACACCATTTCTGACTTTTTTCTGTGTATGTCGTACCGAGGAATCGAACCTGGGTCTTTGTGCATGCTAGGCAAGCACTCTTCCACTAGGCCAAACTCTGGTCCTAAAGTAGCATTTTTTTCAAAAAAGAAAACCTATTTTAAACTATAAGAATATCAGCCATTAATTTTAAAATACAAAGGGTAAACTAGTGGCAAGTGTCTGTAATCTCAGTTACTTGGTAATAAAGGTAGAAGGATCATGAGTTTGAGGCAAATTCCTGAAACAAACCAACTAACTAACTAACTAAAAGCCTAGAGAAGAGATACTACTTTTGGGGCAAGATAGGTAAAAGTGATGAGAGTTCCTAAAAATAAAAATTTATTGGCTGGGAGTGTGGTTTAGTGGTTTGCCTAGGAAGCATGAAGACCTGGGTTTGGTTCCTCAGCACCACAAACAGAAAAAGCTGGAAGTGGTGCTGTGGCTCCAGTGGTAGAGTACTACCCTTGAACAAAAGAAGCTCAGAGACAGTACTCAGGTTCAATCTCCAGGACTGGCAAAAAAACAAAACAAAACAACAAAAACAAAAACTTTAGTTACGCTGTGAGTGGTAGCCTGGCCTATCATCCTATATGGGAAGTAGAAATTGAGAGATTCCTAGTTTGAGATCCTGTGTCAACTAACAAAAAAGTGATGGGGACCAAGACATGTGAAAGGGTATCAATGTATGGGAATTAATGCACCATCTATCTGGCAAATATCATGTAACCCTTCTATTAATTACAATAAAAATATATGGAAAAAATAAAAACAAACAAACAAAAAAAGTGATGATACATGGCTGTGATTGCAGCTACTCAGGAAGTAGAATGATAGCATCTTTGTCCAGCTTGGCCGGCCCTAAAACAGAGATCCTATTAGAAAAATAATAGCAAAAGGTCTAGGGGTACGGCTCAAATGGTAGACTGCCTGCCTAAAAAGAACAGTATCTTGAGCTCAAACCCAGTACTGCCAAAACATTTATTTACATCACAGAGGTCAGAAAAAGTTTCAGGGAGATAGAATTATGTGGTAATAAATCAGATGATGTCTGTAGTTGTTCCTAGCTCTGAAATTCTGGAGATAGATGGGTACTTTGTCTTTTAGGTGAATTTCCTTTATGTCTAACTGTCCTAAGAAAACCTTTTTAAAAAAATATTTTGAGGGGAAAACTCATGAAGGACACGGTCAATACAATCTGTTTTATGTCATTTAATATGGAAATTTCTAAAAGGAAATGTTTACTGATTTCCTTAGTTCACTCACAACAATTTTAGTCCGAATAACAAATGATGTTATGGCTTTCAAAAGCATACACAATATATCAAGATTGGGAGAGGAAATTATAGCAGAGAAAGAGAATAAAAGTTTGGGCCATCTGAGGACTAAGAGACAATGAGGATTTGCATTTTTTTTAAATGGCAGAAATCAACTTTGGTTTATTTTTCTTTTGACTGTGGTTTTCAGAACTCAAGAGGCTTCTCAAGTCTTTACCACAGAAACAAGGTTTTCCGTGTATATTGTTTCTGGGGACCAGCAACATTAGGCTCACCAACTATCCCAAATGGATTGCAAATTGGAATTCATCTTCAAGATTTCATCTTTGATTAGCTTAAGTTGGTCTCTCACATTTTCTCTTTTTTTGTCAATTAGGAGGAGGAAAGAAAGGGGATTTGTTATTAGTACTATTCCAGGTTTGTATTTCCCATAAGGATTCTCCTAGCATCAAATTAGCTTCTTGAAATTTTCACTTACACTTTGTTTCATGCAGGACTTTTCAATTAAGCTCACTTTCCATCAGTAATTTCCCTCCATTCCTACTGAAGACCCTCAATATACAAATAACTAGCCTTCCAGTGTTCTCTTTTATGTTTTGTGATGTCTTTTTCATATATTTTTTATTGTAATTAATAGAAGGGTTACATTATATTTGCCAGATAGGAGGTGCATTAATTCACATACATTGATACCCTTACTCATGTGTTGGTACCCATTTCCCTCCCCTCACCCCCAGTGATGTCTTTTTTTTTTTTAAAGAGAATTTGGCTAGTATTCTCTTACAGTAATTTTTTTCTCCAACCCAAATTTGAAGATAACATTAAAGTAGTAATACTTTAAAGACTTACAGTATTTGGAATGAATTCAATGATGGAACAATCATTGCTTATACTGCTTTATAGAATTATGTTTCTAATGCCTCATAATTCACACTAAAACTTGAAAGATAGCCAAATATGGTAGTGCCAATGTATAATGTTAGCTTTGGGGGCAGAGATCAGGGGATTATGGTTGAGGTCAATCTGGCCCTCAGACTTCATTGAGGCTGAATTTCAATCAATGGCTGAGTAATATGGCAAGTGCTTGTTATTCCAAGTACAAAGGCTGGCTCAGTGACATATCATCTGTGTCAGGGAGGCCTGAATAAAAGGACCACAATCCAGGCCAGTATAGGTATAAAATGAAACCCGGTGTTGAGAATAACCAACCTCCCTCCCCGTCCCTCCCCCCCCCAAAAAAAAGTACTGACATAGTGGCCTGAGTGGAAAAGGTCTACTCATCAAGTGTGAAGACTAAGTTGAAATTGTAGTATGGCCAAACTGGGAAAAAAGAAAAGTTGAGGATGGTGGTGGGCTAGAGTAAGGGATAGTTCTCTGAGAAGAATCAGAGCATCCTATGTTTTGGTGAGAATTTCTGTGGCGCTGTCCTGCAGAACCATGCTTTGGAGAGCTTATTATTTCTTAGCAGAATGAGAAAAGGGAAGATATGAAAAACTGGAAATAACTGTGTGCACAGGGATGAACAAAGACACACGAGAGCCGTGGGTATCAGCTGATGGACTTCTTCTTGTTAAAGCCTCTTATGTCCAATTTTTCACTTGGCATTCAGATTATAGACGAAGTTTAGAAAATGTTGATGAGAAACTCAACAATAACACAGAGAACCCAGAGAAAACTGGTAAGGGTTTCTGAAGTGTTTTAAGAAAATTACTTTCCCTAAGTTTGATGCCTTAAAATAATGTAATAATGACTCATTTACTTCGGTACAGAGACCTAGGAAAAAGGGCTAACTTGTGATAGTTTGATGACTCTTACAACACTAGCTCAGCACTCAATACTATCACTCAGGCAGCAGTGTTTGGTACTGTAAGTTTACTTAAGACACTTTAATCACTCACTCTCTACAGTTACACTATAAAGAAGATATCTGTTATCCTCATTTTAGAGTTGCAAAACAGCCGTAGTTTGGTGGGAGAGCACTCGCTTCGTGTGTGCAAGGCTCTGGGCTCAGTCCATGCATAAATAAACCAAACTAAACCAGAACCAAATCAAGCTTCCAAGAAATGAAAGAATTTATCCAAGCTCATATAAGTGAGTGGACTTGAATCCACATGTATCTATGGGGCTAGCATCGTGACTCACCGGTCCCACTGGGATAACCTTAGATTTAGCTGAACACTCAAAAAAATGAAATAGGGATCATAGGATAGATCCTAAAGTATCCTCAAAAACTAAGCTAGGGGGCTGGGAGTTTAGCCTAGTGGTAGAGTGCTTGCCTAGCATGCATGAAGGCCCTGTTCAATTCCTCAGTACCACATACATAGAAAAAAAAAAGCTGGTAGTGGTGCTGAGGCTCAAGCAGTAGAGCTCTAACCTTGAGAAAGTCCAAGGACAGTAGTGCTCAGGCCCTGAGCTCAAGCCCAAACTGGCAAAAAAAAACCCAAAACAAAACCACCACCACCAACAACAAAAGCTAAGCTGGGCAAAGTCCAATTATAATATATTTAAATATTCTTTTTCATATTTCAAATCTAGGGCCTGTGGGAAGTGATTTTCTTTCTCTGAATGATACACATGCCCTCTAGATAGCCATGCCTGTGGGCAGAAGAAATTTTTAGACTGGCTAGAGCAGGCCCACTGTGAGATGGCATCTCAGCTTCCAACAGAGCTCTCTTTGTGGGTCTTTAGGCTAAGGCTAGCCATTTCCTAGGGAAAGTGGTGACTCCTCATTTTCTACTGCTGACTGTAGTTGTACCCACAACTTCTCTGTGTGAACAGCCCTGCTTTTTCATGTGTTGATGGGACTGAGGTCATGTAGTATGGATTCTATTTCTGTTTTCTCACTGCTGTCCAGTCCCTCTCGGGATTCAAAGGAAGCATACACTATCTCCCTTCTAAGAGACTTTCTAGGTGGAAAAATATGGTCCCAATATGGGTCATTTTGTGGCTGCTGCTTCCCACAGAAAATCCTTTGATTCTATACCAAGGTTCGGTTCACCAACATCCAACTTGCCTCAGCTGTCCCTCACCATAGCCCAGGCAGGACTTGGTTCTTCCTAGTGCCTGTAAGGGGAAAGTACTGCAGGCTCCTTTCCAAGAACTCACTCTGGTGATGTCATTAAAGGATAGGAGATCTAAAGCTGGATCATACTCAAGGTGGGAGATGGTAGGTCACAGGCCTTGCTGGAGGTTGCTGTTGAAAGAGATGAGCCAAAGTATAAGGGTTGGAATTGATCTACAACAGTTCTTGACCTATAGGGTAGGTTGGTTTATTATTCACATTTTGTAGACTAAGAACAGACATTCAGAGTCTGACCAACGTTCAGATTTGTGAATGGACATCAAGTCCCCGAGTTTCTGCCTGCTAATTGATGGGCACTATGATAGGGAACTTTTAAAAAGCACTTAGAAGATATATTTACCTCAAAGAAGGTAGCAGAAGCAAGGCTGTCCTTGGTACAAGTGGAGAGTACTTAAGATACTAAGATGGACTTGATTAGATAGTATATTGTTTCTTACTCCAAAGTTAAAGAGCAAATAGGCCTGTTGTTCAGAAAAATGTCTCAGTGTAGTTTTGATATACCAAATTTTGTTAAGTAAACTTTTGGAATTTGTTTTGGGATCAACATAAAGTCTATCCAGTCTTTTACCCTACTTACATAAATGCAATCCAATTTAATAAATATTGGTTGAAAATAACAAGCATGGTAGCACAAATCTGTAATCCCAGTTATTGAAAGGTTGAGGTAGAAGGATTGTGAAATCAAGGGCAGCTTGGGCTACACAGTGAGTCTGAGGCCGGCCCGAGTTACAGAATGAGTTCCAGGTCAGTGTGGGTTAGATAGCAAGGCCCTGTCTGAAAGAATTAAGCCAAAACTAAACAAAATACACTGAAGTAATTACCACCCTGGATTTTAGATATAGATACATAGAAGGAAGAATAAGTCCAGTTAGGTATTCTATACTTGTTAAAACACCAGTAAGAAAAAAATACTTCGAAAATGCTTTGAAGTATAAAAAAGAGTAAATGGAATAGAGTGAGGAATCTAGTCCAGGCATGTCATATGCATCTACAGACATGTTACAGTGAAACCCCTTCTATAACTAAGTGATATTAACAAGCAATATGGAAAGAAGGGAGAACCTAGAGAAAAGATATGTTCATTGTAGACAAGAATTACATTTCACTTTTCCTCTACTGTATTTAACAGTGTCAGTTCCTAGTACTTAGATAACAAGCACGTGTCACATTAACCAGAAAATTAAATTAAGATACTCCTTTCCCTTCTGATTTTTCGATTTCTCTTCTTCCAGCATTCCAGCAATTTGAGGTCTTACAAAATTACAATGTAGTTGAATAAAGACTTAAATCTTTGCCAAGATTTCTGCCTAAGTAAAGAAGTTAGAGTTGGAAGCCAAATTTCATCCTCCTGTGACATTTAGTACCTTTCCTAATTATAGACCCTGTTCTCTTCAGTGCTCATATGTCTCCAGGATGCTGAGTTCTAAATGGCACCTTGAAAACCTGCAAAACTCGCTGTTTTGGGGGATAATTTAGCTTCTCAAAGATTAGTCTCATTCTGTTTGCTTTTGTTCTTTATCTTTGGTTTCCTTTTATCATTATTATTTCTCTTGGTTGAGATTCTTCATCCTGCATTATTTTCTTGCAGTTCTGGGGATCAAATTCAAGACCTCTCATGTTAGGCAAGTATTCTACCATTGAACTACCCACTCAGCTTTTTCCTTTTCCTTTTAAAACTTTTCTCCTGCCAGGGGTCAGAGTGTCATGCCTGTAATCTTTGCTACTCAGGAGGCTAAGATCTGAGGATTGTGGTTTGAAGCTGGCCTGGCAGGAAAGTTCATGAGTCTCTTACTTCCAATCAACCACCAAAAAAGCTGGAAATAGACATGAACCTCAAGAAGTAGAATGCCAGCCTTGAACAGATTAAGCTAATTGTCAGTTCTTAGATCCTGACCTCAAGCCCAAGTCCCGACAAAACACACACAGACACACAGACACAGACACACACACACACACACACACACACAAATAAAAAAGTCTGTTCTGCTTAACACACTCTAGGCCTTGGGTCTGATTGTCAGTAGCACAGAATAAATGAAAGTCAGTGGTCGTGTAGAAATGAAGAGCCTACGCCTGGGGTTGGAGCAGGTAGGTGTGATGGATGGCATGGGGTGAGAGACTGTGGAAAATTTCTCAGGGATGCAGATGCATGGGTCAAGCACTCTATAAGTGAGCCTAGAAGAAGGGCAGACCAGAGAGAAGAAACAACTGGGAAAAGGAATGGAGCTATGAAAGACATTTTTGTGAAGAAAATTATGAACTCCTGGCTTAAGATTCTGATATTCTTCTTCTTAGAAGGGACAAAAGGCACGCTTGTTTTGCGTTCTGAAGTTATCTCAAGGCCATCATTAGATTGTCAAATTTGGTAGCTTTCTACTCTGTCCAGGAAATGCATGGGTATGTATGTAAAGTGAGTAGATGGCATGGTGTGTGCACACGAATGGGTGTGTGCACGTGTCATCGTGTGTTATGCCTTGCTCTGTTCCAGATAACAAGGGAAGTGCTGAGGTATTAATACTTTCCCAGGCAAGTAGTATGGTTGGGAGGTAAGTACTTACTCAAGGCCAAATATCCAGGAAAGAAAATGACTTGGCTAAGCATTCAGATCTACCATATCTGAGCTCTCAAAAACTAAGGTATTTTAGCCACGGGGAAAAAAGAAGTCTAGGTTCTTAAACTGTTTCTCTTAAAAGTAAGAAGTGAAGAGAAACAGTTTAAGAACCTAGACTTTATTTTTCCCAGGTGCTTAAACTGTTTCTCTTCACTTCTTACTTTTAGTTCATGGGTCAATTCCAAATCTAGCACCATTTAAATGCCCAACCTCATTTTTCCTTGACTCTATTCCTATTCTAATAGTTTGTGATAAAGTTGCACCAACTTCCCCTCAAATCTAAGCTCTTCTGGGCTGAGAATAATTGACTTATTAGCAAGATGGCTATAAGGGCTTTATGTTAAAAGACAATCCCCAAATGGAAACAATGGAAGGTTATTCATGTCCTTAATAGTTATTGGATCTTTTGAATAATTGAATACTCTTACTCCAAATTTTAAGAAAAATAGAAATGCAACAGAAGGAAATAAATTAGGAATGAAAATAAGATTTGTAATAATTGGATTTACATTTAGATTCATGGCTAGAGGAAGGAAATTAATATGCAAATGCTTTTTAATCCTTACAAATACTTTACATGCTAAGATTTTATATGAATTTAGCTCCTGTGATTTCAGGAGGATCATGAATTCAAGGCAACTCCAAAGACTGTGATGAGATTTTTCTCCGAGATAAAAAAGCAACACAAATAAAAGGGCTGGGCTGGGGGTGGGGAGAGGGAGGCAGGGGCGGGGGTGGGGGGTGGGGGGTTACAGCTCAAGCAAAAGATTACTTGCCCAGCATGTGCAAGGCCTTGGGCTCATTGGCCAGTGTTGAAAGAAAAACAAAATGTGAATTCACTTGAAGATGCAGTGACCACAGCATCTGCAGAGTCCTTAGCCTGCTTTGGTCCCCCAGACAAGCCTGTCTCTCTTCATATTTTCATTGCTGCCACCATCAACCTCCTCAGAAAGGAGACTGGAACTGATAGCACATTTGGTACATGCAGTCAACAATGGAGTTAAAAACCAAGTAAAACCTGTTAAGGACCTCAAGGTCAAAAAGCTAAGCCTAGGAAAACAAAGCTAATATTAATTTCAAATGCAATTTTCAGCCTTTGTGGAATCAAACCCGGTCCCATAAAACAAGCTTTTACAAAATGACAAAGCAACTTTGTAGGACATCTAGAAGTTTATATTTTTGCAGTGCCTGCTTCCTTCCAAATGAAGTTCCACCCTTTTCATCCTTCCCCCAGCAGGGCAGTGATTAAACCATGTCCTCTCCTTCAGTTGCAAGCATTCATTGAAGGAGTGCTGAGAGACAGAAGGTATCTGTATATACTCTTCCCTTTGCTCTAATGGCAGCTGAAAATGAGAACAGATCTGCAAGTTGTTGTTGTTTTTAATTGTGGGTATTCTTAGTATTCATGTCTCTTAAAAGGTAGGCAGTCACAACTAAGCTCTCAGTATACTTTCCAGTAAAATTTAGAAGCTCTTTGGAAAATTCTAACAGCTGACTGAGCATCAACAAATATTTATACTGTGCCTGACATTGGTGGTGGGTAGTATTTTCTACATTGTTATGTACAAGGCAGACAATGTTTTGTTTTTCTTTGATAACTCTCATGAATGTCTTCTCTTGTCTAAGCAGACACTTGTTAAAGGTAAACAATAAAGTGACACTATTGAGTGTATAGAAATGGCTATAAGTTCATTCGTTATAAAGGCAAGTACTGAGTACTTACTCCATGCCATGCACCTGGCATTCACTGCTCAGGAAATGAGATTCTTGTGCTTCTAGAACTTAGAGACCATGAAGATCCCTGCAAAGATATTCTTTTTTTTTTTGCCAGTCCTGGGGCTGGAGCACAGGGCCTGAGCACTGTCTGGGTGTTCTCAAGGCTAGTGCTATACCACCTGAGCCGCAGCACCACTTCTGGCTTTTTCTACGGATGTGGTACTGAGAAATTGAACCTGGGTCTTCATGCATGCTAAGCAAGCACTCTACTACTAGGTCCAATTCCAGGCCTAGCAAAGGTATTCTTTATCTGGAAACAAATTTCTGGAATCAGAAAGCCCACACACAGAGATACATTATTTAAAAAAATCTGTCTGGAGAATAAAGATTCTTAATAATGTAGCATTGTACTACTTTTCTTTGCCCATAGATATCACTCAAGGGAATTGATGGGAGGTACTGGAAAGCTCTTGGGGCAGACCACTGGCTTCAAGCTGCAGCCCTGTGGTGGCTGGTTATGAGACTGTATGCATTGCTGATTCTGAAGACTCCTTATCATCTATGATAAAGTAAAAATGGCGATACCAGCAATAATGCTATCATGTGATCATGGCTGCTTCAAGTGTTAAATAAGAGAATCTATTATTAGTAGAGTACTTTTCCTGTAATAAATGTTAAAAGGTGATATTTATTACCATGTTGAGGAGGGACAAAGGGCTGTCTATGTAGAACTCCATTTTTCAGAAGTAGGTAAAATACTTTTAAGTTCCATGATCATTTCCTCCTCCTCTGCCTCCTCCTTCTCCTCCTCTTCCTCCTTTTCCTTCTTCAGCAGTGTTAGCACTTGAACTTTAGGCCTCATTCTCTTGCTTTGCTGTTTCACTTAAGGCTGCCATTCTATCACTTGAGCCACACTCCAAGTTCTGGCTTTTAGCAATTAATTGTAGATAAGAGTCTGGCAGATTTATCTGCCCAGGTTGGCATAGAAGTTAAGTCTTTAGATCTCAGCATTCTGAGTAGCTAGGAATACAGGCATAAGCCATACCCACCTTTACATCAACTTCTTAATCTTATCCTTGCTGCATCTTAAACCCCTGATCCTGGTTTGTACTTGTATTACAAATACCATGATAACAATAAATGAAGGTGAAGCAATAAATAAATAAATAAAGGTGAAGCAATAGACCATCATAGCCTGGGATGACTTCCCTTGGTGATACACACAAGCTGCTCCAGACAGAAAACAGTGACTCTGAAGAAGTGTATCTGTGGGAATACATGAGCAAGCCACTGTCTTGATGGATTGGCCTCAAAAGAAGCGTCAGGTATTACAAGTCAGTTCTCAGGCACCAGGCTGGATTTCTGTGTTTGATTTACATGCTGATAGGAACCAAAATATCAGAAAATACTTTCTCGAGTCTCAATATATTTGAAAGGCAATCTCACTACTGTTTCCTATTGGCTGAGAATAAAGAGAGGTTGTGGGCAAAGCTGGAGGCTGGTATAAAAAACTGCAACAATAATATTAACACTAATCACTAATATTGGTTGTTTCCAGTCACCGATATTGATTTCCAAGGACTATAGAAGAAACACAAATACATACAAATACAAAACACAAACAAATAAACAAAATGGACACTAAAAGGCCATTTCCTTTTGACATAAAACTATGACCTGCTTTTCTACTTTGTCAGAAGAGTCAGAGTTCACAATGAGCATAGTCAATGAATGTAAAGTAGGAAACAGTGCTTCTGGGAGCACACGAAAGAGAAATCACTACAGCATTTCTTTTTTGATAATTCAGGAACATCAATTTTTAAAGATTTTGTGTAGCTAGACACTCATCTGACTTTTGTGAATATCAGTGTATTCAAGGTACCCTACGTAAAAAATGAACTATGTAAACTTGTGGATGAAGACAGAAGAGGGAATGGGCAGAGGGAGAAAGAAGGAAGGGGTGATATTGTCGGAGAAGCACTGTAGTTATAACCTGACCTATAGAATTATAGCCTCTTTGTAAAACTATTTAATAATGACAATGTGTTATTTGGGCAAATAAACTAAGGTGCTATTTGGAGCTAATCTTGAAGGCAGTCTTTACGACACCATACAAAGCCATGATCACCCTGAAGCAGAGCTGAGGAACTCATTAGAAGAGCCAAATGTCCTAGAGGTATTTTCACATCTGATTCGTGAGATTTTTGAGTCTGAAAACTTGTGCCTGGAGGAATACTGGAAAAAATTACTCTCTATTTTAGTTTTAGGTCTTCCAATAACATTCATGGCATATTTTTAAACACAGCCAGGCCTAAACATAAACAACCAATTTAGAATATGTAATTACATTTGTGCATAATCTGTGGCTAATCTGTCATACAGCAGAGACCAAAATACTAAGAATCTTCTATTTGTTTCATCCACTTAGCCTGATTCAAGGATGCACAATTTCTCACTTTTGTTCAAGGACCATGTTGAAGTCTATACCCTGTCCTTTTAGATCAGAAGGAGAGGAAGTTATCTGTTACTTCCATCTTCTGAAAGGAAAACAAAGCCACTCTGTTAGAATGCTCAGAATCACGGAGGGTGGGGAGGGGTGGAGGGGCTTAGAATCTATTTTTTCCTGTTTATTTCACTTCACTCATTTCTGAACATTTTGTATATTGAAGAGGTAAGGTCTCACCAGCCGCGTGGACCAGGCAAACATATCCATCTCAGTTCCTGCAGGTTTGACATGGAGATGGCCACAGTTCCTATCGGATGAACAGAACCCACACATTGTGTCTTGGAACATAGATGCTCGAGGTTATGGTAGAAATCTGCACTATCCTTTCTATTGAATCTTCCATGTGTTCACCCACAAGCAAATAATTGTGCAACTGCTATAGAAGCTGTGCAACACAACACCTGAGGACTTTTTCAAAAATTGTATTTTATTGTCAGGATAATGTATAGAGGGATTATAGTTACATTCGTCAGGTAGTGGGTACATTCCTTTTTGAACCTTGATACTGCTTCTCATGTTTTTGTTCCCCTTTCTCTCCCCCCACCCACTCCCAATTATCTTGTTTTACCTCTTCCTTCCCCTTTTTCAAATAAACAAATAACTATATATATGGTATACCAGGTAACAAAGTCAAATACAGCAAAAACGTGCCAGCGAGTCCTAGTGTATTTTCTATTCCTTCCTGTAAAATTTTGAGGGTATCTGCTTTTACCTCCAGGACTTTGATCCATTTGGAGTTACTTCTGGTGCAGGTTGACATATAAGAATTCAACTTTAGTTTTTTACAGGTGCTTACCCAATTCTGCCAGCACCATTTGTTAAAGAGGCTGTCTTTCTTCGATGTTATTTTTTGGTAGCCATGGGTCTGTGGGTTGATTTCTGGGTTTTCAGTTCTATTACATTGGCCCTCAGGCCTATTCTTGTGCCAGTACCAAGCTGTTTTGATTACTATAGCTCTGTAATTATCTGAAGTTTGGACCTGATATTTTTCCAGAGCTATCGAGGACTTTTTTGCATGAAAAAAAGCACGAAGGAAGATGAAGGCATATGTATATTACTTAGATCTCTCCTTCTGAGGGCAGTGAGTGGGGGCTGCTAACAGATCATCACTACATTCTTCTCTGAAGCATTGTTCTTAGCTGATGAGTGATGCTTTCAGGTAGCACCATTCTCTGGGGAAAGTCAGCCTCAGTAATATTCCATTAGATCAAGGCTAGACTTCTCAACCCATTTCTTTGCTCACTCTCATCTCCCTACATCACTCCCCCAAATCTTCAATCCTAGAATCCATGCCAATACATAGCTCATTTTTGTGTTATTTGGCAAAAAAATTAATGAGAATCCTGCATTCCAGTAAATATACAAATAATGTCTAGCCAAATACTCCTAGAGATTCTTGAAAATACCAAGCCATAATTGTTTTTCCAAAGTGACTAAATATGTACATTTTTTGGTTTATCTAGCTCATTAATTCTTATGAAAAATCCAGTCACTGAAAGTAGTCACTACCGAATTTCTTTTTTTCATATATTTTTATTGTAATTAATAGAAGGATTACATTATATTTCCCAGATAGAAGGTGCATTACTTCACAAACATTAATATCCTTTCTCATGTTTTGGTCCCCATTCTCCTCCCCCATCCCTACTACTCAGCTTGTTTTCCCCCCTTCCCTATCCTATTTCAAATAACCAAATAAACATATATACAATATATCAGATAACAAGGTAAGATATTGTAACAATATGAGATAACCAAGGGACAGCAAAAGAGATGAGAAATAACATAGTACGTTAAGGCACTGTCTTTTGCCATGCTAACTCCTGACTCCTTTCAATCTGTTCTTGAGTTCCTTCCACTGTTTTCTTGATGTCTTCTCCACACCCACTATACAGATCATGAAAGATTGTATCCAACTTTCAAAATCAGTTA
Source organism: Megascapheus bottae (assembly GCF_031878675.1). Classification (NCBI taxonomy): domain Eukaryota; kingdom Metazoa; phylum Chordata; class Mammalia; order Rodentia; family Geomyidae; genus Megascapheus; species Megascapheus bottae. The sequence goes on from NC_143514.1 coordinate 31,796,112, forward strand.
TCTTTGCACCACTAAAATGTATTCTGTGGTGCTTATAATATGTAATTTTATTGTCATTATTAAGGTGTTGTATAGAGGGTTATCATTTCATAAGTCAGGAAAAGAGTATGTTTCTTTTCAGACAGTGCCATTCCTTCCTTCGCTTTCTCCTATTTTATTCCCCATCACTTCAAGTGTGTGTTGTTTGTTGTGTGTGTGTGTGTGTGTGTACCATTACTGGGGCTTGAATTCAGGGTTTAGGCTCTGTCTCATCTTTTTCCTTCAAGACTGGTGCTTTACCGTTTGAGCCACAGCTCCATTTTTAGCTTTCTGCTGGTTAAATGAGCATCATGAACTTTCCTGTTGGGATTGGCTTTCAACCTTGATTCTCTGATCTCAGACTCCTGACCAACTTAGGATTATAGGTGTGAGCCATGTTCCAAAATGGATCCAGAAACTAAATACAAAAATGGCATCGAATGTACAGTGTGCCTACTTTTCCCAATTTCTTAGATACTGCTGCCTTCCTATAGTAAAGGACACTGATAACCCTTATTTCCTCTGATGTGGTCAGTTGGTCTTGAGTTTTGTCTAGATAGTAACTGTCAGGCATGGTGATAGGTGATTCCTGGGCAGTCTGGGAGGAAAACTGAGCACATACTTCTTAAGAATTTTAGTAAGATCTCTCTTAGTCTTGATTAATTTAGCTTTCTTTGGGCTTCTTCACTTTTAAACCTAAGTAAGTACTCTATTAAGATAGATTTAAATGAAATGGAATGAAAATTGAATAACTTAAAAAAAGAAAAAGCCTTTTGGGTGGGTACCAGTGGCTCATGTCTGCTACTCTAGCTACTCAGGAGAGATCTAAGGGTTGCAGTTAAAAGCCAGGTGGCACAGGAAAAAGACATTTATCTCCAAATAACCACCAAAATGCCAGAAGAGGAGTTATGGGTCAAGTGTAGGGTAGTAGCCTTGAGCAAAAAAGATCAGAGATTGTGCCCAGGCCTTGAGTACAAGCCCAAGGATTGGCACCAAAACAAAACAAAGCCCCACATTTTGGGGTTTGATTTTTATTTCCTATGTTCTTTCAAAATTGAGACAAAGTCTTTATTTTTTTTGGATGGAGTGGTACTTTTTATTTTTTAATTTGCTGGCATTAGGACTTGAACTCAGGACCTGGGCGTTTTTGCTCAAATCTAATGCTCTACCACTTTGAGCCATGACCCCACTTCTGTTTATAATGAAGTGAACTGGGTTTGTTAATCAGTGCCAGGGCAGGTTGTTGGTGTCATAAACTCAGCAAAAAGGATTTCTCCACCCCCCCCACAAGTGTTCAGGGTAACAGTTTTGTATTACAGTTAATTGCTTACTGATACTGAATAATGAGGCCAGCCAACTCATGTCGTTGTCCGGGAAAATAATTCTCATACAGTGAAAAAAACATAAGCTCTAGTCAACACCACAACAAATCATGGAATTATGGATAACACTGATGAATGCCTGGGATAGGGATTTCACACTACTAGAGATCATACTGAAGTAGCTTTTATTTTTAAAATAAAACTGCTCATAAGTAACTTTACATCAGTAAGATAGACAAAAGCCAGGATTTCCTTTTAAAGACTCTGCAAGGATGTTATTGAATGGCTAATTATCCTTCATTACTGGGGATCCTTCTTCAAACCATAGAATTGTATGGTTGAACAGAACTTCAACGCTCACTTGAGAACCTTATTTTTACTACTGAATTCAGATGAACAGACTGCTGTGTGATGTGCCTACTTTGAAATTGCTTCTCTCTTTCTGTCTCTCTCTGTCTCTGTCTCTCTCTGCCCACCCTCCTCTCTCTCTGTTTCTCTCTCTTTGGTGCTAGTACTGGATGCTTGAACTCAGGACCTGGATACTATCCCAAAGCTTATTTTGCTCAAGGCTAATGCTCTACCACTTGAGCAACAGCTCCACTTCTGGATTTTGGTAGTTTTATTAGAAATAAGAGTTTAATTTTCCTACCCAACCTGGCTTCAAATAGCAATTCTCAGATCTTAGCCTCCTGAGTAGCTAGGATTACAAGTGTAAGTCACTGGTACCTGGCTTGTTTTATGTCTCATTGTGTAGACAAAGTCTACAATGGGATTACATGTGTATTCCACCACAACTCATTACATGTTCTCCCTTCCTTCCCTCCCTCCCTCCCTCCCTCCCTCCCTCCCTCCCTCCCTCCCTCCCTCCCTCCCTCCCTCCCTCCCTCCCTTCCTTCCTTCCTTCCTTCCTTCCTTCCTTCCTTCCTTCCTTCCTTCCTTCTCTCCCTCCCTTCTCTCCCTCCCTCCCTCCCTCCCTCCCTCCCTCCCTCCTTCCCTCCCTTCATTTCTTTGTACTGGGGATTGAATTGAGGGCCTTGTGCTTGCTAGGCAAGAGCTTTACCATTTAAGCTATGCCGCCTAGTCCTGTTACTCTGAGTTGTTTTACAGATAGGGTCTCATACTTACTTTGCCTGAAATAATCTCTCTCTATTGTCATCTTCCAAATACCTAGAATTACACTCATGGACTATAATGCTCTGCTTGTTTTTAATAGAAAGATTTGCTAACTTTTTTTTTGCCAGTCCTGGGACTTGAACTCAGGGCCTGAGCACTGTCCTTGGACTTTGTCAAGGCTAGAGCTCTACCACCTGAGCCTTAGAACCATTTCTGACTTTTTTCTATGTATGTGGTACCGAGGAATCGGTACCACCATAGTGCTAGGCAAGCACTCTACCACTAGGCCAAACTTCCGGCCCCAGTTTTGCTAACTTTTGATTGGGTTGCCATTGGATTGATTTTTCTGCCTCTGCTTCTTACCTATTATTTAAAGAATTTTATTGTAATCCTCTGCTAGGAGAGTCATAGATGTGTACTAATTATTAAAAATGAGGGAAACCAATAAGGTCATATAGGATGAGACTAAATAAAAGGATCTCTAGGATATGGGAACAAGAGCTTTATCTTGTGTGATTGTTGTTCTTAAAGTACTATGTTATTTCTCTTCTCTTTTGTTGCCCTCTGGTTAATCTCATAGTTACTGTATCTGACTTTGTTACCTGGTATATTGTACATATGTTTGTTTATTTGAAATAGAAAAGGGAAGAGGGGAAAACAAGATGATTGGAGGGTGGGGAGGAGGGAAATGGGGACAAAAACATGAGAAGGAATATCAATGTGTGAGAAGTAATGCACCTACCTCCTGGCAAATGTAACTGTAACCCCTCTATATATTTTCCTGACAATAAAAAATTTAAAAAAGAATTTGAGAAAATATGACATGATGATGGTTACAATTAAAGTAGAAATAATTTGCAATTTTTTTACCTCTTAAATTTTTATCAACTCTTTGTCACAGTATTAATTCCTACATGCTTTAAAAATGAAATGTTATTTTCTCCCTATCTCTGTAGCCCTTCCCCTGAGTTTTTTGTTTTTGTATGCTGGTCTGAGGGTTTGAATTCTCAGGGCCTGGTAGCTGCCCGTGAACTTTTTGGCTCAAGACTAGCACTCTGCCACTTGAGCCAGAGATCCATTTCTGCATTTTTAGGGATGGTTAGTTGACAATAAGAGTCTGCTTGGGTCGGCTTCAAACCATGATCCTCAGATCTCAGCCTCCTGAACAGTTAGGCTGATAGACATAACAACCAAGGCCTGGCCTCCATTTCCTTCTCAGAGGCAGATGTGGTGTTGATTTCTACAACATTGTGTCACATCAAAGTAATGCTATAGCATCTTTCTGGAAACACCAGAAAACCATCCATCTGGAGATATCACAAGTCTCCCCTAAATACATTTTTTTCTGGCAATCCAGGCTTTATTTTAGTCAGAGACCATATTAAATATAATGTATGCTATCTATCCTTAATTATGTTTGGTTATCTGTAAGCTGTCTGTTTTCCAGGCAGGATGGTTTTGATGAACCAGTTCTTCTTCCATCCAGTCCCTTCCTCATTCTTCCTTCCTACACATTCTCTGATATTTTGAATTTCCTTTCTTTACTTGTGGTCTGTGACTCAGCCTGACTAGGGCCACAGCAGTTTTTCTAGTTACTCTCATCCAAAAAGCCTAAGTGCTTCACATTCTCCTTTCAGTCAAACGCAGAAAGTTCATGGCTATAATCCTCTGTAATGAGATCTTAATCTTCCCACACTTTGTTTTCAGTAGCGCAGTTCTCTTAAGTAGTTCAGTTCTCTTAAGTGTCAGGCGATATCTAGCTTACAAGAGATTATTTTTGTAGTATTTTCCCCACATTTCATTTTAAATTATCATAGTTTCCTATACATGAGAAATATTGAATGCAAATATAGAGAGACAAGACCTAGGATTGATTATTTGGCATTGAATTAGTTAGATTTGGTGGCAAAGGCGCTGACATGCTGATTGAGAGAACACATGTGGGCTGATGATAATACACGGATGTAAACACTCTGTAAACACAGTGTTTAACATTGATTACGTGAGGGGTAGAGATATGACTCCTGTTTCACTTTTTCATTTCCTTAGTGACAAATACCTGCTAGCCTGTATCATAAAACATGTCGTGTCACTATGGAGCTCAACAAGGCCATTGTAAATGACTAGTTGTAAAGCGCAATATTTGTGATATTTTATTTGCAGAATTATGGAGAAAGAAAAACAAATGTCATAGAGTTGTGAAAGAGTGATTTGAACCCTGAATTGGCCAAAGACACAATTATATATATATACACAACAATGGCATTTTTAAGAGAATAAGATTATCGATGCTATTCCTGTTTAAAAGGGCAGGGTAAAATGAGAAAATAAGCAGCTAACTAAAAGGTAACCAGGTGGTGGTTTTAGCAGACAATTTAAACTCAGAAATAATGGGTTTTTTTTTTTTTGCATTAAGCAAACCTTTACTAATGGAAGAGCTAGTCTTAAACAAAGGATGAATGAGGAAACAATTATTTGCCTTTCATATGACTTAGTTATTCCCTAAAAGTGCTTCTAGGCAGACTGTAAGTCCTGTTAGTTCTCCACAGAATGGGACTTTGAACAAGAAACCAGAGACTTGTTTGTACTCTGCAACATGAGCAACTTCACTGCTAGGAACCAGTGAAGAATATTTTAGGATGCATTTGATATGAGTTTCTTCATTTACCATTGGGACTATTCTGGATTCACTCAGGACAGAGTCTAATATTTTAACATTTAATATTAACATGCCTAAGGAAAATTGGATTTTTAGTCCTGGACATGTTCTAAAATGCCAACTGAAACTCTGAAGTTTTGTTTATGCTTGGTGTTATCGATTTAGCAAACTGCATACATTGCTCATGCTGTTTGGCTATCAAGACATTCTAGAAATTTACTGTTATAATTAGCATAAAATAAAATTCAATGTTCTTTAAAGAACACTATTATGAAAAGATTGTAGAGTCCTAAATTTTCCATACTGGTATCCTGGTCACAGCCATTGCTCTAGCTAAAGTAACTTGCCAGAATACTGTTTCACTATTTACTGTTTGACTTTGTTAAGACCTCTGTTTTGGTGTTGGGTTAACAGATTATCATATACCACCAACAGGCTGATCTTGCCAGATCTTGCTCATAATCATGCAGGAGCTTTTGTCCTATGAGATCAAATCCACTTCTACCACCACACAGCTTCTCACATACTTCATCCCTCCCCTTGTTTGCTAACACAACTCTTTGACTGCTGTTGACCTGATTGATTATAACCTCCACCTCCCCGCCCCGCCCCCCGCCACACACACATCCAAGCTGCTTGCCTCTGCTCTCATGTGCTCCTGTTCCTTCCACTGGGGTCCTATGAATCCCTTTGCTTAAATATAGAGCTCTTCTTTCAGTTTACTTGGAGATGTGACTCCATGATGCTGCCCAGACTGTCTTCCCTGCCACCAACGATCACGTATGTGTGTGTGTGTGTGTGTGTGTGTGTGTGTGTGTGTGTGTGTGTTGTCTGCTGGTTCTGGGATTTCAACCCAGAGCCTGGGCACTGACTATCTCTGAGCATTTTTGCCCAAGGCTAACGTTTTACCAGTTGGGTCACATCTCTGCTTCTGGCTTCTTTTGATCATTAATTGGAGATAAGAGTCTCACAGATTTTACTGCTTAGACTGGCTTTGAAGCACAGTACTCAGACCTCAGCCTCTTGAGTAGCTAGGAATATAGGTGTGATCCACTAGCACCCAGCTCTGTGCTCAGTTTTAATATCCATTTCCATGAACTGAGCCCATACCACCTCTTCTCAAGTCCCTAGATACTTGCCAGTCTGTTTGGGTTTGTTGACTTTAGCCTAAAATAATTTATTTGGATTACTAAGAATTATCAAAGATAAAAATTAATCTTCATGGTTGGAAGGAATAAAACACTTATATGAAATGATACTATGATTATTACTCATTCCTTTGATATTAAAAATTAAATCAAAGTGGTATAGTCAGTTAAATGAGGTTATGATATGACATGTGTGAAGAAATAGGGTAGTCTGCTATCTCTTGCAGGAAACTTTTTTTCATTGTAGCTTTTTTTTTCTGGAAGGTATTGCCATTATAAACGACATTTTTTACTGCCATGTCGAGGTTTCTCAGTTTTAGGATATGTTTCTCCTGACACTTTCCACATCTCATTATTGTGATCTCTAGTCATGCTGGAAGATGGAACTGGAAGTTGGTCAGCTTGACTCATTTTTTTCCTTTCTGGTTCCCTTTCTCCCAGGTTCATTCCTTTCTGTTGTAAGTGCACCCACTTTCTCATTGAAAGCTGTCCTTGAAATGTTTTTTGGTTGACCTGTGCACCTATAAATGAAGCCACACAAAAGACTTCACCAACACTAGAAAGTGTCTCACTGGGGCCCCTTGACCCTCTGCTTTCTCCATCAGAGAGGTATTTTCTCAGCTCCTTTGAGGTGGCTACTTCTGTATCACTGGTGCCATGCTCAGGGCAGGGCAGGGCATTGTGGTGTAGCATCCTGTGGGGAGCCTCCACCCACTTTCAGACAGTATCTCACCTCAGCTACTGGGCCTGTTGATTTGAGATGATTCGTGTCCCCCACATATTCACATGATGATGTCTTCACCCTCAGCACCTCAGAAGGGGAGTGGATTTATAAATAAGGGTCAGAAGGAGGTGATTAAACTTACGTCAGAGGGTGGGTCCTAATTCTATGTTGCTAGAACACTGAAGACTTGAAGATGAAGGAATGGGTATGAGAGACACAGGGAGAAGACAGTCTTCTGCAAATCAAAGACAGAGGTCTGGAGAAACCAACACTGTGGACAGTAATCTCCTACTGTTTGTCTCCAGAATCGTGAGAAAGCTGCTCGAAGCACTGACTTAGCAGGAGAATGTTATGGTGGCTCTAACAAATAAATACACTTGGTATTTTTGCATATTTTACAGCTGAGTTTTTGCAGAAAAAAGCCCTAAAAACAGGGGTATAATTAACTGTTCTACACATGGTTATCAGTAGGGAACAGCAGTTGTCTTATTGTTTTTAACTTTATTGTGATTGTAAAGGTGACGTACAGAGAGGTTACAGTTATGTAAGTCGGATAAAGAGTACATTTTTACACAGTGTCACCCCTGTGTGCTCTGTCCCAGTTTTTACCCTCTTGTCCCCATGCACAAGTTGTACAGTTCCTTTTCGACACAGTATCTCGTGACTGCCTCTGCAGCACTTGTTCACCACGTGTTTCACCATTTCTGTGCCTCCCCTCACTATACCGAAGACAGGTAAATGAACAAACAAGACAGAAAGAAATGAAAACAAAAACAGCAACAAAGAAGAGAAAAAAACTCTTGTTTTAATTTCCCATTCATTATTATCATTATTATTATTATTATTGTTATTATTAGCCAGACCAGGGCTTGAACTCAGGGTGTGAGCACTGTTCTTGGGCTTTCTCAAGGCTACTGCTGCTCTACCACTTGAGACACAGTCCCATTTCTGGCTTTTTCTATGTATGTGGCACCAAGGAATTGAGCCTAGGTCTTCATGCATGCTAAGCATGCACTCTACCACTAGGCCAAACTCCTGGCCTGCCATTGCTTTTACACACTAATTTTCAACAAATTTCTATTAAGTGCTGAGTCTTCTTTATGTTCTTCTATAGCTGCTGCACCACAGTGTGGCACTCTCCACAGGTTTTCTTTTTTTCCTTCCTTCTTTCCTTCCTTCCTCCTTCCCTCCCTCCCTCCCCCACCTTTCTCTTTCTGTTTTTTTTCTTTGCCAGTCCTGGGGCTTGAACTCAGGCCTGAGCTCTGTCCTTGGGCTTTCTCAAGGCTAGTGTTCTACCACTAGAGATACAGCACCACTTCCAGCTTTTTTCTGTGTATGTGGTACCAAGGAATCAAAGCCGGGTCTTCATGCATGCTTAGGCCAGCACTCCACCACTAGGCCAAACTCCCGGTCCTTTAAAACTTTTTTTTTTTTTTTCCCAGTCCTGGGCCTCAGGGCCCAGGTGCTGTCCTTGGGCTTTCTCAAGGCTAGAGCTTTATGACTTATGCCACAGCACCTTTTCTGGTTTTTTTTTCCCCTATGTATACGGTACCAAGGAATTGAACCTGGGTCTTCCTGCATGCTAGGCAAGCATTCTACCACTAGGCCAAACTCCAGGCCTGTTTTTTTTCCCCCTTCTTATAACTTCTTTTTAAATATTTAAGATATACTTCCTATTCCACGCTGTCAGTAGCTTATATCCCATGTACTTCTTTCAAAACTTAATTAGAATCTTGGGCTGGGAGTTTGATCTAGTGGTAGAGCACTTGCCTACCATGCAGGAAGACCCAGGTTAGACTCCTTGGTATCACATATAGGGAAAGCTAGAAGTTGGAAATGGCATTGTGGCTCAAGTGGTAGAGTCCTAGCCTTGAAATGAAGAGCTCAGTGACAGTTCCCAGGCCCAGAGTTCAAGCTTCACAACTGACCAAAAAAAGAAAAAAAAAAAAAAGAAAAAGCTAGAAGTGATGTTGTGGCTCAGATGATAGAGCTATAGTCTTGCTTGAGAAAGCCCAAGGACAGTGCTCAGGCCCTGAGTTCAAGCCCCAGGATTAGCAAAAATATTAATTATAGGACTAGCAAAAATATTAATTGCAATCTCTTATTCATGGATGTTTTATCTTCTTACCATTATCATTATGGTTTGTTTGTAGTTTTTTTTTTATTTCTTTATCAGTGTTAGTAGACTTTTGGGGACAAAGAGAAATAAACTGGTGTGAGTGAGCCTATCATTCTAAATCTGATTCAACTCTTTACTTAATGTTAAAAACAAAATAAAAGCTATCTTTAAAAGCTATTTAAAAGTAATACTGTTTATAGTAATCATAATGTCTCATTTCTGGTTGGAAATATTATTTGAAACTGAATTTTAAATTGTATGATTTCACTTTTTATCCAGATATAGTTTGAAGATTTAAAAATGAATCCTAAAAACAAGATATTTGGAGGGTTGTGGGTAGGGACATGGAGACAAAAACATGAGAAGGGGTATCAGTGTGTGAAAAGTAATGCACCTACTATCTGGTGAATATAACTGTTGTCCCTCTTTACATTACTATAAAAAATGAATCCTAAGTAGCTGTGCTATATAAAAGTGAAGTATTATTCTCAAAACAAATTCAATTTCATTTGTAGATAATGTAATATAGCAGAATTTATTGTACAATAAACATTTAGAGTAGTTTTGTTGTAATATGAACTGGCTATGAATGAAAACGTTTTATTATTGAGCATTAGAGTGCCAAAAGTAAGTGTGATATTCACCAAAATTTGTTATTACTAGGTTGCTACTAAGTGGGTGGGGTGTATAGGAAAATGCAGTTTTCCACCTGTACTGTGATACTGTGTCTTCATAAGGTTAAACTGAGGCTTTACATATGGGGGTATCTGTTTATCCTTTTTTCTGCTCTAACCTGCAATAATAAATATTGTACCAAATTTTACCACTACATATCAAACAGCCTCTAGATGTTGTTTTCTCTCTGAATTTCATGGCTAAGGCATTTCAAGTTCCACTGCTCAGCTGGCTGGTTGCTTTGCAGGGGAATATATGAAATGTCAACATTTTTTGCATGAACGGTTGCTAAGGAAAACAGTTATAGTGTAAAATAGTTACAGTCATTATGGCTTCCTTAATGTGTCCATTATCTCTCTAGCCCTCTGATTTCTGTACGATGTCAGATTTACATTCTGTATTGAGTCCTTGCCAAGTTAAAGTTTTTTTTTTTATTGCATTTGAAAATGTTTCAGAAAGATGAAAAAGACTGCAAATATTTCCTTTCCTTTTAAGGCCCATTTCACATATGCTTACATAATTTTTACATATTTTAAACACATAGTTGATGCATTATCACCTCTTGTGCTCTTTTCACTATCACACATGGATGAAGAATTGTTTCAAGTGCTTTGGATTTCTCTCCAGCCATTTTGTGTTCCTATATCAAAATACTTGTGGCTAGGAACTTTATAAAGAGAATTCTATTTAGCTCACCATTTGAGAGGCTGAAAGTCTGCGTTTGACTTCTGTGAGTCCTTTTCAGCCACATCACAACAGGGGAAATGGCATCAAGGGTCGGGGTGCATGTGAGAGAGATCACATGGCCAGAGAGGAAATAAGAGAGTGGGAAGTACCAGGCCTTGCCCTTTCATAACAATCCTTTCTTGGGAACTAACCCATTCCTGCGAGAGCCAACTCATTTCTTACTAATCAAAAGGGTGATCTATGCACTCCTCTTGTACTAAGCCTCTTTTTTTTTTTTTTGCCAGTCCTGGGCTTGGGCTCAGGGCCTGAGTATTGTCCTTGGACTTTTCTCAAGGCTAGAGCTCTACCTCTTGAGCCTCAGCACCACTTCCAGCTTTTTTCTATGTATGTGGTACCAAGGAACTGAACCCGGGTACATGGTACTGTTTTTGATCATTTGATTAGGTGGGAAGTGGCAATGCATGTTTTCATTAGTTAATATTCCCTCCGTTGAGAGCCTAGAGTGAATATATTTTCTCTAAATAATCCATTCATGCCCATCTGTACAGTGAGGGCCCATCCTTGCACTTGCGACACTCTTTATTTTTTCATAAGTTATGCTTAGCAATTATATATTACCTGATAGTTCCTGAGCATTTATGCATAAATTTCCAGCTAAATTTGTATGAAGATGCAGTATCTGCAGACTGTACATAGATATTTGATGTACATAAACTTTACCCGTGACTCTACTGTGAAAGACTGGCTTTTTCAAACACATCCAATTGCTCTTGACAATTGCACTTTCTGACTGAAATTTCTACTTTTCTAAGCAGAATATACACGTTTTTCATGTAAGAATTTAAAAACCTGTTGGAAGGAAAATAATGTGCATTTTTTGAGAAATATTCCACAGATGCTTTGTGTGAAAAATACTACTGATATCATGGTATGTCTGATTAAATACCATCAGAGTATTTGTGCGGGTCAGCAGAGATTAAAATTTAACTTCTAGTTATTGTTTATAAAGAAAGATTAAGTTAAAAAATACAAGAACCCAGAGGGCTTCCTTCCTCTCTCACTATAAAAAGGCATAGTTCAAGGATGACATTTCCAACCAAGAAATGAGCCCTAACTACATAGTGAATCTACCAGTGCCTTTATCTAGGACTTTCAGAACTGTAAGCAATTTATAGCAAGGCTCTAAATTCTATAAGGAATAATAAGTATACGTTATCTAGTCTTTGGGTACAGGTATACGGAGCTCTCTCTTAGCTCTAAGGTTTTCCATGGCTAGTCCTAAACATAGGATTTTCCAGAGTCAGTTGTGCTTACCTGCCTCCTTCTCATCCCAGATTCTAGCTGCCTCACATGAGTAGCCCTGGCTTGCCCTCTTCCCCCACATTTAGTTAAGATCAGTGACCGGATCACTGTCTTATGACTGTGCTGAGCTCTAAGGGGATGTAATGGCATTTTCTTCCTTTGTTGAACTTTATGTTGGGTGTAAAATGACTGCTTCTTTTTTGAGATGGCTTCTCACCAGGTAGCCCACGGTGACCCTGAACTCAACCCTTTTCCATGACTACCTTCCAAATGCTGTGACTACATGTTTCATCATAATCCCTGGATATCTTCACGGAGGTCTCTTTCATAAGGGCAATAATCTCATTCAGCTCAACACCTCCCCAGTGCCCCATCTTGTAATACCATCACACTGCGGTTAGGTTTCAATGTATGAATTTTGGGAAAGCATTCAGTTATATCATGGGCTAAACTGAGTCTCTACCTTCAGAAAGGGAAATTTCCCTCTAATAATTTTTGGAGAGAGCTCAACCCTAAAACCTTAATGGCATTAAGTTAAAGGATGGAGTTAGAATGTCACCTCTCCCAATTCCTCTAAACTTCAGTCATGACATGTTGGTTTTTTCTAGACTATTACCTTTTTTATGTTTTCTTGCTGCAAGGCTCTGCTCTCCTGTTTTCACCCAGCAAATACCCATGTTTCAAGGCTTCATGATGCAGCTCAGTCTGTCTCCTCTTCCTGGTGACCTTCCGTGACCTTCACAGATGCTCTGTCTCCATCGGACATGGGTCTTGCCAGAACATGGTACTTAAGACTGCTAAGTACCTTTCTGTGCTACCACTAGCCAGTAGTAGTTTGCACTTCTCCTGAAGGCAAGGACCACACCTTAACTGTGCTGGAACCCCCAATGTCTGGCACAGCTGGTGGCCCTGAGGAGATGTGTAATGAATGCTTGGTGAGATTGGGAGGAAAATGGCTCATAGTTCTCCTCTGGGACTTAACAAATGGTTAAAGACAGCAACTGTTTAATCACTATTAAGGAGCTGGAGAAATAGCCATCAGCTGAAATGCAGGGATCTGCAGAGAGTAGGTAGCTGGAAATTCATGCTCCAGAGTTAATCACTGGTTCCTGAGCTAGATCTGTAACTTCCTAGCAGTGAGACCTTTGGCACTGGTTGCTCTACTACACCTCAGTATCTAATCTGTAAGTACAGGCATCATGAGAGTGTTGACTTCATGGGATTTTGTGGAGGACTGGCTATGAGATGCCTCACTATGCAGTACCCAATGCTCGCTCAAGTGCTTGAGAAATGTGCCCTATTATTATAACAGAGTAAAGAGCTGAGCTCTAGGCTTGGGTTTTTGTTGTTGCATTTTCCTTCAAACCTCAGGAGCTGAGGTGATGGTGAGCTCAGCAGTTCCTTCCGCAGCCCAGGCCTGTTGGGAAGGAGACCAAACAGGCACGGTGCCCGTGCTGTCATGACATTTCAGCTGGCTCATTCAGTGTCTGCCTTCTTCACAGTATGAAACATGCCTCTCTTTGGGCTTAATGGTAACCTACAGGATGCTGTCATAGTAATGATCAGTTCCTTGGAACCCTGTAAGCTGTTGACAAGCCGCAGAAACACATTCATGACCTAGGCCTCCCACAAAGAATAATCAAATGTTTTTGGTTCCATTGGCTTTTGAGGCAGGTCTGTGTGAGAGACAGCTTTTAAGCACTAACCCAGAGCTTAAGAATTTTTTGGTACACATTGCATACATATTATAATCTGGGAAATATCCATGTATTGAAGGGAGGAGATTCACAGAACTAGCAGTACAGCATAGTTACCAAGCTGTCAGATTTCGATTTGGACATCTCTCTCTGTCATTCTCTGTCTCTCTTTGCCTCTGTCTGTCTCTGTCTCTATCTTTGTCTCTGTTTCTCTGTCTGTCTCTCTGTCTCTCTATCTCTGTCTCTCTCTCAAGTTTTGATTTCTAGTTATGGAATTAAGGAGGATACAAATTAAATCATACAAGCCTAGCGGGGTGGCTCATGCCTGTCATCCTACTCAGAAGGCTGAGATCTGAGGATCAAGGTTCAAAGCCAGCCTGGGCACGACAGAATGTGAGACTCTTATCTCCAATTAATCACTTGAAAACAGGAAGTGGGGCTGTGGCTCAAGGGTAGGGCTGTAGCCTTGAGCTGAAGAGTTCAGGGACAGCAGAAGATTTCAAGCCCCATGACTGACAAAAAGAATTAAGACATACATTTATTACTTAGATCATCCTTCTCCACCCTCAAAGTTACTACTTTTGAAGTGTCTCCTGCTGCCACCATAAAGGTTATCCCAATACAAAAAAGCCTGCATGTGACATTCAGTGGACCTTTAAGTCCAGGCAGAGTATTATCCTTTGGGAAACTGATGATCACTGTAACTTTCTGGTAGCAGTGAAAGGAGACATGACATCTGAAATCTCTTGCTTTCTGGGGTCTATGATAATGACAATGATTAGTGCTCTCTGAAAGCCACTGTGGGCAAGTATCCAGAGAGGGTTCTGAAGATGCCAGCTGCACCCATTGCTAAGGAGTAGGGGCAGCAGCATTTGTCTATGGGGAGACAGCCATAGGAAATGAGGGATCTCTGCCATTGATAGTTCTTTTCTGTCTCTCCACTGGTCCTTCTTATGTTGATCACTCCACACCCACCAGTGTCAAAGGGCACATAGCAAGTTCAGGCCGCAAAGATTGAAGGGTTATGTTGTTGAGAAGGATGGGGGGCAAAATGGAGAAACACAGTGCACAGAAAAAACAAGGAGAGAAGGATCCCGATATGTACTTTCCTGTTATCTGCTGGGTATGTTTATGCGCAGATTTCCCATGATGGTGAAAGCGCATCTCACAGACAGCAGCTGGAATAATAAGCCACTAGAACATCATGTGTGCATCTCCTCTCAGGTCCAATCCATAGCAGTTTGCTAGCCTAAGATACCAAAGGCTTCCTCAGCCTAGAAGTTCCAGCACTTCCCTCAGTGGTACTAACCCTTGTTCTTAGTGTTTTTCTATCAGATGTCTTACTGTATCTAGCAAACCTTTTCCTACGGATCCCTTTCTTTCTTCACATTTCTAAAGAATTGGTTGTCTTGAAATGTCAGTTTTCCAGCAAATTTAAGAGCAGCTATGAGCTTGCAATTTATCCAACTATTTTGTTGTTTTTATAAAAGGAGGACTGAAGTTATTTCCAGATATCTTCATTTTGAGCAGAAATTGTTCTTCTAATCCTCTTATAAGATGTAGTCCATAATTTCTTTCTTCAAGAAATTCTCTTTAGACCAAATCTCTAAATGACTCAATTTCATTTATTATAACACTTGTATTCCCATTTTATTTTTTAATTTTTATTTTTTTGTGGGTCATGGGGCTTGATCTCCTGGCCTGGGTGCTGTCCCTGAGCTCTTCAGCTCAAGGCTACTGCCCTACCCCTTGAGCCACAGTCCCACTTCCCGATTTCTAGTGATTAATTGGAGATAAGAGTCTCACATTCTGTAGTGCCCAGGCTGGCTTTGAATCATGATCCTCAGATCTCAGCCTCCTGAATAGCTAGGATTACAGGCATGAGCCACCGCACCTGGCTCATTTTATTTCATTTTTTAAATACTGTATGTCATGCTTTCCCCTATGCCTTATTTTTATTATGTGATATAAATTGAACTTCTGCTATGTTCAAGTCATGGAGGACATTATGGCTTGCATGTGAAATGTCCCTTGCAGGCTTCTGTGTTGAATGTCTGGGCCCAGCTGGTGGTGCTATTTTTGAGGGGTTCTTGAAGCTTTAGAAGGTAAAGGCTAACTGGAAGAAATAGATCTGAGGGGGCTCTATCTTGTCTGGCATGCTTCCTGTCTTGTTTTGCTTCCTGTCCTCCATGAAGTATACAGCCTCCCCTCCACATGCTCTCATTGACATGATAACTATGCCTCAACATGGCCTAGAAACATGATGCCACACAGTTCCTCAAAAGACTAAACACAGAGCTCCCCTATGATCCAGCAATTCCACTACTGGGTATTTACCCAATTGTCCAGAAACAAGGACATACTAAATCCATTAATACAACAATGTTCATTGCAGCACTATTTACCATAGCAAAGAATTGGAACCAACCCAGATGCCCCTCAGTTGATGAGTGGATCAACAAGATGTGGTATTCATACACAATGGCATTCTATGCTGCCATCAGAAAGAACAACATCACCGCATTTGTAAGGAAATGGAAAGACTTAGAAAAAATCATATTCAGTGCTGTAAGCCAGACTCAAAGGAACATAGGCTCAATGGTTTCCCTCATTTGTCATAATTAGTATAAACCTTGGGCTCTCCTAGTAGAGGTTTACAGTAGGGCAAAACCTAGATACATAAGGCCATATTGTTGTTTTTAATGTACTATGTTATTTCTCATCTCTTTTGTTGTCCCTTGGTTATCGCATATTGTTACAATATCTTACCTTGTTATCTGATATATTATATGTATATGTTTATTTGAAATAAGATAGGGAAGAGGGAAAACAATATGAGGGTGGGAGGTAGGGGAGGGAAATGGGGACAAAAACATGAGAAGGTTTATCAATGTTTGTGAAGTAATGCATTTTCTAACTGGTGAATATAATGTAACCCTTCTATCAATTACAATAAAATATATTAAAAATAAAGAAGAATAAAGGTAAAAAAAGAAAGAAAAATGAAAGAGAATAAAACCACTTTGCATGTGAAATAAAAAGAAAATATTAACATCTTCAATGAATCTTAATTAATGAATTCTATACAACCTTCTCTCAGGAAAATAAAAGAAACATGATGCCACAAAGCTATGGATTGAGCCCTCTGAAATTGTGAGCTAAAGTAAATAATTCCTTGCCTTAAGTTTCTTGTGTTAGTGTTTGGGTGGCAGTGACACTAAAAATTGTACCAAGTTAGAAAAATAGCATAGCTTTGGCTTTCAGAAAGCTAGAAAAGACCAATATACAAAGAAATACTTAAAATGTCTTCTACCAGATGGGTTGGGAATTGTGAGATCTTGTAAGGTCTTGTCAGTGTTTCAGATATATTGGTCATGTCTTATTCTGCTCTATTATGATTGTTTTATTATGATTTAATTATGATCACTTTATTATGATTTATTATGATGGTTTTTATTGTTATTTAAATTGTGCAGAGGCCTTTTTATCTTTGAAGTTTTTTTGACAATTAAAAACTGAGGATGGTTGGGCCGGGGGTTTGGCCTAGTGGTAGAGTGCTTGCCTAGCATGCACGAAGACCCGGGTTCAATTCCTCGGTACCACTTATATAGAAAAAAGCCGAAAGTGGTGCTGAGGCTCAAGTGGTAGAGCTCTAGCCTTGAGAAAGTCCAAGGACAGTGCTCACCCCCTGAGCTCAAGCCCAAGACTGGCAAAAAAAACAAAAAAAAAAAAAAAAAAAACAAAAAAAAACAAAAACAAAACTGGGGATGGATCTCAGTGATAGAGCACTTTCCTAGGATGTGCAAGGCCTTGGGTTCAATGCCCAGTACTTCCCCCAACAAAAAGTAAACCTTAAAGCTATACTTTAAGTAGTTACACTTTAGAGCTCAGCAATATATCCATATAGGAAGAATGAAAAAAAAGTCAAGTGAGTACTTAATATTTGGGATAAGATTTCTCTAACCCTATCCTACATAGATTATTTTAAGTTCTGTGTCTCAAAATAGCTTATATAGAAGTGAAGTTGATATGTTGTACAAAAATGGTTAAAGAACTTAAGGAATGGTTTTGATGATGACAAATACTCTGCTGTTAAGAATCCATATACAAATTTGAATAAAACTTCCATAATGTTAAGAAAGAGAACATAATAAAACAACACAATAAATGCTATCAAGGGAGTATTTGTAGGTTGCTATAGGAACACAAAGGAAGAAGGTTTCCTAAAATAAAGATTTTGATTTTCAAGTACATTCTTAAGGAGGGAATAGACCTTGTCCAAAGGTAAAACGTATGCAAATGAATATCATCTACAAAAACATATGTGTACAAAATTGTATCTTCCCCTTAGGGAACTTATAGTGTTCCTCCACTGTCAAAAGGAAACACGATAGAGAAACCATGAGGGTCATGTGACATCCCTCATTTTCCTCAAGAACTAACAGAAGCAGTGGAGGATTTTAAACAGGTGATAAGAGTGAGCATAGCAACCGTGAAACGTGTGATATTGGACAGAAGGAAATAGGCTAAGAAAGGGGAAGCAATAGTTACCTTATGAATGTCAGCAAGAAGTGATCTAGGTGGGGACTAAGAGCCAAAGGAGTCAAAGCAAAGGGAAGAGGACTTCCTGCAGCCATATCCAGAGGGCGGGATGGTGAGAGATTGGTTAGTGATTGGCCATGGCAATATGTGAAAGAGGTGGTCTGTGGTCTGCATGATGGAAGTGTTTGACCTGGAGTCCTGCCAAGTACTGAGGGTATGGGAGGTGGAGAAGAAGCAAAACTCAGTCTTGGATACATGATACTGAATTATGCTCTGAACATTTCAACAGAGAGAACCCCGCCACCAGGAACTGAATTATAGGGTTGAGGTTCCCACAAAGAGGGGAGTCAAGAGAGAAATCTAGAATGACAGCATGAAGTCTGAGGAGTGAAACAGCTGATAACAGCAAAGCCGGAGGAACCACTTCATACTTTTGGGGCAATATACTATCACATATCTCAAGTGAAGTAATAAAATTGCTTACAAACTAATGCTGTTGAAAAGGTACTGCTTGGGCCGGGAGTTTGGCCTAGTGGTTAAAGTGCTTGCCTAGCATGCATGAAGACCCGGGTTCGATTCCTCGGTACCACATGTAGAAAAAAGCCGGAAGTGGTGCTGAGGCTCAAGTGGTAGAGCTCTAGCCTTGAGAAATTCCAAGGACAGTGCTCAGACCCTGAGCTCAAGCCCAGGACTGGCCAAAAAAAAAAATTTAGTAATAATTTAAAGAAAAGCTAAGACTTTGGGTTTCCCTTTCCTGGCATCAACACACTGAAGTTTTTACTTTTTAGTTCAGTTTTGCACTAGTTGTAGACTTGGTGGCTCCTTCTGGCAGGGACTAGGAAGAGATCAACACTGTAGACTTCTGAGTACTCCCTGCCTCCTCCCCTGCTTTCTCCCCCCTCACCTGAACTTGCATTCAGTGAAGGATAAAGACACAACTGTGTGGATATAGACTAATTTATTGTCATGTTTCCACTTTTTTGTTCAATGTCTGGAGTCCCAAGTGACATAAGCCAATAGTAATGGTATCTTCTCTGAGGTTTCAACAGTGAGTCTATAGACTCTGAAGCTGTTATGAATGGTGTCAACCTTCAACATGACTTTTGTTACTGTGTTCTCCATAAGAAACCATTAAAAAAAAAAACCCTTAATAAAAAAACTTACAAAGTGCAGGCCGGGAGTTTGGCCTAGTGGTAGAGTGCTTGCCTAGCATGCACGAAGACCCAGGTTCAATTCCCCGGTACTACATACATAGGAAAAAAAAAAGCTGGAAGTGGTGCTGAGGCTCAAGTGGTAGAGTTCTAGTCTTGAGAAAGTCCAAGGACAGTGCTCAGGCTCTGAGCTCAAGCCCAGGATGGCAAAAATAAAAATAAAAAAAACCCTTACAAAGTGACATAACAATCTGCAGTGAGAAAACTCATAGTTCTTGTTAGTTTATATATTCTTTACACCTGTACTTCTCACTTGACCATCCAAGTAGCCCAGTAAGAGAAATATTAATATGATTTATCCAGTTCTGAAGATGAGAAAACAGGGGTGCACCTGGAGCAAGTGGCAGTGTTGAAGGTCAGGCAATGTGGAGGGTCAGTCCCCTCCTCTTTCATACCATCTTCTGTACAGAACCCACATTTTGGGTTTGGAGGATGATGGCCGCCTGTTTGAATACTTGTTTATTATTGTGTGGAACAGAAAGAGTAGCCAGCACAGTGTGAAAATGATCAAGTGGGTTCCAATTTCCTACTCTACCCTGGTCGAAAGTTTCAGCTTTGGCCTGGTGGCGTGGCTCTCATTAAGGAAAAGAGGAACTGCTTTGAAATAAGAAAGGGTTTCTGAAATGTAAGCTTTTCTCTTAAAGTGGTTTCTTTTCAACATGGAATTAAGACTCACCTCAGACTGGTTAGGAAGGAGCAGAGGGGGTGGGTGTATTTTGAGATTATTTGTGAGCTGCTAACCTTATTTCAAAGTCATTTTATGTACATACATCTCTTACCCTATTGAAGCTACCTGATCTCAAGCAACTTGTGAAACAGAGCTCAACCAATCTGAGCAGGAGAACTGGGCCTGCTGCATTAGGGATAAATAGAGGAGTGGCCTACTTATTTTGTGTGCTTACCTGCCAGATTTTTGATTGATGTTGTACCTTTCAGCTGAAGAAAACTTTACATTGCCGAGACAATTGTTTATTTTTGTGTCTACTGTTATGACTCCAAGTGGTTCTTGGAGAGCACATGTATATCACCTACTACCCAGGAAGCCTGCACAGGGATGCAGGACATAGCCTTGCAGAGTAACTAGAAACCTAGCTATCAAAAGACTTGTGGCCAGCAGAATGTAAGAGGAAACATCTCACACCTCAGGAAGCATGAGAAGACTTTGGATGGGGTGGGATACATACAGTTGAGGTAAGTGTACCTCCAAGGCTGTTTGCTGTTGTTTCCACTGGCTCCATCATTATTTCATGGAGGCCTGGGATGGAGAGTCCTCAGTATTCATTCCAGGATCTTGCTCTGCATGAACAGCAGATGCCACTCACTGTTTAGAACATACTGTCTGATGGAGTGCAAATGGCACATCTCTTTCTACACAGCATCTAAGTGGACTACTGCTTATGTCTGGAGTGCCAGGTAAACTATTCTGGCTCGAGGCTGATGGTCTGAGCTACTTGGTGCAGTGTACCAGGAATATGAGGTCTGACCTGGCCTGAATCTAAGCATTTTCACTCTGTAGGTGAGTTACTTGGTCAAGCTTCTCAGTTTCCTCATTTGTCTGCAGCGCAGGGTGAAATTAACATTACCTTGGAGCATGGATTATTGACAGGAGTAAAGTGAGATAATAAATATGAATCCTTAACTTAAAAAGAAACAGAGTGAATGTTCTCCTTGTTATTGAAATTACCTAAGGCCATGTCAAAGGAAGAGCAATTGATTTTGAACTGTCATGTAAGAATGTACTTAATATAATTAACTGAGGAAGCAAATAAGCTTAGTAAAATAATGAACTGGGTTTTCATCAATAACTCTTAAATCTTTATTGTTATATACTCTCTCCTTCAAGGAAAACTTTGCTTACAGAAAAGGAGTTTGAGAATAATTCTTATTTGGAAGAAAAATTGCTCAGCTTACCCTTATGGCTTTCTTATTTTGGTTTTTAAAGAAGTGCAGTATCTTGATTGGTATAAATGAATGGAACTAAAAATGTAATAAAGAACTTCAACCCAAAAGGAAATTTTTACTTGGAAAGATTTTATGAGAACATCAAGAATTGAGAAGTAATTGATTACTTCACTATTGAATAAGGTAAAAGAAAGAATAAAGGTCTGGGAATGTGGAAGTGGTTGAGGGCTTGCCTTGTATGTATGAATCCCTGGATTTAATGCCTCAGTACCACATCAACAGAAAAAGCTGGAGCTGTGGCCCAAGTGGTAGAGTGCTAGCCTTGAGCAAAAGAAGCTCAGGGATAGTGCCCAGGTCCTGAGTTCAAGCCCCAGGACTGGAAAAGAAGAAAGAAAGAAAGAAAGAAAGAAAGAAAGAAAGAAAGAAAGAAAGAAAGAAAGAAAAGAAAGAAAAGAAAAGAAAGAAAGAAAGAAAGGAAGAAAGAAAGAAAGAAGAAAAGGAAGGAAGAGAAGAGGGAGGGAGAGAAGAAGGAAGGAATAAAGCTAAACCAAGGGCACATTGCGTGGTTAAGAAAATAACACTGGGACCTGTCAAAGGATGAGTTGCCAACAGTTTTCTTGCCCTGCTTTTGGTCTGTAAAGGATATTTTTATGCCCATTTTGCATAATAATGACAACATGCTGATAGTGATAGGCAAGTAGGTTCAACCCAAGTTCTATATTTTTAGAACATGCTTTGATAAAAAAAAAAACCCTGGAGATCCTAAAATAAAATAATTTAGGAAGAACATTCATTAACACTGAGCTAGAAATCATTTTGGGGAGAAATAACAGTGCTTAAATGGAAATCATACAAATGATTTAATGTATAATATTTCATACATTATTACATACACAATACATTGTTGTGTCATAATATTATATGTCATATGGACTGAAATTCATAGATAAATCTTGCGCAATTTTGCATGTTGGAATAATTTTTTAAAATAGACTTCTGATATTGATTATGGTGAAATATTTAAGACATAGGTTGTTTCTTTTTTTAAAAAAAATACAGAGCATGCTCATTTCAAAAGCATTTACAGAGGGCCACGTATGAGGGCATACAGTTGTTATCCCAGCTTCCTATTTCCCAGAGAGGATCGTGGTCTAAGGCCAGTCATGTAAAAACTGGAAGCCCTGTCTGAAAAACAAATAAAAGAAGAAGGACTAAGATGTGGCTTAGTGGCAGAGTGATTTCTTAGGAGCCTGAGTTTAATCCTCAATGCTAAAAAATAATTTATAATTTACTTTAGAAATTATACAAATTTTGAAAAAGAATCTGGCAATTAGAGGACCATCTCATTGAAGCCTATTATTGGTATGCTTCATATCATTGTTGATTAGGCACTAGGATTATAATGATGGATAAGGAACCTTCGAAGGAACCTTCAGTTATAGTCTGGAAAAACAAACTCTCTTTTGAGTGGTTTGCAATGAAGGGCTTCTCAGATGTCTGTCTTGAGTGTAAGGAATGCTTTAAAGCAGTAGAAACTACATGAGCAGGAAAGCTTGGATATTTTTTTTTCCTTCACAACTGGTATGAGCCAAGCTGGTGAGAGGCTTCTTGAAAGTGACTTTGAAACATTATTGAAGAGTTTAAAGAAGAATGAAATTTCCCTCTTGGAACAGTTCTGCAAAGAAAATAATTAAGAGTTATGTTAGCTTCAGGCTCCACCCCTGTGATGTAAGGGACTTGGGAGGCTGAGATCTGAATCACAGTTTGAAGCCAGCTGACACAGAAAAGTCTGTGGGACTCTCATCTGTAATTAACCACAAAGAAAGCCAGAAATGGAGCTGCTGCTCAAGTGCTGGAGTACTAGTATTCAGTGAATAAAGCTGAAAGACAGCACCCAGGTTTTGAGCTCAAGAGCCAGTAAGAACACACACACACACACACACACACACACACACACACACACACACACACACACACAGATGAGTAATGACATGGATAAACAAAATGATTTTACATCTGTATAATGCTAGAAACTTAGAAAGTGAAATATAGAAGCATCAAAGAATGGTTTCAACAGGTTATTTAAGGCAGCTGATATATTTATGTAGAATTTTTAATTGATCAAGGCTTGTGCGGAAATTAGTAATGACTGAAACTGGGAACTCAGCAGAATTTATAAGATACATTTATCTTGCGTGTACAAACACACTATTGTTTTAATTTTATTTGAAAAGAAAACAAAAATGTTTGGAACTTATAGCTGAAGATTTTTGTCTAGTGACATTCAAGTGTCAGATTCAGTAAGTTCCTTTATTTAGTGCTCTTTTTGATGAGTCACTTTGAGGCCTTCCATATCTGAAGCGATTTGAAAGATACTTTGTCATGATCGACAAGAAAATATAGTTTATAAACTCATTCTGAAATCTTGGTATTTTGATTTAAGTGACATGAATTACAAATGACTAAGAGTTACACTTCAGGTTTAGAAGATTAAATATAGAAATTTAACCATGGCCCATTTGTTATGTCATTTAAACAAATCCCCAGAGTTAAAATTTAGTAGTATTTTTTCTCATCCAAAAGGTGAGAGTGGAATGTGGGAAGTCTTTGAAGATCTAAACGTTGATGGGTAAGTGCTCATAAAAATTCTATCATGATTGAGTTGTAATCCTGAATTTTCATAACTGCTACTGTGAAAGAAAAAAAAATCTGCCAGATACATTCTCTCTGCAGGGTGCAATGTTAGCTTCTAGAACTTTGTAGAGCACCTTTCTCAAATACCCTGTAAAACCGCAGGCCAGATGTACTTCAAGGTCTGGTGAGGGTCAGCAGTTGAAATAGCAGGATGGGTTCAAATATCATTTGAAACAACTTCTCAAAGGTAAGTATGTGATTGCAGCACATGCTCATTAATAAAAGAAGAACCATCTACAATTTAGTGGTAGCCGTTGAGCAGGCCGGCGTCTCCTCTCAGATGTACCCCATTATCTGACAAACCAATATGGCTGAGATAGGGGAATTTACTAAGAGGAAATTTCTCTGCCTTCAAAAGAACACAAAGAACAACAGAAGCAGGGGACAATCACCATGAAGCCGGCGCTACTGACCTACACTGTCCTTTCCACAAGCTCTGCCTCCTCAGTTCACTTCTTTCTGCTGTTTGATGCAAAGAGGTTAGACTGTGTGTATGAGGTGATGCTTCCCCTTACGCTTCTGAGTTGAAAGCTACTGATGAGGAAAGCCTGGCCTGCCTCTGCCTCTGTGGCGGCCTGCCTCTACCTCTGTGGCTGCCAGGGAAGGAAAGAACTTGCAGATTGGAAAAGGGAAAAAGTTGGAGGAGGAAGGTAACATCTAGAGAAAGGTAACATCTAAGCTGGATCCAGGTTGAGAAATACAGTTTAATCAGAGTGTCATTTTGTTTTGTTCAAATGATTTTTTAATGTACCATTTAAAAACATGCATATAAAGTATACAAATCTAAATAAAAATAAAGATGATAGGTAAGCCAACAAAACAACAACCTACCGTTTAAATTTCATTGAAAAATACAGTATTTTACAAATGGTAAGACAAAGGGTACACCAATTCAGCAGCGAAGCCCACTGGACATCATGTTGAAAATGTACTATACGACTTTGGGGAAGAGGAGTTGGGAGGTGGAAAATGGAGGGAAGGAGGTAAGGGTGATACTTTTCAAAAGGAAATGTACTTGTTACCTGACTCTCTGTACATCAACTTTACAATAATTTTTTTGCCAGTCCTGGGGCTTGAACTCAGGGCCTAAGCACCTGTTCTTGGGCTTTCTGAAGGCTAGAGCTCTACCATTTGAGCCACAGCACCATTTCTGGCTTTTTCTATGTATGTGGTATGTGTATGGGGTTTTGTGTGTGTTAGGGAAGCACTCTACCACTTGGCCAAACTCCAAGCCCCCAATAAAATTTTTAAAATGCACTGTTTATATAGAAATAATATGAATACTAACTTTGAGACTGTATTTTATTTAAAATAAGAATGGATTTTTATTTAAAATAAGAATGGATGATTGTTGTTCTTAATGTACTATGTTATTTCTCATCTCTTTTATTGTCCCTTGGTTATCTCATATTGTTACAGTATCTTACCTTGTTGTTTGATATATTGTATATATGTTTATTTGAAATAGGATAGCGAAGGGGGAAAAACAAGATGAGGGGAGGGGGTAGAGGGAGGGAAATGGAGACAAAAACATAAGAAGGGATATCAATGTTTGTGAAGTAATGCACCTTTTATCTGGTGAATATAATGTAACCCTTCTATTAATTACAATAAACAATATATTTAAAAAGAGTGGAAGACAAAAATCTGAAGAAGATCAAGGAAATGTAAAGTCTCTGATGAGCTCATGCCTGGAGGAGGTGTCCCCACTGCTAATTTCCAAGGACTCCAAGCATCCTGGAGAGGATTACTCAAGCTATGCAGTCCTGCCATTGCAATTGCACTTCCTTCTTCCACAATGGTTTGTTTGAAGGGATGTTAACATGAATTAGAACTAGCTGGGCACTGGTGGCTTACACCTCAATCTTAGCTACTAAGGTGGCTAAGATCTGATGCTCATGGTTGGAAGCAAAAACAGTCTACAAGACTCATTTCCAAGTAACCAGCAAAAGCTCAAAGTAGAAGTGTAGCTCAAGTAGTGAAGCACCAGCCTTCAGGGAAAAAGCTAGGGGTAAATACCCAGGACCTGAGTTCAAGCCCCAAACTGGTACACATACACATACAGACACACACGAGATAGATAAAAATATAATCAGAAGTTATTAACTATAAATTCTTAATGCTGCAAGGTGGGTGACAGTGACAATAAAATGTGCTGGGGGGGACCTCAGACCAGAAGGATTCTCAACAATACTGAAAGTGCCAGTGGGTTCAGTTACAAACTTGTTGCTTCTACCGGTTCCTTTGTAGCCAACTTTCCAAGACTGTGGAAAGCTCCAGACTTTTAGATTTCAGGGGGAATGGCAACACTGTATTCCTATCCCTTTTTCCTCAGAAAAGAGACAGCTCCTAGAAAAGCCAGGACTAGCTCTTTAAAGTATCACAGGAGTATGCTCTTGGAAAACTAAGCAGTGCCAGGAAGGGTTCTGGTCATGTGAGAATTACAGTTGGGAATAAAAGCACATTATTATGAATCAGAGTTGAAGCAGAATTCTGCCTTGCAGACAGAGGCCCCAGCACTGTGGGAAGGTGTGAATGGAAAGACAGCATAGTATGTAAATTTCCCAGACCCACATCCTCTCTGCTCAGCATGGGCAGAAGCCAACAGGTAATGCGATGCAACATGCAACCATATACCAAACATTTAAGAAGGAAAGTAGTACTAGATACAAAACAAAATGAAGCCGGGTGAGGTGGATCACACCTGTAATCCTAGCTACTCAAGAGGCTTAGATCTGAGGATTGAGGTTCAAAGCCAGCCCGGGCACAAAAGGATCTGAGACTTTTATCTCCAACTAACCTTTAGAAAATGGGAAGTGGGGCTTGGCTCAAGGGTAGAGTGGTAGCCTTGAGCTGGGGCAGCACACAGGCCCAGTTCAACTCCCATGACCCCCAAACAAACAAACAAACAAAAACATCTTCTCCCCTTGCCAGAAAAAAAACAAAACAACCCCCAGAAATGAGTTGTAGAGCAAACTAGGGCTTTTAAGATTACTTTAGGATAGTAAGGGAGCAGCATCTGGAAGTACTGGAAGGATGGAGGAAGGACTGAGCTTTTTGAAGCCATGACCCTGAGAGGGGGGGGCGGGGTTCAAGGTGGTTGGCTGCCAAGGCTCTGGCTTGCACTGCTTGGCAGCTTTGTGAAGCTGGACAGGGCTGGGCCAAGGAAGGCCAAGGTGAGATAAAATATTCCTCTCTTTCCATTCTGTGGCTTTCTAGTACAAGAGACTGTACGAAATGGGAGACCAAAAGGAGGAATGTCCCTTGTATTTCTGTCCCATTCTGGCATTCCCTTTGGAAATCTTGATCCATCTCTTAAGTTCTAAAGCCTAGTCATTACACCATTATTCACAGTTGCACACACATGATCAGACAGGAAATTGTGATCTAAATTCCCTCCACACTCTGTAGTGTCTTCCATGTGGTGAGACTCTATTATGAGACAGCCTGTTAAGGCATTGAGGATGCCTGGGAATTTTTGAAAGATTACCTGGTGATGGTTGGTTTGGAGTGAAAGGCAGAATTTGCTTACTTGCAGCTTTAGGATTTAGGGCTTAATCACTCACTTTTCTTGTGACTTATGGGAACAGTCTTTCAGGAAGCTAAGCTTGCTGCTGGAATTCTCCAAGGGGCTGGAGGTGATGTGTGAAAGAAAACCTGTGTGCCCTTGCTTGAAACAGGTTTGAATAGGTGAGAATCAGCAGGCTGGGACTGGAGGCTTCAAGAGAACATCTGTCTGGTGTCTTGACCTGAGCTTTCAGGAGGAGCTCCTATCATTGTCACTGTGGCCTCAGTCTGCAAGGTGACAAGCCACCCAAGAGAAACCTCATCCAGCCAACCTTGCAGGAAGAAACCACCTGGAAAACTTGCATGGCTTTCTCTACGTGGCAACTGGCACACAATGGCAAAGGCAATAGCTTCTGGTATGCTTTGTGGAAATGCTGTCTATTTTCCTACAATCACTCCCTGTGAGTTTATTCCTAATGCTTTTATCAAGATGTTTCTTGAACTCCAAGGATGCACACTGCCTTTTAAAAGCAATGGCTACTTCTGAAATAAAGTACTCTTTCCTCATATACAAATAATAATGAAGTTAGAAATTCTTACTGGAACAATCTTCTTATGCCATTTTACATATTACACAGTTCATAAATGGCAGTGTATTCTCATCATGTTTTCAGATATACAAATGGAAAAGAATAAAATTAATTAAAAAGCCTCACATTTAATTGATACAAGAGATAAATAATTGATAGATGTGAGGCTAGGATAGTAAAAGAGGATTCTGTTAACATGAGTGATTTGTGAAGGTCTATGACATTCCAAGTGAAACATATACTTCATGTATCTGATGAAGAAAATGTATGTTATATATTTGAAGAAGAAAAATGAAAGTAAGATATTTTGTAAAAAATTAGTTGGATAATATTATTATTCTTTATCATTTTCTGTCAAATTATATTTTAAAAGTTGCTTTTGCTGGGCCCGGGAGTTTGGCCTAGCGGTTAAAGTGCTTGCCTAGCATGCACAAAGACCAGGGTTCGATTCCTCGGTATCCCACATACACAACCAAGCCGGAAGTGGCAGAGACGAGACACAACCAAACCGGAAAAGTGGCAGAGATAAGACTGCGACGGCGACAGAGAGCGAAAGAAGCGAGCTGAGCTGAAGTGAACAGAGCCCAACCGAGTGGTGGCCGGAGCGAGCGGGGCCGGAGCGAGCGGGGCCTGAGCGAGCGGGGCCGGAGCGAGCGGGGCCGGAGCGAGCGGGGCCTGAGCTAGAAAGGGGGCCTAGCCGGGCCGGAGCGAGCAGGGCCGGAGCGAGCGGGGCCGGAGCGAGTGGGGCCGGAGCGAGCGGGGCCGGAGCGAGCGGGGCCTGAGCTAGAAAGAGGGGCCTAGCCGGGCCGGAGCGAGCGGGGCCAGAAAGAGAAAGGGGCCAAAAAAAAAAAAGTTGCTTTTGCTATAATTTATACTTAATCAGATAAATTTGAAATGGTCTATTAGAGAGAGAACAGGCTTTGAAATTAAGTAAATCTTAGTTTGAATCCTGGCCTTATCACTCACAATTTTGTTTGGGAAAGGTAATTTAGCCTCCCTGGACTTCAGCAATTTTATCTGCAAAGTAGATAATGCATCTTCCTTTGAACAATTTAATAAGGACAAAAATGAGGACCATCTCAATGAAACAAACTTTGGATAGAATTGGCAGGAACTGGCAGTGGAACAAGTTGAGAAGCAATGGTGCATAACTATTTTGAAATGTTAGATGGAAGTAGGTCTTAACCTAAGATAACGTACATATCAGGTTCATTTTTGAAATGCATGTATGTGTTGTTGTATGATTTAATCAGAAGAAAACAAGAACTTTCTGTAATACAGACTCACAAGTTTACTTGAGAACAACTCACTCTGGAAGTAAAGCCTAACAGAAGGCATTTGCAGACCTCACCATATCTGATTAGTGAGAAGCAGTAGGATTTGAAGGATGAGTCAATGGGATATGTTGATAGATGAAATGGTGATATGAGACCAGAAAAAAAGTTAAAGATGACAAAGCTCAAATTACTGTAAAATAGAGCTACCAACTCAAACGGAAGAGACTGAGAAGGAAAGCCATTGTGTGGTGGGGGCATTCTTAGATAGATCAGTTGTACATGTCAAGTCTGAGATGACTGTCAGATATTAAGCAGAACCATCAACAAACAACTAGCTGCATTTATGACTCCAGAGTCCAAGGAAGAGGTCAAACTTAAAGACATAAATTTAGGAGTCAGCAGCATATAGAAAAGTTACAGATATGAGGAGGGGTTGATCACCAAGAACAGAGAATGTCTGAATGTGTGTGTGTGTGTGTGTGTGTGTGTGTGTGTACCAGTCCTAGGGCTTGGACTCAGGCCTAGGTATTGTCCCTGAGCTTTTTCAGTACAGATTTGTACTCTACTACTTGAGCCACAATAGCTTTTTGGTATTTAACTGGAGATAAGAGTTTATGAGGGCCAGAAACGGTCGCTCATGCCTGAAATCCTAGCTACTCAGGAGTCTGACATATGAGGATAGTGGTTCAAAGCCAGCCTGAGCACTTATCTCTAATTAACCACCAGAAAACACAGAAGTGGTGCTGTGGTTCAAAGGGTAGGGCAGTAACCTTGAGCTGAAGAACTCAGGGACAGCTCCAGGCCGAGTTCAGGTCCCACGACTGATCCCCCAACCCCCCAAAAAAGACTTCATGGGATTTCTTACCTGGGCTGGCTTTGAACCATAATCCTCAGACCTCAATTTCCTGGGTAGCTATGGTTATTATAGGTGTGTGTCAGCATCCTGTGGCTCAAATTTTCTAAATAATTAAATGCTAAAACAAATTAGAAATCTAATATTTGAAGGTGCTTTGGACTTAGTCCTCTAGGCTTGACTCACAAAGGGAGAGGCAGAGCTTCTTCACTGAGGGAAACAGAGCTGAAGACTGTCCTGTTTCTTTCAGCTCTTCAATCTCTGTGTGCTGATCAATTATTTTCTTGTCATATTCTCAGGATCATGGTTCAAAGCCATCCCAGGCAGGAAAACCTATCTACAATTACACACCAAAAAACTAAGAAAAAAGGGTTGAAATAGCAAACAGTAGCAAGAGACAGGATCTGAAGGGAGGAAAGTAAGAGCAAAGGTATCTTAGGTTGGTGCAGAGTGCAGGAGGTTGAGATGGAGCAAATGGGAACAGCTCCGGAATGGGGTCAGAGAGCTTAGGAGGGGACCAGGCTGGATGAGGAGTTTTGCATTGGCTTATTGTCTTACATTGGTCATTTTTGCTTTTCTGGCAATTTCCTTTTTGACTTTAATATACACTGGAACTTATTAATTATGTAGCTTCCTATGTCTTGCTTTAAACATCTTTCCAATGAGTGAGTTTCCATTAAATTGCAGCTTCTAAAAGGAAGAAAGTTTATCTTGTTTAGTTTTGGTCCCTGGCCCAAAAGGATGACATGTACTGTGCCTGTCCCTTTCCTTCTACCAGATCTGACACATGTCAAGCTTGAAAGTCCCTGAAACAAAACTGATGTGATGTGAACAAACCAGCACCCAAACTGTCTCCCCACCTCCCTCCAACAACCGCCTTTCACTTTTTTCCTTCATAAGCAGACATCTTGCATTTTCTATACCTACCCACCTACTTCATTTTCTCACCTCCCTCCTTCTTCTCTGCCTACTCCAATCTGGGTTTTCTATTAGTCTGTTCACCAAACAGGCAAGGGATGGTAAGATTCCTGAGCTTCCTTCCAACTGTCAAAATAAACAATCTTCATTTTGCCTGATTTCTCAGAGAAGCTTGCTTATCTCTTCCAGAATACATTTAATTCCAAATCACAGAATTCCAACTCTCCCATCTCATACCAAGTTCTCTTCCCCTTCTTGACTTAACTTCCTCTACCAATCTTAAGATGTTGCTTTCTCTATCTCAAGACATTACTCAATTACAATCCATTCTCCAATAAGAAAACATCCGTTGTGAATTAATGAACAGATAACAAGTGCCTTTGGTGACCTGGTCTAAGGAAATTCAGTTTTCCTCGGGTGCTGATTGCTTCATTTGACCTTTCCCTGTGCTGTAATGCAACTTCAGGGCTTTGCTAAGCTCTACTCAGTTCCATAACCTTTCCCCGTGCACCTAAGCTTCAATTCCACAATATGTATCTCCTGCTCCACTAACTTAATTTTTGGCTTTGAGAAAAGTTGTTTAGCTTTGAAAAACTTTTGATATTGTTAATTCCTGGTAGACTTCATGGAGGGAGGGAAAACATACTAACACTGAACTGACAGTTGTTTGACACACCATGAAGCCAAATAAACTATGGGAAGTAAAGCTAGTGCGTTGTCTGGGGAGACGCTTTACAGAGAGTTCAAATAAGCCCAGTACTTAATTTTTCCTTTTGAAAATATTTCATTGGTTTCCTAAAGATATCACACTGCTGCATTTTTATTTTTACTGAATTCTCCCGTATTGCTTTTACTTGAATTGGCTGAGTAGCTATTATTTTTGATTTTCCACATATGCAGTTTTAAAAAATATTTTTTCATTCATTTTCTTGAGATAATCTACATAATATGTGTTACAGTCAAAATGTTTCACAGAAAATAAGAAAACATGATAAGAATCATTCTTAATTCTTTTCTGGGCATAACCAAGAATATAAATTTTTTACATTAACATGTTAGTTATGCAAAAATACCCATTACTGTCTATGCTTGTTTGCTTGGTAAGCAGAAAATAATCTTTTTCTATTACCTAATATAATTTCAGGGCTTTTTGGTTTTAAAATTGTGTTCTTTAATTCAGGTAAGTTTTGTTCTTCAGCAAAAACACTACTTTTGATTTAAATTAATCATTATAAATGATATGAATCTGTAGGAATTGAATTTTTTTCTTTCCTTGTTTTTTTTCTTGGTAGGGATTGGAAATTTACTATTCAACTGGCAAATCACATTATTGTAATTAAAATTATAATTATGTCTGAAGTAAGAAAAATAATTCTCTGAAGCATGACTCATTTTAAAATGGAAAGAGCTAGAGATAGAAAGGATTTAGAATCTAAAAATTCTCTCTAAATAATGAAGGCACAGTTCTGCTTGTAATAAAAAAGGGATCTCAAGCCTCTATGTTCCTTCACTGTTTTCATGTTTCAGTTTCATCTTTGGGATCAGACTGCAAACTATTTGGGACTCAGAGTGATCTTGGGTCTTTCCAGGGTCTCAAAGTGATTAACTGGAACAGGTATGCCATGCTTCAGTTGTTGGGCTGGAGTTGTATGTCAAGTGGGAGAATGCCTCCCCTACCTAGAAAATGTAAGGCCCTGAGTTCCAACCCTAACATCACCCTTAAAAATAAATGAAGTCAAAAAAATAAACCCAGCCCTTGTCAACTCTCTAGAGAAGGGGATCAGAACAAATAGGAACTCTACTTTTGTGTGCACCATAAGTGACTTCCAAAAAATTTCATACCTTTTATTTTGTATCTCATGCAAATTTTGTGGGGTAGAAATACTGGGTCATCTCTAGAGAGGCTTCTAGAGGTTAGATTTTCTCTATTGGCACCTTGTAAACATGCTTATAATGGAATTTTAAGATTAACATAATTAACACAAACACAATATAATTTTGATCCTCATGTAATCAAATATCAGGAAAACTGTGTGTAAAACTGGAAAATGTTAATAATGATTATTACAGAATAATGGATGATTTTTACCTTTGCCTTGTACTGCTTTGCATCTCTTACTTCATGCCCATCCACCCCCAAGAATGCATACACACACACACACACACACACACACACACACACACACCTTCACACATATCATTTGTTTTTTAAAATGAAGCCTAGTGTTTTTACGTTTAAAAACAACTAAAAGGAGAAGTAAACAGACTTAATTTTCCTTCTTTGATAGAAGCTTAAAAGCTGCTCATTCTTCAGGCAGCTCCCACTTTCCAGTGTTAAGGAGGATGACAGAAAATATCACGGTGTGCATCTGCCAAGGCAGATTTGTGGTTGACATTTCTTCTGAAAATGCCTCCATTATAATAAGTAGCTGTTGCTGTTGACTCCTGATTTAGTCATTTTGGAAAGTAATGAGTAAGCCACTTTCAAAAGTGGAATTTTTCAGGTTTCTTGTGGAAGTTAATGCTTTGAATAAAATATGTTAGATATGGCTGAACATGTGGCAGAAGAGAATTTATCACAAAGCACGTGTCATCTCCCTGAAAACATTTATATGATGCTCTTCAGTAATGAGAGGTACACGACAAGTGTGAGCTATTATTATCATGAAATATGACATATTTTGACTAGACTCATTTCTGTGTTGTGGGGCATGGGGTATGGATTATAAACAGTAATAACTTATGGATGTGTTATTTAACTACTGAATGAGACTTGGACGGTTTAAAATATCAGCTTTAATCCTTAATTAATCTTGAAAGTTATCTCCATCCTTATTTTACTGCCAAAGAGACCTTCACTTCAGAAAAGTTTAAAAAAACTTGCTAGGACAATTCCACTCCTGGGCATTTATACAATAGAGCACAAATGAGGTCACACTAAAGCTACCATGTTCATTGAAGCAGTATGTCATAGTAGCCACAATATGGAATCAACCCAGATGTCCCTCAATGGATGAATGAATCAAGAAAATGTACTATGTGTACACAGTGGAATTCTACTCATCCACCAGACAGAATGATATTGTATCATTCATAAGGAAATAGAAAGACTTGAAAAAATGATATTAAGTGAAGTAAGCCAGAGACAGACAAAAGTAAGCTGTACTATTTCCCTCATTAGTGGTAAATGGACTGCGTCTATAAATCTATAAAGAAACACACTGGATGGTAAAAGAAACAAAACAAAACAAAACATGTCTCCAGGCATTCACACAGACTAAGACCAAAGGAGGATATTCTTAGGAGAGGAGCACATAGGTGGAATAGCTTTGTGCATTTGGCATATAAAATATATAACTAAATGAACTCCAGGAAATAGAAATAGGGTTTTCATTTTCTTTGTTGATGTTTAGTTTTCATTTCCTTCTGTCTCATTTGTTTGTTTATCTGTTTTTGAAAGGGTAAGATGGAGGCACAGAAATGGGGACAAAGAGTAGGCAAATAAGCAAATGCAGCGGCAATATTTTCTAGACACTGTGTTGAAAAATGAATTGTACAACTTGTGGTGGGGACTGGAGGGAAAAACTGGGAGAGACTGAGGGAAGGTGTACCATGGTTCAAAAAGAAATGTTCTCTTGATCTGAATTATTGAACACATAAACTCTCTGTACATTATCTTTACAATAACAATAAATAAATTTAAAAAATAATAACAAAAAAGTTGTTAGGATTCAAGCTTTGGTTTTAGTAACTTCAATGTCAGTCTGATTCATTTTATCACAATGCATTTTTCTTTTCCTATCTTCTTTCCTTTTCTTTTTTTCCCTCTATTCTGATAGATACTTTGTCTCAGCAACAAGGAAAGTAGTCAATACAAGTTCATTCTAGCATTTTTCACAGCATGGAGTTTCTTTGGGTTAAGGAGGGTTTGAGTGACATAGGCATGCATTTGAGGCTGGGCATCCCTGGCAACAATTTTACCGCCTACTGAAATCCTCCTAGGAGAGCATGAAAGTGGGAGGGGACAAGTCAACAAAAAGAGTGAAAGTATGATTGGAAAAAGAAAGAAGAGAGAAAGATCACTACGGAGGGCCCAGAAAGTAACTTGGATGACTTTTTAGAGCTGGTGAAAGATTTAACAATACTTCTTTCAACTGGTAAGCTACGTTCAATTTTCTCTGTTCATCACTTCACTGAAGTTGTAGAAATCATCTTCTGGAGATTTAAACATAATGTCACTGGAATACAGAAAGCTGTCTCTTGTCAGGAGTCCAAGATAATAAAAGAATCAGGAGGACTCATACACAGCCCATTTGGCTGCTATAGCACTAAGAATACCTGCGGCCTGTACTGAAGCAATATCATCCAAATGAGAATAGTGGTGTGTTAGAGGTGATTTTTCTATGCTGAGATCTACACTGAATGCCTTAAAAATTACCCTTTCTCAGTCCTCATCATCTATCTATCAGGTAGATATTATGAGAATAGATTTCAGTTAGAACTGAGGCCCTGAGAGTTTTACTAACTTGTACAAAGTTAAGAGATGGTGAAGTCTATAGTCATGATAAACACGTCTCTCTGCCTGCACCTTCTGAGGTTTTAATCACTTGCCCTGTTTCTGTTTTTTGACATATGGGTGCTACTTTCATTTATTTGCTTAATTTTTAGTTATTTTTCTAGGTTCTTCTCTTTCTGTTTCAAAAGCCAGGAGATAATATTTTCCACTATGGAAGTCAGTATAGAGCTTCCTGAAAAATTGGAACTGGAGCTTCCATATGATCCAGTTACATCACTTCTGGGTATATACCTAGAGGAATCAGTGAGCTTACTGTAAAGAAATCAACATATCCATATTTACCAAGGAACTATTCATCACACCTTTAGTATAGAGCTTGCCTAGGTATCCACCAATGGAGGAGTCATTAAAAAATGTGGTATTGGGCCGGGAGATTGGCCTAGTGGTAGAGTGCTTGCCTTGTATGCACGAAGACCCGGGTTCGATTCCTTGGTACCACATACATAGAAAAAAGCTGGAAGTGGTGCTGAGGCTCAAGTGGTAGAGCTCTAGCCTTGAGAAAGTCCAAGGACAGGGCTCAGGACCTGAGCTGAAGCCAAGGACTGGCAAAAAATGTGGTATTACCAAACTTTAGACTCTATTACAGAGCTATAATAATCAAAACAGCTTGGTACTGGCACAAGAACAGGCCTGAAGACAAATGGAATAGAACTGAGGACCCAGATATTAAACCACAGACCTATGGCCACCTAATCTTTGATAAGGGAGCCAAAAAAATAGAATGGAAGAAAGACAGCCTCTTCAACATATGATGCAGGCAGAACTGGTTAAGCACCTGCAGAAAACTAAAGTTGGATCCTTCTTTGTCACCATGCACTAGAATTAACTCCAAATGGATCAAAGGCCTGGAGGTAAAAGCTGACACACTGAAAACTTTACAAGAAGGAATAGGAGATACACTAGGCCTCCTTGGCACAGGTTGAAACTTTCTTAATAAGGACCAAGAATCACAACAAATCAGAGAAAGGCCGGATAGGTGGGACTGCATTAAACTGCAGAGCTTTTGTATGGCAAAGGACATAGCTAGTAAATTAATTGGGAAGCCAGCAGAATGGAAGAAGATCTTCACTAACCATACAATGGACAAAGACCTCATATCTAAAAGATATCAATAGCTCAAAAAATTGAATCACTCCAAAACTAATCTCCAAAGAAACAACCATCCCGTTAAAAGATGGGCCAAAGACTTAGAGTCTTCTCTGAAGAAGAAATAAGAATGGCCTATAGACACATGAAGAAATGCTCGACATCTCTTGTCATAAAAGAGATGCAAATCAAAACAACTCTAAGATTCTACCTCACTCCAGTTAGAATGGCCAGGATCAAGAAAACTAATAACAACAGATGCTGGAGGGGATGTGGCCAGGAGGGATCACTATTACACTGTTGGTGGGAATGCAAACTCATTCAATTGCTATGGAAAGCAGTATGGCAGTTCCTCAAAAGACTAAACATAATTTGGTTATCTGAAATTGGATAGGGAACGGAGGGGGGGGAACAAGATGAGGGGTGGAGGAGGGGGGAAGGGAAATGGGGACCATGACATGTGAAAGGGTATCAATGTGTGGGAATTAATGCACCATTTATCTGGCAAATATCATGTAACCCTTCTATTAATTACAATAAAAAATATATTAAAAAAAAGACTAAACATAGAACTCCCCTATGACCCAGCAATTCCACTACTTGGCATTTACCCAACTGTCCAGAAACAAGGACATACTAAATCCACTAGCACATGATGTTCATTGCAGCACTATTTACCATAGCAAAGATATGGAACCAACCCAGATGTCCCTCAGTTGATGAATGGATCAACAAGATGTGGTATTTATATACAATGGAATTCTATGCTGCTGTCAGAAAGAAAGACATCGCCCCATTTTTAGGAAATGGAAAGACAGAAAAAAATCGTATTAAGTGAAGTAAGCCAAACTTAAAGGAACATAGGCCCAAGGGTCTCCCTCATTTGTCATATTCAGTAGAAACCTTGGGCTCTCCTAGCAGAGATTTACAATAGAACAAAATCTAGAGAAATAAGGCCATCTAGTAGGATGCTAAATGAAAGGGCCTCCAGTATATAGAAACAAAAGCCATATAATGAGTGATTGTTTTCCTTAATGGACTATGTTATCTCTCATCTCTCTTGCTATCCCTTGGTTATCTCATATTGATACAATATTTCACCTTGTTATCTGATATATTTTATATGTGCTTAATTAGTTACTTGAAATTGGATAGGGAAGGGGGGAAATAAAGATGAGTGGGGGAAAGAGGGGCGGGAAATGGGGACCATGTCATGAGAAAGGTTATCAATGTTTGTAATGCACCTTCTGTCTGGTGAATATAATGTAACCCTTCTATTAATTATGATAAAAATTATAAATATATAAAACAAAACATTTTTGTTGTATTATGTACATATGAAGCTTTACAAAATCATAAAAAGAATGAAATTATGTTTTTTCTGGAAAATAGAATTGGAAATCATTATTTTAACTGAAATAAACCAGGCACACAAAAGACAAATAGAACTTGTTCTCTCTCATTTTTTGAGGTGTGTGTAGGAAGAAACTTAAGTAGACGAAAAAAAAATCAAGATCCTGTAAATAAAGATGGGGATTACTGAGGATTTGGAAAGGAAAGAGAAAAGGGAGAGATGAAATAGGGCTAATAAGAAATAGCAAAGGAGCCAGGTGAGGTGGCTTACGCCTGTAATCCCAGCTACTCAGGAGGCAGAGAGGATCATGGTTCAAAGCCAGCCCAGGCACTAACATTCAAGAGACTCTTATCTCCAATTAATCACCAGAAAACTGTAAGTGGCTCTGTGCCTTAAGGGGTAGGGTGGGAGCATTGAGCTTAAGAGCTCAAAGACAGTGCCCAGGCCCAGAGTTCAAGCCCACAACCGACAAAAAAAAATAGCAAAGGAGAACATGAATATAATCAAAGTAATTACATACATGCATAAAATATATAACTATGACATACAAACCCTCAGCCTAATTTTAATTATGTTCTAAAATCTAAGTGCCAGTGATTGTATCAGAAGAAAAAGAAATCGAAGTTTTCTGTTTCTTTTTTCTCACAATTTAAATTTTGACTATCATTTCAGAGTATTAGAGTCAATATAACTAGATTATTGAGTTGCTTAGCCCATTTTAAGAGATTAACGAGCTGTTATTGTTAATACCAAATTTTACCATTCTAGGAATTCAAGAGGAATTGATAAACTGAATAGATAAACAAAAAGTTTCTATCATCCAGCATTGTTTACATGACCCAAAGCACTTTTTCAAGGCTTTCTAAGGCCAGTTTTGCTGGATATTTCTTCTGTAGTAATGATTCATGTAAAAATGATAATATCTTTTTGAATTTCTGCCAGAATTAGTTTGCCATGAGTACAGGAATTCTAAGGAGTTGACAGAAAAAGTGAAAACAAACAGTATGAAGTGTATATCGAGGAATGGTGGATATATGTGTTTAAATATTGAGCAGGAATTCAGAAGAGAAAAAAATAGCATTCTTTATATTTTCAGAATAGATTTTCAGGTAAGAAACAAGATTTTATTACCAAAGAAACCCATTTTTTTTTAAATGTGTTTTCCTTGATTCTAAAGTTGACAACAGTTGTGGAAATTGTTTGAAGCAACACTTTGTGGTAGTTTCGGAGAAATCCCTTATGGTTACTGACACCTTCAAATAACCTGTGAATTGGCAATGGGTAGAGGCCAGACCATGAGTGAATGCATGGAGTTTTGAAAGCCTGAGTGAAAAGCATTACTGAACATATTATTTAATCCAAACGAATGAAGTTTACACACATAAGTTTGATGCTCAGAGTGAGGAACTGAAGTCCAACACATATGTGCAAATCCAACAATCAATTCAACTAGTATGTAATTATCTCAATTAATATGTATTAATTCCACAGATATGCTCAAGCACCCACTAAGCTTATCTCTGCCGGTGTACTAGTTGCACAGTCCTAGATAAGCATGGTAATTTCAGGGCAGAGTCTGTTTTGTGCTTCTTTCTATTCAAGCTGTCTTTCTTCTGAAATTCAGTCATTTTATTACTTCATGTAGGGCACTGAAAGCCCCAAGCTAACATTTTTTATTTGAGTATCCCACATTAGCTAGAAACCTCAAAATAACTGCCTACAAAGAAATTGATGAATGACTCTCTTCTCAAGGTTACTTTACACCAAAGTAAATTAAATGTCTCTGTAAGAGGAAATCCACAGCAACAACAAAAAAAATAGGATGGTTAAGATAAAATACTTTTATTTCTCTACTTCTTGCCTGACTGCTCACCCCTTGTTTCCATCTCTCTCCCCTATCTATTCTTATTTTCAATTCTAAACTTGGTAAGGACTATTTACTGATTTCAGGTGCGTGATTACATCTTTGAATACTTGGGAGAAACCTTAAGCCTGTGTGTCTTGAATGCCATGGAAGCCATTCTGTAGAGGCCTGGTGAAGCTTAGTTCATCATGCATCCCTGTGCCAATCCTTCTAGCACCATAGTAGTCAGATGCACTGAGGCAACTTCTTCCCCTTCTCCTCCTCTGCTCTCCATGGCTCCTTCAGAGCCAGGTATATCTATTTATCTGTGTCTCTAAGCAGGGGAACAGCACCTTTTGGGTTATTCCTGGGAAGAGCTTTCATAGGCAACCATTTACTAGTAAGCATGTTACTACCTGAACTATATCCTCAGTCCTTTCATTTGATGAAGGTATTTTTCAGATGGAGTCGTATGTTTTTGCTTGGAGCTGGACACCTCCATGACCCTTCTCTCTTTTCTTCTTGATAAACTGGAATTACAAGTACATACCACCATGCAGGACCTTCAAATGCATTCTTATATCATGCCTCAGATTACTCTGTCACTAGTTAGAAATGTCTTGGGTCACATTAACATTGTGTTCTCAGTATCTGTCCTGGCTGTTTTTGAGTGTGAAAAGTGTCACTTTTTTTCTTGAAAACTGTTCTGGTTCAATCAGGGCTGGCTTTTACCCAAATGAGCTTGACTCTGAGGGAGCGCTTAAGGAGGGATAACTCCATCTAACTTAACCTCATGGCAAAGCAGTAACATGGGTAAAGAATGGAGCAGAGATTATTTACCCTCGCAATCTGTGGCTGACTAGGAGCTGTGGCAGAGCCACTGCCTAGCAACACAAAAGAGTATTATACCAAATATTGTTAGCCACTTCAAATGTTGATTGGAAGTGCATTTGCTTCTGAATGTGAGTTGCCTCCACACTATCATAAAGTAAAAAAACAAGTACAAATCATATATACCATTGTAAATTGGGAACCCCTATGCTACAGGTTCCAGCTTCCCTTTAGGGGAAGTTCTGAGTCACCAGACTGAACCGTAAGAGAGTAGGAAGGAGCCTAAAGGAATATTGTCGTTTACCTAATGAAGGGCAATAGGTATGGCTTAGCAGCCTTCTAGCCTGAGTAGAAATTGGATTTGATGATGTGAGCAGCAGACACTGTCATAATAAAAATACAAACAAGATGATGAAAAACAAAGATGGGAGTCTGGATCCTTGATGACACAATTGTGTCATTGAATGAGACTTGGGTTATATATCTTCTTAATAATTTTGACCCAAATGAAGTAAACCTGTTTAAGCTATAGCTTAAGAGAAGACATATGAATAGTCTTCTCTTACTTCTCTTATTTTTATTTTTGGTGTAATGAATTACTGTGCTCTGCTTTAATGCCATTTTAAGTTGTGTAAAGCTGTTTGCCATGAAAATAAGTGATTCCATATATATCTATAATGTTTGACTTAATCCACAAATTTGCTAACCTAATAAATTATTTTGAAACAATTATTCATGGAAAAATAATTGGTGATTGAACTAACTGCTCTCTTAATAGAGTCCAGTGTCACTTTACATTGTCCTGTTGATAGGAGCATCCTGTTACTCATAGCTTTGCTTTTTTCTATGGTTTCAGTCACCTGAAATCAACTATAATCGAAAAATAGTCATGAACAATTTCAGAGACAAAGCTGGAAGTTTGGGTGTGTGCTGAAATCTCAGATCATCCTGCTCCATCCTACCTAGGACATGAGTCATCTCTTTGCCACATGTGCCATGCCACATGCCACTGCAGTAACTCTGTAATGGTCTCAGTTATCAAATAGCTAGTTTGGGTGTCTCAGCTTTTGTGTCTCATGTTTAACTAAGTGATGGTCTTAAACTACAAGAGGAGTAGTGTTGGCAATTTGGTAACAGAGTATTGCTCTGGTTGTCTACTTTATCATCATAGCTGCCAATCTCTTGTGTGTACAGGAATCTGATGCAAGGG
Source organism: Megascapheus bottae (assembly GCF_031878675.1). Classification (NCBI taxonomy): domain Eukaryota; kingdom Metazoa; phylum Chordata; class Mammalia; order Rodentia; family Geomyidae; genus Megascapheus; species Megascapheus bottae. The sequence continues at coordinate 31,837,970 of NC_143514.1, forward strand.
TTTTCTTTTCTTTCTTTTTCTTTTTCTTTTTTTTTTTTTTTTACAATTCCAGGGCTTAAACTCAGAGCCTGAGCACTGTCCTGAGCACTGCTCAAGGCTAGCACTCTGCCACTTGAGCTACAGCCCCACTTTTGGCTTTTTCTGTGTATGTGGTTCGGGAGAATCAAATCCAGGGCTTCGTACATGTTAGGCCAGCACTCTACCACTAGGCCACACTCCTGTTTTTTTTTTTTTTTAATTTGTCATGGTTTCAGGCATCCACAGATATGGGAACCACTGTTCATCACTTTACTTTCTTTACTTTTTGCCTCACAATTAACTTGGTCCAAAGGGGAACTCAGAGCTGGGATGGGGAGTTTATGTTCCACTTGCTCTGCAGTGCCCACCTTTCCTCAGAGCACTGTTTCATGACTCTTCTATTTGAATTTGGTTCCAGATGTTTGTACATCTCACTCTACAGAAAGTTATACTTGTGTCACCGTCCAACTAGGAATTTCTGGTTTATATGTGCTCAGAGTCATCAATTTTATGAATTGTCTTATTTATTTTGCAACTATCACCTAATAAAATAGTTAAAAAGTCATTTAGATGTAATGTAACAATAGAATTGAGCCAGTATTAGGAAGGACAGCCTTTTATTACCTACATCTCGGAAAGCAGCATGAAAGCTCCAAGCTTCAGGTGTGCTTTCTGCTTTAGAAAGAGCTCAAGAACATCCAATTTTATTTTCATTATGAAAGCTGCTTGTGGCTAGCCAGTTTCTGAGGTTGAGATATAATTAGCCAGTTCTGAGATTGAGCTATAACTAGCCAGTATCCAGGTAGCTAACAGCCATTAGCAGTGGAATAGAGAAGAGAGTTGGCTCTATCTTCAGTGAGAGCTACTTCATAGTTCCAGGTCAACTAGGCTTTTGCCCAGAATAATAATAAAAAAAAGAGATGTAGGCTCTGCAGCCAGAGAGAGGTGATTATTGGGAGATCAGTTTACATTGACTGCTGGCAGGCAAATTCAGGCCTCCACAGTTGGCAGCCTCACCCAACAACTTCATTCCCTAGGGCCATTTCAGAATACAAATGAATTTGACTACAGGAAGACAGAGTGATTCTAACCATGACTGACTGAAAACAGCTTGTCACCAGATAAGCTTTTGGATTGAACATAACCTGGAGTTTTGGAAGCCAAGGTTTAAGGACTTCCAGATTATTCAGCTACCAGAGGATGCCAGTAGAGTTGGCTAGATGGCAGAGGTAGAGGTACTTGCCTGTGGGATTACATATTGGAGTCATCACTAGAAGCAACTGGAACTTTGAAAGTCTGGGCATGGCAGTTGTTTATGGTTCCATCATCCCAAGCTAGGAAAGAATTCCACCATAGCAACGAACTGACCTCTTGTGGATGTACTCACTATTTAGGACCTGCCTTCTGACTCTCTGTGTGCGACTACTGAGATAACCCTCCTACCCAGATCTAAAATACATGATCTCCATAGCCTCTTGCACTGTTCCTTCTTCATATCCTATTCATTGATATTATTCCTATTATCTCCTTCTTCCTTAGTGTGAATGGAAGAGAGTTCCTTACAGAGTGTCTTGAGTATTGAAATTAATTCATTTGACAACTGAAATCCACTCCTCCAATCTAGTATTAGGAAAAGACACCACAGCCCATAAAATATTCTAACATACAGGGGCTGAAAAATATATTGCTGAGTAATGAGTGGGCTGACAGAGAAATAAAAAGAGGAATTCATATGCTACACACATGTAGAATATAGTTCTAACTTTGGGACTATTTCAGAGGATGGGAAGGGGAGAGTAAAGAAAGACGAAGGATGGATAATTTTGAAATACAACTATTTATAAAGATGGCATAGAAAATATCAGTGAAAGCTATTGATAAGGTGTTGAGAGACAGGGAAAAGCAATATGGAGAGTTATTCTGAGTAAAACAATCTATTACATGTATGATATACTACAGTGAAACTACTGTAATCAACATACACTAAAAATAGATGGGGAGGGCAACACCAGCAGTAGTAGGATGTGCTAATGAAGAGCATGAATATGGTTGACAGTTATATTTGCATACATATAGAGAGAGACCAATGAAATCCATTGACATTTAAGAAGTTAAGTAGGATAAGAGAGAGTGGGAGATAAGAGAAGGGATGAAGTTGATCTGACTATACTATATACAAGTATGCAAATGTCTTAGTAAAAAGCTCCTCATAAAAGTAATGTACATATTTTTAAAAAAGCAATACTCTTAAGCACATCTACCAATACAGTCCTTAACATTAAAATTCCTTACTGTGCATCTTGCAAATGTTAGTGTGAGTGTTACCTTAATGCCCACATCATTTGTTTCAGAGTGTCATATGAAGGCATTGCTTTACACTAATGTGGGTTTTTTTGTACTCAATTCCACAAGTGTCTGTAGGATTACAATTCAAAACAGGACAAATGCACATTCTTAAAGTTCTTTCTTATTTGGCCTGCAAATACTTTACAGAACCTCACCATGAGAACACTACACTGCCGGTTTGAGAGGATTTATCATTAAGAACTGACTGTGGGGTTGCTTCAATTTCAAACTTCAATTTCCAGCTTTGAACGGAGATGTATTCCCTGAGTCATTTGCCTTGCATTCTGCCTGCTAGGTGTGAAAACCACTGATAGGGAGTGGAGTGAGCTTTGGGGATGGCAAGGTTGCAAGTCAGGATGTGTGTTTCTTTCCAAGACAGAATGCAGAATATGCATAAAGATAGTAACTGCTTGCTTTCTCTGTTCTGTTGTTGAGGAATTGGCCTAAGTTGCTCTCCAGGCCTGTAGATGTCACTTTGCCATAGGTGGATTGTGGCTTGATAACAGGATGATCTATCAAATGCTTTTTATTTTCTTCCATATAAAGGACTAGATAATGAGACTAGCATTATAGTATTTCAGTTTTTAGAATCCACAGTAATGACAACTTAGGAAAGTAATCAGATTCACTTTTCAATTTAGTTCTACTATTTTTGAGCCACCTATCTTGTGGCCGTGATGAGCCCACAGGGATAGTACCATCCTGAACTGAACAAAGGTGTGTTTCCTAAAGACAGGTGGAGTCTTGCCCTCTTGGTACACCATAGGATTTGATGTTTGCTGCCTACAAAATAGATTCCTTATAATTTGCTCATATTCAAGTCAAGCAAACAGAAATTTATTGCATCATTTCTATGCTCTTTCATGACCAGCTTTCATGCCGATAAGTACTGGGACCTGGTTACAGTGACTTGCCCATTTCTCCAGGATAACTGGTGTGAACATGCAAGAAATAGTCCTAAACTTAGTATTTTTTTAACACCTTGTGTCTTTATTCTGAAACACACACTAAATGTTATGTTTATTGGAGAAATACTACATACATAATAGAAATACTAGGCACACATTCTAAAAATTGTTGATTTAGGGGCCAGGAGTTTGGCCTAGTGGTAGAGTGCTTGCCTAGCATGCATGAAGTTGTGGGTTTGATTCTTTGATACCCCAAACATAGAAAAAAACCTGGAAGTGGTGATGTGGCTCAAGTGGTAAAATTCTAGCCTTAGTATTTTTTTTAATCTACCTTCTTTTTTTCTGGCTGAAGAGATCCAGTTGGTAAACTTGGTTATGAATTAAAAACCCTTTTGCAACCCCCCTAATGAATAGGTCAGCTACATAACTTACTAAGAAGATGAATATTAAAGGGGAAGGGATAGAGAAGCAGAAAGACAAACAAAATTATATGGATTCAGTAAGTTACCCTAACACACACAAAGCTCTAAACACCATATTAAACGCTTGACATCATTTCATTCCCACAACTGGGTGCTATGATTGGTGACTGCACCCATTTTACAGGAAAGGACTGTGAATAACAGAGAAGATAGGTACTCTGTAGGTTGGTGGAGGCATCTGAACCAGGCAGGGAGACTGCTGGGAACATCTTCAATACTATCATGTTATCTATATCCTCTCATGGCATCCACTAAGCAGTACAGAACAGCTAACATGCTCTGCAATCTACAGCTATGGATCCACAGCTTTAAGGCATCATGAAATTTCTAAATGCCAGCAAAGTTGAGATTTCAAGAAGATGTTAGACTGAAAAGCTCTGGGGAAAAGAAACACCTCAATCAAGTGTCTCAACCACTCTGAAGAGAGTCATCATTTTTATGATGGTACTTAGAAAGCTTGCTTAAAGCTAAATACTTTATCCAATTTGTGGATGGGGAAGGATTCTCTTCTGTCACTACAGGGAATTCAGGTCACTAGCTTGGTGGATGACATATGTAAGAGCTCCCTTCATATTCAATAGATTTAAAAACTAATTACAGACATCACACTTGACAACTCATTGTTTATTGCCTTGTCCTACAGAGCGCAAACTCCTCCTTTACCTAGAGCTTACTATAGATTGGATAAGCCCTGTTCTAGGTACTCAGAATACATCCATGAGCAAATAAAGATCTTCTCTCTTTGTATGTTTAGCTTTGAATCCCTAGCAGGGTATCTTGGTTTTCAATGAATATTTACTTCATCAGTAAATTAATGAATTAGATGGTAAAGAAAAGGAACAGGGAAAAAGATGTACTTGGGATTTTTTTCTACCAACCAACAGATTTTTATTAAAATCTTAATATGCTTGAGATGAGTAAAGACCATTTTTATTATTTGGCTCATTTTAAACATGAAACTTTACCAAATAGATTCCAATTTCAAAACTGAAGTCTGTGCCAGCCTCTGAAAGCAAAAATGCATTCCAGGATGTAGCACTTGCCTCACTGGCAGACTATTTGTTCCCCCAATTATATTCTCCAGAGCATTGTTTGTGTTCACCGCCTTCTAAAAGGTGACTTTCCAAGGCAAGTTTTCTCCCTGTAATTAGAGGTATTTATCTTAAAGCTCATTTGGTGTGAGCAGCGAGGTTTCAGGCTGTCATTCACATTGTTATTGACTATTTCAATTAGAGGCAATGGCATTTCACCTCCATGCAAAATATTAGTAAATCAACAATCCTCACTCTGCATTCATTGGGGAAATCTGCTTTGCTAGTGATGATGAACCTGACAAGCAGGGAGTAATGAGAGACATTGGTGATACCATTCAGCCTTGCACACATCAATTAAAACTCTGGTTTTGCACCTTCCAGTTGAGGTCTGGCCTGCAGGGTGAATTTCCTTTTTTAAGACACAATGCAACAATCAGCAATGGTAATTGATGAGAGAAACACACAATCATTCCCCCAAATAGCCACAGAAACATTTACTCTCATTTTCCTGAACCTTTCCTATATACTCACTGTCTGTTTTAAGCCAAAAGAAAAAATGAACTCTAACATTGTGAACCATTTTCCAATCAGATTTACACCTCTCTGACATGGTAACTTTGACTCAATGAGAAAACTGTAATGAATACGTCAACACTGTCAAGTTTATTATTCAAATGCCATGATGATCTCTTTTAGGTCTAAAGGCATTTTTATCTAAGGAATAGTTTGAAAAATGTTACCGTGTTTACTCTTTCAAATAGGCAGAGGGATTAACTCCTTCCTGTTCAATATACTGTCATTCCTTCATGTCAAGACATGAAATAATCAGAAGCTTATATACTTCTATAGTACATTATGATACAGAAGACCTACACAATTTAACACCACAATAGCAATGGGCCAACTGTTAACTTAGAAGTCTATCAATTTTGAAAGGTTTTCAAAGGGACAAGCATTGTGAACCTGGGCAAGTAGTACCTAAAATAATCCAAATAGTTACTTCAGCATACACTTTTGTTTTTTACTTGAGATTTCTAGACAAGGTTAGATATCGTTCACTTTTCATAAAAATCAACTAAACTAAAATGAAATATGTAAAAAGAATCATAATGGCTAAATAAAGGCAAGAGAAGTCAAAATGATTGATTAAAAAAAACAAACAAACTGATTCTGCTGCCCTTCCCAGAGGCACTTTCTAAAGTTTAGTGGCTGATAAAATATAAACATGACAAATGAGAAAGTACCAACATGATCATTCTTGTACTGGGCTTATGAGAGTAAAACTAACTTACTGTCATGATGAGCCCCTTTTCCTGGAAGTACTTGACCAATGGAGCAGCGTTTTGCTTGAAGTTCATTAATCTCCTTTGGGTAGCTTTCAGATTGTCGTCAGGCCTCCCTTGTTGTTCTGCACGTTTCAGTAATCTTTCTTTGAGTCTCTGGTTAGCGCAAGCCAGAAAGACCACCAAGTCAGGAGTACAGATCTGTGGAGAATACCAGACAAATGGAAAGCCATTCGTCATTCCCGGTGATGAAGTTGTGGGCAGTGGCATTAGCCTTCTTCTCTATACTAGGTAGGCCAGGGATCAGGTAAAAGGTATGTTGCAGGAGGAGTGTTCTCCATGCTTCTGAAAACACATTTTGTTGTTGTTGTTGTTGGTTTATGCTCACATACATTTGCTGGTTGAATTAAGAACAATAATATCAAACTTTGACGCAGGTAACTGCAACCTGATTTTAGAGGAGAGTGACTATTAGGAGATACCGTCTGGTATCTGCAGCAAATATACAAATATGCTGCTATTTTATTCTCTGGTGCACTTTTCATATTACCTATTGCATCCCACTTCCAGTGCTACAGTTTTTCCTTACACCGCTGTACAACAATGTACAGGGCAAATAATGTCTTGATTTTATAGAGGTAAAAAAAATGGCTCTGAGAAATAAAATACTTGCTCCTATGGTGAGGAAGGTAAAAGTTAATATTGGAATCAAGGTCTATTTGCTGTATTATTTCAGTACTTTTCCCTATGCTTTTTGGAAGACACCAAGAATTGACATGAAAAAAGCCTACGAAATACAGTTTTTAACTCGTTTAAGTTAAAACCAGTGTTGGAACAAAAGGTTACATGACCACATGAACTGAATGTAGCTTATTGCTGACTGAGGGACAAGACAAGGCAAAAAAGTAGTTTTGCATAGTTGTTCAAAGAAATAATTTCCATTTTTTTATTGCATGCTCATGTTAATATTTTGAGTGGCCTCCTCCTCAATAGACATATACCTCTTAATTAATAAATGATACATTTATTTATAATATATTCACATTCCTATGCTAATGTAGGATATACATTATAAAAATACACTAAGATAAGATGATATAATAATAATCATTGTTTTTGATTAGATTGTACTACACTAGATTGTCTTGCCTACTCTGGAGACCACTAGTGAGAGAAAATGGCTTTTGGAGGCTGGGACATGTAGATTATAGTTGTTGCCCTATGGCGAACCACCTAAGGGATAGCAAATGGCCGAAAAATGTCTTCATATGTTAATAGACATATCTGATCTATCTCCCTGAGATACTAGCAGGATGAAAATAAAACAAAAAGGCCAAGGTAAACTCAAGCAATTTAAGCCATGTTTAGCTCTCGTGATTCTGGGCAGCTTTGTTCTCCTTCATCTTCTTGTTTATATTTTGACATTTCCCGCCACGCTTTGCTCATATATTTGATTCCTCAAATCCCCAAGTGGAGATTTTCTAAGGACCATAACTCATACATTTTCCCTTTCCAGGTTTCATTCTCACAGTGACCCTCCAGTGCTTTGTCTTCACCTACTATTCTGTTGATGAATATCCAATCTACATCTTCAGCACTGACTTTCTGAAGCCCTTCAAACTGGCATTTTCAAATGTCTATGTGACAATTCCATTTGTAAGCCTTTGAAGTTACTTTTGACTCATCCAGGCCCCAAATTAATCTCAGCACCTTTCCACCTAATTGAACTTCAGGCATGCCCACAAACTAGGTAAGCAGTCTATCACCTGAGTGATCCATTGTGGGGCTCGAACTTAGGTCCTAGGCACTGAACTCTTTTGGCTCAAGTTTAGTGCTCTACCCTTTGAACCACAGTGCCACCACTTCCAGTTTTCTGGCACTTAATTGGAGATAAGAGTCTCACTGGCTTTCCTGCCTAATCTGGGTTTGGAATGGTGATCCTCGGATTTCAGACTCCTAGGATTTTAGGTGATGCCCACCTGTAATTTATTTTTTATACTTGAATAAAATTGTATTGTTTTTAAATGAGTAACCTTTAGGGTTTCCATTTTCGTTTGGCAATTTTTGATGTACTGAAGTTTGACCATAGGGCTTTAGGCTTCCTAGGTAAGGGATGTGACCCTTAAACCGTGCTCTAAAACACGTTTGTTTCAATTAGTTTTCATATGGAGTTTTCCCACAGCAGGTCTCAGTCCACAGTTTTCCCACCTCCACCTCCATGTAGCTCAGATCCCAGGGGAAAACACTATGCTTAACTTGCTCTTTGAGATCTATAAGGTCTTGCTAATTTTTTTTTGCTTTGGAATGACCTCAAAATGTTATCTCTTACATCTACCTCCTGAGGAGCTGGCACCAGATTTAAGGCAAGCCTTTCTAAAAGTTTTACTTTTTCAAAAAGAAAAAAAAAGTTGAGTGGTTTATATAAGATTTTTGCTCAGTGAATGCAACTTCAGCTCTGACAGAGATGACCTTGAGGTGAATCTGCAAAATTACTCAATTTTACGACTACGATTATCTTGCTGTCTTCCCTTGGTATAAGTTAAAAGAAAAAATAAACTTGTAACTGTGAATACGGAAATTAAAACCTAAAATTGCCAAGACAATCTCAGCAGTTAGTGACATTGAACTGATTACAGTGTGATCCCAGCTGCAAACAAGACCCTGGATTCATAGCAACTCCTACACACTATATATCTATTCCTTCATGGTCATATATGCTCTATCAGTGCTCCATTTCAAATGAAAAGATACTTAAATTGTTTATGTTTCTCTCATGAAACTTCAGTTCATAAAAGGCAGATAGCGTTCTATTTCAAAAGATGTGAATCCTCTTGGAAGTGTCCAATGAGCTGGCTACAGATGGTTCAGTCCTGTAATCCCAGCTACTCAGGAGAATGAGATCTGAGGATCATGATTCAAAATCACCCTGGGCACAAAAGTCTATGAGACTCTTTATCTCCAATTAGCCATCAAAAAGCTAGAAGTGGAAGTATGGCTCAAATGATAAAGCACTATCCTTGAGTGAAAAAGCTAAATGACAGGAATGCCCTGAGTCCAAACCCCAGCACAAACACATCACAGAAACACCACATACATGCGTGTGCACACACACACACACACACACACACTCACACACACTCATACACACCTTATTCAATTAACCCCATTTGTAACATGAAGGGAAAGCATTATAAGATCCTTGGCACTCCTTTTCTTAGACCATGTCCCCTTAAATGTGAGCTGATTGAATAAATGAGCAAATGAATCTTAAAAATACAATGGAATGGTCTGGGAGTTTGGCCTAGTGGTACAGTGCTTGCCTAGCATGCATGAAGAACTGGGGTCTTCATGTGTATGGTACCACATACATAGAAAAAATACCAGAAGTGATGCTGTGGCTCAAGTGGTAAAGTGCTAGCCTTGAGAAAGTCCCAAGACAGTGCTCAGGCTCTGAGCTCAAGCCCAGGACTGGCAAAAAAAAAAATACACCAGAATAAAAAAGAGATAAGATTTTTGTCTACATTGCAGCAAATTTCTTAATTGCTGGTAGTATTTCTCCTCTCAAATCAAATAAGTCAATGTTCTTTTATTTCTGTTTCTGCATAGTAAATTTAATCTTCATCCATTTTTAAGCCCCCACTGAATCACTGTTCTGTTAAAAAGAACCAGAGACTGCCTTTGTATAAGAAAAGACATTCACTGTGTCAGACTACAAAGTGGGCTCATTTTAACACTCCCTATTGTCAGGGATTGTCACTGTTCTGCTCTTTATGAAGATGTGTAAAGTCAGCTTAGCTTCCATAATTCAGATCAGAAACCAGAAAGCCAGGTACTAAAGAAAAGGCAAAACTGGAATTAAGAAAATTATAGAATAAAAAAATACTGAAGGCTACCTTACCAAACCAAGCCTAACTGGTAATCATCTCCACACTCTGATAATAAACTACATTAAAATGTGTCCTGCCTTAGTATTTCTTGCAACGAGCATACGGTAGTCATGAAACAGAACTTTCATTGCTGGATGACTCTAAGTGGAGAGTTGCTTCTAAAATGGGGCTAAAATTGGTTTCCTTTTCTGCCTATGGGGAAAATGTAATCTAACTTGCTTCCTTTCACCATTAAACATTTCTTTTTTTCCATATATTTTTTATTGTAATTAATAGAAGGGTTATATTATATTCGCCAGATAAAGGATGTATTACTTCACATACATTGATACCCTTTCTCATGTCTTAGTCCCCATTTCCCTCCCCCCACCCACACTCCTCATCTTGTTTTCCCCTCTTCACTATCCAATTTCAAATAATCAAGTATGCATATATCCAATATATCACATAACCAGGTGAAATACTCTAAACAATATGAGATAACCAAGGGACAGCAAAAGAGATGAGAGATAACATAGTTCATTAAGGACAATAATCATTCTTTATATGGCTTTGTTTCTATATCCTGGAAGTCCTTTCACTTAGCATCATACTATATGGCCTTATGTATCTAATTTTGTCCTATTGTAAATCTCTGCTAGGAGAGCCCAAGGTTTCTACTGATTATGACAAATGAGTCTGGTTTACTTCACTTAATATGATTTTTTTTCTAAGTCTTTCCATTTCCTGACAAATGAGGCAATGTTGTTCTTTCTGACAGCAGCACAGAATTTCATTGTGTATAAATACCACATCTTGTTGGTCCACTCATCAACTGAGGGTCATCTGGGTTGGTTCCATATCTTTCCTATGTAAACATTTCTTTAATATACATGATGATCACTAAGGCTAGACTAGATCATTATAAAAGGGGAAAAAAGCCTGATAATTGGATTTGACTATTTTTTTAAAAAGGGACACGATTTTGCTGATCACTGATCTAGAATAATCATTAAAAAGTGTTAAAAACAAACTTAACAGGTGGTTAAAATTCAAAAATAAATGTTGATTTAAAAGATGAAAGGAAAAATCATAAAATGGGACAAACAGAACATGCATTGTAAAATAACATTTGGAAAAAGCATTACATTTGGACAAAGGATTCCAATTTTTAAAAGATTTTTTTTTTTAAATCCAACTACTTTCTGTCTTTAGATCCCTGTTAGCCTGAATTCTCTTTGTAAACCCAGAGTGACAGCTGGAGTGTGGCTCAGTGGTAGAGCACATAATTAGCCTGCACCAGGACCTTGGTTCAAGCACAGCGTGACCCCTTAAATTTCCTAAATAAATAAAGAGGGAAAAAAAGAAAGCAGAAGCTGGGACAGAGGAAGTTGCTAGTAGCTGATGAGGGAGTAGGGAGGATGCAAATGAGGGAGGAGAGAACAGTGCAGAGGTCCCAACTGCAGAGGCCTGGCTGTCCATGCTGCTGAGAAACTTATGTGAGGAAATGATCTATCAGGACCCATATTGTGGTCAAGAGCTGCTTCCTCTCTCATACTCCATGTGGTGTCGACTGGGCATGTGTCAGGGCAGAAAGTCACCCACAGCGAGTGCTGCACATTACACTGGCAAAATGCTCCTCACAGTAGAAATGGCCAAGAAAGAGGTAGATTGAGCCTATGGAATGGGGTATAGGAGACTTGGATATGGTAATACACTTTAAATAAAGGGATGCAGAAAAGTTCAAAAATAAAGGCATGGGAAAAACATCCCATGAAAACACCCCTTCCCAATCCCAGTAGAAAGCTGCTAAAACTATACAAATCAAATTATCAGAGAAGTGGACTTTAGGGAAGAAATATTACAGCTAAAGAATGCTTACTTTGTTGTAATAGATTTTATTACTTAGAAAGAAATAACTCTTATTTTTCATGACCTAATTCTAAAAGATTCAAAATATTAGAAGCTAACTTGAGACAAAACTAAAAGGAGACACAAACTTACAATCACTAGATAGGACTTAATACATATTCCAAATAGCTGGCAACACAAATACCAAAACAAAACCAGTAAGAATTTAGCAAATTGGCACAAACCCTGGGTTTAATCCTTGATATCACACAAAAGTAAATAAATAAATATAAAGAAGTTTTTAAAATATAAATGTAAAAAACTTCATATTTGGGAGTTTATAATATAATACTTGGGTCAAATAAAAGCATGACAGAAACAAAAAAAATGAGTGATAGTAAAATTTTGACTTTCTCAAACTTGGTGCATATAGCCAAACACACCCATACAAGTGTCTATTGCTTTATATGCATTTGTTAGGGTAAAAAGGAAAAGTGAGATAGTGATCTAAATGCCTATCTCAAAATGAATAGAAAATTGACATCCTAAATCTAGTAAAAAATGCAAAACTAGAAAGATGAAAAAGCAAACAGCAGAAATTAACAAAAAGAGAATATAACTAAGCATTTAGTTATAGGAAATGGACAGACTTGTAGAAAAACACACCTCAACACTGACAAAAAATAAACAGAAATCAAAATAATACTATACTTAAGAAAATAAATTTCACTTAATTAATAGGATATGCAAATGAACTGAGGATGTAACTCAGAATTATACTTTGTGCTATAGTCTACTCAGCAAAGGAGATAAAGCAAGAGCCTATCTCAAGCATGCTAACCTTCTCATGGAGTTCTGCCAATTGGAGGAGACAAACCACAATCAAAGAACTTCACAAATTGTGTCAAATCACTGCTGTGATGAGTGCCACAAGGCAGAATGGAGTAGCTGATCCCATGTGAATGCATTATAGAGTTTTCAGGCATTCTGGAGAGCCACAGAGGATCTTATATGACATACTAAAGGGAGCAGAGATGGGAAAGAGGAAGGATCAACCAGAGACAATTGAGGAAGGAAGAGAGGCTTTTCAAAAGAACATAAATTCACAGAGAAAGTAGGTCCATGGGCTTCAGAAGGACACTCACGGTATTTCTTCTTCTTTACCAATCCTGGGGCTTGATCCTGGGGCCTGAGCACTATCCCAGGGCTTTCCTCAAGACTGTTGCTCTACCACTTGAGCCACACAGCACCACTTCCAGCTTTTCTATGTATGTGGTTTTGAAGAATTGAACCCAGGTTCTTGTACATGCTAAGCAAGCACTCTATCACCAGGCCAAACTTCTGGTCTGACTCTCAAGTTTTGTTTGTGGCTTGCAGCTCTCAGGATGAGCATCTCTTAGACATGGAAATCTTGGTGACAAGAAAAACCATTATACCATTCTTTCCAAAGATACAGAAGCAATTAATGTCATGATTAGAATTTTTTCCAAATTAAATATTTGGAGGTAGAAGATTCTAGACATTCGAACAGATGAACTAGAACCCTGGCAAAATATGATGCTAAATTCTCTACATGGGTCCTACATTGTTGTGGTTATGGCCTGAGCTAATAAAATCACAGGTCCAAAAGACAAAAAGCAGAAAAACATTCATTTCTTGGTAAAGTCTCCAGTGTCATTCCTTCCCATTATCCTGTCATTTTTTTTCTTTTTTCAGGTCGTGGGGCTTGAACTCTGGGCCTAGGAGCTGTCCTTGAGCTCTTCAGTTCAAAGCTAGCATTTTATCACTTCAGCCACAGCCACCAGTTTTCTGGTGGTAAATTTGAGATATGAGTCTCTTGGACTTTTGTGCTTGGGCTGACTTTGAACTGAGATCCTCACATCTCAGACTCCTGAGGATTTAGCATGTATATAAAGCTCTGGGTTTGGATCCCAACATCATCAATATGGTTTAATATTTTAATCAAGCTAGTTCAAATGAGAAGAAAAAGTGTGGCTGCAGTAGAGAAGAGCAAGACTCTTCACTGTGCTGTAGCATCATGTACAGGAATACTCTGCTTCACTGGTATTTGTAAGAGGCTGAAGAAGCATGGCCATCTTTCCCTCTGTCACTCATCTTGCTATATGACCTTGCTTCTTTCTATACAGTTCGTGAGATCTGCTGGACTTAATTCTCAAATGCCTCTCTCCATGGCATTGCCTGGATTAACAATTAAAAAAAAAAAGACAGTAGGACGGTCTGAGATCAGGGGTTAGAGAAGGCCATTTGGCTTGGTTCTAGTCTGACTACTTCAAGCCCAGGTGAAAGGAATTCTCTATATGACTTGGATACAAAGTTTGGAAACAGTTTCACAGGAAAGGACTGTTTTGCTGTCCATCATTATCCCTATATGTATTTGATTTAGACCATGCCTTAAGATTACAATTATTATTAGATTATTATTCTAATAAACTTCACCAAATTATAGACCTTATAATACAAAAAGTAATAGGCATTTTCCTGATTTTATGAGGCTCATAGTCTAGTAGTTGAATGGAAAGAGAATTATGGAGGAGGGCAGGCTAGATGAATAAAAGATGGTGGTGATCAAAAGATACTGATGTTTAGTCAGGAGGAGGGAAAAATTGTCTATTATATCACTATACTATACTATTGATCACTATAATTAATATTCTTGAAAATGGCTGAGGATAGGCTTTATATTTTTTCATCGTGGAAATTGGTAGGTATTTGAGAAGGTAGTACAGATATTAATGAGTTCGATCTGGTCACTTTCTAGTAATACATATTTTAAAACATATTATCCCCACATGAATAAACTGCTATGTGAAATTTTTGTCAGTTTAGACTATTTGATTAAATGGAGGTAATTACAAATTATGATAAGCAACATGATTACAAAAGTAAGGAAGTAAAAGGAGTCAATTCTTAAACTACTAGGTGTAGGACTGGGAGTATGGCCTGTTGGTAGAGTCCTTGCCTTGCATGCAAAAGGCCCTGGGTTTGATTCCTCAGTACAGCAGACACAGAAAAAGCCAGAAGTGGTATGGTGACTCAAGTGGTAGAGTGCTAGCCTAGAGAAAGCTCAAGGACAGTGCCCAGGCTCTGAGTTCAATCCCCAGGACTGGCAAAAACAACAACATCAACAAACAAACAAACAAACAAACAAAAAAACCAGGAATAGGTGAACGTGTTTTTCCTAAGCCTTCTTTTCTACCAGGAAAAATAGCATCTCCCCTTCCATTAATCTGCTACAGTTACATGAATTAAATTAAATTTGTTCCACTGGGGCAAGCCCTGGGCCAAGGTAAAAGAGATGGTATAACATATCACAGAGTTGTCTGTCTTTGCGTTAATAGTTCTCCCTAGATGTCTTGTGGGAGCCTGTTACAAAATATACATTTAGGAATCTACTCTCATCATCTATGGAGATGGTATCCAGGAACAAGATATATAGAAGTTTGTGGCCAAGATAGGAGTATAGTGAGGTTTTAGTGTACTTAAATGTGAAATAACATGGGAGCCTGGCATGGTAGTACTTGCCTTTAATCTACTGTATAACTTGTTTTCTACTCAGGAGGTCAGAGATTGGATGATTAGACCTTAGCCTAAGCAAATTAGTGAGACATGACTGCATAAACAAAGCTGGGTGCTGGTATATTAGGTCTGTAATCCCAGAGAATAGGGAGGGCATGTAAATAGGTGATTAAGTGATTTTGGTCTGAGGCAAGTCTCCCTTCTTTCCCACTCATTCCTTCCTCCCTGCCCCTTCCCAGGAAGAATGAAACATCAAAAACAAAACAAAAGCAAAGAGGACATGGGATATGGCTCAAGTGGTAAAACACTTGCCTAGCAAGCACGAGGCTCTGAGTTCAAGCCTCCTGAAAAGTAAAAAGACACAAAGTCCAGCATGGATTGATAGGATTAAATACAAAAATGTTATGCAGTTGTTTTATTCCACTTAGGAAGATAATTAGTTTCTTATTAGAGCCTGGGCATTTCCTATTGAAATTTACTTCGCAGTAATTTCCAAAATGTACATTTTTTTTGTTGTTGTTATTTTAGGGATGTAGCTATCTGGGTTACTCTATCTCTCCACAATTTGTCACAAGCCAAATTAGTCCTATGTGCCAGAGTTTAATGGTTTCAAAGATCTATCATTAAAGTTAGTGTGAGAAAAGTACATTTCTGCAGCTTGATTTTAATGGTGCAAATCTTCATTTCAATAAAACCAGCTGGGTACATTAGGAAGACAAGATATAGGAATTTAATGAAGAGGAAACATTTTATTTAATGTATAGCAGGTTGACAACAGGAAACAAATGTCAACTTATAGTTCTGTTTTTCCCCCTACAATGAAATATGTTCCCTGACACCCAGAATTTTTTAAAAAAAATTGCCATGTGATAGTGACTCTCCTTGCTACTTCTTTTTTTTCTTTTTCTTTTTTTTTTTTTTTTGCCAGTCCTGTGCTTGAGCTCAGGGCCTGAGCACTGTCCTTGGACTTTCTCAAGGCTAGAGCTCTACCACTTGAGCCTCAGCACCACTTCCGGCTTTTTTTCTATGTATGTGGTACCAAGGAATCGAACCCGGGTCTTCATGCATGCTAGGCAAGCACTTTAACCACTAGGCCAAACTCCTGGCCTTTTTTTTCTTTTTTTAATATTTTTTTATTGTAATTAATAAAAGGGTTACATGATATCTGCCAGATAGAAGGTGCATTACTTCACATACATTGATACCCTTTCACATGTCTTGGTACCCCCCACCCACTACTTCTTTTTTTTTTTTTGTGCCAGTCTTGGGGTTTGGACTCTGGGCCTGAACACTGTCCTTGGGCTTTCTCAAGGCTAGAGCTCTACTACTTGAGCCACAGCACCACTTCTGGCTTTTTCTATGTATGTGGTACCGAGGAATTGAACCCAGGTCTTTGTACATGCTAGGCAAGCACTATTACTACTATGCCAAACTTCCAGCCTGGCTACTTCTTTATTTTCATATATTTTGTTAAGTCAGTATGGTTATCTTCTTTCAATCAATTAGTTTCAAGTTGATGAATAACAACTGCATATATCAATTAGTTCATTGGGTATAACATGGTGATTTAAAATATATCTCCAGTATGAAACAGGCAAACGGAGCTCATTCACGTTTACATTACTTCATAAACCTAACAGAATTTTTTTTTTGCCAGTCCTTGGGCTTGAACTCAGAGCCTGGACACAGTCCTTGAGCTTTCTTAAGGCTAGCACTCTACCATTTGAGCCACAGCATCATTTCTGGCTTTTTTTTGTATATGTGGTATGGATAAATTGAACCCAGGGCTTTGGATATTCTAGGCAAGCAATCTACCACTAGGCCACACTCCCGGCTTTACTCAGCAATTTTCATGGTGAAACCATTTAAATTACCACCACTGATTTGATTAATTAGACATCATTCATTCATTTATTAGTGTTTTATAAGCTCCTGTGATGAACCAGAAGTTCTGGGAAGGTGAATGGAGGCTAGATGGACTGGAACCACCTTCCATGTCAAGGAAGATGATGCTAGGGTTGTATCTTACACACATGTGAGTATTCTATTACTCCCTAATTTACAATGAGAGCCATTGGCAGTATAAGGGCAGACTGACTAGGGAGACAGTGGGGCAAGGGCAGGATCTGGAAAAGCCAATGAGTCTGAAATGGAACTGTCTATAGTAATGTGCCTCATATGCAGAGAGGTCCAGTAAAATGCATGTAAAACACAACCATTGTCCTTTGTGTTGACTTTTATAGATTTGCTTGCTTTTAATGACTGCCTAGGAAATAAATGAAACCATTAGTGTCAACATTAGACAGGGCACTGACATAAAACAAAAGGACCAGATGGGCATGATACCCAGGCTTGTAATTCCAGCTACTTTGAAGGCCAAGAGGCAGGAGGATAATAAAACTGAGGCCAGCCTGGGCACCATAGAAAGATGCCGCCAGCCTAGGCAACATAGCGAGATGTCATCTCAAACAAAAATAAAAACAAAACAAAAGAAAGAAAGAAAGAAAGAAACAAACAAAAACAATCCAAGTGACTATGAGAATTTGAAGCAAAGGGAGAAATGCTAGCTTAAGAGAAGAGCTCAAATACATAGCAGATATACCACTGTTCCTAGTTCTCTGGAATAAACCTGGTGTGCCTGATCACCATAGTCTTATAGATTCTTCATTGTGGTGTATGTGAAAAAAAAAAAAAAAACAAAAAACAGTATCTGCCAGGAAATGGTCACCGAATTGGAAGACTGGTGGATGATGCTACCATCACCTTTAAAGTCTGTCTTTACTAGATTTGGTAATGCTTACCATTTAGCCAATTCCTAAACCAACCCCTCTCTCTCCCTGGTTCCCTTACAAACATGTAGCCCTGTAATATTTAAATGGCTTCCATGTTGAAGATGGGAACAATTATTGCTCTGTGGACACAAATTTAATTCATTGTTTACTGTTCTCATAAATATATGGAAGCAAAAAGATTCTTAAAAAGATCTTTTAGAATTGAATTACTCCAAAACTAAACTCCAAAGAAACAACCATCCCATTAAAAGATGGGCCAAAGACTTAAAGAGTCTTCTCTGAAGAAGAAACAAAAATGGCCTATAGACACATGAAGAAATGCTTGATATCTCTGGCCATAAAAGAAATGCAAATCAAAACAACTCTAAGATTCCACCTCACTCTAGTTAGAATGGCCATGATTAAGAAATCTAATAACAACAGATGTTGGTGGGGATATAGCCAGGAGGGATCACTACTACACTGTTGGTGGGAGTATAAACTCATTCAACCACTATGGAAAGCAGTATGGCAGTTCCTCAAAAGACTAAACATAGAGCTCCCCTATGACCCAGCAATTCCACTACTTGGCATTTACCGAATTGTCCAGAAACAAGGACATACTAAATCCATTAGCACAACAATGTTCATTGCAGCACTATTTACCATAGCAAAGATATGGAACCAATCCAGATGCCCTTCAATTTATGAGTGCATCAACAAGATATGGTATTTATATACAATGGAATTTTATGCTGCCTTAGAAAGAGTGACATTGCCCCATTTGTAAGGAAATGGAAAGACAGGAAAAATCATATTAAGTGAAGTAAGCCAGACTCAAAGGAACATAGGCTCAATGGTTTCCCTCATTTGTCATAATCAGTAGAAACCTTGGGCTCTCCTAGCAGAGATTTACAATAGGGCAAAACCTAGATACATAAGGCCATCTAGGATGAGGCTAAACGAAAGAACCTCCAGAATATAGAAACAAAAGCCACATAATGAGTGATTGTTGTCCTTAATATACTATGTTAACTCTCATCTTTTTTGCTGTCCCTTGGTAATCTCATATTGTTACAGTATTTTACCAGGTTATCTGATATATTGTATATTTGGTTATTTGAAATCAGATAGGGAATGGGAGAAAAACAAGAAGAGGGGTGCAGGTAGGGGCAGGGAAATGGGGACCAAGACATGAGAAAGGGTATCAATGTTTGTGAAGTAATGCACCTTCTATTTGGTGAATATAATGTAACCCTTCTATTAATTACAATAAAAATATATGGAATAAAAGTTCTTTTAGGAGTTAAGTACTGGCCTGTAATCCTAGCTATTCAAGAGGCTGAGATCTGAGGATATGGCTGGAAACCAGTCCAGGTAGGAAAAGTCACGAGACTCTTATCTCCAGTTAATCACCAGAAAACTAGAAGTAGTGCTGTAGCTCAAAGTGGCAGAGCACTGGCCTTAAGCAAAAAAGCTCAGGGACAGCATGTAGGCCCTAAGTTCAAGCCCCAGTGCTGGCAAAAAAATCTTTTAGGAAGATCCTTATAGGTCATATGATCTAGTGCAAATCCCTGTTCGGTTTATTGTACGGCAATTATCGTTCACAAAGTTAAGGGAGATAACAAGATATATTTTACTCTCACAAAATAAGATAAGTGGTATTCCTCTCAAAAGCAAGAACAATGTCTTTCTTTCTAACCTGTCGGTTTTAGACCCTTTGATTCTAAGCTTTGAATCATACTGCACTCATTCAAAAGAAGTATTAGGACAGTAATTGAAAAATTCTGAAAGCAGAATAAAACATTTTCAGATTTTTAAAGGCATTTCTTAGCTCAAGTATGTATAAAATGTGCACTAAATTGTGAGAATACAAAATAAGAAATTAGGGTTCAGTTCCATGAATCCTCCATGTACAAATTCACTGAATGGAAAATAGGCTGAAAATTCACCTCAAAATGTCATTACAAGATGTGAAAGATTTTCCATTTGGAATTCACATATAAGATATAAGTTCCTTCAGAAAAAAAGAAACCCACTAGTGTCACTCCAAAGAAAAATTGGAAATTTTTTCCTATGTTGATATGTGTTGCTGAAAGAAACATATATTTCAAAAGAGAATTTAAGCTTAATACAGTCTGTTTCACTTTTTTTTTTTTTGCCAGTCCGGCTTGCACTCAGGGCTTGAGCACTGTTCTTGGGCTTTCTCAGGGCTAGAGCTGTACCACTTGAGTCACAGCTCCACTTCTGGCTTTTTCTATGTATGTGGTACAAAGGAATCAAACCCCAATCTTCGTATCATGCTAGGCAAGCACTCTACCACTAGGCCAAACTCCCAGGCATGTTTCACATTTATTCTCACGTATCCACTTAATCACTCACTCTCATATTCATCAATTAACCCTTATTAACTTAGGGTTTATTGAGTTCTACAGCAAGTACACAAACATGTATTTTTACACTGTAGAAATGTAAAAGCTGCATTTAATAAGCAAGAAAAAGCTGGTGCTGGTGGCTCATGTCTGTAACCTTTTCTACTCAGGAGACTGAGATCAGAGAATCATGGTTTAAAGCCAGACAAAGGAAAAGTCTGTAAGTCTGTGAGACTCTTGTCTCCAATTAACCACCAAAACGCCAGAAGTGGGGGTGTGGCTCAAGTGGTAGAGGTCTAGCTTTGAATAATAATAATAATAATAATAATAATAATAATAATAATAATAAAGCTTAGAGACAACACTCAAACACCAACACACTGAGTTCAAGCCCCAGGAAAAGCACCCTCCCCAAATAAAAGGCAAGAACAATGTCTTTCTTCATTTCTTCTGGAGCTGTTTACCTTGTACACTTAGATTCTATGCACTTATTCAAAAGAATAAATCCATACTGCATTCCTCTAAAGCAGAATGAAGTCAAAATACTAGAAGAGCTTAAAAAGTAGCTAAAAAGTGATAATGATCTTCATTGAGCTATAAATTGCCATTCTCATCAGAATGGGATGAGAAAATGAAGGCCTAGTAAAAATCAAATTGAGAATAGTAACTAATCTGGGGACTATCCAATGAGGAAACAATCCGACTATATGAGATGTGGTATCTGTTCAGCAATTCTCCATGTCTTCCTTACTTTCCTTTAAAAAAAAAAAAAAAACCTCATGTGTGGGAAGGGGATATAGGTTTTGCTATTTTCCTATAAAGATTTAATAAATGGCTTGGTAGATTCAGGTTTTTGACCATGAAGGCATTCCACAGCTTAACCCCCCAGTCTATACAGTGGGAGGCTAAGAGAGTTACTATCTTGGGATGGGCAGAGAATCATCATTGCTTCCAATCATCACACCCAGAGACAGCTCCAGAATCTCTTTCAGTATAGTGGGCTTGGGGAGCAATTAACATACGGATGTGGACATACAATGAAATAGTTTATAAATGTAAGTGCAGTGACTCCATAAGGTATATATAGAAATTGGTGTAGTCTTACATTGTAGCCATAACCAATAGCAACACAAATACACATATACACACAAAGGATGGTGAACATTGTTCCTATATGTTCCATATTCAGTCTTAAAAATTTATATTCAGGATAATATATAGAGGGTTTATAATTGCATCCGCCATGTAGTAGGTGCATTACTTCTCACACATTGATACCCCCTCTCATGGTTTTGTCCCCATTTCCCTCCCCCACCCTCTCCCAATTATCCTGTTCCTCCTCTTCCCTTTCCTATTTCAAATTTTAACAAATAAACATATATACAATATACCAGGTAACAAACTCAACTCAGTCTTAATGCTAAGAAGTGGAGAACAAAAGAGGAATTTAAAATTAAATTAATTTTATTAAAGTCAAAGAAATTGTTTCCTTAATATTGTGTTGATGCCTACTTTTAAGGTTCCATTTAGCATTTCTGACAAGCTAATCTTTAGTTGTGTTCCCATTACCAAGTGGTAATTTTCCAACAGACTGAATCATATTGAACCAAGATTTTCCAGTCTCAGTGGCCACAAAGCCACAAACTCTATCTGGTTATTTCCCCTCTTACAAGGAATCAAAGCCTGGAAGTATGATCATTGAAATCATTAATTTAGCACTTTATTGCCTCCCTCCCTCCCTCCCAACCTACCTTTCTTCCTTCCTTCCTCTTCCTTCCCCTTCTTTCCTTCCTTCCTTCCTTCCTTCCTTCCTTCCTTCCTTCCTTCCTTCCTTCCTTCCTTCCTTCCTTCCTTCCTTCCTTCCTTCTTTCCTTCCCTCTTTTTGAAATGTATGAGTGGATTGGGAAGAAACTAGTTAAAGCTAGAAAATATTTCCAAATATCTCTGTCTTCTTTTTTTTGGGGGGGGGGAGCTCAGGAGCATTGTCCCTGAGCTCTTCAGCTCAAGGCTACTGTCATACCCTTGGGCCAAGCCCCACTTCCCATTTTCTAGTGATTAATTCGATATAAGAGTCTCTTGGTTGGCTGGCTTTGAACCTTGATCCTCAGATCTCAGTCTCCTGAGTAGCTAGGATTACAGGCAAGAGCCACCTTGCCCGGCTTCTGTTTTCTTTTCCCTCTTCCTTTCTCCTCACCTTTTCCCCCTACTCTCTCTATTTATATTTATATAAGTATCTATACATAGTTGTGTTTGTATGTATATACACATAGATACATAAACCCACACTCCATAAAGGACACTATTTTCAAGAAGTTCAAGTAAAGTTTGTCAGGGTGAGCTTCCAAAAAGCTTATTACTGTTTTAATAGAAAACTAAGAATCATGAATATAAGAAGGCCCACTGAAGAGTTTTGTACCACTATTCTCTTGGTGTAGTACTTACTTGTACATTCATTTAGTAATAAAGACTGAAGGTTTAGTGTGTGAAAAATAATATGAAAGAATTCTTAGAAATGTTCTGACAACATGAAAAGCAATAGGTGGCACTAGTAATTTGCTATAATATTTAACAAATGATACTTTTCTTTGGTGCCTACTGCAGCTTGAACTCAATGGCATGTACTCTTGTTTGACTTTTTAAATCAAGGTGGTATTCTACCACTTGAACCATACCTCCACTTCCACCTTTTACTGGTTAATTGGACAGAGTCTCATGAACATTGTACTTTAGTAGTATTGGTACGTTTTTCTCTCATTTATAGTTCAAAATTATATTGTTAAATACAAGTTCATTTACTCAGAAGTGAAGATTCATCATAGACTATATTATTTAAAAATGTGCTTGTGCACACTTATAATCTCAGCTACTTGGAATGCAGAGGTAAAAAGTTTGAAGTTGGGAACAATCCAGGTAAAAATATGAGACCCTATCTGAAACAAAACAAAGCAATAAGTAAAAGGGCTAGGGTCATGGCTTAAGTGATAGAGCTTTTGTCTAATAAACATGAGGACCTAATTTTAATAACTATACCATAAAAATAAAATAATAAAATAAAATTATTTGTGGTTAAGAAATATTCATAAGGAGACAACTGGAGAGGGATATTAATGCTGAAATACACAAAATATTTATGAAAGCTGAATGTGCTTGGTTTTTCAAATGGGGCCATATGGGAAAGTTAAAATGTACTTTAACACACTTTAATCTCAGTTCAACATGTTTTTGGATTTGACTCGAGTTTCCTGATAGACAAACCCTAGCCCTCTGAGATTAGACTAAATAGCTGGGGTGAAAGTGGTGATGTTCATTAGCTATTCCAGTGCTTGAGTTTGTGAATTCCAGGACAGACCTCTAATCTCTCCAAGAAAATGAGCTCGGTGGCTACAAATCGCTTTAAATTCCAAAAATTTTAAAGTTGTGTGTGGTTTTGTTTTTTTTTTTTTTTTTTTAATCCCCAGAATCTCCACACAGTAAGAGTACTTTTGGAACTAGATGACTGAGAAAATGCTTGCATAGCTTTGCCTGTGCAATGACTCAGCTACCCTCAGAGACAAGGACCACTAGTTACTAGATACTGGATAAATAAACTGCACCATTTGTGACCAAATTACTGTAGAATAAATAAATGCACTCACAGCTCATTATCTAAAACATGAATGAAAAATTATCTTTAGGCTGACTCACAGAGAAAGAAAAAATAGAAAATAAGAATCAAGGACTGCACAGATTAAATACAGTAATCAAAGGCTACTCACTACACAATGTTAGAAAATTTGGCACTACTACCTTTTGTCATGCAAACCTACGCATATGACTATCTCATCCACATATCTAGACTAGTACCAGTGACTATGTATTTGAACAATATTATTAAAAATTCATGATGTAATAAAACATGTCTATAGAGTCATACATTTTTATGTCTATATAGTTATGTTTATATTTCCAATACCATGTCCATAGCATTGGCTATGCAAATATTGAGTCCTTGCTCTTATACTGTTTGGATCTAATAGCCTTATATTAAGGATATCATGTGCCTTTTATTCTTTATATAGATAAATATGTATCTATGATATACAAACCCTTAGCCTAATTTTGATTATGTTCTAAAAACTAAGTGCCAGTGATTGTATATAGAGATTCCCTTCTTAAACACTTGTTTGTTAAACATGTCCTTTGAAATATGATGTAAAAATCAATGTTAATAAATTCTAAAAAAATCATGATATGAAAATCTTCAAAAACATTTAAGAAAGCATCATAAGAAGTTAAATAATAAGGCACAGGTAGCTCAATCTACTTATAAAATGTATAGATATTTGGTATAAGCATGTCAAAATATAATCGATTTATATAGTCAATGACAATATTAGATTTAATTAATCATTTTGATAGTCATTTTGTAGACTCTTTGTAAATAATCATGTACTTCACAAGTACAGACCTACTTCTTCCTTTCCTATATTTATATATTTTTATTTTTCCTTATTGCATTAAAGTTCTATTTAGAACTTCTAGTACAATGTTAAGTGGAAATGGGAAAAGTGTATATATATATATATATACATATATATGTATGCATGTATGTAGAGGAAGAGCACACAGTGTTTTACCACCAAAAAGAATGTTAGCCATGGGATTTTTGGAAGATTTCATTTCTATTCTTAATATGCTGGAGTTTTATCCCCATGAACTGATGTTAAATGTAGTTAAGGGCTTTTTACATCCATTGTCAAAAACATACTCTAAAGAAACATACTCTGTATATATACATTTGAAAACAGTAATTATATTTTTTTTGGAAGTGGTGTTCTAGATGTGCCTATTTAGTTCTATTGTTGTATTAATATTCTATCTATTTCTTGTATTAAATGAGAAAGAGTTAAAATTTCCAGCCATGAGTGGACATCTATCCTATTTTTGTCCATTTTTAAACTGTTTGTGTTGAAGGGCTTAAATATTCATGTATAGGCATATAAACATGTATAACTTGTATGTCTTCAGATAAATACTAATACAAATATATGTATTTGGGGCTGAGAGTTTGGCCTAGTGTTAGAGTGCTTGCCTAGCCACGGTTCGATTCCTTGGTAACACATACATAGAAAAAAAACCAGAAAGGGTGCGGTGGCTCAGGTCGTAGAGTGCTAGCCTTGAAAAAGCTCAAGGACAGTGCCCAAGCCTCTGGAGTTGAAAAAAAAAGAAAGAAAGAAAAGAATGAAAGAAGGAAGGAAGGAAGGACAGAAGGAAAGAAGGAAGGAAAGAAGGAAGAAAGGGAAGAAAATAAGTATTTAACAGAGTCTGATGAATCACCGATTTTTCAGGTCAGTGTTTTCATAGTATATCTTGTTCTAGCCTTCATTTTTCAACCCATGTCTTTACTTCTTGAAGGGTTGTCTATAAAACCGAAGTTTTATTTCTAGTCTAATATAAAAATCTCACTTGGATGTTTCTTTTTTTATTGTTGGGGTAATTATAAAGGGGTTACAGTTACATGTGTCAGGTAGTAGGTGAATTACTTCTCATACATTGATACCCCTTCTCATGTCTTTGTCCCTTCTCATGTTTTCGTTCCCATTTCCCTTCCCCCACCCCCTCCCAATCATCTTGTTTTCCTTCTCTAATGGTAAGAGTCCTTGTGTTGTGCAAAGAGCCTATTAATTCCTATTAGAAATTCTGCATAGAAAATAACATTATTTTCTCATCCCACAGGGGCACATTGTACACATACTCAGGCTCTTAAGAGAATGAAATATGTGTTAATTCAGTGAGGCTAAATTGGTAGGATCTGAGACTCAAATCTTTTTTTTTTAATTTCAGGATAATGTATAGAGGGGCTACAGTTACATTCGTCAAGTAGTAGGTGCATTACTTCTTGCACACTGATACCCCATCTTTGTCCCTCTCCTCAACCCCTCCCAATAATCTTGTTGAGAATAGAATCTTGAACTTCCAAAATATAAGACAATAGGTTTAGTTTGAATTCAGTTTTTGATTATTTCTTAGGATGCTAAAATTAGAGCTGTATCTACATTTTCTTAAGAGATTGCCCTTTTCTACTAAAGACGTTAAGCGAAATGGGTCTGGAAATTAAAGGAATACAGTATGCGATATCTAAGTGAATCACTGTGCAGAGAATGCAAAATGTTCACCCTGGGAAAACTTTTTGCACTCATTAAATATTCTGGGGAGGTGAAACTAACATATGTTTGGCATAAAAGAGTTATTGAAATAACTACGATCCACAATTCATGGTAGATCCATGAGAAAGACTAAAGGTACAAGAAAAAATACCTTCTCTTAGTGAGATTCTAATTGTGTTGTGTATTTTTCCCTGGTTCCACTCTCCACCATCTTCTTTTCAACAGTGGAATGCACTGACCTCTAGCATTCTGTTGGTTTTGGCCAGTGGTAAATGCCAAAAGGATATCTGAGCAAAGGAGGAGAGGAAAACTCTAAATATTTATCCCCTTGACTCTCATTCTATGGCATTGTTAGAGGCTGACTATGTTTATCTACTGAAGATTAAGGCTCTTATAGATAATCTTCATCCTATATTTGCTTTTCTTCTGGATCTCGTTATTTTCCTCCTCTTAAACCTATACGCCTTGGGATAGAAACAGACCTCACTTTTACCCACCCCCTGGCACTGAACTGTCTTTGTAGTTTTCCTCATGTTGTATGTACACCTTCACAGAGATGTCCCTTAAATCTTATTAAAGTGTGTTCAAGCTATATGAGTGTGTCATTGCTTTCCTGTTGGAACCTGAGTGACAAAAAATATTTTAAAATGCTTAAAAGACTATAGACCCGGGACAAATGGTGAGGGGGTTTGGAAAAAATGTGTGAAGGGGGTGATGGGAAGAAGTGCCACATCTATTCAGATCCTCTTGCAAGGCTAGGATTTCATGAAGACACATACACCTGGTGACATTAATACTGGGAACACTCCTTTGAAATTCATTTTATTCTAAGAGATTCTTCATATTCAAACAAAGAGATGGGAAGAGTGGTGTAAGGTGACAAATGCTGGGAGAACTATTCAGTTCCTACATATTACTGTATTGCCACAAGACTGGTTGTTCTGTAACTATGGCAACATGCCACAACTGAGAATCAATGTTGTGTGCCATCAAATATTAAATTAAAGTTTGTGTTTTCATGTATTTTAGAATCTACTTTACTACAGGATATTGTAAACTTGCAGATCCTGAGTTCCAGCCATCAGAAATCTAATTCAGTAATGATGTGAAGGGACATGAACAATCCACACTTTTTTTTTACTAAACGAGATTCTATTTGATTCTGATACCACACATCTCTGGAAAAAGAGTTTATGGACTATTATCATCATTAAAGGCTTTTAGACAGAACAGTAAATTAAGGATTAATTGGCCATGGGAATAAAGATAGCCTAAATGTGGAGTATAGATAAGAGGAGACTCTTAAACTCATGAGATTGAGCAACTGGCCTGAAAGGAGAGAAAAAAAGGAAGTTAATGGAAGGGGAAGATAAACAAGGTAAAGAGTGGGCAGGTATTGACGGGTCTTCATGGTATAGAAGTCAAGTCAAATGATCTGTTTTGCGTTTATTTGTGTTTGTTTTTTAAGACAAGATCTTACTTTGTAGTCTAGTCTGGCAGTAAATTCATAATTTTGCCTCAGCCTCTGCTCAGCTGGGATTATAGGTATGTATCAACCAAGGTTTCTTTCTTTTTGGTATTATTTTTTAAGCATACAGACTTGACATGGATTGTCAGTGGAGAGGGGCCCACAGATGGGTGGCCCTGACATTCTAATTTTTTAGTTAGCTTCATCTTCAATAAAGATCAGCCATAATGCCTCATGCCTACCAAACAGAAAGGGAGAAAGGTGATAATATGTGATTTTAGAATAGAAAAGGTAAAGACTTTCTTCTATTTCAGTTGGAAGTAATGCCTTGGGAGCCCAGAACTGTTATAAAATCTAACTCCTGATATCTCCATGTAGAAAGAGAGATCCCCCTCCATTTGGGTGGAGAACTGTAGCTAGGCCAGCCCTCAAAATGAGTCGTTCCAAATAAGCATTAGGCAAATAAGTTAAGAAGACTGAAAGCACCCCAATTGTTACTGAAATGCAAACTCATAGCACCCCAATTGCTACTGAAATGCAAACTCATAAGAGACCTTGAATCAAAACCAACCAGCTGAACAGAGCTTGATTTCTGTTCTATGTGACCTATTTGGAATTATAGCTATTACTGCAGGCTATTGTTTAGTTATGTAGAAACAGTATCTAATATGTACACCTAATATACATGGCAAAGTAAATGGCAACTCTGGTCTTATGGTCATAGGAAGTTTGAAAATTATCCTTTTATTTTACATAAGGGATTTTAAAGAAAATTTCATCAGCTTTCTAATTTTAGGTATCATTTGTTGTATCACAACCCATTGCAATAAAAATAAGTGAGTAAACACCTAATAATTTTAATTTCAAAATCAAATTATTAAATAACTATGAATAAGTCTCTAAATCATTAGTTCTAGAGAAAACATCTACATATTTTCCTTAATATTTTACATGAAAATAACAAACGCTTGTGAAAAATACTGTGTGATTAAAATTAACTCACTCCTCCCTTAGGAGCAAATCAAATTTGTCCCCCTTAGGAACAGCAAATCAAATTATGAGTCTGTCAAATCAATTCACTATGCAAGCAGGATGATGAGAGTCTTCTGGCTACTGATTTTCTTTTATGTCTTAGCTTTTTCTTTAACTATTTGTTTTTTTCATACATAAATATAATCTCAGTCACTCAAACTTAGAACGAATCTATTTTTACATGCTTTTTAAATGGTAAAGCTGAGGGTAAATTATAGCTATGAGAGGGAAATCATGACTGAAAAAAAAGAAGAAAAAAAGAAGATCTGATAATCATTTGTACTGGTTCTAGTAGGTCTCATCCAGAATACATGATGAGTGGAATTCATAGGGCTCTGTGTTCACAGGGACCAAAACCCACACAAGCACACTTCCCAGAGTTCTTTTTTCCATACCCTAGATACTTGAAGAGGTGCTAGGGGTGTACTTAGGAGGCAAAATATGTGCTTAGCATGTAGGCATCTTTGAGTTTGATCACCACAACCCCACAATATGAATCAACATTTTTTAACTGTATTTTTTTTGTCCTTTTTTTTTTTTTTTTGGTACTGGGGATTGAACCTAGGATGTTGCACTTGCTAGGCAAGTGCTTTGCCACTAAGCTACATCCCAGCCCAAATCAACGTTTTTTGTTTGTTTGTTTGTTTTTTGTTTTTTTGCGAGTCCTAGGGCTTGAACTCAGGGTCTGTCCTTGAGCTTCTCAAGGCTAGTATTCTATTTTTTTTTTGTGCCAGTCTTGGGGCTTGGACTCAGGGCCTGAACACTGTCCTTGGGCTTTCTCAAGGATAGAGTTCTATTACTTGAGCCACAGTACCACTTCCAGCTTTTTCTGTGTATGTGGTACCAAAGAATTGACCCCAGGGCTTCATGCATGCTAGGCAAACACTCACCACCAGGCCACACTCTCAGCCCCCAACAATTATTTTTTTAAAGGAAGATATCAGAGGGAATGCAAATGAGTAAGAGTAATATTTGGAGATGCCTTAGGGAAAAGTAATGTTCTCTCTCCATTACCTTTCCTACTATGACCATTCTAGTACAGTTTAGTAATATTTGAAAGCTGATATGATTTTACACAAAAAAGTTTTGAAGACCAGCTAAAACTTTATGTTTGGAGATTTAATTGAAAACTAAGCTGACTCAATAGTGATTCTAGATTTTAATTGTTGTTGTGACAGTTACTGTCTGACAGAATAGGGGGTCACAACGCAAGCCTACATATGAAAAATATTGGTGAGTCTTAATTTCTCCTACTTGTGAAATTTTTAAATAACTAGAATGTAATATAATTAAACTGATAAAGCAAGGTTGTCATGGTGCTTTGTTTCATGAGGTATGCATTCATAGTTTTGAAGAAGACTGTTTATAGTCAAAATATTAACATATAGGTTGTAATGGCAGATACAAAGTAAATTTATCCAGTAGTAGTGTTAATGCCAACCCAGTGGATATAAGTGCATGGGGCTCAGGGAATTGGACCAAATGCCCCTCAAAGGATGATTGGATCAAAAAAATGTAGTATATAAACACAAAGGAATTTTAGTCGTGCACGCTAGAGCGCGCGCGCACGCACACACACACACACACACACACACACACACACACAATGTCTGCAATCTACATTAAAACTGAAAGTTGCCTGGTTGTGATTTCAAAGTTAGAGAAAGGTAGAGAAAGCAACTGGTTTAGGTGCCATTTTGACCCCAGCTGGAATTCTAGCTCTGCCCTTGACTGCTGATGGATGAAGGCAAGTTATTTACCTTGTCAGAATATTAGTTTTCCTAATGTAAAGTAGAAGAATAACAGATAAAGTTGGGAGATAAAGTGATAGCCTGTTAAAAAAAACACTAATAGATGTACACCCAAATAGAAGTATCATTCCAGAACAAAGTATTTTGCCCCAAAACTAGCATAAAAATATAGACATAGTGGAAAAACCGGACTAGTTTAATATTGATCAGTAACTATAAATACAATGAAAGATAAAAATTTTGAATTTCTATTATGGTGAAGTCTTAGAAATAAGAAATATTTTTGTATATACTTAGAAGAAACAAAAAACAGTAGCATCACAAAAAGCCATGATGAAGGAATGTCTATATGGAACCCTAACAAGGCAGCTGAGACAATAAACCACTGCTGGATTAAAATAACACAGATGTGGAGGCTAGTCATGGCGATACATATCTGAAACCCCAACTATTATGGAGGCTCATAGAATTTGGGAAAATCAGAGTCCAATGCAAAAAAGAGACCCTATTAGAAAAACTGGCTAAAACTAATAAATTGTGTGACTCAAGTGGTACAGCACCTGCCTAGCAAGTACAAGGCCATAAGAAGAAATCCCACTACTAACTGCCCTCAAAGAAATGAAAAGGAATATCACATACAAATAGATAAATAAGCCCAACAGGACAGGCAAGATGACTGCAATTCAGGATCAGCCTCCAGGGTAGAGAAATGGGGAGGAAGCAAAAGATGGTATACAGGATGGAGGAAGTTTGGGTCCTGTTTTAAATATGTTAAATCAAGATGCATGTTTGAGACCATCTTAAACTTGTAGGTATCTATAGTAGTCATGTGTATGAATCACATTGCTTCAGATACAAGTTCTTAGGAAGTGGGGTGGAAAAGAGACCTACAATGAAAGGGATGGGAACTCAACTAGGAGCAAAATGGTCAGGGGCTAATGTGGAGCCCTCAAAGGGCTGATGTCAAATCAGATTGTGGACTTAAACTACAGTGCCAGTGCTTAGCATCAGCTTCCTCAGTGTCAGTTTTCTTTCCCTGGGCTCGTTTTGGAACTCTGGATTATCATCACCTTTGGCTTTAAAGAATCAATTTTCCTTTTTTGCTCTAGGAGCAGGAAGACAAGGATAAAGAAGGCAGAGTGTGCTAATTAGTGGGCTTCCAAATGCTTCCTGCCTGGCAATATGAATGTCCCTGGACTCCAGCTGACAGATGTCTGGAGTAGTTTCCAGCCATTTTTAGCAAGGCAAAAGCCTTCCTTAAGCAAAGGCTTACGTGAGGCCCCAGGATACAGAATAAGAGCTGATCTATCCCAGGGAGCCTTAATATCTCAAGAGCTTTATCAATCAATCTGAAACACAGCCCCTGGAAAGACTTACAGTCCTTTCCTGTCAAAGCTTCTGACCAAAAGGAGTGGAAAAGCAGCCCTTCTTTGTAAGTCAAATGAGTTTTTATGCTTAACAAGTTGGAATAGTAATAACTAATTTTTGTTGAGTGTTTACTATGAGCCAGGAACAGTGAGAAAAACTGTACTGTTCATTCGATTTTCACAGCCATCTCTGATTCTTCAAAGGAAAACTTGAGGCTTTAAGAAAGTCAGTAAAAGTAACCAAGAGCACAGGCCAAGAGAGTCAACATTCACTGGGGGCCATTGATTAAATTTCATGAAGACAGAATAAATGAATCATCTGAACAAACTAAAATCAACTAGAAAATACTGAGTTAAAAAATTAAACTAGAGAGAACAGTTTGTTAAGAACAAGATGCAAAATCCAGAGTGAAGTACTGATATATATATATATATATATATATAACATATATAATGTACACACCACACACACACACACACACAATAAAAAGGCATGGAAGCAAGGCCAAGTTTTAGCAATTCATAAAAGAGGAAATATAAATGGAAATAAATTTTGATGTTTCATTTTGCTAGTAATTAGGAAAATGTGAATCATAAGATTAAAATAGAAATATCTATTAGGCTGACTAAATTAAAATGGGAAATTAAAATGGGAAAGAGGAGAAAAGTCACAAATTGAGGATCTTTATTTTCTTGCTAGTCCTGAGGCTTGAACTCAGGACCTAGGCCCTGTCCTTGTACTTTCTTAAGCCTAACACTCTACCACTTGAGCCACAGCACCACAGTATGTGGTACTGAGGCATAGAACCTAGGACTTTGTGCATGTTAGGCAAGCACTCTACCACTAGGCCATGCTGCTGGCCAGAAGGACCCTTTTTAATAAAATATAAAATAGCTGGGCACCAGTGGCTCATACCAGTAAATGTAGCTACTGAAGATGCTGAGATCTGAGGATCATGGCTCAAAGCTAGCTCAGACAGGAAAATTCTGAGAGACTTATTTCCAATTAACCACCAAACAATCTAGAAGTGGAGCTGTGGCTCAAGTGTTAAGAGTGCTATCCTAGAGCCAAAGAAGCAGGAACAGTGCTCAGGTCCCTGGTACTAGCAAAAAGTAAAAAAATGAAACAATAATATGGTCATATAGAATATAGAATATTTATATGAATATATATGTTATATATTTGTATATGTGCATAAACGCACACACATAGGGTAGAGTTTTTTTATAAACTAAAATTTTCATTTCCAGAAATCCTCAGGTTGACATATACAGAAAAGAGGTGGCAAGATTGTAGGCAATGGTATTACTGGGAACAATCAAATTTTTCAATGAACCTGAATGTCTATTGATAAAATGATACTGCTAAGGAATCAGTTGTCAGGCTGAGCCAGGGTTATATGTTTCCACACAGACCTCAAAAACAGAATGCACATTAATAAATACATTATTAAATGATAAAAATAGCACTGAAGAAATAGCAGCATAAAAAGTAATAGGTCTTTCAGAATGTATGAATAGTTATATAAATTTAGAAAATAAGCTAGGACCCTATAGCTGATATGTTATTAATTGTTGTCAGTTTGTAGGTATTTTTTAAACACACAACTAGATTTGGTGTAAGCTTATCTCCTCCATTTTTCAATAAGGAAGCATAGAATGGTTTCAACTTTATTGTTTAACTAATCTTTGCCCCAAGGAATATAAAATTCAACTGCTAAAAACACTGCTTAGAATTTCATTGTGAGCTGTAAGCTATCTAGCTAAATCTTGATTATATGATCTGTTCTGCCACTAGTGAAATCTCAGGCTTCCTTTTTTCTTTCCTAATCTGTTATCCTTTTTAGTCACATCAAAGGTGAGAAGAAGGTATTTTTCACATAGAAAGGATGTACTATCCAATTACCAGGTTCTAGTTTGGGAATAAGAAGAATCATACCTGGGTCTTGAAATGCTAAGCACACTCCTTGGGCTGAGAAGTAAGGATGGGAAGGAAAGCAGAACAACACAAAGCACTTAGCTTGTGGTAGAAAATGTTAGTAGCCTATCAAACTGTTTTCCTTTCTTCCACAATAACAGCTCTGTAGGCAGATGTGACTCATGGCTTGATTGCATTCCTGAATCTGCTTTGTAGGTGGGATGTAGCCACATGACTTGAGTTCTCATGGTTGTGATTTAGAACTGATGTGCTGGGTCTTACAGTTTGGGACTTAAGAAATGGAGTGTGAATCCTTTACACTCTCTGTCATCTTCCAAGCAATGAGAACCTGGGCACAGCAGTGATAAATCTTCCATCATGAGTTTGTCAGCAATGTCCTAGGACAGTGGTGTTCAAGGCGTGTGCCTGAGAACCACTAAGGGTTGTCAAGATCCTTTCTAGAAGGCCAGAAGATCATTTCTGGGCAATGTCATTTTAATTCGGTGTGTGTGTGTGTGTGTGTGTGTGTGTGTGTGTGTGTGTGTGTGTGTGTGTGTTGTTGTGTGTGTGCACACACACACACATGCTGATATTGTGGCTTAAACTCAGGGCTTTCTACTTCTTGCATGGCTCATGCTTGGACCTCTACCACTAGAGCCAGGCCTTTAATTCCAATTTTCAAAGCAGTGCTAACTAAGGCATGTGCCCACTTTATTCTCATCTCACACAAAGGCACAAAGCCACAAAGTTTATCTTGTGGCTGCAGAAAGTGATATCACAGTAC
Organism: Megascapheus bottae; assembly: GCF_031878675.1. NCBI lineage: Eukaryota > Metazoa > Chordata > Mammalia > Rodentia > Geomyidae > Megascapheus > Megascapheus bottae. Next base: position 31,872,904 of record NC_143514.1, read on the forward strand.
TGTGGATACGAAAGCTCATGCAGGGCCATATGCACATGATCAGACTGACTAAAGGATGGTATACAGGACTGGGATCCCATTATGTGATTTTTTTTTGAACAATAAGCAGGCAGTTCAAAATGAAAGTCAGAAAGCTGAGACATGTCTTGGCTGAAGAGTTGGGGACAAATGAATGATAAGAGGAAGGGTAGGCAAGTTATACTATGTACATACAATGTACATGATATACAGGAAAACTGAACTAGAACATGAGATCAGGAAGAATGATGGAAGGAGTGACTGATCAAGATGCACTGTAAAATATGTAGACATGTTAAATTGAAAACTCTGTACAGCTGGAGCTCATAGATATAATAGAAATAGCTAGAAAGGGCTTAGAATGTTAATATCTGCTAAATACCTTATAGTATTTCAAAAGAGTGATAAACTCAAAGAATTTAGCAACACTCGACCAATTGACCAGTTCTTGACCAACATAGAAGGAAAGAATGCAGTAATTCAGGGTCTCCTGAAGTTGAACGTCCGATGATATCATATCTCCAAACAGCAGGAGATGATCAGTTTTTGCTTAAAGAACTCCATTAGCCCACCATTAGAAAAGTCAAACATAGAGCAAAGGTATTGCACTCTGCCTAAACTTGCAATGTAGAGGATCTCAAGGTAATTACTACTACAATGACTAAATACAGAAATAAAACAGTTATAACTATATTTATAATGACTAACATTGGATGTAATTGAAAACACTAGTCAAAAGGCTTGTATCCTCCCTCAATTCTTCCCCTTCTCTCGTTCATTCTCCCTCCCTCCCTTCTTTCTGTCTCTGTCTCTGTCGCTCTCTTTCTTTCTTTTTAAACTTAAAATGATTCTAAGGAAGTCTCAGTACCCAATATGTCACTTGGATGTGGTCATGTGGAGTACTGAACAGGGATAAACTCCTCAGAAACCCTGAGCCTTAGAAGACAATTACTTAAAAACAGCTGACCCAGGAGTTATCAGTGGGTCAACGATGACAATTCCTCCACTGAGGAGCAAGGACCCACTGTAGCCCGGCCTCATGGGATTTGTTATGAGTTATGGTTCACTGACTTCAGTATCCATCCCTCAACTTCCCTTTATTACATAGTATCTTTCATTCTTCTTATCCTAGCTTTGTACCTCTACATTGATTAGTAATCGGGAAGGAAGAAACTGAATCTTAGTTTATTAGTGAGTGCCTATAATGACTCAAAGACCTAATGAGAACTGTCGATTCTCAGAGCTTGAACTAATAATGAGACTCTATAGGGACAGATCAAACTCACTTATTTGCTGAGTGAAAAGTGCTTTGTGTGGGAGGAAGCACGGACTGCAGGGCAAATAGGTAAAAGCTAATGATTTTTCCAGACTCTGTACAGTGATGAATTTGTAACCTGGATCCCCATATAGACATTTCCCAGTGATCTTCACAATTACAGCATGGAAAAATGCCATGTGAGCTAAAATGATAGATGTCAGTATGTCATGGGAGCTGAAATGATAGATGTCACCTTCACATTGGGGACTTCAGATCTTCCTGTTCTCTTTCCTTTATGTGCAAACTGGAACTCATATGTGATGAAAACCCTATTTCAACCACAATGATGATGATGTCGTAGGAGGCATAAGAATAACTTGGAAGGAACCAGAATCCCTACATGACTTCAAGGAAAAGCTGCTTGGCCAATCTGGACTGTTTAAACTGAGAGTATTCTCTTGGAAAAAGAACTTTAATAATTTATTTATTTATTTATTTATTTATTATTTTGTGGTACTTTGATCAAACCAGAAGCCTCACATGCTGAGCAAACACTCTACCACTTGAGCTAATGTCCATTTGACCACATTTCTGGCCCTGGTCTTTCGTTGCTGACAGAAATGCACCTCTTCTAATCTCCCAGATCCATGGCAAGGAAGCCTTGGGGAAGATAACCTGCATGCATGTGTACATAGTACATGAGTTTCAGTATTTAGAACATACATAGTCTTTGTTCAGAGTACAGAGATCTTAAAGCCACTGGAGTTCCTTGAATGATAGGAATGTCCTTTGTTCTTCTGAACAAATCCCTTTGGATGACAACAAAAGTGGCTATGATAATGAGGTGACTTTGAGACTGGCCCTAGATTTTCATCACAAGGAAAGAAAAAGAAGGTTGGGCATGAAGTGATTAGAGTTCTCTCAAGAAGGCTCTGGTAGCTCTAGAGTTGGTGGCTATATGTACATTTGGGGAGAGCAGGATGCTGGAAGAGGGCTGGCAAGTTCCACATCCTATTTCTATTCCTTCCCTTTTACTCTTCTATTTGGTTGTTCCCAAGTACTGTGAGTCATTCTAGTGAACTATTTGAACTGTGAAAGCATTTGTGTGAACTCCAAATTTAGTCACTTAGTCAGAAGTACCAGGTATTTGCTGAGGCTTGCATCTAGTATCTGAAATGGGAGCAGAGTTGATGTACTTGGACCTGTTGGATCTACGTTTCCTCTGGATGATGAATTTTGAATTTCTGGAAATATATCTAATGTTAGAGAAGCAAAGTATTGGTGGAGAAAGCCTTCACTCATTTGTAAGGGAAAAAAGAGGACATAGAAACTCTGGCCAACACACAGCGTGGAGTAATCTGAACTCCAGTATTTCACATAAACATTTCAGCTTTATTCCTGAAAGGACTAGCAGTGACAACACCCACTTCAGGGACTTCCATTCTGTCAATGTAGCTGAGATACTCCAGGCTGCTACTATACCAACTTAAAGGAATAATAAATCAGATTTTTTTCAACCTCAAGAAAAATAAGTATAGTGGTTGTACATTCTACTTGGAGAGATCAAACCAACCTAAAAGTTTGCAGATGGATATTTATAAACCCTTGGCACAACATTCTGTCAAGTCTGCATAAATGAGCACAGACAAAGGTCAGGTTACCAGGAGAGCTTCAGTAGAACTATGAACTCCCTACCTCTTCCTTATGCAGGCAGACATCATGTCTCCCCTCTCCTTTCTCCCTCCCATTCCAATCATGTTACAAGTGTAAAGAGGAGGGATTTCGAAATTCCAACTGCACTGCAAGTCGAAGAAGGAGAGATTTCAGGATTTCTAAGATACTACTTTTTTAGAAGTGAACCAGGCCTAAACAAGGGACAGAAGAGAATTCTTCATTGGATGAAAAACTAATGTTTTGGGTTAGATGGCACGAGAATTTTTGACAGCCAATGTTAGTTAATGGTCATTTTTATGTTTAGGTGATCAGAAAAGCCTAGGAATCTGCTTGAATTATTATTAAGGGGAAAAAAAGAAGCTATCCAACAATGTTTAAAAAGCAACAGAGGGTTAGAGGGGTAAGTACCATGTGTATAGCAAATGCAAGGCCTGGGGTTCCATTCCCCACACCACCACAATCAAAGCAAACAAGCAAGCAAAGTAGAAAGCACATGAAAAATAATCAAGTAGCTTTATCTGCTTGAACTCACTAAGTACATTCCCCCCACACAGGGCTTGGATGATAATGTTGGTTACCTGGCTGCCATGCTCAGCCAAAAAACCACACAGAAAGACTCCATGACAGCAAAAGCAATAACAAAAACTGATTACACTGTCTACTTTTACTCTCTTCAAGGTCACAGACAAAACTGACTGAGCATCAGAGGTTTGAGGCTTAAGAAGTGAAGGAAAATCCAAGGAAGGGAGTAAGACATTTTAAAGCAACAGGTCTTCCAGGCAAACTGAAGCTACTTTTGGCCTTGAATTGCCTAACTCCAGGAATTTTTTGGTGAAACATAAGCCTACTTTGTATTTAACCCAATCCTGTCTGCCACAATCTCTACAATATCTGATTCCTTCAAATAAACAAGAAAAAGACAAGTCTATAGAAAAACAAGCAAAGGAGAGCAGACAATTCATGTAAGGAAGAAATAAAAATGGTCAATATGTATTTGAACATTGACTAGTCACAATTTTAACTAGAAAGTGTAATTTTAAAAATTGAAATGTCATTTCTCACCAATTAGGTCACCAAATTCATTAAAATACAAATTCTATCTAGTTGGAAAGAGACACAGATCTACTTCTGGCTCATTGATGGTTAATTGGAGATTTGGAGTCCTGTGGATTTTCCTGTCTTGGAACCAGATCTTGGATCCTCAAATCTCAGCCTCCTGAGTAGTTAGAATTACAGAAGTGAGCCACAAGCACCGAGCTTGGAAAAGTATTTTTGGATGACAGTTTGGAAATAGGTTTGAAAATGTGAAATGTATTCTTAGATGAGCAAGTGCTTATGTATTGAAGTGCATGGGTGGGTATATGTGTGTAACTCTAGAAAAAGGCCTGAAGTTGGGTGCTGGTGTCTCATATCTGAAACCCTAACTACTCAGGAGGCTGAGAACTAAGAATTAATGTTTCAAGTCATTCTGGCCAGCAGAGTGCATGAAACTTTTATGTCTATTTAACTACCAAAAAGGCAGAAGTAGAGCTATGTCAAATGGTAGAGTACTAGTCTTAAGCACAAAAGCTCAAGGACAGTGCTCAGGCCCTGAGTTCAAGCACACAAAACACACACACACACACACACACACACACACACACACACACACACACACACACGGACACAAGGTCTAGAAGCATATATAACAAATATAACAGTGCTTTTGTTCTCAAGAGAGAAGACTAGTGAATAAAAGGAAGATGTAATAGGCTTTGACTTTTGATATGACCATAATTACTTTTGTAATTCAAAATTTTAAATGAAAAAATCAGTCACACAGTTTTTAAAAGACTGAAGAGGCCTATAAAGTAATATGAATCATTTGTTTCCCTGTAAGAAAAATATACTAGGTATTGGGAGGTTAGGCATAATTTATTAAAATTTGAGACAATCTTGGCAGCTGGATTCTCTTGACATAGGTAAAGAGGTCCAGAATTTCATGACTCAGAAGGGCTTTCTTAATTGGAAAGAATTTTAAGTATGAGATGATATTTTACATCTCTGGGTATTACTGAGTAAGGCTTACATTTTATAATTAAATGCTAAAAGCCATCTTAGAAAAAGTATTTCAAAGAAGGTTTAGAGAAATTTGCATTTTTTAATCAAAATAATAAATTCTATTATTAGTTTTTATCTTTCCTTTTGGCAGATACCAACTTCAATTTTTAATCATTTGCAAAAAAAAAAAAAATTACCTCAGCCAACCCATGCTGATCCATTTGCCTGTTTAGAACCAAAATTCATTAAAAAAAAATACAGCTAGTCTTCCAAGAAACTGTATGTTTCTTCTAAATGTCAAAATTTTAAGCAAAAAGTGGGTCATTTAAAATACAAGGAAACATTCTTACTTGGTCCTCAAAAGACAGAGCCTGGGCCACATCTCTTGGAAATCCATCAATAACAATGCCCTCTTCATCAGGTATTTGCATCAATTTTTGTTTTATCTCTGTAATTGTTGTTTCCTGATAAAGATAAAAAAAAACACCAGAGTTCAACTTAGCACACAAGAAGGTAGTTTATTTATTTTGATAATAAAAGCAGAGTATACAACAGTACCTGTGGGGCCAGTTCTCCATTTGTAATTATCTTGGCAATAAGACTCCATTTCCTATTGCTGCTGGTACTGTGGATCTTCTTTCTCAACAGCTCTCCAACTGAAACGTACTGAAAGCCATAGCGTTCAGCGATTTTCAAACTTTGTGTACCCTTTCCGCTTCCTGGGCCACCTATTATTCAAAGGAGACAAAATAGTGATCCCAAACCATAAACAAGTCTCTTTCATTGTTGTTCTTTATCTGAGCTGAGGATTCTGGAGTACCAGAATCAGGGACAGCAGCTGTTCCATCCGAGGAATTCTCAATGCTAATCCTTTGATAAACTTAAAAAAAAATTACCTTTGGCTATGCATATGTGTTTCAATTCAGTGTGTCAAGTCATGAGTACAAAGCATCGTGGTCAGGGTCATGTCTTACATTGTTCCTCTGCCATCTGTCTCAACCCCATACATCTCCTCAAGTTCCATCTCCACATATGCGTATTGACCCAGATTCACCTGCCATTCCTCTAATTTACCTGCTTCCCTCCCACCTTCACCACCGCCTCCCTCTGACAAAACATGTTTCACAGAGCAAGTGCAGACTTAGCCAAGGAAAGGGAAAGGGATCTGTCTTGACCACCTGTATTAGTTGAAAGAGATACTTTTCTAGGCTCCATGGTTTCCCACACTTGTCACAATAAGTATACATTTAGGACTCTCCCTACAGAGGATCACAATAGCTGAAAAGCTATGTACATATGGCCATTTAGGATGAGGATAAGCAAACAGAACTCCAGGATAGGGAAAGAAAAGGTTTATCTTTGTGATCGTTGTTCTTAATGTTCTAGGTGAAGTTATTTCTTTTCTCTTCTACTAATTAACCATAAAAAAGCTGGAAGTAGGCCAGACGTGGTGGCTCAAGCTTGTAATCCTAGCTATGCAATAGGCTGAGATCTAAGGATCATGGTTCAAAGCCAGCCCAGACACTAAAGACTCTTATCTCCAATTAACCTCTAGAAAATATAAAGTGGGGCTGAGGCTTAAGGGGTTGGGCAGTAGCCTTGAGCTAAAGAGCTCAGGGACAGCACCTAGACCCAGAATTCAAGCCCCATGACCAACAAAAAGATTTTAAAAATGAATTTAGAAAAGCTGGAAGAAAAGCTATGGCTGAGATGATAAAGGGCTAGCTTTGAGGAAAAAAAAAACAGAAACAAAAACAAACAAAACTTCAGGGACAACTTCTAGGCCCTTATATTCAAACCGCAGGACTGGCACACACATAAAAATGTTACTTCTTTCTACTCATTGATTCTGTATCCTTCTTGAAACATAAAATATATATCATACAACTATTTATCTGGAATTAAATACTTGGAAAACAAGTTGGTTTCTCTGAATAAAAGAGAACTGTAAAGATGTGATAAATTTTACAGGACTCTAGGCATTCACAGACCAAAGGAAGAAGATTCTCTTCAGAGCCAAACATAAAGGTGCAATGCCTATTTGCAGCTGATCATCTAAAACAACATTTACTTAAATGAACTCTGGAAAATGTATACGCAAAGTTTTTTGTTGTTGTTTTTGTTTCTGTTTTTGTTTTATTTTCTTTTTGTCTTGTTCACCTGTTTTTGTTTTATTTTCTTTTTGTCTTGTTTGTTTACCTGTCTTTGCATGGGTAATCGAGGTGGGGGTAAGGAGGGACAGAAATGGAGGGACAAAGAATAAACACAAGCAGCAGTGGTACTCATTAGAAACTATGTTGCAATTATTGATATTATTTGTGGATTGGGATACAGTGAGGGAAGGAGTGGACATTGTCCCAAAGAAATGTATTGAATTTGCATAAATGTAACTTCTCTGTACATCACCTTTGTAATAATGATAAAAACATAAAAAAAAACAAAAAAATCCTATAAATTGGATATGAGTTGAAGATATATAGCTTCTTTTAATAGTTCAGTTTATGAAAATATTCTAGTCAGTTTCATGGAAAATTCACAATGCATAAAAATTATACATGTACTGTGTTACGCTGGAGACATTCGTTATTCTATTTTCATGACAATCAAGCTTCTATTTATTCATTGCTTTCAATATCATCAGTATTTTATCAACAGAACAAGAGAAAGTAAACTGGAAGAATATACTCTGTATGCTAATGAACAATGGTAAAATAATTCCAATTTTATTTTTACCTATGGATATTCTTTAATAATTTAGACAAAAAAGAATTTCATTTTCCAGAGTAGAGATGTTTGACATAATAGGGACTATCTAAGCCAGAAGAAAGTTTAGACTTTTCAAATCTGATTTTCATCTGCTTTTTTGTTCTGCTTTTGCTTGATTACTGGTGATGAAATCTAGGGCCTTTTACTTTGGTTGCCAGGTGTTCTACCACTGAACTGTATCCCCAGTTCTTCAAAAGGTGATTTCTACTCTTTTTGCAATATGTATTTTTAATACTTCTTGGTTTAATGTATTTGCAATTTGATTGTCATTTCACTTGGAAATGTTCAAATACCATTCTCAGTTGCATTTTGCACACTTTTTTCCCTTTACTATGTTCTCCAGAGCAGTACTTCTGTACATAGTAATTGCATACATTTGGTCTTGTATTTACAGATGCTGGTTAGAATATTTTGGTTTTTTTTTTGGTTAGAATATTTTGAACACGTATGCTAGATATTTCTTTGGGTTATCTCATGAAAATTCAAACCAGAAAGTGAGACAATATATATTGCATGTCCACAGGCCTTTTCACAGATAGATGTCAGAGAAAGTTAAAGTTCACAAGAATGATTAATAAATTTATTGTTGCTTGTGAAAAAGCAACTGGCTAATATCATATACAAAAGAGGAGTCATAGTGAAAATTTAAAAAGTTTATCTTTGTCATTTTTTTTCAGTCTTGGGCCTTGAACTCAGGGCCTGGGCACTGTCTTTGGGCTTTCTCAAGGCTACAGCTCTACCACATGAGCCACAGCACCATTTCTAACTTTTGTCTATGTATGTGGTGCTGAGGAATCAAACCCTGGTCTTCATGCATGCTAGACAAGCATTCTACCAGTAGACTAAACTCCTGGCCCTATCTTTGTCATTTTGGTGGATAATCAGATGTTATAAAGTTATGTCAATTATTTAGTTATATTTGCTTATCTCATAATAAGGAAACTTGAATTTTATCATAAGTCATAATGTTTCATAAGAAAGATTCATTTACATGAATCTTTGTGAATATGCTGCTATTTTTGCCTCTAAAGTTAATAGTGAGTGAAAATTCAATTTGATGAGTAAAAGGAAAAGGATTGTTTAGAAAACATTTAATGAACCTAGTTAACTCTATTGAGGATTAAATAAATGAAGCCAAAGGATAACACCTCTTGAAGTGACTCCTTCCAATTCATTATAGGAAATTTTTGTGACATTTTAATGGGGACTATGGGGAAACAATGAGCATTAGATTATGTAATTATAATAACTTACACTGTATTGAAAATTATTCTAGAATATTTCTATTTATTGTCCCTTGAATTATTAGTGTGTGTGTGTGTGTGTGTGTGTGTGTGTGTGTGTGTGCGTGTTTGTGTGTATGTCATGGGGCTTGAACTCAGCCTTGACCCTGTCCCTGAGCGCTTCAGCTCAAGGCTACTGCCCTACCCTTGGAGCTACAGCACCACTTCCCATTTTCTAGAGGTTAATTGGAGATAAGAGTCTCAACTCCTTTTGTGCCCAGGCTGGCTTTGAACCTTGATGCTCAGATCTCAGCTTCCTGAGTAGCTAGGATTACAGGCGTGAGCCACCTCGCCCAGCTCTAGTGCTATTTTTTTTCTGTTCCCTTTCTGTTCCTTATTCAATAAAACATTTGTGAAGTATGATATGAAATTGAAATTTCTGAAATGTAAACACATAAAAGTTAGCCATGGTACAGGATTTTGTTTTCTGTTGTCATACCTATAACAAGAATGATCTTTGGTCGAGGTCTAGTAGGATCAAAAACCTCATACTCTTCAATTAACTCTGCAGTCTCTGAGAGATCTGTGTCACTTTCTATGGAGAACTGGTGGATTGGAGGGAGCCGATCATACCGTCGATAGGGAAAGTTTGAATTTTCAGGCATTACTGTGAAAGAATAAGATAACTTTGAACAGGAAAAAAAGGCACAAAAAACTACTTCACATATAACCAATTAGCATAAGACATTTCATTAATGACATTTTAACTGGAAGAAGATTAAGAAAGTGGTTAGATTTTTTTGTGGGGAGAGGGGTGCCTTGCATTTGGTAGGCTGGGGATCCAAAATGCAGCTGTGCCTCCATTCCTCCAGCCTGTTTCTGGATAGTCTTGAGATAGGGTCTCATTCCCTTCTCTGGGCCCACACATGATTCACTATCCACCTATTCTGCAGCACATCAATTTTAAGCTTCTAAAACAGGCATGTTCTACCGTAGCCAGCTTTCATTGTTGAGATGGAGTCATGCCCACTTTTCTACCTGGGCCATCATGGAAAACTACAGTCCTCCCAAGTTTTAGCCTCCCATTATTCTGGGTAGAGGCAAGCTGTACTTTGCTGAGCTATGGGTCATGAAGAGGTCTTAAGTCCATACTGAGGTTTGCCTTAGACTGTATGTGGAAAGGCATAGCAATGTTACTCTGCTCTGTCTTGAAATTTAATCATTTTACCCAATAAGAGACAAAACAAAAATTATCCTTGATTACTTTCTTCCCTCTTCTCACATCTGTTCTTACAGACTTTGTCACTGAAATATATTCTAAATGTATATCCTACTATCCATCTCCACTATGACAAATCTTTCCCCAAGGCACCATCACATTTTATCTGGACTACTGAACTCACTTTGTTGGTCTAACTGATTCCATATTTGTCTCCCTAACCCACTGCCTGAAACGGTCTTCCCTTGTTGATCCTAGGCTGACTGCTTCTTGTCCTATACACCCCAGCATAACTATTACATCCTTAAGAGTTTACTGACATTCCATCCAGTGTAGCCACCTAGTGAATCTCAGGAATATCACTCTACTTTCTGCACGAAATGTGTCACTTTAATATCTGAGAGCTTTCTCATTTATTCAAACATACATTCATCTGTTGATCATTCACTCATTCATTTTGTTTGTTTGTTTTATCTTACTAGATTTTAAGTTCCATAAGAGCTAGAATTTTACCTGACATTTAGAATTCTGCATCTAAGACAGTGCTTGGCCAGTGGCCAAAGTCCAACAAATATCTGTTGAATTACTAAAAATGAAATGCCTTTCCTGAAGTAGAAATTCATAATAGGTGTGGATAGACCATGGCAATAATGTGAAGAGATTCAAAAACCAGGGTAAAAGCATTAGTTTTCATATGGTGGAAATCTAGAGAAGGATTTGGGGGTTTGGTGAAGTGATTTGATACTATGCATTTTTTAGGAAAGTTAATATGGTGATGGATAATATGGGTTGAAGTCTGAAAGAAGAAAGAACAGCAGCTACAAGTAGTTAAAATAATCAACGGGGTAGAAATAAAGCTTGGACTAGAACAATAGTTGGGCATGGAAATAATTGGATGGATATAAAAGACTTGGTTAGTGCTGGAATACAAAAATGAAAGTGAAGTAGATGATACTTTACAATGCCCACATGTCAAGTCTAAAGGCATAAGAATCACACTGAATTTTATATATAGTACTTTCCTGCTCTCTCTTCTCTGTTCTGACCACAACCACTCACAGATCCCACTGAGCTACTAATTGTGTTTTTAAGGCCTGATTTCATTGTTGAGCTGTGATTTTCCTGAGTGCAGGTGCCATGTCAGTTCTTTCTTTATGGCTGAAATCACAGCTAAAAAGTGTATCTGGCACATAACAGCACTCATAAAATGGTTATGTAATAACCGAATAGACTCATTGACTGACTATGGAAATAGGAAAGTGAGAAGTGAGTGCTGGTTTTGAAGCAAATGTAGTGCATTTGGTTTTTGACATGAAGTACACAGGATGAGCAAGAGATATTCCAGAAGAATAACTAAGTATGTTTGCGATTAGAACTCTTATTCCCTGGTAACTCTATGTTCAGTGTGTACATAAAGCAGGGACAAAGGATGCCTCACTTTAACAGATTTAATAACTTCCAAGCAATAATTTATCATATTTTAATTTATAAAACTAATTTGTTTAGGTGATAAAAACTTTAGTGTTATAGGATAATTTCTCAGCATAATTATATGTTAGCATACTTAGGTCAACATTTTTGCAAAGATTCATGAATGACTCTAGTTCTAGAAATAATCATTTTGTTTTGTTATTGGGCAGTTAGGCATTGTGTTAAATTTAATAATCAATTCTATAATTACCGGTAAAACTCACAAAACATGAATATGTAAAGCATATTATGGGAAAATTGGTTTAGAAAACAATTCCCAATATCTGAAAACATTGCCAATATTTGACAGTAGGGTATAACACTCTTGTCACCCTGTATCACCTAGTATATGAAAAGGATCTAACAATGAATGAAAGGACCCTTTTCTGAAAAATCTAGTAAGACTATGGAAACTCTGAAAATGACAAGCAATTTTCCTCCCTCCCTCCCTTCCTACCTCCCTTCCTTCTTTCCTTTCTTCCTTATTTTTTTTTTCTTGTTTGGTCAGTCACCGAGCTAGAACTCATGGTCGGGGTGCTGTCCCTGAGCTTTTCTGCTTAAGGGTAGCAATCTACCACTTTGAGCCACAGCACTCCTTCTGGTTGAAGAAGGGCTTATGGTTAATTGGCGATAAGAGTCTTAGGAACTTTCCTGGCTTTGAACCAAGATCCTCAGATCTGAATAGCTAGGATTATAAGTGTGAGCTATCAGCACCCTGCAACAATTACATTTCTGTTTATTTTGTTCTGTTAGAACAGTTGTTCCAAACTAGTCCTGTGAACTCTAATATAGCTCTATAGATGTGTTTTAACCTTTCCCTAAAATTTATACTTGACTTCCTTCAGATAATGATTGTTCTCGCCAATCTCTATTATATAAATAGTTTTCCTGGCATCCATGTATTATCAAGCCAAGAAATGGTATCAAGGTTTAATTTTGTTGTCAACAGTCACTTTCTACAGCTAATCTAAGAGCAACATATCTACTAATTAATTTCATTTTTTTTTTTTTGCCAGTCCTGGGCTTGAGCTCAGGGCCTGAGCTCTGTCCTTGGACTTTCTCAAGGCTAGAGCTCTACCACTTGAGCCTCAGCACCACTTCCGGCTTTTTTCTATGTATGTGATACCGAGGAATCGAACCCAGGTCTTCATGCATGCTAGGCAAGCACTTTAACCACTAGGCCAAACTCCCAGCCCAATTAATTTCATTTTTAAACTGAAAAATATCTTAGAAAAATCCACTAATTTCTAAGTTTATTAGTGTTTCCCCATATTGATCTCATTTAATTTAACAAGGATATGAAGAATGCTTTTAACACTGACTGTGATTCTAACCACATGGTAACATCTCAGGAAGTTAGCCATTTGGAGGAGATGTATGAACTGAAGATCATTTTGTGCATCAAAAAGCAGACATGTGCAAAGGCATGAGGCATAGAAGAAACTGGTTAGTTATTCTAGTGACAGTAGCCCACTGGTGGCAACTGGTGGCAACACCATTTGAGTCAGACCCTGAGCACCAATTTTGTCCACTCAACACTGTGTATCATAGGTTTTTCTCAAAAGCCCCTTGGTTTACAAAACATGAAATTTTCAACTTTGAACTGGCATCTAACTAGCCTGTGTCTATAAGTACACTGTATGGGAAGAGTAAAAATCTCTTTGGAATTGAAATGGATCTGAGTCAAATCCAAATATTTTGTGCAAATTCAATTTTGTAAGCACTTGAAGTGTGACCTCAACCTTCTGACTTATCACAAAAAGTAATGGCATAACTTATTATGCGTGAGTGATGCTTTACAATCTGTCTAAAATGGATTGGAGTGATTGATCTTGTAAGTAATGAGATCAATTGCTCTCTAAAACAAGAAATCTTATTACCCTATGGTCACCCTAAATAGTTTCTAATTATTTTTCAGCTTTTTGTACATGTCAGAACATATGCATTTTGAAGTAGCAACTCCATATAGCTGGGTTATTTCCTTTTCTTCTTATTTTTTTGTTAGTCATGGGACTTGAACTCTGGGCCTGGGTATTGTCCCTGAGCTCTTCAGCTCAAGGCTACCACCCTACCCTTTCAGCCACAATGCCACTTCTGGTTTTCTGGTAGTTAATTAAAGATAAGAGTCTCACAGACTTTAGTGCCCGGGCTAGCTTTGAACTGCAATTTTCAGGTCTCAGCCTGCTGAGCTATCATTCCCAGCTTATCTGAGATACTTAACAATATACAACAATATAATATGCAAGTACCTAAACCTAAACCACTTTTCACTCCTGCTTGGATAGGGAAGAACTCTTCTCATACCTGGAGATGGTTCTGGGAAATGGCATTTCTATTTTCCCTCATCTGCTTAAGCTTCTTACAACAAGCACTTCATGTCTTTTTCTACACCAATTCAAATAAAAATCAATGTAGGGTTGTAACTGATATTTATTTCAAATAGAATTGTCTCCACTTCAAATTCTTCTGGTACAGATGAAACTCGTGTGTTACATTTTTGAGAATGGTTTTAATTTTGAAAGTATAATGGACTTCAGCCACTAGAACAAAAAACTTAGTTTTCTCTTATTGGAATTGAGTCTGAGTGTTTTTTATTTTTAATTTTATTTTAGATCTATCTATCTGTCTGTTTGTCTGTCTGTCTACCTACCTACTTTGGTGTCAGTCCTGGGGCTTGAACTTAGGGACTAGATCCTGTCACTGAGCTTTTGTGCTCAAGGCTAGCACTCTATACCACTAGAACCTCAGCTCCAGTTCTGTCTTTTTAGTGATTAATTGGGGGTAAGTCTCATGAACTTTCCTACCTGGGCTACCTTTGAATCATAATCTTCAGATCTCAGACTCCTGAGTAGCTAGGGTCACAGGCTTAAGCCATAAATGCCCAGCTTATTTATTATTATTTTTTTTCAGTCCTGACTTGAACTCAGGGCCTGAGCACTGTCCCAGGCTTTCTCAAGGCTAGAGCTCCACCACTTCTGGTGGAGCCAGCACCACTTCTGGCTTTTTTCTATATATGTGGGACCAAGGAATCAAACCCAAGTCTTCATGCATGCTAGGCAAGCACTTTACTACTAGGCCAAACTCCAGGCCCTTTATCATTATTTTTATTTATTCTTTGTACTTCTTTTACAGTACTCAAGTGTCTAATCTAACACATCATACTCAATAGTTGTTTAATGGATATTTGTTGAATTAAGTTGTATAAACTTTATATGCATATAGTTTCATTAATATGAACTCTGGACTTGGAAACATTAAATCAAATCTCTTCCTAGTTAATGAAAAATGTTGAATTATAATGTAATAACTATCAATTTTGTCTTTATTCTACCCATGTATTTTAAAAAGGATTATTTGCAATTTAAAAATAAATTCAAGATGTTTAATGTAATTTATTTTGCAAATAATGAATTCAGTAATAGAAAATTTCATTAAGTCTTTAGCAAATTGCAGGACAATGTTATGTAATTTTGTTTGTTTTATGGATCTTGGAAGTGGTTAGAATTAGTAACAGAAAGAGATTAGTTATGTTCCAAGGCCTGAAATTTTTCCAGGCATTTATAAACCCAATCAATTAAATCACTGTCTACATTCTACAAGTTATTTCTACAAGACAATTATTTTGCTTATAAACTTGTGTTATTCTATACATACATTACCATTTCTTAGAAAGGATCTCCGTGACTGGCCTCCATTTAATGGAGGTAAGGTCTTCTTTTCCTGGCTGACAAATGTATCCCACTTCACCTTATCACAGCCACCCATTTCCTTTACTTTCTGCAAACAGCTTTCCAAGTACTCCACTGGGTCTTCAGGCTTAGAACACATCAGTCCATTCAAAAGGCTCTGAAGTACAAGGAAATACATATAAGTACAATATATTTTCAAGCACTGCTATCTTGTTTTTAAAATCCTGAGTTAATTTTGTCTTTTGCATCTCCCCTGTCTTTTTCTTTGTCTCTCTGTCTCTCTCTCTTTTGTGCCAATCTTAGGGATTAAACTTAGGGCTCTGAACTTTTTTGTTGAAGGCTAGTGCTCTACCTCTTGAGCCACAACTCCACTTCTGGCCCTTAAAAAGCTATTTTAAGAACAATCATCGCACAAGATAAAGCTCTTGTTTCCATATCCAGAGATCCTTTTATTTAGTCCCATCCTATATGACTTTAATGTACCTAGGTTTTGTGCTATTATGTTGTTATAAATATACTGTTATTTCTTTTCTCTCTTGTCATTCTTTGGTTAATCTCATATAGTTATTGTATCTGACTTTGTTACCTGGTATATTTTGTATATACGTTTATTTGTTATTTGTTTATTTGAAATAGAACAGGGAAAGGGAGAAAACAAGATGATTGGGAGGGGGTGGGAAGAGGGGAATGGAGACAAAAACATGATAGGGGTATCAATGTGTGAGAAGTAAGGTACCTACTACCTGGCGAATGTAACTGTAACCCCTCTATACATTACCCTGACAATAAAAAAGTAAAAAAGTTATTATCTTTAAGTAGGTATACAAAGGAGTTGCCATTTAGCAAAGCCATTTATGAATGCATAGCATCCTGATCAGGGTCATCCCTTTCAACATTCTCATGCATGCCTTCCCTGCTCCTCCCTTCCTTCACTCTTCTTAATTTTGTAGGATATACATAGAATTCTTAACTGTATTCTCCCCTACTTCTCTTCATTCAGTTATCTCTTTTCCTTGACATCCCCTACATTTTCTCCTTTATTTTGCTGAATTTTGGCTTTGCTTTTCTAAGGAGATATATGATTTGTGTTCTTCCTTGAATCTAACACATTTCAGCAAATACATTCACTTCTGGATTTTTGCTGGTTAATTAGTGATATGGGTCTCATGGACTTTCTTCCCTGGGCTCACTTTGAACCTTGATTCTCGAATCTCAGCCTCTTAAGTAGCTAGGATTACAGGTGTGAGCCATGGGCACATGGCTGCATTTGTCTTTTAATAAACAATTGGAACCGAAATTATGAGATGATAGAGCAAATTAAGACAATTTTTTTTAATTCTTCACCACTTTGTTTCAGCTGAACAATCTCCACCTTTTAGAAAATTAAGGCAACTATATAAAGCACAAAAGCTCCACCAAAGACAGGTAAAAATAAATGGCAAGTGAAAATTTCCCCATTCTCCATTACTCTGAGTCCCACTCATCCTTAAACTGTCTTTATTTCTTCTGTGACATAAGGCTCTTGAAAATTTAAGCTATTCAGTACTTGCCTGGTGCAAATTAGAGACTTCATGTGTTCTAGTATTTAACCACTGTTGTTGGTTTTAGTCACTATTATTACTCTTGTTACCATGAAATCTCTCCTTGATTCTCAAGTCTACCTGTAGGCCCCTCTACTAGGTTCCTTGGTACGCAGCAAGACATGTGAAAGGGTATCAATATATGTGAATTAATGCACCTTCTATCTGGCAAATATCATGTAACCCTTTTATTAATTACAATAAAATATATTAAAAAAAACACATCACACTGGTCATTTATGTTGAATGCACCAGTTTCTGTATCAGTCTCTGTCTGAACTTAGTATAGAATGGGTCTCTTTTAACTTTCAGTCCCTTGTACCTCATTCTTTCCCTGGTATATTAAACTGTTTTCTGACTAAAGCAAAAAAAAAAAATCCAAGTCTAAGTAAGACCGCAAAAACTGTAGTCGGAAACTAAAAATGATATTTAACAGAAAACTACAACATCTATTGATATTATAGAGAAACAAGTATTATCCTGCTATGAAACTTTCTATTCATGGTGTCTGATGTGTCACGTGTAGTGGTTTCTAAAAATGCTAAAAGTTTGGCTATGCTGACTCCTGAGAAGTAGACCAGTATGAAAAAGTCTTCCTTCAGAGTTTTTCATGGAGAAACCACTTAAAATTATCATCAAGAACATATACAATTAATGTATAAACACACATACCCCTTTGAAAGGTTGGCATCTTTTTTAAAATGCTATATTTTATTTTAAAATTACTTTCAGGCAGTTTCCCTGAATAACAAGCAAGTCCTAGTAAGTACATTTGTCTCTTAAAACCCTTAATCTAATGAGTTAGAATGTGTAACTGTATCAGAAAAGTCTAATTGCTGAGGGAGAAGAAAAGCCCAAGAGTAGGATGTATGTCCTGTCTGTGAAGACTGTGCTGTTTCCACACACATTGCAGATTACTTTCCCACACTCTTGTAGTACACAAGGCCAAACTAGCCATCTCCATAAACACCCCAATGTTTGATTTGTATTCACTTACCCAATACACCTTTAGCATTACTATCACATTTTAGTAACTAAGAAATTATAGCTCAGAGCTGTTACTGATTTGTTCCAAATTACTCAGCTAGATACTTCTAGGTGCAGGATTCCAATTCCTGAACCTAATATGGGATAAGAGAAAATGCCAGATTCTTTGGGCTCCATGTACAATATAACTTCCATATAAACCTCTTAAAGGTATATACTTTTTTACTTTTGCCTCTTCGTAATATATTCAAAGTGAAGCTTTTCTGACTTGCAAAACAAAACAGATTCTCTAAAAGGTGTGTGTGGGGGCAGGGGGCTGTGTATTGGGTGTTTGTGAGATAGAATCTTGTGACATTGCCCAGGCTGGCCTGGAATTGATGATCTTCCTGCTTCAGCTTCCCAAGTGTTGGGACAACACCAAGCTTGGGCATTGAGTTTGACAAGGAACAATGGTTTCCACTCCTTCATGGATAATTTAAGTCCCCTTTTTTGTGATACCTACCTACTATTGGGGACTACAGAGATCTAGGACTGTTTATCCTAGGAAAGCTTGAATTCTCTAATTTGAGAATTAGAGTATTTACATTAATTGCCAAATATCTGCTGTGGGGAATAACATTAATATATACATCAAAGAGTTAACTAGATCAAGAACCTTTGGCAAAATCAGGAGGTGTCATTTTGACTTTAACCTAAAAATGGGAATACATTTCAATATGAACATGAACCTCCTGGATATAACCTATATCACACTAGCCTAGGCAGTGTTTCAACTCAGGAAGAAATTGGAAAATATCAGTTATACCTACTTGTGCAAGATAGAGATTCAATGACCAGTCACTTGGTCTATAGCAGATTCTAACACCCATTGATGAAGATGAAGTTTGGGGATTTGACACCTATTACTTACTATCAGAATGCATGTTATCTAGAATGTTGTGGTCTGGGTGGAGACAATCCAGTTTAAAAACTTCAAGTATTTGTTTTTGTGGTTTGTATTCAGCTCTTGAAGAATCACCCAATTTTGCTTTCCTTTTGTACTGTATGGAACACAGAGTTGTCAGTGGGTGGGAGAGAGGGACTGATGGAGCCTTTGGGGTCACCAGCATGCTCCTTATTTTCCTGTTGTCTAGGAACAGTGAGACTACGTACACTTCATTACTGCCTTTCACCTAAACAAGTTGACTTCCTGTTCTGGGTGTGATCTATTTTAAAACATCTCCTTCAGGGGCAGAAAAGCTAAAAAAAAATCAGCCTAAAACCTCAACCAAAAATTTCTGCTGCCAATATTTAGTGCATACACAGTGCAGGTTTTTGTGAACAAACTAAATTCTCCCTGGTTACCTTCTACCAACAAAGGAAAATAGTATCTATATTATGAAGAAAAAAATGATCACTGTTCAGCATATTTTGCACTGATGTGACCCTTTCACAGATGTTCCTAATTATTCTGTCGACATAAAATTCATTTCGGTTGTAATATTTTGTGATTTAAGAAACTATCATCACCACTACCACCTTTTGGTTCTTCATTTCCATATTTATTTCTTGGGGAGGGGGGAACACTTTAAGATTCCCACACACTCCTAAGAGCTGTCTTTATACAACACCTCCTGATCATTTTCAAACTGGAATAACACACTTGCTAGATTCTGCTTCCCACACTAGGCCTGGTTTACCTGGAAATCTGTGGTTGTACAGAACCTGGAAACAGTGTCTTACAACAGGTGAGAGACACAGAAGATCTGTAAGAATGACAACCCCTTTTGAAGAGGGTTTGAAGAAATCAAGACTATTGTCTTCACTTCTTTTGAACAGAAAGAAATCCCTCAAGCAGGAAGAAAGGACAACTCTTAGCCTTCAGTTTATTATGTTAGTCGATAATGTTTCAGACATGAGAGGCCAGGGTTGCAGTGAATGGTCTTTATCCTTTTGAGGTTCTCTCTAAGAAGCTTGGCTCACTCCATTCCCACCTTCACCCCCGCCCCTTTTTTGGTACTGTTTTGATTTAACATAAGCAAAACCACTTAGGATTTAGGAATTATTATTTTTAAAAAAAATTATATATGGAAAGAAAGGAAACAAAAATCTGAGAAAGTGGCTGCGGATTCCTTTAGCTCAGCCTTCTCTAAGTGGTGCTTCTGACACTCCCTCCCTCCGCAGACCCGGGGTCCCTGTAGCAGAAGACTGCTGCTTCCTTGCTTTGTGGTCTGCAAGACAGCAACAGGAGAGTCAATGCCTCAGCCTTCTAGCTCCCTCTCAGACCCACTCTACCTCTAGATGGGTTGGAAAGTGCTGAGGAAGGCTGCAGCCAGCCAAGACCACGGGGAGGGGTGGAGGGGCGAGGGAAGGAGACGTGCTCAGGAGTTCATTCACCAAAAGCGCAGAGCAGCACTGGGTTAGTGCCATCGGGAAGGCAACCCTGCACTAGATGGGTTGAGATTTGCTTTATGCTTCTTCATCCCTCTCTCCCCCCAAGCTTCCGGGGGGGGGGAGAGGAAGGGGCGGGGGAGGGTTACTTACATCTACACTTCTTCCCTAAGAGGTCCCGACCCTTGGTGAGTAGAGAGCCTGAGACTCCAGACTCCATTTCAAGTCCAGGCTCCATACTGGGCGACGGTGTGGTCACCTGGCCTGACCCTCACCCATCACCACCACCCCTCATCAAAAAATAAAAACAAAAAAAAAAATAAAAGCGGGGTGGGGAGAGCCCGATGGCTGTCTGCAGCCCGCCTCTGAGGGGGTGCTGGGGGCAGCCTGCTTCCAGGGTCGGGTTTGAAGATGGAAAGTTGATCAGGACCCCCGGCGACCCAGCCACCCGGCGACTCCCCTCCGGGAAGCGGACTGGCGAGCTTCCCGCAGGCGCCCCGTCTGTGGCAGGGGGGGAAGACGGGACCGGGGCGCAACCGCCGCCCCTCCAGCCCGCCCCCCGAGATGCCCGCCCCGGAGCCTCCAACCCCTCCGTGCTTCTTTACCTCGAAAAGCTGAGGGATTTCCCTCCGGGCTAGATACTCCTTGGCTTCGTTGGTGTTCATGGCTGTGCCGCGCGCGCCCCGGGGCGCCTGGCTAGCGGAGGTCGGGGTTAGGGCTAACGCTGGCGCGGTCCGCACCGTGGCAGCCCTGGGTCCGGAGCGCCAACACCGTCCCTGTCGCTGCCCAGGCCGGGGAACCTCAGCTTCTCCTGCCCCGGGGGCTCTGGGCTCCGCGCTCCAGCAGCCTCCGCTTGGCCGCCGGTCCCCGCGCGCGAGCTGCGGGCTCCGAGCGGGCGCGGCGGTGACTGCCAGGGGAGGGGCGCCGGGAGCGGAGGAGGGGGCTCAGCGCGACGGACGTCAGGCTGCCGCCAGCCCGCGGGTCCCTCCGCACGCCGCCGCCGGGCTCTGCGCGCGGCGCTCCGCGCTTCCCCGAGCCAGGTCTGCGGCGGCCAGTCACGCTGCGCGGGCGGGCGCGGGGCGCGGGGGTGGGACGGGAACGCGCGGGGGACTCAAGTCACTCCCCGCTCCCCGGAGGCCCGCTCCCCGCTCGAGCGCCACCCAGGGGACGCAGCCGCCTAGGGGACAAGGTGGCCTGGGTCACTAGAGCTGAGATTTTTGTTTTGTTTTTTCACTTCTTCATATCGGTTCAAACTCTGGCTTGCGCTCTCTCTCTCTCTCTCTCTCTCTCTCTCTCTCTCTCTCTCTCTCTCTCTCTCTCTCTCTCTCATACACACACACACACACACACACACACACACGCACACACGCACACACACACAAGCACACACCAGTGACCCCCGGATCCCCAAGGAGTATAGCCGTGGGATGGTGGGTGATGGTCACAGAACCCATCATTCATTCCTAAAGAGACTGATTGCAAACAGTGGAGAGGGAGAATAAGGAAAAATAGAGGATTCCTGGCTCGGAGTTCACCTCCCCACCCGGCCTTTGAAATTACGTTTTTACACTTTTAAGTATCTCTTTTCCTTCAAGAAAGTTTGCTAACTAGTTTCGGGAGGGGATTGGGAATTTCCTATCCTATCACGAATTCCTACACATGTCACAATATGAATTTAGAATAAACCCGAAATGTTAGTTAAGAAAAGAATTCATAATCAGTCAATCATTTCTACCCAGAGGAATGAGAAGTGAGAGGTGGTGGAGGACTTGAATCTGCTTAATTGAACAGTGATTGAAACTTTGCAGTAGATGCCCTTGCAGGTGATCAGCCCGTTTGTGTGTGCGGGGGTATCATTTGAGGGATTTTGAGGGGAGGGGACTAAAGCTTAATGGGTAACAGTAGTGTACTCCTCGGACCCCAGGATGGTCACGTGACTCATTGCCCAAATTAAAAGATCCAGGCCCACTGGGAATACAGGCATGAGCCACAAGCCCACCCTAACTCCTCCCCCCAACACACGTTTTGGGAGAGTGTGTGAAGAACAGGAGACACTCAGGAGGAAGGCAACACAGCATTGCTTCAAAAAAAAAATCAAAATCAAAGTCTGAATGTCTGTTTCCATTTCCATTTACCTTGTCTTAGTTCAGTTCCTTGTCACACCCACCAGGCTATAGGTACAGTGTGGTTTTTGTAAAGACTTGTGTCACATGGCCATGTGCTATAACCATGTGTCATGCAATAGTCTTCAGTGAAGCAGGCAGCCCAATTCCATGAAATTTGATGTTTGTCTTCAGAGGATGCCTCATCACTTAGAGTTCCAGCTTCCATTTCTTTACCTTCTTTAAGACCATGCTATGAAAGCCGTCTCTTGCCTGTGTTCCTACATATGGAAAGTCCCAGGCTTGATGGCTGGATGGCTTACTTTGTTTGTTGACCCAATGGAAGTGAAGCACTTAGGACTAAAGAGGTGATTTTTCTATAGTCTCCTTGTAAACGACTTCAAAGTCATTCTTTTCAGAGAATTTGGTAGAATACTGTTCACATTTCTTGCTCTTGGAATTTTTAAATGGATAGATACAAAGTGCCCTTTAGTGACCTGGTAAGTGATAACAACTTGCTTATAAAAAAGGGAATGGATAAGAAAGTCTGCATTGCACTAAAACTTGTAAAGAATATGAAAAAAATAGTACAAAAAAAGAAAAGAGACTTTCCCCCCTAATTTCTGTGTGTTTGTGTGTGCACACATGCATGTGTGTGTGAATGCATACACCCCTAGCACTGTAGTACTAGAGCTTGAACTCAGGGCCTGGTTAGCTTTCTGGCTCAAGGCTGGCACTTTACTGCTTTTGGGCTCTTTGTCAGTTAGTTGGAAATAGAGTCTTGGGGATTTTTCTGCCCCTGCTGAATTCAAAGCACACAATCCTCAGATCTCAGCATGCTGAGTAACCAAGTTAGTGGTGTGAGCCACTGGCACCTGTCATTTATTTATTTGCTTATTTATTTACTTATTTATTTTGTGGGTGGTAGGCCTTGAACTCAGATCTAGGTGCTAGCCTTCAGCTTTCTTTGTTCATGGCTGGAGCTTTACCTCTTGAACCTCAGCTTCACTTCCAACTTATGTATGTGTGTGTGTGTGTGTGTGTGTGTGTGTGTGTGTGTGTGTGTGTGTAACAGTCTCAGTGACTTTTCTGCGTGAGCTGGCTTGGAACTGAGATCTTCATGTTGCAGCCTCCTGAATAGCTAGGTTTAAGCTGTGACCCAGCAGCACCTGAAAAAAAGCCAGGGTGATGGTTTGGATACAAGGAAAAGGAAGAGGCAAAAACAAACAAAAACCCCACTAAATAGATCTTTCCTATAAGAAGTTTTCCTATCACCTATCATTCCTTGAAATAAAAGTATAGAGTTGTAGATAAAAAGGGCCCATAACCTAAGTACACTTTGTTTAGTTGGAAATAAATTTCCTGCAAGCTTTATCAAATTGAATCAATTACCTCTTGCCTGCTGTGCATCTTAATATTTAGCACACTGTGACACTATGTGACACTGTGACACTGCATTCAGATTAAATGTGAGTCATAAACCAAATAAGGTTAAACAAAGATTTGTTTCTGCTTTAACATTTACTACCAATATAATTCAAATATTATGGGTACAGCTATAACCTTTTGCGGTTCAGTTTTTGAGAAAGTTTTGAAAATACACTGGTGCAGAGCACTAAGAAAAAATTAATCAAAATGTCTCTTTCGATCACATTCTAGGAGACAGTGGTAGGTTCTGAGATACGTAATTGACTAAGACATGCATGATCTCTGCAGCCAAAGAGCTTATGTTTTAATGGAAAATGTGTATACATTTAGGATTCTCCTAACAGAGGATCACAATAGCTCAAAAGCTAAGTAAACATGTCCATATAGGATGAGGCTAAGTGAAATGATCTCCAGGATATGGAAACAAGATGTTTATCTTTGTGATTGCTGTTCTTTTTTACTTTAAAAATTTTTTTTATTGTTGGGATAATGTATAGAGGGGTTACAGTTACATTCATCGGAAGTAGGTGCATTACTTCTCACACATTGATACCCCTTCTCATGTTTTTGTCTCCATTTCCCTCTCCCCTTCCAATCATCTTGTTTTTCCCCCTTCCCTTTCAAATAAACAAATTAACGTATATGCAATATACCAGGTAACAAAGTCAGATACAATAACAATATGAGATTAACCATAAGAGCAAAAAAAAAGAAGATAAATAACAGTACATTAAGAACAACAATTACACAAGCTTTTGTTTCCATATCTTAGAGTTCCTTTCATTTAGTCTCATTCTTTTTTTATTATAATGTATAGAGGGGTTACAGTTATATTCACCAGATAGTAGGTATATTACTTCTCACACATTGATACCCCTTCTCATGTTTTTGTCCCTGTTTCCCTCCCCTCATTTAATCACATTCTATATGACCTTATGTACCTAGGTTTTGAGCTATTGTAATCCTCTCCTAGGAGAGTCCTAGATAGCTACCATTTATTACAAATGAGGGAAACCATTGAGCCAATGTCCCTTTGAGTCTGGCTTACTTCACTTAATATGATTTTTTCTAAGACTTTCCATTTCCTTACAAATGGAGCGATGTCATTCTTTCTGGTGGCAGCATAGAATTCCATTGTGTTGTTCTTAATGTACTATGTGAAGCTATTTCTTTTATCTTCCTTTCCCCTTAAAAGGGGAGGGAGAGTGGGAGAAAAACTTGGGAAGGGGTAACAATGTTCAAGAAGTAATGTACCCACTACCTGATGAATGTAACTGCAACCCTTCTGTACATCACCCCAATAATAAAATAAATTTTTTTTAAAAAGTTCAGATGGGCATTAGGCAAATAAGAATGTATGAACAACATCCAATAGTGGAAAAGCAAAGGTCAGATAAGCATTGAAAATATTTTTAAAATGACATAGCAAAAACATATCAGAGACTGATAAATGTTATCATTAAAATCAGGTAACACTGTTGATTTGAAGCAAGAGGGAAGAAGGTCCAAACCTGTTGTGAGGGAGTGGCAGAAAAAGTAGCAGAGGAAGTGGGAGCAGGATGACCACCAGGACTTACAGAGGCCCAGCCAGCCTTGTAAAAGGAGGTTCAGTTGATAGCATTTCCCCAGTCATTCCTCAGGGAACCTTATTGCTGACACACAGGCCAGGTCTTCTCAAAGCACCTCCTTCAAGTGTGTGGGCATGGGAGCCATTTTCTATGGCTATGAAGAGAAGGTTTGAAGGCTGAGTACCCAGGATAGCAGTCCCAAACCTTAGAGCAATGACTAAAGCCTAAGCTTTAATATCTCCTAAGCATTAATAACTCCTAACAGACATTTATGCCACTTATACTTTAACTGTGGCCTCTTTAAGTTCAGAAGACTTTTGTAACAGAGTACAAAGTATCTCTTGTGCTTCCTTTTCCCTCCTTGGCAGTTGGATGGGATCAATCATAGGCACTTGTCTGGTTAGGAGCAAAAATTCAATGACATTTTGCTGAGTGTTTCTGTGAGTCAGGCATTGTGCTAAGGTCTTTACATATTGCTTATTTATGCCTATGCTATATTTTTAAAACAGTCTATAAAATATGTATTATTCCCACCACTTACATGAGGCAACAGAGATTCGGAAAGCCTATTTTCAAGGTTATGCTAATACTAACCATCAGTTGACTGCAGAACTGTATCTTTTAATGCTTACATATCATATTCTCTTAATAATGCCTATCAAGTTCACAAAGCCTGAAGTAATTTTTTTCCAGTGGAATTTTAACTGTTTTCTAAAGGGTCCTATATTCTTCTTTCCCAATTTTCTTCCTTTCCAATTTTCAGCATATATTTTTAAAATTGGAGACAAATGTTTTACACAAAAATACAAGGAACATAACAAAAATATGTATCAACAAGCTTACTTCAGGAGATTTTCTGTTTTTTTCCCCCAAGTCCTATTCTGATTGAAATTTCTTGTGCGGTTCACAACATTGTATAGTTAATATAGCATTTCTAATTATTGTATGTTTTAATGTTGAATTTCTCTCACAAAGCAGAAAACAACATATGTATCTAAATAGTTAGGTAACTCTTTTTCTTTTTAATAGTGTCATCTCTTCCTTCATCTTCTTCCAGTTTTTCCTTCTTGACTCTTCTTCCACCTCAAGTGAACAGTTCATTTTTAGCAGTATGTTTAGTGATTCCCTGTATCATTTATATCTTAGAAACTTAGAAATTTTTATTTACATAGAAAAATACTAAGTATGGAAGACCTTCTTTTGATATGTTTGTGCATGTATTCTTTTTTAATAATTATATTTTATTGTTTGGTTGATATATAGAGGGGTTATAGTTACATTTGTTAGGTAGAAGGTACATTACTTGAACCTTGATACTTCCCAAGTTTTTCTCCCAATTTCCCTCCCCCCCACTCTCTCCCAATCATCTTGTTTTTACATATATTCTTAATTGTGCTTTTAATTTAAAGTATTCCTTTCCAGAAATCTTTCTGTGTCATTTATTTATTTATTTAGCAAATGTGCAATGTACACACTGGGCAGGGGCAATGTTGTATAAAAGAGAAGTTTTCTTATCATCTGTCTGTCTCTTTACCCTACTCTGTTCAGACTCTGAGATTCTGGATCTCAAAGACCACTAGGAGTTCTTGAGTTAGAAGTTAAGAAATTGGAATGCCTCATAAAACCTGGAAGGATTAAGAAAATTTCCATGTTAAATAATTACTATTCAGTTAATAGCTCCTATTTGAAAAAGCCTATACTCTCTATCTACTTAATAATTAGGGTGTTTATGGTTTGTGTTCCAGACCCATGTTATTGCTAGGAATACAAACAATGAGACTCAAGAAATATTTACTAGGAGAGATGACCTTATTTTAAGAATACACAAATGTATTTCAAAAACATGATAGAAGCAGATCTGTGAAAGATTTATGGTAGAAACCCAAATGTACATTAGCCACACAAACATGTACATGACTTTTAAAAGCACTTAATAAGTCTAAGTCTTTCCATTTCCTAACAAATGGGGCAATGTCGTTCTTTCTGACAGCAGCATAGAATTCCATTGTGTACAAATACCACATCTTGTTGATCCATTCATTAACTGAGGGACATCTAGGTTGGTTCCATATCTTTGCTATGGTAGAAAAAAATCATATTAAGTGAAGTAAGCCAGACTCAAAGGAACTTAGGCTCAATGGTTTCCCTCATTTGTCATAATTAGTATAAACTTTGGGCTCTCCTAGCAGACATTTGCAATAGAGCAAAACCTTGATACATAAGGCCATATAATATGATGCTAAATGAAAGGATCTCTAGGATATAGAAACAAAAGCCATATCATGAATGATTGGTGTCCTTAAGGTACTATGTTATCTCTCATCTCTTTTGCTGTCCCTTGGTTATCTCATATTGTTACAGTATCTCACTTTGTTACCTGATATATTGGATATATTTGTATTTGGTTATTTGAAATTGGATAGGGAAGGGGGTAAAACAAGATGAGGGGTAGAGGTGGGGGGGGAGGGAAATGGGGACCAAGACATGTGAAAGGGCATCAATGTATGTGAATTAATGCACCTTCTATCTGGCAAATACCATGTAACCCTTCTATTAATTACAATAAAAATATATAAAAAAAATAAAAGCACTTAACAGAAAGTTTTAAAAATAGACTTTCAATGTTTTCACCAACATGACTTGTGTTTTCAAGACATGACTTGTGTTTTCATTAGTTTTTTTTCCCAATCTTTCCCTCAGACATGTAGTTTGCAATGAAACACTGTAGTAATTTAAATTATACACATTCCCATGATCAATATAACTTAAAAAATTATTTTGTAAGATTTCACTGAAAAGTTTGACATAAACAATGTAACTATTTTTCTCCCAGAGTTGCAAATTTTGTTTTTTTCTCCTACTATGCTGCTATAAGCAATTCTCATATAAACTCTGGATGTTTTTCTAGACATATTTAATTAATTTGAAATACACTTCGGAAAGTGGCATTGCCAGATAAAATGTAACATATATTGTGTGGAACTTAACTAAGTTTTCAGAATGATAACATCCATTCAATATCACGAACCATGGATAGGATTTCCAGGTTTACAATCTTCTCTCTAATAAGGCATGCTTAGTTCTTAACTTTAATCTTAATATATAAATATTTCACATTACAACAATTACAAAGAAACTTAATTCTCATCTCCTCCATTAAATTCTACCTTCATCATTTCCTTATATTATTGGTAATTTTTTCAGAATTTCTTCTTCCTCTGTTGCCTATTTCTTTGATATTTTTCTAGGATGAAACTTTTGTTTATGGCTCTATTACACTATTTTTCTATTTTGTTTGATAGAAAAATGATTTCACATTCAGTGGCCTTTGATTAGAATTTATGTTTACATTTGCTACGTTGTACAGTGTAGCATGTTACATATTGTGGAGCTACTGTAAGTGTACTTCAGTACTTCACCAGCTTGTCTCAAATAGTTCTTTTTTTTTGCCACTCCTGGGCCTTGAATTCAGGGCCTAAGCACTGCCCTTGAGAACTTTACCACTTGAGACATAGCACCACTTCTGCATTTTTTCTATGTATGTGGTACTGAGGAATCGAACCTGGGTCTTTCTGCATGCTAGGCAAGTACTCTACCACTAGGCCAAATACCTGGCCCTCAAATAGTTGTAACTTGAAATAGGCAGTGATTCCCTCTTTTGGATAAAAAAGAAAATGAAAAAAATACAAACAAACAAACAAACCCAGGTGTGGGGGCTCACATCTGTAATCCTGTTTACTCAAGAAGATGAGAGCTGAGGATCATGGTTCAAAGCCAGGCTGGGCAATAAAGACCGAGAGAGTCTAATCTCCAATTAATCACTAGAAAATGGGAAGAAGGGCTGTGGCTCCAGGGGTGAAGGGCTCAGGAACAATGCCCAGGCACAGGGGTAGGGTGGTAGCCTTGAGCTGAAGAGCTGAGGGACAGCCCCCAGTCCCACAGTTCAAGCCCTATGACCCACCAAAAAGAAAGAAGGAAAGAACAAACGAAAGAAAGAAAGAAAGAAAGAAAAAAAGAAAGGAAGAAAGAAAGAAAGAAAGAAAGAAAGAAAGAAAGAAAGAAAGAAAGAAAGAAAATAGACCAGTCTCTGGTCACATTATTGAGTGATTAACCCGCAAACAGGAAAATTAACCCACAAATGAGACTCAGATATAAATGTAAATAATAAAACCATAGAGCTTTTAGGAAAAAAGAGAATATGTTTGTGACCAGGAAAGAAAGATTCATTCATCAAGACATTAAGATGTTAATAATGATTAATTGTACTGCATTAAGAATAAGAACTGTGTTCTTTGGAAACAGTTAAGGGGATAAGAAGATACTCTATTAGTTGGAAAAATATGTTCAATTCATATAGTCAATAAAGATCTAAATACATGAGGAACTTCTATAATCTATAAGGAAAAGATAATCCAATAGAAAATGAACAAGACTTGACAGTAGCCACTTTGCATAAGACAATACTCTAATCCCAATTCAAGTGACTAATAAATAACCTAAAGGCAATGACTTTATTAGTCATTAGGAAAAGATGAAACTAACATCACAAGGTGATACCACTATATGCCTATCAGAATAATTAACTTGAAAAAAAGAAAAATACGACGGCCAATATTAAAGTTTGCATGTTATAAAGCGGTCAGAATCCACAGCACTCTTGGAGAAATGTTAATTTGTACAACCACACTGAAAAACTGTTAGCAAATAACTTACTAATGTTAAGCACATGCATATGTATATTCACCAAAATATAGGTACTAGATCCATCATAGAAGCACTATCTGAAATAATCCTGACCTACACCAACCTTCAGCAAGAATACAATACATAAATGAATTGTGATGTTCACAGCATTTAATTTCATAGGCTATGAGAACCAATAGTCTACCTACACATTACAGTCTGAGCAAGCCTCACAAATACATAAAGGGCATGAGCCCATGATTCTATTTACACAAAATATAAAAGCCTAGCAGTATCCAAGTGGCAGAGAGGGAGCTCCAGTAGAATTTGGGGGTATTAGTTGCATTCTGTTCAGTGATTTGAGGATTGGCAGCTTGGATATGCTCATTTTGTGAAAACTCATTCCTTATACAAATAGCAAAAGTACATTTATGTATGTATTCCATGCTTCAATAAGGAGATTTTCATTTTAAAAATGAAAAGTGTGGGAAGTGTGGGATTCACACTCAAGACTATCTCTGTAAGTTCCATGCCCTCCTAACTATTTCATATGATTTTATCATTTAGTGAGCAGATGTCAAAATGAATGTGCAATTCATGGCCATCTGCTCTGTCTTTATTGTTGCATTTAGAATCAAATGGCTGCCGTAAACATTATACTGTGTGTAGGTAATAATTGGTTTACAGCTTATTCTCTTTCTCTCACCAGGGCTGAGCTCCTCACGAGCAGGGACCATGTCCTAGAAATCATATTCCTAGTGCTTTGGACAATACTTAACCTAAAATAAGTATACCCAAATGCAGGACTGAAATATCTGTTTTTGTGTATACAGAATGCTTATAGCTCTGCCAAAGAAATTGAAAATGATCCTCTTACCAAGAAAAAGCAAACACTGTCATATTCTTTAAAACAAATATGTTGAAGTCTTTCAAAATTGTTCTATGATGTCTTAAACTAATACTGCTTATAAAAATTACTAATTTACATTATAGGGGTGTCTTTTTAATATTCAAAATATAATAGTTTATAAATACAAATACGTGTCTGCGGCACATGCCAGGAAGAGGAAAAAAAATCAACAAAAAATATGTTAGAAAGTGATTAAATGCCACAGAAAAAGAGAGAGAGAGGAAAAAACTGGGTGCTGGTAGTGCATGCATGCAAGGAAGCTGAACACAGGAGGACTGTGGTACCACACTTGCCTAGGAAGTTGAATGTGGTCACACCTATGATCCCAGTAATCATTTCTAGAAATAGGCAGATCAAGGCTCAGGTGATAGGCAATAAATGAACCCAAGAAAAAGAACCAGTAAAAATGACTCAATGGCATTACACAATCTATACAAGAAATGTAATGGCAAACACAAGGCCTTGAGTTCAAACTCCTAGAAAAGCAAGGAAAGAAGGGAGTAGGAAGACAGGAAGGAAAAGTTAACTGTTATGGCAAATGAAGAACTGAGAAAAAGAGATTTTGGCAGAGATTTGTGCATTCCGTTCAAATATTATAAGGTAGAAGGATTTTCTGACATGTACCGGCAACAGCTAGTGTATCCTGAACACGGTTGGTAGAAGAGTAGAAAAGAATGAAATCAATGATTCACTTAAGGCCTCAGGAGCTAAATAGAAAATTGGTCAAGAAATATGAGTCAGACTAACATGACCTGATTTATCTTCTACAAAGATTGTCTTCTGGCTTAGAAACAGGTAAGGGAATAGAGATGGAGCAGGAGAAGAGTGGGAGGCAGTTGTGACTTAGGAGAGGTGATGGAGGCCTACGCTAGGAAGTTGGCAGCAGAGGCTGAGGTGAGGACTGGTTAGATTCTAGATGCATAGATAATAAATAGGATTCTTTTTTGGTTGTGTAAGGTGCAAGGGAAGAAAAATCCATCAAGGATGAATTGATGGAACTTGAGTTGAGGACAGTATGGTGACCTCAAGTAGTTTATTAAAAAGAAAAAAAAGCAGATCCACAGTAAGGAACTTTGTGCAACCTGGAGGAATGTGAAGTACAACTTGCTCTGCTGAGGCCCTGCACATAGTTGGTTTTCCTTGCTGCTTACTGGGCATATCTCTGGTTTATAGTCACTCTTGTGGGTATAATGGAAGACATTTGTGTTTCAAAGCTAACTTACATGTTAGGATGGCGAGTATATTTGGAAAAGCCTTGGGTAACAGGGGAGGTAGTTTCCCATCTTCTTCAAGATAAACTTGTGAAATGATGCTTTAGGATTTCAATGTCCTACATAACAATTTCGCCTGCAACTGGGAAATCAATAACTCCATCAAATCTACTGTTTTTCAGTCAGCCAGTCAACCTAACATGGCTGCTAAAGATAAAAGTAAGGGAACAACTTCACTTCCAAGGATTCTCTAAGTTTCAAAGCTACAGGTAAAACATAAAGAAGCATTTTCATTGATTTAACTAAGTATTTTATCATATACGTAGAGGTAAAAGCTTTTAGGAGTCCTGTACAAACTCCAGAGAAAAACAAACACGTATTTATTTCTAAAAACTGTTTTCACAGACTGCCAAAAACACATTAGAGGTTTATTTTTTTAATCACTACTGACAAATAACAATTGCTTTAAGTCTAAAGGCTTGAACTTTCTAAATCACACAACTGTGGCTCAACCAGCATATATCCCTATGAGCAGGTCCACTGCTTATTTTTGTCTTTACTGCCTGTTTCATGAACAACGTATGAGTATTACATACAGTCATCAGCCAAGAATGAGGAAGAGGTAATTTTTTTTCCAGCCAAGAATTGTTTTCTTTTTTAACAGTCACACAAGTCATTCATCTTGGTGTTCTGGATATTTTTAAAATTTACCAGAATCTACCATCTGTTCCTGTTTTTGTCCAGTATATTTGACCATGTTTCTTCTATTAATGGTTCTTCTACAATATAATTCACTTTAACACAGTTTTTCTAACTATGTGAGATCAGAAAACTAAGATGCAGTGAAACTATATAGCAGTAATTGAAAAGGAATCTCTTCCCCAAATGAACCAAAAATTTTGCTTTTGTGAAGACAGTACTTGAGTTTTTATTTAATCATGTTACTCTCCTATGTATGAGTTGGAATGCTTATTGTTGTCTCCATTGTCCCATATGATATTCATCAGCAAACAGTGGCTATATATATGTAATTAAATTAAAATAAAATTAAAATTTTAGTTTCTTTGTTGAACTATCCATATTTCAAGTACTCAGTAGCTATCTGTGCCTAAGGAGTACTATACTGGATAATATAGAGATAGAAAATTGACATAATCACAGACAAAATCTATTGCATCTGGCATAGAGAATAAATTGCCAATTTCTTAGCACAGAGTTCCAGGCACATACACATAAACAATGCATATTGCATTAATGTTTGTTTGCAGCCTTCAGCTGATTCTCTCAGCTTTTCATTAATTTCCTGTTTTTCACTTAGTAAAATATTCTCAAGCTTCAAGGCCCCACTTAAAGAAAACTTTCACAATAAAAACCATCTTTATTTAGCCTAAATAGACATAAGCAGTGTTGCTGTTGTTGTTTTTGTTGGTAACTCTGTCCTGTCTTGCCCTTTGTTAACAATACTTAGCTGGCTTGTCTCAGTTCCCAAATATACTTTTATGGTTGTACTACTATGCAGTCTATCACAGTATCATACACATCATAATCCAAAATGATGATTTGAGTAATTTACTATAAATGTAAACATTAGTTCTATACTATACTTATGACCTCATTGCTTGATATGCTTAGAATTTTAAAATATTTTTTGCATTATTATTTTCTAGGATTATAATTTTCAAGCCTTATACGCATTGATTAAAAGGAGAGCACTAAGTGAGTCACATATAACTCCTTTCCTGACCGTAGTTTGGTGTTTGAGTATTGGAATGGCCTTAAACCTTATCACTAATGCCTGAAGTTAGAAAATAATATTCAGTTTTAAAATCAATCACTTTCAATACGTGGAACAAAACAGCAAAGCGATGCTTCTCATGAATTCATCAGTTTTCAAATTACAAGTTCCAAATAGATTGCAGAGGTTATTGATCCTCTGATCTCCGAAGACAGATCATGAGAAACCACAGCATGTTCCCTTTAAGGAAATTTCAAACAGAGTTTCTCTTCTCTATCATAACATTCTCTTGTGAATTGGCAGAAACAGTTGGGCCTTTGTGATGATTCTCTCACTTTGAAGAAATAAAAATGCCAATGTGGCAAATAGTTTTAGGAGAAGGGGAAAGTTTGGAATATCTCTGTTAGCCTAAGCAAATAATAAGCAAACAATTGTGAGAGACAATATTTCCTACCATGACCCCATTGGCTTCTTGTACAAAACCAAGCTGACATCTTTGGGGTTATAGCTACTATAAAATACAATAAAGAACTGTATGCTTAGCCTAGAGTCAAAGATTTCAAAGCTCTTAAAAGGTATTATCATCTCACTTATTTCAAGATGTGAATATCGAGAGCTTCAAAATGTTTTTTATTGAAAAAAGAAGAGATTTTTGCTGGTAGTATCCTTTGCTCCATATTCCTTTTTTAATTTTTTATTGTAATTAATGAAAGGGTTACATGATATTTGCCATATAGAAGGTGCATTAATTCACATACATTGATACACTTTCACATGTCTTGGTACCCTTTACCCTCCCCCTTACCGCCCCCCATCTTAGTTTTCCCCCCTTCCCTATCAAATTTCAAATAACCAAATACAAATAAATTCAATATAGCAGATAACAAAATGAGGTACTGTAACAATATGAGATAACCAAGGGACAGCAAAGGAGATGAGAGATAAGATAGTACATTAAGGACAACAATCATTCGTTATATGGCTTTTGTTTCAGTATCCTGGAAGTCTTTTCAATTAGCCTCATACTATATGACCTTATGTATCAAGGTTTTGCTTTATTGCAGATCTCTGCTAGTAGAGCCCAAGGTTTCTACTGATTATTACAAATGAGGGAAACCATTGAGCCTAAGTTCCTTTGAGTCTGGCTTACTTCACTTAATATGATTTTTTCTAAGTCTTTCCATTTCCTAACAAATGGGGCGATGTCGTTTTTTCTGACAGCAGCATAGAATTCCATTGTGTACAAATACCACATCTTGTTGATCCACTCATCAACTGAGGGACATCTAGGTTGGTTCCATACCTTTGCTATGGTGAATAATGCTGCAATGAACATTGTTGTGCCCTAGATTCTGGATGGTTGGGTAAATGAGAAGTAGTGGAATTGCTGGGTCATATGGGAGTTCTATGTTTAGCCTTTTGAGGCACTGCCATACTGCTTTCCATAGGGGTTGAACGAGTTTGCACTCCCACCAACAGTGTAGTAGATCCCTCCTGGCTACATCCCCTCCAGCATCTGTTATTATTTGTTATCCTGATGCTGGCCATTCTAACTGGAGTGAGGTGGAATCTTAGAGTTGTTTTGAGTTGCATTTCTTTTATGAACAGAGATGTTGAGCATTTCTTCATGTGTCTACAGGCCATTTTTGTTTCTTCTTCAGAGAAGACTCTAAGTCTTTGGCCCATTTTTTAATGGGATGGTTGTTACTTTGGAGATTAGTTTTGGAGTGATTCAATTTTTTGAGTTGTTGATATGTTTTAGATATGAGGCCTTTGTCCGTTGTTTGGTTGGTGAAGATCTCCCACTCTGTAGGCTTCCTAATTAATTTACTAGCTATGTCCTTTGCCATACAGAAGCTCCACAGTTTAATGCAGTCCCACTTATCCAGCCTTTCTCTGATTTGTTGTGATTCTTGGTCCTTATTAAGAAAGTTTCGACCTATGCCAAGGAGGCCTAGTGTATCTCCTATTCCTTCCTGTAAAGTTTTCAGTGTGTCAGCTTTTACCTCGAGGTTTTTGATCCATTTGGAGTTAATTCTAGTGCATGGTGACAAAGAAAGGTCCAACTTTAGTTTTCTGCAGGTGCTTAACCAGTTCTGCCAGCACAACTTGTTGAAGAGGCTGTCTTTCTTCCATTCTATTTTTTTTGGCTCCCTTGTTAAAGATTAGGTGGCCATAGGTCTGTGGTTTCATATCTGGGTCCTCAGATCTATTCCATTGGTCTTCAGGCCTGTTCTTGTGCCAGTACCAAGCTGTTTTGATAATTATAGCCCTGTAATAGAGTCTAAAGTTTGGAATTGAAATTCCTCCTGCACTGTTCTTTCTGCTAAGAAGTGTTTTTGCTATACGGGGTCTTTTATTATTCCATATGAAATTTTGAATTGCCTCTTCTATTTCTTTAAAGAATGACATTGGGATATTGATGGGTATTGTGCTGAATTTGTAGATAGCCCTTGGAAAGATTGTCATTTTCACAATGTTGATTCTTCCAATCCAGGAGCATGGGAGGTTTTTCCATTTCCTTAGTTCTGCTTTAATTTCCTTTTTTAGGGTTTTAAAATTTTCATCAAAAAGGTCCTTTACATTCTTAGTTAAGTGAATTCCTAGGTACTTTATTTTCTTTGAGGGTATTGTGAAAAGAGTTGTTTTCCTGATTATTGCCTCGTTCCTCTTACTGTTGGCGTAAAGGAAGGCAGTTGATTTTTGAGGGTTAATTTTATAGCCTGCTACCCTTCCAAAGTTTTGAATCAGCTCAAGGAGCTTGGGACAGAATCATGTCATCAGCAAAGAGGGATAGTTTTACTTCCTCTTTCCTTACTTGGATCCCCTTTATGCTTGCTTCTTGCCTTATTGCACTGGCTAGGAATTCTAATACTATGTTAAATAGGAGTGGTGAGAGTGGGCATTCCTTGTCTCGTTCCTGATTTTAGAGGGAATGGCTTTAGAGATTCACCATTAAGTGTAATACTAGCAGTGGGTTTGTCATACACAGCCTTTATTATATTGAGGAATGTTCCATGGATTCCTAGTTTCTCCAGAGCTTTTAACATAAAGGGGTGTTGGATCTTGTCAAATGCCTTTTCCGCGTCTATTGAGACAATCATGTGATTTTTGTCCTTGCTCCTGTTGA
Organism: Megascapheus bottae; assembly: GCF_031878675.1. Classification (NCBI taxonomy): domain Eukaryota; kingdom Metazoa; phylum Chordata; class Mammalia; order Rodentia; family Geomyidae; genus Megascapheus; species Megascapheus bottae. The sequence goes on from NC_143514.1 coordinate 31,909,965, forward strand.
TGTGTTGAATTATATTAATTGATTTGCGTATGTTGAACCAGCTTTGCCTCCCCGTGATGAATCCAGTTTGATCATAGTGTATAATTTTTTTGATGAGTTGTTGTAGACGGTTGGCCAGTATTTTGTTGAGAAGTTTTGCATTGATGTTCATCAAAGATATAGGTCTATAGTTCTCTTTCTTTGATGAATCTCTGTCTGGTTTGGGGATGAGGGTTATACTGGCTTCATAGAATGAGCTTGGTAAAGAACCTTCATTTTCAATTTCGTTGAAGAGCTTGAGGAGTATTGGTGTGAGCTCTGCTTTGAAGACCTAATAGAATTCAGCTGTGAATCCATCTGGCCCTGGGCTTTTCTTAGGTGGAAGGTCTCTATTGCCATTCTATTTCAGTGCTTGAAATGGGCCTGTTGAGTTGGGTTAGTTCTTCTTGGTTCAGTGTGGGTATATTAATATTGGCTAGGAATTCATCCATTTCTTCTAGATTCTCAAATTTGTTGGCATAAAGGTTTGAGAAGTATTCCCTCATGATATTCTGGATCTTGGTAATTTCTGTCGTGATATTATCATTTTCGTCTGCGATTTTGTTTATTTCGGTATGCTCTCTTCTTTTTTTGGTAAGATTTGCTAAGGGCCTGTCAATTTTGTTAATTCTTTCAAAGAACCAACTCCTTGTTTTGTTGATTCTTTCTATAGTTTTTTTGGATTCCAAATCATTTAATTCTGCTTTGATTTTGATAATTTGCTTTCTTCTACTGGGATTAGGGTTGGTTTGTTGCTCTTTTTCCAGGAGCTTAAGGTGAGACATTAACTTGTTGGTTTGTGATTTTTCCAACTTGTTGTTGTAGGCACTCAGCGGTATAAATTTTCCTCTGAGTACTGCCTTTGCTGTGTCCCAGAGGAGTTGGTATTTTGTGTACTCCTTATTGGTAAATTTCATAAACTGTTGGATTTCTGTTCTGATCTCTTCGATGACCCATTGGTGATTCAACAATGTGTTGTTCAGTCTCCATGAGTTACAGAGTTTTCATTGGTGGAGATGTGTGTTCAGTTCCAGTTTCATGCCTTTGTGGTCTGAGAGCGTGCAGGGAATAATTTCAGTGTTTCTGAATCTGTCCAGGTTTGTTTTATGTCCTAAGATGTGGTCTATTTTGGAAAATGTTCCATGTGCTGCTGAGAAAAATGTATATTGTGTTGTTGCTGGGTGGAATATTCTGTAGATGTCTGTTAGATCTAGTTGGTCTATATAGTTGTTCAGTTCTAAGGTTTCTCTGTTGAGTTTTTGCCTTGTTGATCTGTCCATAGGTGAGAGTGGTGTGTTAAAGTCACCAACAATCACTGTGTTTCGATCTATGTATGGTTTCAGTGAAAGTAAAGTTTGCTTGATGAAGTTCGGAGCTCTGGGATTGGGTGTGTAAATATTTAGGATCGTCATGTCTTCCTGGAGGAAAGATCCTTTTAGTAGTATGTAGTAACCTTCTTTGTCTTTTTTTAGTAATTTTAGTTTGAAGTCTATTTTATCTGATATGAGGATGGCAACTCCAGCTTGTTTGTGGGGGCCGTTAGCTTGATAGAGGTTATTCCAACCTCTCACTTTCAAAATATGATTTTTTTTGAGTAAGATGTGTCTCTTGAAGACAGCAGAATGATCCTCTTGCTTTTTAATCCAACTAGACAGTCTATGCTATTTAATTGGAGAGTTAAGTCCATTGATATTGAGAGTTAGGATTGAGAGATATTTATTAGTTCCTACCATTTTTAAAAGCTTTTATTAGGACCTGTGTCTTGACAGTTCTTATGGTCTTTAGATGGTATGCTGTTTAGGTGCCATTTCTTTCCCTATATTGCATTTATTTTGGTTTTCTATGTATAGAACATCTTTGAGAATTCTCTGTAGTGTTGGTTTCATTGCTACATATTGTTGCAGGTTTTCCCTGGAATGGAATGTTTTTATTGTTCCCTCAGTTATGAATGAGAGCTTAGCTGGGTACAGTATTCTTGGTTGGTAGTTATTTGACTTAAGGGCATGACATATATGCTTCCAGTCACTTCTTGCTTGCATGGTCTCTGCTGAGAAATCTGGGGTTATTCTTATTGGTTTGCCTTTATAGGTCATTGATCCCTTTTCCCTGGCTGCCTTTAGGATCCTTTCTTTGGTTTCTATTGATCCAGTTTGGATTACGATGTGGCGGTGGGATGTTCTTTTCTGGTCAGGTCTGTTTGGGGTTCTAAAAGCTTCTTGTATCTGGATGGGCCTGCCATTCTGGATATTTGGGAAATTCTCTGAGATGATTCCCTGAAGTATATTTCCAATACCATTGACCTCTTTCTCCAGACCCTCCTCAGTACCAATTAGGCTTAAATTAGGCTTCCTAATTGTATCTTGGACCTCCTGAAGCGCTCTCTCATATTTCCTAGATTTGGATTGAGTCATTTTCTGTTCTTTATAATAACTAAATTATCTTCAGCCCCAGAAATTCTCTCCTCTGCATTGTGTAACTTGGTATCAAAGCTATCTACTTTATTTTTCATCTCCCTTGCTTCTAATTGCTCATTTTTGATGCCTTGCATCTCTTCTTTTAGATCATGTATGGATTTCTTTAGCTCCTTGATTTCCATTTGAGTGGTTAGCTCACTAGCTTTATTTTCTTTGGATATTTGCTGGAGTTCGGTCACCTTTTTATTTTTGGATTCTATGAATTCATCCATCTTTCTTTGAAAAACCTTTATTATGGACTCCTTTATGGCTTCTTCTTTTTCACTTATCACCTTGTTTATGGTTTCCTCTTGTTTAGTATGGCTTCCTCCCTTATGTCTTTCCTTATATTTTCACATTTTTCATTAATGATGTTTAGCAATTGCATTTGTATAGCACTTGGAAGACTCTCCTCTAGGTTTGCCTGTGACTGTTCCATTGTCTGTTTACATTGGGTGGGGGATGTTGTTTCTTGATTTGACATTTTTCTTGAGTTTCTTGTTTTGCCCATTTGAAACTGGGAGCAAGATTAATACTAAACACGATTATAGTTTTTCAGATATAACCAACCTAGACCTCTGTAGCTGGCAGACACTAGATGTTCACAATTGTTGATTGGTGTTATCACTCTTTCTTTTGTGCACTTACAGACCAGTCTAATACAATCACTGATAAGCGATTTATACCCAAAACAATACGCCTCTCAATCCAATCTCTATTGTCTTTAAGTCCCTCTGAGCCTAGAGAATAATTAAACACCTAGATATACAGTATTGCTCAACAGCCATCAAGTGTAGATCCATGCATTATAAGGGTTGAAAAATGAACAGAGGACCAGAGATAGAAAAATAGAATGAGAGAGGTCAGGGGAGGTACAAGAGGATTCATGTAGGAGTGTAAGAATATTATAGTAATGTAGAAAAGGTATAGCATAAGGATAACTGACCTAAGTTGGTAAGTAGGTAGCATATTTGAGTACAAAGTTTGGAAAGTATTAGAATAAAACTTATGTGTTACTGCACGACTAGCTCTTAGCCCAACCAGTGGCCTCACAGTGGACCATGGGATGGATCTGCGAGCTTCAGTCTGAGCGCGCCGGGCAGACATTTTCCTGTGCTGCTTCCAGGGGCGGCCCTCGGCCAAGGTTCTGGGGTTTGAGAGTTTCCAGGGGCTCTCAGAAGGACCAGCAGTAGACCGCTCTGTTCCCAGGGGCAGGGCCCAGCTGAGGACGTGGGCTCCAAGGGCAGAGCCGCGCCTTTTTGATTTTCAGAAGGCGAGCTTGGCTGCTGGTCGGCCCTTCAGATCCCTGCTGTGTTTCCACTGCTTTGTCAGAGAGTCTGTGACTGTGGGGGCCCATTGGTGTTGTCTTGCTCGGGATTCCCAGGTGGAGGATGCCCCGCTCAAGAATTGAGGGGGGGCAGATTTTGCTCCATATTAAATTAGCCCACCAGCCACCTCTTTGCAGGGGAACTTCCTTTATTTAGTAGAATAGACTTCAGCCCTGAGATCTTTCCTGCCATGACATTTGGCTGCTAGGTAATAATTCTACCATTCACCTAACACTTACTGATCCTATTCTGTTTGCAGAGCATATGCCAGTATGACAAAACATTTGTGGTTTCTCTGGTGGCAAAGGTCATTAAAATCCAAAATTTGAATGCAACAACATGGCAGAATGGAAGGAGCATGTGTCTGGTGCCCAAGTTCCAGCCTTGCCCCTTTCTTATCCAGACTGTTTATGTCTACAAGTTATTATCCATTATGAGCCTCAGTTTTCTCTTTTTAAAAAATGGCCATATGAATCCTTAACTCATTGAGTTATTGTGAGGATTAATTGAGCCATTAAGTGGAAAGTTGGAATTTAATCTAATTCGTCATTCCAAATTCTAGCTTTTTTGCTCCTTGTATTTTACAAGTTAATTTAAGACCCCGATTCTGATCACCCATGACTCTCTCTTTCTCATATTGTAAATTCAAATTTGATTGAACTGGAGTATACTAGTCTGTTGTTCTCTCATCTTTTCTCAGGCTTGTTTCTCTGCCTAGAATACATTCCCAATTGTGCACAGTTAAATTCTCTCTGCTTCAACAATTTTGGTGAAAATAATCTCCATCATAAAGTTTTCTGCATCATGAATACAATCCTGTAGCATTTTGTTCAACCTATTTTCCAAAGTAATATTTAATGAGGTGACAATACCTTGTCAAGTACTAAAAGTACATCTAGTACATCAAGTACGAGAAAAAGAATGATAGTATTTATTCACTGAAAGCATTTTAAACATGGTAAATATTTGTCATCTGAACTTGAGGAAGATGTGGTAGTACAATCTTACCTCTGAATTGAAAAAACTAATGGAATGTGGAAGAAGACTAACCAGCCTTTCCTATATCTAACCTTTAGTGTGTGCTTGCTACTTCTAGCTCACCACATTAAAAGTCTAATTCTCTTCAGAGCTGAACCAACATTTTAAAGTAAATTAAAAATGGGGATAATAAATGAGACATAAAAAAGAATGACCAAATACCTTATAAACAATTTTAAAGAGAGCATTTTTTATTATCCTGGTTCTCTGTAAGAATGGGATTGTTGGCTTATTTTTCTTTAGACCATCTCTCTAACAAATTGAGTGATTGAAAAGAATGTGAATCTCTAGAGCTTCAAAATGTTTTAATTAATGAAGAAAGAATGGATTTTACTGGTAATACTATTCTTTGGTTCATATTCCATTAAACCATAGAACCAATGAATATGTTAAATCTTCATAAATAAAAAACATATTCTATGTCAGTGGTTTGGTATTCACTGTAAAGTTTGCTTTCAAGGACTAAAAATACATAATGATTTTAATTATCCATGATAAAAGTAACTTCCTTTTCATATCTTTGTATAAATATTACTAAAATGTTTTGATCTCTATTAAATGCCTTTCTAATCAACAAATATGAATTGCTATTTTTTCATGGCAGTTGTCAGCAACCAGATAGGGACCAGGAACTGCTGGACCTGTCCCCTTATATTGTCCATGTCTCCTTTTGCAGGAGTTACCATTATTTCCACAAATCCAGTAATGTGAAGATGTAGAAATTATGTGTATAATATAAATGTACATCAGAGTTTATGCTAAGGGTTCCCGTGGAATCTATGGGCCACTCTATCTTTTAAATCTCAATTCCAAGTTATACTTTCAAACTCTACGCAACAAAGTAAACTCACACTTTCTATTTATTTTCTTACCTTTAAATACCATTGATTTATGCTCTGTACATTCAGCCTCAAAATCTTGGCTGTTTTATTGTAATCTAGCAGCTAAAGCAGATCATCAGCTTAAGTATATCCCTTTATTAAGAAGGTCACATAATTTGTTAAGTATTTTTCCAGCTCATTAGAATTTTTAATTTTCCATTGGCTACAAAACATTTTCCTACTTGATATTTTGATATACATTTTCCACTTTCTGTAAAACATAGCATATTACTTTTGTTATGTTCTTGATCTCATTTAAGCAATACTACAAGTTATTTTATTGTATTCAGAAAGCCTTCGTTATTCAACTGATACCCTGGAAAGCTGTATGTTGAAGGTCCCAGCCTACATGAGAGATTTCATGTTGATATATCCAACTGTTGATGAGGAGGCAAGGAGCAATCTAATTCCATAAAGCTATTTCTATTTCCACTTTGTCCACATCCTGCAGCTGCAATTTTCCCTTTCATATCCATCATACTAGGACTCTCTAGTCAGGCATCTTTTAGGAAGAATGAACTCAGATTTAACTGGATAGGTACAACTTAACCCACTGGGAGAATGTTTATCCTTCTTTAGTGGCACTTCTCACTTCCTCATTAGTAGTTAGGGGAAGAAGCTCTAGTAATAACTCATGGAGTGGCTATTACGAGTTCAGAGCATTTCCTTCTTTATCACCTCTGATGCATCAAGATGAGAAGTTTGAATATGAGCATAGGGAGGAAAGAAGAGTCTCTGCTCTCTCCTCTGGTACCCACATTGATGTCAAAAAGAATTCCACTTGACTTATATAATAGTCTCTGCTATTTTAGCAACATAACAATATCAGTAAGATCTTAAGGAGTTTGGCAAATCAATTCTCCACATGATTATGGATTACATATGGAAAAGATTCCACCAGCGCCTTCATTGAACTTGACAGGTTAGTTCCTTAAATTATTCTGCAACCAATAGGCTTGCAGCTGATTTATAACCATTTCCCTTCATGTGATTTCTACTGTGAGTCATCTGTTCTGCTGAAATTGTGGACACATTAGTGTATTTTTAACCTATTATGAGCCACATTTCAAGAATAAAATAGAGCAGAAATACAATACAGTACAGTTGACGAGGAAATGGCTGCAAGGGTCTAACAGAGTTCCGTATCCTAGGTTGTGCAGGAACTGATGATAGGATCTAGGGCAGAGGCTTTTAGCCTATATTCTCCCAGGCTGAGTTACCAATAAAGGAGCAGAAAGAATAATTTCAGAGTGAATTATTTATTTGGGCTTGTGTAGCCCTCAGCTTTTCTTCTTAACCTTGTCTTGTCATTGCAACTTCCAAGACAAGCACTAGTGTTTATATCATTAGAATCTGTCTGTGTACAATTTTAAACCTATATACCCATTTGTTCCTTCATTTCATGTCTTTATTGAGCATTTATCACATTTGGGCATTTGTGCTAGGCATTTCAGATGCAGCAGAGAATAGAACTGACAGTATTTGATCTGAAAGACTTGGGAAATGTCAATATATATATGTATTATATATATATATACATATATATGACTGCACAAACAATTCCATTTATAGAAGCATAGTTCTGAAGGCTAGGGAGTCCTGAAAAAAACTATTCTTATGAAATGGCAATAGCCCATGAATCAACGAGTTTCAAATTCCTCATTGGAAGATGTTTGTAGGAACTTATGTCAAAATCCTCTTTAGGCCTGAACTTTATGATTCTATGCTTGACTTATGAAAACTGTGGGTCATGGGGCTTGAACTCTGCCTGGACACTGTCCCTGAGCTCTTCAGCTCAAGGCTACTGCCCTACCCTTGAGTCAAGCCCCACGTCCCATTTTCTAGAGGTTAACTGGAAATAAGAGTCTTAGGTTCTTTTGTGCCCAGGCTGGCTTTGAATCTTGATCCTTAGATCTAAGCCTCCTGAGTAGCGAGGATTACAGGCATGAGCCACGGTGCCTGGCTCAGGGAGTATTTTTTATTTTTTTTTTGCCAGTCCTGGAACTTGAAGTCAGGGCCAGGGCACTGTCTGTGGTTTGTCTCAAGGCTAGCACTCCACCGCGTGAGCCACAGCACCACTTCCAGCTTTTTTTCTATGTATAGAAATCAAACCTGGGGCTTTGTGCATGCTAGGCAAGTACTCTATCACTGGGCCACACTGGAGGCCCTGAAAGCTGTGTTTTGTACAAAAAACATTGATTTAAATCACTTACTCAATAATAGCATGAATTCCAAGGATTACAAAATGGTCAATTAATACATTTTCAAATTCTCAGTGACTATAATAGGAACTTTATCTCACAGAGAGAAGTAAAGAATGGTCTTCATTTACTAAGAGACAAAAATAAAATTACATTAAGAATTAGAGTAAAAATGAAGAAATGAGAGTAAAAATTAGAGTAAAATGAATAAAATTCTTAAATCTACAATATCTTGACATCAGTTGTAGAACTAATGGAGTGGTAGGAAATATTAAGGCCTCCCCTACACCTTTTACTTGCTTAAGAAGGTAATAAATAGTTCAACAGTGGCAAGAGATGTCATTTTTTTGTGAATATGATCATTTTTCTGATTTCCTTCTACTAACTTTGTTATTGGGTATAGGAAAACTGGTTTTGTACGTTGATTTTTCTATCCTGCTACTTCATTGAAAGTGTATATCTGATCAAAGAGTGTGTTAGTGGAATTTTTAGAATCTTTTTGTTTGATAATTTGTCATCTTTTTTATTAATGAATCTGTAAATTATAATGCTGATGTCACTAAATATTATTATTAAACTCAGATTAGAATATTTTGAGTATTGGCTATTCGCTGAAAACATTATTTGTGTTTCTTTATTTTGCCATCTTGTTCTGGCTAAGAATTCAAAACACTGCATTGAATAAGAGTGGCAGGAGAGAACATTCTGTGTTATTCCTGATTTTAAAGAAAATATTTTATTTTTCCCGACACAGTAAACACTGTTGCCTATAGATCAGAAATATATAGCCGTGTTATCTTGAAGAATAAACTTTGTATTATTGGTTGTTTTAGAGTTGTGAAATTCTGTCAAAGGCTTCTTTTTTCACCTATTAAAATGATTATGCTGTATAATGAATGATTGTTGTCCTTAATGTACTATGTTGTCTCTCATCTCCTTTGCTGTCCCTTGGTTATCTCATATTGGTATAGTATCTCACTTTGTTATCTGATATATTAAATTTATTTGTATTTGGATATTTGAAATTTGATAGGAAAGGGGGGAAAACCAAGACGGGTGGGAGGTGTGGGGGGGGGAGGGAAATGCGTACCAAGACATGTGAAAGGGTATCAATGTATGTGAATTAATGCACCTTCTATCTGGCAAATATCATGTAACCCTTTTACTAATTACAATAAAGCATGTTCTGACACTTAAAAAATGATTATGCTGTTCTTGTTCTTACATTTTTTTCTATGCAGAACTGTATTGCATTTATCGGTTTGCATACATCAAATCACTCTTGCATTCCTGCAATAAAACCAACTTGATTCTGGTGTATGTATGACCTTTTTGCAGTAGTGTTGAATTCACTTTATAGGTATTTTGTTGAGAATTTTTACTTATATATTCAACAAGGAAGTTAACCTACAGTTTTTTTATTGTGCCCTTATCTGGTAATAATGGCATAATAGAATGAGTTCAGAAGTCAAATTTAACTGTAACCCCTCTAAACATTATCCCAAAAATAAAATACAATTAAAAACTGAATTTAGAAGTGATTCTTTCCTTTGCATTTTATTGGAATAGTTTGAAGAACATTTACCTTAGTTCGTTTTTAAAGGTCTGACAGAATTCACTTGTGAGTCCATCCAGTCCTAGGCTTTTCTTTTGTGGAGAGATTTTGTTGCACCTTTAATCTCATTACTTATTGTTACTAATGTTTGCTTAGGTCATTTGTATTTTTTTTTCATATATTTTTTATTGTAATTAATAGAAGGGTTACATGATATTTGCCAGATAGATGGTGCATTAATTCCCATACATTGATACCCTTTCACATGTCTTTGGTCTTTATTGTATGACTTCTGTTTTTCTCTTTTTTTCTTCTAGTCATTTTGGTTAAGAGTTTGTCAATCTTGTTAATGCTTTTGAAGAACAAACTCTTTGTTTCAATGATGCTTTACATTGTTCTATTTTTCATTTTGTTAAACTATGATTTTTATCTTTCCTTTACTAATTTTGAGATTGACTTCTCTTTTTCTAAGATCTCTAGGTGTATTATCAGATAATTTATTTGAAATGTCTAATTTTTTAATATAGGCATGTAGAGCTATAAACTTTTTTCCTAGAACTATTTTCACTGTGTGTCATACATTCTTGTATGCTTCCATGCTCATTTGTTTTTAGTAATGTTTGAATCCATCCTTTTTAATAAGGAGAGGCACCTTTTTTTTTTTTTTTGTAAGTTGAGGGCCTTGAACTCAGGGCCCGGGAGCTGTCCCTAAGTTCCTTTGCTCAACGATAGTGCTCTACCATGAAGCCACAAAATGTATCTATTCCAAAGTTTGTTTATGAAAAGCTTCTGAAATGTCTCTAGACCCAGACTCCTGACCTGCATTGTCAGCTCCTCAGAGAATCTGCAAAGGCTGCGAACTGCGGCTTTGGTAAATAGAGAACCTGCATGTAGCACATCACAGTCCATATCTTCTGCCAGGCAAGAGTCCACCAGAGTTTCTCACCCATCACCTTCAGTATGCTCTACTCCAAGATGTTGCTCAGGCTGCCCTCCACGGTTCCAACGGAAGGTCCCTGTCCCTCCTATCCATGGTCTGTCCCAATCCTTTCTCTGGAGTGCTAGCATGTCCTCCTCTCTGCCATCGTCTTCAGAAGGGTCTCATGCTGCATGAGCATGCAAATACACAAGCATCTGTTACCACCTGGGAAAGGAAGAATAGAGTTGGTGTAAGATCCAGGATCTTATCATCTTATCCCCAAGTTTGTCAGCTTACCTACCAGAAAGATCATACAGCGCTAGGGGAAGATCATGAGTCAGGTAGACCGAGGCTAAGGCCCAACCCTGCCAACTACCCACTGTCTTGAGCTACAGCACAATTTCTGGGGAGAAAATAGGAAGTTGTATAGATAAAGGCAGCTCTTGGGAAGCCCCTGTGCTTGCAGGCCAGTAGTCCTGGAAGAACCTAGAGTCTATTGTGGGCACAATCATAAGCAAGTTACTGGGTTGCAGCTGGAAAAGGGCAGGAAACCCGCAGGAAAATGGCAATAATAAGTTTGTTTGCCTTTGTCCTTGGACCCGTTTTTTTTCATGCTGGGGGCTTTTTCCTTTTTAATGTAATGTATAGAGGGGTTACAGTTATATTCACCAGATAGTAGGCGCATTACTTCTCACGCATTGATACTCCTTCTCATGTTTTTGTTCCCATTTCCCTCCTCCCACCCTCCTACAATCATCTTGTTTACCCCCTCTTCCCTTTCCTATTTCAAATAAATGTATCTACAATATGCTTGGTAACAAAGTCAGATACAGTGACAATATGAGATTAACCAAAGGGCAACCAAAGGGAAGAGAAGTATCATAGTACATTACGAACAACAATCACAAGATAAAGTTCTTGTTTCCATATCATGTAAATCCTTTTCATTTAGTCTCATCCTATCTGACCTTATGCATCTAGGTTTTGAGCTATTGTCATCTTCTGCTAGGAGAGTACTAGATATGTACTAATTATTACAAATGAGGGAAACCAGGGAGCCTATGTTCCTTTGGGTCTGGCTTACCTCACTTAATATGATTTTTTCCAAGTCTTTCCATTTCCTTACAAATGGGGCGATGGCTGGATGCTTTTCAATGAGGTGGAGCAGGGAGCATGGGACTGACCCACAGAGGCGACTCAGTGGATAGCAAGCAGTGGCACCATCTATCAACACCATGCACAGGGATACAGGATAGATTATCTCCTTCCATGACCTTCAGGCAGCCGGCTGTCTGCCCCGAGTTCGCCAAACCCACTCCCTGCTCTGGGATAGGTGGCAGGTGGCAGCAGAGCTGCATTTAATTCCTCAGATGTTCCCAGGAACATTCCATCCCTATGAATGGAATAATGAAAGCATCTCTTGCGTCCATGAGCAAGTCAACCCATTCATCAGGGTGCCAGGCAGATGATGTCTTCATGTATCAAAGGGAGGGACAGAACTAGTAACTGCACCCAGGGAAAGTTCCAAGACTCTCTCCTCTGACTGGACAGCACTCACCAGACCATGTCTCCCTAGGCTCTAATGCTCTATAAAAGTGGACACTGCCGTGTACCAAAAGACATAAGACCTACTGAGTAGCTTTTTGATGTTTCCCAATACAATCTGGCTTGAAAATCAAGAGACATATCAAGTCTCACCCTGAAATGGGGGAATGGGGGACACCCTGCTCTATTTCTGTGTGTGTGTGTATGTGTGTGTGTGTGTGTATGTGTGTGTGTGTTTAAATTATCACCTGAGTTTATTTTCTTTTACAATTTTTCATATTCCTTAAATACAATTTTATTGTAGCTCACAAAATTGATCAGCACATGCAATTTTCCCACATTTTACATGGTTTTCATATATTTCATCATCATTTTAATGCTGTTTATGACATTAAGAGGATGCAATAAAAATCAAATGAATCATTCCTGTGTTGGTGGCTATTGAAGGTTTTTCTAATTTTTCACAGTAAGAAGATGAGGTTTAGCCTAAAGGAAAAGCTATTCGTTTGGGGGAGTGATTCATACCAGGTTGGGAATTGGAGTGGGTCCAGAGATGGAGAGAGGAGCTTCTTCCTTTCCAAATGGGTAGTGTCACCCTGCTCTGTTTCTGACACATACTTTGACCTTGAGTCAGTGTTTTCTTCTGCAGGTTTGCCACTGCAATTTTAGGCTTTGCAAGCTGGAGTGGATGTGGAGCTGTGAGAAAGGCTGCTTTGCCTTTTCCAAAGATGGGAGTTTGCCTGAATGTAAGTTAGGGAGGGAAAGTGTTCTCACCTGGTTTCTACTAGCCAGGTTCAGACTGCTTAGGGAAACTCAGTGCTAGCCGTGAGCTCTGCTCAAATACTGGCCTGTGTCTGTGTGTAATCCCAGGTCTGCTGACTTACATGGCCTGAACAATCATGTGAATTGTCTCTGCTGGGCTCCTACTCCACATGCACAGACCTTGAGCATCTGATAGTGCACCAGGTTGAGGTAATGTGCCTGGCTGAGATACCCAGCACCAGCACATTCATCTCTTTAAGTATGCATGTCAAAATAAAGCTCCCTGAAGAAAAAGACAGTGGTAGGGAGAGGTGAGACCCCAAAGTCCAAACCTACCCACATGCAATCCAGTTGGCAACCAAATCTGGCTGTCATGTATGTCAGGTGGCTCACACCTATAATCCTAGCTACTCAGGCAGTTGAGGTCTGAAGACTGTGGTTTGTAAACCAGCCTAAGGAGGAAAGACTGTAAGGCCTTTATTTACAATTACCACCAAAAATCCAGAAGTAGAGCTGTGGCTTAAGTGATAGAGCACTATCCTTGGACACTAAAGTTCAGGGACAGTGCCCCTGAGTTCGAACCCCCAGGACCAGATCTTTTAAGTAGTTGTGCAAAAGAGATGGCATTTATGGGCTGGGAGTTTGGCCTAGTGGGAGAGTGCTTGCCTTGCATGCACGAAGACCTGGGTTCAATTTGTTGGTACCACATAAGTAAAAAAAGCTGCACCTTAAAAAAAAAAAAAGTAACGTACCCACTACCTGGTGAATGTAACTGTAACCCCTCTGTACATCACCTCAACAATAAAATAAAATTAAAAAAAAAAGCCAGAAGTGATGTTGAGGCTCAACTGGTAGAGTTCTAGCCTTGAGAAAGTCCAAGGACAGTGCTCAGGCCCTAAGCTCAAGCCCAGGACTGGCAAAAAAAAAAAAAAACAAGAGTTGCCACTTAACAAAACAATTTATGAGTACACTATATCTTGATCAATGGCCTCCCTTTCAACTTTCTCACCCATCTTTCCTCTACCCACTCTCCCCCTCTCTCACTCTTATTAATTTTGTAGGATTTACATTTGATTCTTGACCGAATTCTCTCCTTATCTAGAACAACAGTAGTTCAAGTGGTAGAGCATTAGCCCTGAGCAAAATGAGCTCAGAAATAGGACCCAGGCCCTGAGTTAAAGCCCCGGGACCAACACCAAGGAAAACAGTGTACTGTTTATGCTCAAGGTATTTATATTTTTGCTGTTGCTTCTCTTGTTGTTGATTTCTAGTTTTCATTCATTTAGTCTATTAAGTCCATTTTTTCTATAGTGTTATTTAATTTTTATAGTTCATTGTTGATTTTTATTTTTGGGGGAGGAGGGGTATGGATGATCTACCTATTGGTAGAAACAAAATATTGAAGTTACCCAATATTATAGTCTGAGGAAGTAGTGCTTTTATGTTCAATAGGGTTTGTTCTATGACAAAAGGCCTACAAATACTTAAACTTGTTATATCCTCTTGATGGATTGTTCCCTTATCAATATGAAGCGACTGTCTGCTTTTCAGGTGAGTATGGCTGTCCTTCTTACCTTCAGGCTCTATTTGCTTGAAATATAATTTTTCATCTTTTCATTTTAAGTCTGTGATTATTGTTGCCAGTGAGGTGAATTTCATGTAGGCAACAAATAATTATGTTTTACTTAAAAAATATCCAATAGTGAGCAGAGGGAGGATGGGAGGGAAATGGGGACCATGTCATGAGAAAGGGTATCAATGTTTGTGAAGTAATGGACCTTCTATCTGGTGAATATAATGTAACTTGTCTATTAATTACAATAAAAAAGAAATAAAAATATTCAATAGAGAGTCTGTGGTATTTTTTGGTATGGAGAATCAAAACCATCAGCATTCAAAGTTTTTCTTGATAGATATGTAATATTTCCTGTCATTATGCTATATTTACATTTGATGATTTCATAATCCTCATTTGCTTTTCTACTTGTCTAGTAAGATTTATTATTTTCCAATTTGCTTTAGTTTCTGTATACCATGGAACTTTTTAAAATTTCCCCTTCAATTATGAAGGATAACTTTGCTAGATATGGTAATGCAGGTTGGCAATTATTTTATTTGAGGACTTGAAACATATCGTTCTATGACTTCTTAGCTTTTAGTTTCTGTTGAGAAATCTTCTATTATTCTGATGGGCTTGCCTTTATGTATGACTTGGATCTCCTTTTTTGAAGCTCCCAATATTCTTTTCTTTTCCTGTGTATATAATGGATGTTAAGCCTACCAGCCAGAATATACTACAATACGAAGTACAGTAGCTTCATGTCCCAGTTCTGGTATTTATTAGGTTTGTATCCTGAGGCACACTGCTTAATCTTTTTTCCTTCATTTTTGCCAGTCCTAGGGCTTGAACTTGACCTGAGCACTGTCCTTGGGCTTTCTCAAGGCTAGAGCTCTGAACCATAGCACCACTTCCAGCTTCTACTATGTATATGGTACCCAAGAATCAAACCTGGGGCTTTGTGCATCCTAGGCAAGCACTTTACCACTAGATCAAACTCCTGGCCCCTTTTCCTTCATTTTTTCATCTTTGGAAAACCAAAATAATAACCACCTCTTTCTATTGTTACAAATTTTAGAAATAATGCAGAAAAATGTAAATGCTAAACATTGACAATTACCATTAGTATGATTACCATGATGCCATGATTTTCTGGAGTTTTTATAACTGGAAAGTTATAATTTCTGGCCCCTTCTTACTAACAAATCTCTTACTTATGAAATCTGCAGAATAGTCTGGACAACTTACCTTTACTAAAGACACAAGAAAGATTAAACTCAACTTGTTCTTGACATTACTTTTCAGTCTTTTAAACCATAAAGTCAATGAACTATAGGAAAATAAATGAGAACAAATTGTGCAAATCAACTGTAGAAATCAATGGAATTTTTGTGACTTGTCTTTTAGGCAATGAAAGTAAAGAGTTGACAATTTTTTACTTAGTCCTAGAGATAATGAGATAGTTTACTTTGAGTTACCAGTTCCCCTTCTTCTGAATTAGTAGGATTAAAAAAATCTTAGGATATCATAAATTACTCTAATTCCATTTAAAGAACTAAGTATGAACCTGTTTAGGAGGAAAAAGTATACAGAAAAGAAGTTATTTATGAGAATAGACATAGATAACTATTATAGTGGTTTGCCACTTATGGTAAGAGACTTAAGTTCTTTTGAAAGTTACTCAAGCTCTCAGTGTTTCCACATCTGAACAACAGAAGTAATCTTGCTATCTGAGAGTTGAATGATGAGTGTTCAGTGAATGAATACATTTGAAGCAGTTGATCCAGAGCTCAATGGATGTTAATCTTTAATATTGTTTTTCAGTGACTTGAATGAGGTCACTGAATGTGCAAGACAAAAATTACATTTCCAGAGTCTCTATAGAGATTGTTTAAAGATAAATCTTGTTTTTTTTTCTTTTTCTTTTCCTTGATGGGAAGCTGCAGGCTAGTTCTAGGAGAGGGGAGAGAAACTCAGATTGCAAGGTCATGCATTCAGGGAAGCACAAACAACTACTGCCAGGTTCAGAAGTATGATTTGGAGCTCGGGCAGATTGAATGGGACAAATCACAATAAAATCAGAATCGTGTTTTCTGTGCTCTACCAGTATCCTTTTATGGGAGGAAAAAGGTACAAAATGTTGGGAATATACAGTAGGTGAAAACTCCCATGCATCTGCAGAGGGTGCATCAGCAGGTTTTGATGGTCAAAGGATCAAGAAGGCTTACTGTCTCTCTGGAGCAGCAGAATTCTTCTCTTCTTTTCTTGTCAGCGTAATGTATAGAGGGGTTACAGTTACATTCATCAGGAAGTGGGTGCATTACGTCTCAAATGCTGATACCTCTTCTCGTGTTTTTGTTCTGCTTCCCATCCTCCCATTCCCTCCCACTAATCCTGTTTTCCCGCCTTCCCCTCTCAATTTCAAATAGATAAATAAATGTATATATAAAATGCCAGGTAACAAAGTCAGATACAGTAACCCCATGAGATTAACCATAGGGGGGAAAAGAGAAAAGAAAGAACTGCACATCATACATTAAGAACAGCAATCACAAAGATAAACTCTTGTGTCCATATCCTAGAGCTCATTTTGTTTAGTCTCATCCTATATGACCATATGTACAAAGCTTTTGAACTATTATGATCCTCTCTGCTGGGAGAATCCTAGATGTGTACTAATTATTACAAGTGAGGGAAACCATGGAGCCCATGTTTGTTTGAGTCTAGCTTACTTAATATGATTTTTTCCTAAGTCTTTCCATTTCCTTATGAATGGGGCAATGTCATTCTTTCTGATGGCAGCACAGAATTCCATTGTGTACAAAAACCTCAACTTCCCGATTCATTCATCTACTGAGGGACATCTGAGTTGGTTCCATATCTTAGTAAACAACGAACAATGGGATTCTTAACTCTTCAAAACTCACTTTCAAAGAAGAAT
The DNA here is from genome assembly GCF_031878675.1 of Megascapheus bottae. Classification (NCBI taxonomy): domain Eukaryota; kingdom Metazoa; phylum Chordata; class Mammalia; order Rodentia; family Geomyidae; genus Megascapheus; species Megascapheus bottae. The sequence goes on from NC_143514.1 coordinate 31,927,164, forward strand.
TCAGTACTGGAAGCCTGCCTCACATGGTAGAGTGCCAGCCAAAAAAGAAGAAGCCAGTCTGGGTCCATACAGCTTAGAAATTAACTTGACCCCTTCCCCATGTCATTGTAGGGCTGTATGAAGAATTTCAAATTGGAGAGGTTCACTACCATCAACATTTTCCACCATTTTTTTTTCTTTTTTTTTTTTTAAATCGAGGTAATGTATAGAGGGACTACAGTTACATTTGCCAGTTAGTGGGTACATTACTTCTCACACGTTGATACCCCTCCCAATCATCTTGTTTTCACCACTTCCCTTTCCTATTTCAAAATAAACAAGTAAATGTATACACAATATACCAGGTACAACTTTTGTAAAACTCTATGGGGAAGTTGGTTATTCATCTTTGTTTGCTGAGATCTTTCCTAGTATCTCTTTGTTCTCATCAATGTACTACAATATCCATATACATAAAGTAACTTTGTTGAAATACACAAAATTGCAATTTTTGCTGAATGAGTCATGTGGTGGTTGAGATCAAGTAGGCATCTTGCCCATATTAGGTGATAAATAAATACTTGTGAATAAAATGTTAACAGATAAGAACATAAATGCAGGTTTTAAAATTCCTAAAATGAACAGAAGTGGAGAAATTTGTCTCTGTTTTTTTCTCATTTTTGTTTTTTTTTTTGTTTTTTAATCTGGAATACTGACATGTTATCCTATTGCCAAAGGCTGACTACAATTAGTAGTGTCTTAATGTTTTCTTCCAGAAAGTTGCTGTCTATAAATACAGAAGAATGCATATTTTCTATCATATGTAAGTAACAGGAAGTTTCTGCTGTTTCTTTGTTACAGTATTAGAAAGAATATCTGGATGAGGGTCCATTTTATTTGAGAGGAATCAATTTACAGACCATATATAGCAGAGATGAAGTTCACTTTAGAGAATATTTAGAAATGTTCCAGAAAAGTAGGCAGTAATTTCCTAATGCAATTGACATGAAAGCTCAAGAAGCTCATATTGTGCTGCTGGGAAAAGATATGCTGTTGATTAGAAGGCAACAGGCAGAGAACCATAATTAAATTTTAGACATGGATCTCAACTGGAAATTCATAGAAATAGAGACTTAAATATTTTCTGATGAACGTTTTCCTCAGGTGAGCTTTTTTCTCCTCCAACTTTAAGGATGAGTTGTCATAATAGTAAAGGCTGATGAACTTCTCAAACTACCCTGGAAAATTTGGTGATTTTACATAGATTTTGTTTCTTCCCTCATATATGGTATTTTGCAATATGTACAGAACATATTATAACTAACACTGTTTCACAGAAGTTAAACCCCATGAACATTCTAGAGTGTCTTAGATGTTCTCTTTGCACTTGAAGTTCTTAGATTTCCAGTAAGACAAGCATAAATGGGACTTCCTTAGATATTGTAAGTTTTGTTGTTGTTGCTGTTCATTTGCTTTCTTCAGTACTAGATCTTGGATTCAGGACCAACACCTTCAGACATTTTTTTTTCTTTAGGTTTCTTGCAGATAGCCTGGTATCAGACTAGGAAACTCCCATATCTATCTTCTGAATAGCTGAAATTTCAGGCATTTACCAACATGCCTCACTGATTGAACTAGTTTTATAATGATTCTTTTCTTCATAAATATTTATTCATCCAGTAAATACAATTGGTTCAATTTATATGTTTTGCAACAGCAGGTTTCACCCGCCACAGGTACACAATATTTTAGAAAAAAATTGCACCTGTACTAGAATGTAGACTTTTTTATTGACAGCATTCTGTAAATATAGTACAACTATTTCGATGGCCCTTATATTTTATCAGATGCTTTAAGTAATCTAGAGGTTATATAAACATACAGAAAAGTGTTTTGTGCAGATGTTACATCATTGTATATAAAAAAGGAGTTGAACATCTGTAGTTTTGTCATCCACAGAGGATCCTGAAACTAATGTCCTATAAATCTTAGGGACAGCCCTGTGCATTTAGTGTAAATGTTTGGTTGGTAAATTCTGATCCATCATTGGTCTCACTGATTCATCATGCACTCTAATCATAGAAGTGATGGAATGTTTTGAGCAAAAAAGTGATGTGATGCTACATGGACATTTGGATTTAATGGAAGTTATGGTTTAATTAGGAGTATATATCATATTCATATGATGAGATGAGCACAAGTACAAGAGAATTTATTATAATAATTGAAAATGAAGGGTTTTGAGATGTTGTTCAGTGGTAAAATACTCACCTAGCATGAAGTCTTGGGTGTCATTCCTAGCACTGCTGGGAAGTAATTGATGATGAAGGTTAAATTGTATACAATTAAGTTTAATAAAAAGCATTTCAGGATTTTAGAGAAGGTGAGAGAAAATGAACAGGTGATAGAGACCATGGCTTACTGGTTTTTATGTCAGAGACATTATCTTCAGGGACATGATTCTAATAAAAATAGATAACATAGGAAGTTGGATGTTGGAAATTTAGAATATGGTGATGTAGCAAGTTATGGCAATAAGCAAGTCTATGGTTCAATATAGGAGTGAGCAGCTGATGTAGAGCAATGGAACAGGTCGTGGAGGAAAGGATCTACAGGAATTTAAAGATTAGAGTATTAATTGGAAAGGTTATCTAAATTTATTTGAAACCACAAAGAATTAAGACAGAACAGTGCTAAAATGAATGACTCTGGGCAATTCAATGCATTACTATAGTGGGAAAAGGCTAATGGTACAGGATAATCAGAAAATTGAGATGAAAATCAGAGAGATTTAGGAAGAAAGGAAAATGACCTGGAACAAAGCAGAAAGAAAGTCATTCCATATTCTATTTTACCTATAGGGCCAATATTTCACAGAGTATAGAACAACTAGCATGTGAAAGGACCCTAGAAGAGTATCACATTTGCAACAAAGCAAGAAGGTGAAAGAAAAGGGAACTAGAAGAAAGTTCAGCTTATAATAAGAGAAAATGAGGTGAGACTGAGAAATTAATAGCTTATGGATGATGGACCAAGAGTTTCCAGGGAACGAATCTTCCTTCTTGATCGTGCAGAGGAGAAGTAAGCAGAAGCTGAGAACATGGGGGTCTTATTCAGAAATCTCCTTCAGCAGGGCAAGTGTTTCTAGGTTTTGGGAAATTATTAATTTGGGATGGCAGAACATTCATTTTTTTCATTCATTTCATTCTTGGAAATGCTTTTGCATTTTAAAGTTGTTTACTATATGTTGTCTGTTTCAGAAAGTATCTAACAGTAGATTGTTCCATATATGTATTATCAGTTTTTTTTTAATAATGGAAATCTGAAAGGACTAATCAGAAACACAGAAGGGACCAATTTTGGTAGATAATAGCACTTGAGCGTTAGGTCTATTCAGCAAATAGTGTGAACCCTGATTTTTCTGAACCTTTCACTAAGTATTCAGATTGCTTAAGGAATTAACTTTTAGGGTAGATGAGACATTTTGTGGCACAGTGCAGATGAATTTCAGCAATTCCCACGTGTGAACATTTAGAGTCCAAGATTATTCTTTACCTACTTCTTCTCATTGCCTTGTAACTCTGTCATCTGATAAAAGTTATGGTTGTATACATCTTAAACTAATTAAATCTGACAATGCTTGGCACTGAAGTAGCCTTCTGTTATTTCTCTTTTTAATAAGCTACATTAATTCAGGGCAATGAGAGGAATTAGATTTTCTTCATAATGATTTTTTAAAGTATTAGATGAAATCATTACTACACTTCACTTACCTCCCTCAGATGGAATAATCTAATGGATTTTAAAAGCATTTTCTCCAATATGATATTTTAGGATAAAATTTGAACTTTGTCCAAGTAATTTCAAAGGCATATTATTGACTTATTTCTGGAAGATTTCATTTCTATATTCTTAGAATAGAAATCAAATGGTACTTGACTCATTTACACTCTGCATTATATTTGGCATCTTTTATAGACATCATTAGAGAAGAAGCAATAAATAAGTTAGGAACAGCAGAATACTTTAATTTTTTCCTTTGGCAATATAACTTCATATATAACCCAGTGATACTATTATATATTGTGTTGCTCAAGCATAATTTTATCTTTAATTATATCTTAGCATATTTGTGTGTGTGTGTGTGTGCCTTCATCAAAAGTACAATGCTTACTAGGTGCTGGTGGCTCACACCTATAATCCTAGCTACTCAGGAACCTGAGATCTGATGACTGAGCTTCTGAGCTGGAAGACAAATTGGAGAGAGGCTTGTCTTTAATTTAACAGCAAATGGATGGAACTGGAGGGTGGCTCCAGTGGTAGGGCACTAACAGTGAGCAAAACAGCTTGAGGAAAGCAAGAGACCCTGAGTTCAAGACCTACTACAGCATTAAACAAATAAACAAGTAGTAAAATACTATGTCTTCAAGCATGAAATAATTATTAGTAGATATAAACATATGTGCAAAAGATGGCAACTTGCCTTATTCTCTTAAAACCAAGTTAATTTCTGCCTCTAGCTCCTGTTCCTCCTTTGGTCTCACTATGTGAACTCTAGAGACCTTTCTAATTTAGAATATCTTGGTGTATTTTTGGTCTTTTACCATCCAGTGTGTTTACTGTGGGTTGGATCTCAATTTCTCTAGAGCTCTATGTGACACACTGATGAGTCTGAGTGGACACAAATATTGCCATTTGTACATGTACTTCTTTTAGATTTTGAGACATTATACCTATTCTCATTTCTTCTGACCATTTCTCCATTTCTATCAGTTTCTTTAATTTTTTTTACCTTTGTCTCCAATTAATTATTTTTCCTTTTATGACTTTTGTACCAGATGGAGACATTTTGGTTTTCTCTCTCTGCCTTACTGAAACTTCATGTATTTCCATTTCTTTATCCGACAAATTTATAGGAGTAGTGCCTATTTCCAGTCCTGGTCACTGTTCTTTCATATTGCAGGGACCTTGAAGACATTTCTACTAGGATCTAACATCACTTAAAAACACCACACCCATAACAACCCAATCTCCATTCTGACTCTTACCATGGGACAGTGGCAGCCTCTTTTCTATGTTTTCACTCTTAGACACTACTCTCATTCTCATTTTTTAGTTGTCATTAACACGAGAGTTTTAGAATTCAGGATCTCATGAGCAAATATCCTACCCCTTATCCATACTATTCCTCAACCCTTTTTGCTTTTGTGATTTTTTAGATAGGGTCTTTTGTGTCTTAGCTGGCAGCCTGGATCATGATTCTTTCATGTATGCCTCTCAGGGACCAAAGACATGAGCCACCACATTCAACTCATTGATTGAGATGAAGTATTATTAACTTTTTTTTTTTTTTTTGGCTAAGGGTGGCCTTAAACTGTGACCATTTTGATGTTTGCTTCCCAAGTAGTTGAGATTATGGCTATAAGCTACTACACCTAGACTGCTGACTTAAGACATTTTTGTAAGTTTCATCTCTTGCCATATTCATCTTGGTTACTTTTATCCCACTTTGGATACACCATGATTCCATCGTGCTACTCATAAGGTGTGTACATTCCAGATGTTTTGGCCTGGCTCTAATTCAAAGGTTTTTTTTTTTTTTTTTTTTTTTTATACAAGGTTATGTTTTCCTAATGCTTGCCTAACTGGGAAATGGCTAAGACCTATGTCCCTTTCTGCCTACAGTCTCTTGAATTGCCCCCTGAGAATAATGGTAGGTTTTTTTTTCTGTCTCTTTTCCTACTTCTGTCCCTAAAGATTCCCCATAGCTAGAGGAGAAAACTGAAACATGTTGAACAATTTAGTTGCCTTGTATTCTACCACCTCTAACTAATGGCATTTGAATTAAAAAAAAAGACCCCCTCAGTTAGCTCACTATGTTTATCTCAGTTCTGCTTTTGGATGTCTATCTTTTCAGATAGCTGAAATACATATCCTGCACTCTCTTCCATATGCCTCTTGGAAAATATATTCTTATTTTAAATTATAGCTTAAGTTACTTCTGGAAGCTTTTCTGCTAGTTTATTGATTTCCTCTCACTTAAAATATGAAATAATAAGGAGAAAAACAATCATTTTAATCATGTAAATAGGATGATAAAATATAAAGATATCCACTGATACTAGTTGCATTAAGTAATTTATTGGTTGCTGCAACAATCAGACTGAGCAGGCTCTGTTGAATTTCTATGGAAAATGAGAATTGAGTTTTATTTGTCAGAACAAATGTCATCATGACCTTTGAATCCCTCAAATCTTTCCTTTGTTCCAAAGTCTTTCCTTTCTTGAGGTTTATTGTCCTCCTATCTTTTTACCCCTCTTACAATTCTTCCCCTACTAAGTTTCCCTGATAGCTGTCTATTTGGTCCTTTTACCTCCTGAATGCTCTCTTTCAGGCTAGGTTTCCATCTTTTTCTGCCCACACTCCATCTGCCTATACCCCATTAGCCTCCTAAGATGTTCACCACTGACTTCAAGGACCAACTTATGACGCATAGTATTGCTGTCTGCTTGTGACTCTTTTACTAGCAAGCATGGTCTAGACCTATGTTTCTAACTTGGTGGTTCTCTAATTAATTCAAAGTCTAAATGTTCCAAAGTGAATTCACCATTGCTCTCACAATCTCATTTTTTCCCTCCCTCTATATTTACCAGCTGTAGTGGACACATCATCTTCTCAGTCATGAATTTTGAAATAATCCTCAACTTCTCCACAGAACATCTGTTCAGTTACCACTGATCCACTTTCTTCTATGAAACCCTTTGAAGCATCTTATTACATGCGGTACTCTCCAAAGTTTCATAAAGGTGCTGGAAATCCTATATTGGCTGATCTCTGCTTCATTAAATTCACCTAATTTCTAATCACTATTCTTTTCTTGCCAAGCTCTATTCATTCAATTAAAAAATAACCATGACTCGCTTCTTTATATCATAGTCTAAAAGAACCACAACAGTTTAGGATATATCTTCCCTTCTATTAGTTTCTATTATCCATTTTGTTACTACTTCTTTGTTCTCATACCTATATTTTTAAATTAAAAAGATGTAAGAACATATATTATACAGGAGTTTGAACTCAGGGCCTTGTGTTTGCCAGGCAAGTGCTCTGTAACTCAAGACACATGTCTAACCTCTTTTTGAAAAGTTACTCTTTTTTGCCAGTTGTGGGACTTGAACTCAGGGCCTGAGCACTGTCCTTGGACTCTTCTCAAGGCTAGAGCTCTTCCACTTGAGCCACAGCACCACTTCTAGCTTTTTTTCTATGTAGGTGGTACTAAGGAATTGAACCTGGGTATTTGTGCATGCTAGGCAAGCAATCTACCACTAGGCCAAACTTCCAGCCGAAAAGTTACTTTTCTGATACAAGCTCACATTTTTCCCACTGGACTGTGACCTTCCCACTTATGCCTCCCCCACATAACTAGAATCCAGTCACTTAGCACCCTACTTAGCTATTTTGTTGAGATAGGATCTTACTCACTTTTTGCCTGGGCTGTCCTTGAACCTCAGTCTTTCTGATCTTTATTTTGCAGGACGTGGGACTACAGGCCTGAGTCACTGTTTTCTACTCTATTGTTACTATCGAAGGATGGTGGAATGTGCCATTTTGACATAAGCATTGTTTTGAACTGAAGACATCTTTTTTTTTTTTTTTTAAAGCACAGAATTTGTAAGGGTAATGTGACTCCTTTTGTCTCTTGAAGGGAGAAGATAAAACTCCTTTGTAGAAGTTGTCCTCTCTATACAAAAACTGTTGTTCTCATAATCAAGGACAGGAAGCTATAGAAAGAGAGTTCTGTACAAACTTTGTTAACCTTTATCTTGCTACTCAGTTCAATCAATTAGTGACCTACCTCAATACAGTTAGAATTTTCCCCTGACTTTAATATTTTTTTCTTGATCTGTCTTATGTTAATATTATCCTCAGGCTCAGCCTCCAAAAACCCTAAAAGGATAGTGGGAAGGTTTCCTATCCCTAATACTATGAACTACAGATAGTTTAATTTTCCCCTGGCAAACAAATCTCATGAGAACAGGTGCCAAGCTTGGTTTTTATTGTTATAGTTGCTGATGCTTGCCACATAATAGAAATTCAATAAACCTTATTGAATCTGAATGCAATTCATATAACAAACATCATTGAGTTTAGTTTTTTTAATCCCTAGATTATATAGCACATTTTCTTGTTCCATTTGTCTGAGAATGGGCATTTGGGTTGATTCCATATCTTGTCTATGGTAAACAATGCTGGGTTGTGCTGGTAGGTTTAGCACAGTCTTCTTGTGGTCAGTTATATAAATGCCCAGAAGTGAAATGCTTGGTCCTAGAGAAGCTCTATGTTTAATCTTTTGAGGAACCTCCATTGTGTTTTCCAGAGTGTTTGAACAAGTTTACATTCCCACCAACAGCGTAGTAGCATTTTCTTTTGGCCACATCCCTACCAGCATCTCTTATTATTAGTTTTTTTGATAATGACCATTTTAACTGGAATGTGGTGAAATCTCAGTATTATTTTGATTTGCATTTCTTTTGTGGCCAGAGATTTTGAGCATTTCTTCATATGTTATTGGCCATTCTTACTTTTTCTGAGAAGTCCCTCTTTAAGTCTTTAACCTCTATATTGATACTGTTGTTTTCTTCGGGGTTTAATTTTAGATATGAAACCCTTGTCTGATGCATACCTAGTGAAGATCTCTTAATCTATGGGCTTTCTATTTATTTTGCTAGCTATGTGCTTTGGCATGAAAAAACTCTTCAGCTTGATGCAATCCCATTTATCCAGCCTTTGATCTGTTGTGATTCTGGCTCTTAGGAAGTTTCAACTCCAACCTAGAAGTCCTAGTGTTTCATCTTTCCCTTTTTTAAAAAAAATATTTTCATGGTATCTGGGCCTTATGTCGAGATCTCTGATCCATTCAGAAGTGAGTTTGAATGGATGATATATAAGGATCTAGCTTCAGTTTTCTTTTGTTCATAATTTTTTATTGTAATTAATAGAAGGGATACATTATATTCACCAGATAGAAGGTGCATTACTTCACATACATTGATACCCATTCTTATGTCATGGTCCCCATATCCTACCCCCCACCCCCACTGCTCATGTTGTTTTCTCCCCTTCCCTATCCAATTTCAAACAACCAATCACTAGCTTCAGTTTTCTGCACGTGTAAGCCAATTCTGTCGGCACCATTTGTTGAAGAGGCTGTCTCTTCCATTCTATGTTTTTTGTTTCCTTATCAAATATGAGGTGATTATAGTTCTGCAGGTTAATTTCTAGGTCTTCTATTCCATTGGTCCTCAGGCCTATTCTTGTGCCAGCACCAAGCTGTTTTTGTTACTATAGTTTTGTAATAGAGTTTGAAGTTTGGCATTGATATTCTTCGAATGCTATGCTCCTGCTAAGTTTTGTTTTTGCTATCCAGCATCTTCTATTATGGAATAATAGAAGTATCCTTGAAGAACATTGTGGGAATGTTGATGACTATTGCATTGAATTTGTAAATGTCTCTGGGAAGTATTGCTATTTTCATAATATGAATCCTTCCAATTCAGGAGCATGGAAGGTTTTTTCCATTTCCTTCAATATGCTTCAATTTCTTATTTTTTCAGATTTTTAAAGTTTTCATAATAGAGGTCCTTCAGATCTTTGGTTAAGCTAATTTCTAGGTATATCTATTTCCTTTTTGTTTTTTATTTTATCTATCACGGGTTTTGGATTATGGGTCTTGGTGCTGTCCCTGAGCTCTTCAGCTCAAGGCTAGTGCTCTACCACTTTGAGCCACCGTACCACTTTGTATTTTTTGAGACTCTTACAAAAAGTGTTGCTTTCCTGATTTCAGTCTCCGTCTTCTCATTGTTGTCATACAGAGAAGCTACTGATTTTTATAGGTTAATTTTATAACCTGCTACTTTGCTGAAGTTTCAGATCAGCTCAAATAACTTGGGAGAGGAGTGAGTGGGGTTCTTTAAATACAGGATCATGTCATATGCAAAGAGGATAATTATATTTCTTTCCCTATTTGGATAGAATTCTACACTTACATCAGAAAGAATGATATTGTTTGCACATCTATGTTATATTACAGTTATAAAAATAGGTACACATAAATGTATGGTAAAACAATTACTGTTATGATTAGTAATAAATCTTATGCTAATCTTGCTAGTTTTCTCACATAAAAAGTTTTCGTAACCTCCGATTTATTTTTTTAAATTTTATTTTCTTGTCAGGGTGATGTATAGAGGGGTTATAGTTACATTTGTCAGGTAGTGAGTATATTACTTCTTGATTAATACTCCTCATGTTTTTCTACTATTTTCTTTATAACGTCCATCTTATCTGCAGTTTCTCTACCATCTTTTCCCTCAAATACAGTTTTTTTGCCAGTCCTGGGGCTTGAACTTGGGGCCTGAGCCTTTCTCAAGGCTAGTACTCTTCCACTTGAGCTGCGGCACCACTTCCAGCCTTTTCTGGGTATATGGTACCAGGGAATTGAATCCAGAATTTTGTGCATGCTAGGCCAGCACTCTATCACTAAGCTATCCTCCCAGACCTCAAATACAATTTTATCATGCTTCTTTGCTGCTTGAAAATTTTTTTGATGGATGTGTACTGTCCACAGGATGAAGCTTCGTCACAGGAGAGAATGCAAGATTCTTCAGATTCTGCACCATTTCCTACCACTTATGTCAAGGTTTCTGTTATTTGGACTTCTAATCCTTCATCAAAAGGCAAATTCTTATTCATTCTCTGTTTCCTCTATTCCTAATGTTTTGGGTAGCGCTTTGAAACAGATTTTAATAACAGAACTGGGTACTGATTTGTGCACCTGTAGTTCTAGCTACTACTAAGGAGGCTGAGACAAATGGATCAGGAATTTGAGGCCAGCAACACAGTGAGTTCCTGACTTTAAAAACAAAAAAAAATTTTTAAGAAAAAGGATGAGGGGTGAATGAAGATGGAGAAAAGGAGGAAAATGGGAGAAGAAAAAATATGAATTCAAGGACAATGTGACATCAAAAAAATGAAAGCCAGAAGCTAAAAATGTTAAAAATATGCTACAGCACAGGGAAATTGTTCACTCTAGTTAACCTATTTGTGTAATTGAGACTATCATAGGCCCTACTTATAGAGTTATCAAGAAAGGTTAAGTGATGTAGAAAATATTTAGTATGTTACACAATGTCTGGCATTATGGTAAGTGTTCAATAAGTATATCTGTTGTCATTATGTATTCATATAGCTGTAATTCTTATTAGGAATAAAAGCAGATGACTTTAGAACAGTCTTCAGGAATGTCAGCATCACTTCTGACTTTTTCTATGTATGTGGTACCAAGGAATTGAACCTGTGACATTGTGCTTATTAGGCAAGCACTCTACTACTAGGCCAAACTCTGGGCCTTTAGTTTTTATTCGGAAGGGGTTATTTTCTATAAAGCAGCACCAAGTAGACATTTTCATCTTTCTGTCCTTTTCCTTTTGCTTTCATGTGACTGACTGCATTTTCTGTCCGACTCACTTGGAAAGAAGTAACTTACCTCCCATTGTAGAGTTTTGCTGGTATATTTAGCATTCCTTTTCAGGCTTATTATTTGTAGAACAATAGATGTCATATAATTCTGGAAAAAAAGAAGTAGAAATTTTCCATATGGAATGAACTCAGTTTCCCCTCAGTAGATGATTGATCAAGAGATGTGGTATTTTTACACAATGGAATTCTATGCTGCCATCAGAAAGAATGACATGCCCCATTTGGAAGGAAATGGAAAGACTTGGAAAAAAATCATATTAAATGAAATAAGCCGGTCCAAAGGAATATAGGCTCAATGGTTTCCCTCATTTGTAATAATTAGTACACATCTAGGACTCTTCTAGCAGAGGATTACAATAATGCAAAACCTAGATACATAAGGCCATATAGGGTGAGGCTAAATGAAAGGATCTCCAAGATATAGAAACAAGAGCCATATAAGGTGTGACTGTTGTTCTTAATGTACTATATTATTTCTCATCTTACCTTGTTATTAGATAAATTATATATGTGTATTTGTTTATTTCTTTTTTATCAGGATATGTCTCTTCAGAGAGAGATGTGAGATGATACAAGTTGTAACTTAACTCTATTTTATTACCATAGAAAAGGAAGTAATAAACAATATGTTACATAATATAAATAGTATATATACATATATAATATACACAGTATATTATGCTATATAATATATACATTGTATTGGAAAGTACCTTTGAAATTGTAAGAAAAATAAGAATATTGAAAATATTTTATTATCTAAGAAAATCTTGGATAGGCAGTAAAATGAGTTTTGTAGTGTGGTTACAAGTTAGGACTATCACAATAATTTTTTGTGCCCACAGATAATTGGTGTGGTTTTCTGTTGGAAGAGTGATGAAGTAAGTTTGAGAACTTGCTGGGGATAGGAAACATGGCTGACAATAGGAATAATGTGAAGGAAATATTAATAATTAACCATCAATCATGCATATCAGACACTGAACTGAGAGGATTTTGGCATGCATGTATACACTATTTCATTTAAGCTATATCAACTGTGTGGAATGCAGTTCTATTATCTCAATTCTATACAAAAGAAACCTAAGCTGAGAAGAAATATGCCATTTTCTCAGGGACCAACAGCTAGTAAGAAGTTAAACAATATCCATAAAAGATTAGAGACCTACAAGGGTTTAGTGGCTCAAAGTTTAGCATTAATATCTTGGAGAACTTGGACAATACTACAAATTTTAGTTATCCTTTGTAGACAATACTAAGAATAAATATTCAGAAAAAGATCAAGATACAGCATAAAAGCTGGACATGCTATTAATCCAAGCTACTTGTAAGACACAGATATGGATGGTCACAGTTCAAGGCCAACTTGGTTAAGAAGTTGCTAAGATCTATGATGTCATACCTGCCATTTCAGGTATGGTGGAAAGTGTAAATAGGAGAATTGAAGTCCAGGCTAACACTAGGTAAAAATGAGGCTCTGGTAAAGTGCTTGCCTAGCGTGCACGAAGACCCAAGTTTGATTCCTCAGTATCACATACATAGAAAAAAGCCAGAAGTGGTGCTAAGGCTCAAGTGGTAGAGCTCTTGCCTTGAGAAAAATACAAGGACAGTGTTCAGGCCCTGAGCTCAGGCCCAGGACTGGCAAAAAAAAATTAAATGAGGCTCTTAAAAGACTATTCAGAAAGATAGTTTATAACTTTCATGACAAAATATGATGACCTTACATTTATTTTTTTTGGTATCGAACCTAAATTTATCAAACTAAAATGTAAACTCCTAATTTTTTCAGTGTATATGATCCATATGTGTTCAAAGAATTGCTGAGTATAACTGCAGAGAAATTTTAACATTTGGGCAAATTTCAAAGCAATGAATTTTGGAGTTGAAGTTTTAGGTAATTCAAAATTTTTGAATCTCCAAGAATTTCTCAATAATCATTCAATTTGCCAAAAGTTGGGCTGCACTTAGGGATTATCCATGCTCTTCAACATCACTCCTCCCTTGGCTGGCTGCCCCATGTGATTACTCTGTTTATTTGCAATTAAAATCAATTCATCCTAATATTTGTTAATAAATGTGATAAAATAATTCATTAGTGTTTTAAACACCCCTTCATCAAAATTATACATTATGCACATTTTTTTTTCTTAATTTCCCCTTTCCCTTTCGAGTAATAGATTCAATTTGTTTTTTTGGAGACTAACATGTTACTTTGTTCTAGTTATTTATTGCACTTGGTTATTGCACTTGGATATGACAATATCATGGCCTATACTTTTTGTTGATGCATCTCATTTTAAAATAAACTTTACTTTTTATAACAATTTAGGTTTATAGCAAAAAGGGTGAGAAACATAAAATAGCCACATTCCTCTCTTCTCACAGATATACAACCTTCCCCAGTAACAATCTCCCACCCCTAACCAGAATTGTACATTTGTTAAAATTCACAAACTAGGCATTAGGAACACAAGATTTTTAACATTTGTAGATAAGAAAGGTCCAATGAATAACAACTATTACACATAATAATAATAGCTGAGATTTATATATTAGTTCTTACTTAGTCCTAGATACTGTAGCTAATAATTTTATATATATTAGCATGTTTAAAATTTGCATATGTCTGTTATGCATATACACTTAAATTTCAGTAAGTTAATGATTTTTGATTAATGAAAGATAACATGGGTAAAATTGAAAGGAAGTTGATAAAACAGGGAGAACAGACTTGACATGTCCAAAACCAACAAATGAACCAGGCCACTGCCATGCATACTTGGGGATGAAAATTGGAGTGTATGAGGACTTTCTCCATTCTGCGGTATTATTTGGCCTTTTTTAAATCATCGTATTGTATTGCTTCTCCTAGAAAAGTCAATAATCTTTAAAGTAGAGACTGCATAGACTTCTTTACCTCCTTGATTTGGTTTTGAGTGCTGTCTGTGAAGTCCTTTACCACAGCGGCTGTACTCTTTGGACTTTATGGAACCAACACAGATGCCCTGCAGTAGATGAATAGATTGAGAAGATGTGGTATTTATACACAATGGAATTCTATGCTGCCATCACCCCATTTGTAAAGAAATGGAAAGACCTGGGAAAAATCATATTAAGTGAAGTAAGTCAGTCCCAAACAAACATAGGCTCCATAGGTTTCCTCATTTGCAATAATTAGTATGTGTCTAAGATTCTCCTAGCACTGCTAGGAGAATCACAATAGCTCAAAATCTATGTATATATGGCCATATAGGATAAGGCTAAATGAAATGAACTTCAGGATATAGAAATAAGAGGTTTATCTTTGTGATTGTTCTTTTAATGTAATATGTGAAGTTATTTCTTTTCTCTTTTTCTTCCCTTATGGTTTATCTCATGTTGTTACTGTATCTGGTATATTGTGTATATGTTTATTTGTTTATTTGAAATAGGGAAGAGAAGGGAAAAAGAATATGAGGGGAGAGGGTAGGGAGAGGGAAAGTAGAAGAAAAACATGGGTGTTCAAGAAGTAATGTACCTACCTGATGAATGCAACTGTAGTCCCTCTATATCTCACCTGACAATACATTTATTTGTTTATTTGAAATAGGGAAGGGAAGTGGGAAAACAAGATAATTGGGAGGGAGAAGAGAAAAGGGGACAGAAACATGAGACAAGCTATCAAAGTTTGAGAAGTAATGCACCCATTACCAGACAAATGTAACTATAAACCCTCTATACATTATCCCAACATTAAAAAAATAAAATTTAAAAATAATAAAAAGTACATACTACTAATAAACTGATAATTAGAAAATTATACATAGAATAATTTCTCAATAATGTAAAACAAAAAATATGAAAGAAGTGGATTCAAGTATCAGTATTAGTGGTATGCTAGTGGCTCACACCTATAAATCTAGTACTCAAGTGGCTGAGATCTAAAGAGTCATGATTTGAAGTTGGTTTAGGCAAGAAAAGTTGGCAAGATTCTGTTTTCAAAATAACCAAAAAGCAAAGGGAGAGAACTTGGTCAAGAGGAAAAACAAGTGCTCTGAATTCCAACCAGAATTTTAAAAAAAATGTTACTGCATTCTACTTTGAAAATTCAGAGCATGGGCATTTCATTTTCATTTGTCCTCTCTTATAGTTATTCGTTAGTAAATATACTCTGAGCTAGAGAATGTTAGGGAATGTTCTGGAATTCTGCACAGAAAATAAAATAGGGAATGAGATAGTTAGACACATTGACATATTTCCTGCCATCATTGAATGTGTGTGTTAATTAAACTGTAATAATTTAACAGAGTTGCTAGGTGTGATGGCTCACATCTGTAATCCTAGCTACTCAGGAGGCTGCGATCTGGTTCAAAGCCAGCCTGGGAACAAAAGGAACTGAGACTCTTATCTCCAATTAACCTCTAGAAAATGGGAAGTGGCCTTGCTCAAGGGTAGCCTTGAGCTGAAGAGCTCAGAGACAGTGCCTAAGGAGAAATCAAACCCCATGACCCACAAAAATAATAATAATTTAACAAAGTCTGCTGTGATGTTCTGTACTAGAGGAGCCTAACCTAGCCAATGAGTTTTAGAACCAAAGGATATGTAGAAACTTTTCAGGCAAAGATAAGTACTAAAGTTTTCTATCAAAACATGTACTGCTTTTCATCAGAAAAACAGAACATTTGAAACTCTTTTTGAAGAAATGACTAATATTTTTCTTTCCATTTGTATCAGATATTAGTAGCTATTCAGGGTTGGAAACTATCTTTTTTCTCAGCTCGATTTAGGCAAATTCAATTTAATGATCTGACATTTTTCTCTTGATCAAAGATTTCAGTCAAATGAAATATTTAAGATAATAAATTGAAACTGCTAGATAAGAGTAAAACAATGATTAAATAGCTTCCTTACCCAAGGCTCACATTAGGAAACTATGTGGTTTATGATCTTTTGGTAGTTAATCTATCAAAAAGAGGTTGTGAAATATGCTTAATGTTGGCCTTGAGAGAAATAAGACCTTGCTCCTCTTCTAGTTAAGTCCCATTTTTGTGGGATCAAAATTAAGAAAAACAAATCAAGGAGGAAAAGGACATGAATTATTTTGAAGTTAACATGAATCAGTAATGAAATTTTTCTCAAAGGAGTTTTGTAAGTGAAATAGCTATCACTGGATATTAAAAAATAAGGATTCCACATATGTGGATATTAGAATCATCTTCTGTAATTCTCAGTTGAACTGTAATTTCCCACACTACAGTTTGATATTATCTTTATGAAGGAGAGAGGAGAATAACATCCATCATAAGTGTGCATTAATTAGTTTTGTAGTTAATGGCTATCATCTCTAAAAATATCCAAAAGGAAAAATATCTGTAAGTATATGCCATAAAAATGTCTAAATAAATAAGACATAAGTACTAGTAGTACTGATATTAATTTCCTATTGCTGCTTAATGAAAACCATGGATTTTTTGATTTATAACTTAAAAATGAAGCTGGGCATCAATCAATGGCTCACAATTGCCATCCTAGCTATCGGGAAGATGAGATCTGAAAATTGTTTGGAGTTCAAAGCCAGCCATGGCAGAGAAGTCTGGGAGATTTATCCCCAATTAATCACACACAGAGAAATGCACACATGCACACATGCATACATATATAAAGAGGGAGAGAAAGGGAGGAGGGAGGAGGGGGGCGGGGAGAGAGAAGCTGAAAGCAGACCTGTGAGTCACATGGTAAATGGTAGAGCATTAGCTGTGAGCATAATAGCTCAAGGACAGTGCTCAGGATGAGTTCAAGACCCAGGACTGGAACCACCCCCGCCCCCGCAACAAACCCACAGTAACTTATAAAATAATAATCTTATCATTTTACAATTCTGATGGTCAAAAGGATTTTTTTTGGAAGCTGTTGAGGAAAATCCATTTCCTGCCATTTCTCGGTTCTAGAAGCTGTTCACATTCCTTGGCTTGATGCCATTCATCACTCTGACTGCCTTTTCTAGTCTTGTCCTCACATCTCTTCTCTGATCTATTTGTCTTTCTCCTAAAGGACACCTGTTATTATGTTGGGTCCACCCATAAATCTCAGTTTGATCATCCTATCACAAGATCCTGAATTTAATCTCACTTGCAGAGTTCCTTTTCCCATATAAGATACTATGTTCTGAGGTTTTGATTATTCAAACATATTTATACTTAGGGAGCCATTGGTTTGCTTAGTATAATGTGCTAGCAGTTTTCTGTAAGATATTACATTCCTTTCTTTCCATTCCAATACTTCAATATGATCATTCTAACACATGTCATGAAAATATCTAAGTATTATTGAGATTTTGGAGGATCTCACAGGATGCTTAATAAAGAAAACCAAACTAAACCTAAATAAAAGGCAGGTAAACAAAATCAATTGCACTTATGGGAATTTCTCAGATCACGAAGAATCGACGTTAATTTTTTTTTTGTCAAGTAAACTAATGGCTTTTTGATTCATGTGGAGGGCTTTACTGTGACAGCAATCTATGAATTGCTCAAGTGTTTGACATGACTTTATATACAGGTCATTATGGCATTTGAACAACAAAAAAGGATTTCAAAAATGACATTCTGAAGGGCAATTGCTTTACTTTTGCATGAAAGCAATGTTATTACAGGTCAGGCTGAAGCTAATTCAAAGGTCATAAGAGAGAAATAGACTATAGCAGAATAACTATTGTTTAATGGGTCATTGAAAAAAGGGAAGGCGTATATTTCAGGCCAAAGTCAAATGGAATTGTAAGGTGTTCCAGTATTAATATTGTAACTAGACACTTATAAAAAGCACTGGAATATAAGCCCTTCCATACCATGCTAGGTATGTTTTCGTTTGTATTTTATTATATATTCAATTTCTTGTTAATTAAATTAAATCTTCCCCAAAGAAATATTTTGACTGTTAGATGTTAAATGCTTCAATAAAAAACTTTAGGTTGTAATTGTTATAGGAACCATATTTACCTGTAGCAACTAAACTATACAGGACAAGCACATTGAACAACTTTTCCTAGTGATCATGTTTTGTTTTTGATTAAGCCTATTTTTTCTACTTGTTATTTTATACCATTTCCTTGGTAGTCATAAAAGTACTTAGCTTTGTCTTATATGTTGACCTAACTACATATTTAAATACATTTATGACTGAAAAAATGAAAAAAAGGAAGAAACTAACTGTAGTAGACGTTATTCCCTCAGAAGGGCTGTATTTCCTTGAGCACTGCATCATCTGAGGGCATTGATAAAATTTTGTGCTTATTGAAACCTTAAAGTGAAATCTTTCAAATGAAATCATCGTTCTAATTTTAGATTTTCTTTTTGAACCAGTCCTGGAGCTTGAACTCAGGGCTTGGGCTCTATTCTGGAGCTTCTTTGCTTAAGGATAGCACCTACCACGTGAGCCACAAGTGTTTAGTAGAGATAATTTTGGTGTTCAATTAGAGATGAGTGGTTTTTGTTGATTAATTAGAAGTAAGAATCTCATGTGCTTTCCTTCCCTTGCTGGCTTCAGACCACTATCCTCAAATCTCAGCTTTCTAAGCAGCTAGGATTATAGATATGAGCCACCAGTTAAACCTAACTACTTTTAGGTTTTAGATTTTGAGGAAATTTCACAGTGATTTCTATACTGGTAAAATCATTAATTTAAAAACAAAAGCAAAATAAGACAGCTGCTGATATTAATAATAAAATATTGATCAATAGCATAATACTGTGACATAAAAATATAACTCAAAGTAAAAAAAGTGAAATCAACAAAATGTTTTCAACAATTTTCATAGGTTAATGAAACAAACTGGGTGCTGATAGCTTATGTTTATAATCGTAGCTACTCAGTAGGGTGACAGCTGAGGATTGCAGTCTGAAGCCAGCTTAAGCAGGAAACTCTATGACTTTTATCTCCAATTACCCTCCAAAAACCCGAAAGTGGAGAAAAGACTTAAATGGTAGCGTGACAGATGAGCCAAAAAGCTAATTGACAGCACCCACATCCTCAGTTCAAGCTTCCAGACTAGCATACATATGCACAAAAAGGTAATAAATCTTTAGTAAGCTAATGAAAGAATCATTATCTACAAAGTGTGATATGCACATCAGCAATAACTGATTAGAATATACAATGAACCTCATGATACATATATGTAATATCTACATAATAAAAGTACTTACTTAACAATTTTTTTTGTGTGGGTCATGGGGATTGAACTCGGCCTGAGTGTTGTCCTTGAGCTCTTCAGCTCAAGGCTACCACCCTACCCTTGAGCCAAGTCCACTTCCCGGTTTTCTAAAGGTTAATTGAAGATATGAGTCTCAGTTCCTTTTGTGCCCAGATTGGCTTTGAACCTTGATCCTCAGATCTCAGCATCCTGAGTAGCTAGGAATACACGCATGAGTCACCACACCTGGCTTTCTTTAACACATTTTTAACAAATATCACTTATTTAACAAATGAAATAAATACTTAGGAAGCAGTTCAGTTAGTGCTGTTACTAGTTATACTGAAAAATTTAAAACAAAATGTAAATAAGCAAGACCCCATATTTCTAGATGCAATAAATATACTATAAAGATATTTGTTTCTCTTAAGTTTATTAATAGTTTTTGTGCAATCCCAGTAATATTCCAAGGAATTTTTCTTATAACCTAAAAAATACTTCAAAATTAGGCTGGATTATTTTGCAGTGAAAAATAAAGTACACTAAAAGATTTCCTAAGGGTAATTATTAGAACACATTAAAAGCAACATATTAAAAGCAACAATTAAGATAACATGACACTAGCCTCAAAACAGATGTCTTACAACAGAAAAGAACTCATGCTTAGTCACGTGCTCTATCATTGGGACAAATACTGCATTTCTTTATACACACACACACACACACACACACACACACACACACACACACATTTTGTCCAGTCCTGGGGCTTAAACTCAGGGCCTGAGCACTGTTCTTGGGCTTTCTCATGGCTAGTGCTCTACCACTTGAGCCACAGCACCACTTCCAGCCTTTTCTATGTTTGTGGTACTGAGGAATCGAACCTGGGTCTTCATGCATACTAGGCAAGCACTCTACCACTAGGCCAAGCTCCCAGTCCGAATACTGTATTTCTTATAAAATTTTATAAAAGGAGTATCATAAGTCAATGGGAAAGGTAAGGACTATTTAGACTATTATTATTATTTGGTATACTGAATATCAATTTAGATAAAAATAGTAGTAGGTCACTATAGGACCTCCCTACCTCTACCACATCTCTTCTTATCATGTATGATAAACTGTTGTGTCCCCGGGCTTTGGCATACCAAAAGTTTTGAGTAGTTTGAATGCACAATATCTCAGCCAATAATTGATAGCATAGAGCAAAGTATACTACAGATAAGAACTAACTATAAAATAAAAAATAGACATGTGTTGTCATAGACCTTTGCATGGATAGCTTCTTGTTACTCAGATCCTAGGTTAAATGCTATTCTTAGCATATCTTAAGTAGTGTCTCTTCCATCTTCATGACTACCATTTTACTTTATTTGTTCTACTGTGAATTTATTGTAGTCACTTTAAAAAAATCATCTGATTCTCTTACTATAATATAAGGTTCATTAGAACAATAACTTGGTGTTTAAAGAGTATATGAAAGAATTTTGGTGGGGCCGGGAGTTTGGCCTAGTGGTAGAGTGCTTGCCTAGCATGCACGAAGACCGGGGATTCGATTCCTCGGTACCACATACATAGAAAAAAGCTGGAAGTGGTGCTGAGGCTCAAGTGGTAGAGCTCTAGCCTTGAGAAAGTCCAATGCCCTGAGCCCAAGCCTAGGACTGGCAAAAAAAAAAAAAAAAGAATTCTGGTAGCACATTAACTTTACAAAATAAAAATCTATATTAGATGTTAAAGCACTTAGAGTATACAATACCAAAACAAACAAAAGAGAAACAAGGGAATGGGAAAAGCAAATACCTAAAAATGTCCATGATTATATTGTCTTTAGAAAGATATTCCAAATCTTATGTAAAAATAAAGACATGAAAAGAAAATCCACATTAGGACATGCTTCTTTGTTTTTCACAAGGAACAATAGTTGATCTTGTTAGTAATTAAAGAACTAAAAGTATAACCACGTTGAGGTAACATTTTATACCAAGGAATTTTCAGGAAAAGGTGGAATAATTTTGTGTTGTGTTGAGTTTTCAAAATGTTTGCCTTTTTGGATCCAAGATCCCTATTCTAGGAAAATGATCCAAAGAAAATAACTCAATAACATATCTGAAACAGAGGTGATCTTTACAGTTTTAGTTTCAGAGTAAAACTTAGAAATGTTACACTGATTAGTATAGGGGTAATTACTTCCTTGTGTGAGGCATCAGGCAATACATGGAATCTCATACTATCATTAAATATTGAAACAGAGAGGATTATGAAGCAACATGGACACATTTATTACATTAGGTGAAAAGCTAATATACACATACCTATATGTTTTTGATACATGTATGTATATATGTGTGTATGTATGTATGTATGTATGTATCTATCTGTCTGTCTGTCTGTCTGTCTATCTATCTATCTATCTATCTATCTATCTATCTATCTATCTATCTATCTATCTATCTATCTATCTATTTCTACCTTCTATCACTTAATTTATCTTCACATATCCCAAACCAAACCACAAGAGAAAAAAAAAACTTATGCTGAATACTCTCTTGAGTATTCAGCACCCAACCCCACTTTCACTTAAAATCCATCATCTTTTGCCACAAAACACTTGTTTTCAGCACACCTTGTTTCCTGTATTCAAGTAAGCAGAACTATGGAAAATGGGAAATAATTTATATTTTGAGTACTCACAGATATTCCCTCACTTGCACCTTTCAAAAAAGGTTTCTTTCCTAAGTGTTTACACCCATTTTGCAACACAAAAAGTGAAAACATAGTTAGGGATTAAGAAAAACCACAACAGTTCAACATAGCCTACCTATAGAGAAGCTCCAGGGGAAGCACGGATTTCTGCATGGGGCGAGGGGCGGGGCTCCAGGAGGTGGGTGTCGCAAAGAAAAGAGGGGAAACGCACGCCACTCGCCACGCTGCTTTACGGCAGCCGCTCCGCCCCCCTGCAGGTAGGCGAAGTCGGAAGCCGGCAAACATGGCCGCCCCCTGCTTGCTCAGCCCGCCCGTGACTGTCCTGGCCGCGCTGTTGTTGTCTTTCGGTAGCTGGGCCGCTAGTCAGATCGAGGTAGGAGGCAGGGTTGTTTGTTTTGTTTTTACACGTCTGGGGCCTGGAAGGACGGCCGTGTCGTGGCTGATTTCCGATGCACAGCAGCTGACCGACGCCTCCTGGATTCTGTGACAGGACCCGGGCTGGGCTGGGCTGGGCAGGGCAGGGGGAGAGGAGGGGAACGCAGTCCCTGGGAGCGGGTGGGACCTATTCAGTCCGATTCAACCTGGAAAATCGTCCGGTTAGTAGTATCACATTCTCCTATGCAGAGGAGGCTCTGATGCGAGCAGGTGAAACGACAGCACGGGAGCGCAGCCCCCACCCCCCTGCCTTCAACGTTCTTCTGGGCCGGACCAGATGGGCACCGCGTGTTATCTTGGGGAGCCCGCCCCCTCCATCACCTCTCCCCGCACTCCTCCCCTACCCCCGCCCGCCCCAGCCTCCTGCTCCACCCCGCGACTTGCCTTGTGGCCCCTGGACATTCTGGTCCTCTGTGGTAATGCTTTTACTTGCTCAGTGCTGAGGTGATTCTTCAGCCCCTATAATTTAGCATTTTCAGGCCTGCCTGCATATCTAGCTGGAAAGGGGACCCACATAATCGGTAAAGCATTGCCTATAAGGAGGGTTGTTTTTTTTTTTTTTTTTTTTTTTTGGAGAGGGGGAGTGAGGAGGAGAGCAGTCCCGCGCCTTGAACTTAGAGCCTGAGCACTGTCTTTTGGCTTTCTACCACTTGAGCCACAGCACCACTTCGACTTTTTCCTTTGTATTGTGGTACCGAGGAATCGAACCCGGGTCTTTGTGCATGCTTAGCAAGCACTCTTACCACTAGGCCAAAATCTCCAGAGCCAAGGAGATTTTTTTTTTAAATAAACTTTATTATTTCTGACTCCAAGCATCATTAAATTCTGTTTCAAGCTTTTTTTTTTTTTTTCTTCTTCTTCTACTCCAGCTTCACTGGTGTATTCTAGTCTCTGATCATTCCCCCTGAAATGTTTTATCTCCTCTAGGAATCTATTATTTTATTTTAATGCTAGTCTTTGTAACTTGTGAGCCGATTAGATTGTTCAGATTGAGTCCTCTTAGTGTTTCTCTGTTGCTTATAGACTAAATATGGATCTTAATCCGATACAATGACCTGCGTTGCCTTCCACTTACAGTAACTTGAGCTTAGACCGCAATGGACCCCATTCTTTTTTGACACACACTCTGTCAGTTATAAAAATATATATTATTAACAGAGTTCTAGTGTTTTCTTCATCACACTGGACTATCTTGCATACTTCATTTTGGATATCATTCGCATTTTTTGTAGTTCCATAATGTGTTATCACACTAGCAAGTTTTTATACCTTCAGTTTCTTCTGTCCATTTGTTAAGATGCAATACAGCAGTAACTTTTATAGAACTCTTCCCCTACTTCTTTCCTTGGCCTTGACTGTTTAACCAGTATAACACTCATCTGTTATATCCTATGTAATTGTACAGTTACTCAGCTATCTCTCATCAATCTATGCTGCAGTCTGCAGCCACAGGGGCGTAAAAATGCAAATCACTGAACTGTATCTTAAGGTGAAGAGCAAATTCTTCATTATGACCCACAAAGGCCCTGCTCTATCCGAATTTTCTTGCAGATCTGCTTTTCAGATGTCCCATAATGGTAGACATATCAGTTTCTCAAACCTGTGAGCTCACTGCTTCCTTTGGCCCACATTTCTCATGTCTGGAATTATTTTTTGTCTTCATCTTTTAGATCATAATCCATTGTTTCTGGCTAAGTCGGATCCCTATGTTATACACTAAAGAAATACAGTGTCTGTATGGAATTTATTGTTTGCACTTAATTGCTAATTTGGGTCTACTCAAAAGGTTTCTGACTATTTCCACCCTTTAAAGGCCAGTATTATGATGATTTCTCTTCTTTAAAAAAATGTTTAAACTTTTTAAAATTTCTTACAAAAAATATTGTGTTATAAATCTTTTGACTAAAACTGTTCACATCGTACATTCCTGTGAATTTTTTTCTTTTGACACCCAATTTAATCTTCGGCAGAATTTCCTTTTAAACACAGTGCAGAATACTTTTTTTGCAGAAAAATAATTGTTGGCAACTGCAGTAAGTAATTTGAATAAAATAGTTGAAAAGCAACTCAATGAAACTAGCATTTATTATACATCAGTTACTAAATGAATAAGCTAAATGACCTTTTTAAAATTAGTAACTTCAAAATCCATTTCAGATACAAAACTGTAAAATTATAAAGTTGGCAGAAATATTTGAGTTAACCCAGATTTGAACCAAAGCATTTAATGACTTACCTTTTCCTGTCATTGTATTCAGAGTACTCAGGTGGGAGACTTCCCATGATGTCCAGTGCGTATTACACAGTAATCATATGCATTTTTGTGCTTGTCTTTACTATATCTTGGAATTCTTGCGAGAAAGCAACGTGCTTTTTAGCAATTTTCATATCATTGTACATTGCATAGACCTGGCACATAATATGTGCCTCATTACCGGAAGTTCAGTGAATAACTTTACATTAATTACATCCTTTTCACCAAAGTCCTAATGCAAGTCAGAATTTGAGGGCTGAAAATCCTTCAGAGATATGTGGGCCAAATCTCATTTTTTACAGGAGAAAAGTCCAAAGCACTAAATGACTTATGCAACTCTTAATAGCTAGATGGATTTTAGTTGGGGTCTTACAATTTCCAAACTGGCATTTTATCATAATAGCATGTTGTTTTCTTCAAGTAGCTACTGGAAGAGTTTGGAGGGAGAGAAAATTTATATTCCTTTTGTCCTTAGTGGGACATTTTATTCTTCCTGAAATTTCCTTGCTAGCCAGAAAATTCAAAAAGCTAACATTTGTTTGGCAATTGCTGTTCCTACATTCTATCACGTAGTAGTACCATTTATAGATAGGAACATGAAGACACATTAAGTTTATAATGCTAAGTAATAAAGCTGGTCTTTTTGTTTATTCTGGTGAGTTGAAATAAAACACTCAACACATAATAAGAATAGATGTTGATTAAAGATTTAATAGGAAAGATGAGTTATGTGTAGAATAAAAATAAAGATAAAGCGTAAATTCAAGAAGTAAATAATTCATAGCTTCAAGAAAGTTACAAGCATATGAGGAAGGTATTGCTATGTTTGAATAAAATGTTGAAAGACAATGAAAGACAAACAACCCTCCAGTAAGAAAAAAAGAACCCCAAACACAGCCCAGCAGTTGTGTGCACATGTACGCGTGTGTGTTTGTGTGTGTGTGTGTGTGTGTGTGTGTGTGTGTGTGTGTCTGTCTGTGTTTGTGCTTGCTAATCCTGGGGCTTGAACTCTAGGCCTGGATGCTGTCATGAGCTTCTAGCTTAGGCTAGTGTTCTACCACTTGAGCCATAGCACCACTTGTAGCTTTTTCTGAGTATATTGGAGATAAGAGTCATATGGACTTTCCTGCCTGGGCTAAATTCAAACCATGATCCTCAGATCGCAGCCTCCTGAGTAGCTATGATTACAGCCACTAGCAACTTGCTCCTACAGTTTCTGTAAATGGTTCAGCATGTCTTTCTGCTCATTATTGTTTAGTGTTGTGGCCAGTGTAGTATTAAAGACTGATTTAGCATAGCTGCTAAAAAATTCTTTGAGTAGTTGTGTGGTTGAAGAAATAAGATTATTTTTTTACAACAGACTCATGGGGATAAAAGTTACCTTTATTATACTACCCAAAGTGAAATATTAATATGTGATTTCCTTGTCGAAAACATTTTAGTCTAAAATTTTCATTTCAGAGACAGTTAATTTACAGCTTTTCTAGTATAATCTTTATGTAATACATGCTTTTAGAATTTTGTTTCTACGTCTCTCCTTTTAGTTTCCTTTTCCTTCCTCTCATTTTCTTCCTTCACTCTTTTTATTATTCCAGTGTTAGGGTTCTAATCCAGAGCTTACACTTGCCGGGCAAACTCTCTTCCCTCAGCTCAATAGCACTATTGATTCTTTCTCTGGCCAGAATGTTGAATGGCTCCGGCAAGACTAAGCCACTATTGTTTCAGATTTCTTGTATATATTTAGTATCTTTAAGCTAAAGTAGGCTTTTATAACCCATTTAGTAACTCAAACATAATGGCTTTTCCCAACTAAGATAGGATTGATGATTTCATCTATAAGGTCAAATAAGGTATGTTCATAATCTGAATGATTACTAGTACAACTGAAACAAAAGCACTATGTCATGTTCTTTGTTCTAAGAAATTGTGTGTGTGTTTGTTTTTAATGATTTTGCTTTTATTTGGCTGATAGAATGAAGCAGGACAATTTTTTAGAAGTGGCCATACAAACAACTGGGCTGTTTTGGTAAGTACCTTCCATAAAAGTATATCTTGATTTTCACATTAGATGTGTATCAAAAACCATGTGTGAATCAATTATTTGAAAATTTATTTTTTTAAGAATTTATCAACATTGATTTTTACATCATATTTCAAATATCATGTTTAACAAACAAGTATTCAAGAAGGGAATCTATATGCAATCACTGGCACATAGATTTTAGAACATAATTAAAATTAAGCTGAGGGTTTGTGTGTCATAAATACATACCAATCTATATAAAATAACATTATATATAGAGAGTCTATATCCCATCATATATTTTTATGTCTATATAGTGAAGTTTATATCTCCAAGACCATGTCTGTAGCCTTGGATACCCAAATATTGAGTCATCGCTCTTGTACTGTTTGGATCTGATATCCCTAAATTAAGGATACTATGCACCTTTCGTTCTTTTGGTCTTGACTTATCTCACTCAACATGATTTGCTCTAATTTCATCCACTTCCTAGCGAAGGCCATTATTTTATATTATCTGTTGGCCATGTAGAATTCCATTGTGCGTGCGTGTGTGTGTGTGTGTGTGTGTGTGTGTGTATGTACATGTACATTTTTTGTATCCATTCATCTGAAGTAGGGCATCTGAATTGTTTCCATAGCTTGACTATTGTGAATAGTGCAGAGATGAACAGGACTGAGCAGATGTCCTTATCATATTCTGGGTTATGATGTTCAGGATAGATGCCCAAGAGTGGTATGGTGGGATTGTAGGGAAGGTCATTTTCAGCTTTTTAAGAAACCTCCAAACTGCCTTCCAGAGTAGCTGAACTAGTTTACATTCCCACCAGCAGTGCAGTAGGGTTCCCCTGAAAGTTTATTTTTTATAGAAACTTTTTATTTAGATTTGATCATATTTTAAATTGACTAAATTTATTTTACTTGATTTTTTGGATAGGTAATAATCTGTAAATAATACATGAACAAATTAGAGGGCCTATTAAAAGAGACATTCTATAAAATGTAGAATTATTTTAATACTGGAAATAAGAAATTATATTTCCTATGTGTAGTATTAAATTTAGATACTCTACTTAATGCTCATTTACTTTTATAATTGTTACATAAATAGTAGCTGTATAAAATTCACAAAGCTTAAAAGAAGATAGACTAAGATCATGTGAATTTTACTTTAAAAAAAAGGCATTGATCACGATGCATTATATTCATCAAGTGCTTTATTGCACTCCTTTGTACAGCTACTTGAAAAATTTTATTTTGTGGGTCATGGGACTTGAACTCTGGGTCTGGGCATTGTACCCGAGCTCTTCAGCTCAAGGCTAACACCCTACCCTTGAGCCATAGTGCCACTTCTGGTTTGCTGGTGATTAATTGGAGATAAGAGTCTCACAGACTTTAGTGCCTGGGCTGGCCTTGAACCTCCATCTTCTGATCTCAGCCTCCTGAGTAGGTAGGATTACAGGCATGAGCCACTGTGCCTGGCAAGAAAAAAATTTTTTTTAAGATGGGTAATGTTCTTAAAATTCAGATTACAGAGTCAATAATGAATTATCTTTCTCTTTATATAAATGAGATAAATGTAAACCATAAAGTAGAATGATCTTTTTTTTTTATTTATTTTGTACTGGCAATAGGGCTTGAACTAAGAGCCTGGGCACTATCACTTAGCAGTTTGCTCCAACTGATGTTCTACCTCTACTCCTGACCTTGTGTGTGTCTGTTTGTGTGAGTTTATTTGAAGAATCTCATAAAGTTTTTTTTTTTTTTTTTTTCCCAAGCTGGCTTTGAACTGTCATCTTTAAATCTTTGCTTTCCAAATCGCTAGGATTAGGATTACTGGTGTGATCCACTAGCATCTAGTGATAAATCTTTTTTTTTTTTTTTTTTTTTTTTTTGCCAGTCCTGGGCTTGAGCTCAGGGCCTGAGCACTGTCTCAAGGCTAGAGCTCTACCTCTTGAGCCTCAGCACCACTTCCGGCTTTTTTCTATGTATGTGGTACCGAGGAATCGAACCCAGGTCTTCATGCATGCTAGGCAAGCACTTTAACTACTAGGCCAAACTCCCGGCCCCGATAAATCATTTTATATGCTGGAATAAAATCCAGTAATTTCAAAATCCTAGCCTATCTTGAGACTTTTTTCATTATTATTTTGTATGATAACATGTTCTGAATATTCATATATATATATATTTAACTTGAATGATTTTCTCTTTAGGATAAATTTCTAGGCATAAAAATATGCAGTCATAGGATATGATTGCCCTCCAGAAAGACTGCTCTTGATTCTGAATCTAAGTCAACAGGGTTTTATTAACTTTTGGCTGCTGGGCAATGGATCAAATTTTGTTTTAATTTGTTTATTAGACTATTTTTCTCTCATTTTTTCCCTTGGTGTGAATTATTATCTTTAATTTATCTTGATTCAAAATTTTACATTTTTTCATTCCTCAAAGAAAATACAAAATATTTTACTTTTCTTGTATATGGATAACAGTTTTACCTTTAGGGTTTCATTTAATGAAAGTAAGTTTGATTTAGAAACATAAAGGATTGCCATTGTTGCTATAAAAAAATATCTGAAAGCTAGAAGACAGTAGGTCACACCTGTAATCCTAGCTACTCAGGAGACTGAGATATAAGAATCATGGTTCAGAGGCAGCCCCAGGAAGACAAGTATGACTTGTCTCTGAGCTGTGGCTCAGATATAGAATGCTGGCCTTGAGCACAAAAACTTAGGGAAAGTGCCCAGACCCTGACTTCAAGAAACAGGATTGGCATGAGCACGCACAGGCACATGTACATTCTCTCCCTCTCCCTCTCCCCCCCCTCCCTCCCTCCCTCCCTCCCTCCCTCCCTCTCTCTCTCTCTCTCTCTCTCTGTCTCCCCCTCCCCTTCCCCCTCTCCCTCTTCCTCTCTCTCTCTCTCCCTCCCTCTCTCCCTCCCTCGCCTTCCTTCCTTCCCTCCCTTCCTCTCTCTCGTGGAGACTATAATACATAAAGAAAAGAGGTTTAGTTGCCTCCCATTTGTGGAGGATGAGAAGTCAAAGAACCTGGTCTCAGCATCTTCTCTGCATCTGATGTTGGCCTTCTTGCTACACCATGATATGGCAAAGGGCATCATACAGTGAGATAGCAGGTTTTCTAGGTCTCTTTCTTTTGAAGCCACTGATGCCATCTTAGTCTCAACCTGATGACACTATCTAAATCCTAATGCTGTCAACATAAAACATAAAATTGGGAATTGAATTTCCAATACATAATTTTGGGGGAGGTCTCATTTGAATAACAACAAAAGTCTACCAGAATAAAGGATAAAAAAATAAAGTAATTTCCAGAAGGTGGGAAAGTAATATATGGCTGAGAAACACATGCTGAGAAAGCAAGAGCACTGGGGAAGATGATGAATTCTAATAACTTAAATAAAGTGCTAAACAAACATACAGACTATACTAAAGGTAAAGGCAAAGTGGATATTTGAGGTTCTATAATTTATTGAGAATTGTTTCATAAAAGCTTGTAATTGTCTACAGATTGGTAGAAGTAAGTAATGTTTACAGTTGCTATACTTATTTGTATCAGATATCATTTCATTGTGACAAAATAGAATAAGGCACATGACTTTGTGTCTTATTTTGTGGCAGGAATGTGCTTGCTGGACCTACTATAACTGATCCTGATTTTGATTACTTCCTATAGAATGGATTCCCAAGAAACTAAATGAATCATAGAGTTAAATTCTTTGGAGTACCTTTGATAACTTTTTTTTTTTTGTGTGTGTGTTGGTCTTGGTTGAACTCCGGGCCTAGGCACCATGCCTAAGCTTTTGTGTTCAAGGATCTAGCTCTACCACTTGAGCCACAGCTCTGTTTCTGCCTTTTTTGGTGTTTAATGAGAAAGAAGAGTCTCATGGAGTTTCCTGCCCATACTGGCTTCAAGTCATGATCCTCAGATCTCAGCCTCCTGAATACTTAGGATTTCTAGCATGAACCACTGGTGCCTGGGTTAAGTAATATATTTAAGTGTAAAATTTGGTTGAAGCGTGTTCAGTTTTTTTTTTCAGTTCAGTAGCTTTATAATGCACATTGCATTATAAAAATTTGTTATGTTTTGGTCTGTGTTTTATATAAATAAGGAAGCAATACAAAACAAATATTACATAACCCAGGGTAGTTAATTTTCTTCTCTATTATGTGATTATGGTTATTTTCTTTGATTCTTAAACTTTTAATCTTCTAGAAAGAGGAGTATTACAGAATCACAGAACTTGAAAGTAAATTGAATTAATATTTTGCTAAATTTTCCAAAGATTTGTTTTTTTCTTCACCTGGTCTTGTTTGTCACTTATGAAAGGCGTTTCTTGGGCGCGGAGTTTGGCCTAGTGGTAAAGTGCTTGCCTAGCATGCACAAAGACCTGGGTTCAATTCCAAAGTATCACATACATAGAAAAGCCAGAAGTGGTACTGTGGCTTAGGTGTTAGAGTATCTAGCCTTGAGGAAAGCCCAAGGACAGTGCTCAGGTCCTGAGATCAAGCCCTGGATTAGCAAAAAGAAAGAAAGAAAGAAAGAAAGAAAGAAAGAAAGAAAGAAAGAAAGAAAGAAAGGCAGGCGTTTCTTTAGAGAGATGGGTTTTATTGATATTTATGTTCTAAGTCTGAAACTTTTTTTGTTGTTGTCAGGGTAATGTATAGAGGGGTCACCGTTAATGGGTACATTAATCCTTGAACATTGATACCCCTTCTCATGTTTTTGTCCCCCTTTCCCTTCCCTTACCCCTTTTCAATCATCTTGTTTTCCCTCCTTCCCTTCCCTGTTTCAAATAAACAATAAATGTATATACAATATACCAGGTAACAAAGTCAGATACAGTAACAATATGAGATTAACCATAAGGACAAAAAAGAGAGCAAGAGAGAGAGAGAAGTAACATAATACATTAAGAACAACAGTCACACAAGATAAACTAAGTTGGTTCAATATCTTCGCTATGGTAAATAATGCTGCAATGAACATCACTGTGCTAATAAGTTTAATATGCCCTTGTTTCTGGACATTTGGATAAATGCCAAGGAGTGCGATTTCTGGGTCATGAGGGAGCTTTATGTTTAGTCTCTTCAGTCTTTTTCTTTTTTTTTGCTCTTTTTTAAAATTTAAAATTTTTATTTTTTATTTTCAGGGTAATGTATAGAGGGGTTACAGTTACATTCACCAGGAAGTAGGTGCATTACTTCTTACATTGATACCCCTTCTCATGTTTTTGTTCCCATTTCCCTCCTCTTCCCCCTTCCCAATCATCTTTTGAGGAATCTCTTTACTGTTTTCCATAGTGGTTGAATCAGAGTTTATACTGCCGCCGACAGCATAGTAATATTCCTTTCTGGCCACATCCCCTCCAGCATCTGTTGTTATTAGATTTCTTGATCATGGCCATTCTAACTGGAGTGAGGTAGAATCTCAAAGTCGTTTTGATTTCCATTTATTTTATTAAGCCTGAAACTCTTTATTCAGCCATGTCTTATATCAAATGTCAGGAAAAATGTTTTTTAAGTCTTTGTCTTATTTGACTCAAATTTTTGTTTTAATACTTTAGGTGTGTACATCTCGATTCTGGTTTAACTATCGACATGTTGCAAACACTCTCTCTGTTTATAGAAGTGTCAAGAGGCTAGGTATTCCCGACAGGTAAGAAATCATAATTAAGTTTAATTTTGAACCTCTGCAAAGGTGACCTTTACATAATTGTATATATATATATGTATATATATATATGTTGCTTTTGAAAGAGGCAAAAATCTCTGAAATTTTCGTTGAGTATACAGCATTCATGTATAAAATAGGATTATTTAAGCCACACTGGCAAGTTATATAAGAGTCACTAATATACTAACGTTGAATGACTAGGTAAAGTATAACAACTAATTTATTAAATGCCTTTGGATTTTTACAGGTAACAGCGAAATTTTAACAGATTCAAGCTGAAAAAGAAGCCTTAAATAAGAACAAGAAAGACTTTGTAGTAGAAAATCATAAGCTAAAAATACTGAGCTAAAAGCAGCTGGTGGGACAGTAGTGCTGCCACACATTTCTGAAGGCTAGTCTTAGCCTGCATAGCTGCCACTGTTACCTTCTGATACTTAATGTTGCCACTGCCTCTGCTACCCAAATCCATCCCTGTTGTACCAAGTTCTTACTGTCTAGCCCTTCTATGGTCCTTGCTGGGAATGGTTTGTTGCAGATGGTAGGTTAGTGATCTTATCCATGCCCCAGAGAACTGAATGAATGTGAATATGGGCATTATGCTTTCTGTGTAAGGAAATGGTCTCTGTTCTATGGAGATTCATAAAGCGGGAAATTTCCTATTTGTAGGGAGCCATTCCAGTATCTTGTCTTTTCATTTGGCTTATCTGTGATAGATTTATTGTAGATGTTACCAAAGCAGGAGAGGAAGAAAGTGTCCTCAGTTCAGTTACTTAGTTTGATTTATTTAGTACTTGTGAAGTACTGTGGAAAGAGCTTTATAGTGAAGTAAGCTTGAATATTGGTCCTTGTGGCAAATTGGCTAAATCAAAGTAGCATACCTAGCCTGCTTTCTCATGGGCTAACAGTAACCTTCTTTGTAGGATTCAGATTTTTGTTTCAAAATAAATAGAGACATAAATTGAAATAAAGGAAGGAGTGCCTGGCTCGGGTAAGAAAAGTCATATTTTCTTCTGTATAAAAAACTATTTTGGCCTGAAAACTGTAATTTAATCATTACATTTCATCATTGAGGCAATTAGATAATACTTTACAATCTTGAAATTAAGTAAGCCTGAGAAGGAGGTTGCTCTGATGTATTAGTTATAAAAGTTTTATTTGTCAACTTTTTTTTGTAGGATTTTGGATTTTAATTGGCTGTTTTCACTGTGTTCTTTTCTAGAGAATCATTATGGAAAAAAAAAGAATCATTATGGATAGTTTGACAATAGACTTTTGTAAACAATCTTCCTGTTCTATGAATTAGTCAATAGGATTTCAATTAATTAAGACTTGGAGGATAACAATAAGAGAAGTAGTAGGTGTATTATTTCATGTTTCAGAAACTTACTAGGTTTCTGAAGAGTTTCCTTTGAAAGCTTATTTGTATTGCAAATGATTGGTCATCTATATTTAGGAAATATGTTCTGGAGAAAGGGGCTTTAAATAGTTGTTGATTTAAACCATTTTATTATTTAATGAAATCAATTGAAAATTATTTTCCTTTTTTCTTATTATGGTAAATATTGCTGTTGCTGGTGACTTTGTAATTTAGCTCCTGCTTGCAACTTAGTATAAAAATATAAGTGGCTTTGGTCAGAAAGTTGTTAGGAGATAATTTAGAATCACTGAGGACAGTTTTAAAACTTGAATTTCAAAAATAAGTTGAACTTATTCTGTACAATATGGAACATTTGCAGCCAAAACATTATTATATAAGTTGTTTCAATTCCAAGAAATGATCTTGAGACACATCACTAGTCACTGCATATTATTAAAATTGTGACTGGTGTTCTGGTTTTGTTTGCTTATTATTTTGTCCAGTCCTTGGGCCTAGCACTGTCCCTGAGCATTTTTTGATCAAGGCTAGTACTCTACCATTCCAGCTACAGCTCCATTTCTGGCTTTTTAGTAGTTTATTGGAAGTAAGAATCTCATAACTTTACTGCCTTGGGCTGCTTTGAACTACGATCCTCAGATCTCAGCCTGAGTAGTCAGGATTATAGACTTGAATCACTTGGCATCTAGCTTGTTTGCTTGATTTTATTTTTTATTTTTTTTACCAGTTTTTTAAAAAATTTCCCAAACATATTCAATATATGCAGCATTTCAGAGTATGTTCAACACTAAAAACTTAATTTTTTTTTTTTGTTGATCATGGGATTTGAACTCTGGCCATGGGCGCTGTCCCTGAGCTCTTCACTCAAGGTAGGGCCATAGCGCCACTTCCTAAAAACTTAAGTTGTTATTAATCCTACCATATTACCACTTGAACCACACTGGCAGCTGTCTATTTCACCTAAAACATAAAATTGCAATATTCTTTTCTAGGAAATTTTTTTTTTCTATTTTGTTATTGTACTATGGTGAGAGTTTTCAAAACCTATGAAAATCTAAAGAGGAAGACGCATACTCGCCTGGGTTATTATGCTTGTTAGCTATGATAAGAAATTGATGGTTTGTTAGAAAGTCAGCTTTTCTTTTTCAGTCCTAGGACTTGAACTCAGGGCATAGGCACTATTCTTGGGCTTTCTCAAGGCTACCACTCTACCACTTGAGCCACAGCACCACTTTCAGCTTTTTTTCCATCTTTTTTTTATTGTAATTAATAGAAGGGTTACATTATATTCACCGGATAGAAGGTATATTACTTCACAAGCATTGATACCCTTTCTCATTTGGTCCCCATTTCCCTCCCTCCACCCCTGCCCTTCATCTTGTTTTCCCCCCTTCCCTATCCTATTTCAAATAACCAAATAAACATACAGTATACAATATATCAGATAACAAGGTAAAATACTGTAACAGTAGGCGATAACCAAGGGACAGCAAAAGAGATGAGAGATAACATAGTACATTAAGGACAACAATCACTCATTATATGACTTGTTTCTATCTATGTAGGTGGTACCAAGGAATCGAACTTAGGGCTTTGTGCCTGCTAGGCATGTTTGCTTGATTTTAAAGGAACATTTATCTCTGTCATGAAATGTAAATTATTTGCATTAAGTTTCTCATATAATTCTCATAGAAAATTTATTCACATCACAAATTATTTACTAAAACATGTGATCTAGATGAATGCTATTTATTTTGGAAGTTCACAATTTGTTGGTCCCTTTTGAAGGTCCTTTATAGCCCTTCTTTTGCACATTCTCTGGCATTTTGTTTGTGTTTTATATACTGCTACTGTGATCATTTATGCTCCACGATGAAATGCCCACATTGACAGCTAGTTGACTGCTACCTAAACCTGCTCCTGACCTTCTAGCACTTGTGGCATAAGAATTTCTCATTCTCATGTGAAGATTTAGTTCCGATGTACAACCACATTTGGGGAGCATTATTTTTGATTTTATTATTATTACTATTATTTTCACCAGTCCTGGGGCTTGACCTCAGGGCCTGGACACTGTCCCTGAGCTTTTTTTACTTAAGGCTAGTATTCTACCATTCAAGCCTCAGTGCCACTTCTGGCATTTTCTGTGTATGTGGTACTGAGGAATTGAACTCAGGGCTTCATGCTAGGCAAGCACAATACCACTAGCCATCTTCCCAGCCCACTGCTTTATTTTTTGCTTGCATTTCTTTTCTTTCTGGCTCTTGTAAAAACTGTGGTTCAAGGGGAGGGCGGTAGCCTTGAGCTGAAGAGCTCAGGGGCAGTGCCCAGGCCCAAAGTCCAAGCCCCTCAACCAAAAAAAAAAGGAGAAAGAAAACATGTATTTATTGGACTGGGAATGTAGCCTAGTGATAGAATGCTTGCCTGGCATTCAGGAAACCCTGGATTTGAGTCCTATGTGTCACACACATGCACACAGAAAAAGCTTGAAGTGGTGCTGTGGCTCAAGTGCTAGAATGCTGGTCTTGAGAAAGCTCAAGGGCTCAGGCCTGGCGTTTAAGTCCCAGGACTGGCAAAAAAAAAAAAATGTATTGTTATTTAAAAAGTGATATACAGAGGGATTACTGTCACATAAATTAGGTAAAGAGTATATTTCTTTTAGGGAAATGTTATCCTTCCCTTTGCTGTCTCTTAGTTTTTCCCTTCCATCCCCATCCTTAGGAAAGGTCAGTGTAGCCTAATTATAATTTCATAACTCCCTTAGTATTCTGAAACTACATTGAAGCAAACAAGGATTGTGAGATTTTATTGTTGTTTTCATTTTTTATATTATCTTTTAGTTTTGGTGGTATTAGGGATCCAATCCAGGGCTTTGCATACTAAACATAGTCAGCCTTCATTATTATGTTTATTTCTCCTTCTACTCCCAGCTTCTATCACAGTACTTGGGCCTAAAAGATACTCATCAGGTATTGGCTAAATAAGTAGATGCATGACTTGGAAATAGTCATTTGTGCAAAACAAGCACAAGCTTGTACATTAAAATTAAAAAAATATACGTACCTTAAATTGTGTTAGTCTAGTTTTCTGAAGATGTTAGATATTGAATTGTGATAACTGTTTGTATACTTTTATAATATTATTAGGAAAATTAATTAATGGAAAGGAGATATGAGATATTAATAGTTTTGTAGGTAAATAAAAAGATCAACTCATAAATGCTCTTAAGTGCTTTCCAGCCTCCTGGTTATCATTTTCAGATCTAAATTGAACCCAAGGGAACTGTCTTGCACCTCTTCCCCAACCTTAACTGTAACTGTACCATTGTTCAGGGATTTTGCTTTTATTTTTCTGATTTTAGCTTCCTGCAATGTTCACCATTTTTAGGTGATTTTCTGTCCTCAAGTAATTTGTTTTGGACAAAATATCTGTTTGGCTACCTCCAGTGTGTTTAACATGATTAAGATGAGAAAAGAAAAAGACATTAAGCAGGAAGTAGGTTCTTAAGTCTGAATGTGAAGCAAACATTGTGCTGAAATTATTCTAGACAGTTTCTGTGATAGCACATAAATTATAGTGTAGTATTGTTTTTAAGTGTAACACAGCCAGTTTTTCTTCTAGCATGTTTCTTCATTTGAACACTGGATGAAGTGGCTTACTTAAGAGTAAGAGCCATGTTATATGAAAAAAATGCCTATCTTTGACTCAAAAATTATGATGAATATGCTTTGCAATACATATTAGAATTGGACTGACTTAAAAGAACAGATTCCTAGCTCTCTTCTCATGTTTACTGGAGATCTCTGTGTCTGTCTGTCTGTCTCTCTGTCTCAACTGAGTGCATGTGGTTGAGTTCATGATATAAATGAAATGTAAATAGATTTTTCTTAAGTATGATTTAGCTTTACTACCAGTTGGATAAATATGAGTTTCTATCCCTATCTGATCAACTCTTTTTGTAATCCCTATCTGATCAACTCTTTTTGTAGTTAAATCCAGTAGCTTTTCTAATTTCTCCCCAAACTGCTTTTTTATTCTGTATTTCAATTAATATATGAAGCTACTATTACTAATTTAAGCCTGTTAATTCTTTATCTCCTTTTATTCAGAAACTTTTAGTCTCTGCAAACTAAAGTTCGAATTTCTTATCTTGCTATTGAAGGGTTTTTGTAATTGATTTCCAAATCTGATATTCTGATCAGTTTTTATTTTAATCACTTATATTTCACCCGATTAATTCTGTTTAATCTCCATATTAGTCTATATCCATTGACTTTCTTTTTTTTTTTTTTTTTGGGAGCTCCAGGATATTTATTATGCAGATTTTATGCCACTAGATACCAAGCAGTATCCACCATATTCTGTTGTTCACCTGGCTCAAGGGAAACAGGTGATGATGACAAGGGCCTAGGCAAGGTAGAGGAGTCACTTGTGGAAGGCTGATCATCATAGACACGTTCTGGAGTTTGGGGCTTTAACCTGGGAGTGTTTCTTCCAACAGGGCAGACCTATTCCTCAGCCCAGGAGTTTAGTAATCTCATTTTTTCACCCCATTGAGATAAGGCCATCCTTTTTCTGGGAGAGATCTGGCATTACTTATATTCTCAGAAGTTTGTTTCCTACAGTCTCATTTGTCCAATTTTTTTTTTTAATGGGTGATGGGGCTTGAAATTGGTCTGGGCGTTGTCCCTGAGCTCTTCAGTTCAAGGCTACCACCCTACCCTTGAGCCAAGCCCCCTTTCTGTTTTCTAGAGGTTAATTGCAGATAAGAGTTTCAGGTCCTTTTGTGCCTGGGTCGGTGTTGAACCTTGATCCTCAGATCTCAGCCTCCTGAGTAGCTAGGATTACAGGTGTGAGCCCTCGCACCCAGCTCATTCATCCAATTTTAGAGAAATATCCTCAAGAAGTGAGAATTCCTGGATGGGCACAAGTTTGGTGAGCAAAGAATGCAAGTAGGAGTGGTCCAATTCAAGCAGTGCCTTGCAGCTAGGACAGATTGGGGTACTCTAGGAATGGTGCTGTCAAGAAATTCAAAATGTTAGTGTTTAATCAGAATTTCTTTTCCTCTAGGCAACACTTGCATAATTACTTGTCAACATTTTCCTCCTCTGGGATCCTGTTTTCCCCCTGCTTCTGTGGCTGGCTGATCATCTTCTATTCATAGATTTTTTTTTTTAAACTTCCAAACATGAGTCTGATATACTTGATTAGGATTCTACTTACAATCAAATGCCAGTTCTGCCTCCTTGAGACGGCTCTCAGTCACCTTATCCATTGACTTTCATTGGTGCTCTAACTGTAGTTCTTTCCTTCTTTCCTCCTTTCTAGTTTTTTTTTTAAGAATTTATTAACATTGATTTTTACATCATATTCCAAATGACATGTTTAACAAACAAGTGTTCAAGAAGGGAATCTCTATATACAATCACTGGCACTTAGTTTTTAGAACATAATCAAAATTAGGCTAAGGGTTTGTATATCATAGTTACATATTAATTTATGAAATAAAACATTATGTCTATAGAGTCATAGCTTTTTATGTCTATGTAGTTGTGTTTATATTTCCAATACCATGTCCATAGCATTGGGTATGCAAATATTGAGTCCTCACTCTTGTATTGTTTGGATCTAATATCCACATATTAAGGATACCATGTGCCTTTTGTTCCTTTGGTCTTGACTTTTCTCACTCAACATGATTCGCTCTAGATTCATCCACTTCCCTGCAAATCCCATTATTTTATCTTGTATATATACACCACATTTTCTGTATGCATTCATCTGGAGTAGGGCATCTGGATTGCTTCCATTGCCTGGCTATTGTGAATAGTGCAGAGATAAACATAGCTGAACAGGTGTCTTTATCATATCTTGGGTTATGATGTTCAGGGTAGTTGCCCAGAAGTGGTATGGCGGGATCATAGGGAAGGTTAATTTTCAGTTCTTTAAGAAACCTCCACTTACATTTCACCCGATTAATTCTGTTTAATCTCCATATTAGTCTATATCCATTGACTTTCATTGGTGCTCTAACTGTAGTTCTTTCCTTCTTTCCTCCTTTCTAGTTTTTTAATGTCTATATTCAGTCTATACATGGTCTAAAACTGCTCTGCCCTTGCTTTTATGTAGTTTCAGGGGCTTTGTCTCTTAACTCTTCACACTTTGAGCCACAGAATCTCTTCTGAGTTTCTGGTAGTTAATTGGTGATAAGAGACTTATAAAGTTTCTTGTCCTGGCTGGCTTTGAACTGTATCCTCAGATCTCAGCCTCCTAATTATCTAGAATGACAGATGTGAGTGCTGGACACCCAGCTTTGTTGTTGATCTTTAATGCTAAATGTGATACTTCATCATAGTGGATTTTTTTTGGCACATTATGTTGAGTTTAGTTAAAAATGAATAGTGTAATAGAGGCTCTGAACTAATTGGAACTTTAATTTAAAGGAAAAATTTGTGGATACCGTTTCTTCCTCATTCTTGTTTATTAAACATGTGTTCAATCAAGTACACAAATTAACAATGATTAATTTTGTAAAATTATTTTTTACACCTTATTTAGACATCCCGGGCTGGAACAATCTCACTTGAGCATTCAAAATTCTTATTTTTCAAGAGTACATAAAAATCTGATCTAAAACAAGTTAACTCTTAACTTCATTTATTTCCTACCTTGCGAACATATGAGTTCTCTCTGGATGCATTTTGCCTTTATCATCCAAAGTGGCTCAAGCCTGTAATCCTAGTTATTTGGGAAGTAAAGATGTAGTGGGGTGATGGGAGAACTGCTCTGGCAGTTGATCCTTATCCCAGCAATAGGAGAAGCACAGTGACTGGAAGCAGGGGCAAGGCCTGTCTTCCCCTGAAACACAGTGAAACACAGTAGGAAGACCTAGAAGAAGGACCTAGCTAGACATTAGGTGAATTCTAGTAATCTTTCTATAAACTGAAAAAAAGTGTTTACCTGTTAGTATTGTTGATTTTTCAGCCTTAGTAATATGACTTGATTGCTGTTGTTCATGTTGCTATAGACTTGACTTTGTATGAGTTTGAGCTGTAATAAGAAATTTTAGCACTTTTAGTCCCTGTTATAGCAACATGAAGAAAGACTTGATTCTTCCAGCTTTCTCTTCATTGAGAGGAGTGAAAGTGGAGATCTATTTTTGTCCCTTTCCCCATGCATTATCTACTATATTTCCATTATCTAACATAATTCAGATACTATGTCAGAAATTTTATAATGAATAATTTATTCCTTGAGGCCTTTATGAGAGATTGTTTTCCCATTATATGGATTAAAAATGTTCAAAATGGTTAAAAGATTCTACTGAGAGTCTTTATATGCATTATTATATAAAAATTGAGTCAATTTGAATTTAAGTTTATGGCTAGACCTCTCCCTTCTCCCATGTCTTCTCTCCTATCTCCTTTCTTTCCTCTTCTCCTGACTCTCCTCCCCTCCCCTGAGCTCTTCAGCTCAGGACAACAGGGGTAGGCTACTGCCCTATCCCTTGAGCCACAGCACCACTTCCAGTTTTCTGATGGTTAATTGGAGATAAGAGTCTCGTGGACTTTTAGTGTCCAGGCTGGCTTTGAACCCTGATCCTCAGATTTCAGCCTCCTGAGTAGATAGGATTACAGGCATGAGCCACCATCCCTGGCCAACACTGATTATTTTTTTAAAGTATTTTTAAGTAGTTGTACAAAAGAATTGCCATTTAAGAAATCAGTGGGTGAATCCAATATATCTTGGTCAGTGTCACCCCTTTCAACATTCTCACCCATCCTGCCCCTTCCCTCATTCTTCCTTACTCTGTAGGATATACATTGGGTTCTTGAGTGCATTCTCCCCTTCTTTTCATTCATTTACTCCTTTTCCCTGGACCTCACCCCACCCTTTTAGAGTACCTGCTTTCAGTTTTATTTTGCTGAAAATAAAAGTGACTTTGCCACTTTCTAAGGAATTGCATATTCTATTCTGAGTCCTCCCTTACTCCCCTACTAAATTTCAAATAACTTGCATACCAACTAACACATTTACTTATAAGTTTAAATGCTAAGTCTAGCTTCCACATATGAGGAAAAATATGTATCTTTTGTCTTTTGGGGCTTGACTTCACATAATATGATTTTTCCTAAGTCTTCCCATTTCTTCACATATGGTAAAATATTTGAAGGATGTGTAAAATTCATATATATATCTATATATATAGATATATATATCTCATTTTCTTGATCTACTTGTCCACTGAGGGACATCTAGGTTGATTCCCATACATAGGTTATGTTGAATAGTGCTATGATGAATATGGTGATGCTGGTGGCTTTATTGTATCCTGGTTTGTAATCTTTTGGGTCAATACCAAAAGTGACATTGCTGGATCATAGGGAAGTTTTTTTTTTTTTTTTTTTTTTTTTGCCAGTCCTGAACTTGAGCTCAAGGCCTGAGCACTGTCCTTGGACTTTCTCTACTGCTTGAGCCTCAGCACCACTTCCAGCTTTTATGTGTGTGTGTGTGTGTGTGTCTTCGTGCATACTAGGCAAGCACTCTACCACTAGGCCAAACTCCCAGCCCTGGATCATAGGGCTAAGTTGAATTTTTTTAGAAATATCCATATTGCTTTCCAGATTGGTTGAACAAGTTTACATTCCTACCAACAGTATATTAAGTTTCCCTTTTGGTTGCATCTTCATCAGTCTCTGTTATCACTTGTTTTCTTGATAAATTCTAACTGGGGTGAGGTGGAATCTCAACTTTGATTTTGAGATAGTATCTTGATTTTGAGATAGTATCTGGTCAACTTGTGCTTTGGTCTTCCTATTTGCATTTCCCCTGTGTTTCTGGGGAAGACAGGTACATGTCCCTGCTTCTAGTCATTGTGCTTCCTCTACAGCTGGGATAATAGGAAATTGCCATCACAGTTTCCTGATCTTTCCTCACTAAGTAACTAGGAGTACTGGCTTGAGCCACTGCAATGGGTATAGTGAAAGCATTTTTAGTATAACACAGCCGTTTTCCCAAACAAAATATACTCGTTAGTATTAACGTAACATGTCAATTAGAGAATTCTCTTAATAGAAATTATCTCATTTTATTATAATAATCTAGAGATTTCTGTAATTATACGTACTTAAAATTTAAATATCTCATTACATTCTAGAAAGTATATTTACATGTGGAGTACATCTCTAATTTTCTCATTTTCTTACTTTCTCCATGTTTGTTACGTTAGTATCACTCTTCGCTATTTTGTCCATCATGTATTTTAGCATGCTTTGCTGTTATAGTACAGGCTGAGCATCTCCAATCTGAGAATCTGACATGTTCTAAAATCTGAAACCTTTTTGAATCTTGACATAATACCTCAAGAGGAAGATTTCCATACCTGACCTCAGGTAACAGGTTATAGTCAGAATGCAGGTCCACTAAGAATATTATATAAAATTACTTTCAATGGGGGGCCGGGAGTTTGGCCTAGTGGTAGAGTGCTTGCCTAGCATGCACGAAGACCCGGGTTCGATTCTTCGGTACCCCACATACATAACAAAAAGCTGGAAGTGGTGCTGAGGCTCAAGTGGTAGAGTGCTAGCCTTGAGAAAGTCCAAGGACAGTGCTCAGGCCCTGAGCTCAAGTCCAGAACTGGCAAAAAAAAAAAAAAAAATTACTTTCAAGATGGGAAGCTAGTAGCTCCACTGAGAGAATCATGGTTTGAAGCCAATCAGGACATAAAAGTCCTTGAGACTCCATTTCCAACTAACCAACAAACAGCAAGGTGGAGATATGGCTCAAGAACTCAGTTCAGACTTCAGTACCTCTACTCTCAAATTATTATAGGCAATACATATAAAATATGTTTGAAACATAAATGAGTGTGTTTGTTTAGATTTTCCATCTGCAAATTAACTTTATTCCCGCCCCCCCTCCCCCCCACCCTCGACACATTCCCAAACGATTTGATCTCAGATTTCAGGTTTCAGGTTAGGGTTACTGGACCTTACACACTTCTGCACTTCATCCCCTTTGTAGATGTTTATTCCTGCTTCTAATGTATTCTCGCCTCCAACTCATCCTACACACAGCTGTTAGAATTCTCTTTCTCAGACACTGCTTTTATCTTTTCCTCCTACGATTAAGAATTTGCATTTACTTTCTGTT
This sequence comes from Megascapheus bottae, assembly GCF_031878675.1. Lineage (NCBI taxonomy): Eukaryota > Metazoa > Chordata > Mammalia > Rodentia > Geomyidae > Megascapheus > Megascapheus bottae. The sequence continues at coordinate 31,971,486 of NC_143514.1, forward strand.
GTCTTTCTAACAAACCCTAAATTTCTGACATGCTTTTGAACTTTGTTAATTCTATGTTCAAGTTGTCAATTTATTGTGATATCTACTTTATACTATTTGGTATTTCTCATGCCTATTTTTAACCATTTATCACAACTAGGTCACTTAAAGTACACTTAAAGTACCTAGAACACTTAGAGTATCAGTGTTTACTTGTTGTATCTGTCTATATATCTTTTTTAATTTTGTTTTATTTCCTTGAAATTGATAGAATATTCTATCCAGGAAGGTCACTGATTGACTTCTTAAACATTTATATTTGCAGCCATTACAATTGCTAAAATTTTGTTCATATACACTTAAATTAAGAAAATAATCATTTAGTAGTTGGAATAAGAGGTTATAATTCCATAAGTCACGGTAAGTATAGTACATCTTGATCAATGTCACATCTTCCATCTTTCTCTCCCATTAGTGCCCTTCTCATGCTTACCCTCAATTATGTGGTTTAATTTTTATATACTGTACATTGAGTAAGCATTTCTACTTCCTGGTATTCATCTTGATAAATAGTTCATTAGTTACAACCATTTTTATATTATGCATATAAATAAAATTTTATTTTTATAATTACTATGTTGGTAATCATCTTATTATTTTACCTTATTTAAAAATTTTATGTATTATTATAAGGGTGATATACAGAGAGATTACAGTTGCATATGTCAGGAAATGAGTTCATTTCTTTGTGAACAGTATTACTGCTTTGCTTGTTTTCTCCCAGTTTTTCCTTCCTTACTCCTCTCTACTGCAAGTTGTGTAGTTCATTTTTAGTATAGTGTCTAGTGAGTATCACTGCTGAATTAGGTCATCCTTTGTCACAGCATTTCTTTGTTTCCATTTATTTTACCTTATTTTTAATAAACAAAAGGTCCAAAACTATATATGTGTTTTATAAATAATTTGCATTATACTGTCATTGTTTATTATCAAAATACGTTTAGGAGGGTTCTCTACTGCTTGAACCACTATATCCACATCAAGATAATTTTAACTCATGTCTTTGAATATTTTGTTTGTTATAACTTCTGATATTTACTAACAGCTTTTAATCTCATATACTATTTAAGATATAAAGAATTATATTTGAACATAGATATTTCTATATTCTGAAAAAGCTGTCATTTTAGTCTCATATTGGCAACCAACCTGTCTGATACTCCACAGGATTCTCACAGGTGGAGAAGTGAATATAGTCTTGAATAGGGACGCATTTAGTGTGGTTATGAAAGTGAGATATGCTTTATGGAGAATCATGACAAAGGTAAAAGGAACATTTTGGCTACTACCTCTATGTTCTTGTGTTTAGAGAATAAATAGGACCAATTTGCAAGATGAAGATGACCTTGAAATGGTTTTGTGGAGCATAGGTGAAATTTCTTTCTTGATTGAAAGTCTTAGGGTGTTGAAGAAGAGAGAGATACCTGTTTTTTTCACCAGTACTTCAAGGTTTTCCTATTTAGTAACCTTATTTTCTTGACTTTGTTCTTTAGAATGAGCTATTCTTGAGTCTTATTATTTACTTTGAACTTAGGAACTTTTTTCTTTTTTTTGGTGATAGTAGGGTAAGTAACGAGGCCATCATACTTTCGAGTCAAGTACTCGATCACTAAAGTACATTATATTTCTTGCCTTAGTCAGCTTGTCAAGTTCTTAAAAAAAAAAAAAAAAAACCAAAAAACAACTCTTGTGTAGATTTTGATGTGCATTCTGATTATAAGTTTGCAGATGAACTTAGATGTGCTTTGGGGGTATTAAATATTTTCATTTATGTGTGAACTATATCTCTACTTAATTATGTGTTTAAAAACATTCAATTAAGTTTTCTAATTTACAGTTTTTACAAACATGTTTGACACAAATTTTCAGTGTTTTTTTGTTGATATTGTAAATGATACCTTTTTCCAAACACTATTTTTTATTGCTGGGCATAGAGTTGTAGATTTTTTTGTATTTGTTCTAGAAGCTTGCTTTAAGTAATTTTAATAAATTATTGTAGATTTTTTGCTATGTAGAAAATATGCAGTGACTTCTTTCTTCCTTTCAGATCTTCATACCTGTAATTTTTTTCATCTTCAGAGACTTCAAATTTTAAATTTGAGTGATAAAAATGGTCTCTGAAGTGTTCTAAACTAATATCCCCCAAAATATTTTATTTTATGCATGATAAAGTATTACTGAAAGGTAAAGTGGTATTTAGGATTTGGTACCTGGGGTATTGTATATATGTCTCTTTGAATTAGGGAAGGGAAGGAGAACAAGATGATGAGACAAAGGACAAAGGGTGAGCCAGTCTAACAGCGAAAGTTATACAAGACAATACATTGTTTTGGTTTTGGTTTTTTTTGGCCAGTCCTAAGGACTGAACTCAGTGTCTGACCACTCTCCTTGGGCTTTTCCTCAAAGCTAGTGCTTTACCATTTGAGCCACAGCACCATTTCAGACTTTTCTATGTATGTGGTACTGAGGTATTGAACCTGGGTCTTTGTGCATGCTAGGCAAGCACTCTACCACTAGACCAAACTCATAAAACAATACATTGGAAATGAACTTTACAACTTAGTGGCCAGGGGAGGGGAGAATGAAAGTGGGAGAAAAACATGGAGGGGGTAACAGTGTTCCAGAAGAAATGTACTCCCTTCCTTATGAATGTAACTGTAATCCCTCTATATATCACCCTGACAACAAAATTAAAATAAAAAAAGATTGTATAATGGCAGACCTATTCCTAGAGTCCTAGTGTAGTGATTTTATTATACTGTGCTGCCCAGTTCATCAGTAGAAATAAATGAAATAACAAAGAAATAGGATATGTGAAAGCTATTTATTAAAGACAAAGATAAATGCTGAAATGGCTTGTAAAGTTGTTGTTAATATACTGTATTTACCATGATAACCAATAGCTTAATAACTCATCAAAATTACAATAGTCTATCTTCAGAGCTTTCTCCTATAATAAGCTTACTGAGCTGTTATTTATTTCAATTTGAAGATAACTCAGCAGATTATTTTTATGTTCGCTTTGGCATTCCCAAGAAAGTGAACCTATTTGTGTTTTACGTCAATATTTATGGCAGAATATGAAGCAACTTGGTTTCCTGAGTATTTGTAATGGCCTTGTTAAATTAATAAACCAGTTTAAAATTCAGGAGTTCCCAAGGATTGTGTAAACAGGAAAATGTATAAACAACTTAGATGAGAAGCTGTTAAAGTGTTTAGGGTTATTGTAATACTATTGAATTAGACAAAACCAGAAAAAAGATGGGCAAAGAGATTGATTTAAGTTATGCTTGCTTCAGATTAACCAACAATGAAGCAACACACAAGATCTATGACGAGGTAAGGGATTGAGTGACTGACTGCTCCTCTAACTTTTCTGTTTCTCATAAGATTTGGCAGTTTGGCACTTACTGTAGAGAGTGAGAAATTAACACAAATCAGAGGAATGCAGAATAGACAATAGGGGAAGAGTTCTATTCTGACTCAAAATTCTTTCTGCGTGACACAATTGTTTATCTGAGGTTCATACTTCCATGCTTTACTTTTTACTGTATAATGAGACCCTCAGTAAAGTTTGAAATGATTTGAGAGTCATTATTAGTTTTTTTCATCTTAATCAAAGTAGTCTCTCTCAACTTTAGTTTCTTCACATATAAATTGGGGGAAAACCCATCTCATGCAATAGGTTTTAATAATTTCCTTTGGAAATTTGTTAAGTGCACATCAAAATCTAAACAAAAGTTTTTTTTGGTTTGTTTGTTTGGTTTTTTTGAACTTGACAAGCTGACTCTAAAATTAAGGTGGAAAGGCAAGAGATGTACTTTTTAGTTGAGTACTTGGCTTGGTTACTATCCCCACTGCTACCAAAAAACCCCAAGACAGTACAAATTACAAGTGTGTATTAACATTTAAAAAAACTGAGAGTCCCCCAGGGACTTGGGAGTAGAGTGGTCCCATTTAGAGGAAAGGTTTGCTAAATTACTTGGAAGATGTTAATCTTTAACCAGCTTTCACTAGGTCCTGATTCTAGCAGCAATTAGAATCTCTCTGGCAAGGAAGCAAGCTCAGCAAGGGAGAAAGCAGAAGGCCTCCAGGAGACCCTTTTGTATGTAAAAGACCTACTCAGTTAAGGTCAAGGCAGAGGTCCTTAAAGGCTCTCTAAGATAGGGATTCTCAAGTTGCAAATGAGTCAGTCCTCTAGGAGCCAGCAAGTATTTCTTCTTTCTGGCATCAGTACAATTCTCCACCCCCCCCCACCCCAGTCTACTGGATCCCCCTTTTTCCCCCACCCCCTCACTGCTGCCAAACTAGTTTCAAACCTCCATCCAAAAGCAGCTAGGATTACAGGCATGAGCCACCCATGCCCAGCCTATTTTTCTTGTATTGACAGTGCTAGGCATCTAAGGCCTTGCACATGAAAGCAAGTATATCTGAATTACACCCCAGTCCCACAGATGCAATTATTAATTTTAAGATATCTGACCCATAGGTGTGAGACCCAAAGATAAGGAAGACTGACTCTTACTAAACTAGGATTGCAGGTTTGAGCCACCTAGAGCCTGGCCTTATATATTAAACATTTTTAAATTTCTTTGACAGATATCTTCCTGTGCTAAATGTATTGTTGTTGTTTTTTTCTCGGAGAAGAGGGAAGGAGAAGGGGAGAGCTATGAGACTTTTTTTCTTTCTTTCTTTCTTTCTTTCTTTCTTTCTTTCTTTCTTTCTTTCTTTTTTTCAGTCATCGGTTCTGAACTCAGGGCCTGAGCACTCTTCCTGAGCTCTTTCCTGCCCTGGCTAGCTTTGAACTGGGGTCCTCAGATCTCAGCCTCCTGAGTAGCTAGGATTACAGGGGTTAGTCACTGGCATCTGGTTCTATGAGATACTTATCTACAATTAACTACCAAAAAAAAAAAAAAAACAAAAAAAAAACAAACCTGCAAGTGGAGCTGTGGCTCAAATGACAGAGTGCTGGATTGAGCAAAAAAGCTCAGTAATGGAGCCCAAACCCAGAGTTCAAACCCAGTACAGACAAAAGAAAAGAAAAAAGAAATAAAAAAAGAAAAATGCTAATAATGCATTTGTATAGAACATGTACATTTTTCGTGTCATTCATGAACATCTGTATGTGAGACGGTTTATATAATTTCCTATTATTAACATAATCTATACACGATTATGTGCACAGCAGGATGTGCACAGTTAATATGCAAACACCCATGCTATATCATTTTATATTAAGGATTACAACCAATCACTTGTGGATAGTTAGCTGTAATGATACCTACAAAACGCACATAGGGACTTAACCAAAAGGTCTTCCTCTAATTTGGAAGCTGTGTCATGTAGTCAAATTTCCCCGGAGGTTGCCTTTTAAGAATTAAATAAGACTGTCTTATTATGTAGCCCAGGATAACCTGATACTTGTTGTGTAGTCCAAATTGGCCTTGAACTTGTAGTCATTTTGCAATGCTAGAAGTACAGGTGTATTTGGCTAATCTTTATTTCCCACACTATTCTGAGAAACTGTTGAGAATGAAGAAGCAGAAGATACCCTTTCCTGTCCTTCCCCATTGAAACTTAACTCCACAATGGTTATTAAATTTGAACTTTTGTGTGTATACAAAAAAAAACAAACTGAGAGTCTTGCCCAAAGGTAATTCAGTGAACTCTAATCAATAATACTTTAGGAATGAGAATGGTAAGTACTAAAATGATATAGAATTTTGTGGAAATTCAAAATTGAAGTTTGAATTGGAGGAGTGTGGCTCAGTCTGAGTGTTTGTCTACAAAACTTTCAGGAGTCTTCAATAAAACCACCATAGAGCATCATTAAATCAATATGAATGCATTTAATATCAGACCATAGTAATCAAATTAGAAAACATGATAGGTTGATTCAAGAAGCAAAGGAAAGAAAGCTGTGAATTACTGCTGGGGCCATCAACCAACAATATTCACCCCCATTTAGACAAGACAAATATCTTGTTTTGGGTTTACAGATGTATGTATAATAAAGCCTAGAAGTATACGTATTGAAGCCTAAATTTCTTGGCATCAAGGAAAATTAGAGTACTATGATGAGACTTATTTAGTATTTTTTATTATGTGTAGAACTTACAAAAACTTATTTCTGATCACTATTTGAAAATGAAGTGAATGGCAGTTTATGCTATTACACCAATAATATAATTTTTAGTGGAAGAAAATACGGGCTTTAAGAATCAAACCTCATCCTTCATGTTTAACAGCTATGCAACTTTGGGCAGATAATTGGACCTCACTGTATTTCCTTATCTCAAGAATAGAGAAAGAATTGCAGCACAGTGTCTGTCGCTTGGTAAAGTTAACTAGTTCCTCTATTCTGTACTCTACACCTTCATTACCTCTGTCATGTTGTGGCTAAATTGTATTACTAATTCTGTGTTACACTTTGGAAGAAGTTTCATCAAATAATTACGTAGAACACTACTCTCTCCTTTTATTAATTTGGTTTGTACTAAAATTCTCTGTTTATGGGTCTTAATAGATTATCCAGTATATTATACTTTTCACAATGTAACACATATTTTATTCTAAGAAATGAAATACAGTGGTTAATTCTGCAATCTAACCTTGTTTCCATTTTGTGTATAACCTTTGATTTTAATTTTTCTTCATTTTTTTGAGATGTGGAATGAAAAAATCAGTAAGTTGTTTCTATGGAGTTTGTGTTTCTTTGGTTCTGGCTTATTTAACTTAATAAGATTTTTCTAAGTCTTTCCATTTCCTTACAGTTGTGGCAATGTTATTCTTTCTGATGGTAGCATATAATTCATATATATATATATATATCACATTTTTGATTCATTCATCTACTGAGGAGCCTCTGGGTTGGTTCCTAACTTAACTATTTAAGCAAACTTCAAGGATTAGAACTCAAAGCTTTTAACTTGCCAAAGTTAAAAGTCACTATATTTCATCTGGGTATGGTGGCTCATGTCTAATCCTAGCTACTTAGGAGGCTGAGATATGCGGATTGTGGTTCAAAGCCAGCCAGGGCACTAAAGTCCATAAGACTCTTATCTTCAGTTAACCTCTAGAAAATGGGAAGTGTTGCTGTGGCTCAAGAGTAGGGTGTTAGCCCTGAGCTGAAGAGGTCAGGGACACTGTCCAGTCCCAGGGATAGGGCGGTAGTCTTAAGCTGAAGAGCGCAGTGCCCAGGCAAGTTGAAGCCCCATGACCCACACAACAAAATTAAAAAACAACAACAACAACAAAAACGCTCAACCATTCCGGAAAGCAGTGTGGTTAGTCCTCAAAAGACTAAAACATGGAACTCCCCTATGACCCAGCTATCCCACTTCTGGGCATTTACCCAAAGGTCCACAGACACGATCATATTAAGGCTACCAGCACAATGATGTTTGCAGCATTATTTACCACAGCTAAGATAGCTAAGATATGGAACCAACCCAGATGCCCCTTCATAGATGATTGGATCAAGAAAATGTGGTATATATACACAATGGAATTCTGTGCTGCCACTGGAAAGAATGATTTCACCACATTCGTAAGGAAATGGAAAGACTTGGAAAAAATCATGTTAAGTAACGTAAGACAGACCCGAAGAAACATGGGCTCAGTGGAAACAACATATGACTTTAAATGTATGACTCTATATCTAATTAGCTCTTCATAAAAATTTCATGTGGTCATGTCTTATACTGATGACTTTTGCTATCTGCAGTATGTATTTTTTTGAGTTTGTATTTGTAACAATGTAAGTATGTCAAGTCTAGGAATGCAAATTGTTTGATATTTGGTAAATTGAAGGTAAATTTGAAAAATCTTAAATAGTTCCACATCTGTGGCTAGCAAATTTAGTGTGATTAGTTTCACAGTGCAATGGTGGTGAATTAATTTAAAGATTTTTCCAACACATGGGAGAAGAAAAAGAGGAAGAAAATAGTGACAATAAGTGATCTTGGTATCAGCCTATTAACTTGCTTTGTTGAACTTTTATGGTCCATTGGCCATTATGCTGCCACTGAAGCAGAATATGCTAAATAATTTGTATTGGAGATGGCCTACAGGGGAACAACACATGCAGCACTAGCCAGAGGGCCAGATTTAAGAGGGCATCAAAGATTCCTAGCAGCGTATTTTTGCTGCTTTAATTTCAGTGACTCTTCTAGCTTGAAATAGCATTATTGAAGGTAAGCCTAATGACACTTGCTTGCTCTAGTAGTTACAGATGTTCTCTAATTAGTACCATGTTTACAGAATGTGAAACAATTTTAAGGCTACAATTTAAAAACATTTGATTTAATAGAATAATTTACTTAAATTTTGTTCAGAGAAAATTTTTTTCTTTCTTTTTTTATTGTAATTAGTAGAAAGGTTACAGTTATATTCGCCAGATAGTAGGTACATTACTTCACACACATTGGTAGCCCTGCTCATGTTTTTGTCCCCATTTCCCTCTCCCCACCCTCTCCCCTCATCTTGTTTCCCCCCCCCTTCCCTATCCTATTTCAAATAAACAAACGGATATATAGTATACCACACACAAGGTAAGATACTGTAACAATATGAGAATAACCAAGGGACAACAAAAGAGATGAGAAATAACATAATACATTAAGAACAACAATCACATATTATATGGCTCTTTGTTTCCATATCCTGGAGGTCCTTTCATTTAGCCTCATCCTATATGGCCTTGTGTATCTAGGTTTTGCCCTATTGTAAACCTCTGCTAGGAGAGTCCAAGGTTTGTACTAATTACTGCAAATGAGGGAAACCATTGAGCCTATGTTCCTTTGAGTCTGGCTTACTTTACTTAGTATGATTTTTTCCAGGTCTTTCTATTTGCTTATAAATGGGGAGATGCCGTTCTTTCTGATGGCAGTATAGAATTCCATTGTGTATAAATACCATATCTTGTTGATCCAATCATCAGCTGAGGGGCATTTAGGTTGGTTCCTTACCTTTGCTATGGTAAATAGTGCTTCAGTGAACATCATTATGCTAGTGAGTTTAGTATGTCCTTGTTTCTGGACAGTTGGGTAAATGTCAAGTAGTGGAATTGCTGGGTTATAAGGGAGCTGTATGGTTTAGTCTTTTGAGGAACCGCCATATTGCTTTCCATAGTGGTTGAACAAGTTTACATTCCCACCAACAGTGTAGTAGTGGTCCCTCTGGCCACATCCCCTTCAGCATCTGTTGTTATTAGATTTCTTGATCCTGGTCATTCTAACTGGAGTGAGGTGGAATCTTAGAGCTACTTTGATTTGCATTTCTTTTATGGCTAGATATGTTGAGCATTTCTTCATGTGTCTATAGGCCATTCTTATTTTTTATTCAGAGAAGATTGTCTTTATGTCTTTAGCCCATCTTTTAATGGGATGGTTGTTTCTTTGGAGATTAGTTTTGGAGTGACTCAGGTTTTTTTTAACTGTTGATATATTTTAGGAATGAGCCCTTTGTCTGTTGTATGGTTAGTCAAGATCTTCTCCTATTCTGTGGGCTTTCTATTTATCTTGCTAGCTATGTGCTTTACCATAATACAGTCTCACTTATCCAAACTTTGTTCAATTTGTTGTGTTTCTGGGTCTTTATTAAGCGAGTTTGACCTGTGCCAAGGAGACCTAGTCTATCTTCTATTCCTTCTTGTAAAGTTTTCAGTGTTTCTGCTTTTACCTCGAGGTCTTTGATCCATTTGAATTTAATCCTGGTGTAGGGTGATATAGAACGATCCAACTTTAGTTTTCTGCAGGTGCTTAAGTTCTGCCAGCACTACTTGTTGAAGAGGCTGTCTTTCTTCCATTGTATTTTTTTTTTTGGCTTCCTTATCAAAGATTAGGTGGCCATAGGTCTGTGGATCGATTTCTGGTTCTTCAGTTCTATTCCATTGGTCCTCAGGCCTGTTCTTGTGCCAGTACCAAGCTGTTTTGGTTACTGTAGCTCTGTAATAGAGCCTGAAGTTTGGTATTGAAATTCCTCCTGCATTGTTCTTACTGCTAAGAATTGTTTTTGCTATACAGGGTCTTTTATTATTCCATATGAAACTTTGGACTGCCTCTTTTATTTCCTTAAAGAATGACATTGGGGTATTAATAGGTATTGCATTGAATTTGTAGATAGCCCTTGGCAAGATTGCCATTTTCACGATGCTAATTCTTCCAATCCAGGAGCATCAGAGTTTTTTTTTTTTTTTTTCCATTTCCTTACTTCTGCTTTAATTTCCTTTCTCAGGATTTTTTTTCAGGTGTTTTTTTTTCATATATTTTTTATTGTAATTAATAGAAAGGTTACATTATATTCACCAGATAGAAGGTGCATTACTTCACAAACATTGATACCCTTTCTTATGTCATGTTCCCCATTTCCCTCCCCAGACCCCTGTCCCTCATCTTGTTTTTCTCTCTTCCCTAACCAATTTCAAATAACCAGATAAACATATATACAATATATCAGATAACAAGGTGAAATGCTGTAACAATATGAGATAACCAAGGGACAGCAGAAGAGATGAGAGATAACATAGTACATTAAGGACAACAGTCACACATCATATGACTTTTGTTTCTATATCCTGGAGGCCCTTTCATTTAGCGTCATCCTATATGGCCTTATGTATCAAGGTTTTGCTCTATTGTATATCTCTGCTAGGAGAGCCCAAGGTTTCTACTGATTATGACAAATGAGGGAAACCATTGAGCCTAAGTTCCTTTGAGTCTGGCTTACTTCACTTAATAATGATTTTTTCTAAGTCTTTCCATTTCCTTACAAATGGGGTGATCCTTTTTCAGGACTTTAAAGTTTTCATCATAAAGGTCCTTTACATTCTTAGGTAATTCCTGGGTACTTTATTTTCAGAGATAATTTTACCATGGTAAACTATTCTATTATGAAAAACAATCTGTGCCTCTGTAATGTCATGTTAATGATCCAGGACTGTGGAAGAGAATTTTTTCTTTCTTTTTTACTATTTTTTATTGTCAGGATAATGTATAGATGGGGTACAGTTACAGTAGTCAGGTAATGGTTATATTACATCTAGAACCTTGATATCCTTTCTCATGTTTTTGTTCCCCCTCCTAGTCATCTTGTTTTCCCCCTTTTTAAATCACATTTTCTAAACTGATCCATTTTGTGTTTGAGCACAAATAACATATACAATTTAGATCAGATACCAAAAATTGGAAGGGGGGAAAAATATCAGTACTTTTCTTTTTTATTAATTTAATTTTATTTTCATGATGATATACTTGGTAGTTTTGTTTACATTTGTTTTTCTTTATTTTTTTATTGTAATTAATAAAAGGGTTACATGATATTTGCCAGATATATTTGTTTTTATAACCAAAAAGAAGGAAAACAGTTATTCTTCATGAATTTTTATTATGTACTTTTAGTAAATATGCATGACTTTCTAATAAGTAAATGCTTGTGTATCTTCTCACTTTTTTGATTATTATTAGAAAATGCATGATTTTAAAATGTGAAACTTTTTATGAATAACCACTACATAACTGAATTTGCCATACAATTTGAGTGTTCACTTTTTCTTTGGAGTTTGTGTTTATAGACGGTGACATTATGTATGCTTTGTTGTATGAAGTAGATTTTACAAGGATTTGGAAGGAATAATGTTAGAGTTGAATCATCACATATGGTAGAATTTACTTGCCAGAGTGTAAGCTTAATATATTCTTTCATGGATTGGTTGTATTTGGGGGGAGGGTTATCTTAATTTTAATAAGATTAAAAGCAACTTGTTTATAAGAATGTAGAATTCTTTATATTTTCAGAGTAATGTTATTGTCTTGAATCCAGCAGTAGTGCTTTATTTATTACCATAAAATGCAGATTTGAATAACTGTTGTGATGTCAACATAGTATTCAAGTGAAAAAAACATGTTAGAAGTAAGTGATGAGATCTCCTAATAGGCATTCAAGGAATGTTTATGGCAAAAGCTTATGTAAATATCAGGTCTGATTTGTTATTTTTTCTTTGCCATTCCTGGGTACTGAACTTAGGGCCCGAGTACTATCCTTGGGCTTTCCTCGAGGCTAGTACTCTACCACTTGAGCCATAGTACTACTTCTGGCTTTTCTACTGAGGAATGGAACCCAGGTCTTCGTGCATGCTAGGCAAGCACTCTACTACTAGGCCAAACTCCCTGTCCCAGGTCTAATACAGATGCTGAAAATTATGAAGAATATTGTACATTAAATTATATTTGAGTTAAATTTTGAATAAATACTGAATCATATTTGTAGTGTGTATGTGAAAATAAAGATAAAATATAGAACCAGACCAGAAGCTTAACAGCACTCAATTAGTTTTAGCAAAATAACATCATCTTCCAAATGATATCAGTGTTTTTTAGAAAAAGTTATTGTAATTAATAGAAGGGTTACATTTATGTTCGCCAGATGGTGCATTACTTTACCTACATTGATACCCCTTCTCATGTTTTGTCCCCATTTCCCTCCCCCCACCCACTCCCCTCATCTTATGTTCCCCACTTCCCTTTCCTATTTCAAATAAACAAATAAATGTATATACAATGGTATCAGGGCTTTTAGAGGATCTCTGGTTTGGTAGTTTAGTTTGAATGTAATTTATAATTTCATCTCGATTCTGTAGGTTTTGATAACTATCATAAGTAGCTCATTTGCATGTGTATATTTAAGTATCATACTAAAAATTTGACATGGGGAACAAGTGAGAATTTAAGTTCTCAAAGTGTCTAAGTAAGAATAGTTCTCCAAATCTAGTTAGAATTAGACTTATAAACTTTTTTTTTTTTATTGGATCGGTCATGGGGCTTGAACTCTGGGCCTGAGAGTTGTCCCTGAGCTCTTCAGCTCAAGGCTAGTGCTCTACCACTTGAACCACAGCACCACTTCCAGTTTTCTGGTGGTTCATTGAACGAAAGAGTCTTACAGACTTTGGTCCCCAGGCTGGCTTTCATCCACAGATCTCAGCCTCCTGAGTAGCTCGGATTACAGGTGGGAGCCACCAGCGCCTGGCTAGACTTATAAGCTTTTGACATCTGTTTTCTGACATGTTTGTTATTTATCTACCTTATTACAAATATAATCACTTTATGATATAGTAATTATATTTAGCCAAGAGTCATACTTATTTGGAGAGTCCACTTATAAAAAGATTGAAAATATTATTTAAAGAAATTACTTTTTTATGATTGATGGACATTGGTAAATATTAAATAATCACCTAGTTTTACAGAAATTACCTTAAAAATATGGCCTTACAGAAGACTCATTTTTATATTGATATTTACATTTGTTAGTCTTGTTTAACTAAAAATTATGATTGATGATTTACAACTTAATGTAAATTAATGATCACCTTAAGTTATTATAAAAGACAAAATGTTTTTAATTTTATGAAGAATGACTTACACTATTCTGTGAGTATGAATCAGTAACAGCTGAAGAGCTGATATTTGAATGTGACAGGACTGGAACATTTTCAAAGTAGAAATCTAGCCAACTTTTAAGAGAAATCAGTGTTTCAGTTTTGAACTTCAATATATTTGGAACATATGCAGAACATTTTCTTCTTGTTCTCTACTGCCAAATAATTATGTATGCCACAATAATTTTCTCTTTTGTTTGGGAAGCTCAAGTGTATGGTAAAATAAAAAATTTCCTGATTCATGTTTACTAGTTTTAATGGTAGAATCTAGATAAGAAGTATCTGAACGATATTTTGAAATTTTTTTTGCTAGCACATTATATGTGGGGTTAGAAGCATGGCTCAAGTAATATAAAGTAATGTAATATAAACCTGGCAAATGTGAGGCTGTGAATTGAAATCCCAGTACTGCTCCCTCTAAAAAAAATTGTATGTGTTTTTTCTAAGTCTTTCCATTTCCCATCAAATGGGGCGATGTCGTTCTTTCTGACAGCAGCATAGAATTCCATTGTGTACAAATACCACAACTTGTTGATCCACTCATCAACTGAGGGACATCTGGGTTGGTTCCATATCTTTGGTATGGTAAATAGTGCTGCAATGAACATTGTGCTTGTGGATTTAGTATGTCCTTGTTTCTGGATGATTGGGTAAATGCCAAGTAGTGGAATTGCTGAGTCATAGGGGAGCTCTATGCTTAGTCTTTTGAGGAACCACCATACTGCTTTTTTAAGTGAAGTTAGCCAGACTCAAAGGAACTTAGGCTCAGTGGATTCCCTCATTTGTCATAATCAGTAGAAACCTTGGGCTCTCCTAGCAGAGATTTGCAATAGAGCAAAACCTTGATACATGAGGCCATATAGTATGACGCTAATGAAAGGACCTCTGGGATATAGAAACAAAAGTCATTTGATGTATCCTTAATGTACTATGTTATCTCTCATCTCTTTTGCTGTCCTTTGGTTATCTCATATTGTTATAGTATCTCACTTTGTTACCTGATATATCGGATATATTTGTATTTGGTTATTTGAAATTGGATAGGGAAGGGGGGAAAACAAAATGAGGGGTGGGAGTGGGGACCAAGACATGTGAAAGGGTATCAATGTATGTGAATTAGTGTACCTTTTATCTGGCAAATATAATGTAACCCTTCTATTAATTACAATAAAAATATATGAAAAAAATTGTATGTGGGCCGGGAGTTTGGCCTTGTGGTAGAGTGCTTGCCTAGCATGTACGAAGACCCGGATTTGATTCCTCAGTCCACATACGCAAAAAAATGCCGACAGTGGTGCTGAGGCGCAAGTGGTAGAGCTCTAGCCTCGAGAAAGTCCAAGGAGAAAGTCCAAGGACAGCGTTCAGGCCCTGGCTCATGCCAGACTTTCTTATTCAACCTGAATGACAGGCTTAGTAAAATGATAAAGACTGATAATCTAAGAGTTTATAGTCTCATGGAATGATGGTAGAAGATGGGGAGACTTTCAGATTCCTAAATATCCTTTGGAAAATAAGACACCTAGTTGGCTGGAGTACCTTGCCTGAGACTGAAATGATTTGATGATATATTTGGAATGAAGTCTATAATTGGTCCATGGCTGTACAGTAGGAAAAGCATATCATATTTCTGAAACAGAAAGGCCAGTGTAAAAGGGAAGAATATGAGTGAGACGATAGAAATGATAGTGAATGTTGAGTGATAGAGATAGAAGTTGGGGAAACAGAGACCAGATCATATCAACTTCTTGGACTATATAAGTAGTTTTGGTTGTATTCCTAGTGGGGATTCCTTGGATGTTTATACATGAGAAGGTTATTCACTTCCTTGAGGAAGTTTACACCGGCAGCTATAAGGAGAATGGAGCTGGAATCTGGTAGCAAGATGGAGTGAAGCTTGTGAGGTGTGGTGTGAGTCAATCTGTGTGCCTGTGCTGCACTAATTGGATGTGCTGATAACTTGTATGTCTGCTTGCACATTTGGTAGTGTGGAAATGAAAATCTTTGAAATAGCATAGTTTAAAGTAGACTACTATAGAAGACATGAGAATTTTAAAGGTACTTAAAAATTTTAAAAATGTCTGAGAAAGATAGTATGGATTCTCTATTTTCTTTTTGCTATTTGACATAAAGTACACTACTGGGAAAAACATTGTTAGTAAATTAAAGTTTTGTAGATAAGTTGATACTAGATTGCTCCATTTTTCTGCTTTAAAATTACACTAGTAACAATCGCTATAATATGGAAAAACAAATATAATCTTTAATTTTATAGTTGAAAATTAGTTCTCTTTGTGAGAAAAATATGAGCATAATTGCTCGCTACTTGATATAAATAAATTGTGTGTGCTTAATGTTTTGGTTTTATTTAATGATTCAGTGTGTTGGGAATTTGTTTTTTCTAGTCACATTGTGTTGATGCTTGCTGATGATATGGCATGCAATGCTAGAAATCCTAAACCAGCTACAGTGTTTAGTCACAAGAACATGGAACTGAATGTGTATGGAGATGATGTGGAAGTGGATTATAGAAGCTATGAGGTAATTTGTTTCAAAACTTTTAAGCTCTAAGACAATACAAAAATATAACCAATTATTTCTCTTAAGGTTTAGTACATAATTGTTACTGAATCTTGCTATAATTTGTCTCTAAAGTTCCTGTTAGGGAAATAATACATGGGTAAAACTCTTAAAGCATGAAGATTTCATGTATATAGCTGGGAGAGAAAAATTTTGTATTGCTTTCTATATTAGAGAATTTTAGTGAAGTTCATATGTCAACTTTTTCTTACAGGAACTTTTTCATATTTGTTTTTCATATTTGATCTAAAATGACAAATCTTGTACATTTAATAAAATATTAAACATTTTTTGAAAAGTTGAGTAATAAAAAAATTAACCCATATTTCTCTTTTGTTTTGTTCTTTTTTTTGCCAGTCCTGGGCTTGAGTTTAGGGCCTGAACACGGTCCTTGGACTTTCTGGCTTTTTTTTTTAATGTATGTGGTACTGAGGAATCAAACCCGGGTCTTCATGCATGCTAGGCAAGCACTCTACCACTACATCAAACTCTCAGCCCTTAACCCATATTTCTAATTAGACATTAAACTGCTTTTCATATGTTTCCACTCATGTATGTGCATATAATTTAAGCAAAAATGTCATTATAATTGCATTGAAACTTTTAAAATGTAATACATCATGTTTGTGTTTAAAATTTGAAGACACAGTCCATTATCTATCTTACACTTAGTATCTATAATTGTTGAAGACGCTTAGAAATGTTTGTTCAATGAGTTAAATGTGTATGAATGTTTGACTTTTTCCTTATTTATGTACTTGTTTTAAAATATAGACTAAAATCCCTACCCCTTTATTTGTCAACAAAAATACTGTTAATATTATTAGAAAGCTGGGTGCTGATAGCTCATGCCTGAAAGCCTAGCTGCTGAGGAGGCTGAGATCCAGAATATCAAAGTTTAGACCTAGACTGAACAGAAAACTTTGAGACTCTTATCTCCAAAACAACCAGCAAAAGCTGAGCTGTCTGTGTTACTCCAGAGGTAGAGTGTTAGCTTAGCAAACAAGCTGAGTGAGCACAAGACACCCTACTACTGTGTGTGTGTCTGTGTGTATGTATAAATATATATTTATACATTATGCATACACAGTTATGTATATACATATACATATATAAGCAAAATGTAAATTAATGAACTTAAATACAAATTTATACACTGTAATCTAGGAAAATGTCTTAATAAGAAAGCTACATAGATTTTCTAATTTTGAATGTTAGCTGTTTAAGCATTTTATTCTCTATACTTTAAATATGCTTCAAAGAATACCAGAAGGGTAGAAATTCCAGATTGGGAAATTTGGTTTAAAGCGTTATGAATTTTTTTACATGTTAAAGATGCTCCTAAAGAAATCTAAGTAACACAATGCATTCAAAAAATAACTACATATAATTTAGGGAGATTATTTATGGAGCTGTTCATGATTAATCTATAATTAAGTAGTTACCTAGTGAGCTGCTACAATATAGTGGAATTTATTTATAAATTTTTATAGTTTATGTCTCCCTGAAGAATTGACTATGTAATTTTACTTTAAGCTTTGGGGTAGCTCCTAAAATAATTTATTTTTTTCCCAAGATCATTTTTGCTTTGTTCTCTCTCTGTCTCTTTTCACTCCTGCCTGCCCATCCCCCCCTCCCGCCCCGCCTGCCCCGCTAAGCTTGTGATCCTCTTCTTTTCTCCAACTTCAAGTTCTGGTATTACAGGTATGCACTCCCATCTCCAGAGAGATTTTAATATTTTTAAAAATAGACATAATTATTCAGATTTTTTGTGGGGGAGCAATACTGGGGCTTGAACTCAAGGGCCTGGGCACTGTTCTTGGACATTTTTTTGCTCAGTGTTATCGCTCTGTCACTGGAGCCACAAGCATCACTTGTGGCTTATTCTGTATATATGGTACTAAGGAATTGGATCCAGAGCTTCGTGTATGTTAGGTGAGGACTCTACCACTAAGCTATGCTCCTGGTCTCCGTTACTTAAATTTTTATGTTTAAATACATATATTTTAATTGAGCTATAATTCTTCTGTGCTTTTAGTTTTTACTAATGAGGAGTAATGATTTTGAAAGTAAAAAAATAACTGCTTAGTTTTTTTTCTGATTCTATTTTATCTGATGTTTTTTAATTATTTCAGGTAACTGTGGAGAATTTTCTGCGGGTATTAACTGGTAGGATCCCACCTAGTACTCCTCGGTCAAAACGTCTTCTTTCTGATGATAGAAGCAATATTCTTATTTACATGACAGGTAATTCAGAATGTAGATAATGCATAATAGAATATTGAACCTCTAAGGAAACTCACATGGGAGCTACTTAAACACTAAGTGATTCCTGTTCATAGAGTTTATCTTGTGGGTTGTAGATTGTCATGATCTAACATTATTTGAAGTAATATGTGCAAATGGTACAGATTGAGGATTTCAAATCCGAAATGCTGAAAAATCTGAAATTTTTTTTAGCACCAGTATGAATGACAACAATGGAAAATTTCATACATCACATTGTAGAAAATATAACAAAATAGAGGAGCACTGAAAATTTGGTGTAGAATCATCAGGTTCTGTGGCTAATCTATATGAGTCAGAAATTCATGTTTACACTTGGGTTCTATTCCCTTGGTATCGAGGTATGTAGAAACAAATATTCTAAAACCTGAAAAGTCTGAGAATGAACCGCTTATAATCTCAAGCATTATAGATAAGGAATCCTTCACCTCCTAACATTTTGTGCTAATCCATGATTTATCTCAATGCTTTTTACTGTTGCATGTTAATTACTTTTTCCTTACTGTCTTGGTTTAACAACTCTGACTTAAGTTTTATTCTGTTAGTTTGCCCACTACAGCGCTTATTAAAATTACAAATCTTCCTCCTCTGCTTAACGCTTTATAATGATCTTCCATTAAT
The DNA here is from genome assembly GCF_031878675.1 of Megascapheus bottae. Lineage (NCBI taxonomy): Eukaryota > Metazoa > Chordata > Mammalia > Rodentia > Geomyidae > Megascapheus > Megascapheus bottae. The sequence continues at coordinate 31,990,444 of NC_143514.1, forward strand.
TCACTGCACATTTATTGTGCATAAGGATTAACTCAACATGGACGATTAGACTATTCTGAAACTCTTATTCAATTTTGGTCTAGGATGGGGATCATGAAAATTATATTGTAGGCATGTTTCTCAGATATGAGATGGAGATATAGTCATCTTTTAATTATTTATATGTTGAGGAATACTAGAAATAAAACACTCTATAGTATACTTAAATATTATGCACCACTCTGTCCTCCCAACCATGTCTTTACATCCTTGCCTTTGTTTATGTCATCCTTTAAGTTAAGCTGATTACTTCTTATTTGGTAGAGATAACTCAGGAATCTCTTCCTCTAGCGATTTCCTTGTGTTTCCAGATCCCTGGAACAGTCTGAGTGTCCATCTGTTGTCTCAATGTAATTATTAATGACCCTTACCTTAGAAGTATCAATGTATAAGTAACACAGTTTATAATTATCTTTACAAAACAAAACTTCTTGGGAAGCATAGGCACTTGTCTTTATATTCCCATATTAATGTTCAGTTTCTCACATAGCATTTAGCTTATTGTTTTCTTGTTTGAGTGATTATCCTCTGTACTGTATTTGAATTCAAAGATGTTGCTGGCTATATTTTTATCACAAGTATGTGTGTTATAATACTTAATAAATATATTTATATTTATTCAATATTGATATTTATATCAATAAAAATTTCTCAGGGTTTTCTATTCAACTGATAATAAAATAGATATAAAATAATTCTTAGAGGGGCACAGCGCATGTTTAAATCCAGGCGGACTGCCTCTTTTATGAATACTAAATAGTTGTTGGGTCCTGGACTGTAGCCAAGTGGTAGAGACCTTGCCTAGCATGCACAATGCCTAGTTTCCATTCCTCCATACCACATACCAGAAAAAGCCAGAAGTAGTGCTGTGGCTCGAGTGGTAGAGCCACTAGCCTTGAGAAAGCCCAAGGACAGTGCCCAGGCCCTGACTTCAAGTCCTAGGACTGGAAAAAACAAAATACGTGTCACAATCTTTGAACTAGTCCTAATAGAACTGTGGGCAATGGTCATTAGTCACAGCAGAGTGGTGTAGCATACCAAAGTGCAGCTAATGTTTGATTTTTTTTCAATCGGTAGAATAAAATTTTACTTAATATACTAAGAGCCAGTGAAAGAGTATATAAATGTGGTTGAATCATAGCAAAATGAAATTAAATTTAGAAAACCTCCTAAGGGAGCCAAGTGCCAGTGACTCCTGCCTGTAATTCTAGCTATTTGGGAGGCTGAGAATGGGAGGACTGAGGTTCCATTTCAGCCTGGGCAGATAAATCGGCAAGACTGTCTCTGGAGAAAGCTGATGCCACACACTTACTTACTGCAGCTATGAGAGGAAGCCTGCAGAAAAAATAGATTATGCTCTTGTCTCAAAAATGATGATCTCAAAAAGGGGCTGGTGTGTGTGACTCAGTGGTAGAGTGCCCACCAGCTTAGCAAATAGGGGTCCTGAGTTCAAACACCAGTCTGAAAAAAATATTCTTAAATAGAATAAGGCATGGCTACACTGAGAGTGCCACCTCCCTGACAGGCACAAGACCTTGAGTTAAAAACAAAACTCAAGTTTTAGATTTAAATTTTTTATTACATTTAAATATTTTAAAAATATTTTATTTTTACTTTTGGTGATGGTACTGGGGTTTGCAGTCTTTGTACTTGCTTTTAGGTACTCAACTACTTGGACTGTTTCCCCAGCCCTTTCCTGCTTTAGTGATGTTTTGTTTTCAATGGAGTTTTGATGTCTTGGTATTATCCCAGAGCCAATCTCAGGCAAAGATTTTCCTACCTGTGCCTCCTTCATAGCTTAGTAGCATAGCTGTGTAGCATATACTTGGCTTATTGGTTGAGAGAGGTTCTTGCCAACCTTTTTCTAGGCTGATCTTCCCATTCTCCCCATCCTGAATTCAGGTGTGAACACTGCACCCAGCATTTCTTCGATATATTGTTTATTATAATTAATAGAAGGGTTACATTATATTCACCAGATAGAAGGTGCATTACTTCACATACATTGATACCTTTTTCTCATGTTTTGGTCCCCATTTCCCTTCCCCCACCCCGCCCCTCATCTTGTTTCCCCCCCTTCCCTATTTGATTTCAAATAACCAAATACACATATATACAACATATCAGATAACAAGGTGAAATACTGTAACAATATGAGATAGCCAAGTGCACCCAGCATTTTATGTACAATTTCTTAGCCTATGCTTTTTCTCTTTTTAATTAATACATTAATTATATTTATGTGTAGTTGTCATCTATATTTTATAATATAAAGAACAGGTGTGTTGAAGTATTACAACAAATTAAGTGAATGTATATATAACTATTATCTTTATAATGTAAAAACATATATCTGATTTATCTTTTTGGCTTTTCTTATAAGGTCATGGGGGAAATGGTTTCTTGAAATTTCAAGATTCTGAAGAAATTACCAACATAGAACTTGCAGATGCTTTTGAACAAATGTGGCAGAAAAGACGGTAATCAGCAAATGACTTCTTTTCATAAATTAATACCAAACTTTTCCATTTTTCAATTTTTAGTTATTTTCTTTTTTTCCCTTTTTTATTGTAATTAATAAAAGGGTTACATGATATTTGCCAGATAGAAGGTGCATTAATATTTTAACTTACTTTAATCATTTCTTCTATCCTTACGTTTATACTGAATATTTTCATTGAACTGAGGATTTTTTGTTGATGTTGTTGTTTTTCTGTTCTTTTCTTTTTTTTTTTTTGCCAGTCCTGGGCTTAAGGTCAGGGCCTGAGCACTATCCTTGGATTTTCTCAAGGCTAGAACTCTACCAGTTGAGCCTCAACACCACTTCCAGGTTTTTTTCTATGTCTGTGGTACCGAGGAATCAAACCTGGGTCTTCAAGCATGCTAGGCAAGCACTCTATCACTACGCCAAACTCCTGGCCCTGTTTTTTTATTGTTGTTGGTGGTGGGTTTTTCTTTTTGCCAGTCCTGGGGTTTGAAGTCAGAGCCTGAGTACTATCTTTCTCAAGGCTAGTGCTCCTCCACTTGTACCACAGCACCACTTTCGGCTTTTTCTTTCTTTCTTTCTTTCTTTCTTTCTTTCTTTCTTTCTTTCTTTCTTTCTTTTTTTTTTTTTCTAGTACCCAATCCTGAATTCTTTTTTTTTTCTTTTTTTTTTAATTGTAATTAATAAAAGGGTTACATGATATTTACCAGATAGAAAGTGCATTAATACACATACATTGATACCCTTTCTCATGTCTTGGTCCCCATTTCCCTCCCCCCACCCCCACCCTTCATCTTGTTTTCCCCCCTTCCCTATCCAATTTCAAATAACCAAATACAAATATATCCAACATATCAGATAACAAAGTGAGATACTTAAAAATACTTAAAGACTTAAAGAGAGTCTTCTCTGAAGAAGAAACAAAAATGGCCTATGGACATGAAGAAATGCGCAACATCTCTGGTCATAAAAGAAATGCAAATCAAAACAACGCTAAGATTCCACCTCACTCCAGTTAGAATGGCCAGGATCAGGAAAACGAATAACAACAGATGCTGGTCAGCTTTTTCTTTCTATGTGGTACCAAGGAATTTAACATAGGGCTTCATGCGTGCTAGGCAAGCACTCTACCACTAGGCCATGCTCCTTACCCTGAACTCAGTTTTTAAAAGAAAACTTGTTATTACACAACATGAATAGCATTGACCTGTGGGATTATATCTCTTGTTCTTTAGCATCTTTTTTTTTTGTTTTTAAGAAGAAATAATAATCCCTCTAACCAAATGTCCTGTATTTTTGTTGGATATTGTGGTTTAAAATTCTTACTTTGTTGGAGCAGTGTTGACTGTTTATGTAGGCCCAGTGTGGAGGGAAGCCTGTCTCCTTCTACTTTCTCTTCACCGGCTAGCCATCTCAGAAAATAGATCTGATTATGTGATTGTTTCACTAAAATAATAAAGTAAAAATACCCCTACTCAGTACACACTTTGGTAGCTTCCTAAAGGACCCAAACTTCAAATGAAATCTTTACAGATCTTTACCCTTTGAAATAAACTTCTCTCCATTCTTCCAACAGTTCCAAATTTGGAACTGTTCCCCTTTCCTAGACTTTTATGTTTTTTCCTTTGTTGGCATGTAATTTTCTTTTTTTGTGAGATAATTTAATTGCCTTTATTGCTCATATCAGATACTATTACTGACCTGTTTCTCTTTGTAGTTTCTTTTGTTTCTCTGTCAGGAATCATAGAACCCTTATCTCCTTGGAGGCAGAAACTTTCTTTTTTTATATATGTATACATACACACATACATATACAAAATGTATGTATGAATAATGATACATTATTAAATATAGGGTATATATTAATAATATTAAATATTATGTTTTCTATACTGTAATTTGTATAGATGTATATTTTTGGGGGGCCTCAAGCTTTCAGTTTGACTGAGCTAGCACTTTACCACTTGCATACTTCTAGTTGGCAGTTTTAATGGTTAATTGGAGATGGAGTCTTTTGGACTTTTCTGCCTGGCTTGAATTCAAACTGTGATGTTCCAGAAACTAGAATTACAAACATCAACCACTAACAATCAGCTTGTTTGTTCTTTTCTTTTGAGACAAGAGTCTTGAGAGGCTAGTCTTGACATCGTAATTTTCTCTCAGCCTCCTCAGAAGCTGGGATTATAGGTGTCAGATGTGAGCCACCAAACCTGGCTCTCAATAAGAGAGAATTTGTTTTCCAACTATAGTTAGTTGAGTATGATGACCAAGTCATACATCCATATACACACAGATGTGCATAAGTGTATGTGCATGTTTGTGAATCTAGCTCAGTTTCCAGTTCAGCATGGCTGTCAAGAAAATGGTTGTTAACCTGGAAATTTGTTTGAGTCATATGGTAATAGTCAAGGAAGAAGACAAAAGTTGAAGCATCTACTTTGTGGCACAACTACTACTCCTTGTTTGAGGTGGTTTTTCAAGACAGGATGAGTTCATTAACTTCTGGCTAATAAGATGATTAAGATGGTATATTATGTTGTAGAAGTGTTGCAGAAATATTTGTATGATTGAGAGCATGAGTCACTGAAGGATATCATCACTTTCCTTTCAGCTATAATGAACTACTATTTATTATTGACACTTGCCAAGGAGCTTCGATGTATGAACGATTTTATTCTCCTGGCATAATGGCTCTAGCTAGTAGCCAAGTGGGAGAAGACTCACTCTCGGTAGGTATATTCCCCAGTTTATAACCTTCAGTGTCTTTGGAACATGTAAGTATTTCTGCAATGGCTTATATTTGTTTTGTGACTATATCTGTCATTTTTTATTCTTAGACTGTACACATGTTGATTTTGTTTTAAACATTTTGCTATAATGGCAGAGATACACACTAATTTTTCCTTGTTTTCACAGCATCAACCAGATCCTGCAATTGGAGTCCATCTTATGGATAGGTACACATTTTATGTCTTGGAGTTTTTGGAAGAAATTATTCCATCTAGTCAAAATACTATGAATGACCTTGTAAGTATTTGCTTGGTTTGATTGCAACACATTGGTGTAGTAATCTTAATGTGGAATGTGAACATGCATGTATCAGTGTAATAAGACTGTACCTTCTCTAGGATCTCCCTGAGTTGTTCTTCCTTGTTGGAATTTGTTTTACCTTTTCAGAGCTTCCATAACTTTTCTTTTGTAACATTAATCACAGGTAGCCTTTTATTGCCCTTACTAATTGAGTAGAAGTCTTTCAAATTTAATTGGAAGTTTCTGAAAAAGAAAAGAACCTCATCATATATTTTTATGTCCTCTACTTCTTGTAATAAAGTCTTTTAACATGGCTTTGAACTTAATTTTGTTTTCTTCTGACTTTTTCTGGATTGGTTGTATTTTTTTTAGTTACAACAGCTTTGAAGTTGTCATTAAAAATAGTCCTAATAAAAAGCTTGAAAGAGATCTCACCTGGATAATTGCTGTCTGTCAATTACTTTCATTGTTTTTCTGTTAACTTATGCCTTTCTCATTTATTCACAAATATTTATTCTTTTTTATTTCCTATTTTTGTTATATTTTAGGTTGATGTCTTGCTTTGTAGGTAGCATGGGCTGGCCTAGAGCTTACCATCTTCCTGCCTGTGCCTTCTAAATACTATGAAATTATTTTGGAAAAAATGAGGGAACTGTTTTTGTTTTGTTTTGTTCAAGCCAGTCCTGGGGCTTGAACTCAGGGCCTGGACACTGTCCTTGAGCTTTCTCAAAGCTTGTGTTCTACTAATTGAGACACAGCACCACTTTGGGCTTTTTCTGTGTATGTGGTACCAAGGAATTGAACCCAGGGTTTCACACATGCTGAGCACGCACTCTGTCACTATGCCACAGGCCCAACCTCAGGGAACTATTTTTTAAACAGCTCATAGTTGTTAAATAGTTTTTAGTAAGCATGCTTAATAGGATGTCTTCTCATATCCATTAAAAATTTGCTCATGACTATATCTAGTTTTTCAATAATAATGATTCATTCTCTTACAGCTTACTGTAGATGGTTATTTGATATTTCTCTATAATGTCTGTGTAATAAGCCTTGTTTTCTATTATTTATAATAATGTTTGCTGAGTACTGGTTGTAGTCCTTGAACTGTATTAAGGTGCTTTAGTAAACAGCAAAAATAGAAGCCGTAGTCATTGGTAACCATTGAAGGACATTGAAAGACAGGTTTAGAAATTGCTACCTGTTAAGTCTCTCTGGCCCTTCAGATAATCTCTTTGACTATGACCTATACCTCTAGTATACTTTCAATATTAAAATGTAAATGTTTACATCCATGATGTTCCCTCAAGGATCTAAGCTTCTTATTTAAGAAGTGCAAAGGCTGTGCTTTATACATATTCTTTGTCTGTGTAGCTCAATTCTAATACCTGCTGTATTTGTAGATGCTCACTGAACATTTATGTAGTGAATAAGGGCCATGACAACAGTTTACATTTGTATAATACTCCTTTAAATATAGTAGGGTTAATGAGTAACCTGTTTAGATTGAGACACTATACTGTGTTGCTTGATTTAGTGACAGTTTTAAGTATGACCATGTACATGTATTTACTGTTGTTACTTGTTACTTGTTTTTTCAGTTTCAAGTATGTCCCAAAAGTCTCTGTGTATCTACTCCTGGCCATCGTATTGATCTTTTTCAGAGGAATCCTAAAAGTGTCCTAATAACTGATTTCTTTGGAAGTGTACGGAAAGTGGAAATCACAACAGAGACTATTCATTTAAAACGGGATTCAGAGATCTTAGAAAGCAGGTATTCCTCTTAAATTATTATTTTAGTACAATAGTCTATTCTCATAATTTATGAAGCTTTATGAAACATTAAGAGATTGAAGTTAGTGTTTATAAGTAGTTTCATCTTTCTACCCAGTCTTCCACCTTATGTAAGCAATATACTTTCCAGATTTGTATATAGAAACCATAAATATTTATGGAATTCTGGGGTCATGGTTAGCTTCTCTTGGTATTCCAAAATAGAGTGTTGGTTGTAATGAACTTGTGACTTGTTAAAAAGGCATAAATTGCCTAGAGCTCTCCTTCACAGAGGTGTAGGTTTCTGTTGAGGCTCTTGGTAACACTTAGGTAAAGATAGGAGAAAGGTGTGCTAGTCACTCACTTCTGGAAGAGTGGATTATGTGTCAGCGATGAGTATTCATGCCTGTTCCAAATGAGAGAGCTTTGAGAGAAATTTGTTAACTCTGGGTATGTGAAACACTTTTGCTATTATCCTTAAGGTTAGTCCTATATATCTTACCAAATCCATTTTATAATTTTCCTTGAATCTAAGGAGGTAAAATATACCTTTCTTTAACTATCTGAACATTGAATTAATTTTCTTTATAGATAAGAACCAGTTTACCCCTCTATACATTATCCCTACAATAAAATCCAATAAAGAATAGTAGCACAACCAATATCGTTCTAATATGTTACAACCAACATTAAATAATATAACTTAATGATATACTTTTTTCATCTGATGTCAAATAGTTCACAAAGTATAAGAATGAATCACTAATGTGTTTGGTGCTAGCCAAAATAATTTCTTTTACTACCAATCCAGTGACAATAAATTCGATCACTTGTTTAGTTATATAAAGCACAAAGACAGGAGCCTGGAGTTTGGCCCTGTGGTAGAGTGCTTGCCTACCATGCCTGAAGACCTGGGTTTGATTCCTTGGTACCACATACATAGAAAAAAGCCAAAAGTGGTGCTGAGGCTCAAGTGGTAGAGCTCTAGCCTTGAGAAAGTCAAGGACAGTGTTCAGGCCCTGAGCTCAAGCCCAGGACTGGCAAAAAAAAAAAAAAAGTACGAAGACATGCTTTGAGATAACTATGGGGTATTATAAAAATTTTAAACGATCAGAAAAATAATATAGGCTTAATTGTTTCTTAAAGGTTAAAAGAATAAATATATGGAAATTCAGGAAATCATGTCTATTTTGCTTTCATTCTCAAATTGTGTTTAAAAAACGTAACAAGTGATAAAATATTGTAAGAATATTTAATTTAGCTAGGAGCATAATAGTAATTTCTTTTTACTTATTCATTATAGAATTATTTATTTTGCTAATTTTTCAGCCATTGAAAGGTATTTTTGCTTATGTGGCATGTTAAAATTTTTGGTGTTTTTTTATAGTTATTTTATAGATTCCATCATTTTCAATATCACCATTGAGAAAAATTTCAAAAAATAAGGTATTTTGGTTAAAAATACAATAAAATAAACAGGTTTTATACTTGTTCTGTGCTGTTTCTATTCACTTAAAAGATGATGTTTTTATAGAATTAAGTGGATAATAGAAATAATTTCAGTGGAATTCTACTACGGTGAATTGTGTGTAATTCTACTACATTTTGTTATATATTCTGGAAGAATGGAATGTGGCTATCTCAGTTTTTTATGCGTATGCATTTGAAAGCAAAAATGGTTAATGTTGAAGGTTATTTTAATTTTTATCTTTGAGAAGAAAATAAAGTTTTAAAGCCAGTTTCTCAGGACTGCTGAATTGGAGCACCCTCTAGTGTTTATAAGTCAACTTTATTTAGTATATTGCTCCTTACCAAGTGGTTTCATAATCACTACTATAAGCTGGGCTTGGTGGTGTATACTGAGGAGGTTCAGTCAGGAAGATTTCTTGAGCCCAGGAGTTAGGTATCAATTGGACAACACAACGTAGACCCTATTTCCTAAAACAAAACACCTACCCATCTACTTTATTAAACTAATTTATGAGAATTGAATCCCTGTTTTGCTCTGAGAAGATTGAAATGAATACTATGAATATAATTTCATTGCATTTAAGTTCTACTTGCATGTAGTGTAACAACTGGAAGTTTATTTAAAGGAGACCATTGTATTCAAGATATGCATGGGGAGTTTAGAGAATAATGTCACCAGTAATTTGGTATCACAAAGTTAATTTATTCAGAAAATTATAGGTTAGAATATATATATGTATATATATATATTTCAAGCCTTAGGTAAAATATCATGTCTATCATGTTAATATATTTTGAGAAATGTTTCTCTTTATATTAACAATGTAGACCATTGGTTTAGATTTAATGTTGTGATAGTTGTGTCTTAATATAACAGTTTAGTGTACATTTCTAATAATATATAATCAAAACTAGTACCAGAGCTGACCAGAGTAGCTATGTAAAATAAGAATTTTTTTGTCTTTTCTGAATTAAAGGTGATTCAAGGTTTTTTGTTTGTTTGTTTGTTTGTTTGTTTTTGCTGGTCCTAGGGCTTGAACTCAGGATGCAGGCTTTGTCCCTGAGTTTTTATGTTTAAAGCTAGCACTCTAGCCCTTGAACCACAGTTTTATTCCCGGCTTTTTGTGGTTAATTGGAGAAGAGTCTCACTGACGTTCCCAGTCAGGCTAACTTCAAGCCCTAGTCCTCAGATTTTAGCCTCTTGATCAGCTAGAACTATAGGCATTAGCCACGGGCACCCAGGTTCTGAGTAATAAAGTTTTATTAAAGGCAAAATTATAATGCTACACCGAGCATGAAGTACAGATATCTCTTTGACACAATTATTTCCTCTGGGTATATACCCAGAAGTAGGATCACTGGATAATTAATTATAGTGCTGTTTTAGTTTTTGAAGGATCCTCCCCACTATTTTCTGCAATAGCTGTACTAATGACTTTCCCTCTAACAGTGTATAAGTGTTTCCTTTTCCTACATCCTTGCAAGATATCACTTATTACCTTTTGTCTTTTTTGATAACAGTCATTTTAATTGCTGTGAAGTTACACCTCAGTGTAACCTTAATGTAATCTGAGGATTGTGATGTTGAACCTTGTTTTCATGTATCTCTTAATCAATTTATGTCTCTTTTTCTATTCAGATCTTTCATTCATTTACAGTTTTTTTTCCCAAAGTTAACGATTTCAAGTAACTAATAAGTTGAATTAATTATTTTGGATTTTAACACTTTGTCATCAGCTATATAGCTTAAATATATACTCATCTATTTTGTGTGTTGTTTTTCACTGTTGTTTCTTTCGCTGTGCAGAGACCTTTTATTTTTGCGTTCATTGCCTTGCATTTGTGATCATATTTTTTTGCCAAAACCACTGTCAGGAAGCTACTTTCCCATGTTTTTATCTGGTAGTTTTAGATTTTTTTTTTTACGTGCCAGTCTGGGGACTTGACCTCAGGGCCTGGGCAACTGTCCCTTTGCTTCTTTTGCTCAAGGCTAGCACTCTACCATGCATAGCTCTACTTATAGCTTTTTGGTAATTGGAAATAAACAGCCTCAGAAACTTTCCTGCCTGGGCTTGCCTCAGATCTCAGCCTCCTGAGTAGCAAGGATTACAATTGTGAGATTGGTACCGAGGTGTTTCAGATCTTTCTAAATGTCTTTTTCCTTTCCTTTTCTTTTTTACGTATACTACTAGGGATGGAACCTAAGATCTTGCAGTTGTTACTGACCAATCCACCTAACTCCTTCAGTTTTGGCTCTAAGAGTATGGATGCATTCTGCTTTTAGTCTGTTGTGTCTGGGTTTTGTTTTTGTTTTTGTTTTTTGGCAGGGGGAAGGCGCTTGCTATTACCATGCTCTTTTGATTATTATGCTCTTTATATTTTGAAACCAAGAAAATAAAAGAACAAATGTCTCCAGCTTTGTTCCTCTTTTTAATCTTGCGTGGTTATTTGTTCATTATCTTTGGCTTTATACAAATTTTAGGACTGATCTTTCTGTGAAGAGGTACTTAGAATTTTGATGGAGATTACATTGAATCTGTAGATTGCTTTGAATTATATGTCAGCTTGCTAGTAGTTGTCAAATTCAAGAACAAGAGATTTCTTTCTATGTTTTTGTGCCATTGTCTTAGCAGTTTTTCCTATAAATGTTTAATGGTTTTCAGTGTAGTTCCTTGGTTACATTTATTACTAAATAGTTTGTTTTATTTACTTTTTTAGTGTGAGTGTTTCCTACCTGGCCTCCCTCCCTTCCTTTTTCTTCCCCAGTCCCATTTGTTCTCTCATTCCCCCTTCTCCCTTCTTTTTCTCTTTTGTCACATCTACCCATAGCTCTTCATTGGACTTTTTTTTGTTGTTGTTGTTGGACTATAGTTCATTCATTGACAAACTGAGAAATATTCTCACCTCCCTAAATTGCTTTAAGCTTTTGCAAACATAAGCTTTCATTTTATTTGAGTAAATATCTAGGAGTGGGATTACTGGGCTATGTGGAAAAACATATTTAATTGTATTTAAAACTTTTAAACTGTTTTCAAAATGATTATTATTTTATATTCCCCAAAATAATTGTTCCATATTCCTGCTTGCTTTCAGTTCATTTTCTTTCTTTTTTATTGTATATTATTGTCAGGGTGATATAGACAGGGATTACAGTTACATTACTTCTTGAACACTGATACCCCTTCGCGTGTTTTTCTCCCACTCCCCGCCCAATCATTTTGTTTTTCTTCTTCCCTTCCCTATTTCAAGTAAACAAATAAACATATGTACAATATACCAGGTACTAAAGTCAAACACAGTAACAACATGAGATAAACAATAAGAGAAAGAAAAAAGAGAAAAGAAATAACTTCATATAGTCCATTAAGAACAATTATATTAACAACAATCAAAAAGATAAGCCTCTTGTTACCATATCCTGGAGTTCATTTTACTTAGCCTCATCCTATATGGCTATATGTACATAGCTTTTGAGCTACCCTCTGCTAGGAGAATCCTAGACGTATACTAATTATTCCAAATGAGGGAAACCATTGAGCCTATATTTCTTTGGGTTTGGCTTACTTCACTTATTATGATTTTTTCCAAGTCTTTCCATTTCCTTAAAAAATGGGACGATGTCATTCTTTCTGATGGCAGCATAGAATTCCATTATGTATAAATACCACATCTTGATCCATTCATCTACCGAGTGACATCTGGGTTGATTCCATATCTTTGCTATGGTAAATAATGCTGCAATGAACATCATTGTGCTAGTAGCTTTAATATGGCCTTGTTTGTGAACATTTGGGTAAATGCCTAGTAGTGGAATTGCTGGGTCATAGGGGGGGCTCTGTGTTTAGTCTTTTGAGGAACCACCATACTGTTTTCCAGAGAAGTTGTGGTGGATGTACTGATACCTAATTCTGTAATAATATTCCACTCTCATTTTAATTTGCATTTCTAATGACTAAGAATGTTAAGCATAATTTTACGTTTATATTGATCATTCATCTATCTTTCACTTTTTAAACTGTATTTTCATTTTTTTAACTGTATTTTTTTTTTGTCTTTTCTTTTTTGGTACTGGGGATCTTAACCAGAAGGTTCCACTTGCAAGGCAAGCACTTTGCCACTCAGCTACATTCCAGCCCATCTTTCATTTAATTTCTACTGAAATCTTTTGCTCACTTTTTCAAAGTCATTTTCTTATTAAAGTTCTTTATATACTCTAGATAAAAGATTTTTCTCTCAGATATATGTTTTTCCCGTTTGTGAATTTGCCCTTCTTTTTCTTGACTGTGTTTTGAAAAGTAGATTTAATGTTGATGGATTTTATTAATCACTTTTTCTTTATTCTAGTGTCCTTTGTGCAAGGAACTTTTGCCTAACCTAAAGTCAGAACGATTTGCTTTTAGAAGTTTTATAGCTTTAACTTTTACTTTTGGCTTCTATTTGGAATTAACTTTTGAGTATGACATGAGGTAGTGTTTGAGGTTAATTTCATTTCTTAATTAACTTGCCAATTTCTTAAAGAATGTAAATAGGAAAAAAACCTATTGGGATTTTGATTAAGATTGGACTGGTTTTATCAACGTGGAGAATCTGGATAACTTAATAAATACAGAGTTCTCCAATCCACAGATTGATCTCAACAGTTATTTAAATATTACTTTTCCATTTGTTTGTTGGTCAAATTCAGAAGTAGGATTGATTTTTAAAAATAATTCTGTATTGGGAGAGCTTATTGATTGATTGATTGATTCTGATGTTGATAAACCAAATCACAATGAAAACTTTAGTAACCTCTTAGTAAAGGTGAAGAATTTATACGATCTGAAGAGAAACCAGAGTATTTTAGTAGCCTTTTATTTTTTGAAGTGGAGAGTGATTGACAGGCTGGTTGTAAAATTGATATGGAAATGTGTAAAGGACTTACTATTAATGTATTATTAATTCTTTGAATATATGGATTCTAGTATATTTCTGCTTACTTAGGAAATTAAATGGGAAGTTAAGTGTACATATCCAAAACACTGCTCAGTGTTGGATATATTGATTATGAATACAATGTTCATATTATTCAATGAAAATTACCCATATAAAAATAATAAGATTGAAAAACTTTATGAAGCAAAGAATCATCAAGGTGGCACAACTAATAGTTGACAGGATTTCACTCTTACACTTTTCATGTTATTATATTTTTTGAAGTGATTAATTCTAATTATCAATCATTATAATTCAGTTTGTTTTGTTTTCCATTTATTTTATATTGCATATAACCATTTATCACTTCAAATAAGATCTCTTTATAATGGGATTTCAGAAGTTTAGAAGTAGCTCATTTGTTTTATAGATAGGTTAACTGATAAGTAATTTATATAATTTGTCATTTTTGAATAATGTAAAATGTTTAATATGCTTTCATAAAATATTGGCCATTTCATATTTTAGCAATTAATTCACTACATATAATTAATAAAAAGCAAAATCTGAGATGCCTTATGACTTTTAAGAAATCAGTATATACAGTGTAGCATAACATGGTGCTGAATCTTTTTGTAGAAATAAATAATCTCCTGCTTTCCATGGTATCTCATATAGATATGTAATATTTTACATAAAGAGCTTTTCATTCACATTCACACTATAAAAGTAGCAGCCTACAAGCTATAAATTTGGTCTCCCAATTCACTTCAATCACTTTCTAATTTATATTTGCACTCATTACCACAAGACTATGAAAAATTTCAGTCTTGCAATTCTCTAATCTTGGAAGTTTAAAAATTCATAGGACAAAATTAGAAGCTGTGTAGGGGTATGGTAGAGGAATGCTAAACTTTCAGTGATAGAAACTTGGTTTCAGAACAGTGACTGTAACATGCTCAGTTTATTTTTTTCGTGTACAAAATGATGAATCGATAAGAAAGGAGCTGTCTATGTAATATAACAATGTAAACAACAATAGTTTTGTAAAAAACAAGAAAGAAGTCATCCCCAATATATGTTAGTAAATATTATGCTCACTAGGATTAATACTTTCTTAGATTTATGAATTAAAATAAACTTTAACTTAAATATGAAATAATGCAATTTAAAGTTTTAAGTTACATATAATCTAAAAATTATGTGGTAGCATTTATAAGTCATGGGATGTCAATCTTCAGGGATGATATTAGAGTATGTATATGTGCATATATGTACATGCATATAAACATACATGTATACATATACACAATGTGCATGTAAATATAGTGCCAGGACTGGGTCTTGAACTTTGTGCCTAGTCACTGTCCTTTAGCTTTTGCTCCAGGCTGACACTCTACACTTGAGCCACATATCCGCTTCCGGCTTTTTAGCGGTTAATTGGAGATAAGCATCTCTTGAGTTTGTCTGCATGGACTGGCTTTGAATCATCTTGATTTTCAGATCTTAGCCTCCTGAGTAGCTAGGATTACAGATGGGATCATTGATGCCTGGCTGAGAATTGATTTCTGAATTATATGGAAACACATATCATCAAACTTCTAAGATGTCTTTTAATTCTCCACTCTACTAAACGAAGCCTTAATTTTCATAATGAGAATTTATTTAATATCTATAATTTAATGTTTCAGAGAAGAATGCAGCATAGTAGTGAAAACAAGGCCATAAAAATGTGCCTTTCCTAGCTCTGTGACCTTGGGCAAACCACAAACCACTTGAACTCTTCCGTTTCTGCTTCCATAAAATGGGGATGAAAACTGTACTTCATAATAGTGCTTGAGAATCAGTTTTCATTTTGTTTATAATGTGCTTTGTTTTATACTTCAAATATTGAGTGTTCACTAAGTGTTGTGAATAGTAAGAAAACTTATCATATACACAATGAAGATTGACTTACTATAATTCCATTTTCTCTATTAGCTTAAATTGTTTATTCCATTTTTATTCATAATAAACCATGTTCCTGAAATCTGGAGAATTGTTGTAGAAATACTATAAAGAGTTGGGAAATTATGTCCTGCCAGAAGGTGGCAGTAGTATCATGTATTTGTATAAGTGGAACCTTTCTCTAAAGGGGTTGTATCTTTAAATTGTGATGTCTGTTCTTTCGGATCACTAATGGGAGAGAAAAACTTGATATTGAATTATAGTTTGAAAAGTGATGGAAAGAATTTCTGCATATGTAAGTTGTTTTGCTTTAAGAAATTTAGTAATACACAAATACAAAATGGCTAAATTTATAGGTACTATTTTAGTTACTACTTTTGTGGTATTTAAAAATATATATTGGTTTGTATATTTTTTAGTATCTTAACAAGAAATTGAAGAACACAAAAAAATAAGACTTTTCTTTAAGAATTATTTATTAATTAGTAATAGTGTGTGTGTGTGTGTGTGTGTGTGTGTGTGTGTGTGTGTGTGTGTGTATACACCTATGTACCTGTGTGCACGCATGTAGGTCCACAAGCTTGAACTCAGGGCCTGGGTACTGACCTTGTGCTTCTTTTGCTCAAGACTAATGCTCTAAAAATTGAGCCATAGTGCCACTTCCAGCTTTTTCTGAATAGTTTATTGAAGACAAGAATCTCATGGACTTTTCTGCCTGGGCTAGCTTTGAACTATATTCCTTAGATCTTAGCCTCCTGACTACTTAGAATTACAGGTGTGAGCAACCAGTCACAGCAGATTCACTTTTTAAGCAAGCTATTTATGTAGAACCCCCTGAGATTGGAGCTATCAAATAAAGCAAGAGGTAGAAGACATTTGTTAGTGATATCAATCTGTGATTTCATTTTAGAAGAGGCAACTTTTGTTGAAATCATAGTAAGCCTTTTATCTAGTTTTAAGTATTCTATAGGGTAGGCATTGTTAAATTGCCTTCCCAGTGCTAGAAGAAACCTTTGAAGCAACATGACACAGTAAAAGCATGATGCTGAATGGTCTTTCATTCATATTTTCATCTAGTTACTTCCTTTGTGCCTGGGCCTATTCTTCAGTTCGTTTGAAGTTTTGTACCCATAAAATAATTATAAGATTTGAAAGTAATATGTACAATGAGCACGCTTGCCACCTAAAACTTAGCTTAATCATGTCTTCATGTCTTCCATGCAAGATTAGCATCTTTATGTGGTATACTGTAGTGCTATTTATATCGCTTGATTTGCATTTTTATCAGCCATGCTACATATGGCCCATTCTGACAGAAATTGTTAGCTTGGTCTTCTCATTATCTAATCTGTGAAGTTGATTAAAAAAGAGGCTTTTTTTCTGAGGCCTGCAGATAGAACTCCCTGGTAGCCCACTGCTGAATGGTAGTGTTCAGTAGAAGCTCCAAGAGAACTTTTCTTAACAATAGGAGAATCTTTTGGAGCTAAACCCCTAGTATTAAGTTAAAGCAGAAGGTATGACTGCACAGGTGATTATCACATATAAATCAAGAGTTTTGAGTCAGAATAGTTTTCCGTGAGTGTCAGGGCAAAAAACTATGATCTATTTATGTATATTACATATATACATGGTATGCCATGAATATTATATAGTATGAGTTAGAACCACTGTAGCTGACCTGGATATTCATGTCAAAAGATATTTATCTTTTCTGTAGAAATCATTATTAAAATTATAGAACACAAATATGAATCTAAATAAATGGAGAAGTGAACTTTACTTAGATTTAAGGATAAATTATTATCATTTACCTTTATCTAGGTTATGTGTAAATACAACTACTTTTAAATCCCTAGAATTTAGTAAATGCCAAACACTTGTAAGAACTTTGAAATTATTAACTTGATTAATCCTCAAAACTCTAAGATGTGTAGTCATTTTACAAATGATTACAATTAACAGGTTTGCATCTTGTGGCATTATTAAAAAATGGAAGTGCTGGGCTACCTGCCTCTACATATATGCTTCTCACCATTACTGTCCTTCCAGATTTTGTCATGGAACTTAAGTAGTCATTGAATTCAGATGGACAAGAAGGCTTGATTCTAAAGGATAGGTGACCTTAGGCACCGATAACTCAGACTTGTCATTCTCATTGTCTTAGAGGGCTAAGATCTGAGAATCATAGTTTAAAGCCAGCCTGGACAGGAAATTCCATGAGACTTATTTCCAGTTAGCTACCAAGAGTCCAGAGTGGAGCTGTGGCTAGCTATGGTAGAGCCCTGGCCTTAAGGAGAAAAAAAAATCCAGGGACAGTACCTAGATCCTGAGTTCAAACCCAATGTCACCAAAATTTTAAAGAGAGGAAGAAGAAGAACAGAATAACTCTGGGAGAATGGAGAATCAAGACATCTTGCAAGAGACAAAGTCGGAGCAGTAATATTCCTTGGAATCAGTTGTAAGGGGAAAGAAGAAAGCAACTGAAGAGGATAATGTTATGAAAAGTCAATGATACTGAAATTTGTTTTTTGTTACCAACAACACTACAAAAAAAAAACACATATTAAAGTATATTGCACTGCAGTCACAGAATATTGAACTGAGAGACCTAATAGGCCAACTTATCTTTCTTCCTTTGTCACCTGATGAATAATCATTTTGGATCCTGAGAAGGCCAATATAAACAACTGACAGAAGCCAACATCTGAATAAAATTAATATAAGAATGAAATAGAAAAAAATTTTAAAAAATTGAGGGGATGGGGGAGGGAAATGGGGTTAAAACATGAGAAGGGGTATCAATGCGTGGAAAGTAATGCACCTTTATCTGGCAAATGTAATTGTAACTGTTAATTACAATAAAAAACAAAAAATTGGAAATGAGAACATCTTTATGTGGCTTTACTTATATTTCTGCGATCTAATCTTTTCTACTTTTAAGGATAGTACTCGTATTTGTCCAAGACTCGCTTGATATAACTATTTAAAGACTCACACTAGGAATATAGTGATATTCCAAAGTACTGGGAGAGAGGGTTTCAAAGCATGACTTTTGGAATGTGGGACACAACAGTTCATGGCAGATAATACACCTGCTGTTTGAACCAGGTTATAGTTTCGGTGTCAAGTACATTTGAATTCTTATATAACAATCCCCCAACATCCATTTCTAGAACCTATTCCCTGTTGCTGAGTGAACCCTTACCCACGCAGTACTACTTCCTCCTGTCCCTTCATCCTAACTCCTAGAAACTACCTTTCAACTTCTGTAAAGCACTGTTTTTTCCCATATTGGTAGTCTTTAAATATAGAATCTTGTATTTGGTTTGCTACTTCAAAACATATCAGATATTTTACATTGTTTTTTTGTTGTAATAATATAGGGGTTTAAACTTAGTGGATTTGTGGTGTTTTGTCAGTTGAGCCACTTAGCTATTTTTTGCTTACTGTTTTTCTACTAGAGTCTCAGATTTGGCTGGGATGATTCCCAGCTATGGATGGAGATGTGAGTTCTTGCTAACTTTTTGCTGGGGCTGCCCTCAAATGAAGATTCTATCACAGACTTCTCAGTAGTTAGGATACAGGTGTGCACCACCACACTTGGCATAAATGTAGATCTTAAAAAGATATTTCCCATATAAAATAACCTTTCAGAGAATGTTATTTCACTTTTTCATATCTTTAACAAGCATTTGAGTATTATTTTATGAACATTTGCTATACACAAATGACAAGGTGGATTTTATTTGTATTTTGTTTTTTATTAAAGGGGCAAAAATCAATGTTCAATGCATTTTTGGTCATGTCATTTAAATTTTTTCATTGGATTTTTTCAAAGATTATTGGTAAATACCCTTTAATTTAAAATATTTGCTATAAATATATGCATTTTAATGTAAATTACCTTTGTCATATTTACCTTTGTCAGTACTGAGGTTTGTTTTTAAATTTCTTTTTAGCTATAAGGAAGACCAGATAGACGAACTAATGGAACCTCTGAAATATGTCGAACAACTTCCTGTAGCACAGATAATACACCAGGTTTGCTTTCCATTTTATTCTTTTGTAAGCAACAAGATTTTTAATCTCTGAAAAGTAATTGCATTTGTTAGGTTTCTCAGAATCAATGTGCTCAAGCAGAAAGGCATTGCAGGCTGTCTGTCCCTGTTTAGGCTTCACCTCTTACAGTTCAAAGTCTCCCTCAATGTACAGTATTAAAAGGCTACTTGTGTAACACCAGAATTCCTACAGGATAATCAAAATTATCTTTATACAATGACAAGACTTAATTTTAGAAAACTTTCATTTTGAGCCATTTTATATAATATTTATCATGATAAGAAGAAAGAGCCAAAAACTACCATTTGGTTCAGTTTTTTTGGGAATTGCTACAAAGAGAGAACAGTATCATCCAACTTTGTCCACCTTACCCCATTATCAACCCTTGTAAAATGTAATTTCAAGTGTCATGTGGACAGTTTGTTCATTTCCAATTATAATACCTCTGATCCTCTCCACAATTGTGGTCTTAGGAAAGGCAGAGTTGTAAGTATTTAAGCTTAGATTTCTGTATTCTAATTTGACAGCACATTACCAGTGCCCTGCTGGGGGCCAGAATCTAATAACTTTAAATTGTCTATTGACTAGAGTCATAGCCTTGAGATCTATCAGAGTTTTCAGATTCTTACAGATTATAGGAAATATTAAAAGCCCCTCCATGTCACAGTTTCTCTTTCAGAATGTTAATTACTATTATGAGGTTTTCCATCTGCCTTTCTCAATCAAAAGGTTTTTTGTTTAGCTGATATGAATTTATGAGAAGCTCTAGATTAAGCTTATTAAAAGGAACAGACTTTAAATTTCAAATGCTGGCTGTATCTTTTCATTGATACTGAAGTTTAGTATTAAAATGCTGTGAAAAATACCGCCCCCCCCCCAAGTAAGAAATATGGCCCTTTGGGAAACTCATTGTGCATGGCAATCAGGTTCAGTTTATATGTCAGGAATTCCCTAGTGTTGTCAGAGCTGAAATGACCTAACAGTCTGCAAATGTCACATTTAAAATTCTGTCTTCATGCCTGACTCTCAGCATAAATGAATTAAATAGCAGAGCAGGCAGCCAGTCAATATGTTTTTAACAGTAAGAATGAGCAATGCAACAGTTTATGGTTTGTTCAGAATGGGTAAATAGGATCTTCCCAAAAACAGTTCACCTAGGATAAAATATGAAAAATGAAGCAAGAATTAACCTTTATAATGGTTGACCAGATGAAATGTCAGCAATATTTTTATAACATGAATAAAGTTTCTGGTTTATGTCACAGCTGTGGTTTGCTGTTATCACTGTGTAAATTCAAATATGAAATACTTGACCCTGGTGAAAATTCCAAATTGTAGGGCTGCTTTTTGTTCAGCAGTATAAAGTATTGCATTAATGTTAATACTGAATTATAAATACTGTAATTAAAATTCTAGGTACCTGATTTGATCAAATTTCACCATTTTTCAATGAAGTTTGCATGTAGTTGATTGAACAAAATTTAGAAGCTTCCAAAGAAATAGGGCTTATGAGGAAGGATCTAGGGATAGAATCAACTTGAGCAATAAAAGCGGGCGATGAGTCTCAGTCATTTCAGCAGTCATTGTGTATTATACCCTGCTGTTTACCATGTGTAGCTAGTTAGGATTCTCACTATTGCTATTTTGTACCAGATTATTTACCATTTTCTCTTGGTGGCTTAAGCAAATATGATTATGTGACTAGGAAACCCAAGAGGCTCAACTTAGTAAATGACTGGTGAGATAGAGGCTAAATAAAATGCATAGCTTAGCAATAAACCCATAAAAATATATACAGGAAATTTTCTCTATCACAGTAATAAAGAAGACTGTAAAATAATTACAATTAAATTGAACAAGCAGGTCCTCCAGTATGAGACATGGAAATGTATCATGTTTTGAGAATGTAGATATACTAAATGCTTGATGACAGTAAGGGGGAAAATACCATAAAAGCACAAATTCTTCCAAATTAGCAATCTTTAATTACAGTAGAAATATTGTTTTTATTTTTTAATGATCATGTAATGTATGCTGAAGAATCAATGTCTAGGAATAACCAAATAAAGTATTTAAAGTATGTATCAGCATTATACAAAAACAAATGCAATCAAATACGTATGGTATAGGTAAAATAATACAAAAATGGAGGCAGGCACCAGTGCCTTGCGCTACTTAGGAAGCTGAGACCTGATGGTTGCAGTTTAAAGACAGCTCAAGCAGGAAAATCCATGAGACTCTTATCTCCAGTTAACCCAATGGAAAAACAAGAAGTGGCACTGTGGCTCAAGTGGTAGCCTTGAGCTAAAGAGCTCTGTGTCCAGGTCCAGAGTTCAAGCCCCACAACTGACAAAAAGAAAAAAAAGAAAAGAAAAAAGAAAAAAAAGAATACACCAATGGGTCAAGGGAGCACAAATGAGAATATTAATTCACTGCTTCTAATTCATGATCAGAAGTAGGTACAGTGATCCTTGATGTGAGGGTATAACCCATCAAACTGGCAAAATTTAAACCATACATTAGAACTCAGTGTGATAGTTTCTTAAAGGTTAAACAATTATCCTATGATCTAGTGATTTCAGGAAAAGTATATACCCAAGAAATATAAAAACATATATCCCTTTAAAACAAATGCTCATTACAGCATCAGTGTTTATAGTTGAGAACTTTAGGCAGCCCAAATGCTCACAAACTGGTGAATAGATAAATAAAATATTATGTATCCGTATGACAAAATATTGATCAGCAGTAAAAGGAATGAAGTACAATTACTTTGTACAATACTGATGAATTGTCTAACTTATTAACGTTATGTTGATTGAGAGAAAGCTGTCACAAAACTCATACTCATATGGTATGGTTCTGTTTCTATAGAGTTTGCAGAATAGTCTTACCCATAAAAACAGATAATGGATAAATGGCTGTCCAGATCTGAGATGAGTTAGGAGAATGAGTACCTACTGTGAATGGCAGGTACATAGTTCCTGTTTCAGAGTGATGAAAAGGTTCCAAAGTTAAGGGTCATTATTGCTTACCTCTGAGATAATTCTAAAGCTGCTGAATTTTAAAAGGTGAATTTTGTATGCCACTATATCACAATAAAGATCCTTTAAAAATTAAAATCACTTCTTTCTGATGGTACTATGTACACTGATGGCAGTTACTTTTCCTACCTTTCTAGAAGATCATCTGGTAACATCTCCTCATTTGTTATAAACCATATTCTTTAGCACAGTGGTTACTCTATTGAATATCATGAGAATCTAGTCTGTACTGTAATACATAAATACAAAACTAACATCTGAGAGTTGCAGTGCAGTGGTATTTATAGCAGCCTTATTATGGCCATAAACTGGAAACAATAAATTTCTCACCATTCATGATACAATGTGCATGATCTTTTCAGAAGCTGAAATGCAGTAAAACAAATATGTTTCTCTTTCTCTTTTTATAATTGGATTTATTTATTTTATCAGGTAACCTTCCTCCCCCCTTCTCTGGTTTCTGCATTATGGCAGAAAATTTAATCTAGTCACTTCTAGATAAAGTCACTCACACTCAGTATCCCCCTCCCCCTCACCTGTTCCTTCTTAGGACGATAGAATCACAGCTTAGGTAATAAATAAGGTTAGTTGACAGTGCTTTATAGTGCTAAGAAATTCAAAAGCTTTCTGTTTAGATACACTGTTGGACTATGTGGGTTTGAATTGGCACTTATCTGTTTTACTCACTGCTGAGATGATGTGTACCCCACATGTGGTAACACTTGTAAATCCTCTAGACATAGTTGCATAGTTCTGGTAAAGTGAGAGGAATATGATAGCCTGTCACAGGAGCAAACAACTCTTTGTTTATTGTTGTTTATTTTCTATCTTTCCTCTCCTTTTCTGGCTTTCTCCCTTCTTCTTCCCCCTAATAAGTCCTTGTGTCTCATTCCTATAAGCCAGTATGAGATAAACCCTTCCCTAGTGCTTTTCTGAATTGTTTCCCTATCATGGGAGCAGAACTGAATCAGGTATGGATTACTGAAGACAGTTGCTTGCTATGCCTTCCCTTTTATTTGTATAATTCAGCCTTTTAGTCTTATAATTATGACATTATATAATGTGTATATAATTGAGGATTCTTCTTATCTGTTTGTATTCTGAAATGTCTTGGGCTCTGCAGTTCTAGCTGCTGTCATTATATAACATGGATTAAGGTAATTTTTAGTTCTATCTTGTTTATGAATGCTCTTCATTTTGTTCTGTTGTACATATTTTGGCATTTGAATGTTTTCCTGTTCACAAATGCCTACTCTATTATACTAAACTTTATTAAAGGTTGGCTAAAATGTCTATCAAACAGAAAGCCTCTGATACTTTCTTTTTAAAAGTAAGTGCCTATTGAGTTATCGATACCTGGAAGCACATCAAAAGGATAGTGAGTTAGTCTCTCTGCCTAGGGACTGACTTAGGCTGCTTTAAAACCTTATGGCACTTTCCTAACAATAGCAACTTTAAAGTGCAGTGAAAAAAAATACTGGAAGTTGTTCATTTATTTTCATTCAGATTGTAAGGCAGGAGCTGAAATTAAGCTACTTGAAGGCCATGTGTTTGCTATTCTTTAGTGTTAACTGTGGCATATTCTAAAATTGATATAAATTAACTTGAATGTGGGATTCCCTTCAAAATTTTTATTTGTCAA
Source organism: Megascapheus bottae (assembly GCF_031878675.1). Taxonomy (NCBI): domain Eukaryota; kingdom Metazoa; phylum Chordata; class Mammalia; order Rodentia; family Geomyidae; genus Megascapheus; species Megascapheus bottae. The sequence goes on from NC_143514.1 coordinate 32,014,844, forward strand.
GGAATAAATAACACCATAAAGCTGTTAGAAAATAGTGCTCAAAATTTCAATAATGACATTTAAGCTACTTTATATAAGTGAAAAATTTTGGTCAGTCTATAAATTTGTCATACCATTTCCTGTTTAATTTTTATTATAAAACTGAAAAGTAGAAGCCTCACTAGTTAAGATTTTCAGAACAGAGATTTCTGTTTTCATTAAATTTGTAGATTTAAAAATGAGAGTAACTGTGTTGATAAGAAGATAGTGAGTCTCCTCTTTCCCTTCCATCCTTTCCCTAACCATTACTCGTATCTTCTCCACCTCCCTTCTTCTCACTTTCATAATATTCATATGCCATTAGTTTTGATTCTCATTTAGTCTGTCCCTTAAATGTCACATTCATCTGCTTCTTTGAGTTTTTGTAGTGCAACTGCAAAACCAGGTTATTTTGACAAAGTAATAATTTTTACACATGAGTGAATTGAGGTTCAATCTACTTGAGGTCTTCCACCTTGTATGTGGCAAACCCAGAATTGAATGTAAGTCTGTTTAACCCAAAGGCAATATTCTGAACTACCTTGCTTGCTCTATAAATATTTTAAGTTATTTTCAAGGATACTTTGTCACCAGGAAATTTGGTTAGTGTTATAACTTAGTTTAATGCTAGTCCTTATTGTGAAAGAACTAAGAGATTCAGCTCAGTGTTCTTTAGCAGATGAATATTCATTTATTTCCTATTGTATTTCTGGTTTGGATCCTCATTAGAGTTGAGACAAATAGAGATCTGAAGAAATGGTTGTACAAAAATAATAGGGGGGCTGGGAGTTTGGCCTAGTGGTAGAGTGCTTGCACTTAGCATGCACTAAGACCCGAGTTCAGTTCCTCTGTACCACATACATAGAAAAGCCTGAAGTGGTGCTGTATCTCAAGTGGTAAGGCTCTAGCCAAAGGATAGTGCTCAGGTTCTGAGTTCAAGCCCCAGGACCATGGTAAAAAGGAACTGATAGGGAAGATGCTACGGAATAGCTCTTAGGAAATAGAGTGGTGGTTCAGGTGGTAGAACTAACCTTGAGCAAAAGTAGCTCAGAGACGAGTCCCTGAGTTCAAGTCTCAGTGATGGCACAAAAAAAGGATGTGGTTGAAGTTGGTAGATTGCTAGTCAAAGAGAAAAAGAATCAGTGCATTTGAATCCCAGTCTGACAAAAAAAAAAAAAACAGCTTTTCTTACTTAAAATTTTACTTGTCTAGATGACTTACTTGAAAATTGAAAAGTAAACTTGGTTATGTGATCACTATTCTGAGAACCATATTTACACATGGTTCAGCAGCCTTAAGGATTTAACAAGCTTTTGTGAACTATTCAGATATTATAACCTCCATTTTAAAATTATTTTCAGAGATATTCTAGCTTGTTTCCAAAAAATTGGCAGTGGGAATGTTAATAATTCACTGACTGGAACCTTGGGCTAAAGACTTCCCAGAGAGTCTTCTCTGAAGAAGAAACAAAAATGGCCTATAGACACATGAAGAAATGCTCAACATCTCTGGTCATAAAAGAAATGCAAATCAAAACAACTCTAAGATTCTACCTCACTCCAGCTAGAATGGCCAGGATCAGGAAAACGAATAACAACAGATGCTGGAGGGGATGTGGTCAGAAGGGATCACTACTACCCTGTTGGTGGGAGTGCAAACTCATTCAACCACTATGGAAAGCAGTATGGCAGTGCCTGAAAAGACTAAACATAGAGCTCCTCTATGACCCAGCAGTTCCACTACTTGGCATTTACCCAACCATCCAGAAACTAGGGCATACTAAATCCACTAGCACAACAATGTTCACTGCAGCACTATTCACGATAACAAAGATATGGAACCAACCTAGATGTCCCTCAGTTGATGAGTGGATCAACAAGTTGTGGTATTTGTACACAATGGAATTCTATGCTGCTGTCAGAAAGAATGACATCGCCCCATTTGTTAGGAAATGGAAAGACTTAGAAAAAATCATATTAAGTGAAATAAGCCAAACTCAAAGGAACTTAGGCTCAATGGCTTCCCTCATTTGTGATAATCAGTAGAAACCTTAGGCTCGACTAGCAGAGATTTGCAATAGAGCAAAACTTTGATACATAAGGCCATATAGTATGAAGCTAATTGAAAGGACCTCCAGGATACTGAAACAAAAGCCATATAATGAATGATTGTTGTTCTTAATGTACTATGTTATCTCTCATCTCTTTTGCTGTCCCTTGGTTATCTCATATTGTTACAGTATCTCACTTTGTTATCTGATATATTGGATATATTTGTATTTGGTTATTTGAAATTGGATAGGGAAGGGGGGAAAACCAACATGGGGGTGGGGGGAGGGTAATGGGGACCAAGACATGTGAAAGGGTATCAATGTATGTGAATTAATATACCTTCTATCTGGCAAATATCATGTAACCCTTTTATTAATTACAATAAGAAATATAAAAAAAGAAAAGCAAAAACTACAGAAAGAATAAAAATAATTCACTGACTGAATATTGTTGTTACTAATTTTTCATGTGTTCACCAATGTCAGTACCTAATAAGGTAATGGATATCTGAAGTTATAAAAAATGGGTGTCAAAGGACCTGATCATTAACTTGCATGAGTGAATAGTTGGGAATTTGCTATACCCTACTAAAACAGTAATTAAAAACAACTAGGCAAATATATATTTCTTTTATAAGTCAAAATCATTTAGAGTTTATCAGATTTAGAAAGCACCTAGCTCCAAAGTATATTAGATATTTGGCCACTTGCATTACTTTGAATATTCAGGTGTGTGGTAGTAATTGACCCTAGTCTCTTTCCATTCGAGCTTTGTCATTTTAGTTAGTTGCAGTCCCACTTACCCAGACTTTCTTTGATTTTTTTGTGTTTCTGGGCTCTTATTAAGAAAGTTTCAACCTGTACCAAGGAGACCTAGTTTAACTCCTGTTCCTTCTTGTAAAGTTTTCAGTGTATCTGCTTTTACCTCAAGGTCTTTTATCCATTTGGAGTTAATCCTGGTGCAGGGTGACAAAGAAGAATCCAACTTTAGTTTTCTGCAGCTGCTTAACCAGTTCTGCCAGCACCACTTGTTGAAGAGGCTGTCTTTCTTCCATTGTATTTTTTTGGCACCCTTATCAAAGATTAGGTGGCCATAGGTCTGTGGGTTGATATCTGGGTCATCAGTTCTATTCCATTGGTCCTCAGGCCTGTTTGTGTGCCTCTCTGGCTTTTTCTATGTGTGTGGTACCTGGGAATCAAACCCAGGTCTTTGTGCATGCTAGACAAATACTCTACCACTAGGCCAAACTCTCGGCCCTTTTCCTGTATCTTGTCATATCAAATGTAGGAATGATGTAGTATCTGGGGTCTGGTATATTTGTAAGGTTTTCTGACTGCATTTGTTTTTTGAGTGAAGTAAAGAGTCATATGAGACTATTTGGGATAAGTGTACACTTTCGGTGGAGGGCTACAAGTGTGTGAATAAGTGTTGATCTTACTGGGATTGAAGTCAACAATGTTGGAAATGAGGAAATAGCCCTTTTTTTAGCTCCAGGAATTAGAAAGTGATGTTCCTTGCATAGTCCCCTAGGTATATATGGACCTACTTTTTCTTTCTTCTGTCCTGTCCGTTGAACCACACTTCTAATCCCAGATACACACTTTTAAAGTAGAGAATGTATGAAGAAATGTAGGTCCAATGAAGAAAATAGTACAAATCATTCTAGACCAATACATTCTTCTAATGAGAAGATTTTATTTTATTTTTTTTGCATTTTTTATTGTAATTAGTAAAAGGGTTACATGATATTTGCCAGATAGAAGGTGCATTAATTCACGTACATTGATACCCTTTCACATGTCTTGGTACCCATTTCCCTCCCCCCCACACACCCCCCACCCGTCTTGGTTTTCAATTTACATTGAAAGAACTAGGAAGTCTAATGTCTCTTCAGGTTTATGTTCTCCAATCATCCAAAACAGATTGAAGTAGTGTAACTAGGCTATATGATCTATCACCTCAATTAAAATAAAGTTAAATCCTTCCCAATAAGAATTAGCATTATCATTCACTTTAAAACAGATTCACACACACACACACACACACACACACACACACACACACACACACACACACATGCATGTCAGAAAAGGTCTATGTTATGTGAAAGGAGTCACTATCTTCAGTTCTAAAGTTTTATCATTCTATTATACCCATCTTATTTAGTAGATAATTTGTGTATTGTGTTAATTATTAAGTTCTGGTAATTGTTAGAGAATCCCAGATCTTTTTTTAAAATTGTAATTAGTAGAGGGGTTATAGTTATATTTGCCAGATAGAAGGAGCATTTCTTCACACACATTGATACCCCTTCTCATGTTTTTGTCCCCATTTCTCTCCTCCCCATCCCTCTCCTCATCTTGTTTTTCCCCCTTCCCTCTCCTATTTCAAATAAACAAATAAACATATATACAATATACTAGACTACAAGGTAAGATTCTGTAACAATATGAGAATAACCAAGGGACAACAAAAGAGATGAAAATAACATAATACATTAAGAATAGCATTCACTCATTATATAGCTCTTGTTTTTTTAAACCACTACCACAGTTGTGCTCTTTTATTTGGGAAAGCAATTCCTTCTCTTTCATCATTTCTTTTAGTTTAATGTGTATTTAAATGCATTTCTGTGTGTAATTAGTATATTTGTTTTGTTAGTGTACCTTTAATCCAATAGTCCTAGATCCAAAATTTTTAATACCTTGCTAAAGTGGATACCTAATTTTGATTAATTATGATATTTCTAGTTTAAAATGTGCCAGTACTCAAAAAAATATGCCAGTACTCATCTTAAATATAAGAAATAAATATCTACTTTTAGCTTGTATTCTATCTATAATATTGGTCATGTTGGGCTACTTACGATAAGTAGCTCTTATTACTGTTACTAAAATTGTTAAAAGTTTAAAGGATAGAGTAGTAGACTTCACTGACATTTGAACAGTTAACATTTCAGAATTTTCAGAATTTATCTTTTCTTACCTGCTCATCTTAGTTGGGTGTCTCTGCCTATAATAAAATGATAGTTACAATAGACTTATCTGGCTATCTTCCTCTATTATAGAAGTTTGTTTAAGAGCATAGTTATGGGATATACATGGTAGAGGGTCTTTACCTATGGCAAAGAGCATTATAAGTAGTGTATGCAAAATTTATAGATTTGTTATTACTCTAAAAATGTCAGACATTTTTATAATTACTATCATGACTAAGTGTGACTACTTTTATTAAAAGTGGGTTGTCAAATTTTTTTTTTGGCCAGTCCTGGGCTGTAGCTCAGGGCCTGAGCACTGTCCTTGGACTTTCTCAAGGCTAGAGCTCTACCACTTGAACCTCGGCACCACTTCTGGCTTTTTTCTATGTATGTGGTACTGAGGAATCGAACCCAGGTCTTCATGCATGCTAGGCAAGCACTCAACCACAAGGCCAAACTCTCGGCTCTTTTGAATTATTTTTAAAGGAATTTAGTTTATTGTCTTTTTGATGCAAGCAAATAAGAGTTCCAAAAAATTAATTTAACTGAAGCTAAATTATTTTTCCCATGAATGATTTCATTTAACAGCATAGGGAGGCTTACTGATTTGTTCTGTAGGCTGTATCTCAATTATGATGAATCTCTTGGGAAATATACTAACATGTATATATATATAAATACATATATATAAATATATATACATATATGTTGAAATTTAATTTTGTTTAAGCAAGAAAGTACCAGAACTCCATTATAGTTGTAATAATTAAGTAATTGCCATTTTTTTTTTTTACTGGGATAAGAAAATTTCTTAATCGGCCCTACGCAGTAGCTCACGCCTGTAATCCTAGCTACTCAGGAGGCTGAGATCTAAGGATCACGGTTCAAACCAGCAAACCAGCCAAGGCAAAAAAAAAAAAACCATGAGACTCTTATCTCTAACTAACCACCAGAAAAACAGAAGTGGCTCTATGGCTCAAGGGGAAGGGCATTGAAGTGCTCAGGACAGCTCCCAGGCCCAGAATTCAAGCCCCAGGAGCCACAAAAAAAAAAAAAATTCTTCATGGTTGGAATCATATAATACTTGTTAGTATATATACTGATTTTGCACTGATTTCATAGAATTGCTCCTCAGTGCTAGAAGATCCTCAAGACTGTAAAAATCCATCTTATCCTGGAATATCTTGGATTGTTTTTCTTATCATAGACTGTCAAGTGTAGAAGGTGTCCCAAGTGTTGAAAGAGTCACTTCCCAAGTAGCTTGTTCTGTCTTTGGATTGGTTTTTTGGAAAATTATTTTGTGGATTTAATTGAAAACAATCTCTAATACTTAGCTTTAGCATTGATAGGTAGAACAGGTACAATCCTAACTCCATCTGTCAACTCTCTTCAGATATTTGAAAAGTCACTACTTTGTCCAGTTCTTCCAGTCTCTCTTTAGAAAAGCATTATTATATGATTGAAAAATATAACATTTGGAGTGAGTCTAGATTAGGAGGCTCTCTGTGTATATCCTTCCATATACTGTAGCATGTAAACTGTCTCCAGGCAGTCCAATATCTGAACACCATTGCTTCTTAGCCAGTGTCTGGTTTTCAGATTGTTAAGGATGGGTAGCTACTTCCTATGATAGTTAACCCTTTATAGATATGAGCATTACTACTAAATGTTTCATTGGTGAACGAAATGTTATTACTTATTTGAGAGAATGATGGAATGCTTTTAGTTAACAACTAAAAAGTAACTCTCTAGGCACATTTAAAAAATATTTTAACTGATGACTTTTTACCGTAGATTCCTAAGCTACATTGTTATTTAATAAGTACCGTTCTTAATTTTTCTTAGTTAGAAAACCAAGAATATAAACTAATAATTAGCATTTAATATGTAATTGCATTTAAATATTTTGTTTCTTATTTTCAAGAGGGAAAACATATAATTAGGATAATTTGATTGCCTTATTATATTAAGCTTTTGTGACCTTGATGAGATTTAGAAATGAGAACCCCAGCCAATCAAAATGTAGAGCAATGAACTCATAAATTATGGTGCAAAATACAAAGCTGTATCACAGCTGTACAGAGAAAAAGAAATTGCTTCTAACTGGGTTTTAGAGCAAATTTCTCTTGGAGATGTTATTTGTACTAGGTCTCAGAATAAATACGTATGGAAAATAGGAAGAATTTGACTATTGTTTGTTTCTATTTTCATGTCATGAGTTATAATTATAAGGGATATTCCACTCAAGGACAGGTATCAGGTATAGTTTTGTGTCCAGTTACTGTATTTATTCATGAAACTTTGACAGAATTGTTTGTGAATACATTTTTCTGTAACAAACTTGGTGATTTAAAAATATTATTATCTCACAATTTCTGAGTGAAGGATTTAGACATGGCTCACAGACATCTCACAGAGCCATAGTTAGTATACTAAACCTTGACAGTCTCATCTGAGATCATCTTGCACAAAGTTACTTAGCTCTTGGTGCTTGTGGGATTTAGACTCTAGAGTTGGCTTGTCCTTTCCTTCTCATGGTCCATTCCTCCATATAGCTATTTGATTCTTTAAGACCATTGGGAGAACATTGTGACTGCCTATAATACTTCTATATACTTTACTTCTATCTCTGTTAAGAGCTCATCTAGTTAGGCCAGCTCTTTCCTTCTAATCTTCTACCTAGTCCCAGACCATCCCATTATACCATCATTTTCACTTAGAGGCCTTACTTACATCCTTAAACTGCATTCCTTTTTACCTATAATGCAGCCTACTCAACCTATCACAGCAAATTCACAGATCCTGTTCACACTCAAGGAACAGACATTTTGTAGCATGTGTATATGAGGGAGTAGAAATTGTGATTGTGGGGTTGTCTTGGAATTTTGCCTGCTGCAGTCTGACTTATATTATTAGTACAGTTTGAATAATATAGGTTATAGTTATATAATTATATAGCTTATATAAATAATATAGATTATATAATAATATATACTAATAAACTATCACTAATTAGATTGATGAAAATAATTGTTTTCAGAATTAATTACTATAACTTTAGGAAATTATAATCTTTTTGAAATATAGTGTAACTGAACTGTTCATTATACTTTAAGAATCCCACTGAAGCTTTAGAAATTTTCCATTTGCATAGTGATAAATATGTACAATTTTGAAAGTCGTTTTTCTTAAATTTTATTACTAAAGATGATATACAGAGGGATTGCAGTTGTATAACTCAGGTAATGAGTACATTTCTTTTTGAAAGTTTCTCCCAGTTTTTCCCCCTCCAGATCTTCCACTCCCACAGTTGTATAGTTCATTCCCAATATTGGCTCACCCTTTGTCCCAGCTTTTTTTGCTTCCCCTTCTCCCCAAATCAAATAAACTTATATACAAAACAAAGGGTACAAAAATCGAAAGCAAAAGAGAATAAACAAACCAACAAAACAAACAAAAGAACCTTGAATAGTACAATAAAAATCCACTTGTTTCCATTTCTTGGACTTCATTTCAATATGTTATTTTATAGGATCATATGTACATTAAGCCCTTGTGGTCCTTTTCTAGGAATATATCCTTTGTTCTCACTGTGTGAATATTTAATATGCTGTTTAATCAATCATGTTCAAGTGTAATCATTTGTCTTTTACTGTCCATTGACTTCACTTGTAGATTTATAGGCACATTCTAATTATTAAAAATAAGAGAAATCATGCAACCTATGTTTCTTTCTCATGTGGAATAATAGAAGACCCTAATAGCAAAAAAAAAATAATTCTTAGCAGGAAGAATAGTGCCAGAAGAATATCAATATCAAGTTTTAAACTCTATTATGAAGCCATAGTTATAAAAACAGCTTGGTACTAGCACAAAAATAGGCCTGAGGACCAATAGAATAAAATAGAAGATAGAAAAATGAATGCCCAGAGCTGTGGCCACCTAATATTTGATAAGAAAGCCAAAACAAAGCCTCTGGAAGAAACACAGCCTCTTCAACAAATGGCACTGGCAGAAAACTGAAGTTAAATATATATTACCCTGCACCACAACCAATTCCAAATGGATCTAATACCTCAAGGTAAGAGCAGACCAGCTACCCTGAAAATATTACAGGAAGGGATAGGGGAAAACACTAAGGCTCCTTGGCCCAGGCTGAAACTTCCTAAGTAAAATCCAGAATCACAACAAATCAGATTGGATAAATGGGATTACACCAAACTGAAGAATTTCTACATGACAAAGGACATAGCTAACAAGATAAATAGTCCACAATTGGAGATCTTTACTAGCTATACATCAGACAAGGGCTTCATATCTAAAATATACTTTGAGCTAAAAAAAAAAAACCCCTCCCAAAACAAATCCTCCAAGAAACAACAACCCAATTAATAAGACTTAAAGAGAGACTTCCCCAAAGAATTTTGAAAATCTTTTTTTTCCCTTTTATGTAAGTTTAATACTTAGATCTGTGCTCTCAAGTATTTTGAGGTTATATGGTAATATTTTCTCAGCAACATAAAAGGGGAAGTACAGTGTTGCTTAGCTACCTCTCCCATTAATTTGAAATATCAAGCATCTCAATAATAGGTAGCCCTTAAGCATTTAAGTATTTGCTCATGACACATTGCAATGTTTTACGTATGCTTTCCACCTTTATATTGTAGCTGTTATTATGAAAGGTTAAAGAAAGAAAAGTGTATTTAACAGCAGCTAGTAGAGTGCCTTAATTACATAAAATCAGTCATTTTATGAGAAGCTTTAATAGACACAAATGAAATTACAAGATATGCTTTAATATGAACTTACCTCAAATACAGCTCTGCTACAAAATGCAATAATTATACCAATCTTTCACTTGATTGTAAGTAAAATCATTGTGGAATGTTGAAAATATTATATACAGTTGTTTTTAAAATAGCCATGTTGTTCTTTGACAACAATATCATTAAATGTATACTGAAAAGCACTTTTTTGGATAACTAAATATTTTATTATTTTTTATTGTTGGGGTAATGTATAGAGAGGGGTTATAGTTACATTCTTCAGGTAGTGGGTGCATTACTTCTCAAACATTGATATCCCTTGTCATGTTTGTTTCCCTTTCTCTCCCCCACCCCCTCCCAATCATCTTGTTTCCCCCCTTCCCTTCCCTGTTTCAAATAAACAAATAAATGTATATACAGTGTACCAGGTAACCAAGTCAGATACAATAACGACATGAAATTAACCATAAGGACAAAAAAAAGAGACGAGAAATAACTTCACATAGTATTTAAGAACAACAATCACAAAGATAAACCTCTTGTTTTCATATCCTGAAGTTCCTTTTACTTAGCCTCATCTTATATGGCCATAGCTTTTAAGCTATTGTGATCCTCTGCCAGGAGAATCCTAGATGTGTACTAATTATTACAAATGAGGGAAACCATGGAGCCTATGTTCCTTTGGGTCTGGCTTACTTCATTTAATATGATTTTTTCCAAGTCTTTCTATTTCCTTAGGAATAGGGCAATGTTGTCCTCTATTGGAACCTCTGTTGTGTATAAGTATCACATCTTCTTGATCCAATCATCTACTGAGTTGGTTCCATATCTTCGCTATGGTAAATAATGCTGGGATGAACATCATTGTACTAGTAGCTTTAGTATGCCCTTGTTTCTGGACATTTGGGTAAATGCCCAGGAGTGGGATTGCTGGGTCATAGGGGAGCTCTATGTTTAGTCTTTTGAGGAATAGCCATACAGGCACTTTTTACATTAGGCTGTTGCTTTTTTTTTTTGTTAGAGTATCATGTCATGTAGTAAGCAAGATATTGTGAGACATCTACCAATTAGAGAAAGAAATGTGAAAATTCTGGTTGGATTCTTGGGATGTCTATTTTTTTCTGTGTACATTTCTTATTCTCCCAAATAAGTAAAGTCCATTACCATTATATGTATACATATTTAAAATGCAGATTAATATGAAGAGATTAAAATGCATTTATAATCCTACTTTTCCCAGAGAATCATTACTAAGACTTTAGCATATTTTTTCTTCTTTGAATATTATTATAGGAATACAGATCATATTTTCATATTTAGTTTGTATCTTGTTTATATTATTATTAAAGGATAAGCATGTCTCCAAATCATTAAAATTGTTTGAAAACATTTTAACAGCTGTTTAATATATGGATGTACAGTGCCTCTCATATTAGTATTTACAAGATTGTTTCCTGCTTTTTATTATGTAGTTAACACGAAGTCAAAATTCTTTGTGTAAAACCTTTATCTGTAAAAGTGTGTTTCTTTTTCACTATTATTATTATTATTATTATTATTTACCTTGAACATATTCCATCTTATCCTGTCTTGAGAAATGCAAAACAGTTAATTAATGTATATACATTTGTACAATCTCTGGTTCAGGACTTAAGATTTTCGTAGTTGATGGGCTTATTCAATATCCATTAAATTACATTTAGTAATTTAATTATCTGTGCTTCTTTTTTTTTGGTGAAGAAATGTACTATGTATAACTCTTACTATAGTCTAATACCACAGAATAGTTGTCTCCCTCCATTCCATGTTTTATTTTCGTCCCAATGAAAACTGTAGTTCCCAAGAATACTTTATAGAATAAGTTAAGCAACATAACTCCAATTTGACACAAATTGTAAACTAAAAACTTTTTAATTTTTTTGTATATCATGGGGTTTGAATTCAGGGCTGGGGCACTGTCCTTGAGCTCTTTTTGCTCAAGACTAACACTCTACCACTTTTAGCCATAGCTCCACTTCAGATGTTTAGGTGGTTAATTGGAGGTACAAAGTCTCATGGATTTTCCTGCCCTGGCTGGCTTTGAACTACCAACCTTAAATCTCAGACTACTGAACAGCTATGATTTCAGATACCAGAAATGCTACAGATTTTCAGAGACAAAATAAACATTTTAAAGCCCTAAGGGTTGGTTGTACATGGTGACACATGTTGGTAATCTCAGCTACTTGGAAGGTAGAGATTTGGAGAATCAAAATTCTAGCCAGTCCAAGAAAAAATTGAAGTCTTCCTTTCAACAAATAGTTTGTATGTGGTGATATGCAACTATAATTCCAGCTACAAGCGAAATCTATGTAGAAGTATTTTATTTAAGGCTAGCCTTGGGCAAAAACAAAACCCCTTATCTTAAAAACAAATAATAGGGACTGGGAGTTTTGCCTAGTGGTAAAAGTGCTTGCCTAGCCTGCAGGAGGACCAGGGTCCGATTCCTCAATACCACAGAATAGAAAAAAAGTCTAAAGTGTGCTGTAGTTCAAGTGGTAGAGCTCTAGCCTTGAAAAAAATGCCCAAGGACAGTGCCCAGGCCTTGAGTTCAAGCTCCAAGACTGGCAAAAAACAAAAACAGAGAACAGGGCCAGGAGTTTGGCCTAGTGGTAAAATGCTTGTCTAGCATGCATGAAGACCGAAGTTTGATTCCTTGGAAAAAGCTGAAAAACAAAGAAAGAGAGAGAGAGAGAGAGAGAGAGAGAGAGAGAGAGAGAGAGAGAGAGACAGAGAGACAGAGAGACAGAGAGACAGAGAGAGAGGAGAGAGAGAGAGAGACAGAGAGAGACAGAGAGAGAGAGGAGAGAGAGAGAGAGAGAGAGAGAGAGAGACAGAGAGAGAGAGAGAGAGAGAGAGAGAGAGAGAGAGAGAGAGAGAGAGAGAGAGAGAGAGAGAGAGAGAGAGAGAGAGAGAACGAACAGCAACAAGACCCAAAATTGACTTGGGGGCAAGCATCAAGTTGTAGAGCACATGACTGGCAAACAATGTAGTTATGAGTACAAACTAGCACTACCATACATATCTACGTAAACATGCATATATATATATGTATGTATTTATACATGTATGTATGTATGTATATGTGTGTACTTATATACATACACAGCTGAACTTGTTAACAGATAGCTTGTTTGAAAAGTTGAGCATCCTATGTAACATTATTAGTTTAATTATAAAGAGGAAGAGTTACGAAACATCTTGTCCTACTATTAAAAGAGCTTTCCAGAACTGAGGCATGATGGCTCATGTGGTAGAGCACTAGCCATGGTCAACAAGCTGAGCAGAATATGAGGCCCCGATTTCAAGCCCCAACAAAAGAATAACAGAGTTTTTCAAGTATGAAATAGCCAGTTATGATTACTATTTGGGGAGATTTATTTTTTTTCTTTGTCTTATTAATCTTTGTTTCTTTGGGAGATATTTTTATCTACTGAATTTTATCTTCCTCTCTGTCATTCTTTTTTTTTCCCATTCATTTGCCTTTTCATTTGGTTTATACACTTGATAAAATAAGGGAAGAAAATATTTCTCCATATTTTAGTGCCTCTCCATCCTGTTTCCATTCCTTGGCCATGAATTTTTGAGGTATATAAAAGTTTCATCTCCCACATGTGTAGATGTAACAATGCAATCTACTTTTTACCCTCTTTATCTTCATATAACTAATGTAAGCTAATAATAATAGCGATTTCATCTCTCAAAAAATAAAAGAGGAAAATCTGCCTTATTTTTATTTACTCTGTGTAGGCTAATAAATCTCTATCATGTAGTTCCCCTACATTTTACCTCTTTTCTTTTATATATACTTTCATTTTTAAATCACGTGAGGTGTATTTTCGGTGTTTGCAGTGTTGAGTCTTTTGGAATGCTAATCCATGGTTAGAGTGCCAGGAATACTGCTCCCTTGCCCACTCATTTGTAACACTGCTTTTATGCTGTATAAATTCTCAGGTACTGGGCCGATTGCCCACTCCCTATTCTGTTTTATTCATGTTTCTATTCTTGCACTGAAACCACTTGGCTATTTAGCATTTTATATCTTATTTCTTTATTCCTGTTTACCTGTCTCTGTAGAGTAATATAGATTATTTACCTGGCATCTTGTGCCATGGGTATTCTTATTTGTTTTTATTTTTATTGTTATTATGAATGATTTTTTTCTATTTGTAGACTTAACTTTTACTGCCATAATTGAAGGCTATTTTTTCATATATTTTTATTGTAATTAATAGAAGGGTTACATGATATTTGCCAGATAGAAGGTGCATTAATTCACATACATTGATACCCTTTCTCATGTCTTGGTCCCCATTATCCCCCCACACCCCCATCCCTCATCTTGTTTTCCCCCCTTCCCTATCCAATTTCAAATAACCAAATACAAATATATCCAATATATCAGATAACAAACTAAGATACTGTAACAATATGAGATAACCAAGGGTCAGCAAAAGAGATGAGACATAACATAGTACATTAAGGATAACAATCACTTATTATATGGCTTTTGTTTCTATATCCTAGAGGTCCTTTTATTTAGCATCATACTATATGGCCTTATTTATGTATCTAGGTTTTGCTCTATTGCAAATCTCTGCTAGTTGAGCACAAGGTTTCTACTGATTATCACAAATGAGGGAAGCCATTGAGCCTAAGTTCCTTTGAGTCTGGCTTACTTCACTTAATATGATTTTTTTCTAAGTCTTTCCATTTCCTAACAAATGGGGCGATGTCATTCTTTCTGACAGCGGCATAGAATTCCATTATGTACAAATACCACATCTTGTTGATCCACTCATCAACTGAGGGACATCTGGGTTGGTTCCATATCTTTGCTATGGTAAATAGTGCTGCAATGAACATCATGTGCTAGTGGATTTAGTATGCCCTAGTTTCTGGATGGTTGGGTAAATGCCAAGTAGTGGAATTGCTGGGTCATAGGGGAACTCTATGTTTAGTCTTTTGAGGAACTGCCTTACTGTTTTCCATAGTGGTTGAATGAGTTTTCACTCCCACCAACAGTTTAGTAGTGATCCCTCCTGGCCACATCCCCTCTAGCATCTGTTATTACTTTTCTTGATCCTGGCTATTCTAACTGGAGTGAGGTAGAATCTTAGAGTTGTTTTGATTTGCATTTCTTTTATGACCAGAGATGTTGAGCATTTCTTCATGTGTCTATAGGCCATTTTTGTTTCTTCTTCAGAGAAGACTCTCTTTAAGTCTTTGGCCCAGCTTTTAATGGGATGGCTGTTACTTTGGAGATTAGTTTTGGAGTGATTCAATTTTTTGAGCTGTTGATATATTTTAGATATGAGGCCTTTGTCCGTTATATGGTTGGTGAAGATCTTCTCCCATTCTGTAGGCTTCCTAATTAATTTATTAGCTATGTCCTTTGGAAGGCTATTTATTTTTTAAATACCCTAAATCAGAGTTTTTAAGTTTTCAATAATTAGAGTTGATTTTTATAGTTTGTGGGTACCTAATTTAAATATTTGCAAATGAAAACTTTCTTCTTCCCAAGAATTATCTCAGTTGGCCAGAGATTTCAGAGTAATATTAACTAATATTAATAATCGATCATCTTGTCATAGAAAAGCTAAGATTATGGTTAAGGAAAAACTGTTGACAATGATTCTATAAAACTTTCTGTTTTTAATAGAATGTTAAATAGATAGTTTTCTATTAAAACTAAGATCATAGATGGGACCAAATGTTCCTCAATTATCTGAGATTAGATTAAATACTTTGCAAATTTATCATAGATCAGTAAGTGAAGATTTTTGGAGATTTACATTTTTCCAGCAGAGGTCAACATGTGATTATTACTAATTGTAAATAGAAGGAAAGGATGGAGACTTCAGATCTGGGCTGTAGTTGAGAGGAGGAAGCCTTATTGACTGTTTCTACCTCCATCCAGCCCCCTATACCCACCTCTACACACACTTCATTTCCTTGAGAGCAATTGTATTGTGGTACCTGGGATCTCCTTACAGGAAGAGCCAATGTCCTGGAGAAGTACACTGCAGATGCCTTCACCAAGGAAGAAGGTAGTAGAGATCACTCATGACATTTACCTCTACAAAGCAGCACAGGAAGTATTTTATCTGAATAATTAAAGTTCAGTGGCAAATACTGTTTAAATGAGCAGGTAGCAGTGCAGCTCCTTGCTTTGTGGACTTTCAATCTGACTTAGTAAATAAGAAGATGTAAGGGGATCATCTTGACAGACCTCTCATCCCAACAGGTGTCCTCTTGTGCCGTTCTTATTTATGCAGAAACTGGAGATGTTGACTGTGTGAATATTAATGTTTTCTCTTTTATTATGATTTTAAGACTCAAGGATTTCTTCCTTCCATATTGTTACCCTGATGGATATGCTCTATAGATATTATTTAATCTCTGACAAAAAATCCAAAGCTTGATGACTAAAACCTTAAGAATTTATTTTTCTTATAATTACACAGTTTAGGCTTACTTTAGCTTCCCTTGTTCTCAGCTGACTTTCTCCCGAGTTTGCAGTGAACTGTGTTAGTGAAACTGTTTCGTTGGGAGTTGTCTAGCTATTGGCTGGGAGAATCCCAGTTCTTCTCTACTTGGTGCCTTTTCCTCCAGAAAATTAGGCTTTTCCATGGCAGCAATGGAGAAGCAAGCAAGCCCACTTGAAGCTCTACTTGGAACTGGGATGTTACTAGCTACATTCTGTTTTGGCCAAAAGAACAAAACAACTTTCTGGACTGCCTGATGCAGAGAGTAGGTAGACAGATTCATTTTGTTTCTGTCTATCTCTATTTGTGTGTGTGTGTGTGTGTGTGTGTGTGTGTGTGTGTGTGTCTGTCTGTCTTTCTGTATGTCTGTCTTCTGTCTGTATCTCTATCTGTCTCTCTGTCTCTGTTTCTCTCTCTCTTTCTCATACTGGGAAAGTATTCTGCCATTGAACTGCATTCCCTGTTCTTTTTTTTTTTTTTTTGCCAGTCCTGGGCTTGAGCTCAGGGCCTGAACACTGTCCTTGGACTTTCTCAAGGCTAGAGCTCTACCACTTGAGCCCCAGCACCACTTCTGGCTTTTTTCTATGTATGTGGTACCGAGGAATCGAACCCGGGTCTTCATGCATGCTAGGCAAGCACTTTAACCACTAGGCCAAACTCCCGGCCCTAGATTCTACCTCTTGATGGAAGCTGTTGTGAAGGGTGTGGATTCAGGGAGGTAGGAAGATTGGGGCCATGTTTGGTATCTAATAAAGCCAGATGAATGAAAGACTCAAATGTGCTTATTAATACTATGTTATTTCCTGGTAATTGTGGACTTTAGTTTTTCCCTTATAAGATGATGTTATCTAGCTTCTTTTTTATCTCCCTGTTGTTTTTACATCTTATGTTCTTTTATCTTTGGTTGCTTATATATCATTATTCCAATTCATGCCAAATACTAATTTTTAATTGTATTTTAGTTTCTTATTAAATTTATTTAGAGCAATCTGATTGACTTTACCAAGGTGTAATTTTCTCACAAGTATGAGAGTGTATGTGCTACACTGCCATTTATGCCTGGACTGGGGACACTCATAAAAGGTGAACTGCATGGGAAATCTTGGTTCTTAACATGTACTGTTTACAGGGTTGTTCCTGTATCTTCTCTGCAGAGCTTTTCATACAGACATTGAAACTCCAGAAGATTCAGTGAACAATTTCATTCAGTGCCTCTCTACCTGTGTACTATGTTGTTTACTGGGAATTGCATTTAAGTGGAAATGTAAAAGAAGCATGCACTGGGGAGGCTGGAATGAATTATACAGCTCTGGCTGTCTCGTAAACTCATCCTTCTACTATATAAACACTGAATCTCCTAAGCAGCAGGCAGAAAAGGGGAGTAAGCGAAAAATCCCTTTCTCAGTCACAGAATTATTGTTTCCTAAGAGCAAAGTAATCATTTGCATGGTATGTAGCAATTAGGACACTAGGTCCACTATTAACTTAGTTTTAGGCCTGCTGTTAAGACTTTGAGAGGTTTATCTGTGATTTATCATCAGAGGTTAGCTTAGTTTGGGTAGGTGTGCTGTCATTTTTATCCTTCCTTTTGAATGGGTTGCTGTGAAAAAACAGAAGTTGCCCTGGAGGAGTCTATTCAGATTTCTTCCTAAGCTGAGTTTAAAGTACATTTAATGAATGGATTTTCCTATTTTTCTTAATCAAAAGATGTAATGAATACACAGTAAAAACATAGCAAACTAGCTGGGTGCAGTGGCTCACATACCTAAGGTAGCCACTTGAGTGTACCTTGAGGTAGTCTGAATAAAGCAGGTCATGAGAGCCTTTGTTAGCCAATAGCTGGCTGTAGTGGTATGTTCTTGCCATCAGGACTGTTGTGGTTAGGTAGGTACCCATTCAAAAGTAGTAGCACCCTGTCTTAAAATAACCAGCACAAAAAGAGCTGGAGGTATAAACTCAGTGGTAAAATGCCCTCCTAGAAAATGCAAGGCCATGGGGCCTGGAGTTTGGCCTAGTGGTAGAGTGCTTGCCTAGCATTCATGAAGACCCGGGCTCAATTCCTCGGCACCCCACATACATAGCAAAAAGCCGGAAGTGGTGCTGAGGTTCAAGTGGTAGAGCTCTAGCCTTGAGAAAGCCCAAAGACAGGGCTTAAGCCCTGAGCCAAAGCCCAGGACTGGCAAAAAAAAAAAAAAAGTTTAGAAAATGCAAGGCCTTGAGTTTAAACCCCAGTCCTAGAAAAATAATAACAGCAACAAGCACAAAACAACTGCAAATAGCAGTACTCAAAATACTAAGACTGCTGCTTTTGTTAAATTATGTATTATTGATATAATGTTATTTGAAATTTTATAGGGAAGGGGGGAAAACCAAGATGGGTGTGGGGTGTGGGGGGGGAGGGTAATGGGTACAAAGACATGTGAAGGGTATCAATGTATGTGAATTAATGCACCTTCTATCTGGCAAATATCATGTAACCCTTTTACTAATTACAATAAAAAATAAAAAAATAAAAAAGATATAATGTGACTTAGAATAACTTTTGTAGCTTCACATACTTCTTAGTCCTCTGTCACCATTTTCAAAGTTGTGAGGAACTACAGCATTTGCATTCTTGTTTCTTTTTGGTCCTCTCCTGGGCCTCTGTGACATAGGGATATACACAGGCTTTTGGCATATCTGTCAGGGCTAATTATGGAATCTTTGGGGAACTGATGGTTACTTCTGCTTGTACTTTTTCCCCCTTAGTTGTCTTATCTCTGCCAAGATATAATGGTAAAATTACAACCTCAGGGAATCTCTCTCACATGATTGACTAAAATTTCTACTGCTGGAGATGTATGATTTGCTGGAGATGTATGATTTGTACTTGATTATTATTTCTGTACCCTAAGGAAATAATTTACATGTCATTCATTATTCGTGTGTGTGTGTGTGTGTGTGTGTGTGTGTGTGTGTGAGATGGTACTGGAGTTTGAACCTGAGTCCTTACACCTGCTAAGTAGGTACTTTGGCCTCTGAGCATTGCTTCCACTACTGATCTTTGCAGGTTATTTTTAAGCTAGGGTTGGTCCAGCCTGGCACATCTGTAGGTGTGGTCTTGCTTATGTTCATCTTGCTGATAGCTGGGCTAATAGGTTCATACCACCATATCCAGCTCTTCATTGGAAGGAGTTCTGGTGAATTTTCTGCTGGCATTTGTCACAAACCAAGATCCTCAACAACCTCAGGCTCCCCAGTATCTAGGATTACAAATGTGAAGAACCAGCAGTGTTCACTATTCTTTAGACATGGCTTGATTTAAAATTTTTTTTTGAAATCTTGTGCCACTGAGGTTTATTTTGGGTTTATCGAGTAGGTGTCTATAACTTGTTCTCCTTGTTAAGAGTTTAACTCAGTGCTGGTTAATTTTCAGTTCTTACGTGTATTTTGTATATGTTTATGTATGTCTTCAAATGCCATGCAAATGAAAGATTCCTCTTAGGGTAAATCAGAGGCTTGTCTTCAGAACTCAGTTAGTGATCCTAAGCTAGGATCCCAGGGGATATGTGCTGTTTAGGTAGGGGTGGGAATCTTTCTCTACTTAGTGCAAAGTCATTTCTCCTGTTCAGTTTTCCAGTTCTTTCATTTGACTTGCTAATTGACTTATAGGACTTCTAAAAAGGGACTTCAAAGAAGGCACCTTTCAAGAACTCTATGGGATAGTTTGACAACTGCTGACCTTAACATTTTATATGGTACTAGAGGTCATGATCGTCATTATCATTTCCATCCATATATCTAATTCTAGACACTTTTTTCTGATGCTCAGTGTACAACTCAGCTTTTTTTTTGTTGTTGGGATAATGTATAGAGGGGTTACAGTTACCTTTGTCAGGTAGTAGGTGTATTACTTCTCACACATTGATACCCCTTCTCATGTTTTTTTCCCCATTTTCCTCCTTGCACCCCCTCTCAATCACCTGGTTTTCCCCCCTTCCATTTCCTATTTCAAATAAACAAATAAATGTATATACAATATACCAGGTAACAAAGTCAGACACAGTAACAATATGAGATTAACCATAAGGGCAACAAAAGAGAAGAGAAATAACATAGTACATTAAAAACAATCACAAAGATAAACCTCTTGTTTCTACATCCTAGAGTTCCTTTCATTTAGTCTCATCCTATATGACCTTATGTTCCTAGGCTTTGAACTTTTGTAATCCTATGCGAGGGGAGTTCTAGATGTATACTAATTATTACAAATGTTCCTGTGTTCCTTTGTACCTGTGTTCCTTTGGGCCTGGCCTACTTCACTTAATATGATTTTTTTCCAAGTCTTTCCACTTTCTAACGAATGTGGTGATGTCATTAGTTCGGACAATCGTTCTTATGGCAGCTTAGAATTCCATTGTGTATAAGTACCACATCTTCTTGATCCAATCATCTACTGAGGGGCATCTAGGTTGGTTCCATATCTGTGCTATGTGCTGCAATTGTTGTGCTAGTGGTGTTAGTTTGTCCTTGTTTCTGGGTATTTAGGTAAATGCCAAGAAGTGGGATTGCTGGATCATGGGGAAGCTCTGTGTTTAGTCTTTTGAGGAACTGCCATACTGCTTTCCATAGTAGTTGAGACAAGTTTATACTCCCACCAACGGTGTAGTAGTGATCCCTCCTGGTCACAACCCAGGTAGCATCTGTGTTATTAGATTTCTTGATAATGGTCATTCTACCTAGAATGAGGTGTAATTTCAAAGTTGTTTTGATTTGCATTTCTTTTATAGCCAGAGATGTGGAGCATTTCTTCATATGTTTAAGTCTTTAGTCCACCTTTTAATGGGATGGTTGTTTCTTTGGAGATTAGTTTTGGAGTGATTCAATTTTTTTAGCTGTTGATATATTTTAGATATGAGGCCCTTGTCTGTGGTATTGCTAGTGAAGATCTTCTCCTACTCTGTGGGCTTTCTATTTAACTTGCTAGCTACATCCTTTGCCATACAGAAGCTCTACAGTTTACTGCATTTCCATTTGTCCAAACATTCTTTAATTTGTTGTGTTTCTCGGTCATTGTTAAAAAAGTCTTTACCCATGCCAAGAAGACCTAGTGTAGCTCCTATTCCTTCTTGCAAAGTTTTCAGGGTATATGCTTTTACCTCAAGGTCTTTGATCCATTTGGAATTAATTCTGGTACAGGGTGACATATAAGGATCCAGCTTTAGTTTTCTGCACGAGCTTAACCAATTCTGCCAGCACCACTTGTTGAAGAGGCTGTCTTTCTTCCATCCTATTTTTTGGGGGACTCCCTTATCAAAGATTAGGTAGCCATACGTCTGCATGTTGATATCTGGGTTTTTAAGAACTCAAAGCTTTCAATAGTTCTGTGCATATTGCCGTATAGGATGAGGATAAGCGAAATGAACTCCAGTATATGGAAACAAGAGGTTTTTCTTTGTGATTGCTGTTCTTAACCTACTTTATGAAGTTATTTCTTATCTTTCTCTGTTTTTTGTTTTTTTCTCCGTGTGTGGGGGGGGGGGAGCTTTGCGTGGGCATTGTCTATGAGCTCTTCAGCTCAAGGCTACCACCCTATCCTGGAACCAAGCCCTACTTCCCAGTTTTGTAGAGGTTAATGAGAGATAATAGTTTCAGGTCTTTTTGTGCCTGGGCTGGCTTTGAACCTTGATCCTCAAATTTCAGCCTCCTGAATAGCTAGGATTATAGGGCATGCCATGCCCTGCTCTCCTTAATTTTTTATATCATGTTACTGTATCTGACTTTGGCAACTGGTATATTGTATATACATTTATTGGTTTACTTGAAATAGAGAAGGAAAGGGGGAAAAACAAGATGATTGGCAGGGGGTAAGGGGAGTAGAAACTGTAAGAAAAACATATGAAGGGATATTAATGTATAAGAAGTAATTACCCACTATCTGACAAATATAATAGAGCAAATAGATTTGCAATAGAGCAAAACCTTGATACATAAGGCCATATGGTATGACGCTAAATGAAAGGACCTCTAGGGTATAGAAACAAAAGCCATATAATGAATGATTGTTGTCCTTAATGTACTATGTCATCTCTCATCTCTTTTGCTGTCCCTTGCTTATCTCATATTGTTACAGTATCCCACTTTGTTACCTGATATATCGGATATATTTGTATTTGGTTATTTGAAATTGGATAGGGAAGGGGGGAAACAAGATGAGGAGTGGGGGTGGGGGGGAGGGAAATGGGGATCAAGACATGTGAAAGGGTATCAATGTATGTGAATTAATGCACCTCCTATCTGGCAAATATCATGTAACCCTTCTATTAATTACAATAAAAAATATGAAAAAATTGTGAAAAGAGAAAAAAAACAGTAACCCCTCTGTACATTACCCTAAGAATAAAATACAATAAGAAAAAAAGTTTATAAAGCTGAAAAAAAAAGAACTGAGAGCTTTGTGTATGAGAGGAAAGCATTTTACCACAGAGCTATACCCCTGTACTCATTATAGTATTTTGGCATTGTTTGTTTTTTTTTTTAGGCAGATTCTTGCTATGTTTGTCAGGCTGCTGTCATACCAGCTATCCTTCTTCCTTAGCCTCATCATCATAAAGAAAAGAGCCATGGCTCAAGTAGTAGAGGGACAGCTATAAGTAAAACAAGCAAACAACAAACAACAACAAAAACACCTAAGTTAGAGCAAACACCAAGCCCAAAACTAGCAAAGAATATGTGCTACACAAAAAGTATGTGCCACCAACTCCTTTCAATTTGGTATCTGTGTAATGTTGGATAGCTTTCTGTAAGAAGTGTTTGAGAGTGGGAATAGGCAAAGAATGAAGATGGAATATAATTGCTGTAAACAATAGTTCTGTTTATATCAGTGTTTGATTAAAAGCCCATAAAACTCTACTATTAGAATCCAAATTAAGATATTAAGGCTTTTTTCCCCCTTTTGGTTCAAGGAGTAAATTCTGAATTGATTAAAGTTGATTCATGCATTTTTTTTGTCTGGACAATTCTTTTTTTTAATATTTTTTATTGTAATTAATAAAAGGGTTACATGATATTTGCCAGATAGAAGGTACATTAATTCACATACATTGATACCCTTTCACATGTCTTGGTATGATTCATGCATTATTGCATGTAGACACATAAAGGATATTGTCATAAGCTTCTGGTTACAGGGTTGTGGTGAAGCCCTTACTGGGAAGAGGAACAACACTCAAGACATGTGGTTGTCTGCTGTGGGCTGGGGACTAGTGAAGGGGATATGGCATAGATGCAGATAGACCTGGACCATAGGAAGTTTGCAAGGGATTAAACAATAAAGGCAACAGATTACAGGAATAATGAATTCCAGGTTAGGTATTATGATAATTCAAAGAAAATCTAATGGAGTTGGTGTCATTTGAGATGCTTACTTTTATGTGGACACAACATTCTTGACAAGGAACATTCCATGTCATAGGGCAAGCATGACATTACCAAGGGCACTGAACCCCAAATGAGTGATTGCTAAATATCAGAATGAAGACTGGACTCAGTAGACAGACACTGCGCCATTTGAGCCACTAAGCTACCTTTTCTTTTTTTGCTTTAGTTATTTAGATAGTGCCTCTAGTTTTTGCCCAGGGCTAGCTTCAGTTTTCGGTCCTCCTCCCTCCTACATAGCTGTGATGAAAAGCCTACATCACTACTCTAGCTTGTTTGTTGAGATGAGGCTCTTGTTAACATTTTGTACAACTATCCTAAAAATATAGTCCTTCCAATTTTTGCCTGCCAGGTAATTCCCAATTATAAGTGTGAACTACCATATCTGACCTGTTGCTGAATTATTTACCTATTGTTAAATTGACAGTGTTATCTTTGTTTTTCAGAAACCAAAGTTGAAAGATTGGCATCCTCCTGGGGGCTTCATCCTGGGACTGTGGGCCCTTATCATCATGGTTTTCTTCAAAACGTATGGAATCAAGCATATGAAGTTTATTTTTTAGACTCAATAATTTGTGAAGAAGAATGAATAGAAAACTGCAACCTTGGATAAAATATTATATGCTTTAAAAAGATTACTTCTATGTAAACTGGAAAAAGTATAAGAAAAATTAAATTTTAATGAAATATTGACACTAACTTAAAGAAAAATAATTATCATTACTATTGCTCATTTGCCACTTTGTGTGTAATTTTTGTTGTTGTTGTGTGTTATAAAAACTAATGTTACAAACAGATCAGTATATGTTGACACATTCTTTTTTTTTTTTTTTGCCAGTCCTGGGCTTGAGCTCAGGGCCTGAGCACTGTCCTTGGACTTTCTCAAGGCTAGAGCTCTATCACTTGAGCCTAAGCACCATTTCTGGCTTTTTTTCTATGTGTATGGTACCGAGGAATTGAACCCGGGTCTTTGTGCATGCTAAGTAAGCACTCTACCACTAGGCCAAACTCAGTATATGTTGACACATTCTTTTTTAAAAAAATAGTAATTCCCTATTATCCAATTCATTTGGAAAGTAAAAATTATGAAGATGTTAGATTCTCACTTAAGAGATAACTTCTGAGCCTGTGCCAGTGGCTCATGCCTGTAATCTTAGCTACTCAGGAGACTCAGGATCTCAGGATCTCAGTTGGAAAACAGCCCTGGCAGGAAAGTCTGTGAAATTTTTATCTATAATAGATTACTCAGGAAAAAAAAAGCTAGAAGTAGGGTTCTGGTTCAAGTGGTAGAATGCTAGCCTTAGACATCAAAAGTTCAGAGACAGTGCCCAGGGCCTGAGGGAAAGCCCCTGGACCAGCAAAAACAAATAAATAAATAAAAGGGTGGGGAACTTCTGACTTCACTTGAGGGAAAGCAAAAGGTGATGTTGGCAGGGATGGGGAAGAACAATGAACAATGAAAGCACTGACACTGGCCAAGATGTACTGTATTCATAAACTACTTTGTTCAATAGCAGCTCCTTTGTACAACTACTTAAAGGTATTTATATATATATATATATATATATATATATATGAGGTAACTTCTGTTGTGTGTATAATCTTCTAATTGTTTAATTTATGAACATGTTTTTTTCCTAAATAGAACTTTTATAGGATATTCTGGTTCATAACTTTTTTTTTTCCTGGAGCTATATTATCAACGTTTCTCTGTCTTTGGATATTCTTCAAGTATACATGGTGAACTAGGCATGGAATTGTGTCCCTGTAGCCCTGCTGTTCAAAAGACCCAGATAGGAGGGTAGTCCATGGATCCAAGACCAAATGAGCAAGAGAAGAAAACAAAGCAAAACAAAACAAACATGTTGCATGAATGTGCAGTAGCTCATTTGAAAATCTAATATTGTTGGACCATTCCTTTTTTCAAGTTTTCCTTTGTCTCATACTTTATTTACATATGCTGTCAAGCATTCATAGAATTCTACAGCTTTAATTGTTTTGTTACTCATGATACCAGTATTATGGCTCTTATTTGTGGTCAGTTTATTTGGGAAAATTTAGATCTCTGAGAATGTAAACTGGCCAAAAGAAATACATTGTATTACTTTCCATATCCTATCATTTTGTGATCTTCTAGAATTGCCTCCCCCCTTCAGTTGCCATCTGTTTATTTTATTTTACTTTATTTTTTTCTGGTTGTGGGGCTTGAGCTCTGGGCCTAGGCACTGTCCCTGAGCTCTTCAGTTTAAGGCTACCTCCCTACCCCTGGGCCTGGACATTATCCTTGAGCTCTTCAGCTCAAGGCTACCATTCTTCCCCTGAGCCACAGCACCATTTCCAGTTTTCTAGTGGTTAATTGGAGGACTTTAGTGCCCAGGCTGGCTTTGAGCCTTAATCCTCCAATCTCAGCCTCCTGAGTAGCTAGGATTATAGGTGTGAGCCACGTGCCTGGCTTTCAGTTGCCATCTTGAAAGAGACAACTAGTAAGGACTGTATTTCTTTCTATGTAACTCTTGTCTACTGGAATGGATCTACACTTTCCTTAAGGATATCCCAACATGACCTACATAGAAATTCACAATTTTGGACCTTCCTTTTCTGGCTGATAATTACATAAGGTAGTAAACATCCTTCTGATCTTTGATAAGAAATAAGAGCTCAGGTCCTGACATAGGTTTTCTTTAGCCTGTCACTCTTCATTTCTCTCTCATCTCTGGAAACAGTATTGAAAATATATATGATGCTTAGTCCCAGATATTTTTTTCTTTGTCCTGATGCATTTTACTTATTTTATCCAAGAACTTAAGTTTTCATCTGTCTCATACTAATGGAAACATTAAGAAGACTACTTTTTCCACAATAAAACCTCATAAATTTTAATATTCTGTAGTGTCTGTGTGCCATAGTACTTTAAAAATATTACCCTGTAGTTACAAGCAAATTGTTCATTCTTGTAGGCAAAGGATTGACTCAACAGCAAATGATATTGAGGTTGCATAGCTCTGAGTATTTTAAGAGTTCTTCTCTTCATTGGTGTATTCTCTAAATTAAGAAGGAAGCTTTTGTCCATCTTTTTGAATATTGAGATGCAGGGAAACAAATTTGAGTAACTTGACCATGGTAGTTCTAAAAGACAAAAGTTGGATCTAATCACCCTCTAGACACTGGCACAAGGTCATGAACGTTGCTGCAGGGTAGAGCTATTGAGAGTGGGAAGGAATTATGATTGTTCTGGAGCCAGAGTAATTTAGTTTCAATATAATGAAAATGCCCTCATGGTAAAGGCTGCTGAAAAGAAAAGATCCTTCTTCAGAGATTGTAGAAGGTGCCCTTCTTAGTTAAAACCAAACTGGGAAAAGTAATACTGGATATAATATACAGGATTAATTTTACTAGGCAGACTTTCAAAGGGCAGTTATATTTTTCTTCTCTTTCTCTGTTGAATCCACAGTTTTAGTTGAAACTAAAAGCTTTAAAGGTTAGCTAGGTCATAACCCTAACTAATCTTTTTACATGAAATAAAGTCTGCATTCTGTAATCAGTAAATCCTCTGCATGTATATATTTAGGAGTCATTGTAAGTACAATGAACTGGCCCAGACTTAAAATAATAATAAACAATATTAAAGACATGTCACATGAAGGCACAAAGAGAAAACACACAAAGGTGTTCTTTTTGCCTTTTTCAGTGTAGTAAGAAGAGAGAAGCTAAGCTAATGTCATGTCTAAGCATTTTGGGAAATGTAACTATGGTTATATTCTTGATGCTACTTGGGAAGTTATTAAAAGAGGAGTTAATAGTGGCAGTTCTCTCTTCTGTTGCACTTAGGTACCTTTTTTCTAAACTTTTTAATTGTATTTTATTGTCAGGATAATGTATAGAGGGGTTATAGTTACATTCATCAGGTAATGGATACATTACTTCTCCAGTCTTTATACCCCTTCTCATGTTTTTGTCCCATTAGGTGCCTTTTTCAAAATTTCTTCAGTGCAAGTCCTGTTCTCATTGGTGGCCATTTTTTTTTCTTCCTCCTCCACAATGCCCTTCAGGGAGCAAAGGGATATAGATAAATGGATCCCAGGAGGCATGTCCTGACATTTCTGGAAAAGCCAGGGTATAATAATGCCATCCTGCAGAGGTAGCCTGTGAGAAAAGGAGACCAATTCATGAGGATTTTGAAATTACAAAGGATATTTATTTGCAGTTTATGAAAGGAAAATGTAGTTGGATGCAAAGCTGATTAAATTGGATCAAAAATATTACAATTAGATACAAAAATAATGCATGAACTTAGGGTTTCAATTTTTATTCTCAGCTAGTGGAAAGTGATGGCTCCCACAGCAAACATAACTCAGCCTGCTTCTGCTTACTGAGTGTTTTCTATGATGGGGTATGTTGCTAACATTTCTTCCATTATGTATGTGATATAGCAGAGTTACAGTTACTGTGGGAATCATCATTTGAAATTTTGATTCATATGTTTCTGGAATCTTTACAACAAATGTTGCATAAACATAGAATCTTTGCTGGCTTATTTATTTACCCAAATTAAGCCTATCTGCAATAGGTATTGTTTTTAAGTTGCAAAGGAAATGTTCTTGTGAACATACCACAGGTAGGACTATAAGTAGATCTGCATCCATTTTCACTTATGGCATGAGCCCCATTACTTCATTGTTCCATTTTTTAGACCCAATGACCTCATTGCTGTTTGGGAGCTACTTGCCCTGCCTCTGTGAATCTACCTGCTGCTTGGATAGGAAAGGCCTTTCGTTTTCTTAGATGGTATACTTTGGTAGTAAGTAGACTTATAAACATTTTACTGTTTTGAAAATGTGCTATAAAATACTTGGCTTATAAAAGAAATGCAAATCACAATAACTGAGATTCCACCTCACTCCAGTTAGAATGGCCATTATCAAGAAATCTAATAACAGATGCTGGCAGGGATGTGGCCAGGAGAGATCACTACCACACTGTTGGTGGGAGTGTAAGCTCCTTCAACCACGATGGAAAGCAGTATGGCAATTCCTCAATAGCTCCCCTATGACCCAGTTATTCTACTCCTTGGCATTTACTCAAATGCCCAGAAACAAGGATATACTAAAGCCACTAGCACAATAATTGCAACACTATTTACCATAGCACAGATATGGAACCAACCTAGATGCACCTCAATAGATAAATGGATCAAGAAGATGTGGTACTTATACACAACAGAATGTTATACACAATGGAATGTTATGCTGCCATCAGAAAGAATGATATCACCCCATTAGTAAAGAAATGGAAAGACTTGGAAAAATCATATTAATTGAAGCCAGACCCAAAGGAACATAAAGTCAGTTTTTAATAATTAATACGCATCTAGGATTCTCCTAGCAGAGGGTCACAATAGCTCAAAAGCTATGCACATAAGGATAAGACTAAAATGAAATGAACTCTAGGATATGGAAACAAGAGGTTTATCTTTGTGACTTGTTCTTTTTTTTTTTTTTTCTTCCTGGTTTATGGGGCTTGAATTCAGCCTGAGGATTGTCCCTGAGCTCTTCAGCTCAAGGTTACCACCCTACCCCTGGGCCTGAGCGTTGTCCCTGAACTCTTCAGCTCAAGGCTACTTCCCTACCCTTGAGCCACAGCCCCACTTCCCTTTTCTAGAAGTTAATTGGAGATAAGAGTCTTAGGTTGTTTTGTGCCCTTTTGTTCCCTGGGCTGGCTTTGAACCTTGATCCTCAGATTTCAGCCTCCTTAGTAGCTAGGATTACAGGCGTGAGCAAGGTGCCTGGCTTTATCTTTGTGACTTGTTCTTAATGTACTATGTTATTTCTCTTCTCTTTTTCTGCCAATATGGTTAATTTCATGTTATTTCTCTATCTGACTTTGTTACCTGGTGTATTATATGTGCATTTACTTGTTTATTTGGAATAGGGAAGGGAAGGGGTGAAACAAGATGATTGGGAGGAAATGGGGGGGGAGAGAAACAGGGATAAAAACATGAGATGGGGTATCAATGTGTGAGAAGTAATGCACCTACTTACTACCTGGTGAATGTAACTGTAACCCCTCTATACATTATCCCAACAATAAAAGAGAAGAACAAACCCTCAGCTTAATTTTAATTATGATCTAAAATCTATATGCCAGTGATTGTATATAGAGATTCCCTTTTTGAATACTTGTTTTTTAAATATGACATTTGAAATATGTAAAAATCAATGTTAATAATTTTTTTAATAAATTCTGAGCAAAGAAATTTTTTTGCTACTTTGGAAAGTTTTCAAAAAATATGGCTTAATTTTTCTGTGTGGATGTGTTGATACAATAAAGATGTAACCAATTGGTTACTAGAAGTTGGTTTATTCCCACAGTGGAAAGATATTGTCATTATCCTCTCATAGTAATGCTTACTGTCTCAGACTTGGGAGGACTTTGGGATTTGCCTGGGATATGGAAACCATGTTATAGAGTCAGCCAAGTGGAATCCATCCCCCTTCAGTACTCTGTAGCTGGGTGTGGCAATTTTGGAGACCCCACCAAAACCATTAAGTAGGGCCACCACTTAAAGCATGTCATGCAGTGCTTGTCTGGCACAGAGGGAAAGCTAGATCTTCTGCTTTTGTCATTGTTTTTATGTTTAATTAAACAGGGTTCACCAGTCTTGTTTGTAAGCTCCACTCTGCCCAGGGCTGATGGCTTTTCAAAGACCCTTGGCTTCCTACACACACACTTCCTTATGTTTGTAGCAGTCAGTGTTTTTGGTCAACAGTTTCTTTCTACATTCTTTTTACACAATTCAACAATTTTAATCTGCAGGCTTTCTCATTTTAGTCTATCTTCATTCTCAGACACCAAGCATCTAGATACTAATCTAGTACTTCAAAACAATCTAAGATATTTCCAGAAGACATCTCCCTCTTCCCCTGTCCTGTTTTAGAACTTTTCCAATAAAATAAAATCCAAGTAGAAAAAATTTAGGTCAAAAGAGGACTTAGATGTAGGGATACTAATCTCATGTCATTTGGTAAGGAAGTCTGTTCTGAACCTCATCCCGGACTGCTGTTACTTGGCTGCTCTTTCTTTCCTTACTTCCTTTGAATGGCCAGGAAACTGGATTTCTTATTTAATTGGTTGTTTCAGAGCTTCATATCAATTCCTTGAATTCCTGTTCTGAAAGTGTGGTGGAAGAGCTAATTAACCTTGTTCACACAAGAATCTCACCTCGCTTGATCAAGGTCCTGTAAGAGATTCTAGTGGAATACCTGTGAGGGTTCCTTCTATAGAACTGAGAGATCACAGGAGCAGACACTTTACTATTTCCTACTAATTTGCTATTCCGGGGAAGACGGCAGCTGATCACAGCTATTGCATTACCCTAGAACTATCTAGAAATCAAAAAATATCAGGTCCTTCCTCATACCTACTGAATCACAATCTACATTTGAATAAGATGCCCAAGTAATCTTCAAGTACTTGAAGAAGAAATTCTATCTACCTTCCTCAACAACTCAACAGTGGGTCTTACAAAGAGATTAGAAAGCATTACCAGCACTCATAAAATTGCATATTTTAAAGCTGACTGTCTACTAAGATCTTTTAAGACCATGCATCACTTATTATTTTTTCCTTAATTTCTTTAATTTTGACTTACTTGTATTATGCAGAATGTGGCAGAATAATTCCACATGTTTTAGAGGATGGGCATGAGATTATTGATCCCACTCTTTAGAATACTAGCTCTTGGAACACAGACACTGTTTGCTGAGGAAGCCTAAGTCACAGAGAAAAACCATGTGCATGTGTGGATAGCTGGAGGATAGGCCAGCCAGGTCTCAGACAAATGTCAACAGTAAGTTCCAGAGCCTTGGAAGGGGAGCTATGGATCAAATGGTAGAACACTAGCCTTGAGCAAAAATGCACTAGGATGGTGCTCTGGATTCAAG
The DNA here is from genome assembly GCF_031878675.1 of Megascapheus bottae. Lineage (NCBI taxonomy): Eukaryota > Metazoa > Chordata > Mammalia > Rodentia > Geomyidae > Megascapheus > Megascapheus bottae. The sequence continues at coordinate 32,046,539 of NC_143514.1, forward strand.
TTCCAGAACCAGCATGTGCCTATGCACATGTGGACACACATACACACATGCACTCACACACATGCACATACACACACACACACACACACACACACCCCTTTCAGAGTCTTGAGAGAAACCCTGTATATAAGACTCACATAGCTGATCCCCAGAACCATAAAAGGACAATAATTAGAAGATATTATTTTTGGAGCTGTTTTTGTACAACAAGAATTGCTGAAACATTGTGCTAATGTGTTACTCTAGTAAAGGCTTGTGAGGAATGCAAAAAATAGGATTTGTTCTTAAAGAGTAAGAAATTAATTCTACAAAGAACACTCAGGAGAAAACTACCTCGCAGAAAATGACAAGTGCCATTTCAAAGCTATATAATAGATTTCTCTAGTTCTCTTCCTCCCTACTTTCTTCTACTGTTCTTTTAAGACTGCACATTTTCTCTAGTCTTTTTTAACTGCTCAGCTCTATTATTATAAGACTTCCTTTGTAATCTGAAAATTACATTGGGACTATGCATTCACTTCAGCTTCCTGCTTGACCTCTCTTTCCTCTCTTCCTACTCCTACCCTCCATAGAGATTGTGGTAGATAGGTATCTCTTCACTGCAAGTTCCTGACTCCATCACTTCCTCTGACAGCTTGCTTACTGGGAATGCTAACATTATTCTTCATTTCTTTCTTCCTTCTCTTCCATTTTATGAGATGTTTCCTTCTTTCATCTTAAAATTTCTCTCAAAAGCATAACACACTGTTTTCTGGATGCTTTATGGAGCTTTTGTTTATTCTACTATTATTAATTTGGAGTGAGTGAGCTCCAGTCCTGGCTTGGCTTTCCTCTGGCTGTCACTGTGAATCCTGTGCCATCTGCCTTCTGTTCCACCTCTCCTCTGAAGTTGTTCTGGTTGCCAAATACATTGAAAGCTTCTTTTCTTATATCCTTGACATCTCTCTGTGACAAGTCCCATGTCTGAAAATATTTCCATTTTTGACTTCATGACTCTGCCCCCTTCCCAGGGCTTCTGCACTCGTGCTCCTTTTCAGTCTTTTACAGGTGCTTCTCCTCTGCAGCCCACTCATCCTTTCTTCAGCATTGCTTCCCAAACTCTTCAAACTGCTCTGTCTTCAGATACCTTCATCTACTTCCTTCTTACTTCTGCATCTTTGGCAAGAGAATCCAAGTATCTCTCCTGAAAGCCAGAGGTACTCCTCTTCCTATCTGAAAGCCCCACAGGAATATCAATCTTAACGTAACTCATAGCAAATATACAACCTTTTATCATCTGGATCTTTATTCCCTGTCCCCCCACCAACCTGAGTAATCACAGATTATGAAGTGGCATGTCCCACATAGGGCATCTACTGCAGTAGAGGTCCATCTGTAGACAAATGATACACTCTGTAGATATCAATTTGATTCCACCCATCTCAACATTTGTTTAATGGGTTCAAGACATAAGTGGTTACGGGGAAAGGGATGAAGAACATGTAATGAACTCAACAGCTTGGACTTCTTGCCAACACTGACTTCATCTAACATAAAGGCTCAGAAGCTGTCTACAGCCACAGACCTACATTAACTCAGCCACCAGTTAGTTGGCTTCTGTTTTCCAGGTGAGATGGTAGCTAACTCCTGATATTTCTTTTCTCTTTCATCACAGAATAGGAAAAAGTTTACCCTCACTGGGATAGTGTGGATGTCAACTTGCATTTCTTGTTTGAAAGCTTCCATCTGTGGACACACAGAAACATTACCTACAATCAGAGCCTTCCACTCAGCATTGAGTCTGATGAAGTGAAGCAGTGAGCTATGCCCTGGTCTAGGAAGTAACTAGACTTACTACATGTCCACTAATCCAGAAGGGACTGGCCTAACTGAAGATGGAATGGCTTACTAAAGACTTGGTTATACCACCAGTAGGAATAAAACAGTCCATAAAGAGAAGGTTCTGTTTCACCAGGAGCGAAAGAACTGTGCATCACATGTACTAATTCCTCATAGCCAGATGTGTCAATGTGGGAACAAGGAGTAGAGTAAGAGTGGGTTTCTCACAGCTACATCTAATAATGTATTCACTGAGTGTTGCTTCTGGTATCAAGCGTCATTGAGTTTTGGTAACTTCGCAGCCAGTCCCCAGAGGGAAATGTCCAGTCAGTAACCACAGCAATTATTCTCTGAATTTGAAGCAAAGACTGGCACCTGGTCATTTAAAGTCATTTTTATTGCTAAATATACAGGACCTCCAAATAAGGAGTTGCACTGCTGGCTGGAGTGATTGGAAAACACTGAAAGTAAATTGAGTTGCTGCTCAATTGGACACAAAGAGGAGTTTGTAGAATCCAGAGGATTCTCTGGAGTACCCCTTGGAAATTCCATGGCTGATATAATAAAAGTTAATGAAAAATTCTGAAAACCCTGCCCTCCTTTCTTTACCACCCTCCATCCCCGGGGGTGGGAAAAATAGTCCAATTGAAGACTTACCCTTCTGAATAAAGGTTTGGATTTCTCTACTGGAAAAACAATTGACCAACTGAGCTTCATAAGCCATGGCTGTGACCTATAATCTTGAAGGCAAGATTACAGAACTGGGAAGACCTTTGAGTAGTTTAATTTGGTTCTGTATACACGTGTGCTAATTTTTTCTCTTTTCTCTTCTTATTTTTATTCAAGTTGGTGGGACTGAACCCTACATTATAGTTATTAGTTAAGAAAACGTTCAACAGAACTGTGATGGAATTGGAGGGGCAATTAATACAGCCGGAAATGGATTCCGTGACCTTTTATTTTGGAAAAGGGCTTACCCTTTTCTTCCCTGATATAAAGGAAAGATGTCATGCTAGAAATATAGAGTTGTGGCATCAAAATTCACAAACAGGATAAATATGGAAGCTGAACAGCCCAAAGAGTGAATCATTATAATTACCAATCATCCATTCACCTTCAGATCTGCTCACTGCTCTCTGACAATGGAGCTGAACCCTGGAAGCATTGCTCTTTCACAGAGAATGGTGTAGGAAGCTTTGTGGATGTAGGGTGCAGAGAAGAAAGAGCTTCTCTCCTTATTTTGAGTGGCCCTCCTAGTGTAATGTGTGTGCATAAAACATGTGTGCATTTATGAGTGTGAGGTTTCTGACTGCCTGGTGGCAACTTTCTATGGCTGAAACCCACACACACACCAGCCCCCACAAGTGGCTACCATGGGCAGCCTGGCTCCAGAAGCTTTGCCTGACGTGTGGATGTCTCCTGCTGAACAATCTTCCCCACGTCCCTTCAGGTAGCTTAGCGAGTCATTCTGAGACATGGCTCCTTCCTGATCTTTCGAGCAAGCTCCCTTGGCACAATACTTCGGTCAACTTATCTGGTCCTTCAATTGAGTCAGGCTAGCTGTGCCCTCTCCTATGAGCTTGGGCTCTTAGCTCTGGGAGGGGTGGCATCTTCTGAGCATTCTCTACATCAATTTTGAGTAGTAATTGTTCCAAATGGCTGTCTTCCCTTTTTAGTTTTGAGTTCTCTTTTAGTTCTAAGAACTCCTTGTTCAAACTATTATGTAATTTTTGTTTCCTGATTTGTCATTGACTGGTGTACATCTTCACATTTAAACTGATTAGAATATCTCTGAACCATTCAAGGGAAAGCTGTGTTTACTCTATCATCAAATTCTGAAGGCATCCTAAGAGGAACACAGACACAGTGATGGTGGCTAAGGGTGTCAGTGCTCACTACTCAGGAAGTACTTGTGCTTTCAAAGTCTGGATTCTTCCAGATCCAGGTACCATCTCTTTCCTAGGTGTATAAGGAAATGGAGAAGTTAGGGGCAAATATTGTTTAAGCAAGTAAGGGGGTCTTACCTTTCTTTGGAAAGTGGGGGTAAGTGCCTTTGGTTGTTATATAGTCTTTTTTTATTGTGATTAATAGAAGGGTTACATTATATTCACCAGATAGAAGGTGCATAACTTCACAAACATTGATACTCTTTCTTATGACATGGTCCCCATTTCCCTCCCACCCCCACCCAGTTGATGAGTGGATCAAGAAGATGTGGTATTTATACACAATGGAATTCTATGCTGCTCTCAGAAAGAACAACATTCCCCATTTGTAAGGAAATGGAAAGACATAGAAAAAATCATATTAAGTGAAGTAAGCCAGACTCAAAGGAAGATAGGCCCATTCGTCTCCCTCATTTGTCATAATCAATAGGAACCTTGGACTCTCCTAGCAGAGATTCACAATAGAACAAAATCTAGATATATAAGGCCATATAATATGACGCTAAATGTAAGGACCGCCAGGATATTGAAACAAAAGCCATATAATGAGTGATTGTTGTCCCTGATGTACTATGTTATCTCTTTTACTGTCTCTTGGTTATCTCATATTGTTACAATATTGTTATTTATATATGCTTAATTGGTTGTTTGAAATAGGAGAGGGAAGGAGGGAAATTAAGTAGTGAGGGGGGGAGGGAAATGGGAAACAAGACATGAGAAAGGGTATCAATATTTGTGAAGTAATGTACCTTCTATCTGATGAATATAATGTAACCCTTCTATTAATTACAATAAAAACATATAAAAAAGATTGGCTGAGTGAATACAGGCTATGACCCTGAGCTTTGCACTTCTGCTGCCTCTCAGCCTAATAAATGCACACTACACAGAAGAGAATAATTGAAGTTACAAATAAGAAAATATATTTTAAAACCAAAGGTGAGAAAGAAAGGTGAGGCTGACACAAAACAACTGGAAGGAATAAAAATAGCATTTCTAACAGGTTGCATAACAAAACCAGGAGGTCAGAATTTAAAATGTACAACTAGGGAAGAGTGTGACAAAGGAATTTAAATTTTTGATGTTAAAATCAGAAATTTAGAATCACATGATATAGTTGTGAATACAGCTAAAATGGAAAACAATTTTAAGTGAAAAAAGAGGTAAAAATTAAATAGGTAACCAAAACACTTTAAAGGAAGATATAGTATAAACTAAAGCTAGTGGAAGGAATATAACATTGAGTGCTAAACATTGGAGAGCAAAATAAGCCAAAAATGAATATGGAAGATAAGAGAAGAACAATTTAAAACATGAGAACACTTTTCTAAAAAGCACATCACCTGCTTTTAAAAGACATCTGGATTTTGTTACTGTTATTCTCCAAGTACAAAAATAACCTCAAATTAGCATAGATTGTCTCTACTTTTCATTCCCAAAGGTCAGGTTCTTTGCAATGTATCCCTCAGGATTACTTTGGGCCACAACCAAAGGTAACAAACAGCTCCACATGTTTGCCTTCTTCTAGCTCTCTGTCTCTAAAGGCTCTTGCCTCCTTTATCTGTGTAGCTTTTAGTTTTTGAAGAGTTTGGTATAGAAACAGACTGGAACACGAGTTTTGAGGTATTCTGTGGTTCTCTAAACAGTACTGTGGACAAAGCATCTCACCACACAACTGGAGGCCCAAAAGTAATTCCAGGTATATGACCTACATATGTAGCCCCTAGGGCTGAAATTGTTGCACACCCTTCTTCCCCATCTACCTATTAGCTGCTCCTTAGGCAATCGCATTGCTTTAGGGTATTTTGGATGGCTGAAACATGTCAGTACCTTTCAAAATTTTTCTGTTTACCACCCTTGATACAAAACACATTTCATATTTTAATAGTATAGCTCTCCAAGACTGAAAAACAAATTTTATAAAATAAAATTTTTCTTTAGTAACATGCACTCTGTTCTTGATTTAATTGTTTTGTATTTCTTATCATTGAATTATCTCAGACGGGAGGTAAGTCAGGGGTGTTCAAACATAGTTTCCTTCTAACAGTACTAAGAAATACAGTATGCATCAATATGATTCAAAGAAAATTTTAAAAACCATTGCTTACTCTTCATACTGTGTTCCTTTTAATACTCTATTTTATAGTATTATAGTTCTGTTTGTAACTTATTGCAATATCTGGTTACATTTTTATCTCCAGTCTTGCTACCAAGCCGACTCAATGTGAGCACAGAGAAAGGTTGTGAGAATGGTTTCCATCCGGGTGGTGGAATTATCCCCCAAATCTCTGTCCTGACCATGCACTTCACTGATTCCTGGCCAATCTCATTACATCCTGTTTCTTGTTCTTCAAGCAGTTATGAGGTTTATGTGAGTGACATGATTTCTCTCTGTCTGGTGCTGATAATAGCAGGCAAGGAGCCAGTAAAAAGAGTTTCAGCAAACTTCTATAAAGTAGATTTTACTGACATAGTTTAATGCTCAGAAATTGTCTTTAGGCTCAGCTTGGTACAGTTGTAGTGTCAGGGTGATTCCCCTTGTGGTAGTACATATGGTGACAGCACACCCAGACCCTAGAGCACCATGAGCTGGGCTGGGAGGGAAGAGTTTGCATTCCTGCATCAGATCATATTCCATCCCCTGATCACTTTTATGTCTGGAGTGGTGATATGCTCATAGATTTAAAGCTATCATGGATCACTCTTAGAGCTGTGTGCTGAGCAAAATTCCTCCAAAAACTACTTGCTTAGGAGTGGAGAGATTGATTTGCCAAAGAAAATATAGGGAACTATGACTTAGAGGGTGAGAAAATGGAAACTAGGGGTGCCAAAGGCAGCCTCAAAGGTAGTGTGACATAGACAGAGTTGTGGTGTGGAAGGCCGCAGTTGGGGATGCAGTAGAGGGACAGTACTGCTGTGGGAGGGTAGCCCAAATTATAGCCAGATCCCCCAGATCTCCTGGTTGTAGCTGAAGCTGCAGGTCACACTCAGCAGGAGTGTGTAATGAGATGAGAGCCAATGAGGCAGACCAGGATTATGAGACAATTGCAGGCCATGGAAGTGAGGATAAAATATAGATGCCGATCAGCTGAGATGACAATACCCATTAAGAGACAGTTTCTGCACTGGGGCAAAAAGCATGGGATAAGACAAGTCTTAGAAATTCATACGCATCCAGGAAAGAGTTAAATGAGAGCAAAGTAGCAATGCTTGGGAGACAAGATGAGTTGGCTACAAAAGGGCTTATTTCATCACCCCAGGAAACTTTCCATTTTGTTGACTTATGCAGAGGAAAGAGGAATCCTTTAATATTTAATTGGTTTCAAACAAAGACTAAATAATTCCTGAAAGCTTTACTGCTCAAAAAAGGATGAAACACCTGTTAGAAAAACAAACTCATGGTTACGTAACCCATTATACAAATCTGTCCTTTCAAATGTTTAAATTACTTTGCAGCAAATAAGATCATGTTCAAACTAACCACACAGACTCCAAAGGCCTCGTTGGAGCCTTCTGATCATAATTCTCTTCTCCCTGTTCCATAGAAGCTTAGTTCAACCGTAGTGGATTGACCTTTTTGCTTGTGCAAGTGGTATACATGAGGACAGACATGTCTTTGGGATGAGTGAAATTCTTTCTCCCTCCCTCTCTCCTTCCCTTTCCCAATCATTTGGATGCAAGCATTATGACAGGTATGGGGGATGTATAGATGAGTTCCAGCTAGACTTGAATCCAGTGAGGGACATGAAATGTCCATAAATGTGGAGCGACATCTGTACAGCGTGCAGAGCAGACAGGCCCCACTTGGTCAGCACAGGCACTTTCATCACAGGCAGCACTTCAGATCAAATTGTAAGCAGAAGTAGCCAAGGAAGAAAGTCAGGAGAAAGAGAAAAGCGCTAATAACTGGAAAGTGCAGATAGATGGATGGTTGAACATGAGAAATGCCATGGTAACTTTGACCTTGTGGATGTCTACTGACATCTGTAGGCATTTGTTTTAGAAGACTCTGAGAGTTCTTGGATCCAGGCAATTGGCTTCAATCTGCCCATGCTGGAACTGAATCATCTCATGAAAATCAGTATGTGAATTCATGGCTTATGTGAGCATTTCATATATTCTTGTTAAAGTCTTGCTATATAAGGAGCAATAGAAATGAAGGGACTTCAAGTCTGCTGCTGGGAGGAGAGGGTGGACCTGCTGATAAAACTACTGCTTTCATAACAATTACCTGCTTTCTCTTGGAAATAACTATGCTATAGTTGAATCACAATGAAGAACTAGAGCTCTGTTTGTGCCTATAGCTATGCCATTCTTCATCTTTTGTACCTGAAGCAGCCCACCAGTTTTACACCTGCTCAAGGAAGAAGCCAACTGTGGAAAGACTGAACAGATTGTAGATACCCCTCCCCCGACACACATATGGCTTGAGTGATGGCTCATCTCTGCTGAAAGACATCTATTATTAATGATATAAATTTCTGATTACTAAACTAAGTCCAACAAGATCTGTATCTTTCTGCTTTAGAGCCACTTACAGTTATATTGGGAACAGAAAGAATCTTACAGCAGTTAAAACTCTGGTACTTAAAGTTGGTTGATATCTTTGTTTAAAAAATCTTAGTCTTTAATATTTTTAGAAGCTCATGAGGGTTTACTCCTGGATATTAGACATTATCATATACATAGTCTTCTGCTTGCCATTCTAGGTTTGCCATCATTTAACTACAAGGGATATTTGCAAGCTATCTTCTCCAACTCATGTAGTTTTTCTTTGCTTTGTCTATGTCCACTGCTCTCTATTCACCTTCAGTCATGGTCCTGCCTCCTCAGTGAAGCCTACAGTTGACAGTACTTACAGTATTATCCATGCCATGAAATCCATTGATAAAAATCTAAACCTGGAAGAGGAGAAACAAGATGACTGGAAGGAGTTGGGGAGGGAAAGTGGGGGAAAAACATGGGAAGAGGTAACAGTGATTAGGAAGTACCCACTACCTGATGTAACTGTAACTCCTCTATGCATCACCCCACAATAAAATATAATAAATAATTAAAAATTCTAAATACTTCTGGGAACAAAAGCTCCAGCTTCACACATTATAGGAGCAAATCTCTTGCTAATACAATGTTTACAGTTTTAATCTCACACTGTAAGAGTCTGGATGAGATATCTTCCTGTATAGATCTCTTTCTTAGTATGAAAGGATAGATCTAGTCTGAAGGAGGACCCATAAGCTGGATGGGCCATTTGGAATCTGTCAACCTCATATGCTTTAAGAACTGAAAGGACAACAAGGACCAACAATGAAAAGGCCTAACACCCCTTTAATCCCCATCACATACCAGGACAACCCTCAACTACCCCAATGCATCTCATTATGTAACCTGTTAAAAACATCAGGCTAGTATAAAAAATGATGCTCATCCGTATTGAAATCCAGGGAAAGAAAGAGGCAGACATGTAAGCCCAATAAGTAAAAAGTCGGCGATTGTGACACAGGAAAAAGAGAAAGCTGGAAAACCATAGTAGAGGACTGCAGAGAAGCATCATGGTGCAAATGGGCCAAGAGTCACAAAAATAGGTTCTGAAAATTCCAGGTTTGAAGTAAAAGCTCAAGAGAAAGGATGTCACTTTCTCCAGACACCAGTGCAGTTTCCCTTTGAGGCAAATTGTAGGCCCCAGCCAGGTTGATGATACAGACAGCCCATGTTTTTATGTCAGCAATATGGTTGCTAAAGTCTTCCATGGCATGCTTATAAAAAATGGTGACATATATGCTCTGGATTAGGTTACCAATGCCAGATGATCAGTCCTAGCCCAATTAGCAGCTTTCTATTATCCTCAGAGAAGTCTTGGCTAAGATGCCATACTCTAATAATCTGCTGCTTTACTATATGCTTGACAGGATTCAATGTGTAAGTGATGACAGAATTAATGTTATTTTGACAGGCTGAGACCAGTATACCAAAGTTACAGCAGACAAATGCTAAGTTCTTTAATCTTTTTTTCCTCCTAAAGTTAATATGACTTGATAAGCATGATTATGGGAGGACGGAGCAAGAGTTACTCCAATGTTGTAGCCCCTTCTCCAAAATGATGGTACTAGGAGGCAGAGTCTTTGGAAGGAAATTAGGCCATGAGGGAGAGTCCAAAGAATGAGATTTGTACTTTATGAAAAAAGAAGACATACTAGATCGCTCTGATTTTTACTGCATAAAGGATACAAGAAAGGCACATTGGCCTCAAACCAGGTTGGAAGCAGGGCACAGGTTGCTCATCTCTGTAATACTAGCTACTTGAAAGGCTGATATCTGAGATGGTTGTGCAAGGCCAGCCTGGCCAGGAAAAGTCTGTGAGACTCTTCCCTCCAATTAATCACCAGAAAACAGGAAGTAGAAATGTGGCTCAAAGGTGACAGAGTACTAGCCTTGAGCAGAAAAACTCAGTGACAGTACCCAGGCCAGGGATTCAAACCCTATAACAGACAAAAACAAACAAAGTAGCAATCATGCCCTTATCAGACACCAGATCCTCAGACATCCTCGGACACTGCATTCTCCAGAAGTGCAGGAAATAGTATATTAGTTCATTCCTTAAACTCCTAGACTATGGTAACATTACAGCATTACAGAGGAACTAACATGCTATTGGGAACAAGTGTTGGTCCTATGAAAATGGGCTTATTTTATGATTGCTCTCAGGGGGCCTAGGGACATCTCAGAGGGAGAGCAGCACTGCTCCATGGTAGAGCAACACAGTGCAGAGTATAGACCCCAGTACAGCCAGACAAAAACCTTTCAGCAACACAAACCAACACATCACCAACAAATCCTATCAAAGTAGACTGCAGTGGTCAATAAAAACTCCCTTGAAAACCAGAAGACATGGGGCTGGCAGTTTTGCCTAGTGGTAGAGTGCTTGCCTAGCATGCAGGAAGTCCTGGGTTCGATTCCTTGGTACTACATACATAGAAAAATAGCTGGAAGTGGTACTGAGGCTCAAGTGGTAGAGCTCTAGCCTTGAGAAAGTCCAAGGACAGTTTAGGGGCAATGCCCATGCACTGAGTTCAAGCCCCAGAACCAACACCCCACTAAAAAAGAAGTATATTCTTAAAACCTGAAAGAAAAATTCCTGATGAAATTATACAACTTTATAAAGAAAGGCGCACTGGAGAGAGAAATACATAGAGGAATATGAAAACTAATTCTTGTTTAAGATAATAATGATGATATTGATAGTAATAATAAAGTTCTATGGTTGTTATAATAAAAAACAATGCATGATAATAACACAAACATGTGGAAGTGAGTAGTATTTATTGTGATGTGCTCATATTTTCTTGAAATTATAAAAGCAGTAATCAGAGGCATATTTGAAGCAATATTAAATATTACAACACAAAATAACCACTCAGAGAATAAAAATAAATAGCTAGGAATAGGTAGACAAAATAATATGGAAGTTCTCTATAATAGAAAATTCCAAATTGTAGTAATTAAAGATAGATTTCATGTAAATGAGATATAAATTTGTCCTTAATAAGTTCATAAAACACATAGCAGTCCTAATGAAAATCCCAGTAGGTTTTTATTAAATATGAAAAAGTGTATTCTGATTTTTAAAACTGAATGTGGAAATGCAAAGTGCTAAGCATATCCAGTGCAATACTGAGGATGAATGGTCTGGATGGCTTCTGCTTTCCAATGTCAAGAACCACATAGTGATAATAATTCTATAGTAATGATGAAAGCATTAAAAATGGGATAGTAATCATCCAATACACACAGTTACCAGATTTACCAACAGACACCACTCCAATTCAGTAGAGAAAGACCCTACTGATGTAGGGTCAACAAAACTATCCCAAAGAGAACATGAAAACCATGAGCCGACTTTACCTCAGAACCAGTCTAAGGTGGATGCATCCCAAGACTGAAAGGAAACAAGTTATCACTTCTGGAAGAAATTATAAAGACATTATCTTTCAGTTTTGGTTGAATTGAGTCCTAAAATAGCACACAAATTGTGGTGAACACAAAATATTTGTCATTAAATTTTATTAAAATTACAAACTTTTAGTCATTGAGATATTCATTGAAACAACAAAAAGACAAGCCACACACCAGCCAAGCAAAATACTATGAAAAGAATGCCTTTAAAGAGAACAAAAGCCTCGACAATCCAATCCAAAGATGGGAAAAACACTGAACATCATAACAAAGAAGCATAAAAGAAATGATGTTCAGTATCACTACTCATCAAAGAGATAAAAATCAGAAGCCATAATGAGAGATCATCTACAGCCCTGAAAATGATTCACTTGATGAGGATGGACACTACTAACTGCTGGCAGGTATGTAAAGCAATGGCACACTCAGATTCTCTGGCAATATGACCTGATGTAACTATTTTGGAAAACTATTTGGCAGTTTCTAAGAACTAAAACTGGTATGGCCCATGACTAAAAAAGTCTACTCTTTGCCCTTTATCCAACAGAGCCCATCAGAATCTCAAGTGTTACGGACTGAATAGTTGTGTAGCCTCAACGTCACATAGTCAAGTCCCCATCTTCATGGAGATAAAATGAGGTATGGACTTTGGAAAGTAATTAGATCATGAGCTAGAACCTGCAGGAATGAAATTGATGACCTTAAGACTAGGTATTGTTCCTTTCTTCCATCTGAAAAGGAAACTAAATCTGCAATGTTACCCTGGTTAATCTCTGGTTGTATTTGAGACAGCGTCTTGCTTCCTGCCTAGGTCAGGTATATTATCTGTTTTTTGGTTTCCCACTGTGGCTGGGATGACAGACGTACATCATCATTCATGCTTTCCCCTATTGAGATGGAATGTCTCAGACTTTTTTTCCCTAGGCTAGGTTGAAATCTGGAACCTCTCAAGTTCAGCCTCCTTTGTAACTAGGATTATAGGTATTTGTAATGAAATGTAACACCATGCAGCAATAAAACAAAGTAGTGATAAATCCATAAATCTTTTTTTTCTTGGTGGTGCTAAATACTGAACCATTAAACCCAGAGCCTCACTACTCTTGCCACATCCAGCACTACGGATATATCTTTGATCAAAGGACAAAAATGTATTTAGACATAAAAATGTATATAGCATAGGATTCCATTGGTACCAAAGTAAAAACAAGAAAAATAAATCGATGCTTGGGCAGTGATTTCACTTGATAAGGAGATTAAATAAAGAAAATATGAATAAACCTTCTACAGTAGAGAAAGTGAACTATAGTTTTGGTAGTGGGTACTGGGTGTTAGATATATAAAAGTTTATCCATCTGTATATATGAGATGTGTATTTCCTAAATGAAATGTGTAGTTCGGTAAAACTGAGTGACTTAAGAAAGGCTAACGAAATGCCAATAGCTCATGCCTGTAGTCCTAGCTACTCAGGAAAATGGCATATGGAGAATTAAGGTGTGGGAGCAAGATATTCCTCAGCAAGAAGAGCAAGGCAAGGAGAAATTGCCCTACAGGATGCCAACACTTGTTATAAAGCTATAGATTAAGTATATGTGTTAGTTGGTAGAATTTGGTTAGAACAAAACAGAATACAGAGATCAGAAATAAATTTTCATATGTGTGGAATTGTCATTATAGATGACTGGGAAAGAATGAATTCTTTAAGAAATAGTGCTGGAAGCCAGGCGCAGTGGCTCATGCCTGTAATCCTGACTATTCAAGAGGCTGAAATCTGAGGATCAAGGTTCAAAGCCAGCTGGGGCACAAAAGAACCTGAGATTCTTATCTCCAATTAACCTCTAGAAAATGGGAAGTGGGGCTTGGCTCAAGGGTAAGGTGGTATCCTTGGGCTGAAGAGCTCCGGGGCAATGCCCAGGCCCAGGGGTAGGGCAGTAGCCTTGAGCTGTAGCATAGGACAGTAGCCTTGAGTGCTCAGGGATAGCAATCAGGCCAAGGTCAGGCTCCATGACCCACAAAAAAAATGGGAATAGTGCTGGGAAAGTTGATAGCTATATAAGTGACCTTGCATCATATAAAAGACCAATTTCTTGACCGTTATGTAAATAGCAAAAACAAAATTTTACAATAAAACATAGGGAAAACTAATCAGGAGCAGTAAGGGATTTATTAAGTGAGGAATAGGAAGCTCTCATAATAGATACAAAACAGGATGGAAATTCCAAAAGTGCTGAGCATTAGAAGACATCTCAGAAAAGATAAGCAATAAATTGGAAGAAGATATTTGCAGCATACACAATCACCACAGAGTAGTACAGAAAACATGAGTTCTAAAGAATGTCTTAAAAGGACAAAAAGAAGAGGTACAATAGTCCAGAAGAAAGAGAATAGAGCTGCTAAGTCACCACTGATGAGGTCATTAATGGAGAATAGATAGCAAAATGCTAACTTTCATAAGGAATCAGGGAAACCCCAAAGTTGATGAGTGACTTGCCTTTACCACTGCTGGCTCTGAGGTCATTTCGTGAACTGCCCTGGTTGACTCCCTTCCACAGCGAGAGTTTCCCCAGGCTTTGGGATCGCTTCCTTATCTGCTATGGCCCCACCTCCCGCCTTTCCCTATGTAATCTTGGCTCAATAAGAGTCTCTTCCTCTCATTCTTTCTCCCTTTTTCCTTCCCCTCTTCCTCCACATGCCTCCACATCTCATGCAGGCATGCCAGGTTTCCTTTTCAATGAACCTTACAATGGCATAATCATAGAAGAGCATTCCTTGGTAGTGAGTTATATGAAAACGAGTAGTATATACATTGTAGGAAATAGCAAGTTTCAATATTATAACAGTACCAAAATGTTGGTAAAAAATGAAAAGCTAAAACAATATTTCTCTCTCTATATATATATGTAATAAAAACTATTTGGATAGCAAGCTAATAGTAACCTGAACACAAGACAGTAGAAGGAACACCAGGACACTGTCAAAGGCAGGAATAGTTTTGTATCTGTTTTCTGATTTTCATATTTATACATATTTGATGTGTATCAAATATTGCATGGAGGATATTTGTATAGTGATTGTTAACTACAGGATAGTTTAAGCTTTCTCTTAAAGGGAAGAACATGGAGATGAAAGAAGATTGGAAGCTCGTCTCAGGTGATAGGGCATCAGCTAATGAGAGACAGAGTGGGGGGAGACATAGAGACTGAGAGACAGAGAGACAGAGAGAGAGAAAGAGAGAGAGAGCAAGTATCAGACACCGAGTTGAATCACCATCTCAGAAAAAAAAGAAGGAGAAAAAAGATGAAGAAGGAGGAGGAGGAGGAGAGAAGGAGGAGGAAGAGGAGGGGGAGGGGGAGGGGACAGGGACGTGCCACACTCAACTTCCCTTAATCTTTACTTATTTGCAAAGTGGGTTGATGGAATTATTGTGAAAGAGACTGTATAGAGAAAATAGATATGACACATATAGTGGATAGTCAGTAAACAAAAATTAATGTGATGTAATCTCTTGAATTTGAATCCCATGGTTTTTAAAGAGCTCGTAAAATGAACTAATAATGTTCACACTGGAGGTGATTTTTGGAATGTGTGGAGACATGCTCTAAAGAGTTGCTCACATGGCACCTACATGCATTTAAAATAAGGTTCCTATTGGGATTCATTCTGCTTAAAATCCTGTTATAGAATCTCTTCCTTAATATTTTATGAAATTATATATTTTGAATATATTATGAAAATTATGAATTTTTTATATATTGAAAATGTGGGAAAATCTATGTTCCTACACATTCAGAAATAAAGGCTTTTTAGTTTAATGCTGTGTCTTCTACCACTTGCCCTATAGTTTAACAAGTGAAGTTGCAATCACAGGATTAAGTCTGTGGAATAGTAGACACCAGGGCATACTTGAGTGACCACTTGTTCCAGATGGTGATGTCTGTAGTCTACTGTGCATGGAGCCCATAGCTGCTCACTCCTTTGTCCTGTCTCTGCTCCCAAACCCCTCATGCCATCTCCTCCTTATTTCTGGGAGGAACTAAGCCTGTAGTGATTCCAGAGGCTGGATGCTTCATTTGAGAATATGTTTTGCCAGAACTTTTCCTCTTCCTCAGTTTCTGGTAGTGACAAAACTACTTTGGACATGCTTCATGTAAACAACGCTCCTTTTTTGTGTATTTCATTTGTGTGTGTGTGTGTGTGTGTGTGTGTGTGTGTGTGTGTGTGTGTGTGTGTGTGTGTTAAGATATGTGGGGCACATCACATCAGGGAAATGGAAACCTATGCTGTAGAAAAGGAGGCCTAACTCGTGGCCCAGTGCTCATTTCCTGGTTTTGGGACCCAGACTGCCTGTCCCCGGTTGGAGGGCATGACTGTGGTTTGTGATGTAAAGTAAGGCTACCTCTGGGATAGGACCCAAAGCACATGATTCCCCTTCTTTACCTACCTCCCCCACCCTGCCCATCTTTGTGCTGATTGGCTCCTGCATCCTATATTAGCTGAATGTACTTCCTCAATAAATGGGTTCCTGCCTTGATGGGTCTCCCTGACGCATCTGATTTTCCTCTGGCGAGGGAGGGCTGGGTGTGACGGTCAGTCGGCCCTTTCCTTTCTGGCTTGACCTGGTCAGGGCGTGTTCTCTCTATCCCTCTTGCAGGTTGGGAGGGATGGAGGACTAAAACCCCCGACAAAGATAAATGTACTTAATTTTGATAAGCTCAATAACAACCAGCTGGATTTTTCCAGCTGCTTGAGGAAGCTGTCAAATTGGAGGCAAACTATCTCTCTTGTTCTAGCCTTCTTTCTGTAGTCTCATTACTGAAGTTGAAGCCCAAGTAGCTTTTCTGCCTTTCTGCATATAGTGTAGCATTTGTCAATATTAAATTCAATTTGTGCTGAGTGCAGTCCACTAATCAGGAAGACACAAACCTTGCTGAACTTTACTCACCTGTGTGTTCCATATACCAGCATTAACAAGCCTAATAAATTCAGCAACATTATCCTACCCAAATCCAGGTCAGCTCTGTTGATTAAGAATGTTACAGGTTTCAAAACTGGCCACATAAGACCCCACTTAAAACTTAACTATACCACAATATGCTGTATCACATATTTTCCTTAAATATAAGAATGTTTTTTGTATTCCAATCCATTTGACATTAAAAAGATCATCATCAACAACAGACATTTATTGAGTGCCTATTGTATGCAAGGCACTGTACTAGGGATGAGGCTACAAAGACAAAGAAGAAACAGTCCCTGCCCTCAAGGAGCTTACAATCTAATTAGTATAACAACACATACATAAAGACAAAGGACAATCCAAGGTAGCATATAATATAAACCAATAGGATTTCAGCTTTTTTTTTTTTTTTTTGCATTTCATTACCCTGAGTAGGTGGGGGTGAGTGAGCTAGAATAGAGGGGTTATTCTGGTTCGGTTATAAGCCTTATAGACTCTCTACCTCTTCCAAAGTATCCTCTAGATAGATTTTGTTAAAATCTAGGCATTTGGTTCACTTCTTCTGTCCCATGTTTTGGGCTTGTTATTATAGTTTTCTCTAAAGAGGCTTCTAAGAATGTCACCTACTGTCCTGCTTTGTCCAGAATGGTCCTAGTTTTAGCACTGCAAGCCTATATTTTGGATCTGCCTTTTTCACCAGCCCTGGGACAACCTGGAGGGCACTTCTGAAGTACCTTATCCTCTATCCAGATGGACTCCTCCCACCCACTTTAGTCAAAACTCTGGTAGGACCTATGTCCAATACCTTCACCAGCTAGGTCCCTACTTAAAAATTTACATGGAAGACTTTATCAGCCCCAAAGACTGCAGACTTAGAGCACACTGAAGTTAGAAGAGAATCAGGAGAGAATGAAGGCAAAGATCAAGAGAGATTCCATAAAGGTGGAAAAATTGGTGGGGTCCATATACAATGCAGAACAATATAGGAATATGGACTTTCTCTCAGAGTAGTTGTATTTAACAACCAGAATCACCATTGTGTTGGAATCCAGGGCATAGTATATTTCTGCAGTACGATCTCTCTTACGCAAGGATAGATACATGTGCAAGTACTAAGTACTCATATGTATTTAAATAGGATTGCCATAACAGAATTTCAACTTTTCACATATACCAAACACTCAGCTTCTAAATCAATAATTTTAATTTGGGGGGTGACTATTTATTTCAAAATCAAGTTATTTTCCTCCATTGGCATGTAATTCAAATAGATCAGTAATGAAAAGTACTTCCAGTAAACAAAGGAAAGTCTGTGTGGAGAGGAAATGTGGAATCTGATATGCAAAAGGATAGCAGTCTAACTAAAGCATCTAAGAGAACACACAGATTCCTCTTTCAGGTATAACATTGTCTGTTTTGCTTTTATTTAGTTTCTTGAAGAAAGCATTGAACTCTGAAACCTTAGTATCTTGAAGCTCCTGAATTGTTTTGGTTTTATATCTAGCCCTCAGGAGTGCAGATTAGGGTTAGTGAAGCACAAGGACTTAGATACCAAATACCCATTAACAGTAATGGAAATCACATAGCTAAGTCCCCACGCATCACACTGAATATTTACCTCCTAATGTTCTTTTAATGTACGCTTTCTTGGGTGAATATTTACTGTAGAATATTAAATGTGAGATTCCTCTTTTTATGGGCCATTTGAAGTGATTGATTTTGTTTGTGAATTCCTGTATCTTTGCCCATAATGGCTATCTATTGTAATGGCCTCTGCCAAATGTTCTTGTGTTGAAATAACAGAAGCCATGGATCGGCCAGCTGTGGCATTGTATTACTGTGGTCTTAAAAGCTGGGAGGAAGCTGATGATACTGCAATGGAGACAAGAAAAAGCTACAAAACATATAAAGTATGACTTGGGCTTCAAATGCACTATAATTACTGAGGTCTGTAAACATGGTTTTGTAGTCATCTTTTATATCAGAGTTTATGTTTAATGGTGTTGAATGGTGTTAAGTCTGACAATCATGAAATGATAGTTGCAAGATAAGAACTCAATTGCCCACAACCAGGTCCATCAGTACAATCCATCAGAATTCTAGGCATTTTCTTTAGAGCTGCAATAAAACCACTACCCAAGGATCATGTCATATTTTTCTACTACATGTGGATTAAAGCATTTCCTACTTGAGTTGGGACCTTTAGAATTTAGTTGCATTTTATTTTTTCTCTGTATCTGAGAGGGAGAAGTTTCAAAAAGAGATGGAAATATCTTAATAGTCTTTTTCTTTTCTTTTCTTTTTTAAATCTAAGACCAAAAGTGACAGACACGTGAGATATTATTAGGTTAGGTAATATAGTTACATCTCTGAAATGATGCTTCTCTAAATTTCCATAAATATAGAAGCTGTCAAGGAGCCACATCTGAGCAATATAATCACTTCAAGTATTGTACAGACAGCCTTTAAATCAATTGTATAAAACTCATATACTTTTCATATGTGCAGAGAAATACATTGTGTGTTCAGAGTCCATACTCCAGAAAAAGTGACGGTACAATAAAATTCATATTTCCTTTATAACCTAGACTCTCTCTGTGGGTGAGTAGCATGAGATGAAGGCTGAAAAAAATTGAATTAGGATGAAATAGATTGCTTGTAATTAAAAGAATGGGGAGAAAGTATGAGAAAACCTAAATAATGGATTCCAGTATGCTTCGGACAATCATTTCAATGTTTAGTGGCTTGTAACAGCTCAAGCCATATTTCAATGAAGCTAGCTTTTTTATTGTATGACTCTCTGAATTATGTTTACATTTCATATAATTTATTGTGCCAGTTAGTGAAATGAATGGAATCTTTACCAATTTAGGAGCGGGAAAACCAGGCATGACGCCTTATAACTGCAAGCTTTGCTACTTGGGAGACTGAGACTGGTAAGATTTCAGTTAAAGGTTATCTAGGGCAGAAAGCTCATAAGGCCCCTGTCTCAACCAATAGGAAGCTAGTTGTAATGCAGTAGAGTTTGCCTGTTAATACAGATATATTGAAAGCATAAATAGGAGGGCTATGATACAGGCCTACATAAGGATAAAAGGTTCTTACTCAAAATTAAAAGAAAAAAATGGTGGGAGTGGTGACTCAAGTGGTAGAGTGCCTAATCAGTAAACATAAAGGCCTTCATTCAAACTCTACTAGCACTGGAAAAAATGACAGAAAAGTGGAAACTAAGAAACCATTAATCATAACCATGGCATGTTTTTATAAGTATCAGTTCTTGCTATATATTTGCTGGTAGTTTTTACATTTAGTATTAGATAAACTAAATTAGTATATTTTTAAAAACAGTTTTTGAACAATATTATTTACTTTGATAAAAATCTATAGTAACAGTTGATTTTTACTTTTAGTAAAAGGGATCCTTAATATATTTACAGATGAAGGAACAGTAGTGAAAACAATCTAGGATTTGCAGTGGGTGTGTGTATGTAGTCACAGGAAAATGAGTTGTGTGATACAGAATCTCCTTATATGCTCATTTCCTCTCAGAAATGAAGTTTCTTGTACCTATAATTAAAGAATATCTCAGAAGTGTGTGTGGTGTGTGTGTGTGTGTGTGTGTGTGTGTGTGTGTGTGTGTGTTGCTTTCAGAGACACAAGGGATGGATTTTAGCTACAGGTGCTTAGAAGGAATTATATTTTCAATGACAGAGGAAGATAAATAGTAGAGAAAAACACCTCCCTTCAAAAAAGGGTCCTATAACTGCTCGAGTTTGAAGTCCTCAGACAGGTTGGTGAGAGGCTCTCAGAATTTTAAAGGTGAAATATAACGTATGAAGTCTTCGGGCACAGTGACATCATTCAGAAGAAGAAATTAGGGCTTTACAGCAGTTACTTGTATAAATTGTGACTAAAGAAAACTACCTTTAGATTTCTCTTGTTAGCATTTTTGTGTTTTAATGACACAGTTTTTGGTTTTCAATTTTGTTCTTTTGGAACATTTGTGTACATTAGAAAACATTATAGCTGTTCTTGCAATAAAAAGAACAATTTTCCTGAAGCCTCGGGGTTCAAAAAATGCAACATAACATTTCCAAGTCAAATACCAACTACATGCTAACCATGAGCATTTTGAACATCAACCCAGTTGTAAGCTGATTTCAACTGTCATCCAGGAATAAAGAGTTAGAAAGAATAAATTACCACAGAATAATAATCTATAAAAATACTGGCCTAGAGTACACTAAAAAACTCTCAATAAATAAATATTAGACAGTTACTTTATGAAAGTCAGTGGAGATGTGCTCTTCAGAAATCATGTCCACACTTTCAGGCTACTTTGTACAAATCACACACAAACAGAGTCTAACAAGTGACAAAGGTTATAGGTCAAGTTAGAATGCAATTTGATAGAAAAAATGTCTTTTGGAAGTTTGTATTTCTATAAAGGAATGCAACCAATGTTGTGGAGTTGCTCAGGTTTTGGGTTTAAAGGCAATATTTAAAGAGACCCAAAATGTCTTTAGCCATGGCAGCATCACAGAAATGAATGTTCAGTCTCTAAGGCGACACCTTTCAAAGGTTACAAACACTCATTATGATGTATTAATTGTAGAATGTTTCTTGCAAACCAGCTGTACTGTCGCTGTCCAGGGTGCTGAAGGAGAGCCTGTTTTCTGTAGAGTTGTTCCCTTCTCTTTTCCTGCCTAGTGGCTCAAAAAAGTTCAGCAGCCTGTGTCTGATATGATGTGTTAGCTGGGGTCACAGTCTGACATGCTTATTACTCAGAACACAGCTTTACTGGGAAGATGATTTACAGCAGATGATTCCGGTTTCCAATCCGGTTGAAAAAAATGAATATTGAATGTCCGTGCCCAATTCTTGAACACTCGCTTCTCTGTGATGAAACGGTGATGACTGCCCTTACGTCCTCGCTCATGGGAGAGGTACATGGTACATTCATCGGGCCCAAAAGGTTCATAATAATGATAAGGTACTGAGGAATGATTAGGATCCCTGTAAGAGGAAAGTAAGATAAACTGGTTAAAGCAAAAGCAATGATTTCTTCTCCTTGACTGATTCATGCAAGATACTATCTTTAATAAGTTGACAAAGACAAGTGATACTTTCCAGTCAAATGAATTTTGGCAAATCATTTTTCTGATGCTTAAGAAACAAGAAAGTGCAGAGGTTCTGTGGTTGTGAAAAATTCAGTGAACATTGATATCAAATGTAGAAATTACAAATGTGCTGTAGGACATTCAGGTATCTAGAACTTAGCACTATATATTTGTGGCTAAAATTATTGTCCCTTTTTATTGTGAAGGTGATGTACAGAAGGGTTACGGTTACATAAGTAAAGTAACGGGTATATTACTTTTTGAACACTGTCACCATTCCTTCATTTTCTCCGTTTTTTTTCTCTTGATCCCCTCTCCCCAAGTTGTAGCATTCATTTTCAACATAGTATCTAAGTGAATATCACTCCTGAATTAGACACCTTTGTCCCATTTATTTCCATTCACCCCTAAACAGTCAATGAAGTACAAGTTAATATAGAGAGATTTGTAAAATGAAACAAAAGCCCAGATCACCCCTTTCCTCTGATGCAAGAGTTCAAAAACCCAAAGACTTCTGGTGGTAGCAAGGTCCTGATTTTAGACATACTGTGATCTGGCTCTTTCGAATTGTCTTCTACCCCATACATGGGCCTTATCCAATCTTCTCAAGCCATGCTAAACATTCTGTTTGCTCTCCCAACCTAGTCTCTCCTTTAAAAACTAGATATTTGAAGATCATCACCTGTTTGGAAAATTCTCTCCACAAGCCTATTATTTCTTACTATTGGGCATCAGCTGAAATGTATCCTCCTAAGAGACCTTGCCTTATAGTTTCCTCATTCCATCACTCCATCTCACTCTCCTTCATTCTCTTCTCATTTTCCTTTCTTTATAACACTAGTCTTCCTTTGAAATTGCTGATGTTACTTGTTTACCTCCTTCTTATTATCTTCTCTGAGGGCAAGGATTTGTTTACTCCTGTAGTGGGGCTCAATAGGGATCCAATAAATCTTAAATACCTGTTGCTGAAAGAAGTTTATGCATTATCAATTATCTGAGCAAGCAAGCTTCTAAAGATACTTTCTCCTCCATGTGTGGAAAGCTAATGATACTAGTTTGATTCTTTGGGAAAAAAGGAATATAGACAAGAAGATGACACCATTTTTCCTGATTTTGCTCTAAATAATCCATGTATTAAATCTAGAGTCTCTTGGTCCAGACATTCTGAATCTTCAATATCTGGTGGATAGCTTGACAGATAGCATGTTTTTGATTTTCCTTTCCTTCCCCTCTCAATCTCAAACAAGAATTGCTGGCTTATTGTCTTCAAGGTGGGATGCCTAAAAGTAGCATAGAGAAGGGGGAGGTGCCCTTGTTAAAAGGTTACTAAAGAGCTCTGGTGTCATACTAGCTTTTATTTTATTTTCTATCTTTGTAATAGAAGATTACTAAATTAGAAAAGATTCTGATCCAGCAGACATTCCCAGTTCAAGCTACATTTATTCACAGGCTTTGTTGCAAAAGCATGGAAGACCAAAGAACCAAGATACCTAACTGATTGTGAATTGTCTTTCAGAATCCGAGGCCAGGCTTCCCCCCACTCACTGGGCTCTTCTCTACATACTGAAGTTTGGTTTCCCAAAGATGCCCATCCTGCTACCCACCTATTTGTTTTCTTCAGAGGCAATCAATACACAAATGGCTTTTAGAGTAACAACTTTACTGGGGTCAGGGATCGAAGTCTTTTATCAACAGAGGTGTCAAGTTTGTGGCTCTGACAACAATAAACCTTTGAGCAGTTTCTCCTCTTAGGTTAAAGTTCTTCCAGGAAGAGAGATTTATTCTTGCCAAGCAGCATTTACACATTTCTCATCTTTGCTTGGATGCTGTTCTGAATTAACTCTTTTCATCTCTAATATGCTTGAATTTGGTAAACATGTTGTACAGGGAATCTGGATTCTTAACTGTCTTCTTATGACAAACTACATGGATTTACCACACCCTAGAAGTTGAAATGCAAAAGGGGATATTTTATTTACCCTTTCCATTTTTTGTATTAGTAGTACAATGTGATGGGGTTCATTATGACATCTCATACATGTATATTATGTACTTCAATCATATTTATTCCTCCATCACCATCTCTTTTCCCTCACTCCTTACATTATTCCCCAAAGGTCTCTCTTCTGCTTCCTGCTTTAAAAATAATTTGGATACTGTGTCTGTGAGAATTGCTATGCTATTTGCATACTGAGTTACATTTATTTCACTTAATATGATCTCCAAGCTTCACTTTTCCCTGCAAATGGCATGTTCATTTTAATAAATAAATAAAACTCCAATTGTATGTGTGTATCTATAGTTCTCTACATATCTCTACATCTACCTCTATTTATCTATCATCTATCTATCTATCTATCTATCTATCTATCTATCTATCTATCTATCAAATTTTCTTTACTCATCCATGTGTTGATGGTCACCTTGCTGATCTGGTAATTATGAATGGTGCCACAGTAAACATGAACACTGGGGTATTTCTATTGCATGTTGATTTGCATTCCTTTGGGGATATGTCTAAGAGTGGTAGAGTGGAATCATATGGCAGCTCCATTTTCAGTTTCTTCAAGAAACTCCATATTGCACTAGTTGCACTAGTTTTACACTACACCAACAGTGGATTCTCTAGATTTTCAGCAATATTATCATGTGTTTTTATGATGACAGGCATTGTGACTGGAGTATAAAAGGTCTGTTCTATATAAAACAATGCATGCTTTCCCAGTGGAAAATGACTACTTTGCAGAAAAATAATGAAGAAGAGTAGAGACTTGTGAGATACATCCCTGCAGTTTAATAATCTAGAAAACTGGACCAAATTCATACTGGCATGGTATATTTGGGGTTAAGCTTCCTCTATCTTCAATCAGGTTTCAAATTGGTCTCATCTAGTTTTTGGACATCTTATTGGCATCAATCTCACTAAAGAAACAATTAGGTTTCTAAAAATATCATGAGATTGATTTGGTACCTAGGAGCAGAGGGTAATTGGAACCCAGCTAAAGGATGCGTTGGGATCAATTTCCTTATTCAGGAAGACCATCTTTGTGAATGAAAGCTTAGCTGGCTCCATATTGATCAGCTACAAGGAGGATTAAATTCATGCATTTCAGTACTTGGGTGTCTTCAGAGGTGTCTCAGAAAGCCATTCATGTAAGTGAGAATAATTTCCACACTTTTAAATTTTGTCCAAACAGTGGGAACATGCTTCCATGAGACTTGGGGAGGCATAGCTGGGGTAGAGCAGGAGTAGCTCACTGGATTGTAAGCCTGCCCCGAGCACTTCCCATCTAAAAATCCCTTCCTAGCTTAGGGTCATAATTCTGTAGGTTGTTCCTTAATGCTGTTTTTAAACACAGAACAGCTTTTTCATTCTCCACCGGCCTCAGGAAAACATCAGCAGATTCCTACAGGTAGAGACTGTCATAAAAGGGATTCTTGTGCCTAAGTTTCTTTTAGGGGCCCAGTGAAGTCAAAGGGAGGTGGTCACAGAACCATTTTCCCCAGGACCATAGCCTGCCCTCAGAAGAGCACATGTGGGAACAAGTTATGAAGAACAATTCATAGAAGGATTTTTTTCTCTTGAGAGACAGAAAGTGGGAAGAGAAGAACTAACCTCTAAAGGAATAGGCATCATTTTAGTTGGTTTATATCAGTTATACAGAGGAGATTTCAGTTACATCTCCACATGTTTACATTTAGATTCCAATCAGTTCCTGCCCTTCTATCACTCTGTACACAAGAGTTCAAAAAATACTATTTCCAGGCTGGATGTGTGGCCTAGTGGTAGAGTGCTTGCCTAGCATGCACAAAGCCCTGGGTTCAATCCCTCAATACCACACACACAGAAAAGATGGCACTGTATTAGAGCACTACCCTTGAGCAAAAAGTATCCATGGACAGTGCACAGACCCTGAGTTCAAACACCAGGACTTGAAAAAAAAAAAGTACTATTTGAGCATGAAACTCTCATAGAATCTGTTCTCAATCAAATGGATAGGTTCCAGGCTTAAGTAATTTTTTAAAGCACCTTAAGTTTGAGCATCAAAACAAATAAGAGTGGTACTGGATAACAAAGCCCCTAAAGTAAAATAAATATTTTTGAGTCCACGATGACCACAAAGTGTAATGGAATAAACAAATAATGAAGATAGAGAATGTTATCATAAAATCCCACCTAGCTGAGAGAAAAACATGAGAAGGGGTATCAATCTACAAGAAGTAATATACCCACTACCTGAGGAATGTAACTGTAACCCCTCTACACATCACCCTGACAATAAAATACAATTAAAAAAATCCCACCTAGTACATGTGAGAAGATTGAGTGAAAAGAACACTACCTTTAAACGGTGCAATACATTTTACAGGCAAGATACACCAATGAATAGATGATCCGTGGGGAAAAGTTGAGAAGGAAAAGGTTGCTTGCATAATATTAAATTATATCCCCAAATGATTTATTAATTATCAAAGAGCAAGTAGCCATCTCCCAATGGAAGATATTTTCCTAATTGATAAAGGTTAACTTGACCAGTAGGAATAGCATGGATTTTGTTTCATGGGATGTTCTATCAAATTTGTGATGAGTGCTCTTCAAAGTCAGCGATGACTTTGGCCGTGACTGTTAGGAAAGATTTGAAGAGGCTAATGAGGCAAGATGAGAAAGTGCCAAGACATTCTGGAACTGGTCTTGCAGGAGATAAGGGACATTTAGAGATACTGGTAAAAATGTCCACAAAGTCTATAATTTAACTGAGCATTGGACTGATGCTAATTTCTTAATTTTGAGAATTGGGCCCTGCGGATGCAAAATATCACTATTAAAGGAAGCCGGACACTGGATTATGAGCTTCTTGTGTGATTTTGGAAACTTTTCTGTAAACCTAAAATGAGCAGTCTGTGTATGATGGTTTATGCTTATAATCTCCGCTACTCTGGAGCTAAACCTTGAGAACATCATAATTCTTGGACAGCCTAGGAAAAAGTAAGATCTTCACATCTCATCCAACAACCTGAACATGGTGACATAAGCTTGTCATCCCAGCTCTTCAGAAGGTATAGGTAAGAGGATCATGTAGTCTTGGCCATCCCTATCTGAAAAATAACTAAAGCAAAAAATGACTGAGGGCATGGCTCAAATTGTAGAGCGTCTACCTAGCAAGCACAAGCTCCTGAGTTCAGTAATGCAAACAGACAAAGTTTCATATAAATGAATTTCTTATTTATTATATATTATTTTTATATTATTTTAAGTTCTAAAGTGCAGCTGTGGTTGACAGGCTGGTTTGGGAAGAACCTTCAAAGCCTTAGTGCTTAACTTACCAGATTTCCTTTTTTTTTTTTAAAGAATTTATTAATGTTGATTTTTACATCATATTTTAAATGACAACTTTAACAAACAAGTGTTCAAGGAGGGACTTTCTATTTACAATCACTGGGACTTAGTATTTAGAACTCAATCAAAATTAGGCTAAAGGTTTGTATGTCATAGCAGATTTCCTTTTTAACCCTTCCATCTTCTAAGGTAACTACCACTTCTACCATTTGATGGCTGAACCCATGGCACCCTGCAGCTTACAGCTGTAAGCATGCAGCTTCAGTGGTGGGGCCTCCAAGTTGTTAAGCCTACATCTTCTCATCCTTTATGGGACAAAGAGCCACAATGACTTACTTCAACCCTCTTCTATCCTCTATGGCTCAGGTCTCCAGTACCAAAAGATCTGCAAATAGGCCAATGGTGCCCACAGGAGGCAGAAGGAAGATAATGGAAATGCCTAGAGGCTGGTAAGTGTTGGTGACATCATGGTAAAGCTAAAAGAAACAATAACTTTCCAGAAAGAAGTAAAATCTTCTATTTTAATTCTACTTTATAAAACACAGGCCATGCACATGACATTACCACCCACACCTGTCCACCATAAGTGTTTGTGGACTGCCGCCAAGTAGGAACATTCCTGTTACTTAAACTGGTGGCTTTATTAATGATCAGTGGCTAATAATTTTTATCAGAATCAACTCTGGTATTCATGATACCTTTGAGATGTCCTTCATATTATGTATGAGATATTTAGTTCCGTGACAGTGATCACTCTGAATCATTACCCCTATAATTAATACTGAAGAAATGATGAGTAACAGAGAGCTGTAAAGTTGGTAATGTGCTAAGTGTGACCAGAAATAAGATTATCAGGTAAAATTTAAATACTTAGCTCATTATTATCACAAATAATTCACAATGGAAAATGAGATTTAAAAAGCACAGCCTAACTTAGTTTAGGAAGCAAAGATAACAGATCTTTTCATTGAAATTTATAGTCCATCCAGACAGAATACATTTGGCTTCCTAGCTGGAGATGGGGTGATTTAAGGTCTACTGTCCATAGAACAATGTATTTTGATGCTGTTGTCAGTGCAATGTGACATTAATTTTCTCCAGCTTTCTGAACAGTGATGAGCATAAAATCTGAGGAGGGTGGTGGGGGCTGATGTCTGAGCTCCTTTTTGAAGCTTCAGTGCTAGACCTGGTTGAGAATAAAACAGAGGGTTTACCATTGACTTTCGGATCATCCTCCAAATCCAAATTTGCTGTCTGCCATTTGCTTAAGAAAAGTCTATTTGTTGATTACCATTGGACCAAACTATATGGAATACCCACTGTCTATCAGACAGAATGACACAAACTAAAGATATAAATGGGCACTGAGACATGACCCCTCTTCTCTGGGAGTTGAAAGACAAATGAAGAAGCTGAAGAAATCAGATGAGGAGGGGAAGGCCTGGTGGCTCTGCAGGTCTGTCTCACTCAGATCAGGGAGACTGGGGGACAGGGGATACTGTGTTTGACACAGGGGAGTGAAGAGTTAACAGCTTTGTTTCTTGAGCTCTGAACATCAGAATTCAAATCTGAATTCTACCACTTATCTGCTCTAAGGCTTTGCTTAGTTGCTGCAGGTTTTTAAACTTTGCACATAGAACACTGGTGATAATAATGCTCACCTCATAGGACTTTTGGCTCAATGAAATAACTTATGAGCTCAGAACCAGTGTGAGTGAGATATATGTACATAAAACATCAACCCCTAATCTTGTCAGTAAAGAACCAGTTGTATCCAGAGAAATTAGAACATAGAGAATGGGCCTTCCAATCTAAATGCAGAAAGGATAAGTGTCTTCAGGGTGAATTTCGTTATAAAATTTTTCAGTAGACTCTACTACATCTAATTGAGTGAAGAAGATGGAATCAAAGTAGTAAATGAAAGCCTGATTCTGAAAGGTTCTTGTACTAAGAAAGGTGAATTATATTGAAGAAAAAAACTTTCCATAATAGGTGCTTGGGAGGCTGAGAATAAGAGGATCAAGGTTTGAGGACATCCTATGCAGAAAGGTTTGTGACAGGCCACTTCAACACGTAGCTTGTAGAGTGGCATGTCCCTGTCATCCTAAGGCATATGAGAGACTAAAAGATAGAAGATTATAATTCTAGTCCAGTATGGACAGAAGTCCACAAGACTCCATTGCAACAGAGGGGTGATGGACACAGGTGGCTTGTGCACAGGAATAAAAATAACAATAGCAATAACATGGAGCTTAAAATGGGCTCCATTTTAAGCCCCACATATATAGGACAACAGTCCATATATGTGCCAGGGAACATATCTAAAACATGTCACATTTTATCTAAAAAAAAAAAACAGTGAAAACTAGGGCTAGAGTTATGGCTCAGCTTTTGAGTGTCTGCCTAGCAAGTATGAGGCCCTCGATTCAAATACCAGTGAGGATAAGAAGAAGGCACAGCTGGAAGTATGGCCTGGTTAGGAGAGGGCTTGCCTAGCATACACAAATCCCTGGGTTTGATTCCTTGTTACCACATACTCAGAAAAAGTCAGAAGTAGTGTGTGGCTCAAGTGGTAGAGTGCTAGCCTTGAGAAAGCCCAAAGACAATGTCCAAGCCTTGAGTTCAAGACCCAGGATTCGCACAAAAAGAAGGTGAAGGAGGAGAAGGAGAAGGAAGAAGTGGACAAGGAGGAGGAAAAGGAAGAGGCGGAGGAGGAGGAATAGGAGGAAGAGGAGGAGAAGAAAAAGGAGGAAAAGGAGGAGGAACAAGAAGGGGAGAAAGAGGTGGAGGAGGAGGAAAAGAAAGAGAACAGAAGCCTAATTTTTATTTGTTGTAGTGATACATGGATTTGAGCTCAAGGACTACATTTGCTAGGCAGGCACTCTAGTATGAGAGTCACCATCTCCTTTCAGGGTTGGTTATTTTTGAATGAGATAAGGTCTTGTCTTATGCTGAGGCAAACCTCCTACTGTTTCTTCCCTTTCTCACAGGACATGACCAGACCACTGTGTCCCAGCCACTGGTTGAGATGGAGCCTCATGAATTTTTTTTTCCTGAGTTAGTTTAAAACTGCAATCTTGATTTCTAATTCCTAAGCAGCTAGGATTATAGGCTTGAGAGACCACATTCTGTCTCTTATTGTCTTTCAATATGAAAGGCCTTTATTTTTCTGAATCTATTTGTTGAGGAAGAGTTGTAGAAATT
Source organism: Megascapheus bottae (assembly GCF_031878675.1). Taxonomy (NCBI): domain Eukaryota; kingdom Metazoa; phylum Chordata; class Mammalia; order Rodentia; family Geomyidae; genus Megascapheus; species Megascapheus bottae. The sequence continues at coordinate 32,076,872 of NC_143514.1, forward strand.
TTCTGGCAAAGGAATGTCTCCTCTCTCCTCAAGTTAATTCAGACCCATTAGACAGCCAGCCCCAAGGGGACTTGTCTGGAAAATATATGATAGCTCCATGTTTAGAAGGGTGTCATGCTACCACACTTAACTTGGGACACAGACACCATGGACTGTTTAGCTGTTCACCTCTTGAAGATATAATTCAGGTTTTATCTTATATATCCCCTTCATCATGTCACAAAGGTGACAGGCTTTGCACTTAAAGTCAGTGCTGTCCTGAATCCTTAGATAGAGCAATAAGTTTTTTGCTTGATCTCCCTGTGCCTCAGTTTTCCTGGATATAAAGAGGTCCTTATTAATTTCTGTTGGAAAGTTTGTGGGAATTGGAGTTAGCTGGGAAAGCAGTATAACTGAATCTTGACCCAGAGGCTGTCATTTTGGTTATTTGTCAAGGAATCTTTTGTTGGAGAAATGTTATGCAAGATCATATACATAAACACACACACATACACACACAACAACAACAACAACAACAAATCTAAGTGACTCTGCTCTTGGTCAACTGGGTGAGAGAATCCAGTGTTCTGTTGTCTTCATTTCTTTTCCCAGGAAACAACTCTTTTGGATCCAATCTGAAAGCCAGAGATAGATGCATCAATAAAGCTCAGGGGGTCCGATGCATGGACAGAGTGAACACCTTCTCCACAGGCATCCTGTATATAATCAATGTGGACCCTGGCACTGAAGGTGCAGACCCTGCCTCAGACATCTTTGGTCGCCTTCCTATTGCCGAAATTGAGGAAGTTGAGTGAATGAATGTTTGTTGTGGTTATTTCTGTTAGTGACTTCTTTTGAGGATACCTACTGTGTTTTAAGGTCAGAAACAACTTGTGAAATAATGCAAAGTCCTGTCACTAGGATTCCAAACACTAAGTCAAACACAAAATTCAGTCCTCATGGAGGTTACCTTCTGTTGGAATCAACAAAAACAGCAATCTTCCACTGCGCGAAACAGTCTCTAACCATTTTTGGTTCTGTGATGCCTTCCTTTTCTTGGTAAGCCCTAGAGATTATGACACATGGACTGAGTAGTTCTCAAGTATTTTCAAAATAAACTCGAAAGACAGAATAGTTAGACTCTAAGAGTCACATACAAGTTGATTTTTCATTCTTTGAGGTGGATATCATTTGCAAAAGTCATTTGACCCTTTCATAAGAATTGCAAAATACCTTCATTTACAGCCACATGGTAAGTGGCTTAGCCAAGTTCAATATTATTTTGGTGTGGGTGAGGCTTATTATGAGACTCTAGGAGGCCAGGACTACATCCAATTCTTTGGGTCTTCAACCAAAAATGGTTGATATCTTTCAGAGTAACTGTAAAATAATGTTGAGAATAGTTCTCATTTTTGTATGTCTATTTGAATATTTCTATTATTTTAAAATAGTTGTACAAAGGAGTTTCCATTCACCAAAGCAGTCTATGAATACAGTGCATCTTGATTAATGTTATCCTTTTCAACATTCTCATCTGCCCCTCTCAACCTAGCCCTTCCCTGCTTATTTTAATTTTAGGCTATTTATTTAACTCTTTGGCCTTTTAGCAAAGCAGTTTATGTTTATAATGCATCTTGATCTGTCATCACTTCAATGTCTTCACACCACTTTGACCCACTCTTTCCCTTCTATTTCTCAATTCTGTGGTACATGTAATGAATTATTAACTGCATTCTCGTTCCCTCTTCTACTCTCTCTACCCCTTCTACCCTCTTCTACCCCTCTCTCCATGACTCCACTCTATACTCTTGCAAGTACCCTTTCTGGGTACTTGTTTTGTTGGGCTTTGACTTAGTCTTTTTAAAAGAATTATACTATTTGTGCTCTCCATAAAATCTATTATGCTTCAGTCAATTCATTTATAATCCCGTGCTTACTACTGAGTGAGTTTACTTGCAAATTTACAGGCACATTCTAGCTATGACAAATGAGGAAAATCATGCAACCTATGTTTCTCTAGATCTGGCTTACTCTGCTTAATATAATTTTTCCAAGTCTTTCCATTTTCTTACAAATGGCACAATATCATTCTTTCTGGTTAATGAGTAGAGAATCCCATTTTCTTGATCCATTTGTCCATTGAGGTCCATCTGAGTTGATTCCATATCTTGGATATAGTAAGTAATACTTCAGTGAATATGGTTGTGCTGGTAGCTTTAGTGTGGACTTGTTTGTGTTGTATTGAATAAGTACTCAAGAATGGAGTTGCTCATGGGAAAGCTCTATATTTAGTATTTTTGAGGAACCTCTACATGGCTTTCCAGAGTGTTTGAACAAGCTTACATTCCCTCCAACAGTGTAGTAGAGTTCCTTTTTGGCCATATCCAAGTTTTCTTGATATTGTTCATTCTAATTGGGATTAGGTGGAATCTCAGTGTTCTTTTGATTTGCATTTCCTTTATGGCCAGAGAGGCAGAACATTTCATTATGTGTCTATTGGCCAATTTTACTTCTTCTCACAGTAAAATATTTCTTAGTAATACTAGTGAATTTTAAATAATCCTGAACCCTGTGTGCAGGGCACTATAGCTGATACTGTACACACATCAACTTGCCTCCCCCTTTTTTTTGCCAGTCCTGGGCTTTGAGCTCAGGGACTGAGCACTGTCCTTGGGCTTTCTCAAGGCTAGAACTCTACCACTTGAGCCACAGCACCACTTCTGGCTTTTCTCTAATATGTGGTACCGAGGAATCGAACCTGGGTCTTTGTGCATAGTAGACAAGCACTCTACCACTAGGCCAAAAGTCCAGACCTTAAACCCCTTTACACACACACACACACACACACACACACACACACACACACACACACACACCTCAAGGATAAGGAGCTGGAGGAAATAGAATTTGATGATGATTCTGCCAGTAGATACTAGACAGGAAGAGAAATGGAATCAGAGGTCATCCCCTGAGCAGATGATCTCTTGAGCCCTAAGCCCTCCCCTCCAGGTAACACTCAGTTTCTCCATTTTCTCTGAGAGCTTTGACAGAGGTGCCCTTTTGAAGAGTTGCTGCTGGAAGCATCTAGGGCTGCTAACTACTGAACCTTTGCAATGGCAGCTGAAAAGGAGAAACCCAGAGCTGGTAGCAACATATGGTGCAATTCACATTATCTTAATTTCCTAGTTAGTATCACTCTATAAATTGTTTTCACCTTTGTGTACATGAAGTTGTGATGGACTAACTCTGAGTAAGAATAATGACAGGTTAACTTGCCTTTCATTTGCCTTCCATAATAAATGGAATAGTTCCTCGAACATTCTAAGTCATTAACATTTCAATTTATTCAGGCTCTTTCTTTCTGCCATCCTAATGGCAATATTACATAATTATATCTGCTGTACAACCATCAGCTCTGATGATGCTCTGCATGTCTGTGCCACTCCCTTTGCCTTTGTTAGCTTGTTGCTTTGAGAAGACAGCTTTCTCTTTAATACCACCTTACCTCCTCTTTGCACATGGTTGTTAAACAGTGAAACAATGGCTATGGATGAAGTGATGAAGACCTGGGTGAGAAGCCACTGCTAATATGTCTCATATGTTCTGGGGTACATTTCAATTACATTATCTAAATCCACCCACATCTGAGACACAGTCTATTGTCCTCATTGCATTCAGTATCATAGAGGAAGAAACAGTCACAGAGACACTTAGCTTGTTCAAGGTCACACTAGGTTGGTAAGTGCCAGCACGAGCTTCAGTTTGGTAATGTAGTCCAGCACAGGGTACCCTTATACCCAAGTCTTTCTGTTCACACTTCTTTTTTCTTTCTTTCTTTTTCTAAATTGAGTTTGAATTTATTTATTTATTTTATTGTAAAGGCAGTGATATTTGGGGGGTTACAATCATGTAAGTAAGGTAATGAGTATATTTCTGTTTATTAACCATTACTTGATCTTTGGGTGAAAAAGGATGGGAGAAATGTGGCAGAATGGTGAAGGCATTGTGTGGTGTTGCTATGGTCTGAAAGCATCTCTCTAAACTCACGTTGAAATTTAGTCTGCATTTGAGATATTCAAAAAGGAGACCAGTCAAGTGTGGTGGATCATATTTATAATTCCGGCATTTGGGTAGCTTGAGGCAGGAAAATCAAGAGACCAGGCAAGCCTAAACTATACAATGAGATTCAACTTAAAATCAAGCCCTAAACCAAGATTCAAGGACTAGGGAAGACCTGTATTAAGGACTTAGGAGCAGGACTCTGCCATCCATTTATCCATTCATGAATGGATGAAAGGAGTGATGAATCATCTATTAATGGGATATCTGAAGGGTAGGTCTGTTAGGCACTGTTTTGTTCACACCCCTGTCTCTCTAACTATGTCCTTTCTCAGTTCAAGACTATAGAATCTCCACCAGCAAGAAGGCCCTCACCAGAAAAAGTCTAGCTCTTCAGCCTTGGACTTCTCAGCTCCAGAACCCTGAATTGAATGAAATATCTATTTTAATAAATTACCCAGTCTATGCTATTTAGTTCTAGCTACAGAAAGAAAACTAAGATTGGCATGATTTCCTTTCACATTTTTGATTTAAACTTCCAAATCGTAGCTTTTGCTTACTCAGGTGTAGGTTTAAACATATTACTGGGTTATATGAAGACTGAGCAAGAACCCACATGCCAGCTATTGAAAAATGAGGACATGACATTTTCTATATTTCTTTGTTTTAGTATTTAAATTACTCCAGTGTTTGTAAGTTGGCTTCCACAAACCAGACTCTAGCTACTACTTTGTGCATGTGATAGCACATACCAGCAGGGATGTAGGTCAAAAGCAGAGAATGTGTGTGTGTGTGTGTGTGTGTGTGAGAGAGAGAGAGAGAGAGAGAGAGAGAGAGAGAGAGAGAGAGAGAGAGAGAGAGAGAGAGAGAGAGAGAGAGACTTCTAAAATTATACATAAAATAATCATGGTTGTGTTTTTGAACTTAGAGTACAATCTGAGGCTACTAGTTGCAAGAGAACAACCCTCAGAGGAACACTGAAATTTTACAAAATAGGCCTCATCATCATCAAAGCAATCAATTCTGTAATTCATTAGAAAAAATGATCTGAGAATAAAACTAATATTTCTTAATGCCTCTTCATCTTTAATATTATGGCAATTATGACATCACTTTGGACTGCTTATACACTGAATGCAGTGTATAAATTAAGTCCATATGATGGATTAATTTTCCAGGAGCACAAAGAAAACTTCCAATATTTTTTATATCACATAATTATACGTTATTTGTTGTTTTTAGCACCTGAACTTGGGACATGCTAATTAACTGCTTCAAGAAGATAGCGAGACATGTTTTGTGGTTGATATTCAGAATCAGATTATTTGTAAACCCAGCACAACACTGCTGATGAATGACATTTGCAGAATAAACCCTACCTGCAGAAGTCTGGAGGCACCATGCCATAAACATTGATCCTGTCACACAACTCCAGGGCAATCGTCATTGTGAACCAGCCGGTGCTGAGCCAAGTGTTGGAGATCTTTCTGGAAGGAACAACAATTAAGTCTGCAACTTCTAAAGCAGTGGTTAGACCCATGTTCAGCTTAAATCTGATCTGGATTATAAACAGTCTAAGTATAAACAGATATCTTCTCCATAGATTCTTCCCCACACAATATTTTCTTTCTCTTGTCTCTCCCTCATTGATAAATACCCAGAACTTTTAATTTTTTTTTTACTTTTTAAATTACCTTTAAGTGATTTAAATTCAACTTAACAGGTCAGTTTTTGAGTACAATGCACCATGGTCACTGTCACTCTTTTTCATATATTTTTATTGTAATTAATAGAAAGGTTACAGTTATATTCACCAGATAGAAGGCTCATTACTTCACACACACTGATACCCCTTCTCATGTCTTTGTCCCCATTTCCCCCCCTCATCATGTTTTCCCCCTTCCCTTTCCTATTTAAAATAAATAAATATATATCCAATATACCAGATTACAAGGTAAGATACTGTGAAAATATGAGAATAACCAAGGGACAACAAAGATGAGAAATAACATAGTACATTAAGAACAACAATCACACAGTATATAGTTCTTGTTTCCATATCCTGGAGGTCCTTTCATTTAGCCTCATCCTGTATGGCCTTATGTATCTAGGTTTTGCCCTATTGTAAACCTCTGCTAGGAGAGTCCAAGGTTTGTGCTAATTACTGCAAATGAGGGAAACCACTGAACCTATGTTCCTTTGGGTCTGGCTTTCTTCACCTAATATGATTTTTTTCCAGGTCTTTCCATTTCCTTATAAATGGGGCGATGTCATTCTTTCTGATGGCATAGAATTCCATTGTACCACATCTTGTTGATCCAATCATTAACTGAGGAGCATCTGGGTTGGTTCCATATCTTTGCTATGGCAAATAGTGCTGCAATGAACATTGTTGTGCTAGTGGGTTTATTATGTCCTTGTTTCTGGATGACTGGGCAAATGCCAAGTACATTGTCACTCTTTTGTCATTCTCCTTTGTTACTCACAACTACATCCATCATGAAATTTACTTGGTTCCACTCTCACATATATATATTGAATATTATAACTACCTTTTCCCACTATTCCTCTCTCAATTTATCTACTCAACTTGATTTCACCTGCCCCTGCCTGGCAATACAGGTTCCAGCTTCCTAATATTGATCTTGATAAACTATATGAACTTTACTAAACTGAAATCTCTTATGGGCCACATCATACCTGATATTGATGCCCAGGAGACTTCAACATCACCAAAGATGATGATTAATAGTTACATGCTTACGTGAGTGCTATTTCAACTTAATCTCTTGAAAGATGACAGCTTTAGTATGGTAATTCTTTATTAACTTGATTACTTAGCTAGAAATTCTTGTATCCCCAGCAAACTAGATAATGAACAATTTGAATATGAATAAACATAGATTGTATCTATTGATCAGTCATTTAATTAATCAATTTTAAGGTCAAATCTTGTTTTCAAGTAGAGTAAATAATACAGCATTTTAACTGATGTCTTCCCATTGAGAGAGCACCAGAATGTGGGAGAAGACTTGAGACCAGAGGAAAGGAGCCAAAGGAATGCTTGTATTTATCTGAGCATTTGCTTTACTCTTACCAAAGAACATTTGGAGGTCTCTGAAAATTTTCTATTAGAGACCTCAAATTCATAAATGTAAGGAATGAATCTGAGCCCCTATCATTAATTTACCCATTTAGCCATCTCTATTGGGCTTCCACAGTGTGCCCAAGGGTAATTGTGGAGATAGGACATCAAGGTCTAGTTTGACCCTGTCAGAATGACTTGGTCTACCAAGCTAAGCTGCTGTGGTTATTAATTTCAATTCTTTGGGGGTTGCTGCTTTTGCCTTTTTCCAGTGTGATGGCATGCCTCATTAGCCAGTTTCAAACACCTATCCCCAAGGTCAGACTGTCTGACTTTGCACAGCCATAACATCACATGTGAGGTGAATTACAGGGCTGCAGAAAGAACTTTCTACTCTTCATATGTAGCACCACTCTTTGAGAAGATGGAAGGAAGATGTTTTGATAAGCAGTTTACATGATTCCTATTTCACATAAGGGCCACAGGGGTGAGGGTTGGGGGAGGAGGAGGAGAAAGCAATTTTGGAGGTGTCTTTTGAAGGTGTGAAATTTAGTTCTTAAGTTCTTGGCTCATTTTCTCCTCTGTTCAATCAGGAAATATTTTTGTCTGTCTGTCTGTCTATTTTTTTGCCAGTCCTTGGTTTAGGCTCAGGGCCTGAGCACTGTTCTTGGGTTTTCTCAAGGCCAGAGCTCTACCACTTGAGCCACAGCACCACTTCCAGCTTTTTTCTATGTAGGTAGTATCAAGGAATTGAACCCAGGTCTTTGTGCATGCTAGGCAAGCACTCTAGCACTAGGCGAAACTCCCAGCCCCTGTCTGTCTATTTTTAATTTAACTGGACTTTAATGGTACGGGGCTTGAACTGAGGACTTAGCTGCTGTATCCCTTGAGTTACGATCTAGACCCCAGCAAGTGTTTTCCTGTTTCTACTATAACCAGTCACATGGCCTGAGGCAGGTTGCTGCCGACTTCTGACAATTTGTCATCTGTAACTTAGGCACAGGAAACTCTGTTCTTTGGGCTGAGAATGGAATGAGAGAACACCAGGAAGAGCATCCAGCTTGGCATGTGAACACATAGAACTTCTTTCCTCCTCTCTTGGCTGCTAGCTTGAGCAAATGAAGCAAACAATTCAGCCATTCCATTTAGTGCCTTTTAGCACTCATGGAGAAAAATCTTTGCTATGCTCTGTTTCTGAGGCCTTCTGATAGGTAGAAGCTATCACCAGTGGTTGGGGCAGTAGGTATATGATTCTGAAACCTCCAGCCTATGTAGGTATAAACAATCTCCCTTCCTTCTTACCAAAGCTCTATTTTCCTAAGACCTTTAAAGCTAAAGGAGCTGGAATAGAGCAGTACTGACTGAGGGTGCAGGGGAAGAGGAGGAAGTGCTTTCCCTTAAGCTAGAGACTGGCTTTACTTCCAAAGCATTGCCCAGTTATTCTTGACCTAGTCTCAGTGAGCATTAACTAGGTTAGAAAGAAAATAGCACTCACTTTTATCCCAGGGTACCGATGTGGGAATCATATTCACATGCCCTTTGCTTTTATAGCTACTGGCAGCATCAGAGAGGTCTTTTCCCAGGGGCAGAGGTTCCCCTTAAAGTTTGCTTTTACTTGGTTGATATGGAATAGATCACAAGCCAGAGCCTAAAATACAGGAGGAAGTAACTACTGAGAAGGACTTTGTGGGTTAAAATGGTGAGAATATAAAGTGAAGGAGTAAGGAGACGAAAGCCAATAGTTTCTTTAAGTGGCATTTAAAATTCCTCAAACTTCCTAAATAATAACCCTTTGGGATCATGTACAATAGAAATACAACTGCTTTGTACTGACTTTCTAAAAAAGATTTCAACTCTTTTTCCAAGAAAAGGAATATCTACTGTTTTTACACTTAATCAGCTATAATGAAAGAATATGAAGAGCTGTCATGTGCTTATTAGGGAAAATTATCAGATATTCTTTTATATGATGAAGTAACACACTGAGCTGATAATTCTATAGTGCACACTAAATTACAATTAAAGGCCTTTCTGCTCCACCAGAATCTCATTTATAATCTCCATGGAAATATTCTTCCTGCAGTTATTTCATTTATGCTTCCTTTATCTAATTACTATAATATTGGTTCTGAATCATATTTTCCTAATGCACCCTTATTCAATTATAAAGTTATTTTCAAGTACAGTTACTTTCTAATATCAAAGAATACCACTTGACCATCTATGCCATTTGTCATGCTTCTTAATTACAGATTGTTCTCTAGTCACTTTTCCTTCACTTTTAAGTAGAGTGGAAATGTCTATAAATCAAAATCTATTGAATTATCTCATTTCTTCAGAATATTAGCTTGAAATGAATGTTCTGATCATGAGTTCTGCAAAGTTGATATTTTACCCTTTTTGTATCCTCAATAGATGTCCCTGTTTTTTTGGTTTTCAAGAAATTCATGTATAGAGGAGATAAATTTTTAATCTGAAATACTTTGTGCTTTCATTTACAGAAATAGTTATGTTTGGGGGGCACTTATTCCAATTTTTGCTTCTAATTTTAGGTTTCAGGGAGCTGCAGGTCAAGAATATAGACATATAATAATAAAAATCAGAGATGGGCATGATGGTGTACGTCTGGAATCCCAGCTACTAAGAAAGTAGATATAGTATAGTAAACAAGATGAGAAAGGGTTGGGGGGGGGAGGGAAATGGGGACAAAAACATAAGGAGTATCAATGTGTGTGAAGTAATGCTCCTTCTATCTGCCAATATGGAAACCAGCCCTGAGAAAAGTAGCTAGCAAACCAATTTAAAATGAAACTAAAAACAAAAAGTCTATGGCTCAAGTGGTAGAGCACCTCCCTAGCAAGCTCAAGGATCTGGGTTCAATTGCTAGTACTCTACACAATGTACATGAAAAGCCAATATAATACTAAATTTTATTATATGTTTTAATTTTACTTTTATGACTTTATAATCTTTAACACTAACCTTAAAAAGAAAATTCTCTAGAGACAAGAGCTCAGCAGAGATGGGAGTGGAGGGGTAATACATTTTATTTTTTGCCAGTTCTGGGGCTTGAACTCAGAACCAATTTCGGTGTTTTCTGTGAATGCGGTATTAAGAAGTTGAGGCCAGGGCTTCGTGCAGGCTAGACAACCACAACACCAGCAGGCCACACACCTGACCCAGTAATGCATTTTTGACATGCTGTAAAGTGATAAGTGTGATTTCCCTAGTTGGGGGTTTGATTGAATGATGGTAAAAAGGATGCAGGCCTCCTATTACCTGAAAAATATGCTGTGAGCATAGTGTTTTTACTGGCCAGAATTTATTGATGCGTAGAATATGTCTTATTGTGAGATCATTTCCTAAAAATACTAAGTATTAGAAGGGTAGGAAGTTTGAGTCTGTTAGTCTCTCTCTCCCACTTAGTGCAGTCCCTTGAAGAAATACTGAACAATGGGCAATTATCCTAAATGGCTAACCCAGCAGCAGAGCTTCAGGAATACTTACATTTAGCAAACAATCATTAAACAAAAGAGAGTGGAAATGTTTTCTATTGAAGAAACAGTTTTCACTTATTTTGAAATTTCCAAGGAAGTAGCATTAAAATACAAATCATTCTTCTACACAAAGAATTCTGGAGCATTAGGTTTCATTTTTTCTCTAACACTGTTCTCCAAGAGCAGGTTGCCTGTGCCAGCCGAATAGTCTGTTTAATATTTTGTCTTTCCCATTTTACTTATTCTATGTCTTTTGTTTTTTAAGATAAGAAATTGACTCAATAACAGTTCTTATAAGGAGAGTGAAGTGCACCACTAATTGTAGAGTAATGTTAGAGTATGTGTTTTTGAACTAAGGAATTCCGAAGGGTAATTGTTGTCAGTGTGAGAACTGGTAATCACTATGCTATTTTTATGTAAAGTCATGGAGGTTGTAAAAGCTGGAACTTATCCAGGCCATAGAAGCAGAGAATGAGAGAGCCAGAATTGCGAACCAGAGCTGTGGGTTTGGACTGCATTACCATTCTCCCTTGTCACAATGAGTCACCTGTGACTTTCACTCCTGACTTCATGCTGGGTCAAACCTCTAGGTCCTGGGTGCAGACAGATGGCTTTCTCCAGCTCCTGCTGGGTTTCTCCTATTTGATCCCTTGGTCTCATTGGAAGGTTCCAGCTCATCGTTTATTGGAGAAGTCTTAACCGCCTGCATTTCAGCCTCAGTCTACTTTTCTTAGAAAGCCTTTCCTTTACCTAGACCAATAATTTTCAATCTCTAATGAGAAAAGCATTTTACACTGATATTAATCTTACATTTGATCTTTTAAAGTATATAATTCATTGGGTTTTAGCCTATCCATGGATAATTTTAGAACATTTTGTTCTATTTGTACATGTATGTATGCATGTATGTATGTATATATGCATATATGCATCTCTGTCTAGCTAGCTGTCTCCTAGCCATCATTTATCTATTAGAAATAAAATTCTTGAAATAATACTTTGCCCTACTATATACCATGAATACTCACTTGTCCCTTCTATCCCATTTTACTTTCTACTTTTATTCCTTTAGAGGAAGAAGAGATCATTACAGTGACTTGATGTTTTACCATTGAGTTTTCACTGGTAGATTGGACAACATTGTCCTAACTCTGGCATGTTTCCTGCTCTCCATGCACAGAACCCTTACCTTCTCACAGATGACTCTCAACACACTGGCCACTGCTTGGTAAATGTCTGTCTTTGAATAGGAAAAAAATAAACCCATACAATTCTTTCTGGTAGTGTTCATATGAGCCAATGAAATTGCAATAAAGCTACTTACTTTGCAGAAGGAGGCATTTGGCTGCATAGCCTTTTCCTCAAAGTAGGGAGTTGGCCCTGAATTACCCATTTTACTTTATAAATTTGGTTTGAGCAGCCAGTGGAGGCAGGGTTGGGTGAGGGTGGAAGTAGGGATGGAAGAAGATGGACAGATAACCCACCCTACAGGCGAGCTCTATGGACCCGTCTATGACATGAATGCCATGAACAGTAGTGTGCAACACGAACCAACCAATCGAGATATATCCTCAATGGCCCTGTACCTCTGCAATTCTCCCATACCTGTCTTTGCCAGTCTCCTGCTTGAAGAGCTCATCGAACTGTAGCATCTTGTGTCGCGTGATCATGAAGGCCTTCAGGCGGGGAAGCACCTGGCTTAGGAGATGCAGGTTGTTGTACACCTGACCCTTGCCATCCCTCCGCATGTAGCTGCTGGGGCCCCAGAAGATAAACACGGTGCCCTGGCTCACATTGAGCAGGTCATGGCGGTTACGGAGGATTCGCTGAATGCTGGAGTGGGCGATGACCCTCAGGCTGGTGCGATTGCCCACGTCGTGCCCATAGCTGCGGGTGGGGGCGTCATTCATGCGGATGACACACTCTGTCTGGTCAATCTGGGGGCCTTGGCCACTGTGTAGCAAATGTCCTGAGCTGGTCACCAGCGCGCAGTCCCTGCAGTGCATTTTCAGAGGCTAGAAGGATGGAGGAGGCAACATCAGGCACAAAGGACTGAGCTCACTTGGTGATCTCCCTGCCACCAGTGGATTTAGAATTTCCATTGTGTGGCATGCCTGATTATATTCCGTCTGTGATGACCCCATGGATCCTTACATTCTCTTCTAAACTGGTGATCCAAGAGAAAGTTCAGATTCAAGAAAAAGAGAGCTGCTATTAATATATGCTGGCTAACCCTTTTTTTTGACATTCACTAACCACATGGATATATTAACTAGGCAAAGCTGTGATTATGGGCCTGTACCACCACGATCACCCAGTTGATGACAATGGTTTCAATGCTCTTCTTCATCTTATTGAAAAGGTAAGCACTTACAAATGGTCTTGGATGCTGTTCAAATATGTCCACCCTGAGTAAACATCACATTAGAATCTCATGAGAAGCTACATGGGGATTGTAATCCCTTTAATGCCTGATTTGGAAATGACATCATGATGAAGGGGGAGAATGGAATCCTCCCAGATTACAAGTAAAGAAAGCCTCAAGTTCAGAGCCCCAGATCTCATGCAGGAATTGCAGAGCTTGGTTTCTTCTTTCATCTGCAACAAACATGTGCCACGAGGTAAGCCCTGGCCATGCGGTGCCACCAGGGACAATTCCAATAGCAGTGCTGCGTTCAATACCCTGAACCAATGATTTGCTTTGTGGACACTTATGTTCTAACAAATTAAACATCCCTCTGTTCACATTTAATGAGAACTATCTCTTAGTTATTGTTAGAAGATAATGAAAGTAGAGCCTGAGGCCAATGCCAGTTAAGTGCCAAAGCAAATGACAATCAGGGTCTTTGGAAAGAAAGCCACACTGTTAGGTTTAGTCCAGAGCCTCTGCCCTTCTCTGTTAACTTTGATCAGGACTCACTGACTCCTTGAATGGCCTTAGGAAGTTGGATTCAATTTCATTCTGCAAATATTCAGTCTTGTATTTACTGTGGGAGTTTCCTGAGTCATGGCTGTGACTTCAGGACCTGACTGAGAGGACCCAAGGACAGATACTTCTCTCACAGAATGGAGCTTAAAAGCATGGACTCTGAGCTGTAACAGGACAAGTCAGTCTATCCTAATTTCTTCCAGCTATCAGCTTACGGAGACTTGGCAAGTCACAGAACTCCACAAACCATGGTTTCTTTATTGCTAAACAAGAAAACTCGCCCTTCTACCTAGTAAAAGGAGCCAATTAAGATCCGCACAATATTAGACTGAACTACTTGAAATGAGTAATATGATCTGCATAAATAGCAATTACATATGGTTGAACTCAGTTCTTAGCATAGGACCTGACATCATAATCATTCAATAAATGATAGTGCTCTTGAGATTGCCATTTAGTGTAGAGTGTATTTGTAAGTACTTGCTAAATTTGTACTGAACTCTTTGGGTGTAATTGACACATGGGTTTGAGAAATGGAGAGTCAACCACTGTAAATTCTTTTTTTTTTTCTTTGCCATGTGTCTTACTGGTATGGATGGAATTACTCAGCCCTTGGTGAGTTAAGATTGCAGATGGAGTAGTCACATGGTCTTCCCTCAAGCACTGAGGATGCTAAGCAGAACGTGGCAAAAGTTAACACAGCCTTTCCTATCTACCTGGGAGAAAAAGCACCGTGGAGGAGGACGGAGGACAATGAGTGACTCTCAGTTGAATGTAGCAGAGAGGCCTCTAGCGAGACCTCTCTGGCTTCTTCCTCATAGCATTCGGGTTCATTCTTTGAGATAGTTTCCTTAAAAGTTTTATTTGGTCAAGTTCTCCATTCATTGGTTGGAAATATGGGCAGCCACATTAGGTCACCTTAGTCTTGGTAATCTCTCTTCTGTCCTGATTTCTACAAAGCTTTTAATGAGGGACGGGTGGATTTATGAGTGAATGGAACTGAAACTCTTGCCTTTTCTGTCCTAGGAGAAAACTTACATCCTGAGACATATACAGTACATATATAATATGATACCTTAAACATCAATTGGTTTATAACTCTTGCCTTGGTGCTGAAGCTGTGGAGGGAGGAGGGAGTAGGCCCTAGAAACTTCTGTCTGCAGAGAAGGAGGCTGTGGCCTGCTGCCTCAGGGCAGCCTATCAGCCCAGGGAGCCCATAATGGTCAGAGCTCAGGGCACTGCCTGGAATTAATGGCTGGCTGGGAAAATGACCCAGGACACAGTGAGGGCTATTAAGCCCAGCCAGTTATTAATCCCGTGTAAGACTTGATGCCAAGGTCATTAGAGCTGCTGTGAGGTGAAAAATGCCCAGGAAAATCCACAGTACAAGGAGGAGCTACATCTTCTCCAGGCTGATGAGGCTCAGAGCTGTGGAGTCCGCCCCCACGGACAAGCAAACAAGCTGCACAAGGGCCTGTGGGAGGCCAGTGAGTGGCCTTTCAGGGGGAAGTGGATGACCTACAGATGTAGATGAACAGATTCACAGGTTTTTGCTTTGTTATTATATTTTTTTTAGCCATCCCTTTTGTATTTTGACAGTCTGTGAGCCTTGTCTGTCATCCCAGAACCCAGGACAGTGTCTGTAACTTCGAGCGAGGCATGAGACTATTTCAAAGTATTTTATAGAATGTGTGATTCCATTCCCCTGAGTCCTCTTTCCATCAATAAAATAAACAAAATACAAAACAACCAATAGCAACAAAAACCCAAACAAAATTTCAAAAGCCAAAATCTTCCCCTTCTCCGCCCCCTAATGTGGGAATTGGAAAGCATGACAACTTTCATCACAGAAAAGCCCTTTGGCAGTGATGACAGGAACCATTCCTCCCTGAGCAAGCTTGCTTAGGAAATCAAGGCCTGATTTCTGTCACAGCCCAAGGACCTAGAGAAGACGGAATTCTCTCTGTGCCCCATCTGATGCCTCCAGAGCCTTTCTTAAGAGAATAGAACAGGCCAAGTCAAATTAAACTTGACACCTAAAACACTCGGCAATGTCCTTGTAAACATTTGCAGCCCGGCAGTATCAGGTTTCACTTTTTAAAATTCTGATTTATTTGGCAGAGGGAAAGGTACCTCCAAGCATAATGCCCATTAGCTCAGTAATGAGGCCAGTCTTGCTCTGGGAACTGCCTGTTGGTCTGGAGCAAACATCAGATATATTAAAGGGCTTCAGGTGTTTCAAGAATCCCCCCCCTCCAGTCTGATGTTTTCCTGTAATTACTAGGCTTTTATTAGCTGTCAATCTTTGCCCAGGCTGACTCTTGGTGAAAGCCACGCTGATTATTTAATGTGATTTGCTAGAAAAACATTACTCTTCCAAGAAGCTTCTTTCCTATTATTCAGTGATAAGCCCACCCACAAGCCTTTAGGGCCACAAAACCCTCCCATGTCTACCCTTTGTTTTCTACCCAACTGTCAGTCAGCTAAGAGGGATGGATGTGGAGACAGATGTTCCTCAAGTCCTGGGCATTGTCCCTGAGCTGTGTGGCTCATAGCGAGTGCTCTATCACTTCAGTCACAGCTCTACTTTTGGATTTTCAGTTGTTAACTGGAGATAAGAGTGTTAAATAGCACCTGGGCCCTAAATTCAAGCCCCACAACCAACCAAACAAAAAGCATTTCATGGACTTGAAAAATAAAAAGTCTCAAGAATTTCCCTGTCGGTGCTGGCTTTGAACATGGCCCTCAGTCTCAGCCTTCCAAGTAGCTAGGGTTATATAAGTATGACCCACCTCTTGCAGAGTCTTTTGTGTCTAGTTTCTTTCACTCAGTGTAAATTTGAGGTTTATCTATTTGTAGCATACATTAGTGTTTTGTTTCTTTTTAATGCCATAACATCCCATTGTATAAATGTACCGCATTTTGTCCATACATTCACTAGTTGATAGACACTTGGGCTGTTTTCTTCCCCGGTTGCTATGGTGCTGTGAACATTCACACACATATCTTTATGTGCACACACTCCTTGTGTTGTTTTTTTTTAGGAAGATAATTAGGGATGGAATTCCTGGTTCATATTATAATTTTAACATTTTGAGGAAAACTTCGACAGCCTTCCTAAGTAGCTACTCCATTTTACATTTCCACATACAGTCGTATAAGGGTTCCAATGTTTCTGCATTCTTGTCAACATTCACTACTATCTACTTTTAATTATAGCTATAGATGAGAGGAAATCTTTCACTGTGGTTTGAGATTGCATTTTTGAATGATGAGTGATGTTGAATATCTTTCTATGGATTTATTTTTACCATTATTTCAAGGTTTCTAGTGTTATTAATTTTGCCTGGCCTTCCACATGAAATAGGAGAAATCAAGAGCAGACAATTCTATTGCACTCTGAGCGAGCATTCAGCTGACTTCTTCAGGGATCTTGGGTGTGAAGAGCCCAGTAGCTAGAGAAGGATGGAAGGCCTACATCAAAAGCAAGAAAGAAGCCTTTAGGTCTGGAGTGGTAAATCCAAATAGTATAAGTGGTGAATTGAATGAAAAATTTCTAACTAAGACTGAACAATTCACTTTGTTTAGACATGCTACAATGTAAATGCATTCCCTAGGATCTTACACTAGGTCAGTAATTCCCACAGATTATTCCCACACAGGATGAGTCCCAAGCTGGAATTTCAGAGATGTAGGTAGGACTGGAAGCCCTGTGTTTGAACCACGTAATTCTGATCCATTCCTCATGCTGAGACCCACTGGGCTGAGGAGTGCTCTCATCTTAACGGAAGAAGCCAAAGCTCAGGGGTTAGGATATTTGCTCAAGGTCAAAGGCTCAAGGCAGCATAAGAGCTGGGTCTACGATCTCCTTCCTAAAATCTATCTACTCAGAGTCACTGGAGACTCACAAAATAATCATGAAATAATAGCACACTTAAGATAGACCTAAAAGTACACGTCATTTTGTGGAAGTATATGGAGGGAGAGGGGGCATTTCTTTCTCACAGGCTGCCTCTCTCAGCAGGGCTTTCCACCTCTGTATCAGCGACCTGCCTCTTTGCAGTAAGCGGCCAGGTACCCCCTGGTACCTCTCCAGCCCTGTGCAAAGCCTTTATGCATAACAAGGCTGCTGTTGCCCCAGAAGTTCAGTGACTGGGGTGAATTTCAAGCAGCAGAGCCCTTCCAAGGTTCACAGGTAAGGACCCTCTTCTCTGTGGATATTTGGGAGGCCTGATCCAAGCTTCCTGTGACTGATTTTCTTTGGATTTTGCAGATGTAATTAAGCTGTGGTTCGAAATATCAAGATGAGGTCATACCTTACATCCTATTACTGCCAAATTTGAAGAGATGCAGAAAGTCCAGGGTAGAGTGGAATAAGGCACCTATGAAGTAAGGAATGCCACGAACTCCTCACCGCTGGAGAAGGTACCCAAGGATTCTTTCCAGAACTTTCAGAGAGGAAAAGGTAGGATGAATATCTGAATTTCAGGTGTTTAGCTTCCAGGTGTTTGAGAGGAAGGCTTTGAAAACTGGGTGTTTTAAAGACAATCATGGTGTGAGAATTCTTTCTGATACCACCAGGTCTCAACAGCATCTCCACCTGGTGCTTGTTGTTCCTCATTTTGCCACCTTGCCCCAACAGTCTTAGCACTGTGTAGTCTCAAAGCATTACTCATACCACTGTGATCCACTTGGAGAATAAAACTCAATTTATTTCTCTGGTCAGTCTTATTTGTTTCAGACTATCACCATGTTTCACTGCCCCTCTTTCTTCATTCTCCAGTCTACTTGATGGCCAGTTTGCTTTCTGTTCCTGAGAGAAGTGAGTCTTTTCTCTAGTTCCAGGCTACACCTCCCTGATCATTCACATGCTTTCCTCCTTCTCATCTATCAGGTCTTACTGGAAAAGTCACCTCCTCCAGGAGACCTTCTCTGACTTTTTCCTCTATTCATTTGAAAACAAAGACCACTCATAACATTAATAAGATGCTCAAACTGTGTGCCAGGCACTGTTCCCAGCACAAAACATACATCATTTAACCTAATCGTGTATACAGTCCTGAGAGGTAAATTCACCATTGTCTATTTTATCAGCTGAGAAAAGAAGAAGCAAAATTAATTACTAGTCACCATCCTGTTTGTTTCTTTCCCATTAGCTACTTCTCACAATATTCCATGATTGGAAGTTTTATTTCTTCATGTTCTGTTCCCTGCCACTTGACATGAATGCAAGGGAAGGGACAGAGCTCAGTGTATGGCACAGAGTACATGCTCAAGAGATGGAGGAGGAGATTTCTTGCTTCTTGGGTAATCTGTTTTCTCAGCAAGCAGTAGGTAATATTTCTCTGTCTCGTGGGGCATGTCTGAGATGTTCTAGATCCTTCTGTATCCAGAGAATGTTAGCACAGTGGTAGCTGGCCCACTTGCCATCTTCCTATAACTGCTTGAGGTGTTTTCTTTAAGGTCACTCGCATGCAATTACTTCCTTGAGAGGAGGTCGGACATAAAGGTCTCTGTGCTCATTAAAACAAACAGAAAGCTGCACACCTCATTAGCATAAGGTGGTCTCAAATGTGGCCGCATGGCCTGATTCTACAAAATTGGCCTCTCTCCAACTATGTTTGAAAGGAGTCTAGGATTCACAGAAGCAGGACTCCAAATCTGGGAAGATAACTGAGAAACTATGCCCAAGGGCAAGAGAATTATGAATTCCATAGGAGGTCCATGTGTAGCTAAGGGATGCAGGGGAAGAGCTGTGATGTCAGTAGCCCAGATGTGAACACATATCTCAGTGACTACAGAAATGAATCCATAGCATGGGTATGGAAAGGGTAGAAGGTACCTGGAAGGCAGGCTTGGGGACCAAATCAGTTCTGTCACTTATATACAGGGACACTCTCAGCCTTGGTTTGCTCATCTGGAAAATCACTATGGTTGGCACATACTGAGAACCAGCTGTGAATATTTTTTCATAGCTTCATTCTTAGGGATAAGAGACTCCTCACAGCACCTGCCATGCTTTCTCACCTCAAACTCAGTGATGACTGAGCTTCATGTACACCTCTTTCTTGAAATTAATCATTTCTGTCCATGTAGGTTCTGAGCTGCTGATCTGTTTACTGCATGGATTCCTTTAGAGGCTCTGGGAGAGGGATGCTGGTGATCTACCACCTGGATAACAACTCAAAATTTCAGCTGGAAACACATGAGCAAATGAATTCCTGATTTTTCACTTTGCAGGCTCTATATGCTCCATCTTGATGAGCTACTGGCATAAGACACGGGGCTAGGACAGAACTGTGACACAGGCTTGGTGGTCCACATTCACTGACTGTGATGGACATTAGCTGTGATGTACATGCCTTGCAGGTACTTTGCCACCTGCTTTCATCCTGCTAAACAGGATGCCTCGTCTGGGCCACACAATGGCTTGCTTTGCATTAGTGGAAAGTCACATTGTTTTTTTTTTGTTGTTGTTGCTGTTGTTTGTTTCTCCTTCCATTTGTTCAACATACAGTTATTAAGCACCTACTGTTTATGTAATGGAAACTCCTAGGCAAGTTGCCAAGTTCACAGCTGTCTTTGCCACACTTAGCAGGTGCCTGGAAAACACAATAAAGCAGATTCCTGGCAGGAAGAGAGACATTCCGCTCCTTGTAGAAGTCTGGGAAAGAATGTCAGATGGAGGACTTCAGAATTTCAAGGTTTAGATTTTTTTCTCCCTCCTTCCTTTCCCCTCTTTCTACCTTCCTCTATCCCTTCTTTCCTATCTTCCTTCCTTCACTCTCACATTCCTTTCTTTTTCACTCTCTTTTTTCCTTTCTGCTTTCCTTCTTTCTTTCTCCTCTTTCTCCTTTTCTTTCTTTCTTTTCTTCTTTCTCCCTTCCTTCCCCCCCTCTCTCTCTCTTTCTCTCTCTCTCCCTCCCTCCCTCCCCTTCCTTCTTTCCTTTCTTTCTTTTCTATCTCTTTTGTTTTCTTTGAAACAGGGAAGATTTGTGCCCAATTTTCTTTTTTTCATATCATTTTTACTGTAATGAATAGAAGGGTTACATGATATTCACCATATAGAAGGTGCATTACTTCACAAATATTGATACCCTTTTTCATGTCTTGGTTCCCAATTTCCATCCCCACACCCTCCCTCATCTTGTTTCCCCCCCTTCCCTATCCAATTTCAAATAACCAGATAAACAGATATACAATATATCAGATAACAAGGTGAAATGCTGTTAACAATATGAGATAACCAAGGGACAGCAAAAGAGATGGAAGATAACATAGTACATTAAGGACAACAATCACTCATTATATGGCTTTTGTTTCTATTTCCTGGAGGTCCTTTCATTTAGCATCATCCTATATGGCCTTATGTATCTAGGTTTTACTCTATTGTAAATCTCTGCTAGGAGAGCCCAAGGTTTCTACTGATTATGACAAATGAGGGAAACCATTGAGCCTATGTTCCTTTGAGTGTGGCTTACTTCACTTAATGTGATTTTTTCTTAAGTCTTTCCATTTCTTTCTGATGGCAGAATAGAGTTCCATTATGTATAAATGCCACATCTTCTTGATCCAGTCAGCAACTGAGGGGCATTAAGGTTGGTTCCATATCTTCACTATGGTAAATAGTGCTGCAATGGTTTGTTGTGTTTCTGGGAGCTTATTAAGAAAGTTTCAACCTGTGCCAAGGAGACCTAATTTCCTACTCCTTCTTGAAAAATTTTCAGTGTATCTGATTTTACTTTGAGGTCTTTGATCCATTTGGAGTTAATCCTGGTGTAGGGTGACAAAGAAGGATCCAACTTTAGTTTTCTGCACATATTTAACCAGTTCTGCCAGCACCACTTGTTGAAGAGGCTGTCTTTTTTCCATTCTATTTTTTTTGGCTTCCTTATCAAAGATTAGGTAGCCATAGTTCTGTGGGTTGATTTCTGGGTCTTAAGTTCTATTCCATTGATCCTACGGCCTGTTCTTGTGACAGCTATTTTGGTTACTATAGCTCTGTAATAGAGTCTAAAGTTTGGTATTGAAATTCCTCTTGCACTGTTCTTTCTGCTGAGATTGTTTTTGCTATACAGGATCTTTTATTATTCCATATAAAATTTTGGATTGCCTCTTCTATTCTTTAAAGAATGACATTGGGATATTGATGGGTACTGCATTGAATTTGTAGATAGCCATTGGCAAGATTGCCATTTTCACAATGCTAATTCTTTCAATCTAGGAGCATGGGAGTTTTCTCCATTTTCCTCAGTTCTGCTTGAATTTCCCTTTTCAGGGTTTTAAAGTTTTCATCAGAAATGTCCTTTACATTCTTAGTTAGGGTAATTTCTAGGTACTTTATTTTCTTTGATTCTGTTACAAATGGAGTTGCTTTCCTGATTGCTGCCTGGTTCCTCTCATTGTTGGCATATAGGAAGGCAGCTGATTTTTGAGGGTTAATTTTATACCCTGCTACCTTGCCAAGTACCTGCTCAAGTAGCTTGGGAGTGGAGTCTGTAGAGTTCTTTAAATACAGAATCATGTCATCTGCAAAGAGGGAAACTTTCACTTCCTTTTTCTCTATTTGGATCCCCTTTATGCTTGCTTCTTGCCTTATTGCTCTGGCTAGGAATTTTAATACTAAGCTTAAAAGGAGGGGAGAAAGTGGGCATCCTTGTCTCGTTCCTGATTTTAGAGGAAATGACTTTAGCTTTTCACTATTAAGTATAATACCAGCTGTGGGTTTGTCATAAGCCTTTATTATACTGAGGAATGTTCCATGGATTCCTAGTTTCTCCAGAGCTTTTAGCATAAAGGGGTGTTGGATCTTGTCAAATGCCTTTTCTGCATCTATTGAGACAATCATGTGATTCTTGTCCTTGCTCCTGTTGATGTGTTGACTTATAGTAATTGACTTGCATGTGTTGAACCAGCTTTGCATCCCTGTGATGAATCCTGTTTGACCATAGTGTTTAATGTTTTTTGATGAGTTGCTGAAGACGGTTGGCCAGTATTTTATTGAGAAGTTCTGCATCAACATTCATCAAAGAAATGGGTCTATAGTTCTCTTTCTTTGATGAAGCTCTGGTTTGGGGATGAGGGTTATAGTGGCTTCTTAGAACGAGTTTGGCAAAGAGCCTTTGTTTTCAATTTTATTTAAGAACTGGAGGAGTATTGGTGTGAGCTCGGCTTTGAAGACCTTATAGAATTCAGCTGTGAATCCATCTGGCCTTTGGCTTTTCTTGGATGGAAGGTCTCTTATTGCTATTTCTATTTCAGTGCTTGAAATAGGTTTGTTTAGTTGAGTTAGGTCTTTTTGGTTCAATGTGGGTATGTTAATATTGGCTAGAAATTCATCCATCTCTTCAGATTCTCTAATTTGTTGGCATAAAGATTTGTACCCAATCTTCTTTATTTCTAAGATATTCTCCCTTTGATGTCACCCATTTATATTAGAGTTTTCAGCTTCTTTGTAGCTCCAGGACTTCTTGGAGACTTACAGGAGTCAGATTTAGCTCTCCACAACATAGAGATGTGTCCTTTGGCTCTTCCTGTCCTGGAGTCATATGGGCTGTTTCTGTTTATATTGATGATGCCAATTGAAGCCATATCTCAAAAATGCTAGATGCCCTTTAGTAGGTGATAGGATCAAAAAGATGTGGTAGTTATACACAATGGAATTTTATGCTGCTATCAGAAAGAATGGCATTGCCCCATTTGTAAAATAATGGAAAGACTTGGGAAAAATCATATTAAGTGAAGTTAGCAATACCCAAAGGAACGTAGGCTCAGTGGTTTCCCTCATTTGTAATAATTAGTACACATGTAGGTCTCCCCTAGCAGAGAATTACAATAGCTCAAAACCTAGGCACATAAGTGACTTATTTCAAGAACTCGAAACACTCTCAAACTGGTCTATCAATCACTTCTTGAAATGTGTCTTGTCCTCAATGTAGCCTGTAGACCAGTCTCTGTATGAAGCCATCTGTCAGTGCCCTGTTCCAGCCACCATGTTTTCTAGGGTGGAAACAAGTGCTTTATATTGTGTGATTGTTGTTCTTAATGCACTATGCTATTTTTCTTCTCTTTTGTTGCCCTTTGTGTAATCTCGTATTGTTACTGCATCTGACTTTGTTACCTGGTATATTGTATATAAGTTTATTTGAAATAGGAAAGGGAAGGGGGGGGAATAGATGATTGGGAAGGGTGGGGAGAAGGAAGTAGGGACAAAAACATGAGAAGGGGTATCAATGTGTGAGAAGTAATACACTTTCTACTTGGCATATGAAATCCCTCTATATTGCCCTGACAATAAAAAATTAAAAAATAAAAAATTCAAAAAATGTTAACACAATAAGAATAGTAACTATTAATTTTTACAGAGAAGTCTGTATGTTAATATTATTGCCTCAGCCTTGAGATAAGCCTGTATAAAATGTGAATTGCCTCCCGTGCTTATATTTGACAAAACAGGCTCAGAGAGTAAATTTCTCCAGGACACAGAATTAGAGCTGTGGTTGGCACTTGGACAATGCTACACCTAAGCATGAGTGTTTTTTCTTGACTGTGCAAAGCAAAGTGAGTGGGAAGAATGGGGGGGATCAGAGATACTTAAGAATAAAAGCAAGCCTACAGAGGGGAAAGACTAATAAGTAACAAAATTGTAAGGAAAAATTAGGAGCACAGAGGAGATAAGATGGCTATAAAAATTCTGAGAAATCAGGAAGGTTAAAGAGGGAATTTAGCAGAACAGCTGGGAATCTTGGAGGCATTCGGTTCAGGAGAACTATAGCACCACTCAAATGCCAACTGGTCTTATAAGTTACATATTCCTCGTATGGTGTTCTAAGTCATTACAAAAAAGCTTAAGTTAAACTTTGTTCATTTAGGTGGGAAAGTATAAAATCAATTTGGAACCTTCAAAAATAATTTAAATAAGATTTGGTGCTAAGAGGGACTGTGATTATGCTATTTTAAGCTTCATTTGCTCATAAAACTCATTGTTCAATCATACTTTGAAATGAGGTGCTAGACTATTTGAAAAGTTACTGCTGGAAAGAAATATGCTTTTCTTTTCTCACTCAGGTATGATAGCAGTGACTAACTCTGCACCACATTTCATGCTTCCTCTTCATGCAGTGTGGAGTGGTGTCAGAGATTTTGTTTCTGGTTCTCATGTCTCTAAGCAGTCAGTGGAATTGACTCAGTGGAGCAGAGCAGAGATGAGTGAAAAATTGAAGAAGCAGTTACCTCCCCAATCTTTCCCTTTGATACCTTCATCTGCCTGGCATAGTGAGCTCAGAAGTCACATGTAGAAGACAGCAGAGCTGCTGTGGTGAGATAAATTAGAAACTCACACTTTTAATTGAACATTCATTTACTTGCAACATAAATAAGAACCTCATTGTGGAGCTATTATATATCTTGTGAACATGTTTGTGACAGCAGGCAGTTTAACCCTCTGTATGGTATCAGGTAGCCAGACATTCCTTCTGCTTTCTCCTAACTGTACTCAGAAGCTGGAGCTCATGGGCCATGTTTTCTAAGACTCAGTTCTAATCACAGCTCAAACTCAATGATCTGTAACTCTCCATATAGGCAAGGCTATATTTCATAATTTTTTTAGCAACTTATTTCAAGAATTTGAAATGCCCTCAAACTGGTCTATCAACTGCTTCTTGAAATGTGTCCTGTCCTCAATGAAGCCTATAGACCAGCCTCTGTATGAATCTGCCTGTCAGTGCCCTGCTCCAGCCACCAACAGCTGACCTGTTCTAGATCTCGTAGGAAGGCTGCCTGCCCACCAAAGCAATCTATAAAAACATATGGCTTAGCTCTGCTTCCAACTGATTACCAGCCACTGGCCTGGGGGCAAACTCCTCAATATCCTTGTGTCTCAGTTTCCCCACCTATACTTGGTGGTAAGGAGGGAAGGCCTCACAGTTCATCCACACAGGAGCTTTCTCCTGTTTATCTGTCACCAGAATGCTTCCCTCAAGGCTGCAGCCATTTCTTCAGCAAGTTTTCACTTTTTTGGGACCAACTCTGTTACTTCACTGGCCTCACTTGTTCTGTGCTATCCTCAGGACTGATGTTGGTTTTAGTTTCAAAAAATAAAACTCAGGGAAGTCAAAACCGTAAATCACATTTTTATCTTTGTGTTTCACAGAAGGTATTTGAAATACAGGAAAGGCTCAATCAATGTTAACTGAATGAACAAACAGAGGAATTCTTGAAGTGGCAGAAAAGGTGTTTCATTCTGCCTTTCACTCTGGCTTTTTCTGGTTTTTCTCCCAGCTTGAACCAAAATTGGAGAATGATAAGACCTTTTAAAACATCCTCACTGTTTTGAAGAGGCTTTGATCATTTTTGGAACCTCCAATATAGTTGTCTAACATGCCATCATGGGATTTGATTTACTAGGAAGTTTGGGGTTGGAAGGTATAAGATGTAGAGAGTCTCTGGTCAGATTGAGCAGGGGCAGGCACTTTCATTTTTGTGCTCATTACTGGATAGGCCTGAGGTTTTCTAGTTAGTATTTGCATTGAGAGGGCACAGAAGGGTTAAGTACTTTGAAGCTGCAGGTCTTAAATGTTCTTCAGAGCTGACAGTGTGGAAAAGGCAGGGCAGAGACCGTGCAGAAACTGTTAAATACAGGACCTGACAGATCACACTCCATACTGGGCTAGCTAGCCTACACCATGATCTGTTGCACTTTAGGCTGATGTAGTGCTTCTTTTTTCTTTTATCTTTTTTTTTTTTAGCGTGAAATAGAAGGGAGATCAGAACTGAAAATAACTAATTTTTTCAAACACAAAAGGAAATTATTAAAGTACCAAAAAAAAATCAATGACACTCCCTTACTTTTTAAATGGTATCTACTACGTTATTCCATTTCCTCATGAGCTTTATAGTTAGACCACACAGAGCAACCGCACCATCAACTCACCAGACGCTGAGCTCATCTTCAGTCTCTCCAAGTATGCTTCTTTCCATTCCTTCCAGGCACTGCAAATCCCAATCCTCATTAGCTTCCCCATCCAGAAACCTACAAGTCAAGTAGCCATAGGTCTCCTTTTCCTTCCCCTCCCTAACCAAACTCCTCTTGTCCTTCATCCTGAGTTTTTCCCATTTCTCCTCACTTCTCTCCATTGCCAGTGTCAGCCCTTTAGTTCATCTTTTGCCCACTGCTCATGGAATTATTTCAGCTCTCTTGAGGTGGTGGCTTACCTATCAGTGGACCTCACCAGGTTACAGACAATTTAGAGACGTTGTCTTATCTATTTAGCTGAGGTTCTGGTAAACAGAAATGCTCAATAAATGGTCACTTGTGTCAAGCACAGGCTTCCAGCAATTGAAAGAGGCTCATGGGAAAGCAGATCTATCCCTTTGCTCCTGAGTACAGGCACTCTGAAACTGGGTCAAGTCTTATATTCAAGAGTAAAGGATTCTGAATCTATTTCTATCCACGTTTGTATAAAGGAGAACACACCGCTTGAAGTGATTAGGAGTGGGCAATACATTTTGGGGATAATTACTTCCTAGAAGTGTGACGAGGACTCACTATGAACCTGCAATGGGTGCTACCTGTGACACTGGTTGTGACTTCTGTGTTTTACCATTCATTACCTTTTGTCTTTGGAATGGAAGTCTTTGGGAAGAACATTTTTGCAGCACCATCCCTCCCAGACTTTTCCAGGTCTTGAATAGCTGATGACCAATTTCCTCGCTCAGCCAATGAACCAAATCCTATGCTCATGACCTGGGACCCCTGATTGCTTTGCTCTTGATCAGATTAGCAACAGAATTGTGTGGTAGAGAGAGACCCAGTGGCTAAGAATATGCTTCAGAGCCTAGCACTTGTAGCTAACACATCTGGGTGCATTCATTCAAAGAAGTATTTCTGAATTATCAAAGGATGCAAGAATGAGCCAGCCAGACAGAATTTCTACACACGTGGAGGTCATAACAGCACGTTTTGTTTTCCTTGGTACCCAGAGCCAGAACTACATTTCCACTGCCTTGGAAAGTCACTTTAGTTATCTTTGTTTATAAAAGTGTTAGAATTTAATCTTTCATTATTGTTAAATAGTTGTACACAGGGTTTTCTATTTAGCCTGTCAGTTTAAAGTTTGCCCTTTTGTTCTATTTGCAAAGGCAGCCTACCCAGAGAATATGCATGTACCTTCTAGAGATCAATTCAATTAATTAATTAATTTTAGCATGTATCATAGTTTATTAAAATTTTATTTTAAGTAGTTGTACAAAGGAATTTTAATTCAGCTTGTCAGTTTATACATATAATTATCTTAATGAATGTCATCTCTTTCATTGTTCTCTCCCATCTCTCCCAACTCCCCCCATATCCTCAATTTAGAGAGCCATTTTAAGTGCTGTTAGCCATGGTGTGCCCTTGTGTAGAATCATCTGGACCAGAAAGAAAAGGGAGAAAATTGGCAGGAGAGGAGCTAAGGTGCTCCTCAGCTCCAAGTGCTCACAGGGTCTAAGCAGGAGGTTTCTTCTGGTTGACAAGGCAGGAAGTTCTCCTTACTAAGGTGTCCCTGGGCCTTTTAATCCCCGTAAGCAGTAAAGCAGATCCAAGGTGATATGAATGACCTTTAAAATGAACCACATTAGGAAGCACAGATGGAAAGAGCAGCTCTGGGAGGTGGGGAAATTTTGTTCAGAGTCACCTGGTTCATCAGGGCCATAACTAGAACTAGAATTTGGATGAAAGTTTCTAGTTAGTTTCTCTCCTGATGTACAGTACTGTTTCCTATTCTAAACATCTTGAAGAATAATGATCTTTCTGGAAATCAATTCTTGAGAAGTCTGGGACTCTCTACGAGCATGAGCTCTCCTGCCTCTATATATACTTATTCCCTGCCTGCCTTGGATGGGTACTGAGACCTGAGTGACGTTGGGAGGCCTTGTTCAATGACTTCATTTTGAGCCAGTTTATGTGTGTCTTTCCTTGATCCCTTCTCCCATTCTCCTGTGCATCACATGCACTCAGTTCCCTACCACCCATATCAGCTGTGCTGCCTGACTTCTGATGTTTTGGCTTCTACACTGGTTTTAAGTGTATCTTTGCAAAACACAAGTTTTGATTCAAATTGTTCTACTCCATAATATGTGTTGTAGAGATTATTTTCTGTTCTAGAAACAGCTGATTCTTAAGAGGACATTATGCCCAAGCATAAGAGTTCACTTCCTTATGCCAAAGGAGAGATAATGTTAGCACTCTCAATGGGTGATTTCAAATACTTTGAATTCATATGGTTTTCCCAGCACCTTCAGATGCATATTATCTTGCATCTAGGAAAAGTGGGATCCCTGACTGGGGATTAAGGTTGGATACCGAAGAGTGTTAAAGAGGAAGAGGCCATTTTCTGATCTCAGCATTGTTGGGGTGACAGTGGGAGACGGTTTACAGCTAGGTTCATAACACCTCTTTTGTCTATACTATATTTTAGACTCACTAGGTAGGGATTCTGCTCATTTCTTCTCTGCAGTTTTTTTTTGGGGGGGGGCTCCCATGCCTAAATCCTTTCTGGAATCTTCAGAATCAGGTCAGAAAAATAGATGATTTCTGAAATATCTCTCCTCAAAGTACCAAAACAAAAGAGTACTGAATTTCAGATGCAAAACAAGGGTCTAAATAAACCCTAGCTATGAAACATTATTTATGTATATGTATTTCTATACTGGAACTGTTCTGAATCTTCAGCTTAAAATGTAAAACAAGATGAGTTTCATACTCTGATGCTGGGGAATGAGAAAAAGTTCTTTAGGTTTCATGTAAACTAGTTAGTGTATCATGAATACAGAATGGGCTACTTGGAAGTTTGGAGTGCAGTAAGGCCCTTTCTTTTCTGGATACAAACTGTCACTTAAAGAACACACCAAATCTAACTACTATCATAAACAAAGTCTGCCTTAAATTGATTTCCTATACTTTGAACTCAAACCTTACATGAGAGTTCAATTTTTCCACATTCTTTAAAAAAATTACTATCTTTACATGGTGTACAAAGTCATTTCAATTCAACATGCCAATTTATAAATACGACACATTAAAGGATCTTAAACTTTTACAAAATATTTTCTTGGTTTAAAAAAATAAAGTTTCAAACCCAAAGATGTGTTAAAATGGAGAGGGTAGCACCCTGTAGCTATAAATTTCTCAGGAGCTTGGTTTGCCTAGGAAAAGGGCAGGGGTATCATAAAGCACAGCTATGCTTCAATGAGATATTTTCAGGTACCTGCATTTTCTGTTTTTTATGGGCTCAATGGTGAGGGAAAGCTTTCATTGGAGTAATTAAAATATCGCTCTCCTCAGAAGAGAGAAATGATGCATGCTGGGCTTCTAAGAACTGGCCATGTCCCAAATAGCACTTACATAGATGTGCATTTTGTTGGCTGGGAAACACCTTCCCCCTCCTTCCCACACAGAGCACAGACAGTGACTAGCCCAACAAAATGGTGTGTGTGTATCTGTGTATGAAAGTCATTTCTATAATATTAGGAGGTCTGAGTCCATGGTTCTCAAAATTTCCCTAAGCTTTCCTAGATGAGTGTGTGTGTGTGTGTGTGTGTGTGTGTGTGTGTGTGTGTGTTGCGACCTTGTAAATTGTCAGCACATGCAAAGCTAAGATTTAGAGAGTGTTTTTCACTGTGCAGCCTATAAGATATGTCCCATGAGGAAGATTAGTATCAATCACAGGCTTATTGGAGAGGGAGATGGGATCCAATGATAACCTGGCACTATCAAGTAGAGTAATGGTCTAAAAAGAAAAAGCAATCAGAGAGGAGAAAGGAATATCCACAAAGAAAGACAGAAGTAGAAAATCAGAGCTCAATGTATCACACTGACAAACAGGCACTGTTATCCTGGACAAAGGCTCATGTGAACAATGCGAGGCATCACACAATGGATATTGCCTATTGCTTATCTTAAGGAGAATAGGAGGAAACAGCCCTATCACATCTAGCTGTCTGGATGTATAGAGGGTAGCACCAAACTGTAATGAAATTATTACTACTGAGGAGCATTACCTGTACTGTTGGAGAACCATTTGTTAAGTTTGGAAACTTTTACGTAGACACAGTGCTGAGTTTTCTGTATAAGTTCACCTTGAAATGATTAAAGCAGCAACCAATTTGGCTAGTTGGAGCCTGGTAGAATTATGTACTAATTACTTATTATTAAGTATTTCTCAAGAGATGTGTTGATAAGCTAGGATGGAAGAAGGATTTGAGTACTTTGGGAAGGGAGTGGTCTCCAGCCCTGGCTGTCCTGGAACTCCCTATGTAGCAGTTTGGAATTAGGAACTCCTTGTGATCTTTTTGTCTTCACCTCCTACTGCTGCAAAGTGTGTGCTACCATGTTTGGACCTGACCATGTTTCAAAAGGAGACAGGTCTGAGTACCTGTCCTTACATCCTGGACTTCTTTGACACTCCTCCCACCAAGAGGTGGAGTATCATTCCCCTTGCCCTAAATATGGATTGATCTCAGTGTCTCCCTTCCAATGCTCAGAATGCACTAGAAAGGTCATTGTGTGACCTTAGGAATGGTGAGATGGCTCCTGCCTGTCTCTTTGTCTTGGATTGTTCAACCTTGGAACTCAACAGTCATGACTTAAGGAAACACAAGTAACAGGAAGAGGCAATTTGCAGATGTTATAGCTGAAAGCTCTGGCCAAGGTCCCAGGCAACAGCCAACATCAGCCTTCAAAGAAATAAGGAAGACGTTAATAATTCCACTTCCCATTCTCTATCTGAGACTATATAACCCCACTATCTAGTTGGACTTGCTTAGCTTACAGAACGTGGAGAGATAAAAGTGAATGATTCCTGTGGTTTTACACCAAATTTGGTCTGTGGCTGTTGTTACATCTAGGAAAATGTCTTGCTTCCTCTCCTAAAACTATAAGTCTCCAAAGAAAAGGAAATCGGAAATGACAGGAGTGTGAGACCATAGCCTCCAGTGCTGCTCAGGTTGATGTTCTTTGCACTACAAAAATGTCAAGCACATATGGGAATCAATTCCAACATGCTGATTGTCCTCCTGTTGCTCATAAGGATATGTACTACTTAAAATAACCCCCCTTTTACAGTTTAGAGTCATTCTGAAATGTAGTGTTAGTAATACAATTATGTTACTAATCACCAATATGATAGATACCTGGCCTAATTATTTGCATTATTTTGATAGGATACACTCAATTGGAAAATGTTTCCATGTAAAATATGATCTGGATCTTTTGGGAAACAAGTGTATCGATCAACACTTCTAGATATCTGTGGTTTGATGTCAGATCTCTAATTTGGAAAAATAAGACAAAAATCCTATATTCTCATAACTATAAGCAAGAGTCCCATAATTTTTCAATATGTAAAAGACCAGCTCATTAATTAATTGAGACGGGGGTTGCTGGATTGCTTTGGCTTATCTCAACCACATAGGCTCAAGTCATTCTCTTGCCTCAACTTCCCCAATAGGGAGGACTACTGGGGTATCCTTATGCCCAACTCAAAGTGCATTTTAGAAAACAGCTCTGTCTCATGGCTACAGGCATATTCAAAGTCTCATTGAGTCCTTAGGAAAGGGCCCCCAGTTTCTTCATCTGTAAAGTGATAGTTTCTAATCTTGATGATTAGGTACACACACACACACACACACACACACACACACACACACACACACACAGAGAGACAGAGAGACAGAGAGACAGAGAGAGACAGAGAGACAGAGAGACAGAGAGACAGAGAGACAGAGAGACAGAGAGGGATCAGTGATTCCCCGAGCAGCTCTGAGCAGTTTTAGTTTCATTCTAAATTACAGGGTTTTCTTCCCTTTGGTACCTTCAGAAAAAGAAGCTTCTATCTGAATCAGCTTTCTGTTACTAAAACTAAATATCCAAAATAATCCACTTAGTAGGATGAATTTATTTATTCTCACAGTTTTCCATTTTGTTGCTTTTTGTTCTGTGGACAGTGTATCATGTCAGACATGTGTAGCAAGGGAGCTAATCACCACGTGGCAGTTAGAAATCAAAGAAAGAAATAGGAAGGGACCAAGTTCCTAACATCTTTCAGAGGAATGTACCCAATGACCACTGGACCCTACTTATAAATGGTCTGTCTTTCCTAGTAGTGCCATGGGCTGCACAGCTTGGGGCCAAGCCTTCAACACATGAACATGGAGGATATCCTAGACCCAAACTATAGAAGAGAACTCCATGGAATTAGGAAGGAAAGAAGAAAAAGAAGAAGGGAGGGAAGGAGGGAGGGAGGAAGAAAGGAAGGAATGGAGGGATTGTAGAAAGACTCACCCCTTGGAAAGTTGCTGGTGTATATTTATTCTCATCATCAGGATCTTCCCTATTTTCTGCATTTTGGTCTAACCAGTTTAGAAATTATAATTCAATCTCCTATGTCAGTTAAGAATATTAACAGGAATTCAGTGTTATAAGGGCAGTCACCTCCCACACAACAGGCACTGTCCAGATGCATTCATAGTCCACACAACAACCCCACAAACTTCTAAAACAAGTTTTCCTACTTTAGATAGACATTACCCTTACAGAGGTAAAAATTAGGAGAAAGCAGGTCCCCACCCTCTGATTCTAAAATCTTTGATGTGCATTCCTCAAGATACCAAACATGAGCCACATCAATGACTCCAAACCAGGCCTTTATTTAAATCCTGCAGTGGCCACTAAAAGTCCTTGTCAGGTAGTTAAGCTAGCAACTGGCACAGTGTAAATCCCAATAAATAATGATGACCATTGTTAGTCCATTATCATTGTCTAATTCTTTCTCTACTCTGGCTACAAACCCATCCTGTGACACAGGAGAGCAAGAAAATTACATAACAGATAAACATGACATTTTGCAAGGGAGCCAGAATTGAGGTTGAGGAAGGACATGGGTGATCTCAGCCCTGTTTATTGGACAGATGGCTTCCTTAGAGCCCCAGTGAGGAAATGAAACCACACTTACTCCCATGAGCTTCTGGGAGGGGAGAAGTGTTATCCATGTTTAAGCCATTTGCATAAAATAGTGTATAGAAATCACATCTTCCAAAGGACAGAGCAGAGGGAAAATACCCCTAGATTCACACAATGGCATTTGTTATGGGCACAGGTGGTAAACATTTCCCATAGCTCAGTGGCATGGAGCACTGCAAAACATGCCTTTTTCCAAATAGGACCTGTGAGAGGAGGAAGTAGCCTTGTCTTGCCTGCCGAATGAAAACTAGGTCAGGGCATTTTACTGCCACAGAAGTGCCTGGAACAAAGGTGACATTGGGCTGGAGCAAGCTTTTCCAGGTCCTATTTGCTTTCACTGCCATATTCTCAGAACAAGGTGATATAAGATGCATCAGAGGAGTTTGCATGAGAGCCTGCATCTTCATAGCCAAAGGGAAGTACAGAGCTTGAAAGCCATCCAGGAAGACAATTCCCACAAAAAGTTCCCCCAGACTATCTGAGCACTATCTCCATTCTCAACTTGAGTTCTAAAGGCTGGCCTGAAGGAACTTCTTCCCAGAATTAATTAGCCCAGCTTTGTGAAAAGTCAGACATGAGTCCTTTGTTTGCAATTGTTGTAAGTAGCAAAAGTGTTCCTAGAAGTTTTTGACCAGTTGCAATAATGATATCTAGGTTCTTTTACCTTTCCTACATCTCTTTCCTTATAATTCCTACAGTATAGCCTCTATCTTTTGGAGCAGGCATGTTGCCAATATTTAATACTAGATCTGGATTGCACAATCATTACTTTGCATACAATTGAGGATTAGAAAGTCATCCATAAGTACTTTCTGTGATGTGTCTTTATTTCCTCCTCCTATTAAAGACTAATGCAAACCTTATTTAGTAACTCCCCAAAGCATAAAAACATTTCAAAAACAGGAGTTTTCCCATTTAAAAGTATAAGAAAGGGCTGGAAGTATGGCCTAGTAGTAGAGTGTTTGTCTAGCATGCATGAAGCCCTGAGTTTTATTCCTTGGAATAAAACATACACAGAAAATGCTGGAAGTGGTGCCGTGGCTCAAGTGGTAGAGTGCTAGACTTGAGAAAGCTCAAGGACAGTGCCCACCCAAACCCCAGGACTGGCATATATATACACTTAGAAATAAACAAAACCCAAATTTCTCTCGAAACTCAACGGATCTGTATCACTAAGTCCTAGTGTTTTGAACTCACAACGCTACAGGACTGAACACTGTCCTATCATGTGGGAATACATTTGTCCCTGAGCTCTGGACACTGGTCCAGAACAGACAGGCTATGTATTGCCACTTCCTGGATTCCAGAAGCATTTGGATTTGGAACCAAACCATTCCAATTGAAAAGCTACTAATTGTTCTTCAGTGAACAGAATCAGACTGTCATTTTGATATCTTGTGGAAACATCTTCTGTTCTACTTCATTGGCATTCTGATGCTGAAGGAAATAGAAATTGATGGCAGAATGGCTCTCTCCATAAGTACCCCCCAGTGTTTATTGCTCAGAAAAAAGCAGGGTGGTTTTGCATTTCTATTTTTTTCTTTCCTTGTTATAGAGCACATAACACAAGCTTGGACTGGGGTTCATGCTCTCTTCATGCTCATCGACTCCAAAGAATTACAGAAAGCCTCATCTCACTCTCAATCTCTGCCTCTTTCTGTCTTTGTGCAATGATTATTTCCAGATTTGGAACATAACTAATGTGCCATTCATGCCATTGTTAGTTCTCCTTCCTTTTAAATTGTTCATGTCATTCAGAAACAAGAGGTCTTTATAATGAGGCTTGCCACACTGTTTTTGTAACAATTATGAGTATATTACTTTCACCCAATTAAAAAGGAAGCATTTAAGAAGTTGTTGAAGATCTTAATTTCAGTGCAATTCCCCTCCTCCCTCTGTAGATGTAGGATGGCTCAAAGCCGTAAGAATCATGTTATCTTCTCTATTATGAAACAATGTGGAAATGAAAATGATGTAATTTAAAAGAATAGGCATCATCCCATTGATTCTTCCTCCTCCTCCTCCTCCTCCTCCTCCTCCTCCTCCTCCTCCACTTCTTCTTCTTCTTCTTCTTCTTCTTCTTCTTCTTCTTCTTCTTCTTCTTCTTCTTCTTCTTCTTCTTCTTCTTCTTCTCCTTCTCCTTCTCCTTCTTCCTCTTCCTCTTCCTCTTCTTTTTCTCCTCCTCCTCCTCCTCCTCCTCCTCCTCCTCCTCCTCCTCCTCCTCCTCCTCCTCCTCCTCCTCCTCCTCCTCCTCCTCCCCCTTCTCCTTCTTCTTCTTAGCCTGGAAAAACCAACACACAAAGAGGCTAAGGCAGCGTTTAAGTGATGTAATGAAAGCATCTGGGACAAAAATCCTGGACTTCCATTTCAGTTCTGGCTCAGACTGCAGCAACTAACCTTGGGAAAATCATCTATCCCCCTGGGTCAGACTTTGTGTAGG
The DNA here is from genome assembly GCF_031878675.1 of Megascapheus bottae. Classification (NCBI taxonomy): domain Eukaryota; kingdom Metazoa; phylum Chordata; class Mammalia; order Rodentia; family Geomyidae; genus Megascapheus; species Megascapheus bottae. Next base: position 32,112,860 of record NC_143514.1, read on the forward strand.
CTGTGGGGGATGTGTGAATGAGCAATCATGGCTGTGGGCTTTGTAGCAACAACATTGCTTGGGGAAGTGCTTGATGTTCAAAGGTAAACCCTTCCTGCCAGCAATGAGGAGAGCAAGGAGAAGATTGAAGTGGGCTGTCGCTAAAGCTGAGTTGTCTTCTTGCCTATTGGGAATGCCAAGACTGGTTGGAAGAAGAAAGCCACCTGCAAGTTCACAAGGCCCAGAATGAACTTGGCCCCATGTTTCCTGACGTTAGAATAAGGTTCTTTTCTGCATTCCCAAGATATTGCCACTTCAGTTCTACTGATACTGCTTACATTATAGACATTATTTTTGCTTGCTTCTTGTCTGTTTCTCCTTCTAAACTATGAGCTTACTATAAGAGTGTATGACTGAGCCACCTTTACCCCCAGATTAAGCATTATGTGTGGGTGTATTTCTGAGGGTGTTTCTAGTTGAGATTGTATTTGAATTGCCAATCAGTAAAATGGACTGACCTCCCCATCACAGTACAAATAATTTGATCCATTGAGGACCTGAAAAGAACAAAAGGTATAAGAAGGAGGAATTATCCTGTCTCTTTTTCTATCTCATGGTCTAATTGGGATAGCTCCTCTCATCTTCTCTTTTCTTTGGACTGAGATTTAAACCAGTAGCTCCTCTAGCTCTTAAACCTTGGGTTGATTCACACTATTGCTTTTCTTGAGTCTCAAACTTGCAGGCTATAGAGATTGTGAGACTTTTTAGTTTGCAAAATTGCATGAGCCAGGGGGCTGGGAGTTTGGCCTAGTGGTAGAGTGCTTGCCTAGCATGCATGAAGACCCGGGTTCAATTCCTCGGTACCCCACATACATAGCAAAAAGCCAGAAGTGGTGCTGAGGTTCAAGTGATAGAGCTCTAGCCTTGAGAAAACCCAAGGACAGTGCTGGAGACCTGAGCCCAAGCCCAGGACTGGCAAAAAAAAATTGCACGAGCCATTTACTCACAATAAATGTCTTTATATAATATATACTACATACTATATAATATATATGTTGACATCTGCATATGTTCTTATATATAATATATACAATGTGTTATTTATGCCATTATATATTATATATAGTGTTTATGTCTATGTATCCTCTTGGTTCAGTTTCTCTAGAAGAATCCTGACAAATACAGTAGGCTCAAGTAGCTAATTCTGTTCCTTATGTATAGTAAGTTCTCAATAAAATATTTGTTGGGAGAATAAAGGATATGCATGTAGAGGAGCAAATTGGTAAATCCAAATTTATTTCATCAATTCACCTGATCAAATCCAATTTAGAGAAAAAAGTATCCAGACTTGGAGAACTGGTGTTTAAAGACCTATTTGCTGATAAGCAGTTATACAAACTTAAGGTAGTCACTCAAATTTATAAATATTAATTCCTAAGCTGTAAAATAAAGATTTAAAAACTCACCCTTTCTACTTCATAAATCATTGGAGAAAAATATATTCATTTGGTGTATCCATGTTCCCTAGAAAAATTCCATTCTTATTATTTCTTGAAGGCTCATGTCCAGACCTTAGACACATTTGTCTAGGATTCATTATACTCCAGCCTACCAGGAAAGAGATCTGTATATTTGGGGCACAGAGTGGTGAAGATGCTTGAGTGTAAATCTGAGAATATGTCCCTGTTTCCTTGGTTGCTTTCTTGGTAAAGTTATACCACTCTGAGCTAGGAGTGATTTTAAGAGGCTGCCAATCAACTCAGTCAAGAATATATTCTATTTTACAACATCTTCTGAGAGTACCGTAGTTAATATCACAAATTGCATTGCTTAGATAATTTTAAGCCTTTTTTTAGTGCGTGTGGGGTCTTTGTCCTTATATTCTTTATTCATAACTTTTAAAACCAGCAACATTAAATCTGCCATGGCTTCCCACTAATTGCCTGTAAATCACCCATGTGTGAAGTTCCACACGCCTATCCACTGGCATAAAGTTGAAACGCCCCACACAGTCAAAGGCCCTGATGGGGAAACCTGTCATTTGGCCTATGGAATGGTAATAGATGTGGAAATAAGTGATGCATAATGGATCATGGGATTTAAAATCCAACCTCCACATCTGAGCTGCTTGAAAAGGTTAGGGGATTATATAGCTGCAGCCACATCAATTATGAAATAGAAAATACTCTCCTTTCCCCTTCTGTCTCAGAAGGTGGTAAACATTTTATCCAGGTTTCCTCTGTAGAAGCAAAGGACTCTTGATTTTCTCCTCTCAGCCTGCGGTCTAAATAAGTGGTGAAAATTGGGAAATCAAGTCCCAAGAATGACAGGCAATGATCCTTTACTTATGACTTTATCCACAATTTGGCTTGACAATTGATGGGAAATGAAGTATGATCAATTTCATCTGCCTGTACATCATTTCTCATTGACTGACTTGCCAAATTGTTGATTGAATAATTAGTTAAAGTTCAGTCAGAGGGCTATTTTACACAGCCTTTTCCAAGACAAATCTTAATGGCATGTCAGAAATGCCAGATTGCTGCCAGGACTCAGGACATTAATTGTTTATCCTTTCACTTAAGGCAGTAAGCTACCATGTCAGTGTAAATAAACATAATAGTCCCTGAGGGATGAATGGCAGCTGTGAGTGAAGCATGCCACTTAGAGACAGAACTTAGGCTTTACAGATGGATTCTTCTCATATAGGAAAGAGATGTAACCAAATACAAATATAAATCCAGAAGATGCTAAGTCACAATACATCTTTAGGTTATGAGAAGATGCTTCTCAATGACCTATTAAGGTGAGCAGCTAGAGTTGGGCAATTGGGTGAAGAATAACAATAGACCTCATCCAAAAAAAAAATAAAGCCCTTCAGGCCCAAAACATCTACATCTATGATAGCACATAGTTACTTGAAGAAAGAGGATCTCTTGGTGCTGGGAGTTTGGTCTACTGGTAGAGTCCTTACCTAGCATGCACAAAGATCCAGGGTCAGATTCCTCAGTACCAAATACATAGAAAAAGCTGGAAATACTGCTGTGACTCAAGTGGTAGACTGCTAACCTTGAGAAAGCCCAAGGACAGTGCTCAGGCCCTAAGGTCAAGCCCCAGGACTGGCGAAGAAAAAAAAGGGAAAGAAATATAATCTCCTTTCCACTTTGGCAAGTTAAGTTTCATAAGTGGGGTTGAATGGCTTTTCATGCCATTCATAATCCATCTTGAAGCCAAGCTTGACTCACAAGGTCTAGCTTGGAATTCTTGAGGTCTTGTGTATTAGTTCAAGTACTTTACCAAAAGAATGCCTAGATCTTGGTGACAGCTGGCTAGTTCTTGTTCACAGTGCACTCACACAGTGTGGAGAGGTCTTTGCCTTGTGATTTCTGTGCATAATCTGCCATTCTGCCAGAGACATCTTCCTATAACAGCCTCAATACTTCATGAATTAACACTTATCACCTTATTTAAGAGAGTTTCTTAGACCCGACTTCTCACTGCCAGGTGCAGTGGCTGAAGCCTGTAACCCAAACTATACAGAATGCAGAAACTGGGGCTATCATGTTTTATGAACAGGTTGGAGACTAAAAGTTCATAAGACTCCATTTCATCTAATGGCTTGGAATTGTGGTGTGTGATTAGCATCTCCAGAGATACAGGGAAGACTAAATCCTACTAGGGCATAAAGTAAGATCTTACCTAGAAAGTAATCCAAAGGAAATGAAGGTGTGGTTTAATTGGTAGAGTCTGCTCAGCAAGCACAAAGACCTGATTTCAATGCCCAGGACTTCCAAAAAGAAGAGAAAGAAATTTTAAGATAACTTTACCAAGTTGCTGCTGGATTTCTTGATAATCTCTACCATTCTGTTGTGAGATTTTCTTTCTTTTTTTTCTTTTCTTTTTTTTGGAGAAAGAGAGGACTCTCTTTATTTCTATAACTTCATTCCCTATTTCCCTTTGTGTGTCTCCTGAGACAGCCAAGTTCATCAAAAGACTCAGTGAATGCTGATGAATACACAATACTAAAATCAATTATGAAATTCTTTGAATGTACCCGTCACCATCTAGAATGTTTATTGAAAGGCATCTGGACAAGAGTATGACAGGAAGCCATTGTATATCTTCACTATCAGCACTGGGAAGGTCCAGTCAGTCCAATCAGAGCTTGTCCTCCAAGTTTCTTCCATCAGTGGAGGACAACATGAAACCTGAGGCATGCAATCAGGATGGGAAGGATCTCATTGTTTCTTGCATCCTTCCTCTTCAGTCCCTTAGAGGCCCGCACTTTTCCTACTCTTGGGTTGGGTAATGTCTGAGAATTGCTTATTGTTGATTTCCCCCTTAATTTCCAGAGCAAATACTGGCTTGGAGTTCCTGCATTCTATATTCCCCTTGGCAATTGGGCTTCTGAGCTTTTTCAAAGTCTGTTTTTGTATAGGTTTGACATTAATCAACTAAGGATGCAGCTAGCCACAAATAGATGCCCTCATTTTATTAAGGCTCAAAAATCTCCTGAACATTAATTCTGTAGAGAAGGTTCCACCTCCCCCAACTTAACACAGACTTTGCATCCCTCTCTACTACCTCGTGACCCAAATGTCAAATTTCTCAAAGTATCTGGTCACTCAGATGTTGTAGTTAAAGTCTCAGCTGAGTGACTCAGTTTCACTATCTGCCAACAAGAAAACATTGGGTGACTTATTTAACTGCTTTATACCTATCTTTTCTCACCTACAAAAGGATAATATTAAATATTACTACCTCTGTCAAGCAGTCACAGTGAGGATCAATTATGTTAATGTATGTAAAGCACTTAGGACAATACCTTGTCTATAAATAGTGCTTATATGCTCTCTTAATATATTGTCAACTCTCACTCTATTAGAAAACAAAACTGTGACCTACAAAATAATAAGTCATCCCTCCATATCCATGGAGGATTTGTTTCAGGAATTCCACTGGGATACCATTCTATAGATACTCAAGGCCCTTTAGTATAAGATAGCATACTATTTATATACAACCTGTATATACTTCCCCATATGCTTTAAATATCTGTAGATTACATGCAGTATCTAATACATGGTAGATACTAGCTAAATTTCTGTTATACCATGTTGTCTAGAAACTAGTTACCAAAATTACTTGCACATGTTCAGTACCAATCTAATCTTTTCCGAATATTTTTAAAATATTTCATTGACTCAGCCAATTTGGAATCTGCAGATGGGGAGAGATGACTAGGTTCTGTACTACATGCCATATACACAAAATAGAAACATTGCAAAGATTATTTTATCTACTAATAAAATATTCATACATGAGGGCCGGGAGTTTGGCCTAGTGGTAGTGTGCTTGCCTAGCATGCATGAAGACCCAGGTTAGATTCCTTGGTAACACATACATAGAAAAAAGCCAGAAGTGGTGCTGAGGCTCAAGTGGTAGAGCTCTAGCCTTGAGAAAGTCCAAGGACAGTGCTCAGGCCCTGAGCTCAAGCCAGGAGTGGAAAAAAAATTTCATATGTGAATTGAAAATAAAATAAACTCAATTAGTGGTAGATAGAGCTATACAGATAGGGGTGAGCTTTCTCGAGATCTGTAATTCCCCAAGACTATAATCTAGTCATCATGAAGTATTTGTGACTAAGACAGTCAGGTAGTCTATAATCCCAGCTAAACAGGAGGCTAAGTTTGGAGTTTGTGAGACTCTTATCTCTAATTAACCACTTAAAAATTCAGAAGTAGAGCTGTGGCTGACATGGTGGAGCATTAGCCTTGAGCACAAAAGCTCAGGGACAGTGTCCAGGCTCTGAGTTCATGATGAAGGACAGACAGGCAGACAGACAGACAGACAGACACACACACACACACACACACACACACACACACACACGCACACACACACTAGTGGCTTTTCTAATCTTGAAATCAAATGAACATATCTGTTATTTCAGGGATTAAAACATATTTCCACCAATCATAGTTTCATTCCAGTTTGAATATGCATCTGATCTTGTGTGAGCCAGAGATGACAAAGTATCAACATGCATCTACATTTCTGAATTCTGTCCTGGAAGTCAGTGCTTCTCATAGCAAAACAACTCTCATTAGCTCTAATTGTACTTGTCTTAAGTAAGGAGTGCCACTCACAGATTACTGGCACTCCAGGAAAAAGGCCAAAGCTTGTTCCCAGCAAGGAACTATCCACCTGTCAGAAAAGTGTGAGGGTATTTTGTCCTCTGCTTTTCAGAAGCTTAGAGTGGCAACCTCAGATTTTAAGGATTTTGATCAGACATTCTGACCAGCTGAGACTTCAGGAGGTGAAAGACATTTTGGTCCCCAACAACTTAACAACATGTAGATTGGGGCGGGGGGAGAGATAGCAGCAGTTCAATTTTTCTTTGGAATATATTTTTTTTTGTGTGAGAACTGGTGAATTGAATCCATGTGTCCTCAGGCTGAAATTGCTGTGAGAAATAGGCTAAGAAATCCAATTTCCGAGCTAATTAGGGCATGATCTTTAACATTTATAAGAAGAGGAGCAGCCAAGTGTTCTGTCTGTAATGCCCAAGTGTCTGGAGTTACAGGCTCAAATGACTGACACACACAGAACCTGCTAAGGTGGCAAAGCTGAGCACACACCCAAATGGGCAATGCCTCAAGCTGTATGGCTCTGCCTGATGCAAGCAACCTTCCCAGAGCTCCAAAAGCTTCTTGGGAGTGTCAACCACAGTGGTTTGCAAAAATACCTGGAAATGTGATCATATCCTATCGACCTTCTGCCCACTCATTAGTCAAATGAGCACTGATTATGTACCAGGCTTTGTGTTGGGGACCCATAAGGCATACATGGGGAAGCCTCCTGTCTAGAGTACTGAAATTTTACCACATTGGTAACACCAATGGGATCTGCCACAAGTTTTTAGTGTTGCCAGTGAGGTTATTGTCACTAGACTGACAAACCTTCCCTCAACTTTTCTAGTGTCAGCCTAGAAATGAAAAAGAACAGCAAAGGGGAAGGAATGAAGATCATTCTCTGTTAAACAAAAACAACAACAACATCAAAAATGTATTTCAGTATTTTCTGTACAAAAGGAAATTGACAATTTTGTTCTAAGAAAAATACTCTTAAGACCAGTAAGAAACTTGAAGGCACCTCAATTTTCACAATGATAGAATTATGATTCCCTCAGGGAGAAAAAGATCACCTATAACAAGGGAGAAGGTGAGACAAGAATCAAGGCGAGAAATATAGCCTTCGAGGGAAATAAATCCAGGCAGGCAGATCAACTTCCTGTCACATGGGAGAGAGCAAGAAGACTGTATTTTTCATGTTAGGTACAACTGGAAAAAATGACCTCTTCCCTTGGCTCTCTCCCCTGTACCCTGGAAATCCCTGCCCAACACCTGTAACCCTGACAACTGACATGCCTGGGGGCAGTGGGAGGTCCCCACTGAGGTATTTCCCCTTCCTCTGAGATCACATCCACTTCCACTGTGGCTATACCCCGCCCCCTATATAATCTCTCCCTAAGCTCTCTTGCTCTACCCACTCCATCTTGGGCGGCAGGAGTCTGCTCTTTCCTCACTCAATAAACCCTCTTCTCCTGAACTGCCTGGAGTTTCCTTTCTGCAGATCTTACATTTTCCAAAGTCTGTTATGGTTAATGATGTCTGTGTAACTGCTCAAAAGCTTGTTTTTCACCATTGCTCGTTTTTCCCTTGAATCCATCACCTATCACTAAGGTCTTTATTTATAGTTTCTCTTCAGTATCAAAAGGCTTGCAATTCTGCCCAGAATTAGCATTTGCCCTTCTCTCTGTATCTCACGTTTATGGTAAATTAGCTCTCATCAACTCTTATTTCATATAAGGCTCTCATTTGCATCCATCCAAGTCTACTCCTTTCCAGTCTGCCACCTGGCCTGGTTGCTACTTTCAACTCAATCCAAAGGAAAAAAAATCAATCAACTTACATTTTAATAGATAAAGTCTATGGAAAGTGTCACAGGAGGTATTTTGGTCTCTTTCAAATAGTCACTCCAAGAAAAATGTGTGTTTGAAAGGTTGGATTGTGTGCGGTTGTTTGGAAAGACTGCTTCTCAGGTAGCTCTTGATACAGAGGGCTCACAAAAATAGTGAGAAACACATCAAATCGGACCCCTACTTGCCAACATACAAAGAGTGAAATTTCCTTTCACAAGTGTCTTTCTGTCAGCTTGGTAGAGGTTGTCCCTTTCCTGTAGCTTAAATTGTGGCAAACAGCCAGGTGAAAGCTGCCTGTTTATGGTGATGGGCCGGTAGGTCAGAATAGCTTGTATTAAGATAACAGCCTTTGGCTAACATTTTTATCAATGCCTACTATAGTCACAATACTTAGAACTCTCCCTGAATCCTCTTAGCATTTCCCATTTTATAAAATAGACAGGGTTATGACCCCATTTCATGGATAAAGATGCTGAGGCTCATGTTAAGTAATTTGCTCAATATAGTGTTAGAAACTGAAACATTAGCCTGACTCCAAATTGCATGCTTGGAACACTTTTACATGCAACCTAGTAAATTTTACCCAAGGCAATGGCCAACAATATTGAGAACTGGAAGTTTATTGCTATATAGTAAATGCCCTTGCACACCTTGTGAAGTCACTTGATCTGCTTCCTGGCACCTGAGAACCTTCAGATAGACATTAGACTAATTAATCTCTTCTCAAGGTGCTGTTTATAAAAATCAACATTTCCAACAATGTTTGTTACTTTTTAAACACATACGAATTATAATGGTTGTCTACAACAAACATTTTTTCTTTAGCACTTCTTTTGCTTTGGGTATGGTGTGTGTGTGTGTGTGTGTGTGTGTGTGTGTGTGTGTGTATGTGTGTGACTCTGGAGCGACCTATGAACTGTAAGTCTGGCTGCTTTCCCTTGGGCAGCTCTGAGGCCAAAAGTTTTAGCTAACAAACCTTCCAGAAGCATAATGGACGTGAGAAACAAATCCATCTGTCCTTCATAAACATTACAAGTTAAAAGCCATTTCTCAAGTCCTAACATAGTTTGGCATGTGCTTCCTGATAGTCAAATACTTGCAACTTCTAATTCATCAACTCACTTTTTAATATTCCAATATTAATAAAAGCACAGAGGAATGAAGAATATATACTGAAGAATATTAAGAATATTATTCAAGTAGTGGTGACAATCTTCTCGTTCTCTGCTTTTCTTCTTCCTCTTTTTCCTCCTTCTGTTTCTCCTCCTTTTTTTCTACTTCTTTCTTCTTGTACCTCTCCTTTAAACAAACCAAATAAAAACAAAACAGGACAAAACACCAAGTTCCTGGTTTGTGGGGAAAGGTAGGGGTTGGTATCTAGATATTTACTGTCAGTCCCAAAAGAGTAGAAAGTTAGTTCTTTGAGTATTAGGAACTTGTTAGATGCTGCGTCCCTATGGCCTGGAATCACAGTAAGGCTGTGGTATGTGGTAATGGAGGAAGGAGTCCACAATGGATGGCACTATGGAGACACTGGAGTGTGGAGTTCTGAGACACATGCACAATTTTAGATACTAAATTGAGTGTGAATTATGAGCTTTGGACACGCTCATGTACTTACATACTCTATACATTCATTTGGTGGGACAAAGTTTTCAGACATCCCAGAGTTATATGCTGCATTAAGCAGGTAAGCCAGGGTAGAAGAGTGTTAACATTGGTCTCAGCTCTTTTTCTGCCATCTCCAGATCCACTCTCCTTCATAGTGCTCTCCTTACTAGGCTTGTTCAAGTGACTTGTGTTGGCCAATGGAATAAACAGACAGCACACAGAAGAATCTGGAAAATACATGGTTCATTGCTGGTCTTAGCAGCTTGCAACCAAGTGAACAAGTCGAGGTTAGCTTGATGGACAATGGCCCATTCACTTCCTTGCCCCAGGCAATAGCTGGACCACTACTAGACATATGATGGAAGTCAGCTGAGAAAATCAACACTCAACTGACCCACTAATTGGCCACAAGAGTGTGGGGCAACGCAGATGAGACAAGTCCAGGGCAGGTCACATGAGCTTCCCAGTGTAGATGTGAGCTAAACAAGTGGATGTGACTTTTGAGCTACTAATTCTTTGTGATTTTTGTTTGATAATAACAGGCAGCTACATTTCCTGATTACAAGTACTGGCTAAAATTATACACACACAGTATGCTGGTTCTTGAAAAAGATTAAACAGGATTGTCCCAAATCTCTTTTTTCTTCTTGTCAGTCATGGGACTTGAGCTCAGGGCCTGGGCACTGTCCCTGAGCTTTTCCCCAAAGGCTAGTGCTCTACCACTTTGAGCCATAGCTCTACTTCCAGGTTTTTGGTAGTTAATCAGAGATAGGATTCTCCCATACTTGCCTTCCTGGGCTGGCTTCAAACAATGATTCTCAGATCTCAGCCTCCTGAGTAGCTAGGATTACAGGTGGGAGACACCGACATTTGATCAGAAATCCAAGTTCTTAAAAATATCTTTAAGGGTATCAAAAGGAATATTTGTATATCGGTGTCTATGACATTTTTCTTAATAGCCATCATATGAACAACTCAGATGGATGTAAGTGGGTGAATAAATACACACTAATGCACACTATAACCACACATACACACAATGGAAGACAGCCTTAAAATAAATAAAATTCTGGAATCATTGTATAATATATATAATCCTTGGAAACACAACGTATAAAATCATTCTGGTACATAAAAGCCAATACTAGATAATTTCACCTACACAAGGGACCTAGAAGAGGCAAGTTCACAATGATAGAAACTAGAATCGTGGTTTGTAGAGGTTCAAAGGGGTTAGAAGGGAATGGATCAGTACTTTCCAATAAGTACAGGATTTCTTTTTAGGAAGATAAAATTCTGCATCTGGGTAATGTTGTTAGTTGCACACTAATGTGAATGTACTTAAACCCTTGGAATTATCTCGAAATTATTTAAGATAATTAAAATGAGTCTGCTGCAGTAGCCTACACCTGTCATCCTAGCTACTCAAGAGGCTGAGAGCAGGAGGATGGCAATTTTAGCCAGTCTGGGCAAAAATCCTAAGACCTCATCCCAACCAATGAAAAGAAAGGCATGGTGGTGCTTTCCTGTTATCCCATCTATGCAGGACAGTCTTAGCACAAAGTGAGTTCCTATATTGAAAAAAATAATGAAAAAAAAAAGACATTTGGAGGTGGATCAAGTGATCCAGGCACGAAGTCCTGAGTTCAAACTCAAATACCACACACACACACACACACACACACACACACAAACACACACACACATACACACACACACACACACCATTCAAATTGTGAGTTTAAAGTTGTATTGTTTTTTTTCTGATCACTGTTAAGAAAACATCCCCAATGTACACATTTTTAGAATCGACTCCAGACCCACCGAGTCTCTGTTTTGACTAGACCAGGCCATTTCCCAAACTATTCTTGTGCATAATTCAAAGACATGAATACACTGAATCAGAATAAAAGTAAATCTTGACTAGGAATCAGGAAATATTTGGAAAAGTCACCAGATACTGTCAATGTTTGAAGGATTAAAGTTCCATACATAAGTCCCTCCTTTAATTATAGAAAAGCACCAGATTTCAGATGGAACACACTGAAAGGGCAAATTCTTTACTGTCCTTCAAATTCAAAGCTGAGAAAGCAGCCTGGTTTTTATTTGTTCAGTCATCCAGGGGAATGGATTTACGAAAAGGTAATTCTAACCTTTTTATTTTTCTGCAATATTGGAGCAAGAATAAATTGAATTGCTCTGTCTGAAAAGACCCAGCTGTGTGAGTTTACTTCTTTTTCATAGTTGCTAGATCTAAGTAGTTATGAAACAAAAATGTTGCATAGAAATGATTCTAAAATAATTTCCATTCCATATATGAAACACAGCTTCCCTTCTGTAAGAGGATGAGTGTTACATACTCAAGGTAGGTAATTCACATGGCAGAAACCATTCCATATTCTGTGCTATATAATTACAAATGAATTTTCATCTCCAAACATTTCACACATATTAGTCATGGACCTTTTAATACCTCTGAATTTTTGATGGATCACTTGATGGTGGTTCATAGGCTTTGCAGAAGTCTCTGGGAAAGTTTAAACTTAAGCCTCAAGTTTAATAATGAGAAAGAAAGCAATATACAAATGGCATGTAAAAAAATCCGCACATTAGTTTTTCAGGAAAAGACTACCCTTCATTCTGCTCAGTAGCGAACATGATTCATCTCTTTGTCTCACTGGAGAATGTCATTAGATCTAAAATAGGAATACATTTGACTCAAATATAAAATATAGCTGTCCAAAGCATTTTTTACTTCATAATGTCATTTACAGAGTGTTTTATGTTTGGTATAGCCTGAAATTTTTAGTTTCAAACATAACCTGTAAGATAAAAACGTCATCAAATTTCTTTACTGTAAAATAGAATGAAGTCATTGAGTCTTGACAAGATACCTATTATGGTATTCTGGGAGGGACAGTTATTTGCTAGATAATACTGATGAGAGATCAGCTATTCAGGGTCATGGGCCTAGGTCTCGGGATCTTTTAGAACATGGCTGTGATTCCTGGAACGTTCTATAACGGGTTTTCAGTTAGATTTAACCACAGGTAGCAGATTCTGTCCTTGCATACTCATTTTACATTTGAGGAAATGACTTCCTATAGTTTTCTAGTGACTTAAAAACTAACTTCTAATGTACAGTTTTATTTCCTAAATTTCTATTCACTTATGGACTATATTTTTATATCAATGTCATCTATTCCAAACCAAACAACAAAGGCATTTTCCTTTGTAATCTGCAGTTTGTGGGACTCTGTCTCTTCCTAGCTCTGGCCAGCATTCCTAAGCTTAGACTATGACAGCTAGTCAAGCATTTCTTTCTCTCTGGGGGAAATCACATGACATTTCTGAAATGGACCCCATCTGGGAGCTCTTCCTGTTAAAATATAACACATCCTGGTACAAATCCTAGCAGATTACTCTCATGTCTGAAAGTACCACTTTCTTCTCTGTCATTTCTGACCATCTGACCTGCTCAAATGTTGTAATATGATTTCCACCTCACACCTTTGCAGGTTCTTTTCTCACTTAGAATTCAATGGAGACACCAATCCTGGAATAAGAGAAAAGATGAAATGTGCTTGCCGCCCGCATTTTCCAGAGACTCACACAAACAGTGCCAGCCTCCTTCCAGGCTGGAAGATGTTCCACTGCTGTTTTTGAATTGAAGCCTCCTGAACTCTGATCTGCAAACCTGCACTGTGGTGAGCATCCAAGCACATTGCAGAATGGTGAGAGCCTTGTCGTGTATTGGACAGAGTAGTTTTCAATGTGTGGGAAAGCCACCTATGTTTGTTTTCTCTTCTATCATTCGCAAACCCATTCAATGGTATATGTTCACGACACTCTGCTGTCATTAGCCAGAGCATTTGGAGGAGAAGGATCCTCACAACTCATTCATGTTTGTTACCTGAAAGCTTTGTGCAATGGCTGGTGTATAGAGTAGGCCCTTAGTATACCTCTGGTACAGATTCAACACACACTATGATATGGAAAAACTTCCATAAAGGCAGGAGAGGCCACCTGGTGTGAGAGCTTCAACTTTTCTGGCTCAGGTTAGAAACTCAGAGGTTCAACACACACACACACACACACACACACACATATATGTATATATGTATATATATACACACATAAAATTTTTATCCATTCATCAGAAAGAATAACTATACCATTTGCAGGGAAATGGAAAGACCTTAAAAATTATATTACATCAGGTTCAGTGAGATAAAGAGCACTTGCTTATGTTCATATGTGGAAGTTAGATCTAAAATGTAAATGTACATGAAAATATACACAAAGCCATATATATACATATACATTGTAAACTGACTAAAGTATGGCATTGATGCTTTATGTTGGGGTGGATTTCCATAGCATACCCCATGTAAACACTTAGCAGATGGTTTAACAAAATGAATATCAAGAAGTTAACACATGCCTGAAGGAGGAATTAAGGTGAGAGGGCAGGATACATGGAAAGAAGACTTATGGGTGAATACAGTTATAATAATTAATGTACACATGTGGAAAATGGAGCTAAGCAAGAAGGAAATTATAGGGTTGAGAGAGATAGGAAGAACAGAATGATGAAAGGGGTGACTGATGGAAGAGCATTATATTCATAAATTGACATGTTAAATCAAAAGCTCTGTGTAATATTTAAAGCAACCCTGTTTTTTTTTTAAGATTTGGTTCTGTCAAAGCTTAGCTGTGAAACTGTTTGCAAATCTTTTAGTGTCTTCCAGTCTTCGTTTCTTCCATAAATGAACATAGGGTAATCATGCCTGTCACCTTTATAATAAAGTCCTATTTGGAAAATATAAAGAAAACATGATAACATGATTGAGCCACACTTAACACAGGGCAAAACTTTACAAGATAGTGATGTTAGTGTTTCTTTTCTATTGATATATTCACTAGATCCGCAGGGATTCAACTCCTGGGTCACTCTGCTAGTTGCTGAGAGTTAAATCAGTGAAGAAATATTGTCTCTTCCTACAGAAAACCAACATTTTGACACAGATATGAATTTAATAAAGGAGGAGGTAAGTCATAAGTACAGTTTCTAAGTATGTATACATGGTTTTTAATGCATACCATTCACATTCATCTTTTCATTAAAATTTACGTCTAGGACCAAAGGATAAAGCAAGGGGGAAGGGAAGGAGAAATAGCAATTTTTAAGTTTTGGGTTACTTCTCAGTGCCTTAGAAAATGTTTTATTTTATTTTTTGCCAGTCCTGGGCCTTGAACTCAAGGCCTGGGCACTATCCCTGGGCTTTCTCAAGGCTAGAGCCCTACCACTTGAGCCACAGCACCATTTCTGGCTTTCTTTTCTATGTACATGGTACTGAGGACCCAGGTCCTGCCACTAGGCTAAACTCCCGGCCAGAAAATATTTTATATATTAATATATGTATACTATATATGCATAGTATACATATATCAATATGCATAATATACAATATATTAGCACATATAATATGCATTATTATGTATATGCACAATATATAGATATAATACATAACATATAATATGTGTATAGCATAAATGAATCTATATGTATGCATACATATATATATAAATAAATGGGATAATGACTATGGTGCTCAAATTAAGATACAATCTGTACTAATGGTGGATGGTTGACAAATATTGGTGAGTAATTCTGATCATATACAATTCTCTCCTGAAAGAAGCTTTAAAATGACCTCTAGTCCTGAGATAACATAAGTTTTAAGTTGTTTATATTTCATGGGAGTTTCATGTGGCCTCCAGTCTGAACAGATGTTCCAGTTTTTTTCATATATTTTTATTGTAATTAATAGAAGGGTTACATTGTATTCACCAGATAGAAAATGCATTACTTTGCATACATTGATACCCTTTCTCATGTCATGGTCCCCAATTCTCACCCCCCCCACCCCACCGCTCATGTTGTTAGATGTTCCAAGTTTTTAAGGAGCCAAAGTCACCTTTTGTTACTCTCCTCTAGGTTTGAGCCCAAAGATTTGACCCAAGTAAAGCAGGGCTTGCCTGCCTTCATCTGGTTGTTGTCTCCAGTGCATTTTCCTTCTGACAATGTAAGGAATGATAGCTCTTCTCAGGGAGGGGGCGGGGAATGATAGTATTTTTGAATCTTGCCTATTGGGACCACAAACAGCATTTCAGTGTCACTCTGATTTCTGAAACTCCACCTACAAGTTAACATTAAATGGAAGTCCTTTGTGGAGGTTGTCATTTTAATACATTCCATTCATAATTCTCTTGCATCAAAATGAAACTGTAGAAGCAGTGTGTGCATCATTGGTACCTCATCAATGGATACGATATAAACACCTATGGAGATGCTTTGAAAAAGCCCAGTGTCCACCTCAGGCCATGTCATTCTCAATTTTAGTTGAGAATATTTTGGCCACAGAAAAATCCTCACCTTCATGAGTACAACAAAGTCATTTTGGAAAGAGAGCCAATGAGCAAATTAATTCTTTTATGGAGCTGTCAGATTTGATTAAGATGCTTTACTACATATTAAAACTCATTAACAGGGTCTATCAAGCCATTTTCTAAGTGATTTTTTTTTCTAACGTCTTTACATTTACAGTCCTGGAAGGCTTTTGGTGTCAATCAAAATAGATGACAATGCTAAATCACTGGTTCCATAACATAATTCAACACTGGTTGAATTCTGCTGTCTCTGTAAAATACGACCTTGCAAGAGGGGTTGATTTGCCTGTTGCCTTCTCTGTAAGAAATATATATTTATAACCTCATTGTGCTTGTATATATATGCATATATTTCCTGTGTATATTATTTCATAGGAAGCTTCTTTAATCATAAGGAAATTATCTTCAATATTAGGTGAAAGACTGAAAAGATTGTAGTTTCTTTTCCTCTTTCACCTTTTCATCCAGTATTTCCTCAAATGGACTGTAAATCAGGAAGCATTGGTGGAGAGAAGCTCACAAATGAAAACAGAAGGAATACAGCTTTCCTGGGCATGCTTAATGAAAAAAAGAGGGTACAGTTAGATAAATCTGTACAAAGGAGGCATACCAGGAGCATTTCCAGTGCTGAAAGCTAAAGATAACACAGTGAAGAATGAACTGCTTCGATATGAGGAGAAGGGCCCTGGCAGAGTCAGGCTTTGAACATTTCTCCAACATTTAACAATTTCCTTACATAGAAATCTCAAAATTTTTCCATTGTTTCTGGTAATACAGAAAGCATAAAGAGAAATCAATCCCTCATGTGACCAAAGATTAGCGTAGAAAATGCTCCCATATTCCTCACAAAATTCATTAGACAAAGCTTCAGTTAAACATAACTTTGAGAATGATGGTAATGTTTAATGGGTACTGAGAATGCACCATAATGTAGTCTAATAAAGTGTTCATTAGTCTAGCATCCATTGATTGAGCTCTCACTGTTTCCAATTTTACACTGAGAGTGGGATGAGGAAGAGAAAGCACAATATATCCTGTGCCTTTGGGCTTATTCTGGCTAGACAGAATTTGAAAGCAATAATTACTGTGCAGTACAAAGGTAGAATACTACTATGTACAGAACAAGTGTGAAAGGATGTAGTAGGAAGGTCACTGAGGCATCACAGCAGGGTGCAATGGGAGGTGCTTCTTAAAGCTTAAGTTGTATTTCTACAGAGTTGTCTATGGAACATGGCACAAATTGGGAAAAGTGATGGGAAAGGTGACTGCAAATGTGAGGTACCCAGCTTCCTATTTGATGGGTAAGGGGAAGACATGGCAAGTTAGTGGCTTGCCAGGATAAGTACCTGGGTGTGGCTTTGAGAGGCAGCAAATTGGACAGTATTTCTTGGGCCAGAAGATACCTTAAAGTATGACTTATTTCAAAGTATGAAAATTTAATTTATTAATTTTATATATAGTAGATCTTATTTCAATTTCTGATGTTTCTGATTTTATTTTTGTTATTTCTGTCCTTCTAGTTGTTTTAGAATTAATTTTCTTTGAAAGAGTCAACAAAATTGACAGACTCCTGTCAAGATTAATCAAAAAAAGGAGAGGGGAGACTTAAATAAACAAGATTAGAGACCCTACGGGAACAATGATGACAGATATCCAAGAAATAAGTATTATCAGGGCCTATATTCAAAGAAACAGGATGATCTAGTAGAAAATGGATGATTTCTTAAATAAATATAGGCTACCCACATTAAACCCATGAAGAGGTAAACAAATTGAACACACTAATTTCATACAATGAAATAGCGGAAGCAATCAGAGAAATGCCAATCAAAAAGAACCCAGGTCCAGACAGTTTCACTGCGGAATTCTACAAGACTTTTTTTGTTTGTTTTTGCCAGTCGTGGGCTTGAGCTCAGGGCCTGAGCACTGTCCTTGGACTTTCTCAAGGCTAGAGCTCTACCACTTGAGCCTCAGCACCATTTCTGGCTTTTTTCTATGTATGTGGTACTGAGGAATCGAACCCAGGTCTTTGTGCATGCTAGGCAAGACTCTACCACTAGGCAAAACTCCCAGCCCTCTACAAGACTTTTAAAGATAAAGTAATACCTATACTCTTGAAACTCTTCCAAGAAAGAGAAGCAGAAGGAGTAATACCAAATTCATTTTATGAAGCTAATATTACACTCATCTCCAATCCAGGGAAAGACCCACAAAAAAGAGAACTACAGACTAATTAATGAACACAGACTCAAAACTCCTCAATAAAATACTAGCCAACAGAATCCAGAAACAAATTTAAAAAATTATACACTTTGGTATGTCCTTGTTTCAGGACGATTGGGTAAATGCCAAGTAGTGGAATTACTGGGTCATAGGGGAGCTCTGTATTTAGTCTTTTGAGGAACTGCCATACTGCTTTCCATAGTGGTTGAACGAGTTTGCACTCCCACCAACAGTGTAGTAGTGATCCCTCCTGGCCACATCCCCTCCAGCATCTGTTGTTATTAGTTTTCTTAATCCTGGCCATTCTAATGGGAGTAAGGTGGAATCTTAGAGTTGTTTTGATTTGCCTTTCTTTTATGGCCAGAGATGTTGAGCATTTCTTCATGTGTCTATAGGCCATTCTTATTTCTTCTTCAGAGAAGACTCTCTTTAAGTCTTTGGCCCATCGTTTAATGGGGTGGTTGTTTCTTTGGAGATTAGTTTTGGATTGATTCAATTTTTTGAGCTGTTGATATATTTTAGATATGAGGCCTTTGTCCGTTGTATGGTTAGTGAAGATCTTCTACCACTCTATAGGCTTTCTAGTTATTTTGCTAGCTATGTCCTTTGCAGTTTAATGCAGTCCCACTTATCCAGCCTTTCTCTGATTTGTTGTGTTTCTTGGTTCTTATTAAGAAAGTTTCATCATTGCAGCACTATTTACCATAGCAAAGATATGGAACCAACCCAGATGTCCCTTGGTTAATGAGTGCATCAACAAGATGTGGTATTTATACACAATAGAATTCTATGCTGCTGTCAGAAAGAACAACATCTCCCCATTTGTAAGGAAATGGAAAGATTTAGAAAAAAATCATATTAAGTGAAGTAAGCCAGACTCAAAGGAATATAGGCTCAACAGTTTCCCTCATTTGCCATAATCAGTAGAAACCTTGGGCTCTCTTAGCAGAGATTTACAATAGAACAAAACTTAGATACATAAGGCCATATAGTGTGATGCTAAATGAAAGGACCTCCAGGATATCAAAACAGAAGCCATATAATGAGTGATTGTTTTCCTTAATGTACTATGTTATCTCTCATCTCTTTTGCTGTTCCTTGGTTATCTCATATTGTTACAATATTTCACCTTTTTATCTGATATATTCCATATATGCATATTTGGTTATTTGAAATTGAATAGGGAAGGGGGGAAAACAAGATGAGGGGCGGGATTGTGGGGAGCGAAATGGGGAACAAGACATGAGAATGGGTAACAATGTTTGTGAAGTAATGCACCCTCAATATGGTGAATATAATATAACCCTTCTATTAATTACAATAAAAATATATGGAAAAAATGTACACTACGATCAAGTAGGCTTCATCCCACAGATTCAAGGCTGGTTTAACATTCTCAAATCTGTTAATGAAATACATCATATCAATAGAGCTAAGGATAAGAATCATATGATAATTTCGCTGGCTGCAGAGAAGGCATTTGACAAAATACAACATCCATTCATGTTGAAAGTACTAGAAAAAATAGGAATAAGAGGTACATTCCTTAAAATACTTAAAGCCATCTATGACAAACCTCCAATCATTATTATACTAAATGGAGAAAGACTGGAACCATTTAGCGAGGACTCAAAAGTTGTCTACCCAATGCTATTTACATGGTATTGGAAATTTAAACACAACTACATAGTCATAAAAACTTATGACTCTATAGACATAATGTTTTATTATATAGATTATTATGTATTTATGACATACAAACCTCAGCCTAATTTTGATTAAGTTCTAAAATCTAAGTGCTAGTGATTGTATATAAAGATTCCCTTTTTGAATACCTGTTTGTTAAGCACGTCATTTGAAATATGATGTAAAAATCAATGTTAATAAATTGTTTAATTAAAAAAATTAGAAACTAGACAGGAATACCCACTCTCTCTGCTTATCTTCAATATAGTGCTGGAACCCTTAGAGAGAGCAATATGGCAAGAGAAGGACATCAAAGGGATCCACATAGAGAAAGAAGAAATTAAACTATCCCTATTTGCAGATGACATGATTCTTTACCTGACCCAACAAACTCCACTCCCAAATTCCTAGAATTAATAAACCACTTTAGAAAGTGGCAGAATACAAAATTAACCTGCAGAAGTCAGAAGCCTTCTTGTATGCCAACAATACACAAATAAAAAGTGAAATCAAGAAAATGATCCCATTTGCAATAGCCCCCAAAAGAATAAAATACTTAGGAATTAATCAAAGATGTAAAGGAATTATTTAATGAAAACTATAAAAGCCCAATGAAAGAAATTAAATTGGACACCAGGAAATGGAAAGACATCCCATGGGTAGGGGGAACCAATATAGTGAAAATGGCCATACTGCCAAAATTGATATACAAATTCAATGCAACCCCCATCAAAATCCCACAGACATTCTTTACTGAAATAAAAGATACAATCCAATCGTTCATATGGAACAAGAAAAAAAGACCTAAAATAGCCAAAACAATTCTGGGCAAAAAGAGCAATGCTTGTGGTATTACAATACCAGAGTTCAAACTTTACTATAGAGCCATAATAACAGAAACCATATGGTATTGGCACAAAAATAGACAAGAAGATCAATGGAACAGAATAGATGATCCAGAAATAGAACCACATACCTATAGTCAACTTGTATTTGGCAAAGGAGCCAAAGATATACAGTGGAACAAACACAGCCTATTCAATTATTGGTGGTGGCAAAACCAGGCAGCCACATGCAGAAAACTAAAAATTGATTCTAGTCTTTCGTCATGCACAAGCATTAACTCAAAATGGATCAAAGACCTCAAATGTCAGACCAGAAACCTTGAAACTGCTACACGATAGAGCTGGAGAGACACTGGAACTCATAGGCATAGGCAAAAAGTTCCTGAACAGAATCTCAGGGTCACAACAGATTGGAGAAAGACTCGATAAATGGGACTACCTAAAAATAAAGTTTCTGCACAGATAAAAGCATAGCTACTAAAGTAGAAAGACAGCCAATCAACAGGGAAAAGATATTTACCAACAATACATCAGACAAATGTTTGATATCCAGTATTTAGAGGGAACTCAAGAAACTAACCCCCCCTCCAAACCCACTAAACCAATCACTAAATGGTCAAGGGAACTATAGAGAGTCTTATCAAAAGAAGAGGTTAAGATGGCAGAAAAGCATATGAGAAAATGCTCATTATCCATGGTTGTAAAGGAAATGCAAATAAAAAGAACCCTATGATCCCACCTTACCCCAATAAGAATGGCCAAGATTTTGAACTCAGACAATGACAGATGCTGGCGGGGTTGTGGAGAAAAAGGAACCCTACTACACTGCTGGTGAGACTGTAAGCTAGTTCAACCACTCAGGAAAGCAGTATGGAAGTTTCTGAAAGAACTGAAAATAGACCTTCTGTACGATCCCGCCATACCACTCCTAGGCATCTATCCTAACATCATAACCCAAAATATGATAAGGAAACCTACTCAGCTAAGTTCATCTTTGCACTATTCACAATAGCCAGGCGATGGAAACAATCCAGATACCCTATTGCAGATGAATGGATACAGAAAATTTGAGATACACACACACACACACACACACACACACACACACACACACACAATGGGATTCTACATAGCCAACAGACAAGACAAAATAAAATGTTTGCTATGGACTATTTTCTCTTTCAATTTTGTCTTACTGGTTAGGGGATTTCCAGGATTTTGTTCCCTCCACCTTTCCAGGCCTTCTGTCTACTGTCCTCCGCACTGTACTGGGAGGTTCACATTCATAGTGCCATCTGTCACCTGGCCAGTGGCGGGCATTAGCAGGAGCTGGGGAAGTGAATGGCAGAGAGGTTGAGATTTTTCCCTTCTTTCCTGTTAAAGTCCACAGCCCTGATGAAGACTGTAGCCCTTTTCCTGGCAGGCTTGTCTAGCTGGTCTTCTCTCTGAAGTATTGTGCCATGGGCTCATTTGGCACACTCTGGCCTAGAGACAAAAAAGTCTTCTTGCCATTTACAAACTTTAGAGCTATCCTTTGGATGCTGTATTGAAATCCTGAAAGAAGGTTTCTAGGCTGAGAGGGTTGCTATATGGTCCCTTTATTAATTTCTCTAATCATCCAGATTGAGTGTGCTATCATCCTGGTTTGGTGCCAGGAACAGATTAGCTGATACGGTCATTTGTTGCCTGTGACCTATTTTCTTCCCACCAACTGGCACTAAATGAGGAGAGATTTGGAGATTAGGTTGGAGAGGGAGGAGGGGGGGGTCAAGAGAAGGCATTCTTGCCTTGTTTTAGAGTCTGTTGTTTGCACAGAGCCTTGGAGACAGGAATTAGTTCTCTGGGACGTTTCTCCTCAAGTCCTTGGCAGCCAGCAACAGAGACAGTGGGACACAGAGACATCAGAGACAGAGAAGGCACACATTTTACCCTTACATTGTACCCTGGGGTACACAATCTCATGTGTCTGGATTTTCAGGTAGCTGCTCAGTGCCATCAATTCTATAGTGGAAAAGTTCCATTAATCAGCTTACCATGTAATGAGAAATGCTTGCAGTTGCAAAGAAGATACTTGTGCACTATTTTTGGCCACTGAACAATGAAACTAAAGCGACAGGAGAAAGAATTTTCCAGGCCATCAATAATTTTGTTGGAGGCTTGGAGTAACTGTGAGGACACTATCTATATCTATATCTATATCTATATCTATATCTATATCTATATCTATATCTATATCATCTATATAGACTTCTCTATCAGAAAACCACCCTAAAGCAAATAAAAATAGAAAATGTCAAAATAAAAGAAATTTTTAATATACATTCTGAAGAGTCTAATATATTTTAAGATTTTTTGAAATCAACTGAATTCTCCTGGGAGGAAATAAGAGAGAGGCTGAAAGATAAGGTCTTCCTGCTAGCAGACCAGCCTTGACATTGCTCAGGACATGCTACACAATATTGCTTTCTGCAGGTGAGAGATGTATGCCCTGAGAGGCAGATGCTATGTCCTGCTAAAGGACAAACAGGAAGTGACAGAAATAGTAAGTCATTTTCCTGTAGAACCATCGGAATTTCAGTGAAAAGGAATCGCTAAAGGAATATCCAGAAGAAACCCTTTGCATTTTGTGGCTGTGTTAGATAGGAATGTTGACCTTTTTCTGTTTCAAGAAAAGTGTTGTGCTGAGAATACCCAGATTAGGAAAATGAAAGCTGTTCAATGACAAAGAAAAGAAGATATCATGTTATCTATGCAAGGATACTCTTAAGTCAAGTGTGATAAAAGGGCAAAATTGGTTGGCAAGTAATACTTGAAATACCATAGAATAGATGAAGGATGTAAAGGACTGATTTCCCATGATTTTGAAGAAAAATAGGCAAAATAATGTTATCACCCAGGTGAAGGAAGTTAAGACAACAACGCAGTAATAGAACAGGTTATCACTGTTAGGACGGTAAGAGGAGCCAAGACTTGAGCTGGCTGAATATAGAAAAGATATAGAGGAAAAAGTAAAGAATTAAATGAAACAAAAGGAGCATAAAAGTGAATAATGTGGAATCAGTAGATTCACAGAAGAGAACTGTGAAAATCTAACAGAAGAAATGAAGAATCAATCAAGAAAGACTTAGTATGACCAATGAGACATAGCAGAATAACTAAATGAAACTTACCAGCATTACTTATCTATGGGTAGGCAGGTGCAAAGGTCAAGTTAACTTCATAAGGAGAAGAAAAATGCTAGGTTCCTGTTTGTATACAGTGATAATGAATACTGGATACAATACAAAGTTGTCATGAAAAGAAAATTTGAGCCGAGGATTGTATACACATGCAAATTCATCTTCAAGTGTAAAACACAAAGTACATTATTTTCTTGAATTTAATTTGTAGAAACTAATAAGGAACAATGTTCAGTCAATCCAAAGTGTGGAATAAGTTTGGAGGGCACTGTATACGTTTAACAATTTTCATTAAAGTAAGATGAAAGAACCAATGTTGTGGCTCAAGTAGTAGAACACTAGCATTGTGCACAAAAGCTCAGGAAAACCCTCAGGTCCTGAGTTCAAGCACTAGGAATAAAAAAAAAGAACCACACAAAAGACAACTTTGGCCAGGTGCCAGTGGCTCATGCCTGTAGATCACACTTGAAATTCAAGCTACTTGAGGCTGAGATCTGAGGATCTTGGTTAAAACCAACATAGGCAGGAAAGTCAACGAGACTCTTCTCTCTAAAATAGCCAGAAGTAGAAATGTGGCTCAAGTCGGGCAGAGTATTAGCCATGAGCATAGAAAATTCAGGGGCAACACCTTGGTCCTGATTTCAAGGTCAGGGCTGGCAACAAAATAAATCAAAACATAAAAAAGGATATGAAATCTGGGTTAGAGGAGTATCTACATCATAATTCCAAATTTGGAGAGAAGAGATTGATAGTTGGGGTGGAGTACTGAGTTTTACCTGTAAGAGTTTGATTCCAAGAGAATATTTAAAACTGATGAACCAAGTAATAAAGCAAATACAACTTAGCTTTATCAGGTCGGACAGCAAGTTAAGTAATATAGACTGTACAAGAACAAAAGCCATTTATACTTCTGACCAAGTTTAACATAAAGGTTTATTGTAAATATTAATCCATAGTAGTAAAAATTGAAAAATTAGGGGTTTCAACAAAAAGGCCATTTGAAAAATCTGAAGGATGAGATGATTCAAGGAAAAAAGAAAACAACATTCTATAGTATTTCATTCTAGCTTCCCAAGATCAGTACGACCTGTGGAAAATATGTTTATGTTACACAAAATTACAAGGCTAAGTGCAAAATTTTGTTTCTGTCAGAGCAGAATCTACCTGGCAATCTGTATGTAGTTTTTGCCTTTATGAACCCAGCCCTGTTAAACTCGGGGCTGTACTCTGAAATCCCGACCTTGGGGTGTAGTCCTGGCGCACTAGACCTCTTGCTCAATAGCTTTTTAAAACCTTGGTCATGTTGTGAATGGTCTAATGGCCTGCTGATCCCTGGATCCCAAAACATGAAAAAATCATCATGCTACCACATGAAAGGGAAGAAGAGAAAAGAACTTACTGTTTAGCTGTTCAGACTAATAGGAATTAACAGTACAAATAAATAATCAGTAATTAGCTCTATAGTTTGTAATTATAAAAGCACAGTAACTAATAGAATGAAAATAGAAACATTCTATCAAGCAATATAAACTTAACAAAGAAAACAAAGTGGAAACTACGAACCATAGACTGAAATTTTAATTTAAAAAAATTGTTAAAAAAGCACATATAAAATACAATATGAAATGTTAGGCATTCTACAAATTTTTGGACCAAAATTACCAAGAAAGGGAAAATGAACTTTTTGTGAGATTTTTAGCGTGAACCACAAGCTATTTAAACTAAAGCAGTTCAAAGTAAAAGTAAAGAAGAAACAGAAGCATATAAAGAAAATGTAAAGAAAATGATAGACATAGTCTTAATAGAGGTTACTAGCAGGCAATATTTGATGTAAGGTTTGCTTTTTATGTATTACAAGAATCATTGTACATGATATATACATATATGTACTTTTGTGTAACTCTTTCCAAGTGTACATGAAATATACATGCGTGTGTTTTATGCAACTCTTTCCTAAAACTCAATAACAAAACTATTCTCTAGATGTCTATTTTTTTTCAGAAAAATAAACTGACACAAAGAACACATAGCTGTAAGTGATAATGTCAGCACCTAATATTATTCAATCCAGATTTTGTGATTAATGACATATTTCTTGTACATCAAGGCAAAAGCATGAAATAAAAGAAAATGAATGCAATCCATGATGCAGAATGTAGCAGTTATGGATTATATATCCATCAAGAAAGTGGTATCAAAACTGAGAGAGTAAGATAAAAATGATATTTATAAGGAGAAACAAGCAGAAAAACTGCGCAAAGAGGATTTAAAAATTTTAAGCTACTATATTGAGTTATAATTCTCATGACATACAATTCTCCCACTTAAATAGTTCAATGATTTTTAGTCTAGTTATAATGTTGTGCATCCATAATTAGAATCAAGTTTAAGACATTTTCATTATCCACAAAAGAATTTGTGTTCCCTCTGTCTGTCCCCCTTCAACCCCAAGCAATCATTAATCAACTTTGTCATCGTGAATTTGCCTGTTCTGTGCATTTCATATGAATGGAGTTAAATGATATGTGGTTGTTTTTGCATAACTCCTTTTTTTCCCCTTAGCATAATGCTTTCAAGGCTCATTAACACTGTAGCAAGTATCTCTACTTCCTTTCTATTTTTGCAGGTTAATTTTGCTTTGTTTGGACTCATGACTCTTATCAGTTGATGGACATTTGGTACCTTTTTACTTTTTTGCTGTTATGTAGCTATTATTTGGCTATTTTGAATATATGTATACAAAATATTATGTTATATTTTATATATGTAATACAGTATTATGTAGTACAGATATGTATTGCTGTGTGATATATGCTATATGACATACACACGCAAGTTTCTTTGTGGATATGTTTTCATTTCTCTTGGGTAGAATCAGTGTACTACATGATAATTATATACTTAGCATTTTGAGAAACTACCAGATTATTTTCTGAAGTGCCTGTACCACTTTACATCTGACCATCGAAGATATATAAGGTTTTTTTTTTTTTTGCCAGTCCTGAGGCCTGAATTTAGGGCCTGAGCACTGTCCTTGGGCTTTCCTTAAGGCTAGTGCTCTACCACCACCTCCAGCTTTTCTACGTATGTGGTACCAAAGAATTGACGCCAGGTCTTCGTGCATGCTAGGCAAGCACTTTACCACTAGGCCAAACTCCCAGCCAAGAATATATAACAATTTTGATCCTCATTAGCACGTGTTATTGAAAATCTTCTTTAATACAGCCAATGTAATGAGTATCATATGATATGTCATCATGATTTGGATTTGTATTTTTCCAGGTGATGAATGATATTGAGCATTTCTCCACGTATTTGTTGCCCATTGTGCATATCTTTCCTGAAGAAATGTCTATTAAGGACTTCTGCCTATTTATTTATTTATTGTGATGCTAGCAGTAAACTCAGGTCTTGTGGCATGCTAGATTTAGATGAGAGACTAATTAAATGAACAATCAAGTTCTATACTGGATATTAAAAAGCCAAAAACCATTAGACTGTTAGTTTCATTACCCTAAGGAAGAAAATTTTTTTAAAAAGTAAAATTCATAGGTAGAAAATTTCCTCTTTAAATTCAGAGGAAAATACATACGGGTGTGTTGAATTTTTATATAAATGCACAATAACTTAGATAGAATGGATTTTTTCTAGGAAAATGTTATTTATCAAATGTGATCTAAAATATTGAATGAATGTTGTAGGCAAATATTTATAGGAAAAATGTAGAGAAAACTTGTGAGGAGTCTTTTTTTCTTTAACAAGAAAAACAAAAGGCTCAGTTGGATTCAGAGGACATTTGTATACATTTCTAGAGAACAGAAGATTTTTTTTTAACACTTTCCTAGTCAAGTCATATAAGGGAAATAAATCTGTAATCTTTTTAGGGAAGCAGCACATTAAGAAAAGAAGAAAGGCCAGAGAAAACTACATACATTTTCACTTTTCAATAGTGGTATAAAATCCTAAATAATTTTTAGAAATTAAATGTAACATATATGGCAAGACCAATACTAAATATAAATGTAACATTTTATAAATAATTATTAGGTCTATGCCTTTGTGAAATCATTGAAATCAAGAATTTAAATAGAAGCCTAATGAAAGTACCCCATAACTCTACTCAACCACCCTTCAAGGTAACAGTTTATCCTAATTTTAATGTTAAACATTTCCATAAAATATACATACTTAAACACTATATTTAAAATTACCTATTTTCTACTAATGAAATCACACTATTTATTCTCTCATGAGTACAAACATGTTGCTTGCATCTGGCTTTTTAGTGGATTAGTTATGCAAAATTACCTTTATAAGATTTATTCATTTGGTGCATGTGTTTGTAGTTTGCTAATTTTCTCTCATGGGTATTGCACATACAAAAGCATCCTGATTTATCTCTTACTCTGTTGGTAAATGTGTAGATTATTTTCAGTTAAAATAATGTAACACTAGCACATTCTTTTAAACATTCTTGTAAAAATGGTCTAAAATTAGGAAATATTTAGAAATGATTCATCATATTCATAGGTCAAGAAGAAAAACTGATATGATAATCTCTATAGACACAGAAAGCCATTTGAGGGGTCTAAATCCATGGTGGATAAGTATTCACTGAAACTAATCATTGTCTGGTACTTAACATGGGCTAATACACTCACAGTCATTCTTCTTATTAATGGAAAAGCTCTAAAGGTAGCTCCTTAAGAAAAGGATACCAGATACTGACATTATTACTTAACAGTGTGCTAAATTTATAATCTCAAGAAATTATGAGAACAAAATTTCAGGTATAAAAACTGGAAAGAAGAATAAAGATTTTTATATCTAAAACCCCGTATAAGCAATAAAGAGATGCAGTAATGTACCAGGTTGTAAACTAACATATAGAAATCAACAATCTTCATGCCAGACCTCATTTACAGCAGCCACAAAAATAATAAAATATCTATGAATAAATTTGCCAAAAATTGCAGGTTTATGTTGGGGAAGAAAGTGCATGTAAAATAGACTTGAAGAATGCAAAAGAAAATTTGAATGAAACAAAAGGCATTTATGTTTTATAAAATAAAGATTCAAAATCACAAAAATATCAATCTACATTAATTTATCATTTTAATTCAAATCTAACTAAGTACCAATTTGTAATATGATCAGTCAGTTGAATTTATCTTTAAAACTTAGAATAGTCAAGAAAGGAAACACATGAGAGAGGGAGAACTTCCTTTTCAGAAATCAACATACTTTATAATGCTTCAGTAAACAAAGCAGTCCAGATATGCTGCATAATAAAATAGATAAATCAATTCAATCAGAATATAAAACTTGGAAAGCATTTAAAGCACATATGGACCTTAAGTAAAAAGTTACCTTAAATCAAAGAGAAAAATAATCGAAATTTAATTTTATATTTGGTATTGGGGCAATGAGATACCTGTTTCCATGCAAAGAATAAACATTTACAATAAAGATAAACATATGATCCCAGTACTGATGGCTCATTCTTGTAATCCTAGCTGTTCAGGAGGCTGAGATCTGAGGTTCACAGTTCAAAGCCTGCCCTGGCAGGAAAGCCTCTGAGACTATCTCCACTAAACTACTCAGAAAAAGCCGTAAGTGGCACTGTCGTTTGAGTGGTAGAGTGCTAGACTTGAACAGTAAAAACAGAGCTCAGACTCTAAGTTCCAGCCCCAGAAATAGCATAAAATAAAATAAAATAAATGAAGGCACAGACATGAATTTCAGCTCAAAGATATGAAAATCCAATAGAAGTATTAGCTATATGCTGGGCATGGTGGCTAGCTACGCAGGATGCTGAGATCTGAGGATCAAGGTTCAAAGCCAACCCGGGCACAAAAGGACCTGAGATTCTCATCTCCAATTAACCTCTAGAAAACAGGAAGTGGGCTTTGGTTCAAGGGTAGGGCGGTAGCTTTGAGCTGAAGAGCTCAGGGACAGTGCTCAGGCTGAGTTCAGTTAGCTGTGTGAGTAAGAACTGGTGGCAAAAGACAGTCTGAAATTACTGATGATGGGAGTATAAAATGGCATAAAACTGTAACATTCATATGAGTATAATTGCCATTATCTATCAAGATGACAAACTCCTCATAGATTCAGCATTTCACCTCCAGAAATTGATTCTATAGACAATACATTCTTAGGTACAGAATGAGATAGGTACTATGCTTGTAGGTCTATAAAAACTAATAACCCCAGATTTCAAAATAAGAGACTGATTGAATAAAGCATGGCATATATATATATATATGAAACACATATGAAGTATTCTGTGTAAGTATGCAAACATTTAAAGATTCAAGAGTTGAAATATGAAAAATAATTTGTAATATGGCTAAAACTAGAGGTAGAAAATAATCTTTTATTGAATTATATATGCACAATATAGTCTTGGAAGGATCATTACCAAAACCGAAAATAATTACGCACGCAGGGAGAAAGAGATGAAAGTAGATTAGATGAAGGTATGTCTTTTCATTCTGTGATGTTGCATTATCTCTACTATTTGAACAATGTGAATATTTAACTTATTTGAAGCATTAACAAAAATACCAGTAGTCCATTTCATAATTGAATTAGTCTCAGTAATAGGAATTAAGTATATTAGACCAATTTATTCACAATGAGGAAAATTATAAAAGTTTTAAAAATCACATTTCTTGGAAACATTGGTGAACCAACAAAATAATGAAACTCAACAGGTTAACTTGCAGAGGAGGCGAAATGCACCAAGGAGGAGAGGAAGAGCTTGGCTTTGGGGATTACTTTCCCTACTTGACAATTTTTGGAGGCACCACAGCATAAAGCTACCAATGAAATACACATAAATCTCCAGAAAAATAAAAAAATAACTATTATTACTTTGTAAATGAGCAAGAACTGGAACACTAATATCTCTCATCTCTTTTGCTGTCCCTTGGCTATCTCATATTGTTACAGTATTTCACCTTGTTATCTGATATGCGTATTTGATTATTTGAAATCGGATAGGGAAGGGGGGAAAACAAGATGAGGGGAGAGGGTGGG
Organism: Megascapheus bottae; assembly: GCF_031878675.1. NCBI lineage: Eukaryota > Metazoa > Chordata > Mammalia > Rodentia > Geomyidae > Megascapheus > Megascapheus bottae. Next base: position 32,143,864 of record NC_143514.1, read on the forward strand.
GGGAGGGAAATGGGGACAAAAACATAAGAAGGGGTATCAATATTTGTGAAGTAATGCACTTTCTATCTGGTGAGTATAATGTAACCCTTCTATTAATTACAATACAAAATACATGAAAAACACTGGAAAACTACGGAAAATAAAGAAAAATGCAGTCTATAGAACTAGATGGCTAGAGTCACCAGAGTTAGAAACAGGTACATGATTCAAGACTGTCTGTATGCTTAGATACTTGGAAGGTAGTGATGAGGGAATGGATCATGGTTTGACTGCCTGGGCGTAAAGATTCATGAGACTCCATCTCAATCAGTGGCTGGATACAATGGCGTGCAGCTATCATTCCAATGATCACAGAAGCACAAATAGCAACATTATAGTCAATCTAGACTGATACAGGCATAAAACAAACCCTGTTTAAAAAACAGCCACTTGTAACCCTAGCTACTCAGAAGGCTGACTTATTTCCAAGTAACCACCACAAATTTGGAAGTGGTACTGTCAAGTAGTAGAACACTAGCCTTCAACAGAAAAGGTGAGAGACAGCACACAGGCCCTGAGTTCAAGCTCCAGGACAGGCACAAGGGTGGAGAGAGGAATTGGGGATGGGGGAGATTGTGGCTGGTGGAGAGTGGGACCCTGATTTCAAAGCCCAGAACCAAAAACAAAACAAAACAAAACAAAAATCAGTTCGAATATCAATTATTAGATTCAGCAGCTGAGTACATCAATGGGGAAAATGTCAGTAAACTGGAACATAAAACAGGAGAAAATAGCCACAGTGGAGCTCGAACAGGACATAGGCTTGCAGATACAAAAGTATGCCACGTTGTGACCTAATAGCTATGTTGACAGTGGTTATCACATGCATATGAAATCCCAGAAGAAAAGAAGAGAATGGGAGAATATGCCATAAGTACAGTGCTAATGACTATTTTCTCCCCAAGAAGAAAGTGACACATCAAGCCACAGATATTATAAGTTCCCAAATCCCAAAAGCAGAAAAGCAATAAAATAATGTCACCTATTATGGTTGACAAATACTAGGAAAAATGATGGCAAAATATTAGAAAACCACCAGGAAACACTATACATTTTGCTCAAATGAATAATAATTAGGTTTAATACATATGTCATTTCCCCAAAATAAAAGTAAAATCAATGAAATACCAAAGACTATGCTATATTTAAAGTGATAAAAGGAATTATCTGTCAACCTAGAATTCTTTATGTCGAGGAAAATCCTTTTAAAATGCAAGTGAAATGAAGATATTTATAGATAATTGAAAATGAAGAGAATTTGTCATTGGCAGAGCAACACTAAGAATATGAAAGGATAAAAAAGATCCCAATGGAAGATTAGAAAAGCAGAAAGTAGAAAACAGTAAAAAGCAATACAATTAAGTAAATTAAATAAATATTAACTGTATAAGACACTAATGCTTTGGGGAGCTAAAATTTCTAGAGCATAAAAAATTATCTGCATAGGCAGGTGCTATGGCTCACGCCTGTAATCCTAGCTACTCAGGAGGCTGAGATCTAAGGATTGTGGTTCAAAGCCAGCTCAGGCACTAAAGAATCAGAGACTCTTATCTCTAATCAATCACTAGAAAAGGGAAAGTGGGCCTGTGGCTCAAGGGGTAGGCGGTAGCCTTGAGCTGAAAAGCTCAGGGACAACACCCAGGCCCAGAGTTCAAGCTCCATGACCCATACAAAAAAATGCATACACATATTGTCTATTACACATAATTTTGCACTGAGGTGAAAGTTTACAGTATTCTAAGATTTTTGCCTTGCCCAGAAACAGGTGCCAGTTGACATCAGACTGATTAGTCAAGAAGACAGTTCTTTTTTTTTTTTATGTTTGTGTCTTTTTTCTTTTTTTTAAAAATTTTTTTTATTGTAATTAGTAAAAGGGTTACATGATATTTTCCAGATAGAAGGTGCATTAATTCACATACATTGATACCCTTTCACATGTCTTGGTACCCATTTCCCTCGCCCCCCCACCCCCCAAGAAGACAGTTCTTTTTTCTTACTGTGGCTCACCATGTGGTCCCACAGTGACCGCTGCACCACCTAGGAGCTGGAAATACAGAGACTATCCTCCAGATTTGTGCAATCAAAATCTAAGGATGGACATCTAATAATGGTTTCTTAATGGATGTTAAAAATACTGGAAAGCACCAGGCACTGTGACTCATGCCTGTAATCCGACCAGTTAAAGATGCTGAGATCTGAGGATTATGCCTGGAAGCTACCCACGGCAGTCAAGTCCCTCAGACTCTTGTCTCCAACTAATCACCCAAAAACCAGAAGCAGAGCTTCAGCTCAAATGGTAGAATGCCAACAAAATAAACAAAAAATCCTCAAGGGCAGCAGCCAGGTCCAGAGTTCAAGCACCAGGATTGACACAAAAAAAATGTATATTTTGGAAAACAACCAGAGGGAGAAATTTTGCATTATCTTCAAGGGAATAATGACTAGACAAGTCCTCTAGGAGGTTCTAAAATGTACTACATTGTGAGAATCTGTTTTAGGATAATCACTGAGAGAATTGTGAAAGATTTTATAATTTCTAAGTTCATAAAGGAATAATAGAAGTTTCGTAATATAAACAAAGGCAAAACAAGAGAAACAGGAAGGTGAAGGTAGAAAGAACAAAGAGCATTTAAAAATATTATAGTATCAAGCCCAAAGACATTATTAATTAGAACACTTGTACCAGACCCTCCAATTAAAATACAAGTGACACACTGAAGTAAAACTCAATTCACCTATAAGCTGGAGACATCTAAAATATACAGAGGCAGATATTTGATACATCAAGGAATGCAAAAACATTTATTATGGGACAATAACAATCTAGTACAGCTATACTTAAACCAGGCAAAATAGGAAATAAGAGGATAAGCATTATTAGATGATGAATGGATCTGTTTCTAAGGAGAATTCATTTAAATGTTTGTGTCAAAGGACATGCTTAAAAATGTCAAGCAAAACTTGACATAATTACTAGAAGAAATAGATAAAGCCATAATCATAGAAAAATTCCTAATAGAAAAAGTCACTGAAGTTCATAAAAGAGTCAAATAAAATAATACGGCAACCTTAAAATTTAAAATTATCAGGTCCAGTAGCTGTAATATATATATTCTTAGGAATGTGCAATTATTTACAAAGAGAAACCTTATACTAGGTCAATAATAAACAAAATTTTATGGTACATTTTCTTTAACTCTAAAGCACTGAGAGAGCAGTAACAAAAATCACCAGAAAAGACTGCATATTGGGTAATCAAGAAATCTTCTAAACAATCCATGGGCCAAAGTAGAAAGCATATTGGAAAATGACTAGGAAATACTTAAAATTTAAAAATATTTAAATATTTGGAATATTTTAAGCTAAGTGATATATATACATATATATAAATAACTGTCAAGATATAAGTAACACAATTCTCTAAGGGAGATGCAGTTTTACATTATACATTTTATATAAAATCAGCATATTCAAACTAATGAAAATTTAGAAAGGAAACTTTAGGAACTATATATTAAGGAAATTGTAACCAAATATGAGGAGAGAATCACCAGTTGTTTTTCTGAAACAAAGCAGGCCAGGCTCCAATGGTCCTGTAATCCTAGCTACTGAGGAGGCTGAGATGGAGCATCACGATTTGAAGCCAGCCCCAGCAGGAAAGGATGCAAGATGCTTATCTCCAATTGACTCCAAAACGTCAGAAGCTTGAAGTTGTGGACAAGGGGTAGACTGCCAGTCTTAAGGAAAAAAGCTAAGGGGCAGCACTCAGGCCCCGAGTTCAAGTCTCAGTACTGGAATTTTAAAAAAAGAAAGAAATAGGAAAAAAAATGAAGCTCCAATTTAAACCTAACTCACTTCTCTGATGAATTTTATTAAACATTTTAGAAAATTGGAGTCTTAGAAAATAGGCAAAGGGTCAAGCTTCAATTTGCCTTATAAAGCCAGTATCACTTTGACAGAAAAATCTTACAAGGACATTTGAGAAAGGACAAGTAATGACAATGTAGGCATCTAAATCTAGTGACACACACACACACACACACACACACACACACACACACCACAAGCATATATACACTATCATACTCCTATACATCATGATCAATTGAAGTCTTTTTCTGAAATAAAAGGTGAGTTTAACATTTCAGAGACAAATTGATGTGATTTACTTTATTAATGCTATAAAGGAGAAAAATGATACAAGAGCACCTATATATTGTTCTATTTCTGGATTGTTTAAGAAACTGAAAAGTTGTCATACATTGGTGTTTACATTATGAAGAGGAGCAAGGAAACAATAATAAAAGTTAAAGGTGATTTCTTTCCTAGTTGGAAGTAATGGATGGTTGTTGAACCTTTAGCCACATTGTTTAGGGTGGTAAGTTCCAGTAAATGTACAGTCTACTACCCTGTCTCAACACTTAGCTCTGTCATTTCCTGGTCATCTTACCAACTTCCTTCTTTAGGCTCACATGATTCTTTGCAACTATCTTTAATAATTCTATACACAAACTATCCACAGCAGGGAAAGTGGTCCATCCCATCTCCATACAAGGTGACACACAAGAAAAAGCAAATGTTTGGGCCAGAAGTTTGGCCTAGTGGTAGAGTGTTTGCCTAGCATGCACATAGACCAGGGTTCGATTCCTCGTTACCACATACAAAGAAAAAGCCAGAAGTGGTGCTGTGGCTCAAGTGACAGAGTGCTAGCTTTGAGGAAAAAGCCCAAGGACAGTGCTCAGGCCCTGAGTTCAAGCCCCAGGACTGGCATATACACAAAAAAAGTAAATGTTCAACTGTATCCTTTACAACTTGATAAACAGTAAAAAATTATAAAATTTTCTTCACTTTCAGAGTTAACAGAGTAGAGGAATGAACAGAAAACAATAATCATGTTTCTGTTTCCTTCAGATGATAAAAAAAGAGGGCAATTGAAATTCAAAGTAAGTACATTTTATTTTGAGCCAGGTATGACTGTGAATGCTTATAATTCCAGGCAGGAGATTTGTAAGTACAAGGCTAGCTTGGGCAACGTAGCAAGATTATATCTTAAAAATAGAAATAAACATTAATATTTTAGTTTAAAAGGTATAGTATTTCAGTTTAAAACTATCATTTTGTTCTACTCTTAAAAAAGAGACTTTTCTGATAACCTGTGTGTGTGCAGGTAGCAGAGAGAAAGAGAGAATTCATTCACAGATTCAATAATACTTTCTCGTTAAATAGCTACTTAAATGCCTTATACTACTCACTGCCTTTAGGTCTTTCTCTGTGCTATTGAAAATAAGAGCACTTCGTAGATTGGCTTTGAATTTCCCAGTTGTACACTTTGGGTTCTATATTATGTAAACAGGTATTTGTTAAAGTGAAAGAGGCGACATTTATCATGAGTAGCCACTGAGCTGTGGACTATGTCACTCTTTACATCTTCTTCAAGTCTTCTTGACTTTCTTACTGAAAGGCTCTAAGCCTCCTGTGAGCCGCTTGACATCTGATCTGGGATGGCCCTGGCCGCCCTTCCCAGCCTCTTCTGACTCTGCCTTTCAACTTCTGACAGCAGTGATCTGACTGGAAATGAATGTTGCTTTCAAATACAACGTGTGGAAGAGCTCTGAATTTTTTAATCATGTTTTCTTTAACTGCTTTCTCAACTCCCCCACTCCACCCCCGGCCCCTACTTATTCCACCCTTCTCTCAGGCTCTGTATGTATTTGGTTGCTTTGGCATATTTGTTAGAGTTTTCCAGATAAAGATTTTTTTTTTAATCCAGCTAACTGGCATCGATCTTAATGACTGGTTATCTGAAATTTACTCTTTCGGGGACATTTAATTCTATTTGTTTTTGTCCAGTCTTGGGGCTGAAACTCTGGGCCTTAGCTCTGTCCCTGAGCTTCTTTTTGCTCAAGGCTAACTAGCCACACACAGCTCCACTTCCAGCTTTTTCTGTGTATGCATTACTGAGGAATTGAACCCAGGGGTTTGTGCATGCTAGCCAATCACTCTACCACTAGGCCACACTTCTAGCCCCTCCTTTGGGGACATTTTATTCTTATCAATTATATTATACTAATTATTTCCCTGAATCATGTAGCACAATTTTATCCAATGCCTCCTGTGTGTCTGTCTTTTTTTCCCTAGTCCTTGGGCTTGAACTCAGAGCCTGAGCACTGTCTTTCGGTTTTCTAAAGGCTAGAGCTCTACCACTTGAGCCACAGTACCCCTTCTGGCTTTTTCTATATATGTAGTACTACAGAATCTAACCCAGGTCTTCATGCATGCTAGGCAAGCACTCTTACCAGTAGGCTAAACTCTTCTTCCCTGTGTCAGTCTTTAGATACCTGGTATTGACGGCCCAAATAAACTGTGTTCTAATTAATATTCATAGAGATTGTGGTCTGAATGATTAGTAAAGGGTTCTGAAAAAGTTATAAAGTTATAAAAGTGGCAGGAGTAATTACTCTGATTTAGGAGTTGCTATCAGAATGTGTAGCAGGAACATTTGAAGAAAACAGCTCTAAAGAAGGAATATTTGATCTGGATCTGGGCAATGTTCAAAGACAGATAAGCTAGGTGCTGTCCAGCGAGTGGAACCATCCCTTACTAAGAAACACCCTCCGGTGGAAAAAGCTTCACAGCAGAATGCAGGGCGCCCTGCTTTAGGCAGGTACTTGGGAAGTGGACACAGGATAGTGGTTTGAGTCCAGCCCAAGCTAAAAGCTAGCCCCGTTACATATCAAAGACTAAGCCAGGCATGGAGGCTCATATATGTGGTTCCCAGCTAACTAGGGAGAGGGAGGAAGAAGGAGCACAATGCAAGGCTGAGCATAGACAAAAGGAAATAAATCCCTATCTGGAAGAAAAATGACTGACAGCACCTCACAGAGGCAAAGCTCATGCCTAGGAAGAATAAGGCCCTGACTTCAAATCTCAGTACTCCCTGCTCCCAAAAGAAGCTTGGCATATTTGAGAAATTGAGATGAGGTGGTATGGCTGGTGCTCGCCACGAGAAAGCTGGTGCGACATGTACTGTGCAGAAGGTTTCAGGAGGTGGACCATGAAGGACCTTACAAGCCATGGTAAGGGTTTAGCCCTTAATCTACAACAAGGAAAACCACCCAAAGCTTTATCCAAGGGAAGGTGACACCAATTTCCCATCTTTCTTCCCTTTCTTCTTTGCTTCTTTACTTCCTTCCTTTTATATAAAGACATGTATGTACAGTGAATAATAATTGTAAACACAATAACCTACAGAACTTCAGATAACAGATATTTATCATTGGTTTTCTAATTTATTCAAAAGAGTGTTCTATGCAAAGGTGAGGGAGTCATGTAGTAGCTCCTGCTGAGTGTGTATTTAAGAGGAGGGTCTTTCCCACCACTTCTTAAAGTTGTCCAAAGATGTTGCAGTTGGGCCTCACAAGTGCTACTAACTCATTCTTTTGCAGGTGTCTTGATTGCTTTTTACTAGTCTCTGAGGAAATTTGGCCTGCATTTCATGGAATGCCTCTTGTGATCTCAAGATAGAGGCTTTTCAAAGGGGCTGAGAAGTTACTGACAAGTTCTTTGGCTCAGATCCCTGCTGGGTGCCCTTGGAGAGAATGCTGTAGCTGCTTATGAGAAGAGGAAATCTCACTGGAGACTTTGGGACATAAGCAAGTGAGTAAGACTGTGGAGACACATGAGGCTGCTCTATGGAATCTGACAAGCAGTCAGATTTGAAGGGTAGTTGGTCTTTAAAAGACAAGAGGAGTGTGAATCCCAGGTGCCACAAGGCTGGGATTGCAGCTTTCCTAAGAAATAATCAAGTCTTCCTCTGCTTCTGTCCACTTTGTGCTGTAAAAAGACACATTTGGAAAAGGCCCTAGCATCCACTCATTTATCACAAAGTAGCTGTCCATTTCTAAGCAAATGAGGCCATGAGTCCTTATGTTCTCTTGTGCCCTTAGGCAAGAACAAGGTCTATATAAACAAGCCAGAAACAAGGAAACAATTCCAGGAACTTGAAAGAGCTTCAAATAAAAAAGCAAACCACACACACACACACACACACACACACACACACACACACACACACACACAAACACACACATGAAATAGATAAGATTACACTGATACTAGATTTTTAAAATGTGACTACAACATTATAGTTACATTAAGCATCAAGAAAGTTAAAATGAGCTTGAAGTTTCTACACATTAACTAAATATGGATCTTACTGCACACATTCTCTAAAACCTAGAGATAAATAAAAAGAATGCATAAAATCATCTACAATCTCTGTCTACCAAATAACTAGGAGACAGATCATGTTACAGATCTCATTTTGCACACAAGAAGGGAAATAACAAATGTCAGCTTGTTGAGTTAGCACGGGAGCCTCCCAGAGGCAGTTGGAAGATGCTCAGGAAAGACAAGAAGGCAGCAGGGCAGATCAGTGGCAGGAGACTGAGCAAAGCATCGCTGCAGAAAATCATCACACACTGAAGATAACTAAAGGGAAAAGGCTGGGATCCAAATGAACTGTGCACAGAAACTATTACTGGGTCACTAAAGGAAGGTTTGAAAATGTCTACCAGCAGAGCTTTTGGGAAGGCATTTCTTTTGGAGAGAAGTGCTTCTTATCTAGGTCCTGAACAAAGTCTGAGGAAAAGGGAAGTCATTCCACCACAACTTAATATGCACTATCCATCTAAGAGAAAGGACACTTCACTGTTTCAACAGAGAATGGCATTGAATGAGAGAACCCACTGAGCCTCTCTGTAACCTCATTGTTAACTCCAGAACCATCTGTTTTTCACCCATTCAGAGAAACTCAAGACAAATGTGAAAACCATAGATAATGTCCCAAAGCCAATAACTCATCTGTAGAAAATGAGAGTGTAAGTATTTCAGCGGGTGAAAATTCTTCCTCCAAACAACCTGATTATAACCCCCAAATCAAATTTAATGTCTACAAGATTGCAACTACAGTGTTGTTTTTTTTTTTAAACACCTCTTACCAGGAGTTCAAATGCTCAGAACAGAAAAGGGCAGTTTAAAAGAGGAGAGGAAATCAAAGGTGAAACAAGAAACAGTGCATTTCAATGGAGAGAGGTGGCTGTTGGCATCTGAGCCAAACCATCATGTACAGCATCAGAGCAAATGGGTGCTCGGAGACTCTCAGTGGCATATAAGAGAAGTCCATGGTCTACCTGTACAGTGTGACTTCCAAAAGTCAAATACCCCTCAGTAGATGAATGTATCAAGAAAATGTGGTATATATATACAATGGAATTCTATGCTACCATCAGAAAGAATGGCATCGCCCAATTTGTAAGGAAATAGACTTGGAAAAAATCATATGAAGTGAAGTAAGCCAGACCCAAAGGGACATACGCTCCATGGTTTCCCTCATTTGTAATAATTAGTATACATACGCCTTGGATTTTCCTAGTAGAGGATCACAATAGCTCAATAGCTCTATTCATATGGCCATATACGATTGTGTTTCCAGGATATGGAAACAAGAAATTTATCTTTGTGGTTGTTGTTTTTAATGTGCTATGTGATGTTATTTCTTTTTTTTACTTTAGTTTTCCCCACTTATGGTTTATTCCCTATTGTCACTCTGACTTTGGTACCTGGCACATTGTATATACATTTATGAGAATTAGGGAAAGGGAAACAAGAAGATGATGAAGCAAAGGACAAAGGGTGAGTCAATGTAACTATGATAGTCACAAGAAACTATGTTGGAAATGAACTTTACAACTTGGTAAAGTTGTAAAGAGGGAAAGTGGGAGAAAAATGTGGGAGGGGATAAAAATATTTGAGAAGAAATGTACTTGCTACCTTACATATGTAACTATAACCCTTCTGTATATCACCTTGACAATAAAATTAACTTAAAAAAGAAAGAAAAAAGAAAAAAATCAAGTGTACCTGGAACAAATCTACGTTCCAGATTTATGTGGCTGATTATTAGCGTAAAATGACAAACTCAGTATAATTCCTTAGAATGGCAAAGTCAAAGTTTGACAAAATAAGTACCAGGAAATGGTTACTTCCAAGATGAGGGTGGGGCCAAGAGAGGGGGAGAAGAGTGAGACAAACAAGTGGGGAGAAGTCAGACAAAAATTCTCTGTATACAACTCAAAAAATTGAATCACTCCAAAACTAATCTCCAAAATAACAACCATCCCATTAAAAAATGGGCCAAAGACTTAAAGAGAGTCTTCTCTGAAGAAGAAACAAAAATGGCCTATAGACACGTGAAGAAATGCTCAACATCTTTGGTCATAAAAGAAATGCAAATCAAAACAACTCTAAGATTCCACCTCACTCCAGTTAGAATGGCCAGGATCAGGAAAACGAATAATAACAGATACTGGAGGGGATGTGGCCAGGAGGGATCACTACTACACTGTTGGTGGGAGTGCAAACTCATTCAACCACTATGGAAAGCAGTATGGCAGTGCCTCAAAAGGCTAAACATAGAACTCCCCTATGACCCAGCAATTCCACTACTTGGCATTTACCCAACCATCCAGAATCTAGGGCATACTAAATCCACTAGCACAACAATGTTCACTGCAGCATTATTCACCATAGCAAAAATATGGAACCAACCTAGATGTCCCTCAGTTGATGAGTGGATCAACAAGATGTGGTATTTGTACACAATGGAATTCTATGCTGCTGTCAGGAAAAACGACATCGACCCATTTGTTAGGAAATAGAAAGACTTAGAAAAAATCATATTAAGTGAAGTAAGCCAGACTCAAAGGAACTTAGGCTCAGTGGTTTCCCTCATTTGTCATAATCAGTAGAAACCTTGGGCTCTACTAGCAGAGATCTGCAATAGAGCAAAATCTCGATACATAAGGCCATATAGTATGAAGCTAATTGAAAGGACCTCCAGGATATTGAAATAAAATGAATGATTGTTGTCCTTAATGTACTATGTTATCTCTTCTCTCCTTTGCTGTCCCTTGGTTATCTCATATTGTTACAGTACCTCAGTTTGTTATCTGATATATTGAATTTATTTGTATTTCTTTATTTGAAATTTGATAGGGAAGGGGGGAAAACCAAGACGGGGGGGGGGGGTGGGGGGGAGGGTAAAGGGTGCCAAGACATGTGAAAGGGTATCAATGTATGTGAATTAATGCACCTTCTATATGGCAAATATCATGTAACTCTTTTATTAATTACAATAAAAGTTATAAAAAAAGAATTCTCTGTATACATTATACAATTAATGGAAGGGGTAGGTCAGAGGGAAGTGGAGAATGTTGAAGTGGGTGATATAGACGATATATATTCATTGACTCCTTTGTTAAATGGCAACTCCTCTGTACAGCTATTTCAAGATAGAAACTTGCTAGATAAAAATTCTAGGGATATTTTTGGTAGTTTTATTGTTTGGCATGTTGTAGTGAGAGAAAGGAAGGTTCTAGAAAGAAGTTAAAGAGGCAAAGGAACAAAATAGATTCGCCATTCACAGTAATTAACATATATCAATAACTAAATCAAAATAAGAACAAAATCAATATTGGATTTATTTTAAGACAAATAAAAGTTGTTGACTTATTTGTTAAAATTGTCTGGGGGAGGAAAGATTTTGAAAATTGTTACTTAAATTTCTATAGACCCTGGAACAAATCTTACTGGTTCTGAACTCATGTCCTGTCTTTTATTGCTTTGCAAGCTCAGAAAAAAATGAGTAGGCTAATAATATCATCATAAAGTTGTAAGAAATATATTTGGAATGCATCTTACTATACAAAAAATGTCCTTTTCTTTCTTCTGGAACTTGTGTGTAAGTAAAGGGCTTCTCTTAATTTTTCCATACTTTTTTTTTTTTGCCAGTCCTGGGCTTGGGCGCAGGGCTTGAGCACTGTCCTTGGGCTTTCTCAAGGCCAGAGCTCTACCACTTGAGCCTCAGCACCACTTCTGGCTTTTTGCTATGTATGTGGGGTACCGAGGAATTGAACCCGGGTCTTTGTGCATGCTGGGCAAGCACTCTACCACTAGGCCAAACTCCCGGCCCCCCATACTTTTTTTTGAGGCAGAATTAGTGATGTTAACATAGTTTAATCCTGCAATTTTGATTCATCACATCCAGTTTCCAAAAAGAAAACACTGCTAACAGTGTAGTTATTATTTCCCAATTATTTAATGTCCAGTTTTTAAATTTTCCAATTATTTATTTTTCCAAATTTATAATGAGAGCAATATTAATTTGATACTTGAGAAACATAGAAAAGAGAAATAAACAAATAATGAACATGCTTACTCCTCACCTTCTTTTTCTGGGAAATGGAGGTGAGGGAGAGAATGTGAGGAGGAATTTCTTTTATTTTAAACAACATGATCATCAATCAAGACGCAGAGGCAGGATGGGGTGGGATCAAGAGGAAAGGGATAAAGGAAGAGGGAGATATAAGAGGGGAGCATGCAATTAGAAATTGAATGTATATCCTACAAAATTAAGGAGAGTGAGGAAAGAGATGAGTTGAGGAGGCATGAAGAGAATGTTGGAAGGGGTGACAGTGATCAAGATGCATTGCGCTGAAAACAGCTTTGCTAAATGTCAACTCCTTTGTACAACTATTGAAAGGCAATAAAAAAATTATGTATTAGAAACAAGAAGCAGAGGCAGAGATGCCTGGCTAGCCCTGATCTTATCCTTCTACATTCACAGGCAGCCACACTGAAGCTGAATGCTCAGTAAGTTAGTGAAGAGCTAGAGGAAAACGAGTAAAAATAAATTGATAAGTAAATGAAATGAAAATAAAGAATACCAGTATGAATTTCATGAATTATGGTGATGAAAAAACATAAAGGGAATCAGGAAAGCAGAAGGACATCAATAAGTTTGGAAGGTCACATAATGTAGATTTATGAGTTTCATTACAAAAACATATTAACAATACCGTTCTTCCAAATAAAACCTGAAGTGTATCAATAGTTGAACATAAAATTGGTAAACAGTCTATGCTTCATAGTCCTAGCTTCCAGGATTCTACTTTCCTAATTTTTGTGCCGTAACTTAAGCAATATGGAAGAAAATGTTATCAGAAATGCACACAGCGTCTGACCCAGTGACTACCCCCTAGTTTGCTGAATTTCCCTGCATCTCTATGCAAACAAATTATATGAATCTCATTGGCAAATTCTGTATGATGGCTAGAATTTTAGAATAAGAGGAGGATCTCTAAGGGACATTACAATTTGCAATGCAAACGACAGATCTCAGATACTCCTAGAAAATCTTCAAACCTCTTTCTGTGCTATGATGGCACAACCTTGATTTGTAATAATAAAACAGCTACCACTTAGCAACTTCTGTGTGCTAGAACATTGCAGTTATTTTAAAAATTATTTTACTGGTGTCGTTTGTTTCCTTCGTAACACCTGAGTTTTTTCTTCTTTGTGCCACTTATCACATTTGTAATACCATGTCATTATCAACTGTGCACCTCTTCATTGGACCACAAGTTTTCTGTGAGAAGAAAAAATTGTGTCAACTTTGGCTGTAGCCTTCATCCCTGACTACATAGGGAGGAACTGGCTGAATATTTGCTAAACTAGTGATTCTTTAAAAAATTTATTTTTAAGTAGTTGTACAAAGGGGTTTTAAAGCAATGGTTCTTGGTTCTTGGCGTTCTTCCTAATTTAACACTAAAAGAAATGAAGATACATTTTCCCAAAGCTAGTAAATGTAGAGCCAAGATTTAGTCAGACTCAGCTCCATTTGACCACAGAGGTCATGGTTGTTCTACCAAGTTTCCCAAGCCATTATTTAGTTTGAAGGAAAACCATTTATTAAGCACTTTTAAATGGTTAGCATGAATTGTAATCAATTGCTGTTACCTTATCCGATGATGAAGTAGAAAAACTTCAGTTCTGTTTTCTTACAAGATGTTATTAGAGCCTCAAAGCTTTTGTAGTGTATTGTATTATGTATTTCAAAATTTAGAGTCACCATCTATAAACATCCTTTTTCTACTGTTACTGTATAAATACATCATCTTATGCCCTGGCCAGCCAGTACTGGCTTCTACATGCATTGTTTAGGTTTTAGGAATTTTGTGAGCTACTTATTTAATTACAAATTAAAATCACAAAGAAATAAATTATCGTAAAAGCAAAGGGAATTGAAGTGAAGAAAGGATAATCTTTTCAGCAAATAGTGACTGGACATCCACAGGCAATAAAAAAGGAAACTTAAAGAAAAAAGAACTTAAAAGTTCACATCATATAAAAAATGAATCATGAAGATAAATGTAAATACAAAAATATAAAAGTTCTGTGAGGGAAAAATATAGGGGAAAATATTCAAGGTCAAAACCTAGATGCGTTGTTCTTAGATATGACACCCAAGGCATAATTTTATGAAGGAATAATTTGTTAAACATTTTAAGAAAAAATTTAAGATAAGAAGTTACTGACTTGGAGAAAAAAGCTTGTAGACCACGTGTTTGGTAAATTTCTTGACTATATAAAGAGTCTTGAAGCTTGCCTATACTCTCACAGAGCTTGGGAGGAAGAGCTAGCAAGTAGTCATTTTCTTGAAGGCAAAGCTCCTTCCTAATAAAACTCTAAGTTTTACCATAGTCACTAATTTAATATTGCCTGTATGTGGTGAAACTTTAAGAGTATGGAATGAAGGGGCCTGTGTCACCGAATGAGTAAGTTAGTTCAATTCTCTAGCCCTTAGATCTCTTGCCTATGAGTTGGAAATAATAGCAAAACGTTATAGATAGGCTCTAGAATATAGTACACATGAAATAATAATGTGGTATGTTTGATTACTGTTATTTGTACTGTGCATGGTACCAGACTCAAGTTTCATTGAACCCATCTGTGAATTATCTAGTATAGTCTGGTGTAGGTGCGCTGGCCTGAGTGTCAGGTGTCAAAAGATGCAAGCCCTCGTCTTGGTTCTCTCATTGTGTATGACTTTGGCTGTGTCATTCTGAGTTCTGGTTTATTTGCTGGAGGATGTATGAGAGAACCTGGGGCAGAGGCTTGAGTCCCTCTGTAGCCCTACAGGTTTGTAACTGCACAATGCTGTCTGACAACTCCTCTTAAATGAGGTGGACTTCTGGTGACAGGCAGGGCCATCTATTACTACCTCTCACTACACCCTCCTTCAGCAGTGGGTAAGGCTATCTTGATGATGTATTACAACATGCAAAGATACCCAACCATTCCACTTGGGTGACAATTCTGACTAAAGAAGGATTATTGCCTTCTTCAGTTTATAACCATAGTAACCACCTAAAGTTATAGAAAGAAGAGAAAAATCAATGCATGTGAGTTTGAGAGGTGACATGTTTAGTGGTTTTTCACTTGGAAAGTCCTGCATGTGGGATGCTTCTCCCATTTACTGACCTGGTGACATTGCTCTGATTCATTCTCCCCACAGACTATACAGGCCATAGGACTGGTGACCTCAATTACAGAGGCAAGAACACAGGTGCCCAGAAAAACAGGGTGTCACCGCTGGAAGAGCCCTTGTCTAGTCCAAACATTCCATTTCACACATGAGGAAGCTAGAGCTCATGGAGGCCAAAGGACACTTCCAAGGTTGCAGATTCAGTTGGCAGAGCTGGTCTGGACAGTGCACATGTTGGTGTCCTGACATCTGTGAGATCATACGTGAGCCTCAAATAAGCAGTGTTCATGCATTGTTTTTCTTTTGCCACCATAATCCTCATTTGCAAATAAAGTCTGGGAAGTGGGAAAGGGTTGCAGTTGGTCTTGGGGACAAAAACTAGTATCTAATTAATTCTTTACTCCCAGGAGAGTGTGTCTCATGAAGATAATATGAATTATTGTGTGTGTGTGTGTGTGTGTGTGTGTTTGTGTGTGTGTGTGTGCGTGTGATCAGATTCTAAAGGCAATTATTCTGGATCTATTAACAACTGGTGCCTCCAAGTCATTTTTTGTCCTGACTGACCTCACATGTAGCAATGATCCCTGGGATGCAGGTTACAAAAAACAGTGGTTATGTTTCCTGAGTTGTACCTCCCAGGACTCAGAAACTGTTCCTTGAAAGGAGTACCACACTCAGCACTGGGAAGATATTAAAGATATTCATGTTGTAAAGGGTGACATTGATGAAGATGTATTTTCTTCATAAGCTGCTTTATTAAAGGGTAACTGTTTTGTACAGCTACTTAAAGATATTTTTTATAAACAAGAAAAGATACTGATGGGGATGAGTCAGGAGGATTGTCACAGAATATGCCCAAGAATATGAACTTAGTAGCTGTTCCCTTATAAGAAATAAGGGTAAGATTGCTAATGAGACATTCAGGAAGGAAGCATAAGTTCTTGACATGTATGTATTTACAGTGAGGAAACCAGACTAACACACTACTATATTCACTATGGTGGGAGTAGTTATATGGGAAGAAGGAAAGTAGAGTGAGAAATTTGTTTTGGATTAGATTTATTTGGTTAGTATAAGCATATATTGTGGTTTCAATAGTGCTTTCTCTCCTCCTTCTCTCTGTCTGTCTAGCTCTCTTTTACATCCAGGTGAATTCCAAACTGTATTTCTGTCTGGGTCTGCATATGAAAGGCAGTGGTCTCATTCCATCTCCTTGCAGTTGCAATTGCCTTTCTGTTTAGAGCCCCTAAGGAGAGAACACAGATCTCTGCCTGCTGAGGGGAGAAGACCTTGAGGGAGTTCGAAGGTCTCTATGTGGAAACTGTTAAATCTCACTTCCTGTCCTTTCTTGGCTACCCTCTCCTCAGATTCCCCTAGGTGGGATCATGTGGTAGCCTTGTGATCAGTAAAATATGACGAAGAGTGTCACTTCTAAACCTAGCCCCTGCAGTCATACCTGGGGCAAAGTTTTGATTTTCTCGGTCAGCCACCTGGACTGCTGCAAGATGAGAAAGGCCATCTGATGCAATCTGGGCTTTGAATGCAAAGTAAACTCTTAGTGTGTTAAAGGCTTTCTGCTTTAGGGATTATTTGTTATTGAAGCATAGTTTATCCTGCCCTTTTCCTTCTGATCCATGAAGTCCACCTTATCTAAGGATGACAAGGAGAAAAAAAATGGAGGGCAGGAGATTTCTTTGTGTTTATAAATTTTGGCTCTGTCTGGAGATCCTCTCCTGCCATTTTGCTTAGGAATAAGAATGTTAACACGGGACACAGTGATTTGAGGAAAAGTCATAGACATGCACATATTTTCTCTTCTGTCTTATTGTCTTTCTAACATCCTAGTTTTCCCTAATCATTGCTGTCTTGATTAAATGTATACTACAAAAAGCTTTTAAGATGAAAAATACAATGTTATACTTCAGACACTCACAATCAATACTTTTGAAATTCTTTAATAACCATGATTCCATTTAAATCTGAGAAATTCGACATTTTAGTTCTTACAGAATTGAAAAATGTTAATTATTACTTATTTCTTGCTATATAGTAGAGCATATCTATATACATTTAAATCTATGAGTCTAGCATTCTTTTATTATCAGCCATCTATTTATCTAAGATATTCACCTTAAATTTTGTATTATGTCTAACAGAACAAAAGCAAATTCACATTTTGCATCTGTTCTCATAGTCAATCTGCTTCTAATGAATAAAATATTGTTATGAATTTGAGTTGTTGCTCAGATAACATGGAATGATCACAAGGGAAGTAAGTAAAGTAAGTTTCACTTTTGATGAGTGTATTATATAAGCTTAGTATTTAACTAAAAGAAATAGGATTCAGCTAATATTTTTCATATATTAAAACTATATCATTCTTCATATACTGAAACTATATCATGCTGGGTACTGTGATCCCAGCTACTTAGGAAGCTGAGATCTGAGGATCACTGTTAAAAGGCAGTTCAGGCAGTAAAAAGCCTCATGAGACACTTAGTTGCAATTAATCACTCAAAAGCCAGAAGTGATGCCATGGATCGAGTGGTAAAGTGCTAGCCTTGAGCACAGAGAAGTTCAGGGACAGAACCCAGGCCCTGAGTTCAAGCCCCACAACTGACAAAAAACCCCAAAAAACAAAAACAAAAAAACTATATTCATTCTTATTTTCTAATTCTTTAATCTACTAGGATGATAAGCTATTCGTAAAGTGACAGGCATACCCTTTTGAGAATAGTTCTTACATGAATTAAAAAGAAGTGAGTGCTTATCCTTAATGCATTATCAAATTTAGGCACACAAGAACAAATTTAAAATTATAATAAAGTCTTGGGTAAATTTATTTAAAGTGTTAAAGAGAAACAACTGCAACTTACATTTTTAATCACCCACCAACCACGCTGGACCGATCAGCCTTGTGAAAAGCTCACAAAGCAATTTGACTTGGTGTTATTTTTCTTCTCTAGCTTTTCCACATTCAACTTTGTAGTAGTGTGTTCAATAAAATAAGCAGCACTTGCACTGGATTACTGGGAACCATTCTTGACTCTCATTTCATTCTAGTTAGAGGTAATTACATGCTGCTCATGCAAAGTGCGAAAGACAGCTTTAAATTCTGTTGAATTACTATGTAGATTGGGAGTCAGATCTTTAATTCTGCACCTTCTATCTGGTGAACATAATGTAACCCTTCTATTAATTACAATAAAAATATATTTAAAAAAGAAAGAAAAATAGAAAGCATTGAAAAAACTATACCACCATAACTCTATTCTTTACTGTGTCCAATAGAAAAGTCCATCTGATTTTTCTGAGGGGAAACCTTTTCATTTAAAGTCTAAGATACTGGTCCCGAACCTGATAGAAAAAAAATGGTGACCTCCCTTAGGAATAAGGACAGGAATAAATACATCAATAATAGTTCAGGTGAAGTATATACTTTGAGTGTCTAATCATAATAATGAGTTATAGCTTTGAATCTCTTTTTTTCATATGGTGAAATGAAAATACACACTTAAAAAAGATATTCTAAGTAGCAACTCTTTAATTTAGCCAGGGACTGAATAGATTTGTTGATCTGAGTGTAAAACTCCAAATACTAACTCATTTACATTCAAATCAATCATTTCTGTATACTAAGAACTCATTAATAGCATTTGCAGTTAAATTGCGCAGGGTTTCTCTTAGCCTCATTCCATGAATCAATAAAAAACAACAGTCAAAGGCTATTTTTCCTGTGAATTCCTAAATGACTTCACAACCATTATTCCACTCAGAGGGGAAAAATTATTCTTACATCACAGCAAGGGGGAGAGAAAGCATGGCTTCTATTAAGACTAATGGAGGTTGGGATGCAAAGTTCAGTTGTCAGGAAGAAAGTTATTTGCCACAGGCCTGGAGGACTGGAGAGAAATTTACCAATTAGCTCTTCTTAAACCAAAGCATATTGTTGTACTCTCTCCTTCTGAGCAAGTGAAGCACAGGATCATCTCATATTTCAGAAAGGGGGAAATTAAATATCCTTCATAAATTAAAAATGTCACACATATAATAGTCTGAGTTTACACATAGGGGACTGTAGAATAGTCCTTACAGTGGATACAAGCAAAGTTTATAACATAGGAAAGTATCATACTTGAAAACTTTGGAATGGATGTTCTGAAGGTGGGACAATGCAAGCTTTCTACCACCTCCCCACTGCTTTCCATTTGCTAACATTCTTTCTCAAGATATGATTTTGACCCAATCATCTTCCCGTTTTTTAATTCTTTTCTCTCACAAACATCATCTCAGGTATCTTGAAAGCAATTTATTGACAAATAATCATCTTGTACTTAAAGGATAACCAATCTCTACTCAGTCTCTGAACATTTTTGGTTAGGTTTAGATAAATGCTAGAAAGGAGGGATTTCATACCAGGATGATGGCAGAGGCTGGGTTTCACGGGCCTTCATTACACATAAGCCATTTCTAAGCCATGGCTCCAACATTTTTAGCCTTGTCCTTAAAATGTTTTGGAGCCAGAACAGAACCTAAAGTTAGACTCAGTTCCTCCAGAGAACCACTCTAGTCCAAGCTGCCCGGTATCTCCACATAGCAGTGAGGATGTCATCTTATTTCCAGACATCTGACCTCTTCGAGATGGCCAGATTTTCTTCTAGCTTGATGTTACTCAATTTTCTAAAATTCAAATATGAGGAAATATATTTTCCTCAGGTTAATTTTGGACAGAAAATGCTACAACGATAACTGTGGAATGGAACTATTGCTGGGGAAGAAAAACTGGTGAGAGGTACCAGAGAGAGATTTCTACTGAAGAGCAAAGTAGATAGGCAAGGTGCTAAAATCAGTCTGTCTTATGCCAACCTTAGAGCCTGCTGCTTAACCAAAGATTAAGAGAGTGTTCTGGCCTATATTAACAAACTCTTCTGGGAAAATAACTTTTCAGATTTTAGTTCATTCATTCATTTATTCATTCATCCACTGGTAGATGAATATCTCTGTTTAAGACACGGGATACTATTGCAAACAAGTAGGGAAAAACAGTCTCTGGTTTCATGTGCTTTTCCTTCCTAAAGGGAAGGATCTAATTTATTCTCTGTATCCTAAATACTTCTCTCTTCTTATCCTAATCTGGGCCTGTGATTACGCAAAATATCTTCACTGAACCAAACTTCCTCTTTTTTCCTGTTGTATCTTAATGCGCATCACCTTTCTTAGGTCTACATTGTCTTGTCTTAGAAACTATTAGCTGTGGAAATGTTATAACAGTCTGTATTTCTGTCTTAAAAAATGAAAGCAATTCAGAAAGAATTGTTAACCAGTGTTCTCAGATAGCACCAGACATATTTTCCTCTAGATTTGTGGCACTGTATATCAGGGGAAGCTCTTCCACGTGCTACTAGGATGAAACTGCTTGCCTTGGGCAACCTTAGGGTGAGAGAAGCAATACCAAGAACACACAGAACTGTCTTCCTTTGATCTGCCTACATTTGGGCTGCTCAGCACATGACCACTAAACAAACTACCTGCTGGGCCCACAGCTTTTCTGAACCCTACCTGTGTAAACCCTTAAAGAATCACTTTTCGGGAATTCCTGCACTCTAACGAAATGCCACCCCATTTGAGACATGTACTATCCAAATCTAGTTTACTAACATGCCTTTATAGTTTTAAAGCAGTGTCCATAAACTAGATGCATTACATTGCATTAGTAGTGAACTCAAAATACAAATCACATACTGAGTCATCAGATTAAAAAAAATATGACCCTCTCATGCTTGTTGGGCTTCTGATGCAACCTAGGAACACTGGGCTGAGAAATTTAGGTTGTTTTTGGAATGCTTCATAGGGTTGCCTGTTGTGAAAGTCGGTGCTGATGGGTCTCCTCCCCTCTTCCTTCAGGGTGTGGGAGCTGGTCTGGAAAAATACATGTGATGCAATCATGTTCATTGAAGCATTATTTATAATAGCTAAGATATGGAACCAGCCCAGATGTCTCTCAGTAGATGAATGGATCCTGAAGATGTGGTACTTATATGCAATGGAATTCTATGCTACCATCAAAAGAGTGACACCACCCCATTTGTAAGGAAATTTAAAAGACTTGGAAAAAATCATATTAAGTGAAGTAAGCCAGACCCAAAGAAACATAGGCTTCTTGGTTTCTCTCATTTGGAATAATTAGTACACATACAGGATTCTCTTAGCAGAGGATCACAATAGCTCAAAAGCTATGTACATATGGCCATATAGGATAAGGCTAAGTGAAATGAACTCCAGGATAGAGAAACAAAAGGGTTATGTATGTTGTTATTTATTTTCTTTTTCCCCCTTATGGTTTATCTCAGGTTGTTACAGTATGTGACTTTGTTACCTGGTATAGTGTATATATGTTTAATTATTTATTTGAAATAGGGAAGGGAAGGGGAAAACCAAGATGATTGGGAGGGTATGGTGGGAGAGAAAGTAGGAGAAAAACATGAGGAGGGGTATTAATGATCAAGAATTAATGTACCTAATACCTGACAAATATAACTCTATATGCTACCCTGAAAATAAAAAAACAATGAAAAATATACGTGCTGGACATCTCACTATATAGCCTATGCTATTCTGGAACTCATGTTCCTCCTGTCTTAGGCTCCAAAGTGCTAGGGCTATAGGTGTGTAAAATCAATAAGTGCGATTATCGTTAACTCAATCAAGTGGAAGGTTTTAATACATGTCTTGCTACTGTATATTTAGTTTTTTCTTTACTGCTTTTAGAAAAATATAACCCTCAGCAGACAGATCAATATCTATAGTCAAAGAACCTTGATACTTCACCATTTGGCTCTAATTAGCTAATTGGCTTTTAGCCATAGGTAGGCTATGCAAGTTGTTCTAGTTCTAGGATAGAAATCTAGCATTCTAATTAAGACTGTGAACTCTAGAGCCAAACTTTCTGGGTTGGCATATATAACCAATATCACTTAATTGCCTTGAAAATTGGGTGAGTTATTTAACTTCTCTTTAGCTCAATTTCTTCATCTGTAATTCAAGAAAACTAGCACCTAACTCAAATATATGGAATAATTAAATCAATACCCCCCTAAGATATTTAGAGCTGTCAAATCAATGACATTAGTTATGGTTAAACATGGCCTGTGAGAAATAACTGGTTTGGGCTAGTTAAGTTTGCTGTGAGTGACCCTTTCTACTCTTAGTGCTATTTTCACTTCAGGATGGAATCAAAATTGTTTATAGAATTTATGATGGCTTGAAGTATGCTTTTAGGAGTATATGTCTGCTTTTAGTTCATCAGATTGCTATGTATCTGTGACAACTCCAGGGAACATTGGCTACTTTTGGTTTTAAGTTATGTTCAGTCTAGACCTGGGGCTGTCATGTGCTGCTTAAGATATCGGTTGGGGTGGGTGGGAAAAAGCAGTGGGGGACTTCTGCCATCTTGTGACCCTCACATTCTCAGAAGGCCCATGGACACTTGTCACTGGACTTAGGGTCTACTTGGGTATCCCAAGATGATCTCATTTAAAGATCCTTAAGTTCATTATATCTGCAATGATCCTTTTCCAAAATAAGGTCACATTTACAGGGGGTGGGCATTCAAAACCGGATTCCCTTTTGAAGAGTTACCACGCAATCCACTATACAGCAAGTGAAAATAGTAACTAGTTTTCTTAATTCTGTATGTGGGGTTCATGCAGAGTTCTGTGCCACAAATCCCACAAAGGTAGTTAGGGATGAAAGACCTATGGTGTTAACTATAAATGTGAACTCCTTGGCAAGGGAAAGAACACAATACATGCTATATTTCAGAAGGCAGTACCAACTAACTTACCTGTGTGCTGTCTGCTCAGGGTAAACAGCTGGGCATGGCACTGCATATTTAAGAAGGTGCATGGAAAGTATTTTTGAGGACTGTGTGGATAAGGAATTTCAAAGTGTTTGTCTGACCCATACCTGAGTTAAAAGATTGTCATCCTGAATTGTGCTCATCAAGGACACATCTGGATCTTGTCTCCAAGTGCTATAGCACTGCAGCTGTACTTAGAGATTGACAGTTTTCCTTCAATACTTCCAATTAAAATGCTAATTTTGTTAGGCTCCAAACAAAAGATTTTGGAGAGTCTACACAGGCATAACTAAGCCACAGCCATCCTGTAAAGCCAGTTATGACTGCCAGTCCAGCGATGTGTGTGTGTGTGTGTGTGTGTGTGTGTGTGTGTGTGTTTGTGTTTTATTTTCAATAGGAATTCACAAAGGTGAATTCCACAAGGGTGGCAGAATAGTAGAGTATTGGGAGAAAGCAAGATTAATGCAGTGCAAAGCTTTCCTCTAAGGCTGGCATGAATGAGAAAGGCATTTGTAGTCAGCCATTGTGGAGTGGATGTTATTTACCATCCTTGTGACTACACATGACATAAAGTTGTTAACGAGAAACAAAATGGAGATACAGCAGACCATTCTCAGCTGGAGCACAAGAGAAAATTTTAGTTTCTGCTTTCCATTCCCTCTGCTACCTACTTCATGTCCCCAAATCTCAAGTTTTAGTATCCAGAAGGAGGCATATCATATAATTTCTAAGGCCACTTCAACATAAGGCGTGCTTAAATACCCTAAAAGTTCACACTGCTATGTGTGTGGTTGTAGGTGGGGCATACACATGTGTACTAGCTATAGCCTTTGTTAATTATGTGAGATACACAGGACTACACTAGTGTTATTTCATACCAGTGGTAACAATTATAAGCCTCATTCTAATTCTTTAATATCTGGTCACACCAACCATTTTTTTTCTGTTACTCTGTCTCCAAATGCTACGTAATCTAAAGTTATGCACAGCAGAGATAGTTTTTACTTAATACTCATAATTAAAAGTTCATTTATACAAGTGTTTCTTGAAACTGCATGTGCATAACTATAAGACCACAGTCAAGTAAGATGAAAATGCCAGTTTTAGGATTTTGCATGCAGATGCAACAATTCAATAACCATAACTACGCTGTGAGATAGGTATTGTGATTATTCTCATTTTACAGATAAGAAAATTAAATGAATAAGTCAAGGTCACTCAGCAAGCAAGAAGCTGTTGTGATTCAGTTCTAGGAAATATTATAACTATGTTGTGAGTTACATGAAAGTAGCCACCATGTTTGTCTTGTTTGCTTTGATCCCAGATACCTCACCCAGTGCCTGGCACATTGAAAGTGACCAGTAAATACTATGAATACTATGGACTGAGTAAAGATTAATTCATGCCCCACATCTGTAACCACTATAGGCCATAAAGATCATGCCTCTCATTGATCTTGTAATTGATGACGAAGAGGCTAGCTCCAGTGAATGTGCTAGTAAAAATTAGCAATTAGCATAATTCCTGCTATTTCCAGTTCTGAAGATCAGCTGAAACCAGTTCATGTTTCAGATGTTATTTTTTTAATCATATCTATGCCTTTTGACCACCATGATGTTTTGCTTTCCATTCAACAAAAGTTGGTCCATATTATTGTGCTCTTTAGCCTTGTTAAAAGAGAAACAGGGGCGGGAAAGAGAGAGAGAGAGAAAGAGAGAGAGAGAGAGAGAGAGAGAGAGAGAGAGAGAGAGAGAGAGAGAGAGAGAGACAGAGAGACAGAGAGACAGAGAGAGACAGAGACAGAGAGAGACAGAGACAGAGAGAGACAGAGACAGAGAGACAGAGACAGACAGAGACAGAGATACACTATACTCTAAGAATATCCCAAAAGCATTCAACCTGCTAGTGCTATACCAGTAGAGTAATTCCCTGCCATTTGAGTTGACTGAATTCCCTGAGACGAAAATATGCTGTGGAGGCTTCGGTCACCTCCAGAACACCAGTGTGCAAAAGAGGCAGCCTGGAGGTAAATCCCTGTTGCAAATCAAAAGCATGTAGCTCAAAGATAAGCAGTAATTTTATTCAATGTACATTGTGTGGAGATTGAAATTGGACAATTTCACTCAAGGGTAGGGATGGAAAGGGGTAGTGGAGGCTAAAAATGGAAGGGTTGACACTGATCAAAATGTGTTGAACTTGACATGACTTATGGAAGTGTAACCTCTTTGTACAACTAGTTAGTAACAAAAAATTCAGCTCTGAGAAATCCAAGAGGGTTGATTGTTTAGTAAATATTTCATCAAGAACATTAGCCATGGAATTTGGATGCTTAAGTAGTGCAGATAATTAAATGTAAACAATTAAAAATTAATAATGTTGAAATGTTAAGCACAATTAGGCAGGCAATGTATCAGTAATGAAGGGGACCACTCATGCTGAATATCTCTACACCACCTGCAGGGCTGAGATGCAAGAGAAATGGCCTATAACAAATCCTAGGAGTTTTTCCTGGATGCTGCCTTCCAAGCTGACTTGGCAGAAAGCATGATTTGCAGGTCTTCTAGTAAAAACAACTACAGAATAGGAATCTTTACCAATGAGTTGTGTGGAGGATTGACCGGTATTTCTTTGAGGGGGGACAGAGGGAGATTCTACAAATATATTTCTAGAAATCATGCTTCCAATCAGAGGGAGCTCCAAGTGAAACACAGATGAATCCACACTTGTTTAGTGAATGATGCAATGGAAATAGACTCTCTGGAGAATTGTTTCATTTATTCTTTTCTTTTACTTTGGCTCTCCTGTCTTCAATCATTTCCCCAGTAGCTACGAGTCTTCTGTCTAAAAATATGTTCAAGTATTCCTCCTCTTACAGAGAATGCTTTCAACATGTTTCCCCATAAAAGCAACCAGTCCTCATGCCTTCATTTTTCCTTTCTTTCCTCATCAATTTTTTTTCAAAGAGTGAAGCACAAGGTGTCAGGTCTTACGTTAAGATCTTTGATCTACTACAGGAAAGCATGAGGGAGAACTCTTGAAGATATGAACACAGACAATCATTTTCTAAACAGGAATCCAATCATCCAGAAAATAAGAGCAAGAAACGACAAATGGGATTATATCAAGCTAAAAAACAAACTTCTGCACATCAAAGAAAACAATTACAAGAATGAATATACAAAACATGGTATGAAAGAAAATCTTTTCCAGCTATTGGTTGGATAAATGATTAATATCTTTTATCCTCCTCAAAATATGTAACATTAAAAGAATAATCTAATTGATAAATGTGCAAATTATGAAAACAGGCAGTTCTTAGAAATGGTTAAAATACACATGAAGAATTTTTTATAAAGCCATAAAAGAAAGGCAAATCTACACAACATTGAGATTCCATCTTATCCTAGTCAGAATTGCTATCATCAAGAAAGCAAACAACAACAAATGCAGGCAAGGATGGTGAGGGGAGGGGAAAGAATCTTCATACAGAGTTGGTTGGAATATAAATTATTGTACCTCTATAGAAATCAGTATGGAGGTTCATGAAAAGGCTAATTATGGACCTTCCCTATGTCCTGTTCTGACATTCCCTTTGATCAAGTCTACTTGGGCATGTATCCAAAGAACTGTCATTTATCACAGTTCTGTGTACAATAGGTAAGCTATGGAGTTAGACTGGAGTTAGTCTGACAATTAATACATGGCTAAAAAAATGGGATACATAAACACAAGATAGTGTTATTAAGTCATAAAGAAGAATAAAGTTTAGGAAAATGGATAGAATTGGAGATCATCCATCACATTTAAGGATATAAATAAGCAAAGCTCAATAACCTGAATATCTCTAGCATGGAGGCATGGTTCAAATGGTAGAGCACCAGCTAAGCGAAAAAAAGCTAAGTGGGTGTGCAGGAGGGCCTGAGGTCAAGCCTTACAGTCACTATAAAAATCTCATGTTTTTACTTATATATAGGATTCACATCTAATATGATAATATTTGATGATGAAAACAAGGTATGATTATAAAAAGAGGATGAGGGGAATAGGAATAAGAAAGAATACACATGAAAGAATAGTTTGAAGAATATTATATATGTATATAAGAAAGTACATATGAAAACCCACCAAACATTGTTTGGAGAGGGGAGAAAAGAGAGGGAGTAACGGAAATATAAGGCATCTATGAAATTTTTATCAATGCAATTCTCTAATGCTTCCAGGCAATTAACAAATACTATGTAAAATAAATGCTTTGCCTTGTCAGAAATAAAAAGAGAAGAGCACATTCCTGTTTTCATTCTCAGAGTTTCCTTTCCCAGGTTTCCGCCCACCCCCACCCCCGTACCATGCTAAAATTGTCCTTACCAAGTTTACCAATGCAGTCCTGCTGGACGAATCCAATTACCCCATTGGGCCTCACTGCAGGGTCTTGTACTGGCACCTCTATTCTGAAAAGTCTCTCCTTTGATCTCAGCTCTAACATTTTTTGCCTAGTGTTCTTTCTATCTCTCTAATAATCAGCTCTTAGTTCCTGGCCTGCCTTTCAATGTTTTTTCCCTCCCTCATTCCTTTTCTTCTCTTCATGAGGGTCTGAAAACTAAAATTCAGCAGAAACAGGGCAGGAACTATAAGTGTGTGAAATGGTTAGGAGATAAGGAGATATAATTTACAAAAGGGAAGAGGTATGCAATACTTTTTTCCTTAAAGCATCCAGACTGGAATACTTACAGTCCTGATATCACAAAGGTGTTCATCCTTAACGTTTATCGTTAACTAGGTTTCTCATGGTATCTGTTTCATGGATTTAAAAAAATGTGTATTAACAACTTCAAATTTGTGCCTTGAGCTTCAATATTTCATATGAATTTCCAGTCATATAACTAAGGAATCTAAGAATCAATGTGTACAGCAGAATCTTTGAACTCTAAGTTGTACAGAAAGGAGGGAAATAGAAAAATAGAACCTCTTAATGGAAGAATAGCCCCCATTTGAAGAAGGGAAGAATTAACTTGGAGCTGGTGACTCATATCTATAATCCTAGCTATTCAGAAGGCTGGGATATGAGGATCAAGGTTTGAAGCCAGCCTGGGCAAGAAAGTCTATGAGGTACTTATCTCAAATCAGGCACAAAAACCAAAGAAGCTGAAACTTGGAGCTGTGGCTCAAGTGGTAGAGCACTAATCTTGAGCATAAAAGCCCAGGCACAATATCCAGTCCCCAAGTTCAAGCCCTGAAAACAACATGAAAAACGGGCGGAGAGACTTTCTTAGTGGTGCTAAAATTTCAAATTCCTTGAAGGGCTCTGGAATCACCCGGTCATTTGTAGGTAAAACCTCATGTATCTTCTAATACAAAGTCCAGTACTTGGTGTACTACATTACCTTAGACCTATAGACCTTAGAAAAACCTTAGATAGTTGAGACTCATTCTAGTAGTGGAACAATTTACTGTGGTTTCAAAAATTGGTGCTTATAAAATTTACTCTTTTGGGACAATTCTTTTGGGAGAATTTCACAGACTTCATTACTGAACTACATCACAATAATGTCCTCAAAATTGAAGGGTGAGTTCACCAAAGAATCTACTCCATGGAGGGGATTCTTTCTTTTCCAGATTCCAATAGCAAACACATATAAGGCCTTAATTGAAGAATAT
Source organism: Megascapheus bottae (assembly GCF_031878675.1). Classification (NCBI taxonomy): domain Eukaryota; kingdom Metazoa; phylum Chordata; class Mammalia; order Rodentia; family Geomyidae; genus Megascapheus; species Megascapheus bottae. Next base: position 32,172,801 of record NC_143514.1, read on the forward strand.
CCTTTAGTAGATTCTGCCCACAAACTAGTCTTCAAGAGGAAAGGCTCAGTCACATAAACATGCCAGCTATTATATTTGATGTACACATTTTTTTCTTACTATATTTTAGACTATGGTTGACCAAATGAACTATAGGTTTTTGTCCTTCGTATAATCTGAAAATAAATATTTATTCAAATTAAAGACAATAAGTCAGACATTTAGCTTTAATGAATTACACATGAATAAAACATGGTGATAAGGATGTACTAAGACTACAGGAGAAATAGTGAAAAAACAATTTATCAAATGAATAAACGAAATTTATTAATGAATACATGTGTACAAAATATGTAGTTTATCTGGAAACATCTTTATTGACTTTTATAGTTGTTATTATATAAGCCAATTTCTCTTTGGAAAATTAAGGTAGTTTTTGTTTCTGTAGAAATTAACTTTTCAGCTATGCTGGAGTAGGAAGATTGGAACCACTTCCTTTTTCCCGCTATCACTAACAAATGATAGCTCAGCGTCTCAACTTCACTTGGGAAGAAACTGGTTTGATACTGCAGTTATGGTCATATAAACTTAAGATGATATACACAGGATCTGGTTAGGTTGGTAGATCTAGTCAATGTAAGCTCATGAGAGGAAGACTTAATTTTGTTCATTGTTACATCTTCAGAGGCTAGAAAGGATGTAGTCATTCAATAATAATTACAACCTTTGCATTACATTACCTCATAATGATCTGATTTATTGCCTTGCTATATGCTAAGGATGCTAGGACCAAACGTCATTAGTTTCTGTGTGAATCTTGCAAATCAATTTTTTATTTAATATCTATACGATTTCCCCTTTCCAAAAAAAGAATTAACTGAGAAATTGAAGCAATCATAACCAACAAGTAAACGTCAATTTCAGTCTTTAATTACTTGTCTTATTTAGGTTATTTAGCACTTCATAGCAGAAGTAACTTTCCAACCTCTACTTTATGCATACTGTGCATATGTATTCAATTCAATGAGAGTATACACTTGCTACACTCACTGAATATTGCCACTACTAATGATTTGTGCCTAAATAATAACTCCTGAATAGAACCTACTGTTTTATGGGTCTTTGGTGAAACTTTTTAAAAATAAATTCTGCACAAGGGATGGTATTAAAAAGGGAAAAAAAAACTATAATCTGATTTTCCCCTATGCAGACATTGTATTAGTTTCCTTTTATTCACCTAAGCAATAAAATCACTTTGACACACTGTCATTATTTATTATTTATTTTCCACATATTTCTAAAAAAAGATTTAAAGCAGTCCATTTTAATATGCTGTTAGAGTCTACAAAATTTGCTTCCCTGTGAAGAGCCATGAAATTGAATATATAAAGCTAAGCTCAGGCTGACATACTGCAGAACCAATTCCTTTGGTGGCAAATAAATAAAAATGTTTATTACATGCCCACAATACTTATGGTGCTCAAATAACTTGTATTAAATTAGCATTTAAGCAAAGTAAAATTTGACTTATGAAACAACCAATAGCCCAATGAGATAAAAAGCAATTACAAGGCAGTTTGTGAATCGTGTGTTGTTTAAATATATTACTTCTATATTCATAATATGATTGATCAGCTCACAATGTCCAAACTGTAACTGAAGCCCCCACAGATGCTTTCTACAAGGGATGCTTTCCTTTTTTCTTGTTTCTTTCCTTTCCCTTTTTTATTTTTTTCCTTCAGGACTGCTGTAGGAGAACCTGACAAGCCAAGGCTTCCCGTTTAGCCTGTTAATAACTACCAACATATTCACGAGATTCCCTGGGCTTTGAGCATCTCTCACATAGTAGGTTTTAGCATGCAGGCCTTATTCTCAACCCAATTACCTGCATATGAAGCTGGAACTTCACAGATGTCAAAAAGCCCTAAATACCATTTTAGGAAGGCATTGCTATCAATAAGCCAAAAAAAAAGGGTGGGGGAGGGATTTTATCACAGACAATATGTGAAATTGCAGCTCACTGACAAAAACCATTGCAAAGGCTGGATGATAATATTATTATAGTAATTACCATATGTATTACATCAAATGCAATTCTACTTTTATTATCATTAAGGTTTTTTAGAAGGAGATAGGAGAGAGCTGTCAGACAGAGAGCTTGTCCTTTATTCAACTGCCAGCTTCCCTCTGAAACACAAGCTTCCTATTCTACTAAAGGAAATACAATTATAACTCCATTTGCATGGAGAACAAGAGAAGCCCTAGGTTAATTACAGGTAAGGTTCTGTTTTCATTCCCAGGGGCTAGCCACGGCCATATTCTATTTCTCAGGTTAAAAAAAATGCTTCTGAAGATTGAGCTAAATCCACATTTAAAAAAAAAAATTCCGCTGTGAAATTCTGTGTGGCCAAAGGGAAGCCGTCACTTGAAGCTCTTTCTAAAGGAACCTCGGAAACCTTCATTTGCCAGAGTCTGAATGCAATTATCCCAAAGTTGAGAACCCAAACTTAAACCAAAGAAATGATGGTATTCTGGGGTATTATGTGTATTTTTAGCATTGGGTAATTAATTGATTGAAAACAGAAGACAAGCCCAGCGCTGGTGGCTCACATCTGCACTCCTATCTACTCTGGGATCTGAGGATCAAGGTTTGAAGCCAGCCTGGGCAGGAAAGGCTGTGAGACCCTTACCTCCAATTAACCAGGAAAGAACAAAGTGGAGCTGTATGGTCCAAGTGGCAGAACACTAGCCTTGAGCAAAAGAAGTTAAGAGCTAGAAGGCCCTGTGTCCAAGCCCTAGTACCAGTACAATAAAGAAAAGCAAACTAAATAAATAACAACATTACACAACTTTGAGCAGTAAAAATATTCCTGGATGCTATTATACTAACAAGACAGTATATTGACAAGACACTGAGGGTTAAGGAAATACTTTTCCTCACATGCAAGTTTTGAATCCTTTTCTGACTTTTTAAATTTTTATCTCCCTCCCTCCCTCCCTTTCTTTCTTTCTTCCTTCCTTTTTCCCTTCCTTCCTTCTTTTCTGTGTCAGAGGACATAATGGGGCCACCACATTCAACTACAGCCAATATAAAATATATATCTGTTTTTCCAGGTTCACAGTCTTCTTTCTTCTGATTTAGATTTAGTTTTCCAAAAATATGGGCAGAACAAATAATATAACATTTATGTCCTTGCCAAGTTGTTCACAGGCTTCACAGTATAGATTCCAGGTGTTGAATCCCACCTTACCCAGGATTTATCCTTCACCTTAAGCTGTTCCTATTAATCACTTATTACTACCTAACTGATTTCAATTTTGTTTGTCTATTTATTTATTTTCAGTTCTACTTTCCCTTCCCACAACATATATACAAGAATCTTAGCTTCTTGAAGCAGCCGTCATTATCTAGACACCAAACTGGCCCCAGAGAGGAAAACAAGTACTTAATTATCATGTTGAATGAAATAATAACATACTGTAATTTCAGACGGCCTGGATGTTTGCTGTAGACCCTGCACGAAAATTAGCTGCATGGAGAAATACTCTTACAATATATTATTTCTCTAGAGAAAGAAAGGATTCTGAAGAAAAACAAGCTCCTTCTAAAGAGTTATAATACATACAGATTCCAGAAAAGCCAGTCCTAAAGATGAGAGCTGTAGCTCACCTGTTTTCTTTAAGTGAGAAAAGAAAATGGTGGGGGCTTGTTTTTCCTGTATCACCCCCTGTAAGGAGGCATCCCTTACATTCAATAAGGGCTTAAATATTTTCTTCCTTGATTATAATGAATTAACGGAAAACATGAGCCCCTCCCACTTCTTTTTTTGGTCAGCTAAAAGGCATAGGACTACAATGATTGAACTTAATCTTCAAGTTGAGTGGACTCAGAAATGCCTGGCAGGTTAGAAACAATGCCTCTGGGTGTGTCTGTGATGACATTAAGATCAGAAAAGTTTGAGCTAATCAATGGGTTAATCCAGCCATGGATTCACAATATGATTTCATTATTGGGAGATGGCAAATGCAGGAAATGGGATCTCACATAAGAAGTGCCTCCCTGGGTATATGGTCTTAGAGGCCAATGGAAGACACTGCTTGAAAGGAAATGTACTCACTACCTGAGTCATGTAATTGTAATCCATCAGCAATATTATAACAACGAAGTAAATTAAAAAAATAAATACTTGTTTGTCAAGTAAAGGAAACTGTAACCTTAATTTACTCTTAGTTCCCTCTTAGCAATGATATAAGAGAATATTTACCTTTACTTCCTCATTCCTAACTTGTTTGGTGACTTACTGAAATCCAGCTTCCTTTCTACCTGGATAACATAAATAACTGCTCTCTAATTGCGGAATCCAACCAACCCAGGTCTCATTTTATTTTTCTCTTCTGGTGCTCTGTTTATCTTGAAACTGTGGATATTACTTACATCACTCTCCTAAACCTTGCTGATGTCCTTGATTTGTTTCTCCTTTGATAATTCTTTGTTTGCATGATCATTAAATCTGCTCTTTTCCTGGATCCTCCACTCAGTCATCCCTCTACCTTCTGTAGATACTGTGATCTAATCCATTTTAGTACCTGGCATTACTGCATAGAAAATGCTAATAACTGGAATAAACATTCTTTCTGGACTTATTCAATCTCTAGGTTCCTAGATTAATGTTCCAGATACATTCTCAGCCACAGTTATGCCAGATCAGCATATAGGAAACTGAATTCTTCAACTTCTTAAAATACTGTGAATAGGTCTGAGATGTTTATTCTGTGGTAGAATGCTTGCTCACATGCAAGGCTCTCATTTCAATCACAGGCACACACACACACACACACACACACACAAGCTATGAATAATAATACAGTCACAAATTTTATCGCTAAGTGTTACAATCTAAATTCTTGAGGCAGGATTGCTATGATGGCAGATGCTACTAAAAAGAACAAAAACAGGAACAATGACTCAATAATTTCAATAATTTCAGTGCATGTATCTTGCTGTACCCTCCCAAAATAACATTTAGAGGCTAAATTTATTAAGTCAAAACACCATTTGTTTAGTATAGGGAAGAATTACAATATTACCACAAATTAGCCTCAAAATAGCACACACTTTAATTGTCCCACAATTTCTGTGAGTCAGGAGCCTGGCATAATTTTACCATGTCTCCCAGGACTGAATTCAAGGTATTGATGGGGCTGTGGTTTCATTACAGGCTTGAGTGGGGAGGATTTATTTCTAAAGGTAATCTTGTTGTTGGAGTTTGTTCTTTGAAGTGTGTTGCTGGCTATTCACTAAGTCTGTACTTAGCTAGTAGAAGATGCGAATAGTTTCTTGTTACAGAGCTCTTCCAGGTCCACTGCTTTCCTATATGTAGTGGAGGAGGAACTGTCATCTTGTCCTGTCATCACAAATATGTAATCCTGAGCACCAATCACTGTCACTACCATGTATTTGAACAAGTCACAGCTCCACATATTTTAGATTGACGTGTCACAGGAGGTGTAACCGCTATAGACAGGTATCATGGTTCACTGTAAAAACTACTACAAATATAAATACCTCAAAATTTTAGGTATTTTCCTCTAGCCATCTCTTCCTCAGGTAATTAAGGAACTCACAGGGGTTTAAGAGTTTCGGCTAACAAGGTTCTTTAATTGAACTATGTTGTAATCAATCCATTCCCTAAGTTAAAAGCTGAGGTTGCCATAGTTTAGATTTGTCTCTAGAATATTCACACAAAGTAACAGGGGATAGCAATAATGTGAAGGAAAATAAAAGTGTAGATTTGCCATTCATTTCAGCATCTTTCTCCCAAAGAGCCTGCTAGAGAATAATGTAAGTCACTCAGCTGAGTTTTGTTCTTCCTTCCATCTACTGGTGCGGGAGAAAGAGGACGGGAGGAGGGAAAATGACCCAATAACTCAACAAAACCTATGTCAATCTGCAATTGTCACCATTGCTGCCAGACAAATACAGCTTAGTTATGAATCTGCCACTGGAAAATGACATTTTTTTGGTAACATAACCTACTGGGGTGAAAATGCTAGTGACCAGTAAACTAATAAACTTAATAAATATTTTGAATACCTGTAGTCTATGTCAGGCAGAGTTCTAACTGACTTACACTATGCAAATGATATAACAAGACTATCTGTAGGAAAGACTGCTATCTTGATTTTGCAAGATGGTAAGTCCACAGAACTCAAAACAGACTAAGTAAGTCACTGAGGGCTGCACAATCAGCCATGAGCCAGGATCTGGATTTGAAGAAAGCATGCACTATCCAAAGCTACCATGACATCTGCCACAAATAACAATTACTTCCTTAACTTTAAATTATCTAGAAGTCATATAAACTTGGTTAAAGAGCTGGGGAAAATCGATTTTAGGAATATATTTCTTAAACCTGTGTCAAAAGTATTATCTCAGCATGCAACTTAACTATAGATTATTGAGGTATTTAATATTTAAAAATTCTCAAAAGTCATCTTAATTCATACTGGCACACTGTTCATGCTAAAGGCTGCCATAATGCACTGAATAGCTCTATGCCTGTTTTTCTCATACAGCACTGTCAGTAGCAAAGCCCCAGGTGTGTGTTTTAAATTTATTTCTTTAATATGAGGGGATACAGGATTCGTTCATCTACTCTGAAATGAGAAAGCCTGTGCACTGGGCAAGTGAGACTACTGAGCTATTCCATTCGATTTGAACTCCCTGAAGGTAGAAGTTATTTCCACTCTTCATACCACTGTGTGCTCTGTGCCAAAAATAATGTCCACAAAATAACAAGCATTTGAATATTTCTGGAAGGGAGAAAGGAGGGCTTGAAGGCAACCAGATTTACAGTTTAACAATCAGTTTATCCATACTCAGTATGTTGAGATGTTGAGATTGATTGGTTTCACACAGTTGAATTCATCAAGTGTCATCTCTTGCTAGAAGCCCATGATAGACACATAACCTTGAGCATACACAGATGACAGGTATGGATCTTGTTCTTAAGTTGCACACAGGTAGCATAGCACTTACAGCATGGAAGAGGAAAACCTGGCCAGCTTCAGGAATGATTAATGGATTCTGGCAGAGGGTGGGATACAGGAGTGTACATAGCAAGAGGCAAAAGAACAAAGATGACAGATGATAAAGCTAGGTAAGGGAAGTCACTGGTGTTTGCAGAATAACTTACCACTCCCATTTACTATAGCTACCCATTATACACCTGACCTTTGCTCGATGTGGTATATTCACACAACATATTCAGGTAAAATGCCAGCAAAACTACCAGAAAAATGCTCAATGTCTCAAAATAACTAAAATCTGCACTCAGTGGAACCGAAATACAATTTTTTTTGCTTTAAAATTGGGTCCAACACCCCTACTGAATTAGGTATGATAAGGGCTGGATGTGATACACCATTGATAAGGTACAAATAATCACGCTTCTGAAAGCATAATTTTGGAGCAGTACTAGGTAATGGGTACTATTTTAATGCACCGCATCACATTAAAAACCAATAAAGAATGAATTTACAAGTGCAGTGTTCAAAGCTAGTCAGATTAGGATAAAGCTGTAGACCTTTATGCTCTGTTTTTCTGGTCTTTGTAGAGGAACAGCAGAGCTGATAATAAGATGTGAGACTATTATTTCACCCTGTTTGGTACTGGAAATTTTACAATATAAATTGTTAGGTAACAGTCAAGTAATATGAAGCCCAAGTGGGGGGTTTTCATTCAACTATGGACTCCGACATTGTTCCTATCAAGATTTGTTTTCCTTCAATAAATCACACATTGAAAAGATCCACTTTCCACTTTGAACCCCAAACTGGGCCCAACAACATTTGGTTAATCTTCTGAAAAGCAGTATTAATAATACCATGTACAATTATGTCAGAATCACAAATAAATGATTATAACAAAATTTTGAACCACCTTTATGCATGAACTCATTGATCAAATTTAAACATTGGCATGATGCAATCATGCCATTTATATGCCAAGCATAAAAAGAATGAATAATAAAAGTGTTGCCAAAAGTAATGAATGTAATAGAGAATCTTTGAGACCCTATAGTTTAAAAGAAAAGACCTTTCTGGACACTGGTGGCTCATGACTGTAGTCTTGACTCTTCAAGAGGTGGAGATCTGAGGATTAAAATTCAAAGCCAGCTAGAAAAGTCCTTGAGACTTTATTCTCTGAGGAGGGAGCAGAAAGCTGGAAGTTGAGGTGTATCTCAAGTGATAGAGAGCCAGCCTTAAGTCCTGAATAGTACATGTATGCATCTAAACACACACACACACACACACACACACACACACACACACACACACACACAAAGAAAGGAAAGAAAAACCTCATGTCCCACAAGAACAAAGGGGACCCACACAAAGAAAAGATGAGGAGATGCAATTAACATAATAAATTTGCAAAAAACACACAAATGTGTTATAGTTCTGACATTCACAAGAAAATATTCTTTTTTTTCCTATGGCTACTTTTTCTGAATACATATATCATTTAATTTTTAAAATGTTATAATTAAGCATTTGCTAAGTTGTCATTTTTCCAATCATAATAATGGAAAACCAGTCTTACCTTGCTTTGTGATCTCTTCATACTAGAATTTTGAGGTATCACAGTTATTTATTTTCTCCCTTGCTCATCACGTTACTACCCTCAAATTCAACACTGTTTATAGTGATGAGAAACTGAATAAAGGAAAAATCACAAATACAGCTAACAGTAGGAAACAATGATATTTTCCTAAAATGTATTTTATATTCTCATTCAAATATTTTCTTGGGAATTTTAACAAAAGGGAGGAACAAAAGTAATGAATGTTAAAAAAGCAAAAACCTGTATAAGAATGTATATATAGATATTATTTGATGGTATTAGAATACATACATAATTTACATTTTTATACACTAAATTTCATAAATCAAGAAATCATCAAATTGAGAACAAATTTGTAATACAGGATTTATAATATAAAATAAATCTTAACAGCAATTTTGAGAGAGATGAAAGTCTGAACTTGTAATAGCGGATTTGTAAAAGAATGCAAAATGATAAATGAATATATTTACTACAAGTAAAGGTGACATAATTTTTATCTAACAAATGGGGTAAATATTTTATTTTCTCCAAGTAAATTGAGGGAGTATTATTAATACTAATAAGACTTTGGGGATCTATTTTTCTATGTATTACTATTGAGAGCAAAATTTCTCACAATCTTTTTTTCAGAATTCTTGGAATATGCATCAAAATTAGCCCAGTAATTCCTGTTCTAGACATTAATCTCAAGGAGCTACTTAGGCTACATTCATTGTAATACATCTACAAGAAATTTCATGAAAACATGATTTAAGAAAATAAAAATGAGACAAAGCTTGGTACCGATTGTTCACACCTGTAGTCCTAGCTACTTAGGTGGTTGAAATCTAGAGGATTGTGGTTCAATCAAGGTAAAAAATTGTCAGACAAGGCAGAAATATCTATGAGATGCTATCTGCACAATAACCAGAAAAAGGCAAATTAAGAGGCAAGTCTCAAGTGGTAGAAGTTCTGCCAAGCAAACAAGCCAACTAAGTGTGAATCCTAAAGTTTAAACTCAGTACTATTGACAGAGAGGTGGGGAATGGAAGGAGAGAGGGAGGGAAGAAGGGTGATGATGGGGAGAGGGAGAGTGAAAGGAAGCAAGAGTGGGCACAGGAGAGAAGGGCCAAGTATCTTTGAACATCTATGCATTCATTTAAATGTATCATGTACAACCATTAAAAAGAATATTCTTTCCCCTGCCCCCAAAAGAATGTTTTTCTATCACTAAATCATTGCAGCTATAGTAAGATTTCTCTGAAATTCTATTGAGTAAAAGGCTGATGATGCTGGGTTTGAAGAAAATAAACCTCCCATCTATCACAAGAGTTACTGTGTTTAAGTAGGCATTTTTTTAAAGCCTGGGAATTCATTTGCTATTTGGTCTGTAATATATATTTTTTGAGATTGTTTAAATTTTCTGAAAAATATTTCTAATTTTAAGAGTAATATCTCTATATAAAAATATGCACTGGGCATGGCTGAAATTGTAGACCATTTGCTTAGCCTGAGTAGAGTTCCTAGGCTCAATCATTAATAATAAATCGATAAGCAAGCAAATAAAATTATTATAACTTGATTGATTGCATTCTTTCTTTTAGGTTTTCAATATTTTCTAGTTACTTTTTCATGATTACTTTCATTGTTTTTTTATTTTATTTTATTTTTTGGTTCCAATCCTGGAGCTTGAATTTAAGTCTTCACACTGTTCTTTAAATATTCTAAAATATTGTCTTTCTAAAACTAAAAAATTAATGTTGATAAAAGGGGTGACATTAATCAAAATATATTTACTCATAAACTGCTTTGTTAACTGGTAACTCCTTCGAATAACTACTTATGATAAAAAAAATTAAAAATGAAATAAAATTGACAAATGCAAAACAAGCAGAATTTTGGAAAAGATATATTGCTTTATCTCTCATGTAGAATAAATGCTTTCATTTGTTAACAGAACTTCTGAAAAATTAGCATGTAAGTATAGATTTATCTATTTGTTTTCAAAACACATCATCAGCCAGCTCTAAATTTCTCATGGGTATGTACTGTTCCATATTTTGACTCAGAAACCATACCTTTGCTTTAATCTTTCAAGTTTTCTTAGAATCCCTTTGTCCACTTAGCTGAAATTATTCTCCCTCTAAAACTAGGTATTTGCACCCATAAAATTGTAGATGCTGTAGCTGTAGTTGTACCCCAGGGAGAGAGTGGAGAAGGTTAACTGTGTTTGCAACTCTGTCATCTATCAGTAAAGTCATCTTCGCTGAAAAGAGGAGACATCAAAATCCTGATTGTGAACACTTGAAGCTCTTCATATCTTCCATGAAGTTAACAGATGTTAGATCCAGAGCTTGATCTCATTAAGGCTATGTTCATACCACCATATAATAGACACTTGTGCGCCCCACACAAAAGTAACTGAAGTTGGCATATCATGATGCTCTTGACATGGCCCTGCCCACAAGAAACATAATTTGAATGAACTTTCCAATAGAAATGTTGTCTCTAGAGTCTTAGGCAATAGAATATTCACTTTTGGATTAGCGGAGAGAAAGCAAAGGCACTGAACAGATCCTGGTTTCTGTGCTTTGGAGGTATAAATAATACTTCTCTTATCTGCAAGTTAAAGTCTTTAACAACTCTGTGTTATGTGGACACATTCACTCATACACACCCACACATAAATTAAGACCACCCAGGAACAATCTGACATTCCTACTCTTTGATATCACAGCAGGGTTGATTTTCCCCTACTTGGCTCTAATGTTCATTTTAGTGTCATCATGCTGTGTTTATTTGACTATGTTTTCAATAGGATTTTCAATTGATGCATTTGCAAAGGCCCAGGAATGAAGCATGCAGCAACTTTTCTTTGGAATGGCACATTAATTTTTAAAGTGTTAGAGCAGATAAGATATATTTCTGTGACTCTCTGTTAAGTGTTCAGTAGATGCGATAAGGGATGATTATATCTTGGGATTCTGATTTTCAAATGCATTTAAATTTGCCCATTGTTTTGTAATTGGACATCTGATCTCAATAGAGCTAGTGACCAAATAGCCTTTAATAATCCTATTATTTATCTCTAGTTCAGAAATACTGTCTCTTTGAGCTGTTTCAAATCCAGTCTGATCCTCCACTCAGGCTTTCCTTGTTTCTGTTTTTGGTGTTCTTGAGATAGAATTTCACTTTGTGGCCCTGGATGTTCTTGAACTCATAGTGCTCTTCCTTAGCCTTTCAAGGGCTGGCATAAAGGTTGTACCACCATGCCCAGCTCAGAACTCTACTTTGCTTTCTTCCTATTATAATCCATTCTGTTTTGCAGTGATTGTAGATTCATATGTACAAATATACATATATATGTATATATAGACACACACATACACAATCACCAACCCAGGAGGAAAGTCTGTGGGACTCTTACCTCCAATAAATTACTCAGAAAAAGTTGTTCTGTTAATATAGTGATTGACTTTCCATTGTCCAATTAATTTTGCATTCCTATAGAGCTGTTAAATTGCAAACTTAGTTTCATTATTAACAATGAAACTATTCAAGTTGAGACATGGTATTTGGTACTTTCTAATGGATTTGTTGTATTTCTTCTAGTTGTTATGTTTTCTCATATAATTTTTATTGTAGTTAATAAAAGGGTTACATTGTATTCACCAGATAAAAGGTGCATTACTTCATAAACATTGATACCCTTTCTCATGTTTTGGTCCCCATTTCCCTTCCCCCACCCCCACCCCTCATCTTGTTTCCCCCCTTCCCAATCCTACTTCAAAAAACCAGATAAACATATATACAATATATCAGATAACAAGGTAAAATGCTGTAACAATATGAGATCACCATTAAATGCTCAACATCTCTGGCCATATAAGTTGTTATGTTTATAAGGGTAAATAAGCTGTAGTATCCCATGATTATTCTCTTAATGGTTATAGAATTTGTAGTGATATCCCTATTTATCCTTGATATTGATGATCTGTGTCTTCTCTCTATATATCTTCATCAGTCTTAACAGAAGTTTATCAATTTTATTGATTTTTGTTGAAGAACAAGCTTTTTGTTTCATTGATTTTTGTTCTGTTGTTTTCTTGTTTAATATTTCTCACCGAATCCCTTATATTGAAGATCAAGAGCTCACCCAACAGGGGAAAAAGCTTTTGTTTCTCTCATTTTCTTCTTCATTAAAATATATTTTATTGTTATAGTAGAGGTAATGTACAGAGGGCTTGCAGTTACGTAACTCAGGTAATGAGTACATTTCTTTCTGAACCCCGTCATACCTTCTCTCATTCCCTCTCAGTTTCTCCTTTCTGTCCTCACCCACAATTCATTTCTTTCTTTTTTCAGTCTTTTTTTTTTCAATTCCCCTGCATTCAGGAGTGGCTCCTTTCTTCTCTCCTCCAAGGATAAACATTTTCTTTCCTGTTTTGTTTCAATATTCTTCTTTGAGTTCTATCACATCTACTAACTCTAATTTGTCTTTCATCTTTTTTTTTTGACAGTCCTGGGCTTTTTAGCTCAGGGACTAAGCACTGTCCTGGTGCTTTCTCAAGGCTAGAGCTCTACCACTTGAGCCACAGCACCACTTCTATCCTTTTCTATGTATGTGGTACTGAGGAATTGAACCCAGGGCTGCATGCATGCTAGACAAGCACTCTACCACTAGGCCAAACTCCCAGCCCCTTGTCTTTCATTTTTAAGTTACATTTTACATTTGCGCCATTTCCATTTAACTCTTAAGTAAAGTCCCCGTGTCATCATTCCCATGTCACTATTACTGCTTTTCTTTATAATCTAACTTCCCAAGCCAATGGTCAATGTTCTCTGGCCCTAGTACTTCTCTTCTCATTCATTCTAGTTTCTACTTGTTTTTGATGACTTTACTTTGACTATGCTTCAACATACCACTGATTCTATTTGTCAACTTGTGTTTCTCCTGACACTAACAACCCACTGAATGATGGTTTATTTTTCCTGGACCAGCTCTAATCTCCCTACACTTCTTTCCATTGTGTGTCTTCTGTGTTCTGTACCTTTTGCCCCTAGCCTGCCCCTGTCATTTAAGTGGCCTTAAGTGTTGCATTCTAATTTATGTTTATATGAAAGAGAATATTTGGTTAATGAGCCATTTGCTACTACTGTAGTAGTGTGCAGTGCCTAATCGACTATTTGTTAAATAGCTTATTTGTTAAAATAGATCATAACTATTTGTAAAAATAGATCATAGGCTTTTCCCTTAGCCAACCAGCTGTGCCTTGCCCAGGAAAGAAGTAGGTTTCAAGCTATCATAACTATGTGTGAGAACTTAATCAGAATATTGTGGATTAAATAGAGGAAAAATACAATTTAAAATTTCAGTTTGGTACACTTATAGATGGGCTTTGAGTTTTGACAAGTTTTACTAGAAGAGATAGTAGATGGAGGTTATATGTGAACTGTCAGACTTTTTAAAGAATATAAATATTAATACTTTTAGGCTTAAATTTCTTTCAGATACAGTGCATGTATCTGAAATTCACCAAATATTATCAATAATGTACATCTTTACCTTTAAGATATCAGTAAACAATGAGACTGATTACTGAATTCACTGAATTTTTAGTAGCTACATTTTTAAAATTTCTAAGTGTATTACTTTGTTGAAGGCAAGACTTAAATAATTAACCAACATGACCTAAACCCAGGTGTAGAGTACTCACTCAAGAAGCTGTTCTAAGGTGTTTGACTCCATTCCTGGGCAGATGTGATATGTGCATTTTCCTTTCCCTTTTTTTTCTAATATGCATACAAACCAAAGTTATCTTGTGAAAGATGAATATAGCATGTCAAAACATGATACAGGGCATTATTTCTCACTGCCTTCTTTTCCCACATGTATTTCCATCTTCAAGCTTCTGCTCAGCTCTCCATTTTATTTATTGCTATATTTTTCTCTGATTTTTATTGGCAGTCCTTTGTGAAACTGGTTATAGGGATTTTCTATTATTTCTTGTACAATAGTGACAAATTCATTCAGGAGCACTGTAGTTCTCATTCTCACTTTAGCTTTAACTCCTTGATTACAAAGTTATTTTAGGGCAAAAGGTATTTGGAGTGTGCCAAGATTATAATGAAGAAAGGTCAGAAGTTTATTTCTTAAAAATTAACTTAGAACTCTTGGCTTCATTTTTGGGATTTTTCAGGTAGTTCAACTTGCATTTACTCAGCACTCAACTGGGAGAAATGCTGAAAGGTGAGCAGGGTATGAGGGAAGGGTCTGACTCGTAGCCCTTGCTGAGAGCTTTCACTCAAACTATAGAAGGAGACTTGAAGCCTCAGCTTACTGACAAAGGCTGGGATCCATATAAGGTTTAAGAGCATTTGTCATATTGGTTCTTCTAAAAGAATCATTCAGTCAACTATATGGAAGTGTGAAACCAAAGGCAATGAATTCTGTACTCATAATTAAAGAGAAACACAGTCCTGAGAACTAAGGCTCTAGTGATAAGAGCAGAGGGGACGCTAACATGACAAAGTTAAAAGGTAGGGTTTTGGTGCTATTTTATGATGTCCTGATCTCATGCCAATAAATCTAAGCTAAGAATACAAGAAAATGCAGATTACTTCATGAAGTGGTTACTTCATGCCAATGAATCTGAATCATTCTCTGTGTGTATGTGTGTGTACATGTGTGTGTTTGTGTGCGCATGCATAACAGACACAGTTCATTTAATAGTTTTTTTGTATTATTATTCAGTTAAGGAGAGAGTTTGTCCACAAGTACAAAAATCTGGCAAATGTTAAAGCCAAGGGAATGAAAAGTATCTGCTTTCCAACTTGGAATCTCATTAGACTTTTCCTGTCTAGTACTGGTGTTGTGGGGGGGGGGCGGGAATCCATATATTAAAAGAATTAATTTGAGATATCTTTGGTTTTTCATTCTCAAGCTGTAATAGAGAAAGAAGAGATTTAAGTTACACCAATACCTGCACTTTTCTCTTTAACGTAAGTTTTCCTCTGTGATTAATCTTAATCCATCTAATGCATTAGCATTTTTCTTTTTAAAGTAAGTGTATCTTTTTATGTGTTGTTCAGTGTGATGTTTATGCAAGATGTTGATGTACAATGGTTATACAATCAGTGTGATGGTTTATATAATAGCTGAGCAAGCCATGGAGTATCTAGACATTTGTTCAAAGGTATTCTGTATATGTTTGTGGGAAGTTTCTGGGTGAGATCCACATCTGTATTCACAAACTAAGTAAAGCTGATTTCTCTTTCTAATATGGAAGGGTCTTATTCAATCAGTCAAAGACTTGACTAGAATAAAAAGGTGAGTGAACTAGTTCAGATTATTGCTCAAAATAAAATAAGTGTTTTCTTGCCTTTGGCTTTGAATTGAAAAAGCAGTGTGATTGGGTCTTGGGCCTGTCAATTTTCAGACAAGCACATAGTCCTTCCATTTAGGTTGGTCCCCAGCTTTCTACCTAGAGACCTTGGGATCTATTGGATTATATAATCACATGTACAGCATTATAATAAACCAATCACTTGCTTTCTGGAGGATCCAAAATCTTGATGGTTTAAAGGACACTACTTAACAAGAGCTATATAATGTGTGATTGTCATTCTTAATGTACTATGTTATTTCTCATCTCCTTTGTTGCCCCTTGGTTATTCTCATATTGTTACAGTATCTTACCTTATTATCTGGTATGTTGTATTCACCTTTATTTGTTTATTTGAAATAAGAAAGGGAAGGGAATAAAACAAGATGAGGGCAGGAGTTGGGGGAAGGGAAATGGGGACAAAAACATGAGAATGTTCAATGTATGTGAATTAAAGCACCTTCTATCTGGCAAATATAACTGTAACCCTTCTATTAATTAAAATAGGAAAAGAACTTAAAAAAACAAAAAAGAAAATAAAAGTCAAGGTAGAGTAAAAAAAATAAAATAAAGGACACTACGTTAGACCAATATTATAAGTGGAAGAGAAAATTACTTGATGGCGGATATTTTTTATTCCATTCTCTGAGACCAAGGTATAGAGTCTGAATATGTTCTGTGGTATTTTGTTGCAGTTGTTTTTTATGGTTTTATTTCATATAGAACTTACAAAAAGAAAACCGAGAGTCTCTCTGGTAATGCATAGCTGTTTTAAGATGCTGAACAAGAGATGACTTGTTAGAAACAATGTGCAGCAGCTGTTTATGGATAGCTGTGTGAGGCTGGCTTAGTCCTATCTCTCCTTGATGTGCTGCCCATCTCAGCTTCCCACCTGTGTCTCAAAGACATTTAGAAAACAGGCCCCAGAGAGCTTTCAATCAAAAAGGTGAATTCCCTTTTTGGTTCCAAGGTAAAGAACATCTTCCTCTTAAGAATTTCTGAATGTGGCAAATAAGTCCAAGATCTATTCTTCAAGAGTGCTTTTAGGAAGCTGACTTTTGTTTCTAGGCAGATAATTAAATCAGATTTCCTTCAATTTGGTATAAAATATGCTTTTTCTTCACCTTCCAGTTTCTCAAATACATAAAAGTATTGTTATTACCACCAAGGAAGTTTCATAAGTACTTAAAATCTTATCAAAGGCCTATATCTCCTCAGCAGCCCTGAATAAGTACTGGGGCTCTTCTGACAGGCAGAGCAGCTCTTTAAACATAAACACAACTCCCTACACTGTGCTCTTTGTATGTGTGGAATTCTAGAGCATGAAGGGTGAACTTGATTAAAGCCTAGTTTTAATCAGTTAGGATTTCAGTGGGTACTTGTTATAGTTCAAATATGAAATGTCCTCTACAGATACATGTGTCGGTCCCCAGCTGGTAGTCCTACTTTTGACAGTGATGGGAAATTCAGAAACTGGGACACTGGAGAAAGTAGGTCAATGGGGACAGATTCTTGGGGTCATTTTGTCCCTAGTCTCTTTTTGTATTCTCTCTGCTATGTGGTGAATCTCCTGATGCCATGATGTTCTGCCCGAGTGGCTAGGCCAAATGAACACAGATGATGAACTCTTATTTTGCGAATCCAAATAAATCTATCGTGAACAAAGTTTTATATATCTAGAGTTTTGTCACAGTGACGCCAAAGTAACTTACCACAATGGTGAACTTAAATTATGTTATGCAGTTTGAGCATTGGCCAGTTATTTAAATGCATGAATCACTTGAGATATATTCAGAAGGACAGTATGGAAACCACTACAATTGGGATCAGCATTGATCAGATTCTATAGATGGAGGTATTGATGATGATGATATATATATATACAGTTTCGGGCAGTAATGAATGCTCAACTCCCAGTAAAAGTATAACCAGGAGCATCTGATTCTCAATATTTTATGCTTAGTTAATATTGAAACTTTATAGGTATTTCTAGGTGTCAAACTGACCAAACTAAAAATTCCAAATTTCTACTATAAGAACAAACCTCTTATCTATAATCTAAGTGTTTGGCGCTTTGTACAACTACTTAAAGTTTAAAAGTATTTGCTGGATTTATTTGGGAAATCAATTTAGATAGCTAAAATGCTTTCCACTGAAATTACCATATTTACATGGGTGTTATTATTTTTGAAGATAAAAAAACACTTCTTTTTTATTTCAATGTTTAGAGGGGTTATAGTTATATTTGCCAGATAGAGGGCGCATTACTTCTCACACATTGATATCCCTTCTTATGTTTTTGTCTCCATTTCCTTCCCCCTGCCCTCTCCCCTCATTTTTCCCCTCCTATTTCAAATAATGGCAAAGGAAATAGCTAGCAAGTTAAACAGAAAGCCCACTGAGTGGGAGAAGGTCTTCGTGAACCATACAACAGACAAAGGCCTCATATCTAAAATATATCTGCAGCTCAAAAAATTGAATCTCTCCAAAACAAATCTCCAAAGAAACAACCATCCCATTAAAAGATGGACCAAAGATTTAAAGAGAGATTTCTCTGAATAAGAAATAAGAATGTCCTAGGGACACATGCTCGACATCTCTGGCCATAAAAGAAATGCAAATCAAAACAACTCTGAGACTCCACCTCACTCTAGTTAGAATGGCCATGATTGAGAAATCCAACAACAAATGCTGGAGGGGATATGGCTAGGAGGAATCACTACTACACTGTTTGTGAGAGTGCAAACTCATTCAACCACTATGGAAAGCAGTATGGCAGTTCCTCAAAAGACCAAACATAGAACTCCCCTATGACCCCGCTATTCCACTATTTGGCATCTACCCATTGGTCCAGAAACAAGGACATACTAAATCCACTAGCACAACGATGTTCATTGCAGCACTATTTACCATAGCGAAGATATGGAACCAACTCAGATGTCCCTCAGTTATGATTGGATCAACAAGATGTGGTATTTATACACAATGGAATTCTATACCGCCATCAGAAAGAATGACATCACACCATTTGTAAGGAAATGGAAAGACTTGGAAATAATCATATTAAGTGAAGTAAACCAGACCCAAAGGAACATAGGCCCAATGGTTTCCCTCATCTGTAATAATTAGTACTCATCTAGAACTCTCCTAGCAGAGGATTACAACAGCTCAAACTTAGATACATAAGGCCATATAGGATGAGGCCAAATTAATGGGCCTCCAGGACATGGAAACAAGAGCTTAACTATAAGTGACTGTTATTCTTTATGTATTATGTTTTTCTCTCTTCTCTTGTGTTGCCCTTTGGTTAATCTCATATTGTTTCAGTATCCCACTTTGTTACCTGGAATATTATATAAATGTTTACTTAAAAAAACACTTCTTGAGATAAGTAGGAAGATGGCGGCGGTTCAGTTTGAGTCTTTCTGAGCTCTTGCCAAGATACCAGTTTTGGCAGCATAGGGGACAGTACATACCTCAAATCAATCTTAAGTAAGCTTTAACGATACAGAGACCTCAATCACAGAGGAAAAAGGCAGGAAACTGGCACAAAGAAGACAGCGGGGACCGGTGCCAGCCACTTAGAGCAGCCACAGAGACAAAGCTGCCTCTCTGAATCGGAGCAGACAGCGTTTTCCGGCTCTGCAACCCGCCTGCTGCAGACAGAGCCACACAGAGCCTGCGAGAACCCAGAGCCGACACCTGGCCGTGCATGGACCTGCCAGCTTCACGGAACCAGAGAATCCAGCAATTTGTGAGTACCTCCGAGGAGAAGTTTCCACTTCTGCTGGCGGATCAGCAATGGGAGGGAGCCCCTCCCCCACAAGCTGAGAGCAACACCATCTTGACTGCTGGCAAGGACCGGGCCAAAGCAATTGTAACCTGAGAGGTGTTGCTGACAGCGCCATCATTCTATAGGGCAAAGGATTTCCCAGAGACCCCTTAGCTAGAAATCCGGCCCCAGCGCTGCTGAAGTCCATCCTCTGCGCCAGGCCACAAGCCTGGTAAACAACATCTGCTCACCAATCTTTCAGCTTTGTTTTCCCAAACAAGCAATCAGATCCGAAAAACCTCAAACCAAATCACAAGAAAAAAAGACTTTCTGATGTGTTTGGATCCCGAATTTAGTGGAGACACAAGTTTCCTATCCTGCCCTGCCCCCCCCCCAAAAAAAAAACCCCTGAAGAATACCATTTTTGTTGTTGTTGTTCTTTTTCTTTGTTTTGGGTTTTTTTTCTTCTGTCTTTTTTTTTCCCACTCCTTTTTTATTTGCATTTACATTTTTAGGTGTTCTTATTTTCTCTTTACCATCTTACCTACACCTTTTTTTTTTCTTTCCTTTCCTGCATTCCTCTGTCACTGTGGTTGTTCCTGGAAACAGTGACAGCTCTGGGTACAGTCTGAATATGAACGATATCTATATTGATACAGACACCTGCTTTTTAATCTCCTGTTTTTTTTTTTTTGCCAGTCCTGGGCTTCACCTCAGGGCCTGAGCACTGTCCTTGGACTTTCTCAAGGTTAGATCTCTACCACTTGAGCCTCAGCACCACTTCTGGCTTTTTTCTATATATGTGGTACTGAGGAATCGAACCCGGGTCTTCGTGCATGTTAGGCAAGCACTTTAACCACTAGGCCAAACTCCCGGCCCCTTAATCTCCTGTTCTAAACCCTACTATTTCTTAGGTAAGAGCTCACAATAGTGAGGAATTTTCCCCCCAACTTTTTATTTTTCTTTTCTTTTTTTTTGGTTTTGTTTTTCTTGTTGTTGTTGTTGTTTCTGCTTTTTTGTTTTTGTTTTTTTGTTTCTCTGTTTTTCATTCTTTATTTTTTTTGTGGTTGTTGTTGTTTTTGTCTTACTTTGCTTTTTTTTCTCTTTCTTCCTTTTTAAAATTTTTCATCATTGAAATCTCCTATATCTACCTCCCTCTTTTCTTGATATATTCTTCTTATTACCCTTCTTATTTTCATAAATTTTATCTAATCCTTTCCAAAATTTGTACTCAAATACAGTACCTTCTTATCAACTTAGGTCAGTTATCCTTATGCTATACCTTTTCTTCACTACTATAATAATCTTACATTCCTACATTATTCTTTTTGGACCTCCCCTGTTCTCTCTCATACTATTATTCTATCTCTGGTCCTCTGTTCATATTTCAACTCTTATAATGCATAGATCTACATTTGATGGTTGTTGAGCAATACTGTATATCTAGGTGTTCAATTATACTCTAGCCCAGAGGGACTTAAATACAATAAAGATTGGATTGAGAGGTTTATTGTTTTGGTCATAAATCGGTTATCAGTGATTGTATTAGACTGGTCTGTAAGTGCACAAAAAGAGAGTGATAATACCAATCAAAAATTGTGAACATCTAGTGTCTGCCAGCTAAAGAGGTCTAGATTGGTTATATCTGAAAAATTATAATCTTGTTTAGTATTAATCTTTCAAATGGGCAGAACATAAACTCAAGAAAAATGTCAAATCAAGGAATAACATCCCCCACCCAATATAAACAGACAATGGAACAGTCACTGGCAAGCCTAGAGGAGAGTCTTCCAAGTGCTATACAAATGCAACTGATAAACATCATTAATGAAAAGTGTGAAAATATAAGGAAGAGATATGGGAGGAAGCCATAGCTAAACAAGAGGAAACCATAAACAAGGTGATATGTGAAAAAGAAGAAGCCATAAAGGAGGCCATAATAAAGGTTTTTTTCGAAGAAAAATGGATGAATTCATAGAATCCACAAAAAAAGTGACCGAACTCCAGCAAATGTCCAAAGAGAATAAAACTACTGAGTTAACCACTCAAATAGAAATCAAGGAGCTAAAGAAATCCATACATGATCTAAAACAAGAGATGCAAGGCATCAAAAATGAACAATTAGAAGCAAGGGAGATGAAGAATAAAGTAGATAGCTTTGATAAGCAGTCTAGACAATGCAGAAGAGAGAATTTCTGGAGCTGAAGATAATTTAGTAGTTATAGAGAAAGAACAGAAAATGAGTCAATCCAAATCTAGGATATATGAGAGAGTGCTTCAGGAGGTCCAAGATACAGTTAGGAAGCCTAATGTAAGGCTAATTGGTATTGAGGAGGGTCTGGAGAAAGAGGTCAATGGTACTGGAAATATACTTCAGGGAATCATTTCAGAGAATTCCCCAAATATCCAGAAAGGCAGGCCCATCCAGATACAAGAAGCTTTTAGAACCCCAAACAGACCTGACCAGAAAAGAACATCCCACCGCCACATTATAATCCGAACTGAAACAATAGAGACCAAAGAAAGGATCCTAAGGGCAGCCAGGGGGAAGGGATCAATCAACTATAAAAGCAAAGCAATCAGAATAACCCCAGATTTCTCAGCAGAGACCATGCAAGCAACAAGAGATTGGAAGCATATATGTCATGCCCTGAAGTCAAAAAACTACCAACCAAGAATATTGTAGCCAGCTAAGCTCTCATTCATAACTGAGGGAACAATAAAAACATTCCATTCCAGGGAAAAGCTGCAACATTGTGTACCAACCAAACCAACATTACAGAAAATTCTCAAAGATGTTCTACACATAGAAAATCAACACAAATGCAACACAGAGAAAAAAAATGGCACCTAAACATCATACCATCTAAGTACCACAAGATCTGTCAAGACACAGACCCTAATGAAAGCTTTTAAACATGGTAGGAACTAATAAATATTTCCCAATCCTAACTCTCAATAGCAATGTACTTAACTCTCCAATTAAACGGTATAGACTGTCTAGTTGGATCAAAAAGCAAGAGCCATCATTCTGCTGTCTTCAAGAGACACATCTTACCAAAAAAAGAAATATTTTTTGAAAGTCAGAGGTTGGAATAAACTCTATCAAGCTAACGGCCCCATAAACAGGCTGGAGTTGCCAACCTCATACGAGATAAAATAGACGTTAAACTAAAATTAATGAGAAAATACGAAGAAGGTTACCACATACTACTAAACGGATCTTTCCTCCAGGAGGATATAACCATCCTAAATATCTACACACCTAATCCTGGAGCTCTGAACTTCATCAAGCAAACTTTACTTTCACTGAAACCATACATAGATCAAAACACAGTGATTGTGGTGACTTTAACACACCACTCTCACCTATGGACAGATCAGCAAGGCAAAACCTCAACAGAGAAACCTTAGAATTGAATAACTATATAGACCAACTAGATCTAAGAGACATCTGCAGAGTATTCCACCCAGCAACAACAAAATATACATTTTTTTCAGCAGCACATGGAACATTTTCCAAAATAGACCACATTTTAGGCCATAAAACAAACCTGGACAGATTCAGAAACACTGAAATTATTCTCTGCATGCTCTCTGACCACAAGGGCATCAAACTGGAACTGAACATCCATCTCCACCAATGAAAACCCTGTAATTCATGGATATTGAACAACACATTGTTGAATCACCAATGGGTCATCAAAGAGATCAGAGCAGAAATCCAACAGTTTATAAAATTCAACAATAAGGAGCACACAAAATACCAGCTCCTTTGGGACACGGCAAAGGCAGTACTCAGAGGAAAATTTATAGCTCTGAGTGCCTACAATAACAAATTGGAAAAATTGCAAAACAACAACGTAATGTGTCACCTTAAGCTCCTGGAAAAAGAGCAACAAACCAACCCTAATCCCAGTAGAAGGAAGCAAATTATTAAAATCAAAGCAGAATTAAATGAATTGGAATCCAAAAAACTATAGAAAGAATCAAAAAAACAAGGAGTTGGTTCTTTGAAAGAATTAACAAAATTGACAAACCCTTAGCAAATCTTAACCAAAAAAGAAGAGAGCATTTTGAAATAAACAAAATCGCAGACGAAAATGGTAATATCACGACAAAAATTGCCAAGATCTAGAGTATCATGAGGGAATATTTTTCAATCTTTTATGCAAACAAATTTGAGAGTCTAGAAGAAATGGATGAATTCCTAGCCAATATTAACATACCCACACTGAACCAAGAAGAACTAAACCAACTTAAACAGGCCTATTTCAAACACTGAAAGAGAAATGGTAATAAGAGAAATTCCACCTAAGAAAAACCCAGGGCCAGATGGATTCACAGCTGAATTCTATAAGGTCTTCAAAGCAGAGCTCACACCAATACTCCTCAAGCTCTTCAACGAAATTGAAAATGAAGGTTCTTTACCAAACTCATTCTATGAAGCCAGTATAACCCTCATCCCCAAACCAGACAGAGATTCATCAAAGAAAGAGAACTATAGACCCATTTCTTTGATGAACATCGATGCAAAACTTCTCAACAAAATACTGGCCAACCGTCTACAACAACTCATTAAAAAATTATACACTACGATCAAACAGGATCAAAGCTGGTTCAACATATGCAAATCAATTAATATAATTCAATACATCAACAGGAGCAAGGACAAAAATCAAATGATTGTCTCAATAGATGCAGAAAAGGCATTTGACAAGATCCAACACCCCTTTATGTTAAAAGCTCTGGAGAAACTAGGAATCCATGGACCATTCCTCAATATAATAAAGGCTGTGTATGACAAACTCACAGCTAGTATTATACTTAATGGAGAAAATCTAAAGCCATTCGCTCTAAAATCAGGAATGAGACAAGGATGCCCACTCTCTCCACTCCTCTTTAACATAGTATTAGAATTCCTAGCCAGAGCAATAAGGCAAGAAGCAAGCATAAAGGGGATCCTAATAGGGACAGAGGAAGTAAAACTTTCCCTCTTTGCAGATGACATGATTCTGTATTTAAAGAACCCTATAGACTCTACTCTCAAGCTCCTTGAGCTGATTCAAAACTTTGGAAGGGTAGCAAGGTATAAAATTAACCCTCAAAAATCAACTGCCTTCCTCTACGCCAACAGGGAGAGGAATGAGGCAACAATCAGGAAAGCAACTCCTTTTGCAATAGCCTCAAAGAAAATAAAGTACCTAGGAATTAGCTTAACTAAGAAAATAAAGGACCTTTTTGATGAAAACTTTAAAACCCTGACAAAGGAAATTAAAGCAGAAATGAGGAAATGGAAAATCCTCCCATGCTCCTGGATTGGAAGAATCAACATCGTGAAAATGACAATCTTGCCAAGGGCTATCTACAAATTCAATGCAATACCCATCAATATCCCAATGTCATTCTTTAAAGAAATAGAACAGGCAATCCAAAATTTCATATGGAATAATAAAAGACTCCGTATAGCAAAAACACTTCTTAGCAGAAAGAACAGCGCATGAGGAATTTCAATACCAAACTTTAGACTCTATTACAGAGCTATAATCATCAAAACAGCTTGGTACTGGCACAAGAACAGGCCTGAAGACCAATGGAATAAAACTGAAGACCCAGATATGAAACCACAGACCTATGGCCACCTAATCTTTGACAAGGGAGCCAAAAAAATAGAATGGAAGAAAGATAGCCTCTTCAACAAGTGGTGCAGGCAGAACTGGTTAAGCACATGCAGAAAACTAAAGTTGGATCCCCTTTGTCACCCTGTACTAGAATTAACTCCAAATGGATCAAAGATCTGGAGGTAAAAACTGACACGCTGAAAACTTTACAAGAAGGAATTGGAGATACACTAGACCTCCTTGGCACAGGTTGAAACTTTCTTAATAAGGACCAAGAATCACAACAAATCAGAAAAAGGCTGGATAAGTGGGGCTGCATTAAACTGCATAGCTTCTGTAAGACAAAGGACATAGCAAGTAAACTAATTAGGAAGTCTACAGAGTGGGAGAAGATCTTCACCAACCATACAACAGACAAAGGCCTCATATCTAAAATATATCAACAGGTCAAAAATTGAATCACTCCAAAACTAATCTCCAAAGTAACAACCATCCCATTAAAAGATGGGCCAAAGACTTAAAGAGAGTCTTCTCTGAAGAAGAAACAAAAATGGCCTATAGACACATGTAGTAATGCTCAACATTTCTGGTCATAAAAGAAATGCAAATCAAAACAACTCTCAAGATTCCACCTCACTCCAGTTAGAATGGCCAGGATCAAGAAAACTAATAACAACAGATGTTGGAGGGGATATGGCCAGGAGGGATCATTACTACACTGTTGGTGGGAGTGCAAACTCGTTCAACCACTATGGAAAGCAGTATGGTAGTTCCTCAAAAGACTAAACATAGAGCTCCCCTATGACCCAGCAATTCCACTACTTGGCATTTACCCAATCATCCAGAAACAAGGACAGACTAAATCCACTAACACACCAATGTTCATTGCAGCACTATTTACCATAGCAAAGATATGGAATCAACCTAGATGTCCCTCAATTGATGAATGGATCCACAAGATGTGGTATTTGTACACAATGGAATTCTATGCTGCTGTCAGAAAGAATGACATCGCCCCATTTGTTAGGAAATGGAATGACTTAGAAAAAATCATCTTAAGTGAAGTAAGCCAGACTCAAAGGAACATAGGCTCAATGGTTTCCCTCATTTGTCATAAACAGTAGAAACTTTGGGCTCTTCTAGCAGAGATTTGTTTTTTTTTAATTTATAATTTTTTATTGTAATTAATAAAAGGGTTACATGATATTTGCCAGATAGAAGGTGCATTAATTCACATACATTGATACCCTTTCACATGTCTTGGTACCCATCACCCTCCCCCCCACCCACCACCCACCCCCTGTCTTGTTTTTCCCCCCTTCCCTATCAAATTTCAAATAACCAAATACAAATAAATTCAATATATCAGATAACAAAGTGAGATACTATAACAATATGAGATACCCAAGAGACAGTAAAGGAGATGAAAGATAACATAGTACATTAAGGACAAAAATCATTCATTATATGGCTTTTGTTTCACTATCCTGGAGGTCCTTTCAATTAGCTTCATACTATATGGCCTTATATATCAAGGTTTTGCTCTATTGCAGATCTCTGCTAGTAGAGCCCAAGGTTTCTACTGGTTATGACAAATGAGGGAAACCATTGAGCCTAAGTTCCTTTGAGTCTGGCTTACTTCACTTAATATGATTTTTTCTAAGTCTTTCCATTTCCTAACAAATGGATACATAAGGCCATATAGTATGATGCTAATTGAAAGTACCTCTAGGATATAGAAACAAAAGCCATATAATGAATGATTGTTGGCCTTAAAGTACTATGTTATCTCTCATCTCTTTTGATGTCCCTTGGTTATCTCATACTGGTATAGTATCTCATTTGTTATCTGATATATTAGATATATTTGTATTTGGTTATTTGAAATTGGATACGGAAGGGGGGGAAAACAAGATGAGGGATGGGGGTGGGGGAAGGGAAATGGAGACCAAGACATGTGAAAGGGTATCTATGTATATGAATTAATGCACCTTCTATCTGGCAAATATCATGTGACCCTTCTATTAGTTACAATAAAAAATCTTTAAAAAACACTTCTTTAGCCAGGGCAATTGTTACACGGCATAGCACCACTGGAATATTCTGATTCCATAGTTGCCTATATTTACACCATTTATGTTATGAGATGCAATTACAATAATTATGTAAGAATAGGCAACTATTGGAAAAATTACAAATACCTCTAAACTCTTACATTGGCTTTCCTGATGAGGCAATCCAATATAAAACAAGAAAGCATTTTAAGGTGAACCCAACTCCAAAACAACAATCTAGCAAAATGCTTTAGTCTCAGCCAACTAAATTATGTTATACCAGGAAGTTTGAGGTCTGAGGTTTAAGAATAAATTATTTTTTCCTAATTAGTTTCCTAGTCCTAAAACATTTAGAATTTTGACTTTCCTAAATATATTATAGCAAGAGCATCTTTTTCTTTGCTGATTTCCTGTGTTATTTCAGAGGAGAGAGGAAGGATAATTACCAGAGTAATATAACATAAACATCTCTATGGAATTTTAATTAGAAAGGAGCAGGTCTTATTATGATTTTCTTGTCTTATTTCCTGTAAGCCGTTTCCAAGTTTGGAAACCACTTTTAAGGGTATACATTCTGGGAATACTGTTTGTTCAATCATTTTCATTTTAGGAAAAATTAGAAGACAAATTGAGTAACTCATACTTCCTAGGTCTTGTTAAATTGTTCAGAAGTGTATATTATTTGAGTCCCAATTTTATTATTTTGTGCTGACCCCTGAGAAATGCTGCTCAAATATAGCATTCTACCATTTAAACCACAGCTCCACTTCTGACATTTTGCTGGTTAATTTGAGATAAGAGTCTCATGGACTTTGATTCCCAAGCTGGCTTTGTACCACAACCCTTAGATCTTAGCTTTCTGAATAGGTAGGATTACAGGGGTGATTCGCACTAGTACCCAGCACATTCCAATTTTAAAACTTGTTTTGTACACAAATACCATTAATATAAACATGAAAAGTTTGTTTCTTTAATTTATTTTCACAATTATTTTGTTAGATCTAAGTCCACATCTTGATAGACTATGACAAGGACAAACATTTTTTGACACACTAGAATTCTTCACAATGGGACCTCATTATAGCTTAGTGCATTTTTCCCTATATTCCAAGCCCTATCCAGAATTCCATATTTACATTATACTTTATGTAAAACTTCATCTGCACAATAAAAATTTCTACTACCAGAATCCTATTTTTTTACCAGTCCTGGGACTTGAACTCAGAGCCTAAACACTGTCCTTTGCTTTCATAAGACTAGAGCTCTACTACTTGAGCCACAGCACCATTTCTAGCTTTTTCTATATAGTACTGAGGAATTGAACTTGAGTCTTTGTGCATGCTAGGCAAGCACTCTACCACTAGGCCAAACTCCTGGCACCCAGAATCTCTATTTTTAACAGCTGAGGAAACTGAAGCTTTGAGAGATTATGTGCAGAGGTAGATGTCAAACATTAAATAGACTCAAGATTTATATCAGCCTGTCTTTGGCACTTCTATAAGCATTCATGGACTTACAGTAACACTAGATAGGATGTTTTATCAACTCAAAGGTACATATGGTGTGGCACTTAAGATTGTATGGGCAAGAGAAACACAAATATCAGTGATGTAGTACACCAAAAAGAAAGTCCTAAGGGATCCGAGCTATTTTTCTTACAAACAAAAAAAAATACAATTCAGCAGTGAAACTCACTAGACACTATGTTAGAAATGAACCATACAACTTGGGAAATGGAAGGATAAAATATGGGAGAGAAGGAGGGAGAGAATGACATTGTTCAGAAGGAAATGTCCTCATCACCTGACTTACATAATTGTAACCCTTTGTACGTCACCCTTACAATAAAATGTAAAAAAAATAGAGTTAGATGCTTTCTTAGGGCATGACAGATGTTTTCTCTATTTTACTATGTAGAAATACAGCTCTAATATTACATTGGGTGGTGACCATTTTAAGCAAAAATGAATCAGACTTCTTCAGGAATGAAACTAATATGTAATTTCAGGAAACAAAATTTCAATGTCTTCTAGCATTAATGAATCACATAGAATTATACATTCATTGGCTTTAGTGATTACATGAGCAATGGAGTAATCTATTTATTCACTCATGAACAAATAATCATTAAGTATGTGCTCTGGATCAGGTACAGAAGTAGGCTTTGAGAATGCAAAAATAAGCTAGGAAGATAATTCTGGAGCTCAATTCTGGAGCTTCCACCCCTGAAAACAACCCAACAGAATATGTTGGGTGCTGTGTGAAAGGAGGGGTAGGTGCTATGAAGGCAGAAGAAAATCCCTAACACATATGTCCTAGAGAAAAGGAGGTTGCACAGATGTATTACAGCAGCCAAGTAAAGAACAAGAGTAAAAAATCTAGTGTCTAAAGGCAATTTGTTACGTAAATTCCTTCAGAAGAAAGTATGCTATGATGTGAGCATAGTTTTGCCCTTAGTTTCTAAGTTGAAATTTAATTACCAATGTGATGGTCTTGGAAAGAAAAGCTCTTGCATTCCTCCTTTATGAAAGTAGGCCAAGCGTGATCCTCACCCTTCACACCTGATCTTTCTGCCATAAAAGGGTCTAGAGGGGGAAAAAATCATTGTTTCTGAACATACTGAATCTGTTGCTGCTTTGATTGGGATTTCCCAGGCTCTAGAAGTAAGTTTTTGCTGTTTATAGGCTATAATTTCTGGCATTTTATTTTTTTGCCAGTCCTGGGCTTGAGCTCAGGGCCTGAGCACTGTCCTTGGACTTTTCTCGAGGCTAGAGCTCTACCACCTGAGCCTCAGCACCACTTCCAGCTTTTTTTTCTATGTATGTGGTACCAAGGAATCGAACCTGGGTCTTCGTGCATGCTAGGCAAGCACTCTACCACTAGGCCAAACTCCTGTTCCTCTCTGGCATTTTTATGTATGTATGTATGTATGTATGTATGTATGTATTTTGTTGGTTGTGGGGCTTGAACTCCAGGTCTGGGTGCTGTCCCTGAGCTCTTCAGCTCAAGGCTACTGCGGAAGCTCTTGAGTCTCAGTGCCACTTCCAGTGTTCTAGTGATTAATTGGAGGTAAGAGTCTAATGGTCTTTAGTGCCCAGGCTGGCTTTGAATCATGATCCTCAGATCTCAGACTCCTGAGTAGCTAGGATTACAGGCATGAACCACCATGCCCAGCTCTCTCAGGATTTTGATACTGCAGCCAACTTGCTTTAATATGGCCTATATCTCCCCCCAAAGCCCTGTTGAAGTTCAATCCCAGTGTGATGTATTAAGCTGAGAATAGTAATTTCACATCTGCAATCCTAGCTACTTGAGAGGCTGAGATGAAAAGGACAGTGGTTTGAAGCCAGTCTAGGCAAAAGTTATACTTTCAGGCTAGCCCTGGTAAAAAGATAACAATGAACCCCTCCCCCCGAACCTTCTCAGCAGAAAAATCTAGGCCTTTCCAGCTACAGCAGGAAGCATAAATAGGAGGCTCGTAATCCAGCTGGAACTGAACAAGAAGTGAGATTCTAACTAAAAAAAAGGCCCAAATCATAGAACAAACAGTAAAGCACCTACTTAGCAAGCAGGAAGCTCTAGGTTTGAACTTCAGCACTGAAAAAAAAAGAATGGGAAAGAGAACAGGGAAAAAAAAAGTAAAAGTAGGATGGAATTCTAACCAAACTCTGGTCTTAGAAGGGGGGATTTAATCATTATTAAATGAAGTCATCAGAGTGAAGCCTTGGTGATTGAACACTGGTGTCTTTATAAGAAGCAATAGGGAGAGAGAAACAAAAACAGAGAAAGAGGGAGAATGGCACATGTGTGTCTGTGACATTCCACGTTATGCTCTGTCACGATATATCTGAAAACAAAGGCAAAAATATTAAGAAGGTAACTGGGATATTTTAGAAATTAAACAAAAAGTAAGCTAAGGTTGCAGCTATAATTCATTTAGTGAACTAGAGACCAAGACTAAGTTCAAACATTTGATTACAGGGATGACTTTTCTTGCTCTCAGGTAAAGAAAGTCTGGGTAACTAGGCATAATGTAGGCCCTTGGGTGAATTAAGAAGATCTATTTGGGGAGTTGTAGCATTAGAACATCAACTAAATGCCTGCCTCTGTTGGTGACTGTCTCTCCACAGAAAGGACCATTGTTTGTCTTAGACTATTGGTTTTTATAATCAACTTGGGCTATTATAAAATCTGACAGCATGGTGTCTAATTGCTTTCTTTTCCTGCTCCCAAAGAGGGTTGAACTTGCTTGGTCAGTAGTAACAGAGAGAGAGCCACATCAGCTAGAGGGATAAGCAGGGTCAAGGTCCTGTAGATGCCTCTATAAAGGTTATAGGATCATGTGAAAGATTTTATCTTAAGAACTACAGAATCTCAGTGATTGGTTCTAGGTAGACATGTGACATAATGAAAGTAATATTTTAGGAAATTTCCTCTAGTGATAACGAATTAAGAGGTGGCTGGGCTGGGCACTTATAGGTTCATGCCTATAAACCTAACTACTCAGGAGGCTGAGATCTAAGGATTACAGTTGGAAGCCAGACCAAAAACGAAAGTCCATGAAACTTATCTCCAATTAATCATGAAAAGACTGGAGGTGGTGGAGTACTAGTTTTGAGGGGGAAAAAAAAGAAAAAAAGAAAGCTCAGGGACAGCACAGAGGCCTGAGTTCAAACCCCAGGAACAGCACACAAATACACACACACACACACACACACACACACACACACACACACACACACACACACACACACACACACTGTCCAGTGGTCAACAATGCTGGGAGGCTAGTTAGGAGAAATTATGGTGTGCTCCAGAGGCAACAGTGATTGCTGATGGAAACCAGAGATGGGTTGGCTACAGGCGATAATATGGAAAATAACTGGTGAGGATATGACCACAGACATGGCAGAATCCAATGGAGACACTTATTTTATGATTATTGAAACTGCTTAAACAATACTTAATAGAAACAAATATGGAAAACTATAAAAAGGACCAGTCTGGTGGCAAGATAAGGCTAAGCTAGTGAGTTTTATTCTGAATATCTCAGAACAAGGTACTTAGGGGAAATTCAAGTGGATTATGCCTATTGAGCATCTGGTTGTGCAGATCTTCAGGAGTGGACTCCAGAGTGGAGATACAACAGATACCTTGCATTAATCATGTACACTTCCAAGAAAAAGTAAACAAGTTATATTTCCAAATGCATGTATCTTCCCCTTCAGAGAAGCTTCTGTTTATATTCTTATATTCCATCTTACCAACTCCAGGCATCTTCTTAAAATTCTTGTCGTGTTTTGCTCAGCAATCAAAATGCATGGGATGAGTGTTGTATTTTGTGATGGAATCCCTCTAAAATTCAACACTTTAAGTGACATGAATTCTCCTGTTTTAAACAGACTTTCAAGAATAATCATCTTATCAGGAAGTTCAAAAGTTCAGATTATTTTAACTGGCTTTCTGAAGTCAAATTCTTACTTCACTCTTTCAAATAGTCATGAAAGATACCTCCACTTTATTTCTATCATGAAGAAAGGGATTCCTGAAAAATACAGCTATCAAACACCACTGGGAGAAACTTACACATTAAGTGGTTCTAGAAGCTCTTAGAAATCTACCTTTGGTTGGAATATTTTCCTTCTCATATCCTCCATCTTGAAAAGCCTTTTAATTTGGCTATATTACAATACAATCGAATTTTTGTAAGCATTTTTTACATTAGCTGGTAATTTTTTGTTGCTAGATAACATCTTAAGGATCATTTGCTACTCTTTGGTGAAGAGGAAACTGATTACGGCCTTGTACCCTGAAAATGATGAATCTATTTAAGGATAGACATTTTATTTGCTTGCAAGCAGTTAGGTCACTTTAACTTTCCATTCTGATGAGGGGGAAATGGTTCAGAACCACGGACAGCGCCTTCCTCAACCTCACTGCAGCCTGAAGGAAATGTCTGCATTAATCCAATGAACTACTGTGTTTACTGAAAACATTTAATAATCCATGCATGGACACCAGTTTTCAAAAGACTATCATAACAAAACGTGGGGTTTTGTTCTATGAAAATAAATTTTGCACTACAGAACAGTTTTGTCTTTGCAAGTGAAAAACTAGGCTTATTCATGAACAAAGCATAGAAGTTCTGGTGTTTCATAGCAATGATGGAAGAATTATTTCCCCTGGTCACATTTTGAAGAACCCGATAGTTAACAACTCTGTTTCTTAATGGTTAATGTGCATGAAAGAGGATGATTCTGATGTAGCCAAAAGTCCACAAGAGAGAAAAATACATTCTGTTCCCCATGTCAGTTTCACTCCAGGCAAATATTTAAAAGAATTTTGAGTGGCCTGACCAATGTGGCCAGGAATAACTACAATCATCATTATTATGAAACAGAAAGAACTTCTGTACATTTGCTTTCCAAGGCAATGAAAATAAAGTAGCTAATCTGGAAGAGATCCTATTCTTTCTTTCTTTCTTTCTTTCTTTCTTTCTTTCTTTCTTTCTTTCTTTCTTTCTTTCTTTCTTTCTTTCTTTCTTTCTTTCTTTCTTGCCTGCCTTCCTGCCTTCCTGCCTGCCTTTATTTCTTTCCTTCCTCTCTTTTTGTTGGTCATGGGACTTGGACTTAGGGCCTGGGCACTGTCCCTGAACTCTTCAGCACAAGGCTACCATCCTACCCCTTGAGCCACAGCACCACTTCTGGTTTTCTGGTGGTTAATTGGAGATGAGTCTCATGGACTTTAGGGCCCAGGTTGGCTTTGAACCACAAGCCTCAGATCTCAGCCTCATGAGTAGCTAGGATTGCAAGTGTGAGCCACTGCACCTGGCTGATACCCTATTCTTTCTATGCTCAAGAAATACTCAAAAGCGCTGTTTCTCTGGCTTATTTCCATAGCACCCTTGGGCAAAGTCTTGATGCCCACAATGAAGAAAAGCAGGCTTGTCCCATTTCTACAGAAAGTAAACAAAATCCTTTACTTTTATTTGAATATAATATGTGTAGAGAAAATAGCATACATAAATTTACCACTCATTAAATGTTCATAAAGTGAACCCCTCATGCACACAGCCCTGAAACCAAGAATCATCACCCACAAGCCTTCTCTACTCATTTATCATAGCATCCCACAAAGATAGCTACTAATGTGTATTCTTGAGACAGACTTGTTTATGCTATATTTGAACTTCATATAGTGTGAATTTTTATGAATGACTTGTTCATCCAACATTTGGGATTGTAAGATTCATTCATCTTTTGTGCTTTTGAAGTTTATTCTTTCTTGCTGCCATATGGCATTTCATTCTGAATATGCCACAATTTTCACTCAAATATTAATGGTTATATGGAGGTTAATAAGTGGTGCTCTTACAGATATTCTTGTACAAATCTTTTAATGAAAGTAAGTGCTTATCACAGCACCCATAGCTGAATTTAAATTTCTTCTCCTTTCTCTTCCCAACTGAAACGCTAGCACAATTTTTTTTCTGTAAATGCTAAGCAATTTCAAGAACTTGGGTAGTAAGTTTCTTCCTATTTATATCCTATCTTTTCAAGTGGGACTTTTTTCCAGAAAGAGGCAAAGAGAATATGATCTGAGACCTGGCTAGTTAGAGAATTACATTCCTAGTTTGTTTTATTTTTTAAAACAGCTTTACTGAGATATAATTCATAATTCATACAATTATCCCATTAAAAGGAATATGGACTAGTATTTAGTAAATTCAGAAATATATGAAAAATGTCATCATTTTCATGGTATCAATGTGAACTATTAGCTGATTTGGGGACATTATTTTATCACATCAAACAAAAAAATAGTTGCTCTTTAACTGTCACGCTGTCTGCTTCTTCCTCACTAGGCTTCAGCAAGCCCTAATCTAGTTTATATTTCTATAAATTTGTCTAGAGACATTTCATACAAAATTGAATCACATAATATATAGACTTTTGTGATTATATTATTTATTGAACTATATTGTTCCCATGATGTCACAGTTTAG
The DNA here is from genome assembly GCF_031878675.1 of Megascapheus bottae. Taxonomy (NCBI): domain Eukaryota; kingdom Metazoa; phylum Chordata; class Mammalia; order Rodentia; family Geomyidae; genus Megascapheus; species Megascapheus bottae. The sequence continues at coordinate 32,208,225 of NC_143514.1, forward strand.
CTATACAAAACATCAGTATTACATTCCTTTTAATGGTCTAGTAACATTCTATTGTATGGATACACCACACGTTTACCCATTTAATAACCACTGAAAATAATGCTACTATAACATTTATGCAACTTTTTCTTAATGAATGGAAATGCAAGGACATGAATTAACTCTATGTACAACCACTTGCTGAGGCACTAGACTGTTTTCTAAAGTTGACAGCATCATTTTGCATTCTCCTCAGCTATGTTTGTAGGATGAAATTTCTTTACATATTTGTGAACAGTTACTACTGTCTTGTAATTCTGGCTTACTTGTGAATTTGTTACATATGGTTTGGACCAAGGATAGTCTAAAAATAGTAAATTAAAAACATCAAAAGACAGGGAAAGGGGGAAAACAAGATGAGGGGTGGGGTAGGGGAAGGGAAATGGGGACCAAAACATGAGAAAGGATATCAACGTTTGTGAAGTAATGCACCTTCTATCTGGTGAATATAATGTAACCCTTCTATTAATTACAATAAAAATATATGAAAATAAGAAATTTCAAAAATAAAAATGTAAATCCTGTATGGACTCAACTCAACTGAAATTGACCAGCTCTCATTTTTATCACTTGTGTTTAAGTCATTGCACTATTGACTTACTTTTCCCTTGGTTTTATGAAAATCCACTTCCCTTAAAGCAAAGGCTCTCCTTAAGGCAAGGTAAAAGTTCATGGGCTTAAGTTAATGATAAAGTAGATATTTTAGATTTATGGAAAGATGGCATGTCTTTAGCCTCAGTTGAGTGGCCTTATTGAAAAATAATGCAAGCATCTGCAGCACAGTATTGAACTAGCTTGCTCTTTCTTCCTTCCTTCCTTCCTTTCTTTCTTTCTTTCTTTCTTTCTTTCTTTCTTTCTTTCTTTCTTTTTCTTTCTTTCTTCTTGCCAGTCCTGAGGCTTGAACTCAGGGCTGGGCACTGTTTTGAGCTTTCTCAAGGCTACTGTGCTACTATGGGAGCCACAGCACCACTTTTAGCTTTTTCTATGTATGTGGCACTGAGGAATCAAACCCAGGGCTTTTTGCATGCTAGGCAAACACTCTACCACTAGGCCACACTTCTGGCTCTGAACTAGCTTTTGTATCCTGCATATTTTTTCCTTAATAGTTGCAGTCTTAGAACCATATATCTGTGTATACTAGAGATCTACTAATCATTTAAATACAGTCATTTCAAAAAAATAAATAAATACAGTCATTTCAGGGAGTATGACCTGTGTCTACTGTGATGCTTAATTTGCATGTTCCTGATTACTAACAATGTTAAAAAAAATCTTTCCATGTGCTTGCATAACATCTGTATATCTTTTCTAGGGAAATATCTGTTTTGCTCCTTAGCCTATTTTTAGATTTTATTAATTCTTTCCTCCTCCTCCTCCTCCTCCTCCTCTTCCTCCTCCTCCCTCCTCCTCCCTCCTCCTCCTCCTCCATTTCCTCCTCTTCCTCCTCTTTCTCCTGGTACCAGTCCTGGGGCTTAAAGTCAGGGATTGGGTATTGTCCGTGAGCTTTTGTGCTTATAGTTAGCTTAAGGCTAGGTAATTGAACATAAGAATTTCACAGACTTTCTTTCCCAGGCTGGCTGGCTTCAAACCATGATCCTCAGATCTCAGTAGATAGGATTGCACAAGCCCTTGGCTTTGCCATTTCTTTTTTTTTATTATTGAATTAGAAGGTCTTTACATATTATTAATGATGCAAGTAAAATGTGATGTATGATTTGCAATTATTTTCTCTCATTCTGTGGGCATTTTCACTTTCTTGATACCATATTTAAAGCTATAAAATCTTAATTTGGATGGAAAATGAATTACTTCTATTTATCTATTTTTTTATATGTGAGAATTGCGATTCAAAGCCAGCTTGGGCAGAAAGAGCTGTGAGACTTTTATCTCCCATTAACCAGAAAAAGCAGGAAGTTAAGTTATGGTTCCAGTGATAGAGTATTGATTTTGATTGAAAAAGCTAAAGGACAGAACCTAGACCCTGAGTTCAAGTCTTAGTACTGGCATAAAAATTGATATGTATTATTGGAATTTCTAGCAAGAGCAACAAGGCAAGAACAAACTAAAAGAACCAAAAAGGGAAGGAAAGAGTAAAATTATACCTGTTTGCAGATGACAGGGTAAAAATTAATCCACAAAAACCAGTAGTTTTTCTGAATTTCAGCAATGAAAAGATTGCGACAGAAATCAGGAAAGGAACTCTATTTACAATAGAGTTTAAAAAATACCTAGAAATCAACATATTGAAGGAGCTGAAGAACGTCTACAGTGAAAACTATAAAAATTTAAAGAAAGAAATTGAACAAGATACAAGAAAGTGGAAGGAATTTTTATGTCCCTGGACTGGCAGAATTATTTGTGTCAAAATGGTAATATTGCTCAAAGTGATCTACAAATTCATTGTAATACTCATCAAAATCCCAGCATCATTCTTCACTGATTTAGAGAAAACAATCCAAAAATTCATATGGTACCATAAAAGGGCCAGAATCCAAAAAGCAATCTTAAGCAGAAAAAGTCATGCAGGAAATATGACAATTCTAAACTTGAAACTCTAGTACAGAAACAAAATTATAACAACAGTTTATTACTGGTCCAGAAACAGGCCTGAAGACCAATGGAACAGAAATGAAGACCCAGAAATCTATAGACCTACAGCCATTTGATAAGGGAGACAAAAACACCCTGGAAGAAAGACAGCCTGCGCTGTCTGACAAAACAGGGTATCTACATGCAGAAAACTGAAACTAGATCCTTACATATCACCTTGCAACAGCATCAATTCAAAATGTATTAAAGAGCTCAACATAAGACCTGAAACAATGAAAATATTATAGGAAAGAGTAGGGGAAATATTAGGGCTCTTGAGCAATGTTAGAAACTTTTTGAATAAAGATCCAGAAGCATGGAAAATCAAAGAAAGACTTGAAATATAGCACTGCACCCAACTAAAAAGTTGGCATGGCAAAGGATATAGCTAGCAAGCTAACAAGATAACCTACAGAATTGGAGATTTTGCCAGCTACACAAAAGACAATGACCTAATATCCAGAATAGTAGAGAACTTAAAAAATTAAGCCCTCAAAACAAAAAAAAAAAACCAACAACCCATACTCAATGAAATTTTATACCTCTGTCTTTAACATTTTCAAATAAAAAAACAAAAGAACAAGAAAAAAATCCAACAATTCAATAAATAAATGGGTGGAATCAGCTAAGAAGCAAAAATGGCCAATAGACATATGAAGAAATGCTCAACATTTCTGGCCATAAGAGAAATGCAAATTGAAATTACACTGAGATTCAATCTCACCCCAGTAAGAATGGCTATCATGAAGAATACAAACAATAACAGATGGTAGCACAGCTGTAGATGAAAAGGAACTCTCCTATACTGTTAGTGGAGAAGTGAACTTGGTCAATCACTCTGGAAAGCAGTGAGGAGGTTCCTCAAAAAATTACACATAAAACTATCCCATGATCTAGCAATTCTAGTTTGAGCACTTATCCAGAAGATTAAATGCCAGGATACAGTAAAGCCACCTGCATAACCATGTTCATTGTAGCTCTATTCACCAAGTATAGAATCAGCCAAAGTACAGAATCAGCCCAGATGCCCCTTAATGAAAGAATGGATCAAGAAACTGTGATATGCATACATTTACTTACACATTAGAAAGAAAGATATTACATCATTTTCAAAGAAATGGAAGGACTTGTAATTCATGTAAAGTGAAATAATTTAAGACCAGAGAGACAAAAGATGAATTTCTTTTCATAAGTAGGAGGTAGACTTAGTTTATACATACATATTGTAAGCATTTGGGGATGGTATCCAATTGAACATATTAACCAGATGATTCAAGGGAGAACTCAAATGAGGTTATCTCCTAGAAAGGCTAACTCGCAATCCAGCAAAACATATACCAGGACGCAGGTTCTTGAAAGTGATGAGGCTCAGGGAAGGGGTGTGAGAAGAATTCATTCATAAACTTCAGTGGGTATCATATAAAATTTAGATGAGTGAGGAAGGAGGTGGAGCTAGGAAGGATGGAGGAGAATGATGAAAGGGGTAAAACTGATCTATGTGCATTGTAGCCATCATTGCTTTGGTACATGGCAACTATTTAGTACATCTACTCAGATATTAAAAATATGTTAAAATCAATTTTCCTTTATGTTTCCTCTTATATGGCTTCCTCATGAACACATGAACACACCCAAGAAAAATTTAAAATGAGCTAAATTACAGTGAAAAAATCAAAATTCAAATCAATAAAGACATGTTGTAAACTTCCAAAAAGACTAAGTAGGATGGGGGGCTGTGTGGGGGGGAGGGAAACGGGTACCAAGACATGTGAAAGGGTATCAATGTATGTGAATTAATGCACCTTCTATCTGGCAAATATCATGTAACCCTTTTACTAATTACAATAAAAAAGATAAATATAAAAAAAAGAAAAAAAAAGACTAAGTAGGATTTTTTTGCTACAACAAGCAAAAAGACCTAGAAAATGTCAACTCTTCCAGAAGACTAATGCTTTGGTGCTCTACAACTGGAAAATTCAACCACAGCTAGAGCAAAACATTTCACATGCAAGAGGATTTGTATTCTTCAAAGACTCCTTTTTCTAGCCTCATGTTATTTTATCAGCAGTTTTTCAATATACTGTTATTTATCTCATATTTCCCCGATATAGTGATGACTTGTAATGCAATCACTAAAATGACATTACATAAGCTATGAGAACATGTAACTACATAGCCTGACTCAAATTCTACCTAAAAGCTTAGATACTGCCCCATATAACACTGCCTATGGAGGCTGCAATTGCATGAGTACTGCCCTCTAGTGGTAGATATAATGAGTGGGCACTAAAGACTAGAGTGACATGATCTTTTTAACCTTGAGAAAAGACTTAGCAAGGTAACTCCTTTGTCCCCTTATGCAGTGACACTTTCTACTCTGGCAAAAGGACACTAAGGACCAAGGAAGCAAAATTATCAGATGAATTTATAAGTTTTGTGATCCTGGAATATTTGATGCCCAGTTGTTAATGTGTGAAATTTTGCCAATTATGCAATTTCATCAGAAGAAGATATTGAGATGAATATCATACAGATACTAATTTCAACCATTTATTTCTTTCACCTGCAAGTTCTAAAACAGAGCATTTTATTTAAGAGGACTGAGGAATCTTCTGAAATACTTGAATGAGAACTACATTGACATATAATGGGCAAATTATTTGCTAAAATAATGATGTCTTGAGAAACTATTGATACATAGGATGGTTCAAACATCATTACATAATTTAGTTACATAATGAGGCAATTCTCAACAAATTAGTTGTTAAAAAGTAAAAACATTCATCAATAGTAAAGTATCTACAGGTGATTTTATTTCATCATAAGAGTAAGAATTATTGGGCCGGGAGTTTGGCCTAGTGGTTAAAGTGCTTGCCTAGCATGCACGAAGACCCGGGTTCGATTCCTTGGTACCACATACTTAGAAAAAAAAGCCAGAAGTGGTGCTGAGACTCAAGTGGTAGAGCTCTAGCCTTGAGACAGTCCAAGGACAGTGTTCAGACCCTGAGCTCAAGCCCAGGCAAAAAAAAAAAAAGACTAAAATTCTAAAGATAATAAAAAGAACATTAAAAAAAGTAAGAATTATTTATTTAAGAAAAATGTGAAAATGAGAACGAAGTGATTGTGTTAACTTTCGAAATCATTTTATTTTGTTCAATGCATGTTTGTTTAGCCTAGCAACAAAGGAATTTTGTAACTTTTTAGAAAGAAACAAATTGGCTGTCTTTTAATGGCAGACTTGATAAACATTGTTTTTTTTTTTTTTGCAAAAGAATATTCTAATTCTGGGTGAATGCTAAAGTTTTCATTGAGAAATGCACCTTCCTTGTATGCTGTGGCCTATGCAACCTTTAATATAATTGGTTAGGAACCTTGAGTCTTGCTTATGGAAAATAATAGTGCTGAAAAACAACGCTTACTAGTATAATTTCACACCTCAGTACTTCTTCCATTCCAAACCTTGTTGTGTGTCCCATCCTACCACCTGTATAACACCGGTTAGCATTAAAAAAAATTAACTGTGGGGACCTTACTATCCTTACTCACAGCATTCAAATTTTTGTAAGACATCACACACACACACACACACACACACACACACACACACACACACACACACACCACACTGTTTTCCTCTCCTTGAATGTGGCCCCAATTATCTAGCGGCGAGTGGCAATAGGGCACTTGCCAAGCTCCCTGGAATGGTCCATTGGACACAGCTGGATGCAAAGTTTTCTTGCCTGAAGTTCGCCCTGCCTTCTGTGCACTCAAAACTCTCATGTCCCTGGGTATCGTTACATACACTTGGCTGCTTTTTGTCACAACTCCCTATGAAGCTCCTTAGGATCCTGAACACTTCTGCCATGGGAGGGGGTAGGTGGGAAGCATTCATTCTATTTGGGTCGACAAAAGGTCAATTACCAAGAGACCCCATTCAGGCAGCTCCAAAGCATATTCAAAGAAAGCTTTCGAATTTTATAACCCAGTTTTTTTTTAAGCTTCTGGGAAGGTTGAGAGCTAACCTTTAGACATGTCAAAGATTTTAAGAAGGCAAATGTCATCTGCACATTAATTTTTTTATCAATACACACATATATATGTTCTTGTTTGTTGCTGTTATTGGACATGGGGCTTGAACTTGGGGCCTTGGCACTATCTCTGAATAGTTTTCTCAAGGCTAATTTATTACCCCTTTGAGCCAGAGCACCACTTCCAGTCTCCTGGTGGTTAATTGGAGATAAGAGTCTCACAGACTCCTGCCCTGGCTGAATTTGGACCATAGTCCTCAGATCTCAACCTCCTGAGTTGCTAGGATTGAGCTGAGAGCACCCAGCTTGTATTCTCTTTTATTCAAGCTTTGCCTGACAATGTTGTCTTGACCCTATTGCAAAGATAAAGAAAAATCTAAAAGCCTACCACCCAAAATGGATTTGAAGATGTTTATTTTGGTATACAGTGACCCCATTTCCAAGTCCAAGAAAACCTGAATGTATGTAATATATTCTACTAATGACGAGTATTCATGGATTTCTTCAAAGGTGCGGGATATTGTAACACTTGCTTTCTTATTAAATACTTCCAGTAATCTAATGTGGGTAGGTACTCTTTATTATGCTATGATTTTCCTTTTCTGATTTTGATGGCTCCCTCCCTTTTCTTCTTCCCTGCCACTCTCTCTCTTTCTCCTTCCATCCCTCCCTTCTTTCCTTTCATCATTTTCTTTTTTCTTTTCCTTGAAGAGGAGGGTGAGTGTGAGTGGAGGAGGTAGGTTTTCACTATGTGGCTCAGACATTGGTCCCAAATTCTATCCTCTAGTTTCAATCACCTGGTACTGAAATTACAGGCATGTACCATTTGTCTGGCCTTGCTGCCTTTTAAAATTGGTCCTTTTTATCTTTTATCTTCTTGTCAATATGCTGTTTTCACTTTTCTCTACTATAAAGGATGGAACCCAAATCCATCCATTGCTTTCCTCTCTTCTGTTTTATTTTTCTTTTCACTTATAAAACACCTACTCTCTACAAAGCTTTCTTCTGTGTACTGGATCTCCAAAGCTTACACAGTCCTGAGGGTACATGTACTGTTTTCTCATTATGATTTTCCTTATGCTTGCCAAAACTACAGGTATAAATTAAAGAGTGAATGCATAAATGAGATCTAGAATACAAATCCTGCTGTCTAGAAACCTCATATGCTTGGGGCTACCCTAGCACTTGATATTCGTTGCTGAGAATAGACAAGTTATGATGAACAAGGGACACTCATTAACTCATCTGGGGAGATGCCTATGAAGCGACGAATGGCATTTATTACTAAATTGCACATATAATCATCTTTCTTTTCTGTGCACAACTGCATAGATTAAGGTAGAAAAACTTAAAAGCTGAGATTTGATTTTGTGTGCAAGGCTTATTATGTGTTCGTTTTATAGTGGTTCCTTTTTTAGCTTTAAGAACTCCAGATAGAGAAAAGTTTTTTTAAATCTTTCCCAGCTTTTCTGTATATGGGCCATAAACAACATTTCTTCTTTAAATAATGTGTAATGTGTGGTGCTGCTGGAAGGTCTCTTGTGCTCCCCCCTCAGATAGGTAATGTTTTATTGAGGAAGGATATTAATTAGGGTAGAATATTTTAAAATATATTTAGATGTTCCTAGGAATAAAGGAAAATTTGAGACTGCATTTCTTTTATTTATTGTTTAAGTTTGTAGATTTCATAGAGGTGAATATAAGCAACCCCACTTACCTTCATTGTTTGTAAGTAGTGATGAATGCCTTCCTGGGAAAGTGGAAAACTACTTTGAGTATAGAGAGAAAATGTTCTACGTATGCTTCTTTCAACATGTACCTTCAGCTGTTGCTTCGTGTTGCAAAATACAATCTTTGGAAGTAACAATATCAAAAACAAAAGACACACCTAAATAACAATCACAGCAAGAAAGTGGTAGCTTATTTTTTCTGTCCCTAGTAACACTCTCATGGGTGTACTTTCATCTGAATGTGCCACGTGTGAATTGTGAAGTTAAGGCTCCTGAAAATGTGAGCTGAGGACGACTTGAGAAATTTCACAACCATTTAACTACTTACTGGATAGTATATAAAGCAGACCTATTCTTAGTCAATAAACTACCACCACCATCACCACCACCAACAACAATCTTCCCTGCTACACAGATATCTTCAAAAGAGCTTTAAAAATAAGAGCTCAAGTCTGGTATTGGTGACTCATGCTACCAACGACTCATGACTATTTTCCATGGCCTGTGATAATTATACCATCCTTAAATTTATAAGAACTATGATGTTTACTGTAGCTAGTGATGAGATGTATAATTGCATCACTCCCCCCACATCTATCTACTTGCCCGTCTATCTGACTATCTTATTTGTCTGTCTGTGTATCTATTTGCCTATCTATGTATCTGTGTATCTATCTATGTATCTTTCTATGTATCTATGTATCTATCTATGTATGTATGTATCTATCTATGTATCTATCTATCTATCTATCTATCTATCTATCTATCTATCTATCTATCTGTTATCTATCCTGTCTATGTATGTGTGTACGTATGTATGCATGTACGTACGTATGTACGTACGTACGTACGTATGTATGTATGTATGTATGTATGTATGTATGTATGTATGTATCTCTATCTTCTATCATTCATCTCTATTATCTATTTATATACCAGAATAACCACATAGAGAAGAGGATAGTTTTCTTAACCAGTGATGCTGTACAACTGGATATCTACATACAGGTAGATTATAGGGATGTAGACACATCACATCTATACATAGTTAAGTCAAACTGGATCATTAGACTGCAGTAAAGGCTAAAACTATAAAACTCTTAGAAGAAAACAACAAAGTGATTCTTTGCACTATTGGATTAGGTGATTATTTTAAAAATCAAAAGTACAAGGGAGACAAAAGAACAGTAGATACATTGTAATCATCATTTTGTGGTCCAAAAGATACTATCAAAAGAAAACAGGCATGTATTGTGAGTCACACTTGTTACCCAATTACTTGGGAGGCAGAGACTGGAAACATGTCAGATCAAAGCCAGCCTGGGCAAAACAGTTCTGGAGACATTATCAAAATCAGTAAAAACCTGGACATAGAAGTATGTACTTGTGATCCCAGCTGTATGGGAAACCTAACTAGAGGATTGTGATCCAGGTCAGCTAAAATATACATTTAAAACCCTAGCTGAGGCCGGGAGTTTGGCCTAGTGGTTAAAGTGCTTCCCTAGCATGCATGAAGACCCGGGTTCGATTCCTTGGTACCACATACATAGAAAAAGCCGGAAGAGGTGCTGAGGCTCAAATGGTAGAGCTCTAGCCTTGAGAAAGTCCAAGGACAGTGCTCAGGCCCTGAGCTCAAGCCCAGGACTGGCAAAAAAAAAAAAACCTATCTAAAAAATAACAAAAAAGACTCAGAGACATGGCTCCAAGTGATAGAGCACCTGTCAAACAAGCGCAAAGCTCTAAATTCAAATCTTATGGGGGAAGGAGGAGAAAAAAAGAAAGAGAAAGTAGACTCATTAGGACAAGAAAAAATGATTTCCAAATCCTATGGGATTTGTATACAGAATGCAAAAAGAACATCTACAACTCAACAATAAAAATCAAATTAATAATTCAACTATAAAGGGGCAGAGATTCTAAGTACAAAAATTATACAAATGTCTAATAAGCACACAAAATGATGCTCAGGGTCATTATTCATTAGAGAAATGCAAGTCAAAGCTGTCGCTAAACACTACTTCATACCAACTAGGGTGCATAAAAGGAAACAGGATGTGGTAATATGGTGGCAAGGATGGAGACCAATTCTGACATATATTGCTGATGGGACTGTAAAATGGTACAGTGTCTTCACCTCCTTCCGCAGTTCCTCAGACAGCGCTTGCATTGCCATGTGATTTAGCAATTCCACTGCTAGATGTATACCCATGTGCTTACATAAATAGAAGTCTGAGTAATTTCTTATTTTAATAAAATATGATGAATTAGTACTGCATTAAACATTGATACAAATTGACATGAGCATTAAGATTTTCATTGAAAAATGACAGCATTATTTGCTTACATTCACCCTGATGGGATGTGTGCAGAAGTTCTGTGGGTATGTTACGGAGGTATTCTTAACAAGGCCACAGTAAGTGCAGCAAAAGCAAGGGAAATCTTTCTTTGGAGGAATGAGTTTCAAGTAATTACAGATTCCCAAAGACATGAATACACAAATGAGTACAGAGTCACCATAAACAACAACCATAAACAACATAAACTATGAACAATGGCACAAAGAACAAAGAAAACAGTAACTGCCTTTGAAAGAAATCAGTATGTAAATAAAGCACTTTTAATTCTACAAAGATTTAAGAGAATGAAGTTATTATATACCAAAATACAATGTAAGAAAACACTATATAAAAATATTGAGACAAAAAGTGAAAGTGGTTCAGTGTTCCCAGCTAGCCTGAGAACAAATAACTCAATATTAACAATGACAGGGAAAATACACAGGGATAATAAAATGTTGAGAGAGAAAATACCTGAAGTAGAAAAAAAGGGTAATTTTAGATAGACTAAAGCTATGTTTACCATTAAGAGAAAAGCATCAGCGGGGCTTCTGAAAATTTAATTCAGGAAGAAATGGAGATCTAGGTTTCAGGAAGTAATTAAAAAGCAAAGAGATTGGCCATATACAAGTAAATCTACGTAGAAATCTAACTTAAAGAGAGACAACAATAATAATGTTAACATCCAGTTTGTTAAGTTTAATAGAAAATAATTATGAAACAACCACCCAAGGTAGACACAAACCAGTGTCTTGTCAAAATAAGAAAGAACAATAGGAAAGGGTAAATCTGGTGAAAGCACATTATATGCACACACTTTGTACAGTTTAATACATACTAAAAAAATGACCAGAAACACAAAATGTCTTATATCCATATAATAGGATGATGTTTAGTATTTAAAAGGTGTTAAAATAGCCAGGTACTGGTGGCTCACACCTATAATCCTTGCTACTCAGGAGGTGATTAAGAGGATTGTATTTAGAGACCAACCAATGCAAAATACTCATTAGGCCCAATCTTAGGTATGGTAGGGTGCCTCTGTGATGTCAGCTACCTCATGAGGCATAAGGAGGATCATCATGATCCATGCTGGCCTGGGTCAAAAGGAAGATCTTATTTTCAGCTGTTTGATAATTTTGTTTCTTGTTAGCAGCCTAAAGTGATCTTCGAAAGCTAGGATGGGGGAGGGAAATGGGGACAAAAACATGAGAAAGGGTAGCAATGTTTGTGAAGTAATGCACCTTCTATCTGGCGAATATCTGGTAATATATCTATTAATTACAATCAAAATATATTTTTAAAAGCTAGAATGTTACATGTGTTTCCTATTTGATAATCTTTACTACATTTCATTGAATAACTATTAAATACTTTATAGTCTTTTTTAAAAAAGATAATAGCCATAGCAAAACTGGGATAAGGGCAGGGCTCAAAAAGTAGAGACTGCCTTGAATGACCCAAGCCTTGATATCAAACTCCATTACGGAAAACAACAATAACAGCTCCCCTTTCCCTGACACACTCACAAAACTGTGATACATGTTACTGAAAGAAATAACCTTGAAAACATTAGACTAACTGAAATTATACATGAATGAGAATAAATGCCTTACAAAGGTGTGTGATTGAGGGAGTTTGTTGTCTCTTGCCCTACCATCTTCAAACAGGTGAAACAAATGCTGGATGGTTCAGAAGTTATGAAATATCAAGATTAGATAAACCCATCTAATGTGAAACTGGTTATCAGGGACCCAGAAAGAAATGAGTAGGAAATTATTGCTTAATGTTATATAGTCTTCTACATAAATAATTGTAATTGTTGCTCAATACTGTGACTACTGATAGTGCCACTAAACTGTGTATTTAAATGATTGAAATTGCAAATTATATGTATAGAAGTTTCCATGATAAAAATATCACTAAACAGAATGTGAAGGATTAAATAATTTTTCAATTTGGAGATAAAGGAGTACTCAGGCAGAAAACAAGGGAATCATTTGATATGCAGACTTCTTTGCAAGCTCTCTGGTGTTTTCAGACTCATTCCTTTACTTGGAGGCTACCAGTCAAGACATAAAATGTATCCACTGCCTACGAGATGTCATGGGAAAGGCAGGCCCTAGTGTCTCTAATGAGACATGGATGGCAAGAGTAAGTGTTCTGGGATTATGCCAAAAACAAATAAGTTGAAACAGCGGCAGGTATTAAAAAGCATAAGAAGCAGAGTGTTCCAGAGGCTTTATATGGTACAAGAAAAATTAGAGGAAAAGTTGTCAATTTCAACAAGTTGAATTTAAAATAAGATAAGGAAATTAAAGTGTTTCACATAGAAGATGAAGAATACAAAAAAGGTCACTAATTAAAAGGTAATTATAATTACTTGTAAAAAATTATTTTAGGAAAGATAATCATATGAAAGTAAACCTGTTTTACATCTGAACAGGGAATTGAAGCTGTACCATTTGTGGAAAGAGAATTAAATCAGCCATGCTGGGGAGGTGCATGCAATGGAACCTTAGGCCACACCCTCAAAGCAGCTACTAATGGGCTGCAGAAAATTAAAAAGAAAATAACAATGAGAATTAAGGGGCTACTTAGAATTGTGAAACAAATATTATAAATATTGTGGATATCAAATATGATGTATTATATTATCAAATAGTATAAAATATCAAGTACTATTAAAATAATACTAAGTACAATAAGTATTGAATATTAAATGTTTATAATAATAATATTACATATTTTAAACAGTATAAAATTTACTGTGCACCTGGGAGAACAGGTGGACAAAGAGAGAGGGGGGCAGGAAGGGAGAGAGGGAGGGAGAGAGAGAGGAAGGAAGAAGAAAGGAAAGAAGGGAGGGAGGGAGGGGGAAAGGAGGGAGGGAGGGGGAAAGAAAGGAAGGGAGGGAAGGATGGAAAGAAAGGAAGGAAGGAAAGGAGGGAGATAGAGAGGAAGGGAGGAAAATGTTGGCCTAGGACTGTAAACCACAGGAATGGCTAAATTGGAAGAGGATCACATGCACGTACAGAATTAGTGTCCTGAAACTTCAGCACACATATTAACACACTTTTCCTAACTACACCAAATGTAACCTGGATCTATTTGGGCTTTAAGCTATTAAGCAAGCTAAATCTTAGGTAGGATCTACCAGTAAGCCCATATCCTCCTTTATGTTCCTGATCCTTTTGTATTGGGAAATCAATACATACATGGACTGCATATTTGGCATAGAAAATTTTAAAAATTGAAGTCCATTGGAATATCACATAGTCTCATTTTGCTCTGCATGAAATCTTCAGGAAGAAAAAAAACATAATGTTTTAGTGCTAGATTTGTGAAGATTGTTTTACTTTGTACTTTTCATCATTTTGAGAGGACAATAAGTACATATACTACTGGGAATAGAATAATTATGGTTTTCTAAAACTCATAAAAACAACCCATTCTTCTGGGTGCCGGTGGCCCATACCTGTAAAACTAACTACTCAGGAGGGCCACATTTTAAAGCCAATCCAGGCAGGAAAGTCTCAAGTGATAGACTGCTAGCCTTGATCAAAAAAAGATCAGGATAGTGCTTGGGTCTTGAGTTCAAGCCCCAAGACTGGCATGCCCACTGGAGCACACACGCAGTTGCAGGCACAGACACAGACACACACACACACACACACACGCACACAAACACACCATGCTCTCTTTCCTCATTTATTTTTTGCCTTTTCATTTTATTTTTGAGGCAGAGTCACACTGAATATACAGACTGGTCTTCATCGAATATAGAGACTGATCTTGAACTCATGATTCTTCTTCACCAGAAATGCTTACCAGGTATACAATGACAGTGGCTTAATCTTGGATTTTTTTTAAAGGATATTTTATTTATTGAAATGGACATATATTTGTGTAGATTTGTGGAGTATAATATTTGATACATGTATATAATGTGTAATGTTTGGATCAGGATATCTATCGTTTCCATCTCCTTGAAATCTTTTAAAGTTATTTTGAATCATAAATGGCAGACTGTAACTACCACACTATGCTATATGATACCAGACCTGATTCCTCTTGTCCAATTGTATTTTCATATCTGTTGTCTAACTTTTCCTTCCTCCTCCAGTCCCTTTTTGTCTCTAGTCAACACTATTCCACTTTCTTTTTCTTATAAGATCTATGTTTTCAGATTTCACAAATGTAGGACATTGTGTAGCATGACATTAAGTTTACTGCCTGTTCTCCAGTTTCATATATAGTGCCTTAAGTAAGGATTTCATTCTTTTTTTTTTTTTGCCAGTCATGGGGCTTGAACTCAGGGCCTGAGCGCTATCCTTGGACTTTTATATTTCTACCTGAAAACTATGTGAAATAAATTCCACTTCTTCCTAACTGACTCAGCTATTGCAATTCTGTTAGACAACACATTCTAGGTTAATTCAGATCATTTAGCTCATTCCTCACCTGTTCTTCATGCTACCTTTCTTGGATGTATATTTCTGAAGTTTGAATTTCAATCCATTATATTTCAAGCTGAGCCTCAAGCCACAAGCAATTGTTAGTGAGTGCAATGGCATGATTCTTTATGGATTCGTGAAGGGCCTTCAAGGAGGCAAAGTTTCGTCATCACGGCTCTAATGCTGGAGTAGAGATGGTACACAAATTTTGGCCATCCCAATTCCCATGTTTTGAAATATAAGCAGAGTGTGAATACGTTCCCACACTCATTGCTCAAAACATTTAAAGAGGAAAATGAATTGCATTGCCTGTATGTTTTTTGGTGCAGAAGGAAGCAGGCAGCACTTGGAGTGATGTGAGAGCTTGGCTGTATCCCCAACAGAAGGGGGGCAGGTGTAGCCTTGACAAGCAACTCTGAAGATGCGTCCCATAAACTTGAAGTTCGTTTCGATGAGCAGCATATATGTTTGTTCCCATCTAATGCTTCCCAATGAATCAGGACCCAGACTCTCGACATACTTTACTTTACAGCCAATTTCCTTTCGATGAAGGTGAAATGGAATCTTTCTTTTCTTTAGAAGTTACTAACAAACGTAAGTGATTTAAAAGAATGATAATAGGAAATGAACAGAGAGGAAACCTTCTACCCCGCACTTCAATAGATCTAGACCTGGTATGATTTATTATGCAACAAAGTCTTCTTTGACAAGAACAAAGTCTTCCAACCCTGAATTAGAACTGTTACAGAAACTAAGTCTCTGCCTGTGTGTGTGTGTGTGTGTGTGTGTGTATATGACACACACACACACAGAGACACACAGATACACACACACACACACAGACACACAGATACACACACACACACACACACACACACACACACACACACACACGCATACGCGCCCTAGACCTGGAGCTTGAACTCAGGGTCTGAGCATTGTCCCTTGAGTTTCTTTGGTCATGCTAGCACCCTACCATTTAGGCCTAGCTTCATTTCTGGCTTTTAAAAATAATTATTTTTGTAGTTTATTGGCAATAAGGGTCTTGCTAGGCGCTGGAGGCACATGCCTGTAATACTAGCTTCCCAGAAGACTGACATCTGAGGATGGTGGTTGGAATGTCTGTGAAATTTTTTTTTTGGTGGGTCATAGAATTTGAACTTGGCCTGGGCATTGTCCATGAGCTCTTCAGCTCAAGGCTACGCCCTACCCTTGAGCCAAGCCTGTTTTCTAGAGGTTAACTGGAGATAAGTCTCATATTCCTTAGTGCCGGGGCTGGCTTTGAACCTTGATCCTCAGCTCTCAGCCTCCTGAGTAGCTAGGATTACAGGCATGAGCTACCACACTCAGCTCATCTGTGAAATTCTTATGTTCAAAAAATTATTTAGACAAAACAGCAACAGTGTTGTTGCTCAAGTGGTAGGGTACTAGCCTTGAGCACAATGGGGTTCCAGCCCCAAGTTCAAGCCCCAAGATTGAAACAACAACAAGTTTCATGAACTTACATGCTCAGGCTAGCTTTGAGCAGTGAAACTCAAATCTCAGCCTCCTGAGTAGCTAGGATTACAGGCATGAGTCTCTGTCACCTGGCTCCATCACTGTATTTATTCTACATCTCCCTGGCTACACTGCAGGTGTAGGGTCTAATTCCTATTGCCACTGAACACATTATGGAGTCTCCACAAACAGCTGTAACACAGCTGTTCTTTCTGTTTTGCTCAAGTCAGTGTGTGGTATTAAAACGCACAACTAAGCTTGGCATTAGACAAAGTTGAAATGCCATCTGGGATCATCCTGATTCTTTTCACCAACTATTTGAGAAGTATCCCTGAACCACGAACCTTCTGCTATTTGAAGAAACTGCAGTTTTGACTGTCTAGGCACAGTGGGGTTGGCCATCACAGAATCTTAGGGCAGGCAGAAACTTGCGAGCTCTTCTTCCTCTAGCCACTAGCTGCTTCATTCAGAGCAGAGAAACCATCTGCCAATTGGTCCAGAAGGTCCAGTTAGGGACCTTTTCCAACCGGCTTCATGCCAAAGCTAAGAAGATTCAATGAGATACACATCCCATGGAGCTACTCTTGTAATTTACCCTTTAAATACTCCCCAATGCTTTTTGGATAAAAATCCAATCTTTGTAATATACAAATTTCACTATCTAAATCTGCATTTCAGTTTTATGTGTGTTTCTCTGCCTCTAGACTTGAGTTCCATGAAATCAAGAATTACACCTTACTCATAATTAGTTGCCCACTGACCCCTGACACAACGTGGGATATAGAGTAACCGCATGGTATTATATAACAAATGGGGGAATATTTAACTCCCTTTAAAGAATCTTCAGCTCAGAATAGTATGACTTGCAAAGAACTCACAAGAAGTGCAAGTCTGGGGCACATCTCCCTGCTTCCAAGATACCATACTATTCTCAAATGCGGATACCCTTCACCTGGTTTCCCACTGTGAAAGTCTTCATGTGCTGCTTTGTATTTAAAGGGAGGCAGAAGTAAAACATGTATGCCATGTATGCAAAATTCTTGTGCCCCAATTTATCATTTCTGCCTATTCCTATGATTAATGGGTCTATTTGCCAATTTTTTCAAATCTGTTTCTATTATATATAATTACAGCATGACTCTGACTACCCAATGTGCAACCAAGATTTACTGGGCTTTGACATGTATGAGAAACAAGATGGATAAGTTATGTTCTTGTCCTGAAGAAGGTAGATTATGCAGAAAAACAAGTAAAAGGACAAATAACTGCAATATTGTGCCTAGAGCTGTGAACAAGGCACGAAGAATGCTAGCATTTGCCAAAGTATAGTTATAATTATAATAATTGTAAGATAATGATAAGTGTATAAGTATAATGCACCAATAGCATAAAGACTTTTACATCAATAACCGATTATACATATGATGGTGGTCCATAATATTTTAGGGCCCACTATGTCCTAGCCATTCCCATAGCAATGAATTAGCTTAATTACATATTTCTCCTAATGTATCTCACAGTTAAGTGAGACATAATTATACTTTTCTTCCACTGGTCCTTCATTTTATTTCCTCCCCACTTCCTGCCACCATATTTAACACATAGTAAGTGTCAAAATGTGGTTAATTGACCTATTCATGAGTAATCTAAGAGAATATTTAGTCTACTCTGCATGGAGGTTGTATCTGGAAAAGCTTTTTACAGGGACATAGTTGAAGCAAATCTTGGCTTAGGGTTAGTTCTTCATCTGGTAAATGAAAGAGTATTTCATGCTGAAGGAAAAGCAGATGAGTGTGAAGCAGAAAGCTGTGTTCCTAGGGCTTGTAGAACCTGGGCTCAGGGGGCTGTGGTAGGTGAGGCAGGTGTCTGAGCTTGATCCTCTGGGCAATGGAAGGTCATTCCAGTTGCTAATGGAAGCATGCATGGAGCACAAGCAGCTCTGTAAGTAGAAATGCAATAATACTTGCCATTAGGCCAGTGGAGATGTCCAATATGTGCAATTAATTTCCAGAATATGCTTTCTTATAAAAAATAATTGTTCAACTCGGCATTTCAGGTGGTGATATTCTCAGAAATTCTACAGATAAACTCCTAAGCTGCAAAGGGACAACATGATAAAAATGTTTCATTTTTATCCTGAGCTATAACAACTAGCAAGGTTAATTTTTTCTCCCTTAGGTAAAAATAGTAATGTGTCTGAAATAATTCAAAACAAGTATTGTACCTCAGAAATTAGGAGGAGTCAATGATATTTGCAGAATGACATTTTTCCCCAAATACTTAGTTAACTAAGTCTCTTGATGATGCTTTCCTCCCCACTGTGGAGAAGGTAATTCTGCTAAGAGAGTGTTCTGGGCATAGCATTTACTGCAAATAATTAAACATCACTTCTTTTGTCTTGGTAGATTGTTTTAAAAAGGCAGGAAAACAAGATGAGGGGCCACTGCAAATAATTAAACATCACTTCTTTTGTCTTGGTAGATTGTTTTAAAAAGGCAGGAAAACAAGATGAGGGGCCGGGGTGGGGGAGGGAAATGGGGACCAAGACATGAGAAAGGGTATCAATGTATGTGAAGTAATGCTCCTTCTAGCTGGTGAATATAATGTAACTCTTCTATTAATTACAATAAAAATATATGAAAAAAGAAAAATCTACTGATTTGCACATTGTTTCAATTACATTAGTACCATGGCATCTTTTGAGTACCCTTTGCAATGTTAGTCCTTGGTGGAAGATTCTTTTTACCTATCCAAGGGCATGTTCTTATATCCATTTTAGAATAATAAGATGTTTAAATATTTATTTCTTTCCAATAACTCGATAGGTACAGACTCTTCATTTTAATAAATTCTGTCCAAATAATAGTGAGTCTCTGCTTAGAAGATATTGGCACTAAATTTTCCTGATGGTAATGATCTTCATGTCAAATTCACACTTTATCCTGAGCTCTGCCACTACTCTGTGACCTTGGACAAATCATATGGCTACTGGTGAATTCCCTTTGATGATTTTTAAGTTTCTCATGCAGCTCAAAAATTCTGAGTATGTTATAAGAAGTTTGATTAGTGCAAGAAGGTATAAATGAATTAATTATAGAACTACAAATTGTGGCAGAAAAAAATTGATATTTATGATATGCACCTATTCCTTTTAAATCACCCCCAATGGTGAGAAATTCTTGAGGAAGACCCATTTTAGAAGACATTTATAATCCTTATGTAGATAATGCTCATTCATCTGACAAATATTCATTGAAGATTTGAGTAGTATGTTTAAATCTAGGAATATCATGAAAGAGAGAAAAGAACAAAAAGCAACAACTTCCCAGACTGCAAAAGCTGGCTACCAGGTAATGCAGACACTTTTAGACAAGAAATAACAATAAGCCAGAATAACTATTATCAAAACATACAACTCAGATCTAACTGGGGCTACATGTCAGGGAAGGCTTCCCTGTGGATGGGCTGTCTAAGCATAGTATGATTTGGGGGAAACCAGATTGAATAGAATATACAAGAAAATATTTATTTGTTCCATGCCCAGACTACACATTTGACTAAAAGAACTCACGAAAAAGGATGTGATCACAATGATGTGATCACAAATTCACTGACAATCCAGTTCCAGGCTCCAGGTAACAACAGGTGACATAACCATTCATTGTCTTCCTACACAACTTCTCAAAGAGTAGATAATGGGTATACATGCCAAATGGTGTTGCTTTTCAACTTTTTGAAAACCTTTCTCATCTTTGAACTCCCTGTACACCAATATTTACAGAACAGGAATTATACTGTTCTACCTGACACTTAGTGTTATGAAAATTCACCTCTATAAACAAGTTTCCAAGGCAGACCTGATTGCAAGCATTCTACCCATTGAGCAACACAATTACATTCACATTCATTATAGTACAAATATAAGATTTAACTTGGCTTTGAAAGTTACCATACATACACAGATGTTTAAGCCAGGTTGTTGGCCTTCAAGAGTCCAGGAGAATCCTATTTCTCACCAAAGGATAGTCATACAGAAACATGTTTTGAACATAAAGTCAATTCTCTATGGTTGCTTTGATAATGATGTCATTTGCTAATTATTTCCTGGATGGTATATACATGAACTCAAGTACAGGGGTAATAAAGAAGGAAACATCAGTTTGAACACTTCACAAACTTCTAAGGTAATAATAGTCTTTCACTTGTTTTATAGTTGAGAGAAAGATCATAGAAAATGCCTCTTTTAATATCACTGCCTTGATTTATTTTTTCCTGCTTTCATAATAAAGCACTTGCTTTATTATTAAGCTTTCCTTGCTTTGTCTTTATATCCAATTTGATCAA
Source organism: Megascapheus bottae (assembly GCF_031878675.1). Lineage (NCBI taxonomy): Eukaryota > Metazoa > Chordata > Mammalia > Rodentia > Geomyidae > Megascapheus > Megascapheus bottae. Next base: position 32,229,245 of record NC_143514.1, read on the forward strand.
AGGTTCTTTGAGGGTAGAGATTGTGCTCTTCCTTCAGAATATCCAATTTTGAAACTATTAGACCTTCAATGAGTTATTTACTAAGGGCTATAACTGGTTCAAAAATGCCTAAATGAATCAGCCACAGAACGCATTGTGATGACTAAAAAATTTCTAATGACAGTTCTAAACTAATGTGCACAAAAATTCAAAGTGAAATTTGTGGAATATAGACTCCTATATCTCATTGCCAAAGATTATTCTGTTTTAAATCATTCTTACCATTCTTCCCAATTGTTATTATTCTTCCCTTGCAAAGCAAAATTTAGTAAATAAAAAGCATACTAGAGCCTTGGTATTGAATTAATACTTCTCAAAGCAAAAAAACTTCACCTAAAATAAAGCATTTCTGTGCTTCTCTCCATCCTTACATTCTTCCAGTAAATACTTACTGTCCACCAGTACCATGTACTAGGTACTGGAGTTAAACTGCTCAACAAGACATACAAAGGCTTTTGCTGATGGAGCACTTGGATTTTATTTGGGGTAGTGCAGACAATAGGCAAATAACTTTAGGATATTTGATATTTGAGATATTGTTATCTGAAATAAAACTGGCTTATATGAACAGGCTAATATTCAAGAAGGATTAAATAATGTGGTACATAAGAAGGGACATGAGATCTGAGAACTAAATGACCAGAAAGTCCCAAGCATGTAAAATACTTTGGGGAAGGGGAACAGCAAGTATGAAGGCCTTAAGAAAAAAAGTCAGGAAGAAGATAACATTGTGGGACTTCTGATGTAGCCTGGTCAAAGTCACCCACTGAAATATTAGGGTGAGAGAATATTGGGATAACTAACTCTCAAGGAAATCTGACATAGCTGACATAGCATTAAGGAAAAGTTTTTTTTGGTGTGTGTGTGTGTGTGTGTGTGTGTGTGTGTGTGTGTGTGTGTGTGTTTAAATGTACAAACACTTCTGTTAAAAATAATCATAATAGCCAGGCATAGTGGCTCATGCCTGTAATCCTAGCTACTCAGGAACCTGATATCTGAGGATCAAGGTTCAAAGCCAGCCCCTGTACAAAAGGACCTGAGAATCTTATCTCTAATTAACCCCTAGAAAATAGGAAGTAGGGCTTGGTTCAAGGGTAGGTTAGTAGCCTTGAGCTGAAGAACTCAGGGACAGCACCCAGGCCAAGTTCAAGGCCCATAACCTACAAAATGAATGAATGAATGAATGAATAAATAAATAAATAAATAACCATAATGGGGCCTGGAGCATGACCTAGTCGTAGAGTTACTTAGCATGCACAAAGACCCAGGCTCGATTCCTTGGTAGCACATACACAGAAAAAAACAAAACTGGTGTTTTGGCTCAAGTGGTAGAGCCTTGAGAAAGTCCAAGGACAGTACCCAGGCCCTAAATTCAAGCCCCAGGACTGGCAAAAACAATAATAATAGTAACCATAATATGGCAACTTCTTATTCATAAAAACTAGTTCATTCCATGATTCCTTTTGTTTGAAGCTTGGTGGTAATAGGATTCCCTTGTCATTGGCAGATTACATTTTGTAAGACCTGAGCATTGGAAATAATCTCATTTTGAATTTCCTTGAGGTCCAAGTGACTTACCATTTATTGAATTACTGAAGTGTCATTAGACAGGACCTAATAAATTATGTTAACTTGACTTTCAGAATTCATATACTTTTCTAAAGGTGAAATATATTTTCTTCCATTTCTAAATCAGTTCTATGACATATGCTTTCATGCTGGCTTAGGATTCTTTTTCAGTCTTACCACTCTAACTGGACAATTAATAGAAATAGTTCTATCACAGCTAACCACTTTTTTATTTGTGTGAATAAATGTGTGTCCAAGGAAGGAAAGAACCATAGCTCTGAAGATGTTATTGGTATGTAGGAAACTCATCCCGGGGCAGTGTGGTGGGGTGAGGGAGAGACTGTTTCTGAAGTGAAGAGATACCGTCTCAGCTCCAGACCACATTGATCAGTGGCTGCCCTTTTATAAGCCAGGTCAAGGAAGGGCAGCCAAAGTGAATATGGGCCTTCTATAATAAGGTCCTGTCCACTGGCAATGGAAATGTGCTCATAGTTTCATTACACAGGGCTACCAGCTGGCCAAGGGCTTTATCTGTCCAGACAAGATCCAGACTGGAAGCTAACCTGCATTTTTCATCTCTTTTTACTTAAGACTTAACTATTCCTTAAATATCCCTTTTTTTCTTTTGAGGGTTGCTTTGTTGTGTGTGTGTGTGGGGGGGCGTTTGATTATGTGTAATGCTACAATTCTAATACCAACGTTTCTCAGCACCATGGAAATTGGGTTCTTCCCTTGTGTCTGGTCAATCAGGTTAGAACCAATGGCTTACAAAAATGGAAACAGCAGGATAATCAATCACAGACCACAGACCACTGTAGCTGCAGTAGCTACAACAAGATGGAAATATGCTATTGAAATGTTTGTGGAACAAAGGTCTGAGAAAAGGGATTGGGAAAGCAAAGAAGGCTCTAGCAGAACAGGGAGACCTTCATCATAAGAAACTCTGAGGAGTTTAGTCATGCTGGAAATACCACTGCAGCCCACATTTTTGTAAATGAATAAAATAAAATAAAGGAAAGTAAAATATAGGACCAAGGAAAGTGATATTTTAAGCTTCAACACATACTGCTCATCACTGACTTGACTTGCAGCCTTTCAACAAAAGCACACAATGATTTAATCTCACCGCCAGTGTAGTCTGCAGCCATATGAGACAAGACTATCACTGCAGACAGGCTGTAATTTGTGAAATTCAGGTGTCGAGGATTAGGACCACCTGTTGAATTTAATCTTGGAGTTATAATGTTAATACCACCGTGTAACTGAACATAAACACTACATATTTATCAGTCTTTGAGACCTCCAGCTATGGAGATGTGAACATTTTCCTAAATGGTGTCTGCAACTCTCTCCAGACTCTGTAAATCAACGGCAAATAAAAAGTCTGTTGGAATTCTCATTCAATATGCAGCAGCATATGGCTTCGTGGTCATCATATTCAGCATATCCTATCATTTTTTCTGAGGCCTGATGTGAGGAGAGTGGGGGTAAAACATCCATCTGGGTGTTCCCTGGCACGATAAGAATAGGAAAGCCTCTTTTTCTTATCCTCTCCTGCGTTAATTGGGGGAAGATATTCCTTGTAATATGCTAACAAATGATTTCCACTCCTGACTTGGCAAGAATATGAGAAAATCTCAAACAAAACCCAATTAAACATCAATTTCTAGAAAAGGACATAAACATCTCACAATTTCACACATGCACCTTCATCTGGCCATCAGAGAAGAGCTCTGACTCCTTTTCAGCCATCTAAATAGAAGCAGTAAAAGGGATCAGTGGCTGCATTTCGTGTAGAAATTTACATTTAGTTTTGTAGGACAGATGGGTCACTGCCTAAAGAGAAGGTACAGATTTTATTATTTCCATTTGTTCCTTTGATTGCAGTGGGGTAAACATTGAAAACTTGGAAAAGGAATTTTGTGAGATACAAGTTTTGCTTTCTTTTCCCTTCCCTCCTTCCCTCTCTCCCGCCCTCTCCTCCTTTCTCCTTCCCCTAACCTTTTAGATTTTTGAGACAAGATTTCACCATATAGCCACAGGATGGCCTTGAACTTGATTTTTTCCTGCCTCTGTCTGGGATTTCAGGTGTTTACACCAACTCACCTTGAGAGATATTGGTTTTCTACAAAATAATTTTATTGATTTAGTGGAAACAAAGAAGATCTTCCTCTGCCAAGAATTCCAAGGACTTTTATGTGGTATTTATCATTCATGTAGTACTTCACTTTATAAAGCCACTTTATTATTGTTTATTTCAATAGTTCTTGTAGAGTTGAGCATTTTTTCCAACAAAGAGCTGTTCTTCACTCTAGTTATATAAGGTTCTGATTCATCAGAAACTGTATTTTAAAGACCAACAGGAGGGCATTATGGTTCTCTTAAAATTTCAGTATTCTTAGTTGGCATCTCTCTAGCAGTATCACACAGAAGGGAGATACTAAGAATAAATATCTTCCCCAACACAGATCAGAGTTTTCAGTAAATCAGTCTTTTGACATGTCTATAATCATGGCATCATGGGAGTTGGCCATTTTCACTGAACAATATCCATGAAAATTTACCAGTTCAATATATTCATTAGACATCAACTACCACAGAAATGCCACACAGAAACTCACACAGCCAGAAGCCCATGTCTAAACTTTCCAGTGACTTCAGCCTTTACCAGTTGCTTGCACATACAGATCCAAACTATGCAATCAATCCACAACTAAGAAAACTGAAGTCATTATTAATGAGTCAATCACCTTCAACTTTTGGATTTTAAATCTATCCTCCATCATTTCTTATATTTCCCCTCTTTTCTGCTCTTCTGAAAAGTTCCTAGTATAAGTGCCACCTTTTCAAAAAAAAGAAAAAAAAAACTACAACTTTTCTTGCTTCTTCCAGGGGATGTGACCTTTCTCCTTTGAACCTCCATACTGTTTGTAACTAGCACCCATATATCTGCCCAGACTTAGTTCATGACATATTTTGTCTTCTACAGACATCTAAAGATCCCTAAAGGCTAGCTCCTGCTTCAATGTATTTTGTGCCCTCCAGTCCTCAGCTCTGTACATGGCACAGGTGAAGGGTGATCTTCTGATTGTCACTTAAAAAGAAGTTTGGCCTTTTCATACATAATAAGAGCAATCTTTTCACATAGGAAGGTGCATCTGCAAAATATTACTTTTGTTTATATCATAAAATATAATATTTTTAAAAACCCACTGGGCCAAGAGTTTGGTCAAATGGTAGAGTGCTTGCCTAGCATGCACAAAGACCAGGGTTTGATTCCTAGGTATCACATATATAGAAAAGGCCAGAAGTGGTGTTGTGGATCAGGTTGTAGAGCTCTAGCCTTGAGAAAGCCCAAGGACAGTGTTCAGGCCCTGAGTCTCAGGGCCAGTCAAAAACTATAATAAAATCACTCATGGGATTTCAAGAAATCCTAGCTTTATAGGGAAGATAAAAATCAGATGTATGTTTTAATAAAAACACATTTGCAGGTTTAGATAGTGAGATATGTACTAAAACTCAAAGTATCCTCCGAATAAGGAAAGTTGATTAGAATTATCCCAGAGGCTTCCTCCACGGAAACCAGAGATTTATTATTCCTGGGAAAGGCGGCTCATTTTTTTTTCTAAAAAAGAAAAAAATCAGCTTATTAATTATTAGCCAAGTCATGCCGTAGCTTCCCGGAAGGCAGAGGAAAACAAGCTTTCAAGCCAATGGGAGCTGAGTTTGTGCTTCCAGCCTTCAGACACTGCCTTGGCTCCTCAGCTCCTCAGAGCTGAAGTCATCCAGCAGCCCAGGGCACTAAGGAGAGATCAGAGAGGAGGAACCTGGGGCCAGAGCAGTGGCTAGGTGCTGCTGGATGGGAGAAGTGGTTCCTGACTATGAGTTTCCTTCTACCTGGACAGATCCTGCCAAATTCAAGGCTTCGGACAGAGGACCTCCCAAGCAGCCTGAAATTCTGGGGCTTGGAAGCTTATTGCTTCCTGTTGAAACAATTGAGGGTTGGGGTCTACCACTCACCTTCTCCCTGTCCCCTACAACCAGAATCGAAAGGCATGCACACCAAAAACTTTGCATGCCTTTCCGAATAGAAATTTACCCGAAGCAGGAGGGCAGTCGCGCCACCCACCCCAGCTGGTCCACTCCCTCCCTGCCAGCCTCTCAGGGAAAAGAACCTACTCATGGCGCCTCCCAGCCCCGGGAAAGGGTGGGGGGGGGGGAGAAGGAGGTTCAGGTATGTGCGGGATGCCCCAGGCTGCGTGGCGCACGGGCTGGCACGCAAGCCTTCACCTGGTGGTCCGCCACGCCGAGGTATCCGTCCAGAGGTCGCGGTCCCTGGGGGGCTGCGGGGCGCGGCGCGAGGCTGCTGTCTGCCGCTGGCCGAGCGCTCCCGGTGGCCGGTGTCTGTGGTGGTGGTGGTGGCGGCGGCGGTGGCTGCTGTGGCTGCTGCGGGGGCCGCTCCTTCTGGCCGCCGAGGCTGCTGTACACGAGCAACAAGCTGGTGCCCATCGTGGTGAGCGCCAGGCACACTGCCAGACCATGGCGCTGCGGGCGGGCGGGCGGGAGAGAGCGGGAGACGGCGGCTGAGCCACGACCCCAAGGCGGACCCCCTGCCCCGCGCCGTCCGGGCCACAGCCTAGCGGCGCGCGGCGGTGTCCCCGCGCGGATGGCAGGGGATGGCGCCCCGCGCGTCGCCGCTCTCGGCAGTGGCTGCCGCCCAGACCTCTCGGTAGAGGGCAGGTGGTGGCGCGCGGCGCAGGGGTCCAGGAGGAAGAGCGCGTCCTCAGCCAGGGCAGGGGTCGGGGTGGGTGGGTGGTGGCATTCTGGGGAGGGGCCCTCTTCCCCACTCTGCTGGAACCTTTCCCCTTGGCACCCTCTTTTCCCCCCTCCCCGCCTCTCCAGGGTTCCACCCGGGAGATCTTTGCAAGTTTTTCCATCTGGCTTGGAAACCCAGAAAAGTCTGCGGAGGTGCCCCCCCCCCCAGCCCCTCGTAGTTCTCGCCAGGCTGTTGCTTTGTGTGTGGGTGAGTGGGGGGCGGGCATCTTCCGTCCCCCCTACTCGGCTGCTTTGGCTCCCGGGCTCTCCGTCTGGTCTCTTTGGACCACTGGCTGGAGATCCAAGAGCCTTTAGGCATCCAAAGACCCACCCGGGATGGCGAGCCAGGCAGAGCCACGCAGGCGGGAGGGGCCCCGGAGCCAGTGGAAAGTTGTCCCTTCCTAACAGGCGACCCCAAAGCACAAGGTTAGGTCCCCCCCTCCCTAGAGGCCCCTTCAGGGAGATCACCCCGGGGACGCCGAGTCCTGGGGGGTCCTCGCCTCGGCCTCGGGGGAGTTGCAAGAACCGACTCACCATCAGGGTCTTCATCTTGGGCACCTCTTTTGTGCGCAGTCCTCAGGCACGCGCGTCCGAAGCCACTTTTCTTTGGAGGGTTTCCATCGTGCGTGCCCGGGCACCGGCGGCTGGGATTGGGGTTTTTTTGGTTTGGGGTTTTTTGGGGGTTTATTTTTTCCACCCAGGGGCTGGCCGCTGCTGAGCGGGCGCTGGAGCCCCGGGACCCGGGTAAGCGCCGCGGTGGAGGAGATTAGACACAGAATTAAAACTGAACCGGACCCTCGTAGTCTCTCAGTGATCTACACAACTGCCGCCTGCCGCCGCCTGCTGGGTCCTAAAAACCTCTGCATCCTCCCCCCCACCCCACCCCCCAGTTCCCCAACCCGCCCCCAGATAATCTCAGCAGAGTAACATTTCTGGGACCAAAGAGTGAACCGTGTCGGTGTGACCATTTCTTAGTTGCAGGGTTTATTTCTCGTTTCTTTGAAGGCATCAAACCCCCAAAGAGAAAGAGAACCCCAGTTTCTAAATGGGACAGCCATTGGAAAATTTGCAAAGTCCATTTTCTCTCTTCTGAGTTTTTGGTACCACCCCAAATGTCGGTAGCCCAAATGTATGTAGTCTTTGTATTTAGAGCCCTAGCCAAGGGAAATCTACCAGGAAATTATTTTCAAAAAAAAATTATATTAGTTGTTTTCCAGTTGTAAGCGATCACATTTCCCTTTTTCCTTTCCTTTTCTTTTTTTTTTCTCAAATGCAGTTATTTGTATACAGTCCTCGGCTCTATTTTATTCAAGTGGTTTCATTCATTATTTGCATCCAAGATTACAATAAATGTTTTCACTAGGCCTTTCATTTAAAGACTGGTAAAATTTTTTGAGACATTCAGCACATTTCCACTGAGCTTGTTGATTCCTCTTAATTTCAGGGAAGAATTTTTGGCCACTAGAGCTCAAACTGCTCATGGCTTATTCCATAAGCATTCTAATTTCACATTCACAACTTGGACTAAAATTAAAACTTTAATTATTGTTCAGTTTTGAGGAATTCACACCAATAGCTTATTTTTAAGGATACTGTCTTCCCTGCATCAAATTCCAAATGCCATTTGTTAAATGTCTAATTTAGCCAAAAACATATTTCTTGTGAAATTGCTCAGTGAAAATAGTTGTCTTAATGTGATACTGAACACCTCACCTGCAGCAAGGTAACATTAAAGATTACATTAAAATGGAAATGATCAACAGACCAACTGAACCATGGGTGCAATAAGAGCTTTCTCAAGGCCAAAAAAGGCATTGCAACCCTCTTTTAATCTCTACTCCTCTACTGCTGGACTGATGCTATAACCAGAACTATGTTTAACTTACGAAGCATCTTCCCATCCTTCCCATTAAGAAAGTTAAGTTATGGGTTCAACTATGAGTCCCAGTGCAATGCACTTGGAAAGCAAAGAAAAAAAAAAACAAACACATGTGCTTTTAGTCTTTGAAGGAAATACATAAAATTCAAAACACTGCTCAACATTGTCAGGATTGGAGCTATTTATTCAATTTGTGCTTTAGGAATGAATAGTAGCAGTTGTTAGGGCAGGGAAAGCAGCAGCCAGAGGAGAATCTTATCAGGCCTTGGCAATTCTTTATTGTATGGTTGCACTTGACACTCAAATTAATGAAACAAAGGACCAACTTGATGAATCCTTGCAAGCAGATTATCTGGGTTTCTCCAGGGCTCTTTTTTTTTTTTGGATGATACTAGAAGGAAGCTTCTGCATTTTTTTTAGTATTATTCTCCTGCCATCTAGCAAGTTGTCCAGTGACCGATAAAACACTTCTAATGTATTTCTCCATGCCAAACAGAGACATCATCTTTATGATTTAAGCTCGTAGCGGCCGTCTGGACATCTGTTACACAGTATGTCTGACCAAATTCATTAAGCTTCTGTTCCCCCACCTCCTCCTCCTGGGATAGCAGCTAGCTAAATGCAAAATCTACTTATGACATGACCAGGGTAAAATCTAAATGTTTAATTTTTGAGCTTTAGTTGAATGACTTCAAGATGTCTGTTTTTCAAATATTTGATCAAGCCATTTTAGGTACTCCTGAGCTCACTGGCCAAAAGGCAGGGTGTGAAATAAAACAAGTAACACAGTTCATTCAATTTGATGATTATTTTAATTATTAGCTTGTATGTGATGTTTCTGTATTAAGGTCTACAAAGATGAATTAAATAGAATGTCCTCTAAAGCTTCATCACCTAAAGTGTGTGTGTGTGTGTATTGTGTGTGTTGTGTGTGTGTGTGTAGTTTATTCATGCATAGACAGCAAAAGGCTGAATACTGTAGAATCAGCATATATTTTCAAAGTACCTACTATTAAAAATTTTAAATTGTTATTATAAAGGTAATGTACATAAGTCAAATGTACAGAGTACATTTCTTCGCTCACTCTCTCCCAGTTTTTCCCTCCTATTCCCACCCACAAGTTGTATAGTTCATTTTCAACATAATCTCTAACCAGTAAACACCTACTATTTTAAATATTTAGCCTGTTAAGCACCTTCTATGGGCCAGGCATTGGGATACTGGGTTAAATAGATCTGCTATTCCAAGAGAACTCACAGGCTGTTCTTAGATGTGTGGTGTGAAACTTTGTTACAAAGAAGCAGGAACAATCAACATACCTGGTTCATTTTTCAACTTTTGATTGCCTTTTTAGTTATGACCTGAGGAATTTGAGATTTCAAGGGCATCTATCTATATTTATGCAAGTTGATGCATAGCTTGAAAAGCTGGAAAGAGAAGAAAATAGGTAGCATTCACAAGCACTTGATTGACTGGGAGACATGCAGATAGGTAGACAAGTTACTGAGGCATTTGTAGTTTATCCAACTTGCACAGTTCAATACAAAGTCAGCTGAGGAATCACAATTTGCTTCTCAGAACCCATGTAGCTAAGATGGATTTCTCACCATTTAAAATTTTGCCACATTTCTGCCTCTAGTGCTATCACATCCAATCAAATAGATTCCTATTTTTTAAAAAAAAATGAGAACAAGGAATGGAATGGAAATGAAATTGAGTGTTCCACAATGTAAGTTATATGATAAAGTGAAGCTGAGAATTTGTGAAATAAAGAATGTCAGAGGTGATGAGGGACCAGATGGAATCTGGAGATCAAAGAATTTGCCAACCAATGCACATAGCCACGAGGACAGCACCAAGCCACCAAAGGAGAAAAAGGACAGATTATTAGAACCCCATGAGCCTTGCCCTGGTCCCCAATTGCCTTATAATTCAAAATTAAACATTTCCCACATGCCTAAGATGAATGAAAAGCAGGAAGAACACATTGTAAACTGAATTTGAGAATCCACTGCCTTTCAGCTAATGACGTAAAACAAAAATCTAGTACTTCGAGGTTTGACCAAAGCAACAAGGTTTTATTAAGACAGAAAGTCCTAGAACAGGTTCATTATTTGTCCATTTGTGCCTTGGTGTTTACTTAACTTCCTATATTTCAGAGACTAGACCTAGTGGGCTGGTTGGTTGGAATCAGGCTGCAGGGCCGAGATTCTGACCATGCCATTTAGTAGGTCTGTGACCTTGCATCTTACTTAGCTTCTCCTTTACTTTCCTCATTTGCAAAATAATTCCTGAAAGCATTGTTGTTAAAGGTTAAATGAGATGCTACTCGTGAAATGTCTACAGCAATATTAACCTTGATAGCTCTTAATTATCAGGATTAATATACTGGATTTGGAAGCAGAAATAGATTAAGAGTTGTGCTGAATTAGCTGTAGGACTTAAGACAAGGGAGTTATAAAATTTTTCAGAAGCTGGGCATTGATGGCTTATCCCTGTAATCCTAGCTACTTAGGTGGCTGAGATGAGAAGATCTCAGTTTGAAGGCAACCTGGGCAAAAACATATATGAGATTCTTATTTCTAATTAGGAAGAAAAAGCCAGAAGTGGAGATGTAGCTCAAGTGGTATTGTACCAACGTGGAGCAAATAATGTTAATGTTTCTATAAAATAAATATAATAAAGACTATTCTACAAATTATTAGAAGGCTTATTAAGAAATTGTTTATGTGACTGTGACACTTTGCAGATGCTAAGTAATAATACTATAATGTGAAAATGTTTGTTTCCCTTCTAAGTTTGTTATACAGGGAAATTTTTTTTTTTGCCGGTCCTTGAACTCTGGGCACTGTCCTTGAATACTTTTTCCTCAAGGCTAGTGCTCTGCCACTTGAGCCACAGTGTCACTTCTGTTTTTTTCTGAGTATGTGGTAATGAGGAATCGAACCTAGTTCTTCATGTATGCTAGGCAAGCACTCTACCACTAGGCTTCACTCCTGGCCATAAAAGGAATTTTATTCCCCTGGAGTTGGTACTGAAAAAAAGGTGTAGATCTTTAAGAGATGGGGCCTAAAAGGTCACACAGAGTAGGCCTTCAATAGAGATTATAGGACTGCAGTTATCCTGGCTTCCTGCCTTGCTGTGTGGTCCTTTCTCCTGATGCATTTGACCATCTGTTATTGTACATGCAGATGCCATGCACTTGATTTTCCAAAACTGTAGACTTAATAAACTCTTTTTTCTTGTTAGGTAAACAATTTCAAGCTTTTTGTTACAGTGATAAAGAGCCGACTAATACAAATAGTAAATCATGTATTCACTCATTCATATTCACAAATATGGGCATTATTCTAGGCCTTCTATACTTGCAAGGACTCTGCTTTATAAGAATGCAAGGGAAGGAAAAAACACTATAACAGAATGCTAGCTCCAGGAAAGAAATCAGGGAAGTAGTTAGAGATTGAGGTGAGCCTATTGTTTTAGCTATAATAGTGACATTAAGCCGAAATGTAAATGAAATGAGAGTGAACCATGAAAGCCCCAGGAAGAACAACATTCCTCAGAAAAGGAACACTAAAAAGATCCTGAGGTTAAAGGAAAGCACTTGTTGAAAGGACAGAAAAGAGGTTGGAGGGGATGCAGCCTGAGGGAAAGTGGAAAGGGTCAAGGGTCAAGGACTAGTACCATACTGGAAGTTTAGGACTCGGCAGCAGCAAAGACCTTGGATTGTTCATGTTTTGAAACATCACTTGGCTGCTATGTTAAGATAAGCTTCATGGGGAGTGAGAGCATGAAAGGAAGGCCAATTCAGTTGTTTGATATCTAAGTCAGAGGAGACTCATCTATTACTTTTAGAAATAAACAAATTGGAGATCTACTGATTGTTGGGCATCAAATGAAAGAAGAGGCAAGAAAAAACATGCAAGACTTTTGAACCAGGCAACTGGGAGGATGAAGTTGCATTTTGGAGCAGAAGGTGCTGTGGGAGAGGTACATGTGGAAAGCAGAAGTGGAACAGGAGGAATTCAGTTTCCTCCACAGCAGATGTCTCAGGCCCTTGCAGCTCAGACAGGATGACGGGTGGGATATAGGAAGTAAGCCTCATTACCATGACTGATGACTGACCAGATGGCCTGGGAATAAGCCCCGATGCTGAAGAGAAGTCACAGGCGTGAAGTTCGAGTGCTCCTAAGTTCAGATGCCAGGGAAAGGAGCAACCAAGTGTAGTAACTCACCCTAACTCTAAAACACCAACAAATGATCAAGTAATTGTGTTTTAGGCAGCGGATTGTTTTCATTTTGAGTGGATTTTTCATGCCAAGGCAGTTAGTCACTTATGTGTGCAAAACATTTTCTCAAATTCCATTATTGCACTGAGCATATTTAGTCATTTTTATTTTTGTGTTTATTGTTGATCCTCTCTTCCAAACTATAAATTTTTCAGAATTGGGACTATGTCCTAATGCTGTTTATATCAACTAAACTGGACATTAAACTGAGAACGGTAATTTGTATCACTAACATTTATGTAGCCTTTACTATGTGCCAGTATTATTCTAAGAGCTTTGTCTACATTAACACATTTGGCCTCCACAATAGCTCTAAGAGATAGGTGTTATTACTTTCTCTCTTTTATTAATGGATGAAGCAAAAGTAGAGAATAACTTTCCCCAACTCATCCAGATAGTAAGTGGTAGTGCTGGGCTTATTAACTATTGGTCAAAATATGAATATGTGGTACCAAGAATAAACAGAAGGTTAAAAAGGGTTCCTTCAGCCAAATTAATTTTCTGACCTCTACACTGGACAGGTTTGGAAGAATTAGGTCAAAATCTATTATTTAGATAATATAATGAAAGACAGTTTATTATTTGGGGATGTACTTGTTTGCAATTTTTGTTTTTTATATAATAAAGTATCTTGCATATATTTTACATATTTGCGTATAGTAAATGTTTCTGTATATAATAAAAAGTTCACTGCAGAATCTGGTGAGTTGTTTCAGAATAGCCCATGCTAATCAGCACACCCTCAAAACGCAGGTTATTCCTTCCACTCCAGGAAAAGCCTTTATAATTATTTGAAGTCATACTAACAACATTAACAAACAGAAGAGGAAAGCCTCTTTGTTTTAATAAGTATAGGTTAGGCATATACTTACCTTTTGGTCTTTCTTCACTCAGCATAATATTCTGAGTTTTATTCACAGTTGATTAATCACTCTGGGCCTGGGTGTTGTCCCTGAGCTCTTCAGCTCAAAGCTACTGCCCTACCACTTGAGCCACAGTGCTACCACTAGTTTTCCATTGGTTAATTGGAGATAAGATTCTCACGGACTTTAGTGCTCAGGCTGGCTTTGAACATTGATCCTCAGATCTCAGCCTCCTGAGTAGCTAGGATTACAGTCATGAGCCACCATACCCGGCTCCTTCTATTATTTTCTTGTGTTAATATGGCACAGAGTTTTAGTCTAGTCTTCTATTACTATACACTTGGGGTACTGCCAGCTTGGAGCTCTTGTGAATAAAACTACTAGGAAAATGCTTACACAGATATTTTCTATACATGCTTGCTTTCATTTTTCTTGTAGGAGTACCTCAGAGTTCAATGGCTGGGTCATATGAAGTATATGGTTTGCTTTAGAAGAAATTGATAAACTGTTTTTTAAAGTGGTTGTACCATTTTATGTCCCCATTGACAACAAATGAAAATTTCAACTGCTGCATATTATTGTCAATACTTGGTGTAGTCAGTACATTCTTGGTGGGCTCAATCTTTTTTATGTATTCTGCTTTTCACAAGGTTTGAAAACAGTAACAGCAAAATCTTGGATTTGTACCCCAGGATCCTTCCTACTTCTGTACTTTTATTTTTTATTTATTTTTATTTTTATTTTTTTATTGTAATTAGTAAAAGAGTTACATGATATTTGCCAGATAGAAGGTGCATTAAATCACATACATTGATACCCTTTCACATGTCCTACTTCTGTTCTTATCATTCACTGTTAAGCTCATATGCTGACTTTTTGTATAAGAATTTTTGAAACTGGTCTTAACAATCGTTCTTGGAATGTGCAGTATTTATAGTCACTCAGGGAGTTTTTAGAGAAGTCAGTCTACTTCTTACTCCTTGGCATCTTAGCCAGGACCCTTCCACACACTGGCAGCTACATTTCCCAATCTTTCAGCCAGAAGTAAGCCTCCACTTCTATGCTTCAAGCCCCTGCTGGAATAACAAGACCAGGTTGGGACTAGCCTCTGACACTTAACTCTTACATGGCCAAGAGAAGCCACTGATTGTGAGTCACAACTTGGTAGTCAAATCAGCTACTGAGTATTTGTCATTAGATATTGTGTTTATTACTGAAAAAGCTTATTTAATCCCACAATGTCTGCCTGAGGTAAGGAATGGCAGCATTCCCATTTTACCAACAAGGAAATAGAAGTGTAGAAAGAGGTGTGAGGCCATTTGCCCAAGGCCTCATGACTAGAAAGTCACAGATTAAGATTTGATCCTTTTCAAGCAGAGGAATAAGACAGACCTTACTGTGAGAAGAAATGCTTGAGCAACGGATTATAATTTGGCCTGACAAGCTACATGTAACAGTTGAATTTTAGACAAAGAAGTAGAAGAAGCACAGAAGACATGTGCATTAGTTTCTGGCAAAGAAGAGAACTCAGTCAGTTGGATTTAAAAGATCTCTAGAAACAGCCTAGCAAAGGAAACACTGCCAGTGTTCCAGGGAGAGGAAAACTTGAACAAAGGCATGAGAGTGCATGTAGATTGTTTGTGAATGAACAAAGGAGTTTTTCTGTACAATTGTGTAGCTCAGGCATTGCACAGAGATACATCTAAACAGACATTGCTCATCAAAGAATTATAATTTGTTCATTCATAGGTATGTGTGTATATGTATATGTGCATATATTCACAAACTGCATACATACATATATACATACACATATACAAATAAGAGAGATGTGTTTTAATCAACTTCCCTAAAAATTACCATCAAGATTTTCACTTTATACTTATCAGAATGTTTATAACAATGTTTCTGCAGATAGGAGTAATGCATTGTAACCAAAAGATTATAAAATTTTAGAAAAGTACTATTTGCCCTATGAATAATCTGCCTAGAGTTTCTTACTAGGTAGATGTCAGTGGAAATGAACAACGAGGAGAATGGATTGGTGCATGGAAACCTGGAGCTGAGAGATTTGCAGAAACTCAAGTGGTAGATAAAGGCTCTGGCCAAGCAGACTGGGTCAGGATGAATTTAAAGAAAACAAACAAACAAACCAACCAACCAAAACTCTTGGGTAAGTATTATGTTTTAATGGCTATAATAGTTCAAGTCCCAACTTTTTATAAGGAGATTAAGAAATACAAAGCATCACTTTTCTTGTGCAAAGTAGCATGTATAATCCTGGTTTCATTTCAGAATGCTAGAGAGTAATAATAAAAATGGCTTAGATCTTGTCTCATTAAGACTTGACTCAGAAGCATAGTCAGGGATAAGGCCCTAAGTGCAAGTATTTATTTGACAGGTAAAGGAAACTCCATTGGGGCAATAGGAAATTGACAAAGGAAGGGAAGACAACAGTGCACTGTGTGTGATCAAGCAAGTGATATAGTGGTAGCAACTAGAGCTTTATGGTGTTGGGAGAATTCTGAAGGACAAGAGTGGTAAGATCTGTTGGGTTGAGGCCTGCTCTGGGTGCAGGGCAATGACAATGATTGCTTATCACACACCACCATCGTCATACAGCACAGGTGGTGAGCAGGCAGGCTCTGGAGGCTGGGAAAGTCTCTCCTGCAGTGATGCAGGTGCAGAAGTTTCAAGTCCCCAGCTTGCACTGAAGTGGCAGAGCCATGGAAATATGGGCACCACGGGATCTAGGATGCCTGGGAACTACTCCTCAGTGTTGAAAGGATTCAAATTTCATATGGCATTTGAATCTCTGCATAACCTTGGAAGAGAGAACAGGAAGCTGAGATGCTCTTTGTGAACAGCCAGGTCCTCCTGGCTTCACTGCTGCAGGTTCCAAATGGAGATATTTTTCCTACAAGTCTCTCTCTCTCTCTCTCTCTCTCTCTCTCTCTCTCTCTCTCTCTCTCTCTCTCTCTCTCTCTCTCTCTCTCTCTCTCTCTCTCCTCTCTCCCTCCCTCCCTCCTTCCCTCTTTCTCTTTCCCTCCCCCTCTCTCTTTCCCTAGTGATTTATTTAGGTAGCTGTCTTCCAATTCCCATCACGATCAGCTGAATTGTGAAACCTCATATTATTTACATTTATTTTCTGGTACCTAGCAAACAGGAGGTGCTTACTGAATAAGCTTGTAAAGGAATGAGGGATTGTCACCATCACCAAGTAACTTTGTTAAGATCAGAGTGAGAGATCTAAGTAGCTTGCCCAAATTTATACAGCCAGTTAGTGGTGACAGGACTTGAATACAGTTCTGCTGTCCTCTCCAAGCCTCTTGAACTACAACAAGGCTAAGCAAAGTGACACTGTGCAAGTTTGGTGGCAAGTCCCAACACTCCACACCCCTGTGTGGAGTATTTGAGAAGGTATGCCTGAAAACAATACATCCACTTTCCCAAGAGAAACAACCCAAAGTCCAATTTGTTACTCTAGTTTGGAACTCAGTATCACTGAACAATGTCAATTTTCTATTATGATACCACCTTAATATCATATAGCTGAGAAAAAGGAAAAATGGTGAGAAAGGATAAGGGACATCAGTTAAACTATATAAATAAACTCATGTGTCAGGCACTGGAGGCTCACACTTATAATCCTAGCTTCTCAGGAGGCTGATATCTGAGGATTGCAATTTGAAGCCAGACTACGCAGGACAGTCCATGAGACTGTTATCTAAAATTAACTGCCAAAAATCTAGAAGTGGAACTGTGGCTCAGGTGGTAGAACACCAACTTTGAATGCAGAAAGCTAAAGGGGCAGCACTCAAACCCTGAGATTAAGCCCAGTAATGCCAATCCCCCCAAAAAAAGCAAAATAAAATAAAATAACCCTTCCCAAAACAACCACAAGCAAGAATTTAAAAAAAAATCCTGATGTAACCTGAAGAGAATTTGCAGGTAGAGCATGAAGAAAAGTTCAGTAGAGGAAGCTCTGAACATTAAAACTTAATTTTCATATATGTGGATAAAATTATATATGTGGCCTTTCAGTAAAATGAGACAAACAGGAGCCAACATCATGGTCTGTTATAAATGAAAACATCATTTTCTTTCAAACACTAAGGACATTGGCCAGATAACACGGGCCATCTTGACTCCCCGTGCTTTAAGATGTTAGGTAATATAGGAGGAAAAAGTACAAGAGAGGAAAACTGCAAGAGCTTTGAATTGTGAATTTTCTCCTGTCTTTGCTGGTGCTTGGTGATGTAAAAAGTGTGGTTGATCCATCTGTGTCTTTCATTTTTTTAGTTGTTTTATTATATTTAAATAGTTATATAAAGGAGTTTCCATTCAACAAAGCAATTTATGAATATAATGCATCTTGATCAGCGTCACCCCTTTTCATCATTCTCACCCATTCCTCCCTACCCACGCCTTCCCTCACCACACGAATTTATGTTGTTGCATCCTCTTGTTTTTGTTCAGAAATGCCACATACTCCACTTAAAATGGATGGTTTTCTTTAAGTGGTATTGAACTGTTAAAGTCTAAAAAGTCAGCATTATTTAAAAAGTCAATTTAAAACTTGTCTCTTCAACAGAGGAGTTAAACTGGGAATTTTTGAATTCCTTATTTGTGGAACTTACACTCACTCTGTGTAAGATTAAGGACAGACTCCACTTCTGTGCTTCAGTCCCAGCTCTTGTCAGTTGTGACCTGTGATTTGGGATAAGATCCTAAATCTCTGTGTACTCCATTGGTCTCTTCTGTGTAGGAACATGTGAGTGCTGCTTTCCTCAGAGTAAGCAGTTATAAGCACCAAATGAGATAATTTCAACAATATCTTATACATATAATACATATACACATATGCAAATGTACATATCATTTTGCATCTTTTATTATGTTCAATCAATTTTTGTTGCAATAGCAAAGTTATTCGACATTTAATAAACAGGTTTATTTTGCTCAGGTTTGGATATTCACAGGGTGGGCATTGGCTTAGCCTTTGGAGAGAACCCCAAGGTGAATGGTAGATGGTGTCAACACAAAACTGTATGCAAGGGAGAAAGAGAAACATCCTGAGAAGGAAACCATGGACAGACTCCCAGGTCAGACTTGTGTGTTAGAAACAGTTCTTTCTTGCATGGATCACTCCAGAATGACATCTCAGTGACATAAAGCCCAACCCTTAAGTGCTCAGACAATTTCCCAATTCTACCTTTTTCAGAAGCAAATAACGAATATGTGAACCTTCAATATATGAAACTTTATTCCAACCTCAATTTCATGTTACTTTTCTGGTGAGTTCAAGTCAGAAAAAGACATACTTAATTCTTTTTTTTTCGTATATTTTTATTGTAATGAATAGAACAGTTACATGATATTTGCCAGATAGATGGTGCATTAATTCCCATACATTGATACCCTTTCACATGTCTTGGTCCCCATTTCCCTTCCCCCCACCCCCACCCCTCATCTTGTTTTCCCCCCTTCCCTATCCAATTTCAAATATCCAAATACAAATATATCTGATATATCAGATAAAAAGTGAGATACTGTAACAATATGAGATAACCAAGGGACAGCAAAAGAGATGAGAGATAACATAGTACCTTAAGAACAACAATCATTCATTATATGGCTTGTACCTACCAACACACCAGAAAGGTCAGAGTAGCCAAGTTGACTCCAGGTAGACTGGAGTATAGTAAAGGTGATAGGGATTTAAAAAGAAATATGGAAGATCCCACCTCACTCACCTCAGCCATCTGATCCAGTCTTCACTGGTTTCAGAAATTGGCTTTGAATAGGGAAGTAGGGTTGAATAGGGAGGATTGGAGTTCTTGAAGATGGTTTTCTGATTGGTGGATCTCTTTTCTGTATTCTGTAAGGTCATGGTACCAAAGATTTAGTGTCTGTCCTTACTCCCTCATTCTTTAGTAGCCCCCTGCCTTCGTTTCATTGTCAGTCAGTTCTTGGTTTATCAACTTATACTGCCATCTGCAAGTTGTATGGGCTACATTCTTTAACTGCCTGCCTTCCTAATACATTATTACTTAAAGCACTGTACTATCACCATGTCCTTTTACACAGAAAGAAAATGAGGCACAGCCAGACATAGCATCTTCTCTAAGTTCATGTCATTTTTAAGTGGTGGTGCTGGTATTTGTACCTTGGTGCATATTAAACTTAAAACACGATGCGTTATTAAGCACTGTTGTCATTCAAACAAAATCCTACTGGAACATTGCTATATGAATTAAAAGTGGAGCTGCTCTGGTTAATGCACGTGTGGGAAACACTGATCTCTTCCTCTTCTTTGAGACAGCCACTGAGGCAGCTCTTTGGAAAACAAACATAACATGAAAACCACTCACCTCCCCAAGGCACATAGAGCAAAGCAAACATTAATAAAAAATGAGAACAGGCTGATGGATCCCTATACAACATGGTCTGTTTGTAGTGCCTTATATGTCTTATTGGATACTTCCGACATAACTACTACTGTCATTGCACAAATAAACAGCTGCATCTCTTGAGATGGCTGACTGGAGTCATGACAGCACATTTTCGGTGATCCAAGTGTAGGTATAAATGGCACCATCATATGGGGGTTTTTTTGCTTTGATTTATACTTAAATACAAATTTAAACAGTTTGGGAATGTTGATTTCATTTGTGTATATATTCATCAAATATAGAAACAGGACAATCAACATATGAATCAGACATGTTGCTGGTAGGAGATACAGATATGGAATTGTGTATCAGTATGCCTTTTCTTTCTCAGTCAGGTCAGTGGAGACCTTTCAGTGCCCTCACTGCATGCCCAGTCTGGATGACCATTTCTCTGTGGCTCCAGTTCAGCCCAGTTACTGCCATACTTCCTTCTTCATCCATCCTTCTCTGTGACATGTCTCTCTTTTCCAGTAGACTCATGGGTGGTGTTAGTCCCTACTGGCAGATATCTTTCTCATTGCCTTTCAATCAGAGTAACTCCTCCCATGACTATTTTCCTTTGTCATTCAGAGAGAAGGCTGGTATCTCTTTTAGCAAGATGTCTCTGAAGAGACAGAGTTGCTCTGGCCCCATATTTACATCTTCTGAGTCTTAACCTTAGGAGGTCATTCATACCTAGTCCTGGCCCAGCACAGAGCAGGCTCTCAGCTCTATGTGATATCATCTCCTCTTAAAAATATGGTAGCTGGGGACCGGGAGTTTGGCCTAGTGGTTAAAGTGCTTGCCTAGCATGCATGAAGACCCGGGTTTGATTCCTCAGTATCACATAGGTAGAAAAAAGCTGGAAGTGGTGCTGAGGCTCAAGTGGTAGAGCTCTAGCCTTGAGAGAGTACCAGGACAGTGCTCAGGCCCTGAGCTCAAGCCCAGGACTGGCAAAAAAAAATATATATATATATATATATATATATATGGTAGCTGAAATGAAATACTGTGTGATCATTTACAATTTATTCATTGTTATACATCAAAGACTTAAATATATGGAGGTCATTTCTTCCTTTTGTAAGTTATCAAATAGAATTTATGAACCCTCAGATTCATGGGGCTGGGCTGAATAGTATAAAATTGAGGCAATAAAGCTCTATTCTACCCTTTTACTCGGAGCTTCTTTCACACACATTTTCATAATCTAATATTTTACAGGTACAAAACTATCTTCATTTACCTGGGAAGTTTGCTGCTATGGTTGGCATTGCTTCATCCTTATATCAACTAGTTAGAAGTAAAATTTTAATCATTTTGTATATAAATTTGGTTTCCTGGATTTATATGTGTCATAAATGGAAAGGCCAATTGACCAATGATGAAATTTGAATTGAAGTGATTTAATATGCCAAGACATCGAGGAGTCATTAATTGTTTGTTTCACCTATCAAGTGATTATGGAGAGCCTGTGCTATATCTGGCTGCTGACTAGGTGTTGATAATACAAAGATGAGAGTTTCTCATCACTCAGGTTATCTGTAGATAGATCAGTGGAGGTGTATAATGTATCACATATAAAAATAGCCCTGTACTTTAGTGCAGACAATCATGGTTCAAAGCCACCTGAATAGGAATGTCTATGAGATTTTCATTTCCAAATAACCAGAAAAAAAGCCCAAAGCAGAGATGTGGCTGGCTCAAGTGGTTGAGCACTAAACTTTTTTCCCATATACTTTTTATTGTAATTAATAGAAGGGTTACATTATATTCACCAGATAGAAGGTGTATTACTTCAAAAACATTGATACCCTTTCTCATGTCGTGGTCCCCATTTTCCTCCCCCCACTCCCACCCCTCATCTTGTTTTCCCCCCTTCCCTATCCAATTTCAAATAACCAAATACAAATATATCCAATGTATCAGATAACAAAGTGAGATACTGTAATAATATGAGATAACCAAGGGACAGCAAAAGATGTGAGATAACATAGTACATCAAGGACAACAATCACTCATCATATGGCTTTTGTTTCTATGTCCTGGAGGTCCTTTCATTTAGCATCATACTATAGGGCCTTATGTATCTAGGTTTTGTTCTATTGTAAATCTCTGCTAGGAGAGCCCAAGATTTCTACTTATTATGACAAATGAGGGAAACCATTGAGCCTATGTTCCTTTGAGTCTGGCTTACTTCACTTAAGATGATTTTTTTCTGTCTTTCCATTTCCTTACAAATGGAGTAATGTCATTCTTTCTGACAGCAGCATAGAATTCCATTGTGTATAAATACCACATCTTGTTGATCCATTCATCAACTGAGGGGCATCTGGGTTGATTCCATATCTTTGCTATGGTAAATAGTAGAGCACTAATCTTTAGCAAAAAAAAGTTCAAGGACAGTGCCCAAGCCCTGAATCAAAGCCCCAGGACTAGAGTGCACATGGAGAAAGAGAGAGAGAGGGAGGGGGGTACACAAAGACAGAGAGAAACACAGGGAGCAGGACAGAGACAGAGAGAGAGAAAGAGAGGGAGAGACACAGAGAGAGGGAGAGACAGAGATAGAGTAGGAGAGACAGAGATAGAGTGGGAGGGAGAGAAAATAGTCCTGTGCTCATGTTATGGTGGGGGTAAAATAAACCAGGAGCAATCAACACACTTTCTCATGTGCATGTGAGGTACTGGGGCTTGAACTCAAAGCCTCCACTTGTTAAGTAGGAGCTCTACCATGTCTGCAGCCCTAACACACCCCTTATAGATTTTATTATTTAGATATAGATCTGATGATTGCCATTGAAAGCTGTTTTGTTATATTAGAAATTCCAAGCGGGAGAGCATACATACCATGGTTCTGGGAGCCACTGGAAAAGGATCAGGCTTACTGGGGAAACACTGACTGGTGGTAGAGGAGGGTGCTCCAAGATAAGAACCTTCCTATGGTTCAGCCCACTGAGTAAACAGGTTTGGGACTAGCTATTTGGAGTGATTTCAGCAGACAAGTAGGACTGTTTTTTTCCATTGCCTGGTATCTGGCCCAGAGGTAGTTAGAGTTCTGTAGATGAGAGCTGATAAAGGAAAGCAGTGGAGATAATTACTTTGCATATCAAAGGTGTACTCCCAGCTATTTACTCTCTCTGGGAATTAGCTTAACTCTAAAAGTCCTAAATGCTGAAGATGTCAAGCATCAAAATACGCCCAATTAAAAGAAACACAATTAATGAAACCATATTGGGTTCAGGGCAGCCAGAATGCATAGCCTAGTCTGTGAAGATTCTTCCGGATGGATGGTTCATTTTATGCAAATTACCAGGCACACGGAAGAAACTAGTTGGACTTCAGTGTGTTTGAAATCTGCAGGGAGAAAGTCATTTCAGTGTCTGGGAAACGGAAAAGTGTCTGGGATATCAGCAAGGCCAGATCAGACCATGAAGTTTACTTGGCAATGGAGTTTCTATTTTATTATTAAAAAGCACACACAGCAAACAACCAAACACATAAAAAACATAATAGGAATAGCTGAGGGAGAGTGACCATGATTTTAGTTTATTTCTGTTTGTTGAAAAATCTATGCTACTAAATCTATGCTATTTAAAAATTAATGAGGTTCCACATTTCATCTTTGTAAGATAAACAACATGATATGTTTAGGACTATCAGTGTTTATGTAAAGAATGTTTACTCTTTCTTTCCCTGGGATTATAAATCCTTGGTCTCCCTGGTGCCGACCACAGGAAGCAGGGGGCACAGTGGTGAGTACAGAGGGATAAGAAGTAGTTGGAAGACTACCATCTTGGTTAGTATATTGAGGTATTTTTCTCCAAGAAGATCTCCCTCCCCCATGTTTTAGTCATACCTTGGAGCCAGACAGTGGGTGTGTGAACTCCTGCTGTGTGACCACAGACAAGTATTCTTCTCCATTTTCTCATATGAAAAATGAAAATCCAAAGAATATCTATGACATACCCTTGATAGCCAATTGTGGATTTGCTTTCTCGATCCTTCAGGCCTTTACCAGCACCAACTGTGAGCATAGGGATGCTTTATGCAGTGCTATGCTGGCATACAATGGAAACAGAGATGCATTGCATTACAGAATAAAAGATGCATGCTTACAGAAATCCGTACTATGATTCCTTCAACCTTCAGGAACAAATCCTCTCCTGTTGTGGAGGCATGGAATATTGAAAATTCTTTGTCTTTGATGTCAACACCCTCTACATTGGTGTCCTGGTCTATATGTTGTGATACAGCCTCAATATGTGGTCCATTTTCTTTCCTACCTAGGGTCAATCAATGAATATGATGCAGAAACCTGGGGGCACCAATCGGAATCTCAGGGAATGGTTGCCTTACAAGACCATATCTAATGGTCTCCTAGCAACATTTGTCTACCTCTCTTACAACGCTGGATTCTATCTCTTCCAGGAAGCACCTCTCCATTGAAAACTGCCATCACTGCTTTGCCCTGTTAGGTTCTTGATGATATTAGGCAATCACACAAAGAATTTGTATCTGAGCTGGATTGTCTGATCCTGACCAGACAAAATAGAGTGAGAATACTAAGAAGCAAGAATGGAAACCAAACTGCAGATGCCAAAGGGCATCCATGTGACAACCCTTCCTCAGCAGACAAATGAAATGATGGAATCCCTAGGTTTTTCCCTAGGAACTTGGCAAGCAATTCCAGAGGTGTTGTTCTCACACGTATTTCCTCACAGACATATACGTAAAATTCCACATGACTCCAAAGGTAGAGTCCTAAACTTAAAAATTATACTTTCATGAGGGTGGTGAAAACATTATTTACAGTATTACTAGATGTTTTAGGCTCTAAAACATGAAATAAAACACTTTCATTATTAGTGGTATAGGATGTTCATCACCTGTTACAAACAGAATGTGTCCTGTACATCAAAATAATAAAATCATTGTAGTCAACTCTAGCTTTATCATCTTTCATTTCAAGGAGATAGGAAATTTGGTCTAGTGTAGTTTTAGGACACAGAGCTAGCTGAAACATATGAATTAAACTACATTCCACTGGCAAATTATCCCTTTTGGGGATGAGAGAGTAGGTACATTTTTTTGTTGTTGCTGCTGTTGCTGTTTTGGTGTAGTTTCATTATTTTACCTGACAAAAGTGATGCTTGAATTAGGTATAAAAGATTGTAGAATTGAGTTTCATTAGTTAGTTTCATTAAAGCACATTCTTTTGGGGCTTCTTTTACAGAGTCACCCCTATCTCATTTTTATCATCCAGATGCCATTCAGAAACATGAAACTTTTCTACCTCTCTAGCCAATTCATGATTCATGAGCACTCATGTGTTCTAGGCCCATCAGACTATTCCTCTCAAGACTTGAGGAAAAGATGAACACAAAATGTAGCTAAAGTGATTTCTTCATCCCTATGATGGCAGCGCCATGGGTTAAGTCTTTCACCAGTATCTCTCTTCTTGCTTGTTCTGAGCTTTCAGTGTTGTACATTATCCGATATCCTTCTAAAACTTATTTTGTATTACCTTGTGTTGATCATCTAACAACCTGAGTTAAAAATGGGATAGCCACTAAAACAGGTGGGGAGAGAGGCAAATGGGCTGAAAGCATGATCCAAATGGTAGATCACATGCTTAGTAGCATGAAGTATTGAACTAAACCTTACTGAAAACAAAAGGAGATGGGGAGGGGGCAGGTTTTCTTGGTATGAGGAAGATGGGTGCAAAGCTTTGCTGGTCTCAAATAGCACAGTGGGTCTGGATAATCTCAAGTAGCTCAGAGCACATGGCTTGGGATAAATCAATTTATTGGAATAAATAATATCTTAAACTATCCCTACTATCTAAAGTGATGTACATATCCCAAGAAATGCATACCAAAATCCCAATGAGATCCTTCATAAAACAGATAGCAGAAAACTATGCTAAAATCAAATAGGCAGGAATAGTTATAGCAATATTGAACAAGAACAACAAAGCTGGAGGCTTTAAGTTTTTAAATGTTAAAATCAGAAATCATAAGTGATAAAATCATTTCAATTCTATAAAAATTAAACAAATAAATAGAAATAATAAATGATAACAAAATTTCAAGTCTACAGTAATAAAAACTGTATAAAACAATCATAAAGACCAAAGAAATGGAACAAAAATCCTACATATAAGTTCAGTCATCTAAAGACAAGTGATATTTAACAGAAGCACCCCAAAATCCCACTCAATCAGGAAAAGATAGTTTTTTTACCAAGTAAATTATGCTAATAAAGCTAGATAGCAACGTAGAGAAGGATGAAATTAAACTCTTACCTCATGCCATATTCAAAAGGCAACTCAAAATGGGTTGAGGACTTCAACACAAATCCCCAGACCATAAATTACTGGATAAGAAAACTTTTTTGACATTAGTCTGGACAATGATTTCTTGGTTATGAAGAAAGCACCTAAAGCACTGGAAACAAAAGCAAGAATGGACGAGTGAGATTGCACAAACTATAACGTATATGTTCAGTAAAGCAAGCTGCCAGCAGAGTGAAAAGGCAATGAGGAGATGGGAGAAAATATTTGTAATCCACATATCTGGTAGCATGTTAACATCCCAATATATAATATATTCAAGTAGCTTAATTGGAAAAAGAAAGAGAAAGCAACAAATATCCCAGTTTACCATTCATTTCCCTTGGGTCAACAATAAGTGAGTCTTTACATGTAAAAGCTGCTAGTTTCGTGCATCACCATGTGGAAGTTCCTGAGAGCCATGGACTTTGTCCACGAGAAGCACTGAAGAGAGTCAGAGGGGAATGACATGATGAGATTTGTGCTTTAGAAGGATTAAACTAGTCACCAACTGGACAGACACAGAAAAGAAACAGACAATCTGAGAATGCAGTAAATGCATGGAGAGTGTAGGAGAAAAGCCGTTTTAGAACAGATGGAGAGGGGAAGAAGTGATTCTGATCAAGAAGCACTGGACACTTAATGGACATGTTAAATGGTGGCCCCTTTGTACAATCTTTTGAAGGTGAGAATTTTTTTAAAGAGTGAAGGACTTATTGTACTGGGCTAGCAGCCCATAAGCTGCTAGGGCACCCTGCCTGGTCCAGGGAACTCTCTAGGAACAATCCCTGTGAAAGAGGCTCATTCCAGGCTTGACTACCTGTCTACCTGAAGGAGGGTCAACTGTTAAGAGTCATCTCCCATGGGCTGGTCCTGGTAATGACAATTGCATTGATGATAGTATATGACTGACTTGCTTTTCCTTTAAGGGACATGTTTCCATTTTAATGTATACATACTGGTGACAGTCTCAATGGTCTTTATTTATTTTGGTTTGGATGTGAATTACTCTTGACATTGAAACCAACTGAGTGACTCACTTTGAAATTCTTACGATTAAGAAAGAATTTGACACTTTTTTAATACATCAGAATAGAATGAAATAATACATATTGCTGAATTATTTAGATAATTTCCTGGGTAATAGAGAAGGCCAACCTTCACTGGAGGTTACTTTTATTTTTCTTTTATTTTAAAACAGCTTATGTGTAGGGAAGAAGGATTTCTCACTATTTTTTGTCCTGTTTCTCATAGTCATTATTCATACAGAAGATCACAGCTCGGCAGAGAGGGTAACCCCACCTTAGGTGGCTTTCCATGTAAGGTAATGCTTGCGTGACCAAAACATCTCTTATGGTCAAATATGAGTGATATCAGTGCTGTTGGCTGAATTAGTGTAGTCAGCCAAGCAGACTTTGATGGGGACATCTACTAACTCTGGACATCTCCTTGCCTCCTGCATAGATACTCACAGGGGCTTTCAAATCACTCAGCACAGATAAGGAGAAAGAAGTATCAGTTTGAACCTGCATATGCACTCTTGGGCTTTTTAAGGAATAGACTTGTCCTGATTTTCTTTAATCCCGGGGTTTATTGCAAGTACAATGGAGTGTTTATAGTATTTTCAGTACTTGGAAGATGTAGCTAGCTGCTTGCCAGTGTTATTGCCCTTTGCCTTTATTTACAGATCTTACTAGCATGCATGGGTGCACACACACACACACACACACACACACACACACATTTTCACAGAACATATAGCTCCAGGCAGCCCAGCTAAAGGTAATATTCCCAGTTCTCTGGACAGTTAGGTATGGCCAAGGGAAGCATGAAACTCCATGCTACTTTCTTTCTAGAGATTTGCCTGCCTTTTGTGTGCTCACTTCCTGCTTCCCTGTAGGCTGAGAATGGACATTGTATTGCTGAGATGCCTTTGGTCACATGACCAAGGCCACTCCCTCAGAGACAGAAGAGGCCGAAAGTTGACCTGTGCAGGTTCTCACAAAGTTGGGGTAACTATAGATGCACAACCTAGAAGCTGACACAACATCTTTGACACTAGAAATGATATTAGCACCCTTTTGAACATTACGGGGCTTCCAGAGAATTTTTTTGCATACATTTGAGAAGCATTGATAATTTTCTGAAAGCCTTATTCATCTTGACATTCCCAACCCTTCAATCCAGATGCTGAACTAGTACATAAACATTTAGCTGGGCTGATCCAATATTTAGATCAACATAGTGGTGGCAACATGGAGGAATTCATTGCTTCCAATTTTTTTTCTTTAAAAATTCTTCTCTTAGCCAGATGCAGTGACTCATGCCTGTAATCTTAGCTAATCAGGAGGCTGAGATCTAAGGATAGAAATTCAAAACCAGCCCAGGCACTAAAGAATGTGAAACTCTTATATCTAATAAATCACTAGAAAATGGGAAGTGAGGCTGTGGCTGAAGGGGTAGGGTGGTAGCCTTGAACTGAAGAGCTCAGGGACAGTGCCTACTCCCAGAGTTCAAGCCCCATGATCCACACAAAAAAAATCTTTGCTTAGTATTTAACAGTTTTCATTAGAAATTAATCCTCTTGGGCTGGGAGTTTGGCCTAGTGGTAGAGTGATTGCTGAGCATGCACAAAGACCTGGGTTCTGTTCCTCGTACCACATACATAGAAAAAAGCCGGAAGTGCCCAAGGACAGTGCTCAGGCCCTGAGTTTAAGCCCTAGGACTAGCAAAAAGAAAGAAAGAAAACTAATTCCCTTTACTCATGAGAATATTTTGTTCTCACAGCATCACTTTGTGAAAGATACCTAATACAATCAGGTTTCAATGCAGTAATAATAAAACCCCAAATCACAGGGGTTTAGCAGAAAACACATAATACTCTTGTTGGAGTGAAGGTAGGAAGATATGCACTCTGTCTTGGATGCACTCTCCCTTTAGGCATGGCTAAATCATTATCATGAACTGCTGGATTCCAGCTTATTCAAACAGCTTCTTCTATGTGTACCACATTTAGCAAAATCCACTGGATGTGGCCTTATGAAGGTGTGGATTGTTATTTTTATTTTTTGTACATTAAATCTTCTGTCTCCAGGTCCCCAAATCCTATAGAGAATGTGCATACATCACATGATACTTGCCATTTGGGGATTTATTTTGATTATGGATGTACCATGTTTTTAATTATTAAAGGGGGGATTATTTTGATTGCCTCAGAATTTATTCTGTTTTCAAATTCTTTTGAACTTTTCCCAGACACTGCACTGGAGAACTGGTCTTGTAGTGCAGAGAGCTATTTGGGCCACTGCAATTTTGGTAAAGGGAGATTGAGATCAAGACTTCTATCTCTGTGTTATCAGTTTTAAATCCTACCTAGCATTTGTAAGTGGTCCAAAGTGACCTGCTTATTTTGCCCTTATCTAAAGATGGTGATTAAAATTAGCTGGAGCTTTAAATGTCTTTGAAGAGAGTTTAGCAGCTCAGTCTGTCTTTGATTAGGATATGTTCATTTAGGTGTCCCGACTCTTTTCAAACCTCTTCAGTAAATTTCCAAACCTCTTGTCTAATGCAACTGACCGATTGCCTTTCCAACTATCATCCCTAAAGGAGTCTAAAATCATTTCTCTGACATTCTCATCGACTAATTGGACTTTGCTTGGTGTCAGCTGCTGACAACTGTGATAAAACTGTTTTTAGGAAGCCTTGACATTCGAAAGGTGACATTAGATCACCTCTTCACTCTCATAAACAGAAAAGTTGTAGAATTAAGAGAGAGAGAGAGAGTTGTTGCTATGGATAGTTTTTCATTCAACAGACCAAAATTGAGAAGTGAATTAGGTGCCAGGTCCTGCCAGAATGGAGCCAAAATTTACCCCCTCTTCGGAATTCTCTCTGGAAGGATCAAATTAATGTAATTGGAAAAGATGGTAAATGCACATGCAGGGAAATGCTTTCCAGCCTTGACTGCCACTGCATTATGTAGAGGAAAAGCCTATGTATGGTTATTGAGAGGAAAACACAGGGGAAGGCCACAGTAGACTCTAGCAGAGGCAGTGGGAAATTGCAAGAGAGATGTGTGTGTGTGTGTGTGTGTGTGTGTGTGAGAGAGAGAGAGAGAGAGACAGACAGACAGACAGAAACAGAGACAGAGACAGAAATAAAAAGAGGAAGAGAGACTCGATACAGCACTCATGACATGTTAAGACAGTCTTCTACAATCTTCTCTGGATTTATACACAATTATTTACTCAATCATCATACCCAGTTATGAGGTCAGTCTTAAAATTCTCGTATGCAGATATAGATACTGGCCTTGTCCTAGTACCTCCTAAGAATCTGTAATAGACTCAGCCATTCAGTTAAATTGTGTACCAATTTTACCAAGTACAGGCAGGAGATTGGTGGTCCAGTTCACATTCTGAAATCAATGGAAAAGAACCTTCAAAGTTGGCTCAGACATGAGGTCCTGGAGGTGACTACACAGAGCTAGTCTCCCCCCCATCTCACCCCCTTTGCCCCCCACCCCCTGCACTTCCTGGAGATAGTAAGATGTCTTACTTGCAAAGTGGATCTACTGTAAATCGAAATTTTCTTTTCTATTTATCTTGAATCTGAAATATTTGATCAGGGACACATATTTCCCTGAGCAGAAACTGCCTTAAGTCTTTTAAAGAAAATCATCGTCAAAGAGTTGTACAGAGGGGGTTCCAGGATAGCATTTTGATCAGAGTCATCCCTCCATTGGCTGACCTCTTGATGTGGGGCAGACGTGACTATCCCTTTGCAGAATGAAAGACAGAAATCTCCCTGGACAATCAGAAAAGGTAGGAACTCAAAGGAGGAGGTAATTTATTCTTCAAGTCATGGAGGAAGAAGAGAGGAGAGGGTGAAAATCAGAAAAGGAGAAGTGGAAAGAGCAAGAGATGGAGAAGGGGGAAAAAAAACAAAAGTAAGAGAAAGAAGAAAGAAAGCTCTCAGTTATGCTTTCATTTATAGTTTCAATAAGTGAATGTGTAGATGCTGAGCAAAAGAGCCTTAGAGAAGAAAGTATATCTTGGATATGACAAACATAAATTCTGAATTCATAGAATAGAAAAAGCAGACAGAAAATGGAGCAACAGAAAACTGAATTATTGGAGGAGAAATAGCTTTAAACTTATTTCAGGGTGGTAAGAAAACGATAAAGGAGTGGAAACAATTAGAGAAAAGTGACATTGGCATGATCTTTGTAATCTGATGTCATATGATTGAAACACCCTTTAGGAAAAGACACTAAATGTAGGGAATTAATAAGTAGAAAAATAGTAAAAGAAAAACATTTTTATGTGCAGGGAGAAACTTAAATCTTGGGGTTGAAATAATTAAAGTGAGTAGAGAGAATGGGAAAAGTTTTAAATTTCAATGATGTTTCAACCCTTTAAAGCATTCAGAGCAAGAGAAACAGACTTAAATAAAAGAAAACAATCCAGTTGCCACCAGAATTCTCTTTAAAATGAATACAACAGAAAAGAATGGGACATTGTCCATACAACTTCAAGGAACAGTATATTATTTCTTCAGGATTTTAGGCA
The DNA here is from genome assembly GCF_031878675.1 of Megascapheus bottae. Taxonomy (NCBI): domain Eukaryota; kingdom Metazoa; phylum Chordata; class Mammalia; order Rodentia; family Geomyidae; genus Megascapheus; species Megascapheus bottae. The sequence continues at coordinate 32,261,035 of NC_143514.1, forward strand.
TTCCCACTTGTCTGTATGTAAGAGAAAAATAATTTCCCACGTTCAAGGCTTCAGAAAGCACAGTGTTAGTGTACCCTTCCTGAAAAAATTACTTGAAGAATTGCTCCAGTGAGCCAAGAAATTAATCATAATAAAGAATTTAGAAATCAGGAAGATTAATCAAAGAAAATGTAGTGAAAGATGGAACCAGTGAAATTGCATTAAATTTAGACTACTATTGCTAATGTAGTTATAAAGATTACTATAAATATCAAAAATAAATGGACAGTATAGATACATAATGCAATAAAATAACCTTGATACAAATGTCTACACAACTTAAAAACAAACTGAATGGTGGGGTATGTGCCTCTTCCTTGGGGTTGACAGAAATGCAGAAGTATACACATATATTTTCATTCATTTTTTCAAAAGAGCTTTACAGATAAACAATGTCATATATAGTAAAATCACTTGCCTTTTTCTTTGAGTGGTTGAAATTTTCCCATGACTACATTCACACATCCACATACTTGAATATAAGAGAGAAGAGTTAAGAGTGCCTGGGATGGGACAATAGTAAATGTAAGACTTGAACTCCTGGTCTCCTTTGCTTTGTTAGCTCTGAGGAGCTGTAACAAAATCCTGAAGTGGGTAGATCAAAATTCGTACCCTAATAGAGTGAATAGAAGTTGTGTTTCAAGAGCATATAACTTAAGCATTGTGCTTATTATGTATGATTAGAAGGTGGGTAGGTCATGAGATACTGGTTTCTGACAGTGGGGTGTCTGCTGATGTCTTGGATGTGACGTTGCCTCATCTAGTGCTTCTTGAAGGGTAGAGTGACCTAAGAGTGTGCTTCTTGGTCCCTACAGGCCAGCAGTCTATCTTTTCTTGATTATATCCTGGCCTTTTTGCTATACCAAATACAGATCAAATGGTCCACTAGTGCCTGGATATCTCTTTAGGCAGCCAAGCCAAGGCTAGCAAAGACACCGTGGGAGAGAGCCAGGTTACAGCCCTGACCCTGGGTATAAGTATATGTCCAATACACTTATGGGATTCTAGTAGTAACAGCTCTCTGTGCTAACCTGTCTCTAATTCCCAGGAAGCTGTTCATTTCTGGAGGGGAGTCTTTGTGGTCACAATTAGCTAGCTTCAGGCTGGCCTTTGTAAGAATGTATGCTCGTTCTGGAAATGAGAGCATTATCATTATTTTTAACTACTTAATATGAGAAATTTCAGTGGCTTCAAAATTCATTCACATTATCACAATAAATTCCAATATTACATTAACAGAGAAAAAGAAGAGCTGCTAGTTTCTTTAAATATAATTTGAGCCTGTACATTTTTGAATTATTGTAAAAATGCACCACATTTTTTATCACCTACCTGTGCAAACAAAATTTCTTATGATGGTGCTTATGAAGAATTTAAAAATAGCAGCATGAAAATTTCTTCATCAGGAGTTTTCTGCAGTTATTTTAAATATAAAATGTAATAAAAATCAAAAGGTAGAGATCAAGATCTTCATTAAACATTTTAAATGGAAATTTTACATAAATTCACTCTGTAATAGGTTCCCTCAAATTTGTTCTTCTACATTTTACAACTGTGATTTTTTGTAAGAAAATATACTTTACCTAGGCCCTGTGTAATGTTAACTCATCTCCCGCTGTTCGCTAGGTGAGGAAGTGGCAGGGAATCCTACTTTTTATTTCTATGTTTTTGTGTCATAAAGTAAAACAGGTTAGGAGGCATCACATTTGGGAAATAAACAGCTGAGACTTCATCCATAGCAAAATAAAGAGGAGTTAGAGAAAGCTCATTGGAACATTAGCTATTGAGCATTAAGTGAAGGGAGAAAATCCTAAAACAATTCATATGGTTTATTTTCATCTTTTGCGAAATAAAACTGTACCATTACCACTAGTGGGTATGTATGACTGTTTCCATACTTCTTTATATTGTCCCTCTTCAGCCCAAACAAGCAGCTGCTGTGGAAGCAGTCCCACTTTTAGAATGTACACATCCCTGTCCACAGCTGCTTGCATCAGGACTGAGGTCTTTGATGAATCCTGATTCCTTCTTACAGGTCTTCCGGCTTGTGGCCAATAGTGAACAGTTTCATTCTGGCTATCTTGAGCTGAGGAGATTTAAAAACACAAGATGTTGATACTGGCCATTTTCTGTCACAGCATGAAGAAATAGAGGTGGAGGAAGCAGTGAGTAGATTTCCTCAGTTCCCTAAAGTGTTTTATTTAGTGTGTTTCTAAGGCCTGGTGCATTTGTGCTGATGAGCTCAGGGAGATATCCCACAATATTTATTACAATTTTTTTTCTTTTAATTACTTCAGTTAGGATTCCTTTGTCCACAACCAATGAATTCATTATTTTTATATTAGTCCATGGGGAATGATGAATGAGAAAGTTATCCATACTAAAATATTCAGCTTAACTGTGATGATAAACTTTGGTGACATTTTTGTTGTTTCTTTGTTTGCTTTGTGCCAGTGCTGGGGCTGGAATTCAGGGCCTGGCTCTGCTCCTCAGCTTTTTGTGCTCAAGGATGGTTCTACTTGAGTCACAAACCCAGTTCCAGGTTTTAGATGGTTGATTGGACCTACCTTCCAGGGCTGGCATTGAACTATGATCCTCAGATCTCAACCATTGGAGCAGCTAGGATTACAGATGTGAGCTACTAGACTCTTGCTAATGATGTTTGTTTTGTATTTATTCTTCAATTATTTATTTATAATCATAAGTAATTGTACAAAGGGATCTCAATTTAACATGTCAGTTTGTGTGGAAAATGTGTCTTGACCAACATGATAACTTTTAATGACTTTAAAAAGTTTTCATGTTTATTGTTATGTGATAAGCAAAACAAACAAAAGTATTTATTAAGGGGACAATAGATTTGGTAATAATGTTTTACATTTAAATTTAAGCTTTTATTGTTGAGCTGTATTATGCATGATATATATTGGAAGATGGCTGGCTAGGTATTCAACTCTGGGGTGGAGCTCTTGTCAAGCCTGGGTTTGGTTTCCATGTCACACATCGAAGCATCAACAACTGAACAAATACATAAAATGGAAGTACAAATACATATAGTGGAACGAAGTGATTCTGAAAAGACAGGTCTTCGTTTTTATTACTATAATACTAAATTAAAGAGAGCAATCTCTCCTTGTAATATTGATCGTATATTAGTACAATGTTAACCATATTTTCTGTGTGCAGGAACTACTAGCGGCTTTTTCATGGTCTGCAAGTTATCCTCTATTTAGACAAATATTTTAGGAAGGAAAAAATTGTTTGTCTTTTTCACTTAAAGAAAACAAAGTGAGGAAGTGGCACCGTGGCTCAAGGGGTAAGGCAGTAGTCTTGAGCTGAAGAGCCCAGGCCTAAAGTTCAAGCCTTACAACGAACAACAACAAAAAAAAGACAGAAAGAAAGAGAAAAGGAAAACAAAGTGAACCACAGGAAAAAACAGATTCCCAGTCCTAACATCCACAACATTTGAAGCTTGTCTGTAATGTCTACAGCCTGAAGCGAGATTTCAGTGAAGATTGACTGATGTGAGGGAGGCGGAAGTGGGGAAACATAAGGATATACATTCAGTGTAGGAGCTGATGACTGCTGAATGGATTAACAGTAGATACACATGGTGAAGCACGCATTAAGAAATAAAGAGTAAAATAAAGAGGGCCAAGAGTTTGGCCTAGTGGTAGAGTGCTTGCCTAGTATGCACAAAGATACAGATTCCGTTCCTTGTTAGCACATACATAGAAAAAGCTAGAAGTGATGCTGTGGCTCAAGAGGTAGAGCAATAGCCTGGAGAAAGCCCAAGGGCAATGTTTGGACCCTGAGTTCAAGCCCCAGGACTGGCAAAGAAAAAAAAAAGAGTACAATAAAGAGTATTTTGTTTCAAAAATATCAGCAGAATTGGAGCCATTGAAAGTATACATTTCAATTTCAACTTCTAAGAGGACATGAGTAAGAACTTCCTCCTAAATTCAGTTTCTTCTTGAGAGAAGCCATAGACAACTAATACATAAATAATTTGGCAAAGTTGGCCATCTGACTCAGGAATTCATACATGTGGAATACTTCGTCCAGAAGATCACACAGTCTTCTGGATGCTTTTCACAGATGGGGTCACCTGAGTGGATTTCTGCTCTAATTTACTGTTGTCTTTAAGATGAGGAATGGAAGGTCGACATGTTCTGATGCATTTTCACCAGCCAGAGTTGAACAGAAATAATCACCAGCATTATTGGGCTGCTGACAATGCAATGGGATAAAATGAGTGACGACAGCCCTCGGCACCTACACTTTGGGTGAGAAAGTCAAATCTGGGTTTGCTCTAGTAGAGAGAAGAAATATTTGGTTAAAATGAAAAACTCAGGATAAGATGGTAGATGTGAATAATTCTTTTCTATTCCTTCATCCCTCAGCTCCTCCCTTCCTCCTCCCACTCCTTCTCCTCAATTGTTGACCCTGTAAGTTGCTTACATTCTATTTCTTAGGCTGTCATATATCTCAACCAATCTCAAGCTGTAGGCTCAGTGATTTTATCTGTTGACTTTTCTGTTTTCAGAGCCTAGTCACACATCATTTACGACTGGTTCTAATTAATGTTTCTTTTCCTCATCAGTTGTACCTCTAAGGTTTAGATGCAGGCAAGTTGGTTTGAATCCTGGTCCCCAACTGTGAGATTTTGAAAGGTGACTTAGTATCATTGAATTTTGTTTTTCTTCTTTGTGGAAAGGTCTAATAATAGTCACTTGTGGAGAGAGAGTGCGTTTTTTTTTTTTTAATCTATACTATATTTAGAGGGTTTACTTCAGCTCTAACCTTGTCTCTGTTGGAAAGTTTTCACTGATGTGCCTTCTTATCTTTCTCAGATACTGTTTCATCTGCATTCACATTTCTCCAAGAGTGCTTACACATTTGCTACCAAAACTTTTCTAGCATGTTTTACTAAGATTCCTTTCCTTCATTTGCCTTCCTTTGTTAGAATATGCGGACTTTAGTGAAGTCGAAAGCTTGGATAAGACTCATCTGTGAGAAGTAGACTATGATACTATCTCATATTAGAATTTGGTCGTACTTCTATTACAATGTTATTGTGAAGACTAACAGATAATGTACGTAGGCCGGTTCGTCGCTATGGTGATGTTGTTTATGGTGTACCTTCCTAAATGTGCAAGGTAAAACATTCACTCTAAGTAATATGTTATAGAGGTGCAAATTTTTGGTAATTTAAGATTAGAGTGATGAGTATAAGATAGAGATTACAAATAAGACTTTACTCCTCTGCTGTCTGGGAAGCTGGATAAGGCAAGATTCTGAAGTTTTATCTTAGATCATTAGAGAAGTGTTCAATGACTGATTAGACAGAGCAGCTGTGAGAGCAGGAAGTGATAGTGGATAGCAATTATTTAGTAGCTTTCCTTTGCGTCCCTCCCTCCCTCTTTCCCTACTTCTTTTTCCTCTGCATTTCTCTCTTTCTTTTCCTGACTCATGCCTTCCTTTTCCTTTTCTGACTCTCTCTCACTTTCTTCCTCCCTCCTTTTTTCCTCCATGCCTTTCTTTCTTCAGTACTTCTTAGGGGGAGTAAAATATTCCTCATCTCATTTCCCTTCCTTATTTCTACTTTCCAGTGTAACAAAAAATGCTTTACAATGACAAAAACATTGAAGAACAAAATAATAGGAATGATATATTCTTTCATGTTAGTGACTGAAAAATTATAAGCCAAAAATGTCATAATTGTAGACAGTGCAAACCATCAAAATCAAAGTAAAAATGAGCCAACAGTAACAGTACTTAAAAAGCAAGCATAGTACCTACTGAGCATCCTAATCAACATTAGTGGTATTCAACTGGCAAGTTTCTTTCTGTAAATTTTAACTGTTGTAGTTCAATGTCTCCACATTCAGAGGAATAGTCAGATTTGATCGAATGTTAAATTAGAAAGCTTTTGTAAACCCTAAACACACACTAGTTTTAGATTTTTTTTTGCTAGTCCTGGACCTTGAACTCAGGACCTGAGCACTGTCCTTGGGCTTTCTCAAGGCTCTACCACTTGAGCCACAGCACCACTTCTGGCTTTTTTCTATGCATGTGGTACTGAGAAATCAAATCCAGGTTTTTGTGCATGCTAGGCATGCACTCTACCACTAGGCCAAACTCACAGCCCCAACTAGTTTTAGATTTATGTGCCTATCGTTCTTAATGGTTCACTGGTATCTGTAAAGGAGACTGAGCACAATAATTGTGTGCATTTTGAAAGTTTGTGGAGATAAAGGTGCTAAATATAATCCTGAGGACATCAGCTGACAATAGAACAAGCACAGGCAAATATTATTCATTTAGTTTTTGCAACTCCAAAGATGCTACTAACTCATTAAGGTCATCCCTACCTTCTTATGATCTATCAACTCTTCCACTTGACTGTATTTCCTTTATGGTTTTGATTCTTTAGAAATACAACATATTGCCTTGGGAAGACTAACAACTTTATTCCTTTATGTATTTAGCCATTTGCAAATGCCTCCAATGGGCCACACATCATTCAGAATATCACTGGGGGAAGAAATCACTGAAATGGGTGGCATAGTCCTAATCGTAAGGAATCATGAGTCATTCTGGGATGTGAAGGGCTACCTGGTTGAATCTAATGACTCTGGTGATATGGCCCCAGTCACCAGTCTAAATGCATTTCCCATATTGAAATACCATATTTCCTAAGCAATCCATGTATTTTCCTAACTCTGTCTTGTGTCTACTCTATATCCTCCAGTCAAAAAAGAGTCCATGCTTACTTTTAGAAGCAAACTTTTGGAACTACAACTTCTCCTGAAAATACTTGCTGTAGTGTCACAGTCTGAAAGCAAGCTTCCCTTCTTTATGGAGTTGTAGGAGTCTGTCTTTTTGATGAATAACAGATGTGTGAATGATTACATAAATTTTCATCTTACCATTGTTATACCAATTATACCAGGTATCATTTTAGAATAAAAGATCCTTGGCTTGACCACGTAATTGTATATATATTGTAAATAAAATGATGTATTGAATAAAATTTCATCTCTACCATTGTACCATATGACTTCAAGCAGGCAATTCATTTTGCATCTATGAAATAGAAATAATGATACATTGTGTTACAGAATCTGAAGAATTAAATGAAATAGTAAATATAAAGCTCTTGATATGATAACTACTGGTATGTAGTAGGATGTTGATAAATGTTAAGTCTTATCATTTTCCAACCTGTGATGTTGTTATGCATGTGCCAATAAAAGACTGTACCCAGTTCTAGTTCTAAAGCTAGGTTGTGTGTATCTATCCTTTTGCACAGATAATCCTTATAATCTTATGCAAATCTCAAACTGGAGACCATCAAAAAGCATTTATTGTATCAGGAAATGTGATTTGTACTTATATTATCTTTTTTAGCTAAACCAATTTTTTGATTGGCCACTTGGTGTAGTCACTACTCAATTTTTTTTCAAGTTCATATCTATCACACTTATGGTCATCTCATCTTGTTAGCTCAAAATAGTTGAGACCAATTAAAATGTAATTAATAAGTGATAAAGCCAGTGTAAATGATATTGGCTTGTGGCTAAGGCATTGAAGATGAACAGCTCAGCAAATCTGTCACGATAGCAGAATATGCTGGAAACCCACCTCAATGTTCTTTAAAAACTATCAAAATGCTTTTCTGTGAGTGTCATCAATAAAGTACAAAATTGCATAACCTGAGAATATATTGATGAGGTACTGATTGAAATATCATGGACAAAAATCATTTTACATTTTCTTCGTGTGTGTGTGTTTCAGCACTAGTCACTGTAACAGGAAATGTGGCTAGCATAATTTGAAAAGGAAAGAGCAGATGAGAAGATTAGAGCCTTATCTTCTGCAGCAATACAAAGGATGTGAAGCAGCAGTTGAGGTCAATCAGTGGTTCTGTGAAATCATTTTACATGAGTACTTAAACTTCATCTCATTTGTCATTTCACAGTTTCCAAGTGGACTGGTAGGTCAGATGATGTTTGGATGAATCTCTCACAGAATCAAACTGAAAAATATTTGAACTAGGATGAAACATTGCAGGAAGACAGACCATAGGCATAGCACTTGAGAAGGTGTTTTTATTGGAATGATTCATATGCTCCTTTTTCTCAGGAGAGGTCCCTATTTAGGCTGAGTTCAGGCCCTTTATCTACATAGTACCCTTTTCCACTCTCAGAAGGGCCATGGCTTATGCAAGATACTGTACACCTATTGGAGTTGAAGTGAAATCATTCACTTTACTATCGTAAGCCAGGAAAAAGTAGTGTGGACCAAGACTACTGCAATTCAAAATAATCAATAGAGGCTTAGAAGGAGAAATAAGAGACTGTATTCTGAAAGGCACAAACATATGGTCATTTAGTGGCAAGCTCTTCAAGCCGGTGCTGCTCTGTGGTGATGGGGTTGGGGGAGCTTGCACTGTGCTGTAACATCGGGTAGAATGTCATCAGATGCGTTTCTAGCGGCTCTGTGGCCACTAGACACCCATTTGCTTTTAAAATGTGATATAAAATTTGTACAGTAAAAGTTTTGATACTTTCTATCCATCGTGTTTTTCTTCTAGAAATGCTTTAAATTAAAATGGTTTGTCACCTCTAACTAGGATTAACTCCAAATGAATCAAAGACCTCGAGGTAAAAGCTTTACAAGAAGGAATAGGAGATACACTAGACCTCCTTGGCACAGGTCGAAACTTTCTTATTAAGGACCAGGAAACACAACAAATCAGAGAAAGGCTGGATAAATGGGATTGCATTAAACTGCAGAGCTTCTGTATGGCAAAGGACATAGCTAGCAAATTAAATACAAAGCCTACAGAGTGTGAGAAAATCTTCACTAACCAAACAACAGACAAAGGCCTCATATTTAAAATACATCAACAGCTCAAAAAATTGAATCACTCCAAAACTAATCTCCAAAGAAACAACAATCCCAAACACTTAAAGAGAATCTTCTCTGAAGAAGAAATAAAAATGGCCTATAGACACATGAAGAAATGCTCAACATCTCTGGTCATAAAACAAATGCAAATCAAAACAACTCTAAGATACCACCTCACTCCAGTTAGAATGGCCATGATCAAGAAATCTAATAACAACAGATGCTGGAGGGGATGTGGCCAGGAGGGATCACTACTACACTGTTGGTGAGAGTGCAAACTCATTCAACCACTATGGAAAGCAGTATGGCAATTCCTCAAAAGACTAAACATAGAACTCCCCTATGACCCAGCAATTCCACTACTTGGCATCTACCCATTGGTCCAGAAACAAGGACATACTAAATCCACTAGCCCAACGATGTTCACTGCAGCACTATTTACCATAGCAAAGATATGGAACCAACCTAGATGCCCCTCAGTTGATGAGTGGATCAACAAGATGTGGTATTTATACACAATGGAATTCTATGCTGCTGTCAGAAAGAATGACATCGCCCCATTTGTAAGGAGATGGAAAGACTTAGAAAAAATCATATTAAGTGAAGTAAGCCAAACTCAAAGGAACATAGGCTCAATGGTTTCCCTCATTTGTCATAATCAGTAGAAACCTTGGGCTCTCCTAGCAGAGATTCACAATAGAACAAAACGTAGATACATAAGGCCACATAGTATGACGCTAAATGTAAGGACCTCTAGGATATAGAAACAAAAGCCATATAATGAGTGATTGTTGTCCTTAATGTACTATGTTATCTCTCATCTCTTTTGCTGTCCCTTGGTTATCTCATATTTTTACAATATTTCACCTTATCTGATATATTTTATATATGCTTAATTGGTTATTTGAAATCGGATGAGTGGAGGGACCGGGGGAGGGAAATGGGGACCATGACATGAGAAAGGTTATCAATATTTGTGAAATAATGTACCTTCTATCTGGTGAATATAATGTAACCCTTCTATTAATTGCAATAAAAATATATGAAAAACAAAACATAAATTAAAATGGTTAGTATTAACAAAAAAGTAAAAGCATGATCATTTAGTGACTTGGATATAAAGATGACACATTCAAAGCTAACAGGATAATCAAGTGTGTTCATACCTACTGTAAATTTGGTCCTTAGAGACTACATAATCTGTTTGTGTTTACAGTTCTTTAGCTCCTCTCTTCTAGTTGTTCATAAAATACATGTTAGGTTATTGTGAATTATTGTCACCTTGTAGAACACTAGATCTTATTATTTGTAATCTAACTCTGTCTTGGTACCCATTATCCAATCTATGTCCTCTTTTCAAACTCAAATAATGAGTACTCTGTACTAAGATGGCATTATTGTTTAACAAGAAGAAAAGAATTTCTTATTACCTAATAATTTCACTCACAGGTGTGTGTGAATTTCACAGAAGTTCTTGTTCTTAAGTGCAATGTGTAGGGATATTCACACTATGTATGTTTAATTATCAGCTAAATGTCTACTGACAGGAGAGTTGTTCGATAAACTTCATAAACTTCATACTTGACAGTGGTGAATATTGACCATAGCCATGTGCTTTATCACAGATAACATGGAAAAATGTAACGTGAAGAGAAGAAAGCAAATTCCTAAAGAATACATAGAATATGCTTCCCCTCAATAATAAAGTATAAATATATAAAACTGAGTAATTCATACTTAGTCTAATAAATTCATACTTTGTCTAATAAGATGATTTCTAAAGAGTATATTTTTTGTGAAGAGGAAACAAGCAAAGCAATTTGGGAAAAGTTCAATAGCTTTACTAGAAATGGTAATTTTCCATTTTGAAGCTCGCTGTGGGTATATGAATGTTCACTTACAACTTATTCTTTACGCACTATTCACTAAACACCCTGTTTTTGAATATTTAAAATACTTTTTGAAAAATAAAAACTAAAGTTTCCAATTGGCCAAGACTCTCATCAACTGATCCAGGCAGTCTAATTATTTCCCTATTTACAGCTGGATTTATTCTTTTAACTTTGGCTCATCCCTGAACAAATTTACTGAATATGGTCTAGTGATCAGATTAGCAGCTCTCTGTGCTGTTTTAGCCAATCTCAACCTCAGCATATGCATAATACAATTTTAATGGCCCAGAACAACATATTTAGTCATCTAATATAGGCAGTTACCCCATTAGCAATTTCATTGGAAATCCCCCAGTATGTAATTTCTATTAGCGGCTTTATTATGAAATTCCATTGCTCTCTCCTGGGGGCTGTACCAGAAACCAGGTTTGATGATCCCAACAAATGTTACTTTCTCATTGAAGCTTCTCTCTGTGCCTGAAGGCAGACTTTGCTCATCCCAATAGCATTTCCTTGTCTGCAGAACGAAGAGTCCTGACATCTATCTTATGGATTATTTTGAGGGAAAAACCAGAAAGTGCCTTTGGAGCTCAACTTAAGCAGTCACAAATACCATCCATTCTGATGATGGTGATGCCTTCATAATCATTAGCATTCTTATCCACGTTCTATGCCTTTGTGAGGATTCACACCCCAGTGTGACATACTTTGGCTAATTATTTATGCTGCTATCTCCTGAAGTTTGCAAACCTGATAAGAAGGGGAAGCCTGTTTCATTCATCCATGTGTCCTTGCTGTCTAGTGTAAATAGTTCTTAGTGTGTAATAGGCACTCATATGAATTTTTTTAAATCAGGTCTGAGAGATTTATTTTTACGCTTCTGTATTCTTTTAAAAATCTATGCTTTGAAGATTTAGTTCAGGTTAGAATCCCTCAAAAACTCCTGAAATTTGGCTTCCTCTCTGTGCCTAGGGAATGTGTGTGTTCTAATGCCTGCTTTGGATGGAATCACAAGGCAAAAGTGCAGTCATATCAAAAAACAAAATTATAATTTAGTTTTAAATTTGTAATGGGCTCTATTTGCAAGTCCAGAATTGAGCAACATTTGATTCCATGAAGCAGAATGAGTGTTGTGGTAAGTGGAACAAGAGGAGGTTGGTTTTATGCCAGCAACAAATATCAAAGGCCGATTTGGTCATTTTAAAGTTGTTTATCATATAAAGCAGGGACCAGGAAACAGGACAATGGAAAAAGAATGTTTATTTGTTGGGTTTATTGTAGGGGTGATATATAGAGGGGTTACAGTTATATTCATCAGGTAGTGGGTACAATACTTCTTGACCATTGATACCCTTCTCATATTTTTCTCTCACTGTCCTTCCTCCCACCCCCCTCTCATCTTGTTTTCTCTTTCCCTTCTCTATTTCAAATAAACATATAAACATACATTCAATATACCAGGTACCAAAGTCAGATACAGTAACACAAGATAAACTGTAAGAGGAAATAAAGAGATAAGAAATAGCTTTACCTAGTACATTAAGAACAAGTCATGGGCTGGGAGTGTACCCTAGAGGTAGAGTGCTCACCTAGCATGCACAAAACCCTGGGTTCAATTCCTTGGTACCACATACTCAGAAAAAGCTGGAAGTGGCACTGCGGCTCAAGTGGCAAAATGTGCCAAAGGACAGTGCCTGGTAACTCAGTTCAAGCCCAAGGACTGACAATAAAAAAAAAGTCACAAAGATAAACCTCTTGTTTCCATATTCTGTAGTTTACTTCGCTTAGCCTCATCTTATATGACTACATGTACATAGTTTTTGAGCTTTTGTGATGCTCTGCTATGAGAATCTTAGTCGTGTAGTAATTGTTACAAATAAGGGAAACCACGGAGCCTACGTTTCTTTGGGTCTGGCTTACTTCACTTAATATGATTTTCTCCAAGTCTTTCCATTTCCTTAAAAATGGGGTGATGTCATTCTTCCTTATGGCAGCATAGAATTCCATTGTATATAAATACCATATTGTCTTGATCCAAGAAAGACTATTTAATATCAGGCCACATCAGATCATTTCTGTGTGAATCACAATTGAGGTACAGGTAGCTTCCATATCATGCTCTCCTCTTTGTCTTGATTTCTTAGAGAAACTTAGTTTTATTTGGTAACTTAGACATTTTACAGAGATGACTTGATTTTGTTTTTGGTCTAAGTCTGTTGAGGCTTCATGCAGCCTATTAGTCTAAAATTAAGACCTCCTATAACATTTATTTAACCATGAGATGAGGACAGGTTGTAAGAAATACCTACCCTTGATAAGCAGTTTGTCATTCTGGTCCAAAGCTTCTTTTCTTATTTATCACATGCTTTCCTCAGAAAAACATAGGACCCAAACATAAACAGAATCGTTTTTTCCTACATGAAATTAGCTTATTGAGTAGATCTATTTTGGACAGAATGAAAAGAACATTCAGGCTTGGGCCCAGTTCACTGGCTGTACACTTGGTTATTTTGAACATAAGAACCTGAGAAATAAATGACAGTGGATACGACACATGGCAGAGTAAGAGCAAGAGAAGTATATTTAGTCCATTCTGTCAGAGCCCTTAAATTTGAGTCTTCATCTAGTTATGCATTTATAAGCTAAAATTATTTAAGAATTTCTGTGCTTGAGAGGCAACATAGTGTGATGTAATATTTAATGCAGAGCAGTATGAAAGTTTATTGAGAATTTTATGAGTTTGATTACTAAGCATATAAAATTTATTTGGTTAGAATGTTTTAAAAATTGCAACTATGTGGTTACATGTACTTGGAAATAAATATGACAAATGAATATATTTGGGGAACTGATTACTATCAAAATGTAGAGGAGAAGATTATGAAGCTCTATGGCTTTGTCACCACAGTAATAGTGACAGCAGAAGGACCTCAATCAGAGTACCTTTCACTGGAACAGGAATCTTGAGAAGCAGATTACTTATGCATGTCTCTTGGGCTCTAATAAGAGATTGCATATGCATGTTCTCAGCGGGTCCTTGGAACGAGGCTTGGGATGGAGTGCAGAGTAGGTGTGTGAAAATGGTTAGAGTAGATGGCGAAGTGTGAGCTCTCCAGTGGAATTAAAAATAGAAGATTTTTTGTGAGTCATGGAGCTTGAATTAAGGCCCTGGCACTGTCCTTGGGCTTTCTTAAGGATAGCACCCTACAACGTGTGCCACATCTCCATTTCTGGCTTTTTCTGTGTATGTGGTACCAAGGAATGGAACCCAGGGCTTCATACTTTCTAGGCAAGCACTCTTCCACTAGGCCACACTCTTGTCCCCTAAAAGATTTTTAAAATCAAATGTTCACTCTCAAAGCTAGAGTGTGTATGTGTGTATGTATGTATAGTATATATGCATATATACACACACATATATATACACACACATGTAGTATATATACACATATACATATATATACACAGGGCATATATACACAGGGTATAAATATGTACCCTGCATATGTATGTATATATACCAGATATACACAGGATATATACATATATACATGTTTACATGTATGTATTTATGTGTATGTGTGTGTGCTATTGTCATCTACTTGGCAATTTTGTCCATTGATTGATTGTGGCACAGTGTGATAAACTAAGAGTTAAAAACCCATTTTACATTCCTGTCCTGGTAAGGGTTCCAGGAAACTCCACATTAGGAGAGACACTGTGACTTCAGAGTCAGGCAGAACATTATTTTAACAGGACACGAAATCTTGTGTAAATGATTTAATGGTTTTGAGGTATGTATTTTTTCATTAAATGGATTGAAACAGGATCTTTTTAGCTTAATTTTTTGTATTGTATTATCGTTAGGAACTGAAAAAGTATGTATATAAAGTACTTGCTACATTAAAATAACTTTAAATTCTCCTTTACTCATAAACAGTTGCTGTTTTGCTCTGTGCTGGAAAACAGACAGACAAGACACCTTTTGTGTTTTGTTATTATTGTTGAGGAACTTACTACCTGGTTGAAGGCATAGACAGGTAATATAGGTGAAGCCACTTATGGTTAGGAAGCTCTTATTGTCCATATTTTCTTTTATTCTGGCTTCTAAAATAATTTTTATTGTTACCACTAAGGTGTTGTACAGAGGAGTTACTGCTTCTTAAGTCAGGCAATGAGTACATTTCTTTTGTGGACAGTGTCATCCTTTGCTTTCTCTCAGTTTCCTCTTCCCACCATATTTTCTTTTTAACATATAAAGAAGAACCTCAAGTATTTCATTGAGGACATTATCCTTTAGCTGAAGTACTATTCTCTCAACTTCACTTTATAGCAAAATATGCTGCAATTAAATTATAGCCAATAAAATAAATATAACTTCTTTTTGTCATAACATCTAGAACATTTCTTGAAACTAGAGGGAGTATTTATTTTCTTCTTTTGTTTTTCTGCTGTCTAGCTTGAGGGTATGCTATGTGGAGCATTATCAGTCTTCTTCAGCCTGAGGTGAATTTCTTTAAGAAGAGAATGTTGCATCATTAAAACAGAATTATCACCAAATCTAGGTACTTGGTGACCACCAAGTCAGCCTCTAACCCGAGCTTCTTCAGTTTTTATTATATAAGCAGATATTGGTTAAGCTAATGCTCTTTAGAATATTCTGTGGCTTGTATCTTACGAAAATAAAAGAATGCAACAGGACACATGGAGAGACTCTAAATGGGGACACTGGTGATCTTTGTCTTATTAGTTTTTTTTTTTAAGAGGAAGTGATGGTTAAGTAGGTTGAGAATGAGCAGAGTTCCTAGCCTCCTGATATGGTGTTTTGCTAGGAGTTTGGCACTGCATCTATTTATAGACACAGTGTGCATTATCTAGATAAGCTTATTAGAAGGATGGTTTGAGAGCTCTTACACAAATTGGTCTGTCATTTCCCAAATAACAGAGACTGGATATTTTCATTGAGAGGTTAAAAAGCTGGACTGGTGTTTTTCAATTTGTTCAGATGTATGTGTGTATGTTATTTTGAAAATATGAGTATGTTTTCACCTTATATTTCCTTGAATCCTTAACCTTTCTCCTACATTTGGCCAACTAAACTAATTGGTGGCTATATAGAAAGGAAAAAGAAATATTGCTTTCCTGCCTTTTGAGTTTTTAAAGGACAAATTGGGGTTCTTAACCAACAAAGACCAGAGAGGACATGTCACCAAGGGTAAAGACACGAGGGACACAGCACAGAAGAGTTCCTTGGAAGGTAGCTCTATGTAATCTGATCTCTGGCTCAGTCTCAGCAAAGGTAGGTATATTATAGAAAAATCCAAATAGGCTTCTGAGATCTGCTCTCAGCTTAAATCTGAAGCATCCCCCAGGTACAACCCTGGGTAAGCAACAGGTTCCAGGGGAGAGCTAGTATGTGATGTCCAGAAAGACAAGGTCTTGGGAGAGCAGGGGAGGGAGGGGAGGATAAAAAGAAAGACAAGGTCTTAGATACACAGAAATCTTTTGGATTATGATATAGAAATGGGAGCTGGGAAATTATTCCTAAAGAAGAATCATTAGGTGTCCTAAACAGGCCTAATGAGGACAGAAAGGCAGACACTAAACCTTAAATATGATGGGGTATGATACATGAATCAGTGGAGGACAAAAAAATCGTGCTGTGGCAGCATAGAAAGACAATTATCTGGACTTGGATCCCAACACCATGACATGGTGTAAGGCCCAGAGCTTATGTGAGACAGCTCCACTACCATAAAGATTGGGATCTCACACTATTATCCTGATGAACCGCTGCTTGTCTGAGCTGTAGGGAGAAAAGGGTTATTCTTACACTCTTGAGTATGGAGGGAGCTGACTCTTCCACTGGTCATTCATTCCACAATAACGCACTGAGTGCTTAGACAGTGGCAATTGTAGTATCTAGGATACTGTAAATTTGTTGAAATTAGGAAGCTATTAACATACAGAAACCATACAAATACTGTTAGATTATTAAGTCACATATGGTTAAAGACTAGTTAGAAAAATAAAGCAGGATCAGAAATAACTTGCTTTGGGAAGTAGACACAAAGATATGATGAGTTCTTATTGAAATCTATGTATTGTACGGTTTTGTTTTCTTGGTATCTTATAGGAATACACAATCACTGCTCCATCTGAAGAAATGTTGTTGAAGTAAATATTTGGGCATTATACTTTCCAAAGATCAAGAATAAGTTGGAGTAAATTATCAGTGTTGGGGAACCTTATACATTTTGATTCCTTCTCCCCTGCATCCCTTCCTTCTCTCTCTCTCTCTCTCTTTTTTAAATAGGAATTGAAGTCAGGACCTTGTACATATTAAGAAAACACAACTTGAGTTGTACAATAATTCTTCTCTTTGTATTTTGATTTTGAAACTCACAGTCCTGCTGCCTTCAACCTCCCAGCGTGAGATTTCAGGGGTGAGCCACAATGCCTAGCTACATAATCTCTTACATGCCTTCCATGTGCTGCATTGGGTAAAATGTCTGCACATGGTTTGATGGATAAGAGCCCTGATCCTCATACAGATTAGTTAACTGTGTGAGGATTCAAAGCCTAGAACTGGGAACCAAGGACTGGAGTATGCAATAAGGCGGGTTGAGATTTCTGGCTGTTTCCTATTGTTTTGCAGCCAATTTAGGGGCCTCAAACAGCAGGTGGGACAGACTTGGGAAATCTCTGCAACTCTAGAGCACCCTCTGCTGGCCAGGTAATTCCCAGTGATAGCATTGTACTGTGGGATGAGAAACAGGCCAAAACTGTTAGGCTGCGAGGCCCACAGACTTCTACATTATTCTGCAGCAAACCACAATAGATTTCATGTGCTGTAATCAATTTTCAAGTGGCAGAAACCCAGTAGTCATCTTAAATCAGCACATAGGGAATTAGAATGTGCCTTGGGGAATCAGGCAATCTGACCCCATTTGTATTCTGAGTTTCCTTAGTAGGATCTCTCACAGAGACATTTCCATCTTTTTCCCCCTCTACTATCTTTCGTTGGAAAAGAGAACTTTTATCCCGACTGAGCAAAAAAGTCTTTTCTGTTTTAGAGGTGAGCAAACATTAATGGCTGGATACCAGATATGAATAGGCTTGGTATTGTCTGGAAGGGGCAAGAAAGGACAAGACTCAAGGATCTCTATCCAAAAGCCAATGGGCTCACTCATTATGGCAGAAAAAGAAAATTGGATGTAAGTATAACGTAGTGAGGGCCACAGACCTCAATTTCATGGCCTTCCTTAATATAGATATTAACAATTGGGCAAAGTTATTGGTCAATTTACTAAAGATCAAACATTAATGGAGGAATTCAATCCGAACAATGTGCCATTTTATAGCTAGTACATGGAAGTTCACCTGTATGAATTTACTGTGCTTATTTAATACCCATTTAAGATGAAAAATGATGCCAGCTCAGTGTTAATAGCATCTTCTGATGCTTTGAAAATGTTCTTGTGGATTGCATGGTAGTTGCTCCTTCCACAGATGGGGATTGAAAACTTTATCTTGAATGTCTTGCACTCACAAACATCCTTAGACGTGAATGAATAGACGTTAATGGAACAGTGTGTTATCATTGGAACCCTTACATTGCTGGCTTGCTGGTGAAGGATGTCTTGTTTCAGAGGGTCTTAGCCAATTGCAATCAAGCTGGGATAAAAGATGCTGCTAACAAATTCACATTTCAATTTATAGACCAGATCTTGTGATATTTTTTCCAACATCCTATTTTCCTTTTTTCATCTTATATCTCCTGACTGTATCTCTTTGTGTCTGAAAAAATTTAAGCATAAGGGAAATAGGATAGATTTATGGAAACACTCTGGTTATGAAATTATTCAGAGGTTCCTAAGAGATTCTGAAAGTGATGGAGAACATGCCATGGTAACACTTCAGCAAATATAGGAGCACAAGGTATGGGTATTGATCGTTCCTGGTGCTCAGATTCCTTGTCTATAAACTCTGAGAGTGTCTATTAGCCCTAATATCTCATAAATCTATTATTTCTACCTGGCTGTTAGGAACAGCTTCTTAGAAAAGTCTTCCTATTCAGGCACACATCATTTTCTCATTATTTTCTATATGAGATAGTGTAAACCGAGTATGGTATTGGGCAGAAAATAGCACTGGATTAGGACTCAGGAGACAGATTGTAGCTTTGGTCGATAAGAACTGGATGGCTTTGAGTAAATCATTGAACTTCTCTGTTTTGGTTCATTCATTTATAAATGAAAGCTCTGGATTAAACTATGTTTCTTTCTTACCTCTAAAGTTTAAGGTTCTATAAACTATTTGGGATTTTAACATTTATATAATAAAAATTATATGATTATTGTTTTGAATTCTTTTTTTAATGAGGTTAGAGTCCTTTAAATAAAAAGGGTTAGCCTGTGAATCTTTTAGGTTACAGAGTGTGGATAGAATACTTGCTAAACTAATACTTTCAAAATGGTATCCATGGACTCATGTGAGTCCATAAACACATTTCAGAGGGATGCATATTTCTGTGTTCTGAGAAATATTAGTGCAGAGAAACCAAACCAAACATGAACAAATTCAGGACCTGTCATCCCAAAATAACACTCTGGGGTACTGAGTATTTTGAGCTATTGGCATCTGAAAGGCAACAGATGAAAGAATTTTCTGACAGTATGTCTTTTGTCTTATGGAAAATAGGAGTGGAAATTTCGACAATGCCTTTCTCATACTAGGAGAAAAGAAATGCTATTATCATCAAGGATGTAAAGTTAAGGCTAGGTGAAATTTTACAAATAAATCTATCACACAAATCCTTACTTCCCAGTTTCTTCCTTACGTTAACCATTCTAGCCTATGCTCCTTTCTTGTTATGTTTTTACAATTTCAACTTAGTATAAATCTGTTCAACTGTAACTCCAGATCATAGGCTCTCATTTTTCTTGAGACAATTCCCATGTGCATATAAAAAAATAGTTAGGCCTTGTAATTTTCATTTTCTTCTTGCTCATTTTTCCTTCCTTCCTTCCTTCCTTCCTTCCTTCCTTCCTTCCTTCCTTCCTTCCTTCCTTCCTTCCTTCCTTCCTTCCTTCCTTCCTTGCTTTCCTCCTTGCTTTTCAAAACTACTGGGTTTATATACTGGGTTTGTGCTTGTTCCGTTAGTTCTCTACCACTTGGGCCACACCTGCAGGCTAGTTTTTTTTACCAGTTATCTTGGAGATGGAATTTTATATTCTTTCTGTCCTTGCTGGTTTTGAACTGTGATTCTCAGTCACAGCTAGGATTATAGGCATAAGCCACTGCTACTCAGGCAATGTTAGCTTAATTCTTAATTCTGAGAGACTAAGATAATAGAGGAACAAAATTTCCTTGTCTACAAAATCTTAGATTTGAAAGTCAAATGAGTGGAGGTAGAAAGGCTTAGGTGTTGGAAGTAAGATGTAGTTGATCTACCCATTAGGGTTTTGATAACAATTAGAGAGTTATCAAAATGAGTAATGTGAAGATAATTTCTTAAAAACTGTTTGCAAAGATTAAGAGAATGTCAAATGGTAAAAAGGGCGGTGCGTGCATTGATACATCATTAATGTTCCAGCAGATCAAGACTGGAGGAAGGAGCAATCCTCTGACTATATCAGAGCAACTGGGAGCCTTCGTTGGGAGCCTGAGAAGTCTGAGGAGATATCCCAATATTTTTTCCCTCCTACTTTCTTCAAATTTTCTTAATGACTATATTAAATCAGGCAAGGAATTCTATTAATCAATAAAGACATGTGAGCCTCTGGAGGAAGAGGACAATTAGGTAAAGGAGGGAGATGGGTTTGTGGAAGCAAAAGGCAGAGGCACGAGGGTATGGAGAGAAGGAGAATAATAGGGAGGAAGTCTGTTTAAAAAGTGTAACTCAAGCTGGGCTTGGTGACTCAACCCTGTAATCTTAACTAGTTGAAAGGCATAAATGAGAGATCAAGGTTCAGGCTTAGTCTAGGCAAAAAGGTCACAAGACTCCATTTCAAGCAAAGGCAGAATGTGATGACACATACCTGTAATCACCAGTTGAGTAGGGGAAACAAAATGGATGGGCATACATCCAACATTTCTAGTGACAAGAGGAAGCATCAATAGGAGAATCACAGCTCACTTTGAAAACAATGCAAAAAAAGCTGGAATCATGGCTTACGTGATGGACTTCCAAGTAAATTTGAGGCTCTGAATTCAATTGCTAGCATTACAAAATAAAACAAACAAAAGGATAAAATCCCAGTGATGCCAACATTCAGCATCATCTACACCAAAGAGGGGCTCATTGATTCTAAGGCAGTGCAGATCAGTGAAAGTGAGGCATGGGAATCAGGAGCCAGACATTCAGATCTAAACACTAGCATAGATTAATCACCAGCTTGGTTAAAAGCACACAGGCACTATTTTCTCTGCTTTCAGCTTCATAATCCCTCATTTACTTTTTCCTTTTTCATTGAATTTTATTGTAGGGATAATATATAGAGATAGTTACATTCATCAGGGTAATGGGTACATTACTTCCCAAACCTTGATACTCCTTCTCATGTTTTTGTTCCCCTTTCTCTCCCCCACACCCTCACCAATCCTCTTTTCCTCCCTTCCCTTCCCTATTTCAAATAAATAAGTGTATATATGATATACCAGGTAACAAAGTCAGATAAAGTAACCACATGCATGAGATTAACCATAAGTGAGAAAAAAGAGGAAAGAACTAACTTCACATAGTACATTAAGAACAACAATCAAAAGATAAACCTCTGTGTCCATATCCTAGAGTTCATTTTGTTTAGTCTCATCCAATATGACCATATATATATATATATATATATATATATATATATATACATAGCTTTTGAGCTATTGTAATCCTTGGCTAGGAGAGTCCTAGATGTGTACTAATTATTACAAATGAGGGAAGCCATGTAGCCCATGCTCCTTTGGATCTGGCTTATTTCACTTAAAATGATTTTCCATTACCTTATGAATGCTGATGGCAGCATAGAATTCCATTGTGTATAAGTTCCACATCTTGTTGATCCATTCATCTGCTGAGGGGGCATCTGGGTTGGTTCCATATCTTAGCTATGTTAATAATGCTGCAATGAACAACGATTAAAAAAAGCAGCTTTTTCTCTTTCTGTATGATCTTTCTTTCCTGCTTGTTCAAATGATTATCATGCTCTACTAGCAAGAATATTTTGAGGAAAGATGCATCTCTTGTTGGGTACAGAAGTTCAAGAAGTGTGTGCAAAAAGGAAAAATTATCTTAAAAATAAGACACCCTTTGCTTGGTTTTTAACTCAAGACTTTATGCTTACACAAAAGAGTGCTCTATGACTTGTAATATATTCCTCTTCCTCTTCCTTTTATTGCTTTACTTATTTTCCAGCTAGTGTCTCTTGCTTTTTTCAAAGTCAGATCTTACCTCTGCCTTCCAAGTAGCTTGTGTTACATGTATGCCTCACTTCTACTGGCTCCCATTCTTTTATCATAATGTTCTAAAAGTTAGAGAGACTTTGATATTTCTGGGATCAGAAGATAAACATGTACAACAAGAATGACATGTGTATCCAGTGTCCAGAGCAAAGGGGGTGGTTATTGTTAGACAAGTTTAAATCAACACCCCTCTTTCCTAATAGAAATATTGCTGGTGACAAACTGGATTAGTGTCTTTCTGTGAGAACCCATGTTCTCAATTTAGAGTGTGCCTTTACTTTCTGCTTCCTTGCTCAATGGAATTTTGTCAAATTTTCTTACCTCTGTTACTTGTCTGAAGATTCTATTTCTGAAGTAAAGCACCAAGTACAAAACCCTATACAGACAGTATGTAAGTAACATTGAAGGGGGATTTTCACAGACTTTCATAAAGGACTAGTAATAATTACATTTCAAAATCTTCCCCCAATTAATATGATCCTTCTCTCCTTATAATTCCTAATGAAACACATGACACATGTGTTACATTGATTTGATTAGATGGTTAATTATTAATGCTTTAAAGTTGAAACTAAAATCTAGAGGACTGGGATAGTCATTCATACTTTCCCTCAATGAATTAATACAACGAGATAGTTAAAATGTCCAATAAGGAATAAAATAAAAAGGAAAACAGAAGCTTCATCTTGATTATCAATCATTCTTCATGATGCTATTTTATCTTACAACACCTTTAAAAATTTTTTTTAATTTGTGCCAGTATTCTGGGCCTTGTGTTTGGCCTTTAGCTTGGCTTTTAGCTTCATAGTTGGTATTCTACCACTTGAATCATGTCTTTACTCCTGGCTTTTTGTTGTTTAATTAGAGATGAGAGTCTTTTGGGCCTCAGGTTGGCTTCGAACCATGATTCACAGATCATAGCTTTCTGAGTAGCTAGGCTTACACATATGAGCTCCCAGTACCTAGCTATCATGTTCTTTAAGGTCACTAAGTTAGTGTGGTCCTTAAAACAATCCTTTGAGTTTTTCTTTAAATTGTATTTTATTGTTGGGTAACTTATAGAGGGGTTACAATTACATTCGTCAACATCATTTATTTGTTTAAACTGTAACCCTCTTTATAGATGTAGAGAATGAGACCTAAAGAGGTCTAGATATGTACTAATTATTACAAATGAGGGAAGCCATGGAGCCTATGCTCCCTTGGGGCTGGCTTACTTCACTCAAAATGATTTTTAAGGTCATATTACTACTAAATAGAGATGACCAGTATGGTAATCTCACCTTGATTGAAAAAGACTTCTTCCAAGAATCTCATGAAGGGTGATTCCAGAATGCCAATTTACTTATCTCCCACCTTTTTCCTTTTATAACTGGAAAATATGACAATTTTATTTGCAACCGAACAGACTAATTTTCCTGAGAATTGGATTTAAATGGTATCATCAATCACCTAGCCAGATGATACATGGCTTCAGGAAACAACATTAAAATAGTTAAAGCAGTTAAGCATATATTTTATTTCTCTTTTGAATTTTTAACAGAAACAAAATACAGTATATTCAGTAACACCTGTTTATTGTTTGTAAAAGGCTGTATTTAGCTTGTTCTTTTCTTTAATTGCAAAAGCTTTCATGTCAAATTCAGATTCTACAGATGGATTGCTTAGCAATAAAATGTCAAGTTTCTTATTCACACATCTAATTTCATTTTGGCCTTAGAGAATTCCCCAAATCTAATGAAGCTACTAGTTAGGGGAATGAGAAGAATTGGCAGCTTTCAGGCAGTTTTCTTCCTTTTTACATGTTGTGGTATCTGCTGCACAGGTCCTAAAAGGTGGGCTCAGAGACACCCATCTGTCATCCCTAATTAGGGTCTATAAATGGGCCTTATACAAATATTTCATTACAAATGAAATTTTCAAAAAATGAGATTTCCAAGTAATGGAAAATCTTTATAACCTAGCTATAACAGCAATCACTTTACAAAAATATTACAGAGAAAGGAGAAAATGAATACTATACTATATCATCCTAATTTTAATTACACTCAGAATATTACAATAAGGAAAGAGCTCAAAGTGAACGTGGCTGGGAAGTAGAGAACCAAATAGCCACTGAAATGAATATGCTTTATTTAATAGCCACAATAGTACTAGAAAGTTGGAATAATTATCGTTATTTTACATAGGAGAGAGTTGGGGCTAAGTAAGGTTTTATAATTTTTCCCCCCAAATCACAAAACTAGAATTGGAAAAGCCAGCATACAAGCCTGGGTTTTTCTGGTTAAATTGGCCACACAAATCAGTTCCATTACTAGACCAGATGGCCGACTTTCTGCCACACAGCTCAGCCCTCAATACCCTCACTGCATTTCTAAGCAAGAGTGGACCTACATTCAGGATAAAACCTGAGGCTTTGGATGTTGTTTTTTTTTAATTCCTCTCTCTTATTCAGTATAACATTCCAGATATGAACATTTATTTATCTTAAATAAAACCCTTTGAACAAGTAGTCAGGAGGAAGAGTCAGAGACGTCTACCTATTCTTTTTTCTTCATCACAATGAATTAAATTGTTTTAATACTTCATGCTTTCAGTTTATTAAGGATTTTATTGACTTAAATATTGCACAAAGCCATGCATCTAAATGAGTATCATTAGCTCTGGCTGGTAGAAGATACCTTAGATAGAATATAATCTTTAATCCTCTTTTAATGTGTGGATGTGTGGACATTAAGTCTCTGAGAACTTCAAAGACACAGAAAAAAACCATCGATGCATGTCAAGTTGTAGAACCCAAGTCTTCTGAATTCCAGAAGGTTTATTATGCCTTCCTATCAGGTTTCTACAGATACAATAAAAACATCAAAAGGAGAGATTAAAAAGTATAAATAAATAAATAACCTTGTGGCATGGTCTGCTGAAGCAGTGAACATTAAGAAAACAAGCTGTTTGATTGATATCCAAGACACAAGAACAAATGACATTCAGGAATGAAAATTCAAATTTGCTCTCCATTTTGGAACAATACTTTTACAGGTCCGAGAAGAGTGAACAAAGCAGAAGCTAAGGATTTGCATGAAGTCAAGTTTTTATAAAGACTTCTCAAATATTTGAGCCATAAGTGGCAAAGAAAGATATAGCAAAAAAGAAATGACTAGCAAACTATGAGAATTAGGGTTGCAGAGAAAAATGCAAACGACAGTCTTGATAGCATGAAGGTAGCCATAAAATTCACACAACCCAAACTGTTAGGAGTTTGGTTTGGATAGGAAGAGATGAGTGATTCAATAAAAATTTAAAACAAGAAACAGTGACCTGGGAATGAAAGTGGGAAAAAAACCTGGGAAGGGGTAACAATGTTCAAGAAGTAATGTACCTGCTATCTGATGACTAAACTGTAACCCCTTTGTACATCACCCCAACAATAAAATACAAAAAGAAACAGTGAACTGGTTATATTAGATATAGTTATAAAAATGAATACCAGAAGAATGGAAAGAAAATCAGAAATAAAATGTGTAGAACCAAACAAAACCAATACAGATCATCTAACAAAATATTGAAAAGGTATGAGAATTAAAATAGTTTTATGATCACATTTATACAAAAATAAGTGCTTATAAAACATTTATATGGTTTTCCCATAATACCTGACATATGGATTGAAGTGGGAAGAGAAAGAGAAAAGCAGAACTTTTTTATTACTAGTACTTTTCTAAATAGTGCGAATTAGTACCTTTAAAATAAATATTACCAGCCATTTAAAAAATTCAACAAACAGTGATCCAGCAATAATTATTACATAAAATTTTAGCAAAAATTCAGACTAAAATACAGTAATATATGAATTATTACCCATCATCTATAGTTCATTATGAAAATGCTGTTTTTCCAAAGTCACAAATACCAAGGCAAGAGTCTTTGTTGTCACTAGCAGACTTCAGACACTGTGGAAGTCATTAGTGCTTCCTCTAGCCAATGTGACTCATCAGAGCTGTATGAAATTGTGTAAGAACCTAAACTTCATCTGGTTATTTTGGCCCACTGACACTGAAAGCATTTTCATAGTTGGGTGCCTGTGGTTCCGCCTGTAATCCTAACTACTCAGGATGCTAACAGCTGAGGATTGTGGTTTGAAGTTAGCTTGGGCAGGAAAGCATGTGAGATACTATTTTTTTTTTCCAGTCCTGGGCTTGAGCTCAGGGCCTAAGCACTGTTCTTGGACTTTCTCAAGGCTAGAGCTCACACTTGAGCCACAGCATCACTTCTGGCTTTTTCTATGTATGTGGTACTGAGGAATGATCCTGGGTCTTTGTGCATGCTAGGCAAGCACTCTATGACTAGGTCAAACTCCCTGCCCCATGTGAGATTCTTATCTTCAATTAATCACTAAAAATTAGAAGTGGAACTCTGGCTCAAGTGATAAGACACTAATCTTGAGCAAAAGAAACTCAGGGACAGTTCTCAGCCCTGAGTTCAAGCCTCATGACCAGTACTCCCCCAACCCCCTAAAAATAGAGATGTTATATTATCCCACAAATTACAGTGCAAGTAAAACTTTCAGTTTTCTCTGTGTCTTGACAAGTGGAGTATGAAAAGTATGAGACCAAAGTAAAAAAGAGAATCTGATCAAGAATAGGTAGTAAAATCCTCACATTTCATGAGGGAAGCAATTATTCAGAACATGTGATCTCACCAAGGACCTCTTTGATGTGGTTTTCCAAGTTTGGTTTTTCTTTTTTGTCTGGCCTTTCAGCTAATACAATATGCATTAAAAAACAATTCATATTTCTGATACTTAAATAAAAATGTATTGTTATTTATATAAAGGTGATATACACAGAGGTTATAGTTACATATGTCAGCTAAAGAGTGCATGTGTTTTGGGACAGTGTCACTCTTTCCTTTGTTGTCCCAGTTTTTCCCTCCCACCCCCAATAAGTTGTATAGTTCGTTTGCAACACAATGTCTAGTGAGTACCACTTTTGCATTTGCTTACCCTTTGTCACTCCATTTCTGTGCTTTCTCTTACCCTCTAACACATATAAACAGACAAATAAGACAGAAAGGAAAAAAGAAACCTGAAAATAGCGACAAAGAGAAAACCTTTTTGTTTCCATTTCCTGGAATTCATTTTGATAAATATTATTTTGTGTGATCAGAGGCATATAGGCATTGCATCTTGTCTTCCTTTCCTAAGAGTTCTGTTACTTTTCATACTTGAAAGTAAAATAATTTTACAATATGCAAGTCACTCATGCACTGAATTGATGTTACATTTGAGTGCCAATAAAAATTTTAAATAATAAATATCAAATTATTTTAGTTTAATTTTTGTTACTTTTGGGGGGACAAGGAGAGATGAGGAGGATGATTCTGGTTAAGATTCATTTTATATATGAAGATTTACATGTTAAAATGAAACCTAATACAAACAACTGATGTAATAAATATCTGTGAAATGTTATTTTCTCTAAGACAATACTTCAGGAATGGGAATTCAATAACAATTCTTTTATAATAAAATTGTTTTTATTGAAGAGTTTACAAATTATTAATAAGCAATCTGGTTGTCTAAACTGTAGATGTGTTTGTATGTATGTATGTGTGCACATACATCTCTTCAGCAATGACAATTTGAGCCTGATAAAAGTAGCAAGGATAATCTCTTACTCTTGGAGTTCATGTTCTCCTCAGAGAACTGAATTTGCAGTGCAGCTAAGAAGACAAGAATTTCCATTACACAGCTCAAGCATGTTTTTGTGCTAGATTCTGTCAAATCAGTAGTGGAGTTCAATCACTTATTCAACAAGTATTCATTAAGAATCTCTCTAAGAACTAGTCCTCAGGAATACAGTCTATAGAGACCAGAGTAATAACTTCAGTGTTTTTGATAATGTTTGTGGATTGATTTCCCAGGGGAAATGAGCTACCTGACTTGGAAGTTTAGTTGGGTACTGAGATTCAACATGTGGGGAGTGGAATCTGCAGGAAGGAGGACTGGGCAGGGGAGAGTGATCCTACTGGTTTGGCATCACCGCTTAGTATCCAAGTTCTTCCCTAGATCCTTGTTCTGGACATTCCACTCTTTGTTCTTTTGAGTTTTTAAATAACCAGCCAAACCATGGAGTGTAAGCTGAGTCCATTCTCACTTGGAGCCAGTGAATTATATTACCCAGTGAAAAGGCCACAGCTTTTCCTAGTAAGAAGATTTCTATCATTATGATCTGTCAGGGGCACCTCCCAGAGAGGCTACATGCTGCCACTATTCATTTTTGGATTTTAGTCCTGTACAAAATTTACTTTGAACCAAGGTTAGGCAGTGTCTACATCCATTATTGGTTAATAAGGGATCTCCCACGAGAGCGGTAAGGGAGATGGGCTTGTTCAAAATCAGTGGTGAGTAGACTTTGAATCTGTCTTGTTTGTGCACTCAAGAGTTGCTCATGCTCAATCCAGGCTTCCACTTGCAATTGAAGCTACATTGTTTGGTCCACTCAATTTTGTGATTAGTGAGTCTGGAGTAACTCAGGCCTTGGTAGATACATACGGATACTTCTGGCCATTTGGCCTCTTTTGAATAGTCTCCTCTACCAAGCCTTTGGGCAAAATAGCAAATGCATATCACTGCCCATTCAGTGACTGAAGCAATTTCTGATCCATTTATTTTCTGATAGTGATGGAAAAAATCATTTGTCAGATCAATAACTGTACAACATGTATCTGTGTTAATCTGATCTTGTGTAGATAACATATCTAGCACTGTAGCTTCAATTTAAGTTCCCACTTTTTGACGTTTTTGGCCTCATACTATTATCCTCCTGAATCCATCTGCTTCTTGAGGAATTAAATATTGTTACAATAGGGATTACTATCTAACATACTTTAGGTCTAAGGGTGGCATTAGTTTCTGCCATGTCCTGATGCATGATATTATTTTAAATTTCCTTGGGCTGAGTGTGTGTAGCAATATCAGAGCTTTCTAATTGGTTTTCTCCAGTAAGATAGATCTTACTCTATAGGCTAAGCATTTCAGATATCTGTTATTCCAACTACTAGGAGTGTTCACACTAATTATAAATATTTGGGCAGAGAGAAAATGAAAATGGATACTAAGTAGATCATGGGCTTACTGAACCAATTTGACCTGAAATTGGTAAAGCTGCATTTATTGCCTGGTGCCTCTGTATATTCGTGTTAATGGAGGCACATGTTGCTGTCTTTGGTCTCCTGATATCAATGTCAATGCATACTTTGTGTCCAAGAAAACTCTCAATGCTTGGGAATATCTTTTTTTCAATATGTTATTACTAAAGTAAATGACTACATTTTCCTGTGGGGATGTTATATAATAAGATATATATATATATATATATTTGGTTACAGTACAAAGCTTTTAAAGTTCTTTTAATTATCTGAGAAATGGGGTGAGAAGAATATCTTTTTAAAAAATTAATGCTACTAAGCTCTTTTTAGCCATACTTGAGTTTATGCTAATGATATGATTCTTGCAGTGTACTTGGATAGTTTAGTTGCTAGAGAAATCAGCCATACATTTAGAGGATTGGAACTTCCATCCCTATTCTTCACTGGGTTAAGTGCAATTATCAGTGATTTAATTGATTATGTCTATGAACCTCCGTAGAAATTCTATGCCTTTAGAGAGCTTCTGATCTGGTAAAAATGTCCAGAGGCTGATGTGCAGTAGTCCCATGAAAGAGACTCCTGCTCATTTACCTGGCCCTTCTATTCTATTCCTAGTCCTTCTATTCTGTTACCTTCAACTTCAGTTTTCATAGTTGTAGCTGGCAATAGCAAGCGAATTGTTGTTACAAGTTTTGTGAGCTCTTATAGCAAATTTTCACCTCCACTAAAAAATCTTGGAAGCCCCCCATGTATAGATCATGGGTCAACTAAAAGATTCCCAGCTTATAATTAGCAACTGAAAGGAAGGAAGTATTATTTATGATGAGACTGAACCCTTAGTATGTGGGGTGTGAGAGTAATGCCAAATAGTGTTTGAATTGAATTGAATTGAATTGAATTGGGGGATTCCCAATTGGTGATGCAGAATTGCATGATGTGGGGACACACACACACACACACACACACACACACACACACACACACACGCACATAAATCCCTACACACATATTAGAAAAAATGTGATTTTAAAATAATTCCTAAAGGAAAGAAATTATTATAAATCATTATTGTTGCTTATTGTGTGCATCACATTCCTATGTTAGTGGGTTCTATATCTGATACCTGGCTCGAACTTGTATACTGGGCATAGAATTGGAACCCATTTCCAGTTGTGAGCTCCCTTTTCTTTCATTCCTGCCTTTGCATTGCATCATTTCATTGTTTCTTCATTTCTTTTGATTATGTGTATTGACTAGTACTACTTTTTTCTTTGGCTTTCCACTCATTTCCCACTCAGGAATACAATACATAATTAACCATCTCCATATTTTTCAAGTGCCATCCTCAGTAAGCCTCCTGACTTTATCATCACCACAATCAAAATCATCTAGATTCACAATTTCCAGGGTCCTATCAGCCTCAAGTTCACGAGTCCAGTGCTCTAATGGAACCTTCAACTGTCTGCTGTGGGATGCAGAGGCCAGCTGTCATTAAACATCTAAGTGGTGCTGGGTCCCATCTTTCAAGTGTCTTCCCCACTGTCCTGCAGACTACAGTCCATAGATATTAAGTTGTATATGGTACATCTACTTTAGCCCATATTTTGTTCTTCTCTTTCTTTTATTTTACATCATAGTTATTTTAGCTTTCTTTGTATGGATCATTTTTAAAATCATTTTTCTAGGGATTATGCCTGCCCCAATATCATCTCTCAAAATCCTTGATAGTTTGTTAAATCTTGCATTTTATGATATATGCTCATAAGCTCCTGCGAATCGATATGTTAAAGATCCTTGATAAGACATCTTCAGAGTCCAGTTACATGAGCATATTCTAAGATTCTCCCATAGCATGTTAGCCATGCCTTGAAGTTGCCACTGGAATATGCTTCCTTTCCTCTTTATCAAGTCCAACATATTTCTGTTTGAGTTATGCTTTCTATGTGATAAGTTTACCCTAGGTACTTGTCTAGTAACCAGGAGAGAAGATGGGAAGCAGTGTTGGAGAGAAAAGGTCTTGTCTGAAAAAAAATAGGCTCTGTATTACCATTCATCATTAAGCAAAGGAGGACTGATGGATTTTAAGAACTAAGGTACTTTTGTAAGCACAGAGGGTTCAATATTTCCAGGCATATTAAGATATCACTATCCATTGTATGAGGGTCACATTGTTTTCAACCAGGACCATGAGCTTTCCATAGCATAATTTCTTGGCCAAGAATTTAAATTTCTTTGGATCTCTACTGTTGTTCCAAAAAAGTCCTTGGGTTTGGATCTTCCTTCTCACTGCAGGAGGTGAGGCATCTTTAAATGTTTCCAGATAAGTCCTCTGGATTTCATATATTTTTGATGGATAATTTCATACCCTTAACTTATTACTATTTATTTTGTGAGCTTAATTTATTAGTTCCATTATACTTATAGATAACTATTTTTTCCCATGACTTCATGGGAAATGGAGTGTTTTTACCTTCCACTGATGTAATTTCCACTGACATATCTTCTCAGTTTTACCATTGGTGAAAGCTTTAACAATTGTACTATGTATCAAGGGCTGCGATCCATTGGGTTCTTGTTGTAAGCAGATAGTGAATGAGTAAGCTCCAAAATCCTCTTCCAGTGCCTCTTCCTCCAGTCAGCCCTGAAACCAACTGTCTTAGGCATGGTTTCCTGAGAAGCAGAGATGGATATGCCCAATCTGAGTTGGTGAGGCTTTCAACTATGGAAAGAGGTCTAGTGTGCAAAGGAAAAGTAGAGGTGTGATATCACTTCAGTGTCACTAAAGGAAGTTCTCAAGTTGTAATAAGAAATTTGGAATTGCCTTGATTTTTGCTAAAAGGACCAGGGCTGTATATGTCCTGTGGACTGGTCTTTGTATCCTGGCTGTTCTGAAAAGGGGCTATGACCTGGGGTAAGGCAGCTTCATGGCTGACAGCTGTAGAAGTTAATAGCTGAGAACTTTCTGTGGTCAGAACTTTGCACTGTTTCTGTTGGAATAATCTGCATATTGGTGCATCATAATTCACCACAGCTATCAGAGTAATGGGAACAAGAATCTTGTTCCACATATTAGTTTATTTGATTTTTTTCTAGAACACTGTAGGATATCTGCTGTATTTTTCCAACTTCAAAAATAAGAAAAAATCAGACTGAGCCAGATAAAATGCCATTTTTGACAGGTTGTCACCTGGATGTGAGCTTACATCCAGAAGCCCACATTCAGCCCTCCTTAGTTTCATTACTAAAGTCATCTATGCACTGAAATTTAGCCAGCTGACTAAGTGAGGTAGATCATTTGTTGCCCACTCTACCCCTTTACTCTTTCTTTCCTCCTCCTTCCCTCCCTCTCTCCCCCCTCTACTTCTTCCTGTCCTTCCTTCCTTCCTTCCTTCCTTCCTTCCTTCCTTCCTTCCTTCCTTCCTTCCTTCCTGCCTTCCTATCACTTTCTTCCTTCTTTTCCTATTTCCATAATTTTCTCTCTATCTTCTGTTGAAAATTAGCATAGGGCCATGCACATGCTAGGCAAGAACTTTATCACTAAGCTACACACCTGGTCTTCATTCTTCGGGTATTCTTCATTTGTTTTCAGGCATGTTGTTTGGCTATACAGGACTTTTGTGCAAATTAGAAAAAAGTACTCCCTTTCTTTAATAGGTATCCCAGTTTCCTGGGCAAGTGGCTTGTGAATAAACTAGCATCTCTCTTTTAAATATACTTTTTATTAGCATGTATTTATTGAAGAAAATGATGGATTTTTAGTACAACATTCTCATGCATTTATATAATATACTTTGATCATATTCATACCTTCATTATATTCTCTTGTCCTTGTCTTTCCCTTTCCTTCTTCTTCCCAAATAGTCCTCCTCCTACTTCCATCTTCTTTTTAAAATCTAGATTCTTGGGATAGCAGTTAGGCCTAGTGGTAGAGTTCTTGCCGAACATGCAGGAAGACCAGTGTTCGAGTCCTTGATACTACATACATAGAAAAAAGCCAGAAGTGGTGCTGTGGCTCAAGTGGTAGAGCTCTAGCCTTGAGAAAAAAGCCAGAAGTGGTGCTGTGGCTCAAGTGGTAGAGCTCTAGCCTTGAGAAAACCTAAGAACAATGCTCATGCTCTGAGCTCAAGCCCAGGACTGGCAAAAAAAAAATCTAGATTCTTCATATGAGAGAATACATGGAACCTTTATCTTTCTGAATCTGGGTTATTTCACTTAACATAATCTTTAGTTCCATTCATTTTCTTGCAAATAATGTGACTTTGTTCTTTTATTTTTTTCTGATCCTGAGGCTTGAACTCAGAGCCTGGATGCTGTTCCTGAGACTCTTTCTACTCAAGACTAACTCTCTACTTGAGCCACTGTGGCACTTCCAGATTTTATTGGAGATAAGAGTCTCACAGATTTTTCTGCCTGGACTAGCTTTGAACCATGATCCTTAGAACTCAGTCTCCTGAGTATGTAGTATTACAGTTATGAGCCATCAGCTTGCTTTTTATGATTGAATACACACATATCAAATCTTTTAATGAAATTTATCTGTTGATAGCCACCTAAGGTGATTAATAACCTGCTTATTTATAAATAAACAGTGACAAATGTGGGTATTCAAATTTCTCTGCTGTATTCTGATGAGATTCCTTTTGGGGTAGACCAGAGTCATGTAACTGAATGATACGGTATTCTGGTACTTATGTATTTAGATTTTTGATGAATCTCTATATGGATGTTCTCTGCTAATTTTTATTCCTAGTATATGTATGTATGTAAGACTTTGTTAGAATTCATTGAGTTTTGTTTGTGTTCTTCATGACAGCCATCATGGCTGGGTGGAATCTCACTGTACTTTCA
This sequence comes from Megascapheus bottae, assembly GCF_031878675.1. NCBI lineage: Eukaryota > Metazoa > Chordata > Mammalia > Rodentia > Geomyidae > Megascapheus > Megascapheus bottae. The sequence goes on from NC_143514.1 coordinate 32,295,336, forward strand.
TATTTTTATTTCTCTCATTACATTGGTCACTGAATATTTTTTATACTTAACCCTTTGTACTTGTTTTATGAGAGATACTAGTTCAGTTCACTTGGTCATTTATTTGATTAGATTATTTGGCATTTTGGTATTTGTTTCACAAGTCTCAGATCCACTTTAGGGCAGAAAACTAGGCAGCCCCACTCAGGCGGAATTCATCCTCTACTTCATCCCTCAGATCCATGACTGCATCTTGTTAGATACTTTGTTGCATTGGTGCTATTTAATGTTATTAGCTTTAAAATTCCCATTTCCAGTCCACAACCATGTATCTTCTTGTTTAATCACTGACCTTTAGATAGTTCCATGTGTAATTTTTACAGAGACCTGCAGCTATTCACTCTAGAAGCCGAACTCCTATTTACCTTCTAATGCACCAAAATCTGTTTCCCCTTCTATGCTTCTCTAATTTGGTCTTTGGCACTAGCAGTGAAAATTGGCAGAGGGCCAGGAGTTTGGTCTAGTGGTAGAGTGTTGCCTAGCGTGCACGAAGACGGGTTTGATTCCTTGGTACCACATACATAGAAAAAAAAAAAGCTAGAAGTGGTGCTGAGGCTCAAGTGGTAGAGCTCTAGCCTTGAGAAAGCCCAAGGACAGTGCTCAAGCCCTGAGCTTAAACCCAGTACTGGAAAAAGAAAAGAAAAGAAAAGAAAAATAGCAGAGCCATTTCTTTCTGGAAGAGAATCTTGAACCCAACCACCTGGTATGCATCATCTTGTAATGACAAAACAAACATTAAAACTAGTCTTATGTGTATTCTTTGGTTTTATGACATAATAAGAGAGACAGAAAAGAGTTATTATGAAAAACATTGACTAAGTGATGTGTTAGGGATTTGAGAAATAGATTTATTTTGAATAAGCCAATCAATCAGCTATAATGAGATAACTTTTTAAACTGAGAAATGAAGAGGAAAAAGAAGGAAAGAAGTAAATACAGGTGTTTCAAGTTTGCTGAGTCATTTGTGATGCATCCTCTTCCTATATCTAATCCTCTCTCTCTCTCTCTCTCTCTCTCTCTCTCTCTCTCTCTCTCTCTCTCTCTCTCTCTCTCTCTCTCTCTCTCTCTCCCTCTCTCCCCTCTCTCTCCCCCCCTTTCTCTCCCCCCTCTCTCCCCCCCCTCTTTCTCTGCAAAACAGAAATACACTTCATTGGAGGTATATTAGGAGAGAGCAGCCTAATGAAGAGAATTAAGGCAGATGAATATGCTTTAACAAAACAATTGGTGGAGATAGTGAACATCACAAGCAAAAGTGCCAGTGATAAGTGGTATATTTTCGAAAGCAGGATTTCTCTCTCTTGAACAGCTAAGGAGTCAGCCTTCTTCCTTTCAGCTCCTCTGTTTGTTCTTAACCTTACACCATCATCTTCCTCCAGCTAACCTCCATAAATAACACACACACACACACACACACACACACACACACACACACACACACAATGGCATATTGCTCTTCTTCAATTCTGACAATACCGCCTCTTCTTTTTCAAGATAAAATTCCAAGATCTTGGAACGGAATACTTACTATTCTGGCATGGGGCCTACTAGTTGTTCCTTTCATAATTCCTTGTGTATGTTCTGGGGCTTATCGAATCACTCAGCATTCCCCTGCTCTCCCAGAACCTGAGCAACCTCCACTCTATATGTAGTTGCATACACTGTGTTTTATTCTTGGCCACCCTCCCTCCCTGGGGACATGTCACTGCCTGGCACTGTGAGGGTTGTGTCTTTCTTATTCACAGTCTTTCTCGAGAACTTTTACTCACTATACCCTGAAAAATGATATCTTCTTCTGTCATATCTGTTGTATTCAGTTGAATGAATCTTGGTGGCTTAAAGTTGGGGGTGCGTGTGTTCCTATCTCATTTTAAAACTCCCTAGGGTAAGCTACTGACTTTTCTTTCAACATATTTTTCCAGATTTGGGCCTCATATTATATCTCTTGTCAGAAGTTTCATCCAACAGGTAAATTCTGTTCATCTTATACCCTATGTGGAGGCATTTGACTCCAAGTTTTCTTTTCTCTTATAGAGACAGAAATGTTTATTGAAAGTCCTTCCGTTTCCTAACTAGAATCTCAAAATTATGGGGCTAAAATCCAGATTTCTCTTGGGTGCACCACTGGCTCTCAGGATGTTCTCATTGCATTCCACAGTTCCTCATTCTGTTATTGAGGATGGGACACATGGTTGTGCCCTATTTCACAACTTAAGTCCTGGGCAAACTACATATTTCAGTGTCGAGATCTTATCTGACTGATAAAATAGGCATAGGAAATACTTCAAAGGATGGTTTGAGGCTTGAAATAGGATGATACACGTAGTACTTAAACCAATGTCTTTCTCACAGCAAGTACTCAAAACACAATGACTTTAAATGCTATTTACAGAGGCATCTGTGCTAGCCGTCAACGGCAACTAGATACAAATCTTGGATTCCCTTCCAGAAAACCAGTGAGTCTTATGCAAATTCACCCTACCAGGATGAATTGTGTTATGTTCATGTTAGAACAATAGTAATAAAAACCATGATACTTGTCCATTTCCTTGGCATTTATGTTGTGCCAACCCATACTAAATGTGTTACATATCTTGTCACTAATTTCACAATCATTCTACTGACGCTGGCTGTGAGAATTACTGAAATGAAACACAGGCACAGAGAATGACCTCAGGGGGAGTTTCAATGGAGGCTTTTCCTCAAGATGTGGGGGAATAGAGGTTAGCGGAGAGAGCATTGATATTGGCCCCCACCCAAACCCCCACTAGAGTCTAGTAACCTTCCATTTGGTTATGAGTATGTATTTTGATTTTTTCTTTATGCCTTAAGGGATTTCTTTCTCTTATATGATACAGATCAATGGCTAGTTTGTTCTTGGAGACAACATAGCACCCCCTGGCTCTTTAAGGTTCATTTGCTTCTTGTTCTAAGAGTGGAAGGGCATATCTCAGGCATCATTGAAAAGGCAGGATGGAGGAAAGACAAATTTTTCTCGTATTGGAAATAGGTTATAGATTAAAATGTGAAAATTTATCTGTTCTTTTCTCCTAATAGCTCCTGCCTCAGAGCAGTAGATATTATTAGCCCATTATACACTTGAGCAAGCTGAGAGTTGGAGATTGAGGGCCTTTCTAAAAATGCCCAGCTAACAGGTAGTCATCTGCTTCCAGCATGTCTTGTTCAAAACTACAAGACCTTAGTTCTTCTTTCTGAAATCTGGAAGAGAACTTAATGCCTGTCACTCATGTTGGCAAACATGCTGCTTCTGTGTTTTGCTTTCTGTGTTTTCTGTTCTCTTGGTATTATTTTCTCCTTCTTTAAATTTTGTTAAATTTGCTAGTAAGACAGACTACTTTTTGATAATGTTAAGCATCAGAATGGGAATAAAACATACTGCAGTTCTCTCCTTTCAGAAAATTCTTAGTATTCAATTTTCTTATTTTCTAGAACTTTGGAGTATTTTTTAAAATTGTTTCACTTTAGGATAACTTATTTTGCCTAGGAACTCAATGTTCTAGCAACATAATGGAATATAGAAGGTATTCCTTGAGTTTTCTGATCTTAACTTGCTCACCTGCTCATGTGTTTGCATTTTAGCATGCATAATTGGCCATAGCCTAGAAAGGAAGCAAAAAGGAATGCTTATCTTGAAGGCAAACACTGTAATTTCCTTTAGACCATGGCATTTGGATTCACTTTTGCTTCTTAAAATTGTGACTAATTGTTAGAGTCCTGATTACAGATATATTTCTGGATATAAATTTTAAAAATTAAGCTTGCTTAGTCTTCAAATTCCAAGCTCTTTTTGTCCATGTTCTAAAATATTAGTAGTAACTGAAATATAATCACAAAACTCTAGTGATTTCAGGGAATGCCACTATTTCTAGACCTTAATCTCACCAGGGTGTATATAAAAACAGATGGAGGAGATAATGGGAGCTGAGTATCTTGGATATGCGTGCAAATCCACCAAAGAGAAGATAACATTGGAAGGAGCTCCAAAAGGCATGACAAGAAATAATTATTCTGGACTTTGTACCAACATACCTTTCTCTTAAAACGACACTCACCCCAGTTTGGTAAATCAATATCAATAAGTTAAAACAATAAAATCAACATATATAGTATACATTTTAAGACAATGACTAATATTAATAAAAATAGGCCAAGTATATATAAATATACTGTACAGAAAAATATTGACAATGAATACAATATTCCAACACTCATTGGTAATCAAAGAAAAGTAAGTTAAAATGAAACATTTACTACTGAAGGGAAATTTAACATTAACATAGATTAGTTTAATTAATAATTAATTTGACATAGGTTAACACTAACATTTAACAAATGACTAAGTGAATTCATTCAAGTCATGGAAAGAAATTTGGAAATCTGTATTAAAAACTTTTACTTAATAGTTAATTTAATTGAATAATTAATTTGACATAGATTAACATTTAACATATGACTAAGTGAACTCATGCTATTAGTGGAATGTCATTTGTAAATTTGTATTAAAAACTTTATTTTTCATAAACGATGCAAAAATTGCCTTCCAGAGTCAGGTCCAAAAACTAATGATATATATAAACACATACTTAGCAACAAAATGCTTATTTTGGTACTAGTTAAAAGTGGAATGCATTTTAAATTAAGTCTAGAGTTAAGTAGAATATATATATATATATAAATATAATAAAGTACTGTGCTATTAACATTGTATTTATGAAGAATTTTTGATTACATGGTAAAATTACATTATATACTATAAAATATAAAACTGTGTATTTAGGCTGCTAACAATTATGTAATGCTAGTCTACAAAATACTGGAAGCAATCATAAAAAATGAACAGAAAATAATCGTAAAACCTGACAAATATTCATTATTGCAGGCTGATTTTAAACTGATTTCTTGTACTTCATACCTGTATGAAAAAGCAGTCTATCAAATATAGAAAAAGCAGTATGTCAAAATATTCTTTGTACTACCTGTCCCTACTAACAACTTACTTTGATGAGGTCATGTGTCTTGGTAAAACTCCTTCCTTGTCTGCATTTGAAATGAAGGATGGGTGAGCTATCTGGGCATCATTAACCATGATCCTACAATCCTTAGAGTCCCTTCCCCTGGCTTTGTCAGTGTTTTCCAAATTTTACTCTGGTTTTATTATTGTCCTTGGGATTAGGGTCTTATTGAAACCCTAAGAAAGTTCACACTTGCCATTCTATTTTTCTTCTAAATAGAAGGAGTAGTCCATGTGTTTACCTGAACACTGCCAACTCCCAGCTACAAATCAAAGTAATTGGCTTGACTTAGTCAGAAATACAAGGAAGGCACATTCCTCAGAGAGGAGAAAATGATGAGTCATTTTAAATTGGAGGCCTCTTCCTAACCCTAGGTTCTTCGTCATCATCACTATGTACTTGATAATTTACAGGTTTCTAAGATGGCAAGAACTGAATCAAGCCCTATGTTTAGCTGGCTTGGGTCAGAATGCTATATTTATTATAGAAATACTTGAGACATTGATAATCAAGATGAATTTTGCTTTGAATGCTTGCTACCACAGGACACCTCATAAAAACTTCAGTTCCTGAGTCTGCTAGCTAAACCAAGATGTAAGGATGCTTAACTGCGATGTTGTCTGTGATGTACAGATGGCAGCGATAGATATTTCTCTTCCTTTTTTTGGTATCTTGTATTGATAGTAGGCTCTTTGTTCAGTGCCGCCTTTTGTTTGTTCTCTTAGCCTGGATGGTAATGATAAAAATTAACACTGAAAAAAAATTTTTTTACAAAGTGCTCGCAAAGTCAGCATGGTGAAGTGGGAGGAATTTTAGCTTTGGATTCAGAAAGATCTGGGCTGAGATCCCACCTCTGTTATGTGCAACTCGTGGGACCAATCTGTAGATTTGGAAATAATGCTTGCTTTGCAAGTTTGACTTGATAATTATCAGTTACATATGCAATTACCTGGCTTGTTAATTCTTTTATTCATGATTCAAAAGGCTTTGTGTTTGTTCAACCTTGGCAATCAGAGAAGTATTAAACACAATAATTTATAGTACAGAGGGAACCAAATCCAGCATTGTTCCTTTTCACATAAAGCTTGCAGTTGACTTGGTTTAGCTGAGCATTAACCAAATAATCACAAGTAAATTGAAAATTGCCAGTGTGAGAAATGCTGTAAGGCTGGTTTTCTGGTCTCAGTCAAGTAGGACATTGTGCTCAAATGAGATCTGAAGAATATATACAAGTTTCCCAGAGAAATAGGATAGAGAAAAGTATTGCAGAGAAGGAAAGAATATGTGAAAGGCTGGAAGTATGGAAAAAATGTATGTGCAAAGGAGTTTAAGGGCCATACTGTGCAATGACTTTTGGGTGAGTTAAGTACTGTGAGCTTGTCTCTTATCCTAGGAGTAGTGTAAACTATTGAGGATTTTAACCATTTGGGAACATAGCCATATTTTATGTGGAACATGGTGGCAAAATCATAATTCGATCAGAGGGAATCAATTAAGTCAGTAAAGAGACAAATCAAACAGTTCTGGAGAGAGTTTGGATGTAGATGGTGATGGTGAAATTCAGAAGTCTATGAAATTCAGAAGTATTTAGAAGGCAAATAGAAGTTGGTTATGGAATGAATATGTTGATTCAGAGGAATATCTACAAAGCTATCCAAAATTCCAGACTATGTAACTCAAAACCATTAAAATAACACTGAATAAGAAAGATGACTAGTTCTTTATCTGAATATGTTGAATTTGAGGAAGTTTTGAGATAACAAGAGGGAAGTGAATTAAATAAGTAGCACGTTCATAATCTGCTTTTGATAAAAGAAAATGCAACAGTACAAGAATCTGCTTATATATTGTTACAGAAGTTAGTACTTCTTATACTTGTCTAAAACCTTAGTTGCAAACAACCAAGTCTATTGTAGCTATTTTTAGTATTACAAATCTTCAGAGCATTACTTATCAACTAAGACTGGTTAACTCTGTCTGTAAAAGAGCCAAAAGACCAGATTTGAGTAGATCATATTCATTAACAAGACACAGGAAATACGCCCAACTATACCCCTAGACTGTTTAGCACTTGTTAGGATTATGATTAAGGATACAGAGTTCTGGTAATATCAGTGGGAGCATACATCTCTGTAAAATGCTTTCCAGAAAAGTTGATAGGCCCATGTCTGTCTCTCTGGCATTCTAACACACAGCTTACATCTGCAGGTAAAACAGAGGTGTCTTAGGATAATAGTATAAAACAGGTGACAAGGCCTTATGTTAGCTGTAAACCTAGTTCAGAAAAGCAAATGCAAATAAGAAAGGGATTTAAGTGAATACATTTTACAGTGTCTACTAGACATCTCTTTAGTTCATTTTACATTTCTTTTCACATAATTAAACTTAGAAACAATAGTACATTTTACATAGTACAGCCATCCCTCATATAACTAAACCATACATGACCTCTTTTCCAAAAGCTGAAAAGAATAGTATAAAACTCTTTAAAAATTCCACATTTTCCAGGTTCTTTTGTATAGAAAAGAAATGCCCATATCACATAGTTCTGGTTAGTAAAACTTGAACAGAACTTGTTATGTGGGATGTGCTGGGAGTATTTCAAAAAGGAATAGAAGCATGTTCTGTTTGTGCTCTTAGAGCTTCTGTCTTCTTCCAACCTGAATCCCATAGTGTGGATGGGCCAGAAGATCCTTAGCTTGTAATGACAATGGATAAAACCATGAAATACCCAAGCCTCACTACCCAACGCTGCCTCTGCTAAGCTTCTGCTTATGAGAGCAAACTCTCATCTTTCTGTTTTCTTTCATTCTTCTCTGAGGTGTTCTAATATAAGTAACTGAACTCACATTCCTAGTCAATAGGTTTTCTTACACTTAAAAAAGAATCCTTTAAGTAGTTGTACAAAGGGGTTTCAATTCAACATGTCAGTTTATGAGTACAATACATCTTGAGCAATGTCTCATTAATAGATTTCCTATTTGGGCACATCTATTTCCCTTTGTTCCTTCACAATCATTTTAATTCCATTCACACCCCTCCTTGATTTACCAGGCTGTGAACATACTAGTTTTCTGGTCCAAAGAAGGGCCTTCTCAAATACTGTTTAGCAGGGAATGAAAAGATGGCTATTGGTCTTAGCTTTAGTCATTCTGTCATGTCTTTTTTTCTTTTTTTATTGTAATTAATAGAAGGGTTACAGTCATATTTGCCAGATAGAAGGTGCATTCCTTCATACACACTGATACCCCTTCTCATGTTTTTGTCCCTATTTCCCTGCCCTCAGTCCCTCCCCTCATCTTGTTTCCCCCCTTCCCTTTCCTATTTCCAATAAACAAATAAGCATTTACACAATATACCAGATAACAGGATAAGTATCATAAGTCTTTATCTGACCCTATAATCTAAATTAAGCATCCCCTGTTTGTCTCTCTTGATATGAGGTCATTATTTTTTCATCCATAGCTCTTTTCCCAAATCACATTTACCTATAAGATTATTTTTACAGCATTTCTTACCTTTGATCATGAGGTCCATGAGGATAAAACCTTTATCTGTGTGGTCGACAATTATCCAGCCATTACAGCCTTGAGAGACTAAGTGTTTAATAAATACTGGCTGAGTGTCAAAGAGTCATCAACTCTGCCATAGCACATGTGCTCCAGCAGTCAAATCTTTAGGCATCTTCGTAGACACAAAGTCAAATGGAGTGTGAGAATCTTACCATGGTAAAGAAGCCTAATAATCAGCAGTCAGTTACAGAGCTGGAGAAGATCAGAGCAACAGGTTTTTCAAGCATCACATATCTCCTTGACTCAATTCCCAAAATCATTCTAAAAGAATGATTTCCCATTTAAAGCAACGTATATTCATTTGTTTATTTCTTGAATATACAATCCACACTAAGCTGAAAGGGAGCTATTCGAGATGCCACATCGGGCCTTTATAGAGCATATGCATACATAGGTATGGAGAGAATCTGTAGAGAAAGAGCTGCAATATCTTCTGGGATCACAAAATCATGGTGCTTAAGCTAGCCTAGTATCTCAGGTATAAGGGAAGGTTTCAGAGACAAGGTGATGTGGGCTGTCTCAAAGATAAATTAGTGAGATTGCAGTATACATAAAGCCATGGAAATCTGAAACAAACCCAGAGAGAGCAACGTTTGCTTGGCTTCTCTCTAATATGGCCCAGACTATACTGTATTGAGAATGCTCATTACTTTTCTGTCTTCTGTGCTTAGAGTGCACACAGAATTTCAATTAACATGTGCCAAATGATATTTCAATCTGACCATGAGCCAAATCACAGGCATAAGCATGTGTGATGTTGGCTGGATTGTTATTTTTGAGACGCTATCATGGCTGACTGAGAGGGGCTGAAAATGTTGTTAAAGGGGAGTAGTAGCAGGACCTTCAGATAGAGGACAATTTGTGCTCATTTTTGACAATTGTAAAGTTATTTTATGGATAGAATTAACCAGACTTGATTATTAATTGGGTTTGTGGGTATATGAGGGACACCTTCCACTGAGCACATTTTAATAGCAAGTGAACCCCAAAGCTTCACCAGACTTTTCTTTTATATGACCTTATAATAAGGTAAGAAATCTATATCCCTCCTCTTCAGCTTCTAGTATGTCTTCCCATTTTCTCTCATCAACAAACTTCTTGAATCTCCATTCTGAATGAAGACTTTTCTCAAACAGCAAAATATGCTTTTACTACTTAACAGAAATTTCTCACATCTAAGTAGTTCATTGTGTTGACAGATCTTTGGCTTCTAAAATCATAGTTGTCCCCAAATCTGAAATCTTAACCATGCTTTAAGTGCCCAGTCTTATCCACACTCAACAGTTGTTCTGCTATGCTAGAATTGCCTTTTAAATCTTTCAAATTCCTCTCCTCTTTGCTTCCCAATCCACATGGAACAATGCCAGTGTCATTTACCTCCCAACCTTCAATTAACACATCTGACTTTTAAATCAGTATTCCCTGGTCTTCATCTTTTTCAAATGAATGTCTCCTAGATAACTCGAACTCCATATATCCAAATGTGAATGTGCCAGCTCCCCTCCCCACAGGAAGCCTATTCTGCATCCCTTATCTCTGTTAATGAAATCATCACACGCTCAATTAACCAAGGTGTAATCCCCAGAGTAATTCTTGACTCTTCTTCCCCTGCCTCTCACACACCTTCAAATCCAATTAATAACCAAGTCTAGTTAATTCTATCTATGTAATAACTTTTGCATAGTGTAATAATGTGTAGAATTGTTCAAAAGTGATGCTTGCAGCTCGTCTTCTCCATTTGAACAATGAGGTAGCTGGAAACAGGAGTTCCTCCCCAGGATGGAGGGGTATCTCTGAACTGCTCCTAACCAAGTCAACCACACCATTTCTGGGCCCAAATCTTCCAGATTCTAAGGAGCCAGCATTCCCAGGCATTTCCTAAGCTATTACCTTCGATGCAAATGGCTTTGTGTCAATTCTGTGTTTTTCCAATTGCAGGCTGTTCCCCCCAACCCAGGCTTATCTTACACAGATAGCAACTCATAGTTGAGTTGGGGATACCCTTTCACTGGAACATAGCTTCAAATTTCATACCTAGTGTTTAGTCTCTAGCATACTACTCTTTGGAATTTTATTAAGACATGTAAACCTTTGTCTTTCTTGACTTCTCAACACAGTTTACAGGTTATTCTCTTCCTCAGTAAAGCCCATTTCTTTACTAGCAGGAACTGAGCTACAATGAACTCTTCTGGTCTGCCACATTCCACTGACCCCCTGTTATCTGAAAGTATCATGTCCAGCATCCATTACCCCTGAACAGTTACTTCCTGATTGAATAGCCGCCTCATTGAAAGGCTACCTCACATCATCTTGTCTGTCTCCTAATCTTCATAAGCTGTCTGGGGATCAATTTAAAATAAAATTCAGAAACTTCCCACTTCAAATTGTTCCATAGAAGCATGGAGTCTATACTGATATTTTTTCTCTTAAAGGAAAACAAACATTTGTCTGGACTCCCACTGGACTTAAAATATTTATTATGATAATAAAAATCTACAGACACATGACCAAGCATAATTTTTATCCCTTATAGATAATATAAAAATATATAATCAAAGATAGATACAGTCCTACATTGCTTAATGAAAGGCACAGATTCTGAGAAATATGCCATTAGCCATTTTATCATTGAACAAGCATCACAGATCAAAACTGAATGTCGCAAATTGAACATTTGTGATATAGTCTATGAGACTATTGCATTTCATTGTCTGATGTTGATCAAAATGTTGTTATGTACATGAAGATGCATATAAGCCAACTACAAAACCAATAAAACTCTAATAAACAATAGTAATTTAATAGATGATTAATGGTGTAAAAATCAAACTAAACCATTATATTTCTGCATTCTGTCTTCAATCTTAAATTTAGAATATGAAAGGAGGCTATGTTGCTAACCCAAGAATATTTTTCACAATGATATTGAATAATATCAGAGTTTTATTTACTATTTTAGGATATTCAGAACACCTACTTATCCTAATTCTGCCTGTGGGGCAATTATCATGCACCCATTTTAATGAGCTCTCACGATCCTGAGGAGGTTATCATTATGGCATATTTGTATCAGAATGAAATGCTTATCTCATCCAACCATTACTAGATTTGTGACCAGGGAAGTAATATTTCAGGTTATTTTTTGTGTCTTGTACTTGTGTTAAAAGTATGATGTTGGTAGAAGACTGAAGGAAAGACTTAGGTAAGTATCATTTTGAAATGGCTTGAACTCAAATTGGATTTTCATTGTTTTCACATTATGTTTGAAATTTGGAAGTCTATTCAAGCTTCATTGTCTCATAGTGTTACTTGGCCTTTACTTAGCATAAACAAAGCATTTAACTTAATAAAATTTATTTTTCTTCACTTGTTACATGCCAGGAATACTTAAAGGGCAATGTTGTTATCATGATTTTACATTTGAGTCTCAGTTTATTGTCTACCTTAAGGAACAAAAACCACACTCCAGGGAAATGTATTTTATTTCAGTTATCAATGGGAGAGAAAGGTTTAGTCATTATATCTGATAAAAATCATTCCACACGAACACAATAAATTCATTGTAGGACAATTGTCACTTTGCCATTTGGATGTGTCAATCTAACCTTATACTATTAAATACACTTACTAACCCATTAAAAATTGAAAGCTGTACTTTAGGTCAGGGTTACAAGTTGGTCATGCAGTATTTTGTTTGGGAACTAGACTTGAAAAGTTTTTGAAAATGGGGATATATAATCTCTAGAATATCATTGGTTTTTTTTGTCACTCTGAGCTCTTTTATAGCTATCATGATCATTTATCTAAAAAATGAAATCTACTGAATATTTTACTTCCACACTACATCCAAGGTGATCACAATGCAACCATGGACATCAAATGTAGCAATGAGTGTGTGTGTGTGTGTGTGTGTGTGTGTGTGTGTGTGTGTGTTTTCCTTTTGGCTTTTGTCTCATTTTGTTTAGATTCTCATCAGAAAGTAAAAGAAAGGTTTTCTGAGAGAATTTTTCTTTTTTTCTTTTTCTTCTTTTGCCAGACCTGGGCCTTGAACTCAGGGCCTGGGCACTGTCTTTGGGCTTTTTCAAGGCCTGAGCTCTACCACTTGAACCACAGCACCATTTCTGCCTTTTGTTTCTACATATGTGGTACTGAGGAATCGAACCCGGTTGTCATGCATGCTAGGCAAGCACTCTACCACTAAGCTAAACTCCTGGCCCTTCTAAGAGAACTGTTATATTCCAAAAATTTCCTTCTCCTTCTACCTTTAAGGACTGGTAGACTCCAACTTGTGTATTATTGAAATTAATACTTTAGTTCCTTAAAGGGGTGTCTTCTATGCTTTAAATTTGCAATTTTACTCACAGGGTAGTATGCTTGTTCTTCGATAAGGGTGTTGTATTGAGATAATCTGGAAATTTTAAGAAGTATCATCTAGGTGACTGAAGTAGGCCAATGAAAGTTGTGCCTTTGTACATTATATTCAGTCTTAGTTCACTTCCTCGGTTTCTGTTTCTTGTTCACCATGACTAAATGATCTTTTTGTTACATCACCTCAGTGATGGATTTTCACACTTTGACAGCATAATTAGTCTGCTTTCTGCTTTCTGTTCCTTATGGCACTAGTGAAAACACATTTTATTGAAGCACTACCAGTCCTTTGGCATTCTAATGAGTTCTCCATGAGCTTCCACTAGGCTCCCTACTTCATTTCTGCATCACTCTATTCTCCTGAATACCAGAAATAGTGTAGACTTTTCACAAGGAAAGTGCTGCTGGAGGAGTAAGTGACAGGAAGGCTGACATAAAGAGATCTAAGTCTCTTCTACGTACAAAGAAGGTAGGCACAGTTTGGAACTATGTGCCTTGAGTTCAAGTTCCAATTTTTGTAAAAAAAAAAAAAAAGAGCTGCAATTGTATTTTGAAATATTGATTTCACTCTTTTATTTCTTTCTTTTTCTTTAAAGAGTTTGATTCAAATTGAATAACATGGGCTCATAGTATTTCACTTTTTCTATTCTGCATAATTTTATTCTTTTATATGGCATTCTATACAATATTTTCTCATTCATCCTCTAATTCACTAATTCTCTCTTCAGTTGGATCTAACATCATTTATACACAGAAACTTAGCTTATTATTGTAATGTAAGTGTTAAAAATTCCATTTCGTTCTTTGGTAAATTTTTATAGTTTTATATTTCTTGTAGATATTTAATAGTGTATCATTTTACTGCTTTATAAATGGCTTTATAAAATATATTATATTATTGTCTATTTCTGATAGTCATATTTGTGTGAGTACAGAGGGCTCTCTTTTGTCCTGCCCCTATTACCTCAAAATTTGTCATTTTAGCTCAACAACCTTTTTCTTTCTTTCATTCCTTCTTTCCCTTCTTGCCTTCCTTCCTTCCTTCCTACTTTCCTTATTCCTCCTTCCCCCTCCTCATTCTCCTCTTCTTCCTTCTTCCTCATCCTTCTTCTTTTTCCTCTTCTTTCTCCTCTTCATTTTTCTCCATATATTTTTATTGTAATTAATAGAAGGGTTACATTATATTTGCCAGATAGAAGGTTCATTACTTCACATACCCTTTCACATATCTTGGTCCCCATTTCCCTCCCCCACACCTCCACCCTTCATCTTCTTTACCCCCCTTCCCTATCCAATTTCAAATAACCAAATACAAATATATCCAATATATCAGAAAACAAAGTGAGATATTGTAGTAATAGGAGATAACCAAGGGACAGCAAAAGAGATGAGAGATAACATAGTACATTAAGGACAACAATCACTCATCATATGGCTTTTGTTTCTATATCTCAGAGGTCCTTTCATTTAGCGTCATACTATATGGCCTTATGTATCAAGGTTTTGCTCTATTGCAAAACTCTGCTAGTAGAGCCCAAGGTTTCTACTGATTATGACAAATAAGGGAAACCATTGAGCCTAAGTTCCTTTGAGTCTGGCTTACTTCACTTAATATGATTTTGTCTAAGTCTTTCCATTTCCTAACAAATGTGGTGATGTCATTCTTTCTGAGAACAGCATAGAATTTCATTGTGTACAAATACCATATCTTGTTGATTTACTCATCAACTGAGGGACATCTGGGTTGGTTCCATATCTTTGCTATGGTAAATAGTGCTGCAATGAACATCGTTGTGCTAGTGGATTTAGTATGTCCTTGTTTCTGGACAATTGGGTAAATGCCTAGTAGTGGAATTGCTGGGTCATAGGGGTGCTCTATGTTTAGTCTTTTGAGGAACTGCCATACTGCTTTCCATAGTGATTGAACGAGTTTGCACTCCCACCAATATTGTAGTAGTGATCCCTCCTGGCCACATCCCTTCCAGCATCTGTTGTTATTAGTTTTCCTGATCCTGGCCATTCTAACTGGAGTGAGGTGGAATCTTAGAGTTGTTTTGATTGGCATTTCTTTTATGACCAGAGATGTTGAGCATTTCTTCATGTGTCTATAGGCCATTTTTGTCTCTTCTTCAGAGAAGACTCTCTTTAAGTCTTTGGCCCATCGTTTAATGGGATGGTTGTTACTTTGGAGATTAATTTTGGAGTGATTCAATTTTTTGAGCTGTTGATATATTTTAGATATGAGGCCTTTGTCTGTGGTGTGGTTGGTGAAGATCTTCTCCCATTCTGTAGGCTTCCTAATTAATTTATTAGCTATGTCCTTTGCCATACAAAAGCTCTGCAGTTTAATGCAGTCCCACTTATCCAGCCTTTCTCTGATTTGTTGTGATTCTTGGTCCTTATTAAGAAAGTTTCAACCTGTGCCAAGGAGGCCTAGTGTATCTCCTATTCTTTCTTGTAAAGTTTTCAATGTGTCAGCTTTTACCTCCAGGTCTTTGATCCATTTGGAGTTAATTCTAGTGCAGGGGACAAAGAAGGATCCAACTTAAATTTTCTGCAGGTGCTTAACCAGTTCTGCCAGCACAACTTGTTGAAGAGGCTATCTTCCTTCCATTCTATTTTTTTGGCTCCCTTGTCAAAGATTAGGTGGCCATAGGTCTGTGGTTTAATATCTGGGTCCTCAGTTCTATTCCATTGGTCTTCAGGCCTGTTCTTGTACCAGTACCAAGCTGTTTTGATAATTATAGCTCTGAAATAGAGTCTAAAGTTTGGTATTGAAATTCCTCCTGCACTGTTCTTTCTGCTAAGAAGTGTTTTTGCTATCCGGGGTCTTTTATTATTCCATATGAAATTTTGGATTGCCTCTTCTATTTCTTTAAAGAATAACATTGGGATATTGATGGGTATTGCATTGAATTTGTAGATAGCCCTTGGCAAGATTGTCATTTTCATGATGTTGATTCTTCCAATCCAGGAGCATGGGAGGTTTTTCCATTTCTTTAGTTCTGCTTTAATTTCCTTTTTCAGGGTTTTAAAGTTTTCATCAAAAAGGTCCTTTATGTTCTTAGTTAAGCTAATACCTAGGTACTTTATTTTCTTTGAGGCTATTGCAAAAGGAGTTGCTTTCCTGATTATTGCCTCATTGCTCTCATTGATTGCATAGAGGAAGGCAGTTGATTTTTGAGGGTTAATTTTGTACCCTGTTACCTTTCCAAAGTTTTGAATCAGCTCAAGGAGCTTCGGAGTGGAGTCTATAGGATTCTTTAAATACAGAATCATGTCATCTACAAAGAGGAAAAGTTTTACTTCCTCTTTCCCTATTTGGATCCCCTTTATGCTTGCTTCTTGCCTTCTTGCTCCAACTAGGAATTCTAATACTATGTTAAAGAGGAGTGGGAATCCTTGCCTCATTCCTTATACTTAATGGCTTTTCGCCATTAAGTATAATACTAGCTGTGGGTTTGTGATACACAGCCTTTTTTATACTGACAATGTTCCATGGATTCCTAGTTTCTCCAGAGCTTTTAACATAAAGGGGTGTTGGATCTTGTCAAATGCCTTTTCTGCATCTATTGAGACAATCATGTGATTTTTGTCCTTGCTCCTGTTGATGTGTTGAATTATATTAATTGATTTGTGTATGTTGAACCAGCTTTGCCTCCCTATGATGAATCCAGTTTGATCATAGTGTATAATTTTTTTGATGAGTTGTTGTAGACGGTTGGCCAGTATTTTGTTGAGAAGTTTTGCATCGATGTTCATCAAAGAAATGGTTTTATAGTCTCTTTCTTTAATGAATCTCTGTCTGATTTGGGGATGAGGGCTATACTGGCTTCATAGAATGAGTTTGGTAAAGAGCCTTCACTTTCAATTTTGTTGAAGAGCTTGAGGAGTATTGGTGTGAGCTCTGCTTTGAAGACTTTATAGAATTCAGCTGTGAATCCATCTGGCCCTGGGCTTTTCTTAGGTGGAAGGTCTCTTATTGCCATTTCTATTTCAGTGCTTGAAATAGGCCTATTTAGTTGGGATAGTTTTTCTTGGTTCAGTCTGGATATGTTAATATTGGCTAGAAATTCATCTATTTCTTCTAGATTCTCAGTACCTTGGCTTGAACTTGCTGCTTAGGCACTAACCTTGAGCATTTTTGCTCAAGACTGGCACTCTACCTCTGAAGGCACAGCTCTACTTCTGGCTCTTTCTACTTCTAGTTAATTGGAGACTAAAGTATCACAGACTTTCCTACCTGGGTTGGCTTTGAACTCGGATCCTCATGATCTCAGGGACTCTTGAATAGCTAGCATTATAGATGTGAGCCACTGATGTCTTTAATGGCTCAATTTAATGAAATAATCCCACTGTCCCAAAGACTATCTTTGTCTCTGTTGTTTTGCCTCAAAGGTAAATAATTCAGAGGCTTGTGTTTTTCCAGATTCTAGATTTCTCCAGCTGGAGTGAGATCTATTTATTCACAGAGGTAACTAGTTTTACAGTTCAGCCTTTACTGTCTGGCTGCCTCCCCTTCTCTGGGCCACTTTCCTATTTTCCTGCAAATTACCCCATCTCAAGTTCTTGACTCAGGGACTCGTACTCTAAGTCAGTGAATCTGTTTCCATTGCCTATTTATTTAAGTTATCTGTTTAGTTGACTGGAGGATGATGTTTCCTTACTTATATCTCTGAATCAGATACTGTATTTAAGACATTTATTAAGGTATTGAAGACCTATGGTAATATTTTGATTGGCCTGTGCTTGAAGCTTGCAGAATACTGATTTTTGGATAATACTGATCAGAGTGTAAATTTTGAAGTTACATGCTCTGCTAGTTGCCATAAACATAGATGGTAGGGCTATTTCTGTTTCATTCTTTGTACTATACACTTTTGGTGTCTCATATTAATGTAATACATGTAATACTGTTAAAAAAATAAGTGATATTGTGTTGCCTATGTCTTAAATTGAGCCATGATCTGTGCTTAATACATGATTGCTGAATTTTACTACTTTATACTCTACAGTAGAATGTGAGGGAGAAACTTGTTCTAACTTGAATGTTTAACCCATTCATCTTTAATGTCATTCATTAGTATTAGTGTAGGTAACATCCACTTAATTAAATTCTTGTCAGGAAGATTGTACATGTACACTGGGCTGGGAATCAATAATCAGAAATCTTAGAAACACATAGGATGTTCCTCAAAGAGACAGAGTACAGTCAATCAGATATATAGAGACACAGAAGCATAACTACTCCCTATTTAGCTCTTCACTATTGGTGTCCCCAAAGATTTATTTGTTGATAATCAGAATGTGGGGATTTTTAACAGCTTTTTTAAGCTTTGATCACTCATTGCATGCTAGCTCATTAATCCAGTGAATATTAACAGCAGAACAGACACTAATCTCCATATTAGGCTTGAACGAAACTAAAATGGAGGTGAGAAGTACTCATTGCCTGTGTTTCTTCTAGCTGTGTGACCTTGGGCTCTAAGTCCATTTGGCTTCCTTGCACCTGAATTTCTGCAACTGTCAGAAGCAAAGTGTTCCTAGTTGAAAATTCAGCCTACAAAGAAGCGAGAGACTATGCAAATCTTCTGAGAAATCTGTTCCTCACCAAGTTATTCATTCACTTTACAAATTCAAAAGCTAGGATAAGTTTCAGGGGCGGGGGGAGATACGCTTCCATTTGTTGTGGATTTTGGGCACTAGTTCGCTCTGAATTGATCACAGTTTTCACCATCTAATATATCCACATATCTCTGAAGGATTAAAGAAGAGTCAGTGTTTTGATTTACTGGCCAGGTCATGAGAAGTAAGTGTGTGTGTGTGTGTGTGTGTGTGTGTGTGTGTGTGTGTGTGTGTGTGTGTGTGTATTGTGAGGAGTTATGGTGGGAAAGAAGGAGAGTAAAAGCTACCCTGAATAAAAGTAATGTATACACAAAGTGGATCTGGCATTTGACACTGAGCAGGATGAATTTTCTGTGTGGTATTTGATTTAAAGTGGGAAAGGGGAGGGGGAAAAACAGTGCAGTGTCAGCACAGGGATTGCAAATGCAATAAAAACCATACCTGAAACAAAGGGGAAAATGGGAAACAGTTTCAAATAATATGTAGAAGATAAGAAAGTGGGTTGAAGTAGATGCAAATCAGTATTAATTGGGGGGAAGGCAGCAGAGGAAAAAAAGAAAGCCAAGATAGAGACAGAGAAAGAAAGATTGAGAGACAGAGGAGGAAGCAGGGCTGACTTTGGAAAGGCTTTGGTCACTTGTTAATGTGGTGTAAAAGTAAGAGGTGTGTGTCCTTTGAGAATGGTCTATTGTCCTGATTTTCCTTGTAAAACCTCTTGGTCTGCAACATGTGTTTGACCAGGCTTCTAGTCCTTTGGGGATCCACTTTTCTTGCTAAGAAGGTTTCTAAGAAAACACACTGCAACTGAAGTATTCAAATGAATCTCTGTAATAAGGCAAAATATTCTAAGTTACTAACTTACAGTGAAAATGTAGAAGTAAAGAGTCTGAGGAAGACACAGTTTTGGGGTTGGACTACTTAACTGGGACACTTCAGACATATCTTATAAATCATCAATAATTCTGTCACAGAAAGGCTAGTTCAGAGAGTGAGAAGGAAAAACAAAACATAACAAAACAAGAGGAAAAAAAACCTAAGAGAAAAACACTGGAAGAGAATTGACAGAGAAAGAGGTGCTAGTAGCAATATTCTCTCATAAAGGCACATGTTCATAAAGCCAATGGCATAGTCTCTAGTCAGTATTGTGATTATCAGTTGTAGGAGACAGGGAACAGTTACTAATTAACCATTGGGTGTCAAGAGTTTGTTGTTGTTGTTGCTGTTGTTGTTAGTAGTAGGGCTTGAACTCTAGCTATTGCCCCTGAGCTCTTCAGCGCAAGGATACAGCCCTACCCTTTGAGCCTCAGCCCCACTATTGTTTTCTATTGATTAATTGGAGATAATAGTCTCAGAGACTTCAATGCCCAGGTTGGCTTTGAACTGCATTCCTCAGATCTCAACCTCCTGAGTAGCTAGGATTACAGGCATGAGCCACTGTGTCCAGCATTCCCCCCAATTCTTACACTAGCTATAAGAAGTAGCTTCTACTCGCACCCATTTTAAAGGGAAGACAATCAGAGCTTGAGAGGATTTAGAAAATTGCTATGGCAAAATTGACATCTAACTACTCCCAATAGTAATAAAAACAGTAATCAGGCATTGAGAGCTTACTGTGTATTCCACACTGGGTCAAGAACTTTGCAGATATTATCCAGTTTAACCTTTTTTTAAAATAATCTTTTAAACCAGAATACAATCCCCCGAAGTATGGGAGAAAGATCCTATAAGCAGCAAATGTCTGAGATGGGCCTGAACACAAGTCTGTCTTCTAGACCCCAGGAGTAATTTTTGCCAAGGAGCCTCATGCTGCAGCCCTCCTACAGCTTATATGTTGTGGCCCTGCTTTCTGATCTGCCAGACTCTTGTTATTTCTGTTGCACCCTTCTGTCTTCCTTTAATTTCTATCTGATGCTTTATACACTGACCTTGACCTCTTCCCTCACCTCCAAAAAAGGAAAAGATTTCCTTTGTAGTAGACACCATTCACTACTCAGAAAAAAAGTTCAAAGTAACTTTGCAATGTAGACACCAATGTTTCCATCCTATAGATGAGGAAATGGAGGGTTCATCTAACTTGCCCAACGTCACACACTGGAAAGAGATGGAACTGGCATTTCACATTAAATCTATCTCATCCAGAGACATGTCCTTCTACTTCCCTGTAGGACCTCTTGAATGTGTTCTGGAGAATAATCCTGTGCTCCCAGTGGGATAGGGAATTAGAATCCTGAACAAAGTGCTTTCTAATCATTTCACTGTCAAAGGGCCTCCACTTTACTTAGTACCGAACTTCAATTTTTTTTTTCAGTGTGAAAGGAAGCCTTTGCAAAGTAGAAAAAAGTACATTTATTCCAGAGAGAGCCTTACGAATGAAAAAAAATGCGCAAAGAAAACCAGTAGGGGAGATAGCTAATACCACTAGTTTCATTCTCATAAGGGAAAAAGAGACATTTTAGAAAGAATCTATTGTGTGAACTTGAAAACTCAAAGCAGGGTCAGAAGTGCTGGGTTGCAGGCCTGTGGAGGAAGTGGCCACCAGAAGAATAGCCTTGATTGCAAGCCAGTGTTAATTAGGCATGTGGGGCCCAAGTTGGGCAAAGATTAGGCTCTAATCATCAGTTCCCACATGAAGGATTTTTAAAATGTGAAGTTATTTAATTCTTCATTCTGTCTTCAATCCTCACATTAATAAAAATAGTTTTCTGGAGAAATACCAAGAGGAACAAAATTTAAATCCTAATAAAAAAGAATACTTCAAATGCCCATAAAGAAGAATCTAGGGAATTGATATTCTTAGGCATATTTTACAACTTTGCTACTTGCCATGGGTTAGACAGAATTTTTTTCTTATAGACAACTTACAAGTTTTCAGATGTATCTCACTGATGGATAAGATTCAGGTGAAATCCATGTTCTATGAATGGTTTAAACTAATGTGGAAAACTCATTAACAAAGAACGAAAAAAACCCAAAATTATGAAAGCAAGGAGGGTGGTACATGAAAGAGGACAAGGGGCATTAGACTCTGGGAAGAGAACAAGAGAGGATTATTTCCTATGATTTATTTCATACTACTTTGAATTTCCAGTTCTTATACCCATTAACATTGTTTACTTTCTGACTTTCTTAATAAGTTGAAAACTTCCATGAAATTGGGACTGTATCAGTAAATCTTGATGAGTACTCATTAGCTATGTATCCTAGGAAAAGTCCAGTCCTATATATAGTATAGCAAGAGTGAGAATAATAGATATATCACTGGATTATTAGAGAAAGAGTCTGTTACCACAATTGTTTTAAAAGTAACTGGTGCCTATGTAAACCAGATAAATTTGATGTTATCATTAAACTTAACATGGTGCTCATGAAGAGTAATTGGGAAAAATGAATAGATGGATAAATAAGCAAAACATCTTTTGTATTTTTTATTTATTTTTCCCTTTTAGAAGGAAACAAAGTTTTGTTTTTAAGCAAGTGTAGATTTTTCAAAGCATGCTCATTTTGCCCAAATGCTAGAATGAAATTTGTGTTCATGTATTCATGTTCTTAATGATTCTAATAACATGAATAACCTCTGTTTTGTGATTGTTTACAAAGCACTCATGATGGTGAAAAGCCAGTCTTCTGAATATTCAGTCACCCTTGAATACATTCTGGCTCTGAGTGAATATGCTTTAACTTTACCTCTAAATGGAATCAAAGTTGACCCACTGGGAATTCTAAAGAACAAAGAGCTTCCCTGTTTAGAACTTCCTTTGAAGCCAATTCATTATTCTTGTGAATTTTAATGTCTTCATTCTTTCTTTCTTTAAAGGTGCATTCTAAAATGCCTATGATGGAAGATATATCTGATCAAGGAATTAAGACTTCTCTGATGGTAGTTGGTACAAGAGGCTGAGTTGAGATGACATTAAGGACAGTGGCACCATTCAAATGAGTCATTTAATTTGAGATAGAGCTGAGTGTTATGGTTTGAGTGAGTCTTTCTCAAAAGCTCGTGTATTGGAAGGTTGGTCTTAGTGAGGGGATGCTGGGAAGTACTGAAACCTTTCAGATTCCCGGTAATTAATTCATTGGAAGCATCTTGTGGGGAGGTCTGCTAGAGGTTATTATAGAACAGCAAGATTGTCCTGTCTCTACCCTCTGGCTTTCTGCCTTCCTTTGTGATTCTTTGGCATGGGCTCTCATGATGACGTTTAGATTTCCCTACCTCAGATATTTTGCAACAGCATTGAAAAACAACTAATACAATGAACAAATACACTGGAGTGAACTAGCATTTCTGTTTTCTTTCATTATGGTTTCTAACATTACCAAATAGCATTAGTAAACCTTGTTGGGTGGTTTTGTAGTCAATGGATATTCGCTCTCTCTTCTCTTTCCTCTTTTCAGGTATTGAGCCACTGTGAAGAGGTAAAATAATGTTTCTCACAAGTGTGACTCTTTGTTTATAATTTCTGATTCTAAAGATATAAGTATTTTTGTTCACTTACGACATCAATGTCACCTGTATTGTATGTATTCTGGGGACTCAGATTTCTTGCCCTTATGGAATAGTGTTGTCAGATAACCTATGAAACAAAGTAAAGTTAAAGCTAAGGACTAATAACAATGATATGACAAGTTAGAAGCAGCCTATAAAGCTATGATCCAGGTACACCCTCAAGTCACTTAGGTATGAGGATAGCGCTCATCTCAATATTTCGGTAATTTTTATCAAGTCTAGTATCTTATGTTATTATTTCAGATGAGGGAACTCAAACTCAAAATGTCTCTTATATTAATTTTTTAAATTAAACTTTTAATGTTGAGATACATTCCTCTGGAATGATAAAAGATATTAGGAACAGACTGCATACACTTCACAGAGTTTTTCTCTTATGAATCTTCTCTATAATTAAATGACTAAGCACTAATCTGTTTATTCCTATGGTTAGGCCATTTCAAGAGCATTGTATAAATAAAATTGTAGGCTTTGCCCTGGATTTTGGCCTAGTGGTAGAGTGCTTGTCTAGCATGCAAGAAGATCTGGGTTCGATTCCTTGGTACCACATACATAGAAAATAAAAGCTGGAAGTGGTGTTGTGGCTCAAGTGATAGATCTCTAGCCTTCAGAAAGCCTAAGGACAGTGCTCAGGCCCTGAGTTCAAGCACCAAGACTGGCAAAAAAAATACTGTATGCCTTTTGTCATCAGGAGGAAGACTGTTGTGGGTAATGATAGGGGTAAAGGTTAAGAGTAAGGCTCTTGTGCTCCTATTAACTGTCACCATGGCCTAGGAAACCACCTTACCTCATCTTTAAAATGAAAGAGGATATGGGAGTTCCAGGTCAGCCTGAGCTATGTCATGGCACTCTATCACAAAGCAGAGCAATACAAAAAGATGGATCTGATTGTTACAGTGGTCTCTTCCAATTCAGAATTAGTGTGACTCTATAATTTGAATGCCCCTGAATTGCCATAGAAGGCTAAATCTGAGAGTTTGGGAACGCACAGAGTCATTCTCTGTGCTTTTACCTGAAATCTTCATCTTTTCTAGCTACCATTCACTCTTTGGTATTTTCTCACCATGTAAAAATCTCCCTTTGTTTCCAGTTGTAGAAAACAATAATATTAAGGATTTTTTTCTATAGACAACTAGAGCTATAGAGAATCTCTGAAATTCACTTAGATAGAAAAACATTGAAACTCATCTTATTATCCTTAAATCTTCCTCAAAGAACACTAGAGTCAGTCACCGTATTTGGAGGAATATCTCTTAGCCATGATCCCAGTACTTATTTACATGGAACTCTTGACCTCTTAAAACGTGACCACTGTGTGTGCAGACCTGAATTTTTCATTCAAATTAATTCAGTTAAAATTTACATTTTAATAGCCACATATGGCCGGTACCTAACACCAAAGACAGTGAAACTTGAATTAGATAAAGAACAAAACAGATTAATATATAAATACATACATATACATATATAATATGGTTGATAGAGAACATATGTGTATATATCAGATTTATTCTTGTTAGATAAAAAACAAAACAAAATCATGCACACACACTCACACACACATGTTGGATTCCTCTGATAAGAAAATCGCTGATTTGAAAGAGAAAGAATGTTACAAAGCTATCTTTTCCTTCTTTTCTGTCTCTTTTGCATCTCTTCTAACCTCTTTACTATATCATTTAATATGATATTGGAGGACATCTCAGTTATCAGGCTCATTATTTGGAATACCAAGTGTTCAAAGGAGGCACCAATATAAGGTTGGCAGGGAGTAGGACCATAATTTTTAACTTTGATTTTAGCCTGAATGATTATATTTTTGCATTTCCATATATACTAACCCAGTTTACCGGAATACAAGACCTGATAAAGCAAAACCTGGAGTAAAAGCCTAATGATTGTGTTTTTATTTTCTCAGATCTCTCCTGAATTTCTCTGTACATCAGAAAGTACAATTGTAGGTAGAATCCAGATCTTAGTTTTGAATCTTCAGCAATAACCAGGAGCCTTTTAAATTTCCTGTTTACAACTTATTGTGAATTCTCTGTAGGTAGAATCTTTAGAAATAATATTGCTCCAGAAGATTTTGCAAAATGCTGGTCTCCTGATTCCTGTTAAAATGGTACATGAAGATAATGTCAAGAAATGTGTGCTTTTGCCTACAATGTTTTCTTGAAAGTGAGTGAAATGTTCTTCAGACTGTTGGAAGTATCCATACTGCCTTGAGAAGAATGGGAATTGTTACAGCGAAAGTGCAAAGAGGAAAGGGGTCAACTGAGAGTTTCTTAGTACTAAAATAGGTAGTAGATTCCTAGCAGAAATACATTATGAAAGGCAAAGTTTTGGAGATAAAAGAGATTACAAAAAGAAGACTGGGTAAGTAGCTTGTGGCTAACCACAAACTTAATCCCCAACATGCTCACACACACACACACACACACACACACACACACACACACACAAAGCACACACATATGCACATACATACAGAGCGACTGACAGACCCAGCATGATAGAGACACAGAATAAAATACAGATAAAGAGAGACAGACACAGAGCATTCAGAACTCCAAGGACAGTTGTCTGCTTGCAGAGTCTAAAGATGCTTCTAAAATGTGATAGTGAAAAGGAAAGCAGAAAGATCCACTGATCTTGCTTTTGGAGCTTGAAATGAAAGTCATTGAGACTCCAGTTAGAGTAGCAGGTGTAATGAGATTTGAGCTTCAGGAAGAAGCTAGGGGAGGGCCCCCACAAAACACAGGCAGATAAATGGCAGTAACAAGACCACTGGCTCTTCCCACTGTAATGGATTCTCATGGAAGCCAGACCATGCTTGTCATCTTGGCTACAAAGCCATATTAGCCTTTTTTGTTGTTGTTGTTATCCTTGGCACTTCTTTTTGGTTGATGGCTTCTACTCCATCTATAATTTAGAGGCTTTTCAGACAAAATGTGATTTTGCTGAATCCCTTCTGAGCTTTTCTGAGTGGCCATTTAAGCCACTCCCCTGTCACTCAGGTGTGTGTGTGTGTGTGTGTGTGTGTGTGTGTGTGTGTGTATTTTGCTGGAAATTGAACCCAGAGCATCGATATACTTGCATAATAAGCAAGGTCACTGCCATTGAGCTTTATACCCTCAACTCTTTTTTTTTCTTGTTACATGGTGCCTTTTTATTAATATTTTTATTGTAATTAATAAAAGGGTTACATGATATTTGCCAGATAGAAGGTGCATTAATTCACATACATTGATACCCTTTCACATGTCTTGGTCCCCATTACCCTCCCCCAACCCCCCCATCTTGGTTTTCCCCCTTCCCTATCCAATTTCAAATAACTGAACACAAATATATCCAATATATCAGATAACAAAGTGATATATTGTAAAAATATGAGATAACCAAGGGACAGCAAAAGAGATGAGAGATAACATAGTACATTAAGGACAACAATCATTCATTGTATGGATTTTGTTTCAATATCCTAGAGGTCCTTTCAATTAGCTTCATACTATATGGCCTTATGTATCAAGGTTTTGCTCTATTGAAAATCTCTGCTAGAAGAGCCCAAGGTTTCTACTGATTATGACAAATGAGGGAAACCATTGAGCCTATGTTCCTTTGAGTCTGGCTTACTTTACTTAATATGATTTTTTTCTAAGCCTTTCCATTTCCTACCAAATGGGTCAATGTCGTTCTTTCTGACAGCAGCATAGAATTCCATTGTGTACAAATACCACATCTTGTTGATCCATTCATCAACTGAGGGACATCTAGGTTGGTTCCATATCTTTGCTATGTATACCCTCAACTCTTAAAGACTATTTACAACTCTTCTGGTAGAAAAGTAACATCCTTTTCCTTTGCTTTTCTCTCTTCAGGGGCTTCATGTATTAATATTAAACATTCATCTCCAGGTGCAATAAGAGAACATTTTTCTGCTGCAGTATTAATACTGATCATCACAACCGCACATTCAGTTCAATTGAATTCATTCAGCAGGTTTGTATTAAGTGCTAACTCAAGCCAGGCATCAGGCTGGCTTGATAGAAGACAGAAGGTATTCTACTTATTCATAGTCTGAATACAATTTAATTCTGTATAATTCCTTAAAGATGACTTTTTTAATGCCAGTGTGGGGTGAATGGTGGCATGGAGAAAGGCCAATTCATGAGTCTGACCTTAAAATTTCCTTGGTAGTAAACTATCCCTGACTTGTTCAATAGTGACAACCACAGTCTCAAATGGTATTAAAGGTGGTATTTGGTAGTTCTGTCCATTCTTGCCTCTTTTTGGCAATTCAACCTTTGGCTTCTCAGTCCAAAATCCCTCTCCCCTTCTAATTGTGTCAGTGTTTCATTTCCCTGTCTCCAGTCCAAGATCCCAAAGCAAAATTCTTACTGGCTTGGTTATTTCTACTTAGCTCTGAGATGTTGGAGGGCAGGCAGCTGCTTGAAGGTGGCTGAGTGGGAAGCTGGAGACTGTCCAGCTCCATTTTACTTAGACTAATAATTTAGGAGGTTTTGTTTCGTTCATTTGTTTCTCATTCTGAGTTGGGAAAGAAATGGAAATGCGTCTGCTGAGTGGGATGTGAAGGTACTGAGTAGGCGAGGCTGAAAGAATGGGATCGGATGCATCACTGCTGCCACCTGTTAGCTGAGAAATACAGTTCCTCTGGCTTTGGGGCTTTGTTGCCACCATCTGTCAAACTATATTGGTCAGGATTCTTGGGCTTCATCTAGTAGGAACTAACTTGACCTCACTCAAGTAAAAATGGATGTTTAGGGATACAGGAATCTTTCACAGAACCTAAGGATAGAATGCAGATAGATCCTCAAGAGGGTCCTGAAGTGCACTCAGATACCCTTTGGATATTTTCTTTTTTTACTCACTAACTTCTTGTAATTCACTAGCATTTGTTTCTTCCGCTTGCTGCCGCTTCTGTTGCTGCTGTTACTGCTCCTCCTCCTCCTCCTCCCTTCCTAGATTTCTTATCTCACAGGTGGAATATAATCACCTCACAGAATCTAATTTCAGTTTTCATTCAGTTTCAGAGACTTAAACTTCTCCAATTTCCTTATCTTCCATCTGGATGGTAAGCTTTGGTCTGGTGTTCATCCTAGGTCTACTCAGACTCACTGAGGGAAAGGGACACACAGAGGAAATGGATGAGAAGAGATTTTTCTGTGGACTAAGAGGCAAAGGGAAATAATTAGAAACTGAGATTTATCAGATACCCTTATCCTTTGGGATATGATATACTATATATCCTTCTATTTATTCTGTTTTAAAAAAATGCATATGCTTAGCATGAGGAGGCTGTGATCAGTATAATTCTTCCAAGCTGCTTCCTACACTCAGGCTAAATTCTTGTGCTGCCAGCTAGTGAGATTCATGTAGGTGTGATTTCAACTTATTAATTACCTTTGTCTGTAGATTATTTCAGTAGTCAGTTTGTTAGCAAAGACAGTGAGGCTTATGAACACAGGAGTATCATTGCCTCATTAACTGAACATGTAATGAGAGGAGCAATGGCTCTTTGGATTTCAGTTTGGGGATCTTCGGTTTTATCCCTACAGACTAGGAAGGAAGATTTGCCTACGTAGTTAAGGTCCTGATAGTTGATTACACATACTGCCATGAAAGCAGAGCCCATTTCCTCATTTGTGCCTCAGTTTGCTCATTTCTAAGCAATGATAATAATGTACAACTCATGAATTTATTTAAGAATTCACCTTTGTCATTCGAATTTATCAGCAATACTCAGATACCTGGCACATAGCTACTCTGCACTAAGCATATGTTAAGCATCTGGCACAGTGCCTTACTTGCAGACTTTTATTGTGCAATGCATTTTAATGATCACAAAGTTTATAATATATACTTTACAAATATTATAAAACATTTATGTTTAAAAGAACTGTTAATAATAATAATAATAATAAAACATTTTCCTGACTGTCAAAGCCCTGCTCACCCTTCCTTGAGTACATCCTCTCTCTACTCTAGATTATCTACTGCTCTGATTTGGAATTTTTCATTGCCCTGAATTTCTATGTATGTTTATGTTATATATTTTATTGTGTTCCTTAAAATGTGTTTAAATTGCAACCCCAGTAAGTATGAATGTTTTTTTATTTGGAAATTAGGTCTTCGCAAATTATTATGTTAAGAAGTGATCATTAGGGTGAATCTTAATCCAACATGCTTGTGTCCCCATACAAAGAGAAAGTTTGCTCACAGGAAGAATGCCATGATAAGATAAAAGAAAAGATCAAAATGATGTTCTTATAAGCTAAGGACACTGGAAATTACCAGCAAACTATCCAAAGCAAGACATTAGCAAGTGCCTCCTGGTCACAGAAAGAATATCCTGCACTTTGGTCATATATTTTTTGTTGTTATTTAAACCACTTCTTTGTGGCACTTTTTCACAGCAAGTTAATCCTGTATGTGTACCTAAACATATCACACATCTTTACATATTTTAAAGCCTCCTATGAGCTATATCATGCTTCAAGTCGTCTTTTATAATATGAACTTTTTCTCTTAAAATTGCACTTGAGAGATAAACATTGGTCCATATAGCTTTAATGTCTTCATTTTGATAGTTGCACAATATCACATTTTATGAGTCCCCTTTCCTAACACTAGACATCATATGAGGTAAAACTATGCACATTGTTATCAATATCTCCTTGCACTTATTTGAAATGAACTATTTTGAATTCATATCTAGGAACTGAATCTCTGTTATAGAGATTTACTACCACCAGTTGTGTTTGACAATTATTTTGCTCTGCAACTTCACCAACCAACAATATTATCTGACTTGTCTGTGTATTTTATTTTGTTCTGAGACAAGAACCTCACCATGCAGTCCAGACTGGCCTTCAACTTGTGACTCTCCTGTCTCTACATTCCATGTGCTGGGGGAATTATGGGCCTGTACCACGGCTTGACTTTTTGACTTTTAAGTTATTGCCAATTTGATCAGTGTGCTAGAGAAGACACTTAAATTTCTGAAGGTGTCAATAAACCACTAAATCAAAAATACTAACAGAATAGGTATAACAGAAGGTAAAGCATAAGAAATAAGATAGAGAGGATATACCAAATCAAATAGCACCTAAAGTGGAAATGGAGGTATGAATAGGCATTAGCAAAGAGAAATGGGGAGGGTGGTGTGGTAGAGAATGGCTTGACTGAGAGTGTAGGAATGAGGGTAAATGAGCAACTGTTGAACAGTGAACATAAAATGTTTCCACTAAAGCTAAAATAGTATGATTCAAGTGGACTGTCATGCTGCCCCAGGGGGGCATGAATGACCTGAACAACTTTCTGAGATCAGTGAGGACTTCCATTGCCTCCAAGTCTAGGCTGTATGTCTTAATTGAAGAAATGCTCTTTTGTCACTATGTCTTTTGATTAGAGTCCAAAAATGATGTACAGGAAATTGACATGGGTCTTCACATATATTTTTTTGCATGCCAGGACACTTTTTATATCTTTTGTATTTTATTCCTTTAGTAGTGAATAATATGAAATACTTTTTCTACTGTCCTGACTTCATGCTCTCAACTCCCTCAGATCTCTGAGCTCTGAAGTCATCCGAGTTTGAGATCATAGGCTAAAACTATACTGACATGTATACAGAGTGGACAATAGTCCAGCCCTGGGATATATTGATAAATTGGAATGCCAGAGTTGGGGTCACTCTTAGGACTATTGCTTTAGTGGTGAATTATGGGAAAGAAAGTTCAACCAAAGGAAGCAGGACCTCTCTTGTGCATGGAATCCCATTTCTTCCCTGGCACAAGTAGAGAGATTTAGAAGTCTAAGAGCATCATTATTGATTTGACTTCACATATAGCAACTTCTCAAGACTGAAATAAGCCATTTGAGAATATTGTGTATTTGGATGTGGGTGGGATGACCTGGGAGCAAAAAGGAAGGCAATTTTCTCGGAGAAAATAAAGCTTTCTCCTAAGACTTCAAAAGTAGGCCTATGGGGGATGGAAGTGGGTGCTTCTACCATGATGGTAGTGAACCCTGGAAAATGGTGGGGGAATCACCAAAGGATGTCTTCTTCTCAAGGATTCAGGGTAGTCTGATTTACTGAGCCTCTGTTCTCGTCTACCTTAGTAACTGCTTTCTGAAGTGTGCTAACTCTTCTGTGAAGTTGCTATATGTCTGAAACACAGATGGGTATACTGGACAGTCAGAGAGAAGGGAAGGCTAGCTGTCCTGGCTCAACTTGGAAAGTGTACCAGGCCTGTTCACTAAGGCAGATTTGTGGCAACAATGGTGGTTTCAGAGAGCTGTCAATATAGAATCCTGTGATACCTAGAACTGTATACTAGAGGAATCTACCTGAAAGGACAATAAACTCAAATGCTAAGAGTTAGTCTCACACTGGTTCTCAGCATTGACTGTAAATTAAAGGAACTTCAAAAATCCCTGTGCCACCTACTTTAGCCTTAGTCAACTAAAAATCAGAATAAATTCTCTGGCAAATGGATCAAATATCAGTATCTTTATCAGACATCCCTGGTGATATCCACATTTAGCCAAGAAACTGCTGGATTAGAGCACATGGCCTTCAGAAAGGAATTAGAGGGTTCCAATGTTATGCCACTTATATTTAGCCTCATTAACAAAATAAAATGTCTTTGAACATAGAGGGATCATTTTAGTACCCCTATACCATTGTGAAAATGGATTTCTTAGTGAAAATGACAATGATCATAACAAAAATGACTGCCTTTGAAGGGTAAATGCAGTTAGAAAGAGAACACTTGGATTGCTTTCTCCTCTTTGCTTCTGACAGCTTTGCAAATATTGCACACTTTGCCCACACACTTGGATTTCCATTGTATCTTGTCTCTTGTATCAACTGTAATGTCTAGCATCAAATGCCCTCCTTCAACCTCCCCCACCCAAACCTGATTCACACATCCCAAAGAAGTGGTGTATTCCATCTCAGAAATATATTCTTCCTTGAACTTACAACATGTTTCAACTCTGAGGGCATTTAGCAGGGATTGCTTAGAAAAAGCCCTGCAGGGAGCCTATCATAATGATGCAGTTTTAAAGAACACCCCAGCCCACTTGCAGGGAATCACTAACCACCCTCCTGTGTTTCCTTTTTATTCCTGGACCCCACACTTTCTGCAAATCCTTTGGTTTGGTTTCCAAGGCAGAATTTATGCTATGTTTCTGACTAGAGAACAATCCAATTTTGTACAACAATCTTACTGGGTTTCAATTTCTCACCAGGAGGAGCAAGTAATATTTTCTCATAGCTTTCCCCAATCCATTCCGTCCGTGCACATTTTGTTGCCTATCTTCCCTTCAGGTGGGATGGATGGCTGAGGCAGGTAGACACATCTTTTCCTTTTTCAAAGCAGGTTTGGAGGACACACACTGTCCTTTCATTGTCTACATAGAGCAGAAACTCCAGCAGCATTTCTGTGGGTATCGGTGTATATATGTGTTTGTTGTATATGTGTGTGTGCTCACACGTTAGTCATGTGACTTTCTTCTAATGATTGATGGCTACACGGTAGTTCAAGCTTAGAGTCTAGACAGTGCTTGCATGTTCTGCCATCACAATCTTTGATCTTTCTGCTCAGCTAATCGTTTAACCTGGTAAGCAACTGTGTCCTGTGGATAGGTTTGGGATTTAGAGAATGAATGCTCCAGAAGTTTGCTTGCAAAGACTCATTTTTAAACCAGAGGATGCCTATTACCTTTTATTACAGGCTCATATCTCCTTTTATAGATAACAGTAGGGCTCAGTCCAGTGGGCTTTCTTAAAAACCAAAACCAAAAATCATCCCCTCCAAAATCCGCCCCCCCCCAAACAAACAAACAGATTTTGTATTCGTCCCTCATCTTTTTTCAAATGATTTATTCAAAGTTTCTTTCTCATCAAAATTCAGGCATCACCTCCCACATCTTGCCACATACTCTTGGTGAGTTTGCTTTCCAATTAAATGCCTTTGGTGGTCTCTCCCCTCTTCAAGGCAACTGTTCCTTCCCTCTTTCCACACCAGTTCTGAAGATGACTCCACAGGTGTTGTCCTATTTAGCGTATTTTTCTATCAGGGCTGAATGAAGATGGGGCCTCTGCAACGTGTGATACGAATCCATGGGCTAAATCGATAATGAGCCTGTTGAGACAAATAGGCCAGCGATTGTTCTAGGCAGGCCAAGGAGGCAAGCAAAATGCCGATTGCAGGCACAGTGGTGAACAGAGCTGCTGAGAGCAGACAGTAGCAGATTAATGAAATCGCCCGTGCTCAGCTTGTACCCGGAACGAAAGCCGCTTTTGGAAAAGACATATGGCAGAAGTACAAGCCAAAGTGAATCGCAAAGTCAGGCGTCCAATAAAAGGCAGCAGCTGTTTGAAAAGGAAAGCGCATCGGTGTCTGCCCACTGACTTCTCTCCTGCTCTGCCAAACTAGAAGATGCGCCTAGCAAGAGCCAGATTAGCCAGGCAGTGCTGCAGCTGCCAGGGCCCGGAACCCCCAGTGCCCACGTGTTGTCCAGAGCCCTGTGGCTGCCCATGGGCTTGCCCCTGGCAGCCAGATGTGGGTCTGATTATCCGCAGCAGCGAGGGCCACTCTGGAACCCGTCCCGTGCCCCGCTCCCCCCTCCACACACTCTCATTTTCCTTCTACTCATGCACCAGCCACCTCCAGGCTCTATTGTTTCCCGCAACCACCAGTAATCAGAAATACTGCGCACTCCAGAGCGCGACCTCATTTCAAGGGCAGCAGAAGGTCAGCCTCAGCCTCGTGCTCTCCCGCCTCACCACCCTCCTCCTTTAACGATGCTCTCCC
Source organism: Megascapheus bottae (assembly GCF_031878675.1). NCBI lineage: Eukaryota > Metazoa > Chordata > Mammalia > Rodentia > Geomyidae > Megascapheus > Megascapheus bottae. The sequence goes on from NC_143514.1 coordinate 32,329,318, forward strand.
TTTTTGCCACTTGATTCAGGGGCCTGTCACGTTGCTGTGAAGAGCTCTGACTTTATAACCCTCCCTCTCTCCCTTTCTCCTCCCAAACTCATCTGAGAGGCTACAGGGCTATGGGCCACAATAGACAGGCCGGCTTGGAGGGAAGCTATTGCAAGGAAATCTTGGGCTGTCCTTGATTGGGGCCAATTGCGTTTTTTGTTTGTTTTGTTTCTGTTTCTGTTTTGAGGACTAGCCTGTGGAACATAAGTGGGATGCAAGCAATGTCAGGAAACTAGATTCTCAAGCCACCTGAAATGTGAGAAGCACTTGGTTTTGATAAAGCTTCTTTTCTTTTTGTAAGGTTTTTGTTTTTTTTAAATTGTAAATGACATAGTATTTTTTAACATTCTGATATACCTTGTGGATGAAGATCATTGAAGATCATGGAAAGAATGCAAAAGTGTGTGTGTGGGGGGAGAGGGAGAGAGAGAGAGAGAGAGAGAGAGAGAGAGAGAGAGAGAGAGAGAGAGAGAGAGAGAGAGAGAGAGAGAGAGAGAGAGGGAGGGAGGGAGGGAGAAGCTCTTTGGGAAAGAGTATTTGGTATGTGGCACATTCCATTTCCCAAAATCTATATTATCAGGGTTCTCACTCCAAATCCTCAGAATGCAGTCTTTGGAAATGGAGATGCTGGGTACTTCATGTATTAAGGTGAAGTTATGCCGGATATTGACTCAGTCTTTTTAAAGTATACTATTTGACCTCTCCCTAGATGCAATTCTATATCAGGAAATGAGAATTTGCAAGAGGTGGGTGGTGGGACCAAGAGGAGAAGGAAAAGGGAGCAGAATGCAAGCAAACATCCATTATATATACCACAAAATTAAGAAAAATAAAGGAAAGAGTGGGCTGAAGTGGGAGTGCTGATGGTAAAAGTGTTGAAGGGATGATACAGAGCAAGATGATGCATTGTATGCATAAACTGCTTTGTTAAATGGCAAAAAAATCAAACGTCTAGCCTTAAAAAGTAGGAAAAGATGAGGGAAGAAGTGGATTGGGAGGGGTAGGTGAGAATGTTGATAGGAGTAATATTGATCAGATGTACTGAATTCATAAACTGCTTTGTTTATGGCAACTCCGTTGTACAACTACTTAAAGATACTAAATATATTAAACAATCTCACCTCCCCCCACCCACTATTCTGTAGTAGGAGAAATCAGAACAATCTGGCAGATGTCCCCATGAAAAGGAGAATATGAGACAGACACACACTCAGGATAATGCCTGAAAAGACTGAGGTTATTCTGGTATAGCCCAAGGACTACCAGAAGCTATGAGAAAGTTGTAGAACAAGGCTTTTCAGGGCATATAGTTGTACACTTCTGTTTTCCAGAATGCTGACACATGAATGCCATTTAAGCTGTTCTGGCTGAGGTGCTTTGTCATGGCAGCCCCAGGAAGCTAACAGGATTCAAGAAAACATTGTTTTGAGGAATAAGTAATTCTTGATGGGTTTATCAGAGCAGCAATTAAGAAGAACATAGTTTAAGAGCATGGTCACAGAAGCATAAGATTTTAAGAACTTGAAGGCTCAATTTAAGGTTCTCTACATTGGGTGAGTTAACTCTGAGTAAATGGATGCTATTTCACATTTAAAAGAAAATGCTTGGGCCAACTATGTATTTTCAAAAGCAAATGGTCACATTGCTTTCCTTCATTCCCAAATGCTCGAATTATAAAACTCGTTTCATTACTTAAGCTGATGATAATCCTTCTGCCTTGCCTCAATAACCACTACAGTCTTTAATTACACAGGCTGGCAAAAGTGTCCCAGGAGTGACCCTAGCCTGCTTGTATTGTATGCCTGGTTCCCAATGGCTTGAATTAAAATGGAATGTTCTGTGGTTGTGCATGAGTGGCTGATGCAGCTATTTTGCTGAGAGACTGTCTACGGTTGAATAGTGATTATTCAGATTTGGAGATTCTACAGGCTAGTAAATATTTAAAAAATAGTTCAGAGACTGAGAGAAACTTGTAACTATTTCCTGTTGTCAGGTAACCCTATTAGAACAACAGCAATTGAAAAAAACAAGCCAAGAATCACCATGTGGTAGTAGCATCATTTAAACTTCTCTCTCCCTTTGTCTTTCTCTGTCTCTTTCTCTGTGTGTGTGGTGTGTGTGTGTGTGTGTGTGTGTGTGTGTGTGTGTGTGTGTGTGCTAGTACTGGGGCTTGAACTTAAAGCCTGATACATTTGACTTTTATGGGCAAGGCCGGTACTCTTACCACTTGTGCCACACCTCTGTTTCTGGCTTTTTGCTGGATAATTGGGGGTAAAATATGTCTGCTTAGACTGGCCTCAAACCATGATCCTCAGATCTCAGCTTCCTGAGTGGCTATGATTACAAGCATGAGACACTAACACCTGGTTTCATTTAACCTTTTAAGCTTTCCAAGTAAGAATGTTAACACAACTAAATATGCCTAAAAATATCAACATCTACTACAACCATGCACTAATAATGTTGTTTATAGAAGTAAAGACTATTTCCATAGTGTTGTCACAGTCTTATATATTTTGAGTGCTATGTGCTAGGCTTGCTCCAAATGCTTTATTATGTGAGGTTAACTAATCCCCACAAAAGACTACAAGATTGGGACTGGGCTTTATAGATGAAGAGCTAGGTACCTATTGGTTAGTCGTAAGACTAGATGTTGGATGTACACGAATGTACATTTCCTGGATGGAAATGTGTCATGTAATCATGAATATTCTTTGATATTAAATCTAAGAAAATGCTGCTTTCTAAGGAAAAAACAACAACCCACTTGTGTGGTGGCTCATGCCTGTAATCCAAGCTACTCAGGAGGCTGAGATCTGAGGATCGTGGTTCAAGTCTGTGAGACTCTTATCTCCAATTAGCCACCGGAAGTGGCAGTGTGGCTTCAGGGTAGGGTGGTAGCCTTGAGCTGAAGAGCCCAGGGATAATAACAACAACCTCAGAATGAAGTGGGTAGGTTTGGTATGCTTTAATGATTCTGCTAGTTGTCATTTTGTTGTATTATGTAAGGGATGGTGTAAGAGGATACATTTCTGAATATCCCAAATCATACAGTTCATTAAATACCCTCATTTTTCATTTGTATAAAGAAGAAAGGAAGAATGGAAGAGAGAGAGAAACCTCAGCTAATTGAACTCACTGAGTTTGAGCATTCGTGTATGCGGATGTTTTTGTCTTTTCCTCTCCCTCTGTGCTGCAGATCTGTGATAATACCATCTCCAGTAGGCTGACCTAAATGGCCCAAGACCAGGGCAGCTGCAGGCTGCACACCTGTCAGGGATCCAGCCTAGAAAAGCATTGTGTTCCTTATGGGGAGAAATTCCTCAGCTAAGGGAAATAAATACTTTTTTTTTACTTTATCAGTCTTCTGGGGGTTTTGTTGTAGAGTTTGAGCAACTTTCTAAAAGGTGAATACAAATCAATCATTTCAGCTGACATTTTGAAAATACTGCAAAGTAGCAGAAAGTTAATGTATCAAACACCATAAAAGGTTTTAAACAACCAACCCTAGACTAAACTGTATTAAACTTAACCTCAAACATGGGCTGTGATAAATGTTGAGCATGGTATATGCAAAGTGTGTGTGTGTGTGTGTGTGTGTGTGAGAGAGAGAGAGAGAGAGAGAGCGCGTGCGTGCATGCGTGTGTGAGCGCATACAAGCAGGTATAAGTGTGTACTTGTAACTGGGATTTGGATTTGACTGCCAGGATGTAGAAATGTATTGTATTAATCACTCAAGTGGGTATAGCAGTGAGCACACAGGATTGACCTCATACTTGGAAATTACCATGTAGACGTAGCCTTTGCAATGGCAAACTTTTGCAGTGCATGACTCAATGATAGGAGCATGTGCTTTGGAAACTGGCACACAGGGGCTCAAATCCCAGCTCTTACTCTTTGTTACTATGGGAACTTAAAAAAAGTCAATGTCTTAGTTCATTCAGGCTCCTGTAACAAAAGTCCATGAACTAGATGAGTTATGCCCAATAGTTGTTTACTTCCCATGGTTCTTGAAACTGGGAAATCCACGTTGAGGGTACAGTCATATTGAGTGTATGCTGACAGCTCATTCTTCATAGATGGAACCTTCTCATTGTGTTATCACAATGTGGGAAGGGCAGACCAGCTCCCAGGGCCTCTTTTGTAAGGGGATTAGTGGCATTCACTAGGGCCCTGCCTTCCTGATCTAATCACCTCACAAAGTTTCAGGATTAAGTTTCAATATAAGTTTGGGAAGATACACACATTCACATCAGTGCAGTTATTCACTTACTCATCCTGAGCCTGTTTCATTTATTTATTTTTTTATTTTATTGTAATTAGTAAAAGGGTTACATGATATTTGCCAGATAGAAGGTGCATTAATTCACATACATTGATACCCTTTCACATGTCTTGGTACCTATTTCCCTCCCCCCCACACACCCCCCACCTGTCTTGGTTTTCCCCCCTTCCCTATCAAATTTCAAATATCCAAATACAAATAAATTCAATATATCAGATAACAAAGTGAGATACTATAACAATATGAGATAACCAAGGGACAGCAAAGGAGATGAGAGACAACATAGTACATTAAGGACAAGAATCATTCATTATATGGCTTTTGTTTCAATATCCTGGAGATCCTTTCAATTAGCTTCACATTATATGGCCTTATGTATCAAGATTTTGCTCTATTGCAGATCTCTGCTAGTAGAGCCCAAGGTTTCTACTGATTATGACGAATGAGGGAAACCATTGAGCCTAAGTTCCCTTAGAAACCCATCTTCAGGTTTTCAAAATAAGGATTAGGCTAGTTCATGTCCAACTGTGAGCATGATTATTGACCAAATGAGAATTTTACTTTTGCTTTTAGGGCTTATTTTCCTCCCCAATTGAGAATTTTATTTTTTAGTAAACATTTAGAAGCATTGTATTACCAATCACTTTTCTAAGAGATTTGTAAATGTAACCCCGTAGGAGTGATATTGTATCCATTTCACAGATGAGACACAAGTAACTTGCTCATAGTCACAGAGCTAGGAAATGTCAGGCAGTCTTATACCAGAGACAGTTTTCTGAGTTAGAATGTAACATCATGTTAGTTGAAGTTGAGATACTTTCAATACAAGTATTTATCAGCCATCTAGATTTGAAAAAGAGGTTTTCTCAGAATGCTAGACACAAAAGAAATAGATATGGGCAAATAGTATGTGTATTCACCTAGCTATGAATGCACACAGTTAAGGGCATAGAGATTGGATAGTGTGCATTTTTTCTGATAACCACCTATTTCTTTCCTCTCCAGCCTGTCAATAGTGTGTGGCATTGGCTTTCCAATAGCTGCTATTCCTCTCTTGTTTCCCCATTTCCTTTATTGTGTCTAGACTGACAGTTTCATTTTCCACCATGTCCAAAAGTTCTGCCTAAATTCTCACTGAAGCATGGGCTCTTAATATCTCTCACTGCCGTTGCAAAGGTCTTAGGTTGAGGCTTCTACCCTCTCAGTCCCAGCCTTGATTCAAAGCCCTTTCCAGTCCTTGTCTTTTTCCCTCATTCTACCTCATAGATCTAGTTCTCTCCCTCTTTACTCAGTACTTGGCCTGGCCTGTCTGAAGCCAGCAGACCCATTCATCTCTTGCCTTTTCTCTTTCCTTGATTACATACATCTTGGAAGAGAGTTTGCAGGCACCATCTTACCTTTCTCTCATGCAATCTACTCAGCTCCTGAAGTCTGTTTGGCATCCTTCCATAACACTTGACTGAATGGCTCTCATGGTGCTCATCAGTGTTCTGTTAATTGTTGAATAAAATAGCTTCTTCACAGTGGTCACGCTTGACCTCTCAGCAAGACCTGGGAGGTCTGGCCCAAGGCCAAGTCTCTTGTCTCACTTCCTACTCCACCCCCTTTCCTTACTGCCCTGTTTGCAGAGGCTTGCAGAGTAGTCCACAAACAGCAGTGCTGCTCCACGCCCTTCACAGGGGATTCTTCTGTCCCTGGAACACGGTTGTCCCATATGGTCACATACGTCTATTCTCTTACTTCAGATCCCTGCATAATCCCTCTTCTTAAAGAAACCCTATTTCTTGGAGCTCATTTCAATTAGCATCATTTTATATGGCTATATGTACGTAGTTATTGAGCTATTGTGATCCTCTGCTAGGACTATCCTAAACATAACATTAATTATTAGAAATGAAAGGAAAAAGGGAGCCTATGTTTCATTGGGTCTGACTTCCTTCACTTAATATGACTGTTTTGTCAAGTGGGCAAGGGATGAACCAATGCAATGGCGATACTCACAAGATACTATGATGGAAAGAAACACTTCTCCCTAGTGTGTGTGGGCTTCTTTCCTTTATCTAGATGATTTGCTGCCTCAGCCTGGTGTGTTTCAGCTTCAACTTTCATCCATTTTCCTTTCCTACTTTACCTCTTTTCCAAAACTATTTTCATTGTTATTATAAAGGTGATATTCAGATAGGTTGCAGTTACATGAGTCAGGTAAAGAGTACATTTCTTTTTGGACAATGCCACCCCTTCCCTTGCTCTTTCCCAGTTTTTCCCTTCTACCCCCACCCACAAGTTTTTAGAGTTCCTTTGTACGCAATGACTACCACTCCAGTGTTTGTTTACCCCTTGCTCATTCATTTCTGTGTCTCCCTTTATACTCCCAAAGACCTATAAATGAACAGCCCTAACAAAAAGGAAGCCTGCTTTACTTCTTGCCCTTGGATATCCCACTCCTTTGGCCTTCTTTTACTTAGACATATTTTAGGTCTTTTTCTCCTACACTATCCAGCTAAGAGGCAAGTCAATATTCCTAATACCTCTGTGCTCTCAAATGCAGCATGGGCTTGGGAGGGCTAGTTCTGTAACAGCCAGGCACCTTTACTTTTTCCACTGAAGGCTCTACCATCTACCTAGTTATCCAGCTAAATAACTTTTTTTCTCCTATACTTTTAAGTCCTAAAATGTCTCTCTGAAATCTAATTGATTTCTTTTTCCATGCTCAAGCCTGACTGCTTTATCTCTTGCCTGGACAATTTGATCACTAGACAGTATACTCTCCCTGTCTGTACTCTTAACTTTCAATTCAATGTATTGGTATAGAAGGCTGTGAGAGTTCTTTTTATAAAATGAAAATTTGACCATTTTTACTCTTTTAATAATCTCATTGGATACCTCCTGCCTCTGGATTAACATCTGCCATTCTACAGGCCCTCATGGTGATCTTAAAATACTTCAAAGTGGCTTTAAGAGAACAAAGGGCTTAATGAGAGCTGTAGTATGCCAGCTGCTGCCTTTCCTGCTCAGCAAGGAGAACGCCCATTTGCTGGACTTATTCTCATCTCAGTCAGGCTCAGATGGGACCAAGGTAGCCAAGGGCATCTCAGTACATTGTGTGGGGGGTGGGGTGGGGGAGATGGATTAGTAAACATAAAGGAAAAATTCAACACTATGCCAATTGCCAATATATACTTTCCTTTAAAAAGAAGGAATATTTTTCTTTGAAGTGGATTTATTTCATAGAAACAATAGCAATGCCATTTATTATAGGCTAAGTAATTGTTCCAAGTGCCATCCAATCATTAGACAATACTAAGTTGATACAATGATTTTATCTATCCTACAATTGAATAAATGGAAGCATATAGAGTTTACGTAACTTTCTGGAGCTCTTCTAGGTAAAGGTGGCTATGGGAATATACTTCAGGGAATATAATTTCAGTATTAGTAAAAAAAAAAGTTGGAAAAACTGTAGATCTCATTGAGAGGGAGACCAGACTAGAATGGGGATTTTATCTCCCCTCTTTTTCTGGAGCACTCAGTGACTGAGCTGAAGACAATGCCATGAATAAGTGATGAATAAAATTCTGTGGAAAGAATAGTTTCCTTGAACAATAGGCTGGATGACTGAATAAAGATATTAGGAATGATGGGGAGCCAAGAAGATGAACGAAGAAGAGGAGAGAGGGAGAGGCAGAGAGAGTCAGAGAAATTTGAGGGATGATTGACAACCCTTTGTGGCCCCTCCCCGGGAAGCACTGAGAACACAGAAAATTCTGTTATTTGGCTCAAGGATATAACACAATCACTCAAATTGTGGCCTTTTATAGATTTCTCACTTCCTTGCCTTTGCCGTACCTCTCTAATAAGTCACATAGTACTCCATCATTTGGAGAGTTCAGAAGATTCAAAGAGTAGCCCCACAAGCAGACTTTCTTGTGCATTTTTGTGCTGATGGGATTGCAGGTGAAATGGTGGTGTCTTGAATGAGCTAAGTTTGACCGCTGGAGATAAACATATGAGATGAAGGAGGGCTCTAGAGTCAATAATAGAAAGCTTACTGTTGCCTTGGACTGGTGTCCTAGGACAGTGTAAGGCAGATCACAACTGGTGACACACACCTCAGCCACCTTGAAAGACTTACCTCTGATCATGGCTAGCTCCTTAAAGCAGAACTTCCTCTCCTATGTGTACCAGAGTCATGTTAGGGAGCTGCTGCTATAGGCAAATGACATCCTTCCAACCCTTTCCTATACTCTTCTTATTTCCTTCCACTCTATAGAGGTCTTTTAGGTCTCAGAGGACATGGGATGTATTTCTAGTATCATATAATGCACATTATGATTTTTTCCTGATGTAATTGTTAACTCTTCTAAAAGCATACTTTAAATTCCATTCTTGGTATCCCAAGCAAGAAGCGTAGAGCACGTGGTGGTACTTAATAAATGTTTGATGAATATATAAATAAATACTGCTGCTGTCACTGACCTTGCTTCTCAGTGGAGGCTTCTCTTTTGTTCTTGTTCCCTCTGAGGAGTGAACAGCCCCTGTTTCCCTTAGGAGATTTCTAGGGTGCAGTTAGTTACAAGACACTCTTTATGGCATGAAAATGATCTTTTATCTGTTATCCTATCTCCTTGCTCTCTTTCTTCTTTTTACTTTCTTTCTTCTTTCTTTCTCTTGTCTGCCTGCCTGCCTTCCTTCTTTCCTTCCTTCCTTCCTTCCTTCCTTCCTTCCTTCCTTCCTTCCTTCCTTCCTTCCTTCCTTCCTTCCTTCCTTCCTTCCCTCCCTCCCTCCCTCCCTCCCTCCCTCCCTCCCTCCCTGGTGGAAGTGGAGAAGGAAACTGAAGTAACTGCTGTCAGAGTCTCCTTTACCTCAATGTATCCTGGAGATTTTTGGTTTGGATCCAGCTGGATGGGTATGCTCACAAGATTCTCTCCGAGGAATGTGTGCTGCTTAAGCATATCCCAAGGTGGCCTTTTTCATAGGCAAGTTCTTTCTGCATGAGATTTGGTCCTTCCTTCCTATTTTTTTCTTTCATAAAGGAAACTTCTTTTGTATTAGAATTCTCTGTGGATTGAAAGCCCAAACTAGAAAGACTTTAATTCTTGGTAATGATTGTGGAAAATTTCACTGAAGAAGTACTTTATACTGGCTTATGGGCTAGGCACTTAGGACACATTTCCTCATTTGATCCTTATGCTAATCACAGTTTTCTAAGGGGCTGGAATTGTTTTTCATTTTAGAATATAGATGCTGAAGCTCAGAAAGACTGAATAACTTGCTCAAGACCACCATACTAAGAGAAAGTCAGAATTGAAAACTAGACTAGTCTCAATGCAAAGATCTATTGAAGAAGGGACTGAGGAATTCTGTGTTTGATCTGTGCATGAAGGGGTGGTGATAATTTTGTGTTTTAGAAAACACTTTTGACTGCTGGGTGAAAATGGCTCTGGGGCTGAGCAACAGGTCCCACTAGATGAGGCATGGATGTTCTTAAATTCATTCAAGAGACGACTGGGACTTCATTACACTGAGAATCAGACAGACAAAATGTATCAAGGACACAGTGCACTTATGGGCTATTATGCTTTATTAGACAGAGCCTCTTATTGGAAATTTTTGAGCACCTGACTGGTTGTCTAGGTAGATATGAGCATCATAGGGAACAGAGATTAGTGAGATGATGATGAATTCACTTAGGAAAGTGTTGAAGGTTCTGTACTTGTGTATCCAGTAAGAAGTTTCAGTAGGCCTCTCTACAGATGACCTTAAATTCATGGCTTCACCCTTGGATAACAGCATTTATGTGATGTGATCATAGGAAATCAAGGGGATATCAGGGAATGCATCACAGACTCTCTTGGAGAACTCTGGAAAACAATACCATGAAGTGCATGGTTTTGTCTTTGCTGTGTTTTATCTTTGCCTGAAGTAATGCTGCAAAGTTGTCTTCATTGTATTTTGCATTGCTGATTGTTAGAAAACAAATAGCTAATTGTGTCACCTGTGCATTCCCGGTCCTAAGTGTATTTGGGCTGTGAGATGAACTATTCACCTCCAGAATTATGTCCAATTGTCCCTTTGGAAATACAAGTTGCAATATCTACTTTTCTTCCACCCTATCTCCTAATTTAAAAGGATTATTATTATTCCTTTAATTAAACATTTGGACCTTCAATATAGCCTTGATTATATTGCAGGGCACAAATGAAAATAGCATGATTAAATAAATCTAAGAGACTCAGCTCAAATTATTTCACCAAAGGAAACTGCAGAATGCTCTGAGATAAAAAAAAGAGTACAGGATGGTAACAAGCGATAAGAGGCATTATCACACTGAACAAAAGAAAGAAGGCACACAAGCTCAAATGAGCTGACCACCAATCTCCTCTTCTTAAGCTGGGTGTCTGGTATAGCTTACTTGATATTATCAGCAATTGCAGTGGTCTCCTAGTATCTGAACACCTTCTCGCTCCCTTTTTTCTTTTTTCTTTGGTGTGAAACCCCAATAAAACTGTCAAAGCCTAGCTGCTATTAGAGAAGCTGAAAACATGATTGTTTTCTCATCTCCTAGATGCTAAGGTGTGAACACAGGACCCAGTGGCTGCCAATAAAAGGTATCATTCCAAGCTTACAGCAGGCTGATGGTGAGGGAGAGAAGGCAGGACCATGTGGATTCCATTCAGATGCACTGGTGAGAGTGGTAGCAGCAGTTTGTGGTTTACAGAAGCTGAGTTCTCCTCTTCTCTGATTTGGAGGGACACCCTGAAAAGTCTGCCCAGCTCTGTGGTAACTCTGGATTCATCAGATCATCCCTGCCCTGCTATAACTGCTCACCGGGAATGTCACTGAGATGAAGTTTACATTTTCCTCCTCCTTTTAACATTAGTATATATTAATTATATAAAGGGGTTTCCTTGCTATACATATAATACATATAATACACATATAATACATATAATATTCTTTGATCACTCCCTCTGTTACATTTTCTTACCATCCCTCTCTCCTTAAATAATTCCTCTCCCCAACAAACAATTTTAGGGTTAAAATGAATTTCATTTTTCCTTGATTAGAGTTACCTACTTTTAAATCAGGATTTTGAGAGGGTAGACTTTTATTGATCTTGGAATCTTTATGCAGATGACCTGTTTCAAGAGCCTGGGACATAAGAAAGACTCTGTAAAACTGACCTAAGCAGGATATAAGCAGACCTCTATAGATTTGAGAGCATAAACTAGGCTGAGCCTACCCCTGACAGTGACCATGACTCTCTTCAAACTGTGGTCAGAACAGTGGAATTATCCTTCATAGTCAGGATGCAGCAAGGCTTTTCCTGTTAGGTCCAAGTCATGGGCCAGTAATGGCTGCAGTAGCTCCTCTAAGCATCTCTCCTAAGCGCCTACTCACTGAGCAATACTAACTTTATTGTAGTGATACTGGACTCTAGTAAAGGTATTACAGTGGACTAGATGCAATTTCTGTTTTCAGCAGGTTACACAGAAACTTCTTTTCCTATCACAAGTAAAAAGTAGCCTCTAGAATCCACAACATGTGCTTGATGTCAGTCTTTATTTTTCAGGATCTCATTTTTCTTTCATGGGTAGTAAAAAAATGTGAATCTGCATCTATTTCTTTTTTATAATTAAAAACATTTTTTTTTTTTTGCCAATCCCGGAACTTGAGCTCAGAGCCTAAGCACCGTTGTTGGGCTTTCTCAAGGCTAGTTGTGGAGCACGCCACATCAGGGAAATGGAAACCTATGCTGTAGAAAAGGAGGCTTAACTCGGTGGCCCAGGGCTCACCTCCTGGTCTTGGGACCGTACCTGGCTGAGATGGTGCCTGTTGCCTGCTCGAAAGGCATGGCTGTGGTTTGTGATGTAAAGTAATTCCACCTCTGGGATGGCCCCAAGCCCTTCTGCCCTCTCAGATAGCACTTGATTCCCCTTCTTTACCTATAGTGAGAGTAAACTCGTGGACCTCCCCCGCCCTGCCCACCTTTGTGCCGATAGGCTCCTCCACCCTATATTAGCTGAATGTACTTCCTCAATAAAGGAGTTCCTGCCTTGACAGGTCTCCCGGATGTGTCTGATTGTCCTCTGGCGAGGGAGGGCTGGGTGCTGGCAGTCAATTGGCCTCTCCTTTCTCAGCTTGTCCTGGTCAGGGCATGATCTACAACTTGAGCCACAGTGCCACTTCCAGCTTTTTGTATGTAGGTGGTACTGAGGAATTGAACCTGGGTCTTCGTTCATGCTAGGCAAGTACTCTACCACCAAACAAAACTCCTGGCCCCTGTATCTGTTTCTTATACATACATACCCAGCAACAGCCTAACTTTCCACACTACTCCCTGGGCATGTGTATGAACAAAGTTGTAGTCACATTTCACTGCTTTTTGGCATGAGTCTACTTTTATTATTTTATGCCCAACAAACCTGAAATTGGCTCATTTCTTTTCCAGTCCTGGAGTTTGAACTCAAGGCCTTTCCTTAAGCATTCTCAAGGCTAGAGCTCTATCACCTGAGCTACAATATCACTTCCACATTTTCTGTGTTGTGGTACCAAGGAACTGAACCCAGGGCTTTGGACATGCTAGGCAAGCACTCTACCACTAGGCCAAACTCCCGGCCCTGAAATTGACTCATTTAACACAGGCACAAAATGGAACTTCTTTCCACTTTCACCCCTGTCTTTGTAGTTGGTAGGAGCACAAACTTACTGTACCATTTCAAGTATGGTCTTTGCTTCTTTTCCTACACTGCAGTGTTAAAGAGGTATATAATTCCATTTTGTCCTTTTCCATTGGCATGTATACTATGCCTTATTAAAGGGTATTGTATAATGTATTTTACCTGACCTCTAACATGAATATTATTTATTTTGGTGAAAGATACACTTATTCTGAAAATCTATAGAAATTTTTCAAACTCATCTTCTCCCCCCTACCCCCACCAAATCTACTAAATTTGAATTTGCTTTCAATTAGACTTATTCTTCCGAATAGTGTATAATTAGTAATCTGGGCACTAGTGGCTCACACCTGTAATTTTATCTACTCAAAAGAATAAAATTCTGTAGTTTAGCCTGGGAAGAAAAGTCTACCAGATTTCATCTCCCAAAATAATCAGCAAAAAGCTGGGCTGGTGGCATGAGATGATGGGGAGAGCACCAGCCCAGCAAGTACAGCTGAGCAAATGTGAGGCCCCGAGTCTAAACCCTGGTAACCAGCAAAAAGGAACTAGAGTACAGTGTAAGAATTAGAAGTATGGCTTCTGATACCAAACTGTTAGGGATCCAATCTCAGCTTTTCCCTTGAATACTTTTGACTGTTAATATATTTGATTATTGAATTCTTTATCTGTAATAAGAACATGCATTTCTATATATAAGGATTTAGAATAGAGCATAGTTCTTAATAAAACTTCAATTAATATTAGATACTGTTTCCTAATGTCTCCTTAATTGCTTCATTTGTAACCGATAGGATGATTTCTTAAGATTTCTAGAACTATAACAATTAGAAATCATAAACAACCGAAACACAAAACATTGAAGCATTAAACTTTCAACCTCTTAGTGTACATAATTTAGAAAATGTCAAGTTATAATAAAAATTTTAAATCTTGCCAATTTGTCTATTATTATTAATTACTTTCTATGGTACTTAAATATTATTTCCTTAAGAGACTTTTGTTAACTCAGTACTAATTTTCTGTAGATCACACCATATTACTCAAAATGAAGTAAAAAAATATATATACATGCTGGGTTCTGAAGGGTATTTAGTGGTGTACTTAGGTAGTAGATAGCCTCATTTTTTTAACCTGAGAAAGAAATCTAGTTTATCAAGGTCTCACAATAATCATGCATTTCCATTCCACTAAGGCTCTGATTGTGAGCAGTGTTTTTTAGACCAGGTTGGTTTGAATTCAAGATGGTTCAGGCTTTGCCTTCAGAGCACTTAGGATTATAGGTATGTGCCACTACATTCAGAATAGTAGGAGTAGAAGAATTAACTAGAAGGAAGGGACACTGTTCCCTCAGATAGTAAAATGGTTTACAAGGCATATACAAGTAAAAACATTAGTCTACAAGGAAGCAGTATATAGAAATACACAGACTACAGTTGAAACTAATTCTCACCAGCAAAATTCCTGTCCCAAGGAATGAATGCATTCCCATAATTGAATCTCTCTTGTAGTAACAATTTGACCTTATGTGTTTATTATTATTTGCATTCTTGTCTTAGGGCATCTATCATTCTTTCAAAGAAGTTTTCCCTAGCCATGCTAGCTAAAAAAGCTCACATATCATTTTCTCTCATTGTAGATTCTTAATTTCTTCATATTTTATATGATACATTATATAAAGTGTGATGTTATTATTATATTTCATTGATAATTGCAGTTCAAATAACTCTATGCAGAAAAATTCACAGGACTCTATCTCCAAAAATAATTAGCAAATGCTGACCTGGACCAGGAGAATACCAGCTCAGAAAGTACAGTCAAGCATAAGTGAGGTCCTGAGTTCAAACTCTGCTACCAGAAAAGGAAATAAAACAATGGTATGTACTATTTTATATGTACTAGTGTATACATATTATGACAACATATTATAGTGTAATTATAATATAAATTATGTCATATATAAACTTATATAAATTATATTCATTTCATTTCCTCTCTTGGAAGAAAATGTAAGTTCCAAGGGTATATAGGATATTTTACTTAATATTATAGAATCACACCTACTACAGAACTTTCTCTCAATAATGACTACACTAAGGCCTTGTTAAGGTAGCTGATTTTTATTCTGAGAGTACAATGAAAGCCCTTGAAAAATTAGTGCATTACAATGTGATCAGGTGTACATGTTAGGAAGGCATCGGACAATCTTTATGTACTATATCCATCAGCAGCTTGGTAAGTTAAATTTACTTTTGAATTTCGGGGAGAATGAGACTCCCAGGATTTGCAACAACTGGAATTAAAAGAAGAAAAAAATGAAGAAAGGAAGGAAGATGAAAACAAAAGATTATTAAAAACAGAGACCCAGGAAAATTGAGACACAACAGCCAAACAGATACCTTTCAGTGAGAGAAGAGTGAAAGTTCAGTGGGTTAAAAGATTTCCCTAACACAACTTCATGACCATAACATACTCTCTTTTTTTCATATATTTTTATTGTAATTGATAGAAGGGTTACATGATATTTGCCAGATAGATGGTGCATTAATTCCCATACATTGATACCCTTTCGCATGTCTTGGTCCCCATTTCCCTCCACCCCCAACCCTCATCTTGTTTTCCCCCCTTCCCTATCCAATTTCAAATAACCAAATACAGATATATCTGATATTTCAGGTAACAAAGTGAGACACTGTAACAATATGAGATTACCAAGGGACAGCAAAACAGATGAGAGATAACATAGTACATTAAGGACAACAATCATTCATTATATGGCTTATGTTTCTATATCCCAGAGATCCTTTCATTTAGCGTCCTACTATATGGCCTTTTGTATCAAGGTTTTGCTCTATTGCAAATCTCTGGTAGGAGAGCCCAAGGTTTCTACTGATAACATACTCTAACTCTTGAGATCAATTTGTTCAGAGTAACTGCATCATCTTTCTCATTCATAAATGCTGTGCTAATTTGAAAGGACACTTGGACTTATTGATCCAGGAAGTTGATTGTATCTCAGGAATTCTATCTAACACTGGAAATTCACAAGGAAAAACACCAAGCAAACTACTTGTGAGATTGGATTTAGGATGCTGATGATCTGAAGTGACTTTCTATATATTTCAATACAACAATGGTAGCTGCTAACTGTGTCAAAAAATAACGGGCCTGTTAGAATGCTGGACTCGGTCCTGCAATCTAGATGGGGAACAGAGGAGGTCACATAATTAAGTCTCAGTTAATGGCAGGAGAACTGTATGATGAATCACATACATTTTAAAACTGCGTGTAAGAGTGGGCTTTGGAATGCATGGTATGACTTCACTGGCAGAGGATTTAAATCCTATTTGCTTTGCTTAAGCTAATAGCCAGATTAGCGTCTATTCCTTCTGAATTTAAAAGATGCAGGTAGATTGGCTGGAAGTAGACTAGGAAAAAAATGGTTGGAGGGAGGAAATGAGCCTGATTGCTGGCTGGGAGGCTGGAAATGGGGTAAAAAATTGCCATTTGTAACTTGTAGGATGTAAAACCCTTGTGTTTACATAGAAGGATGAACAATGTAATCAATTGATAAACGAAAAAAAAAACCAGTCAAAAAAAGTAATCATCATTTAATAAATATTAGTGGAATGGATTAAAATACCTTTATTTTATCTATATTTGAATTAACAACTCCTTATTTCCCTGAGAAATCTGTGAAAGGTCTTTCTCAGAGTTGTTTTCCTCTTTAGAGGGTGTTTTCTTGGCAAGAAGTCACAGAGATCTTCCATCTTTTTCTCTTGCCCTCATTACATTGATCCCTAAAGTAGTAAAAGATAAAAATAAAAAATGTAGTTTCTGAGCTAGCTATTGCCACCAGGACTTAATACATCCATTTGAACTTTGATGGTAATACTTTTTTGGGAAGCAATGTGTGATTAGCTTTTAGATATACATTTTTGAAAGCATATAGAATAACCTACTTTAGACTGTGGCCTCTTGCCCTTGAATGTCTGGCTACTTTCTATAGTTGTCAGTACCACATTTGCACATGTAAGCTTGGCTGATGAAACTAGAATTCCTGTCTTGCATGTCCTGCAGTTCCTGACAAAGGTCAGAACTGTTTTCAGTGCAGCTAGAGGACAGTCTTATAGTCAACTCTATGGGACAAACTGCAGCAGAGAGATTCAACTAGTAATGCTGCCACTCTGGTGTCAGTTGGGACCCATTGAAAAAGTGATTTATATCTCAGAGTATCTGAAGCTATCAGAATGAAAGGCACATTCCTCACCCTGCTTGGAATGGTGAGAAGCTTGAATGCCTACTCTGTACTTTAGCAGAGATCTTCCATTGTCTTTTCATTGGATCTCAGCAGGCCATGACATTAAACCTTGTTTGTATTTGTATCCAGATGGTATATGTCTATAACTCTGTGTAAATAGACTAATCTTGGAGAGAATCTGTTTTGCATTTCTAGCATAAGACTTTCATAGGAGCCTTTTCTTTTTTCCATATATTTTTATTGTAATTAATAGAAGGGTTACATTATATTCACCAGAGAGAAGGTGTATTACTTCACAAACATTGATACCCTTTCTCATGTCATCGTCCCCATTTCCATGCCCTCACCCCCACCCCTCATCTTGTTTTCCTACCTTCCCTATCAGATTTTAAATAACCAAATATGCATGTATACAATATATCAGATAACGTGAAATACTGTAAACAATATGAGATAACCAAGGGACAGCAAAAGAGATGAGAGATAACATAGTACGTTAAGGACAACAATCATTATATGGCTTTTGTTTCTATATACTGGAGGCCCTTTCATTTAGCATCATACTAGATGGCCTTATGAATCTACGTTTTTGTTCTATTGTAAATCTCTCTAGGAGAGCCCAAGGTTTCTACTGATTATGACAAATGAGGGGAAACCATTGAGCCTATCCTTCACTTAATATGATTTTTTCTAAGTCTTTCCATTTCCTTCAAATGGGGCAATGTCATTCTTTGTGACAGAAGCATAGAATTCCATTGTATATAAATACCACATCTTGTTGATGCACTCATCAACTGAGGGGCATCTGGGTTGGTTCCATATCTTTGCTATGGTAAATAGTGCTGCAATGAACATCGTTGTGCTAGTAGATTTAGTATGTCCTTGTTTCTAGACAAATTGGGTAAATGCCAAGTAGTGGAATTGCTGGGTCATAGGGGAGTTCTATGTTTCTAGTTAATTTGCTAGGTATGTCCTTTGCCATACAGAAGATCTGCAGTCTAATGCAGTCCCACTTATCCAGCCTTTCTCTGATTTATTGTGTTTCTTGGTCCTTATTAAGAAAGTTTCTACCTGTGCCAAGGAGACCTAGTATATCTCCTATTCTTTCTTGTAAAGTTTCCTGTGTATGTGGTACCAATGAATCTAACCCAGTGCTTACTGCCTGCTAGGTGTGCACTCTAACACTAGCCTATGCTCCTGGTCCATTGCTGGGCTTTTTGAAACACAGTTAGTGTTCTACTTCTTAAGCGCAGCTTTAGTTCTAGCCTTTTATTGGCTAATTAAAGATTAAGAATCTTCCATTTTTTTCTCTAGAATGGCTTTGAACTACAAGACTGAGATATCATTCTTCTGAGTAGGTAGGGTTAGAAGCACAAATCTCTAATAACTAGCTACCTTCCCTATTTATAACTTGCTTCTTTCCCAAAAGAATCTAAGGATATGAAAAATCATAACTGTTTTCATTCAGCTACTCTTAGAAATATATTCATGAAATCTCTTATCAATAACTTGAAAATAAAATACTATTTTATTCCCTGAAGGAAAGATTAAAAGCCCTTTGAAAGGTTTCCAAGAATATGTGATCCAGAAATATAGAACAAATTGAGTTGTAACATCATAAAATTAGGCAAGCATTGCTAAATGTTGGAAGGTTTTAAAACTCTGAAATGGATTACCAAGGTTATTTTCTCAGGAAATTAAAATAATAGATTTTCAACTGTGGAAGATAGAATAAGTATGATACAATGAGAACAGAGCATGTGGTCCGTCTCTGAAAGCATGTGCCTTTTAGAAGTATAATCTCTAAACTCTTTGAATTCATTATCACTTCTGCTTATTTACTTCAAAATAACAACTGACAATTTACAATTTTACAAGTGCTTTCACACATAGCCTCTCATTTAATTCTCACAACAACCTTCTAATACATTATGTACGCTTTTCAAGAAGTAACAAAACTAAAATGGGAACCAAGTTCTCCTGCATCTAAATCCGACACTTTATTCTAGAAAACTCATCTACCTATTTTTATGTGATGAGAGCTAGTTATTTTAGTTTATTTTATTATTTTTAAATTTTTATTTTAATGTGTCTTATAACTTACACCTGTAGCTTCCATAGTCATTGGGCTAACACATAGTCTTAGTCTTGGTAAGTATTTTCTTCTCAGATGTCTGAGTCAGAGAATAGAGCTGTATTATGCACCATTATTTTCTCCCATATCTGAACATTGTCTTTCCATCTGATTTCCATGTCACAGTTTAAAGTCTTTACCATGTTTTAGTGTACTTATTAAAATAGTTACTTTCTCAGTTTTTCTTTTGTATATTTCTTCTTTGACTCTAACCAGGGATCAGACTGAAAAGCTTGAAGGAGAAAAAAGTAGTGAGATTTCCATGGACATCTCTTGTATAGGGCCTTCCACAGTTGTGTCTGTCCACTGCAATGGCTGTAACAGTTTGGCTATTTTCAAAGTCCATTCATATTGCTCCTATAGCTTTAAACCACTGATGTCTTATTGACAAAAAAAACAATACATTGAAACCCACAGGCATTTAAATTTAAGAGAGTCCATACAAGCAATTCACATATCATGTGTTTTTTTTCATTGAGAGACTCCTATGAGAGAAGTTTCAGTTGATTCAAGATTTAAAACATTTCTGCCAAACTCTAGGTCTGAAATTCATGAGTCTGAGTAGGATGTATCACCAGAAAAATAACTATTTTAGTCTAGCCAAGGAAGTTAAATGGATGAAATCATGAATTGGGCATGTAATCTGTGTTTCTTTTCCCAATATGCATTAAAAGATATGCATAATCATTGCTATTAAAAAGTTTGTGCATTGCCTAAGCCACCTCTCCTCTAGTATACTTTCTGAAACTTCTTAGAGTGTTATAATGACTCTGTGACTTTTATGTTATGGATATTTTCATCTGTTAGGTGATTGCAAGTTGGCTGTATAATTTTTAAGCCAAACAAAGATCCTTTTAAGTGTGAAATAGAGGTGCTATTGATAACTTAACTGGAACAACAGATAGAAAGCTGTTCCGTCTCAGAAAACTTTAGGCATATGGTTTCCTTACTCATCTGCTCACTCTTTAATTATCATTTCTAGGACTTGAGCAACAGGCAGATATTTTTAGGTCTTTGTACCCACCATATGATTTCAAGTCTGAATTTGTACATTTCCTGTTTTTTTTTCGGAAAACTCTTATTAATTTTCTTTTCATATCTAATTCCTAATAATTTTGTCAGGAGCCATCCTAGACTCCACACTGTTCCAAATGACTGTTCCCAATATTTCTGGAAAATTCTAAACATGTATTTATATTACTTTCACTTTCAAACTCTACTCTGGGTTCCATGTTTGATTTTGATCCTTGCAGCACAAAGCATAGTTCAAAGTATACACTAAGTGGCATGTGTTTAACAGCCTGAGTGGAAGGATCCATTGACCTTCACCTTTGCCTGATTGGTAATGTAATCATTACCTTGAAGCATGAGACATATGACAGCTTATCTTTCCTCTCTTTTCCATACTTTTTCTTACCTTACAACAGAAGAATATCATGCTGCTTAAGATATATCTTAGTGATCAGGGAGACCTGGCTTAGAATTCCTGTCTTGCACTTAATAGTTTCGTGATATTGAACCAAGTATTTAAATTTTCTGAGCCTAAATTTTCTTGTCTATAAAATCTGGATGATAATAAAACCCATGTGAAAATAGTGTAAAATTCAGATGTGTCCAAAATATTGACTCTAGTTTCTAAAGTGAAGTATGTTCTCATTACAAATGTCTGAGAATGATGTCAGTTGAGTAATAAAATAGGAAGACCTAGATTTTACCTCTGACAACAAAACCCGAATCAGCCAGAGTTCACAAACTCTCATTTTGAAAAATCAGAAACTAATTTAAACGCTCCTAGACACTGAGAGAGTAAAAACAAACAACAACAACAACAACAAAACCAATACAAACTCTAAGATTTACTAAAGCCAACAAGCAGATTTGTGACTTCTACCAGAAGCCCTAATCCAGTACTGTCCTATACAATGAGGAAAAGATTCCCGAACATGTAGTCTTACCCAGGAGAGACCGTGGATTGGTTCAATTTTCTAGCATCCTAACTATAATAAGAATGCTCCTTTAAACTGGCTTATTTTGTTTTTTATATATTTTTATTGTAATTAATAGAATGTTTACATTATATTTGCCAGATAGAAGGTGCATTAATTCACATACATTGATACCCTTTCTCATGTCTTGGTCCCCATTTCCCTCCCCCTCACTCCCACCCTCATCTTGTTTTCCCCCCTTCCCTATCCAATTTCAAATAATTGAACACAAATATATCCAATATATCAGATAACAAAGTGAGATACTGTAATAATAGGAGATAACCAAGGGACAGCAAAAGAGATGAGAGATAACATAGTACATTAAGGACAACAATCACTCATTATATGGCTTTTGTTTCTATATCCTAGAGGTCCTTTCATTTAGCATCATACTATATGGCTTTATGTATCAAGGTTTTGCTCTATTGAAAATCTCTGCTAGGAGAGCCCAAGGTTTCTACTGATTATGACAAATAAGGGAAACCATTGAGCCTAAGTTCCTTTGAGTCTGGCTTACTTCACTTAATATGATTTTGTCTAAGTCTTTCCATTTCCTAACAAATGGGGCAATGTCATTCTTTCTGACAGCAGCATAGAATTCCATTGTATATAAATACCACATCTTGTTGATCCATTCATCAACTGAGGGACATCTGGGTTGGTTCCATATCTTTGCTATGGTAAATAGTGCTGCAATGAACATCGTTGTGCTAGTGGATTTAGTATGTCCTTGTTTCTGGACAATTGGGTAAATGCCAAGTAGTGGAATTGCTGGGTCATAGGGGAGCTCTATGTTTAGTATTTTGAGGAACTGCCATACTGCTTTCCTTAGTGGTTGAACGAGTTTGCACTCCCACCAACATTGTAGTAGTGATCCCTCCTGGCCACATCCCTTCCAGCATCTGTTGTTATTAGTTTTCCTGATCCTGGCCTTTCTAACTGGAGTGAGGTGGAATCTTAGAGTTGTTTTGATTGGCATTTCTTTTATGACCAGAGATGTTGAGCATTTCTTCATATGTCTATAGGCCATTTTTGTTTCTTCTTCAGAGAAGACTGTCTTTAAGCCTTTGGCCCATCTTTTAATGGGATGGTTGTTACTTTGGTGATTAGTTTTGGAGTGATTCAATTTTTTGAGCTGTTGATATATTTTAGATATGAGGCCTTTGTCCATTGTATGGTTGGTGAAAATCTTCTCCCATTCTGTAGGCTTCCTAATTAATTTACTAGCTATGTCCTTTGCCATACAAAAGCTCTGCAGTTTAATGCAGTCCCACTTATCCAGCCTTTCTCTGATTTGTTGTGATTCTTGGTCCTTATTAAGAAAGTTTCGACCTGTTAGACTGGCTTATTTCTTGTTCTCATTCATCTCGAAACTTTGATGAGTCTGACACAGTTTAGCTGCCTGAAGGAGAAATGAACTGGTGTCTTGCACTCATAAATGTCATAATTTCCTTCACCTCTCACCAAACACATTCAGTATAGAGTGATGGATGGACAAAACCTTAAGGAAGCTGAAGGCCACTGGAGATCATTCAGATATAACACTAGAAAAATAAAACCAGAAAGGAATGCATTTAGGAGAACAGAACACGATCAATATAAACTTTGTAGGATTGTCAACAGGAGATGTAGAAAGAGGAAGAGAAAATGTATACAAAGATATGACTAAGAATTTCCTTAATATGGAGAAGAAACTGTATATTCAAACACAAGAATTCCAAAAGAAATCAAATAATTTAAGTACAAAGAAATTATAACATTATTACGTAATCAAATTATCAAAAGTCATACGGAATTTGAAAGCAGCAAGAGAAGAATGATTTGCCACATTCAATGGAATCTTCTTAAGACAATCAGCAGATTTTTTCACCAGAAACTTTATAGGTGATAAAGGAGAAAATGATTCATTTGATGTACTGAAAGAATATGTTGTAAATCAGCAGTACTGTAGAAAGAAACAACAAAAATAACTACCCTTCAAAAACAGGCATTCTGCAGATGTGGTGGACAAACAAAAGCTGAAGAAGTTTATACTACTGGATTACCTTCCAAGAAATACCTTCAAATTGAAGCAT
Source organism: Megascapheus bottae (assembly GCF_031878675.1). Taxonomy (NCBI): domain Eukaryota; kingdom Metazoa; phylum Chordata; class Mammalia; order Rodentia; family Geomyidae; genus Megascapheus; species Megascapheus bottae. The sequence continues at coordinate 32,352,781 of NC_143514.1, forward strand.
AAAAGTTACAAATAAAGATAAATGTATACTTTAATAAAGAGTATTGTATTACTGCAATACTAGTGGTTTAATCATTTTAAACTCTGGTATATCTAAAACATAAACTATAGGTAGATGTGAACTGTAACAAAAATTACAAAGTAGAAGAGTAAGAGGTTTTATTAACTTTAAATATTGTAAATATTATTTTATATGATCAGATGCATACAGCTATTGCATCTTTGTGATCCTTTCCTAAAAATATCCTCTGTTGGTCTCTGTGTGAATGCCTAAAGACCTACATAATCCCTTATGTACCACTGTAATTCTTTTTTTTTCACCATCAAGTGTTTACCTGAAGGCACATTCTAGTTACGACAAATGAAGAAAACTATACAACCTATGTTTCTTTAAGACTGGCTTTGCTTAATGTAATTTTTCTACACATCTTCCATTTCCTTATCAATGGTATAATATCATTTTTCTGATGGATGAGAATTCCATTGTGTGTGTGTGTGTGTGTGTAATCACATTTTCTTGATCCGTTCTTCTGCTGAGGGGCTTCTGGCTTGGTTCCACATCTTGGCTATGGTAAATAATTCTGCAATAAACATGGTTGTGCTGGTTACTTTAGTGTGACCCTGTTTGTGTTCTATTAGATAAATGCCCATCAGTGGGATTTCTGGATCATAGGAGAGCTCTATGTTTAGTTATATGAGGAACCTCCACAGCGCTTTCCTCTCAATGTTGTTTTAATTTGTATTTCTTTTATGTTCAGAGATGTGTGTCTATTGGCCATTTTTACTTCTAAGAATTCTCTCAGAAGTCTTTAGCTTATTTACTTAATGAGTTGTTTCTTTGAAGGTTCATTTTTGGAAGAGCTATAAGTATATTTTAGATATGAGGCCCTTGCCTGATGCATAACTTCTCCCTTTCTGTGGGATTCCTGTTTTTCTGTTAGCTCTGTCCTTTGCCATGCAGAAGCTCTTCAGTTTGATGCAAGCCCATTCATCCAGAGTTTCTTTGATTTGTTATGATTCTGGATCTTTACATAGGAAATATTGTCCGGTGCCTAGGAGACCTAAAGTTTTCCCTTAACCTTTCATGATATTTTTCCTTAACACTGAAATTTTTGATCCATTTGAAATTGATTCTGGTGCAGGGTGATATACAGGATCTAGCTTCCATTTTTTGCATGGGTGTAGCCAGCACTATTTGTTCAAAAGGCTTTTTTTTCCCCATCCTTTGTTTTTGGCTCTTTATCAAATGTTAGGTGTCTAAAGGTCTGTGAATTTATTTCTGAGTTTTCTGTTCCATTTCATCCTTTGGCCTGTTTTTTGTGCCAGTAAAAAGCTGTTTTATTAATATGACTTTGGAATAGAGTTTGAAGTTTGGTATTGATATTCTTCTAACACTATTCTAGAGATATTTGGCCATTTGGAATATTTTATTATTTTATATGAATTTCTGGATTGCTTTCTCTATTTCCTTAAAGAATGTTGTTGGTTATTGAAGCATATTGCATTGAATTTATAAATTATTTTGGGCAGTATTTGTCATTTTCCCAATATTAATTCTTCAAATCCAAGAGAATAGAAAGTATTTCCATTTCCTTAAATATGCTTCATTAACACTTTCAAATTTTTTAAAAAGTTTTTACAATTGGCCCTTCACAACTTTTTTTTTTTGATCGTGGGACTTGTACTCTGGGCCTGTGTGCTGTCTCTGAGCTCTTCAGCTCAAGGTTACTATCCTACCCTTTGAGCCACAGCACCACTTCTGGCTTTTTTTCTAAATATGTTGTACCTAGACATCGATCCTAGGTTTTTGTACATGCTAGGCAAGCACTCCACCACTAGGCCAAACTCGTGGTCTGAAACATCATGCCAAGTATATTGTTAGATCACAATAGAATCAAACTATAATCAATAGCAGAAAGATAATTCCACAAAGAAATGGAATTTAAATTGCATATGATTGAACTGGTATTGGCTCAAAAAAGAAATCAAAGAGAAAATCTGAAAATGCCTGAAGACATTTAAAACAAAAAATGTCCCATATATAAGCTATAAAACACTAATACTAATAAAACAATACTACTAAGAGAAAGTTCAGAGAATTAAATAACTATGTTAAGAGAAAACTCTCAATCTAATTTTACACACTGATGTTCTAAAATGAGAAACACTGATAAAAACAAAGTAATTAAAAATGAACCCAGCGGGGTGGGGTGTTTGGCCTTGGTGGTGGAGTGCTTGGCTAGCATGCACAGACAGGGGTTTAATTTCTCGGTACCACATACATAGAAAAAGCTGTAATTGGTGCTGTGGCTCAAGTGGTAGAGCTCTATCCTTGAAAAAGCCCAAGGACAGTGCTCAGGCCCTGAGTTCAAGCCCAAGAAATGGCAAAAAATGAACCCAGTGACCAATATTTTTTGGTCTAAATTAGTTAGCTTAAATATAATTTTTTTCCAAGCCTTTTCTTACAAATGGTACAATATCATTCTTTCTGTTGGAAGCATTGAATTCCATTGTGTATATATAGCACCTTTTCTTGATCCAGATGTCTTGAGGGACATCTGGGTTGATTCTATATCTATGGTAAACAATGCTTGAGTAAATATGGTTGTGCTGGTAGGTTAAGAGTGGCACTGATTTTGTGCCATTGGATATTTATGGGCATTTACCCAGTAGTGGAATTGCTGTGTCATAGGGAAGCTCTATGTTTAGTATTTTGTTTCCCTCATTTGTTGTAACTAAAATGTGCCTATAAATCTATAAGTAAGCACACCGAGTGGTAAAAGACAAAAATTACATTTGGACACGATAAATTATACAGGACTCTAAGCATTTCACACAGTGAAGCCAAAGGAGGATGTCCTTAGGAATGGATCGCAAAGCACATAGTGTTGTGCTTACTGATGTTTATAAGCTATGACGCTAATCAAACTGAATGTAAACTCCAAGAAATGGAAAGTAGGGGTTGTTTTTGTTATTTTGCCTTTTTTTCCTTTGTTGATGTTTTTATTTTCTATATCTTTTGTCTTGTATTCAAGTTACCTGTTTTGAGCAAGTGCCAAAGGGAGCACAAAAATGATGGGACAAAGGGAGTGAACAAATGCAAATATTCCTTAGACACTATATTAAAAATGAACTGTACAACTGTTGGGGCAGGGAAGCCCAGAAGGAAAAACTAGGAGAAAATGAAGGAAGATGTGACACTCTTCAAAAAGAAATGCACTAATTATCTGACTTATGTAACTGTAACCGCTCCATACATCACCTTTACAATAATAACTTCAAAAAATAAAGCCCAAATTTGAGAATTCAGGAAGCCAAGTTTACAGGTTTACAAGCATGAAATTCTGTAATATATACGGACAGAGATGAACTGGGAACATTATGCTAAATGAACCAAGTCAGATAAATAGAGATAAATATTAAGTTGATATCACTATTTTAGGCCTCGGCAATAATAAAAATCATAGAATCGTGATGGAATATGATTGTCAGGAGCTGGGAAAGTGGGCAAGGGGTGTTACTAATTGTAAAATATTTAGGTCGCACAAGGTAAAGGAACTTTATAAAGCTTCTGTACAACATTGCACCTATAATCAATAGTAATGTATTATGTACTGGACATTTTATTCAGGAGGTAAGTCTCACACTAAGTGTTCTTACACCAATGAAATGAAATAAAATAAAATAAATTGCCAGACAAAACTCTGAACTAATATTGAGTTTTCCTTATCTGATGAAAAGGATGCTGAAAATAAAAATGACATGGGTTAAAAATGATATCAATGAATGACTTAATTGTGGAAAAAAAGCAGGGCGGAAATGGTGAGATGAGAGAGAATGGAGCATTTCTGTGATATTGAATCATTAGAGAACTTCAGATTTTTAAAGCCTTGATTTGTTTCAATCAATAATAAAAAATTAATTAGCTCCTGAAACCTGTCTAGTGAATTAAAAATGCAGTGAACCTGTACAAAAACGAAGCTCTTGTGAACATTGAAGCTAACTTCTAAGCATGGCACTGAGATCATCATCTGCTTCCATTCTCTTTGGCACTCCTGTCCCTGTTCCATTAAAAAAGAGCAAGTTGTAAATCCCTCACGTTATCCTCCTGCTTCATAAGCAATCTAATTAATGAACCAATCATATAATAATTAATTGATTAACCAGTCATTGTATGCCTATCACATGCCAAGTGCTTTTCTTTGCTCTCATCCTGTGATAGCATTGGAATGTGGACTGGGGATTAAGTGAGGGTAAAGAAAGTATGTAGCCTTGGGATTCAAGTGCCACAATGTTTTAGTTAGGTTAACTCCATAAATGTAGCAAGTAGGTCTCTGATTCAAGAAAGCATAAAGTTGATTCACCTATGTTAGTTGGTACACCACAATGTAGTGTCAAGATACATGAGAAAAGCAATTTAAAAGAGAAAATAGTTATTTTGGCTCTTGATTTCAGAAGATTCAGCCAATGACCAGGTATCTCTAAGATGTAGTGAGTCAAAAACATTGTGGAAGGGCTGCTCACCTCAGGGCAGTCAGGAAACAAGAAGAGCTTGAGGTCAAGATACATCCTTTAAAGGGACACCCCAGTGACCAACTTCCTCTAACTAGGTGTCACCTCCCAATAGTTTATTTTTCTGTGAACTCAGTGGAATAATCCATTGATTTGTGAGCTGAATGGGTTAATCCATCAGTTTCTGCATCCTGTTGAGCCAACCATAACAGTACCTAACCTCCTATATGAACAGGAAAGGATATTAAGAAAAGCTTCTATGCTACCTTGGTGAAGTTTATTTATTTTGTTAATGGAGCTTACATGACATGAATTTTGCAAGTTTCTCACAGGGTAATAGGGAAAGAACTTTTTCATAAAGTCTTCTGACCTGCTAATGCAGTAAGACTTTTAAAGGTATAGGCCCCCAGCCTAACACTCTTAACAATGCATTTCTCTTGTCTCCCAGACCTCCAAGTATGCATATGAAGACTTGGGCACAACATGGAACGAGGCGATTAAATTAAGTACTCTCTGTAATGCTGGAGACAAGTCTAGGTAGGAACCTGCCTATGCAATGAAAGCAGTTTTAGCTTATGATTTGATAATGGTAAATAGTATTTAAAATAAGGGAATCATAGGAGATTTATTGTGTTTTTGATAGGAGGTAATTTCTAAAAAGTAATCTTAGTGACTTTACAGAAAAATTTCCTTCTGTGTAATATATTCCAAAGTGCTAAGCAAAATGATTACTATCAAACTTGCCTTATTACTATTCAAATGTTCTTTGGATGAAGAAAACTTAAACATTGATTAGAAAGATGATACAATTATAGTCTATTAATAGCTCCAAGTGAGCTCTGTCAATAGTTAGCAAATGATGCCAGTTCATCAGTTATTGAATGTTTCTAAAACCATGTGTTGAACAAAATGGCAGATTAAAAGTGAGGAGCCTGGAAATCTGTATTTGGCGTGGTCTCCTTGACTACCTAGTGGCCTAGTGGCATATACATCCTTTAAATATTCATTTAATATTCTATTGATAGTCCTTAAACAAACCTTGTCACATTACTATATAGCTCAAAGATGTCTAGTAAAATGGGCCTGGAACAATTAGTAAAACATTTGAAAAAAGTCCTCTCTAAAAATAACTAGAAACATCACTATACTCATTCTGTATAAACAAGAGCTTTATATCATGTGATTATTGTTCTTAATGTATTATGTTAGTTCTCTCCTCTTTTTTTTTGCCCTTTGGTTAATCTATACTGTTACAGTACCTGACTTGGTTACCTGGCATATTGTATATACATTTATTTGTTTATTTGAAATAGGAAAGAAAAGGGGGAAACATGGTGTTTGATAGGGGGTGAAGGGGAGGGAACTGGGGGCAAAAACACGAGAAGGGGTATCAATGTGTTAGAAGCAATGTACCTACTACCTGGCAAATATAACTGTAACCCCTCTATACATTACAATAAAAAAGGAATTATGTTAAATAATGTAATTTCTGGGTAGTTGTCCTGCTCTAACACAGAAATAAAAAATTAATTGAAAGGAAGTGTCAGCATAAACATTAGATGGTCAGTTTGTATGAAAATGGCTTTTTTCAAAGAGTTCAAAAGGTTTGCTCCCTGATACAGCCAAAATTCTTAGAATTTACTTTACCTTATTTTATTTTATTTTATTGCCAGTCCTGGATCTTGAACTCAGGGCCTGAGCACTGTCCTTGGGCTTTCTCAAGGATAGTGGTCTGCCATTTGAGCCACAGCACCAGTTCTGTCTTTTGTCCTTGTTACCAAGGAATTCAAACCCGGGTTTTCATGCATGCTAGGCAAGCACTCTACCACGAGGCCAAATTCTTGGCAGAATTTGCTTTATATATTTTATTGTATCTATATTACTCTCATGTGAACATTTTGGGCATTTCCTAGATTAATTTTATTGTTTTGAACGGATACTTATTGAGATTCTGCTTTGTGCTCAATTCTCAATCATCCCCAGAGAAGCCCCTTCAAGGCAGGAAAGGTGGCAAGAACCAGGACAGGAGCACATGCTCAGTGCAATGGTTCTGAATGACAGCTTGGGCCCAGCAGTGCCATAAATCAAAGTATTTCTGAATGGAAAGAGATTGTCAAAAACCACTCACTTAGAACTCAGGAAACTTGTAGCGACAATGGGTTTAATGAGGCTTTACTGTTGCTGAGCTACTCCTGTCACTTCATACATAGGTTAGAGTTGAAGGGGTTCAACTCTTGAAGGAGAGAGAATTTAGACCATGTGTCTTGCTGCTACCTCTTGGACATGTTTATAAGCAATCACACATCTCCCATCTGCTTTTCTATTTCACTTCATAAATCTGGATTGTTTTCTTTACAGACCCATCCTCTTCTCTCCATAAGAAAGAATTGTGTAGAATGATGCTGAACTTGAGTAGAAAGTGTGTGATTATGATTCCATCTTTATCCATAAGAATTTCCTTAACACTCAGCACTTTTAAGTAAAGTTGTAGAACGGGAAATTTATGGACAATTTCTGCCATCATGAAGCTTACAGGAAGCATACTTGGTTTTCTCCTGTCTGGATGGAAGGCTTGTGCTGAAAGAATCTTCATGATCACAGTGTGTTGGAAGTGCTTGGATGGACATGATAGATTTCAAGCTACCCTTGAAAGAATCCCCCCTCCTTTCCACCTTAGGCTTCCTCTCCTTATTTGCCATCAATTGATCAAAAGAGCCACAATAAAACCCACTTCACTTTAATAAAAATGAACCAGAGAGACTCATTCCATAGATTCCAACATCACTTGCACAAGTGTGGATTATTGATTGGAAAACAGGCTATGTTTCAGTCTGATACTATTTAGCTTTCATTTTCCCCCTTCAGGTTTTTGTAACGGCCTCCATAGCCTACTCTGGAATTGCCCTAGCAGAACGAGATGATAGCAGACAGGCCAGAAAATCTCTCCTGGGTCAACAAATCATCATCATGAAAATTGCAGTAGCCCAAGTCTGTTCACTGAACAGTTAAGAACTCATGTGCTCTCCTCGCCTCATCCCCCCCACCCCAGCCCCCACCTCCTGCTGGTAATATATCATATGTACTGGGCTTGCTGATTCTCAGCGTTAAATTCAATTTCTTCACTATGGCTGATAATTATGGTATTGAACAATTGATTTTGCATAAACTACATAACCAAAGCTGACTTGGCTGTGATTACTGTGAAAGGGAAAATGACAGTGGTTACAACTAAGTGCCATGGACCCAAAAGAACTGTAAAGAAAGGAAACTCAAAAGCATCTAATTCCTTCCAGTTTTGCTGTTTTGCCAGTTCTTCATTATGAAGTGAGAAGTAGGTAGCTTGGAAGTGACAGCAAAATGACACTAGGGTCATGCTTACCTTTGCTTTCATTCCCCTATTTCCATTCTTTTCCAATCACCAAATTTATTGGTTGATGATTACATTTTGCCAAGGGCATGAGCCTCAGAAGTATTCCAAGATAGAGACCGTCAAACTGCGTGTTCTACCTATTTTATTGTAGACAATAAACCCTGCAATATTCCATTCTATTCAATAGAGTGTTATTGAATACTGGTGTGCTTCAAGCTTTCTGCTAGTGTTGGGGGCTCACATGATTTGTATATGCCTCATTTCTGTTTTGTGTGTGAAAGTGCCACTGGATATTTCCTGGAGTAGGTGTTTCATTGTCAGCTAGGTTTTGCTTCATGATGAGGTTGTCATAGTGTGCTAGAGTGTCATTTTTACTCACAAATCAGAGTATAGTTGCTCAGTGGTTGAAATTCCAGGTGTTATAGCTCTCAGTTGGGGAAGGTGTTATTGGATTATGCAGAAAGAAAATGTGAGATATGTGTGTGTACATGTAGGTGTATGTGTATATATACATATATAAACTTTTCTCATCCATTAGGGAGAATAAATATCATTTGTTATGAAATGGATGAACCTGGAATTAATTACATTAAGTCAAGTAACTTAGGCTGGGAAATAAAAGATGCATGATTTCTCTCATATGTAAAAGTTAGATCTGATTTATAAATAAATATCTATACAGAGTCATATACATATGTATACATATGTGTTGACTGAAGAATGATATATGCAGGGACATATCCCAGTGGTGTACCTCTTTTGAAAACTAACTTACAGTCTAATAAAATTAATTAGGAAGCTAATTCTTAATGTGTTGGGGGAAAGTGAGGCCCAGGCTAGGGAATGAGGGGATAAATAAATGAAAAGAAAAAGAGGGATGAATGCGGTCATAACATTCAATGTGTGTACATGAGAATTGAAGTAAGACAATTGAAGGGGTGGATGGAATTGGGAGAGATAGGGAAGAATGGTGAAGAGTTGATGTTGATCAGGATGCATTGTACTTGTAAATTGGCAAGTTGATTTGTAACCCCTTTGTACAACTACTTAATAATCAAGATAAATAAAAATGTAAAGAATAATAAATAAATGACTGGTCTTTGTTGGATATGGGGAAGAGGCTGGGAATAGCTCAGTGGTATAGCACACATTTAGCAATGCACAAGGGCCTGGGTTCAATTGTCCCAGGGGCACAAAAATAACATTTGAAGTAAGAAGATCAGCATTTGATTTGATAATACATGGTTACTGAGAGACAATTAGAAATTAAATACATGGTACAAAAGAACAAAAAAGATGACAGTTTATAATCGCCTAGAGATTACTACTGTTACTTAGTTTTGGTAGACTGATTCATATGATCACACAGGCACCTAGCATGCCTACTTATACTTCTAAAATATACATTTGCTATAGTATGCTTTATTTTTTTTCTTAGAAAGATACTATAGCTATGTATTCATCTATTCTGCATGTGCTTAAACTATTGTATTCACATGGAAAATTATGAACAAAAGAAGAAAACTTCAGATTTCACTAAGGTAGTCCTAGTGAGAGTATAAAGAAGATAGAAAATCAAGAAAATATGAGAACCCAACAGCTTGATATGATAGGCCAAGCTTAAGACTCAAAGCTTTCATTTGGACGAACAGAGGGACTTCCTTCAGAAAACGGCATGAAAAGATGCAACAAACTGGCCATGGGAGAATGTTTCTGAGAGAGACCTGCTAATACAAATGCTCAAGAAGAGAAACAGCTTGATTGCATCAAGGAACAGCAAGACTTCCACGAGAGGCAATAGACCAAGAAATGTATGGGGAGACAATGGAGAGGAAAAACAAGGGTGAACTGTTTTCTACAGAATGTTCCACATGTATGATCAAAGCCCCTGGATGGTGGCTTTGTTTTATGTTTTGTGTTAGTTTGCTTTTTGAGACAAGAATTTGTTATATAGCCCCAGCCGGCCTTGATCCTTTTGTACCAGCTACCCAAGTCCTGGGACTATAAGAGTGTGCCACCATATTTGGTCAGTACATACTTTTTAATGAGGGAATAACAAAAATAAATGGGTGTTTTAAAACTTCTAAAATCTAGCTGCCATGAGAAAATGGATTACAAGTTTGAGGGCATGTATCTAGGGATGCTACTAGAGAGTATTTTGATGTGTCCTTATTAAAGTATAGGTTTTGGGGAAGAAGAAAATTCATGCACACTTTTGGATAGTTTAATCAAGTATGAAAAAACTTCATTAGCTACCAGACAGGTAAATGTTAAAAAGAGTGATAGAGACATAAAATAAATGATGTGAACAGAAAATAAGTGCCAGCAAGAAAAAAAAGAAAGGATAATAGAGCAACTAGAAAAATTAAATATCAAGTAGTGTGTGTTGAGTGGCATTGCCAGCAAAGAATTATTTCCCCTCTAACACTTTGTCACTAATAGAAATCAGCTAGCCCTTAGGAATTTGCAAAGATGTGAAATCTAGTGATTTATCCAGATATACGGGCTATATTATCTGAACTGTATTAGA